>NC_139351.1:95197555-96397555 GCF_055883805.1 Amblyomma maculatum
ATGTTAACGGTACGCTTAAAATAGAGTTGTAAATCAAATATGCAACCCAAATGAAGCCGGTACTTTCAATTTATCCATTACGAATTTGTCCTTTCATTTTATTTTTCTCGAAATAATGCATGCTAGTCGGTCGCACTTATGCCCCAATAGCTGCCCGCTTAATCACTAACCAAACTGCGCAGTGACTTCAGATGCGTCCGCATTAATAGTAGTAACTGTGTCTTTATCTTTCGCTCCCACATATTGCACGTCTGTGGAATTATGTTCCAAATCCGTACGCCTGGAATCGGAACTGACGCAAACTATTGTGCACTCTGCCATTCCCCATCTTAAGTCAAAACCTTTTATTTCTGCTGTGTGCTTCGGTCCGTATGTCCAGCTTCATTCTTGTGACCTTCTTAAGGTTATTCACTATCTTTTATAGTACATAATTCTCTCTACACAGCTTTTGTCAATCTTCATATTTGTAATCCATTACTTGCACTTAACATTTTTGATTCTAAACAAATTTTGCTGCTTTTTATTTTCTAATCATTGCTATGTCTTAAGAATACGGAAGTAATAAACGACTGACATACACCTGAGAGCAGCCACAGGGCTACAAAGAAAAGCTTAACAGCTTGCATAGGGATTTAGTAGTTAAAAGAAATATTAGTCTTGGTACGCGGTTTATACACGGGAAAACTAAATCTCTTGTTCTGCCAACTGAGGAATAGTCAGCATAGTACAGGCGACGAGAAATTCACTCAGCAAGACCAAGTGGGAACGGTGTTGTACCAATGTTCCGGGAGCCACGGCAGAAACAATGATGCTGATAATGTACTGCTACTTGAACTCTCTCCCCTACGGCTACGGTTGAGAAATAAATTGCAGTGAACAAATATTTAAATACCATTGTTTACACACGGTAATAAATTAACAATTATGGGAACTGTCACTTGCCTGAACTCGTCTTCAAGCCAGTTAAGAGATATCCAGTAGAGAAAAGAAAACAGGTGTCTTTCTGTTATATAAGGCCTCCTTCCCAAGCGCCTGCAATGAATCTTCTATTTCAATGCCATACAATAAATATTTTGAAATATTTGTCTGGCGTTGTATCGATCTCCGACCTTGTCCTTTTCAATAAAAAAAAAAGATTTTTAGAACGCTCTCGCAAAGTTTCTGAAAACTGCCGCTCGCATTTTGCCGCATTTTCGAAAGAGTTTACCATGGTAGGTTGAAATTGTGCGTCTCAAGGATAAATTTTGTGGAGTATCCCATTCTTGACTTCTGAAAGTGCCCACCTGTCACCACATAAAGACAATGCGTTGTCGGAATAACACAATGACTCTTCGTTTTAGTTTCTTTTTTTTATTTTTGCTCTTGTGGCTTTTAGCCTCACTTTCTTTTCAAAAGAGGAGTTTGTGTTGTGACTTTGCAGCGTAACCTTTTCCACGTGCAGCTGGTCTAGAATGGCGCAAAACAGAAGAGCAAATATAAGGCACGACTGACGCACCATTAACCGCTGTGGCTGATGCTAAGTACCTGTAGGGCATTATATTTGCGTCTCCAGAAAACTGGGTAGCGGATTGTAGTCGACACCATGGTTACATTTGAATGGGGCCAAATGATTGAAATATTTAGGTAGTGACAGTTCGCTAAGGAATTAAAAAAAAAAAAACATTCCTGGTGGCCACAATCAGTCGGTACACTTAAGTGTAAGGTTGGGTACAAAACACTCGATATTATGTGTAATTTCATTTCGTACCTTCAAGTATGTGTTTGTATAATGCCTGGCAGCGTAGCGATGCTTGAAGTGGCAAACGGCCGGGCTCTGTCGCGACAGTGTGCAATAGAGTCCGGCGTAGTACCGCCGTGCTTCGCGGTAAGGCAAGACCACATACCCGCGTTGGCAGCAATAAAGAGTGTCGATACGGCGTAGGGATAAAGCGTGTCAACTTTGGCACGTACATGGCAGAGCCAACTGCAAGACATCGTGCGTCAGCACACACATGGCTCGGTCATATTTATTTTGCGATGAACGTTTTAATCACGTCGTCTATGTTTCGAGGCCTGATCAAGATAATCCGAGGAAGGGTATGGTATTAAAACAGCTACTCCTTGCATGAATGATGGCGGTAAGCTCGAAAAGCACATGTCCGTTCTGTAAAATAGAGAAGCGTGCCCCTGGCTGGTAGCATTACTTTTTAAGTATTCAGATGTGGACGCCTAACAGGGCGTGGCTTTGCAGAGGCTATGCCTACTGGCAATTTATAATGCAATCTGAAGTTCGGCGTCTAGTGCGCGCATGGTAGCCCAGTTTCAGTTACGGCGTTGGCGCAATGAAATAAAAAAAGACAATCAACATCCTCTCTCCTAATCTCAAGTAACTGTTTTTAACTTATAACTTTAACAAAAGTAAGCAAATCAATTTTTATAAAAACTAGCACCCAAACCATATAAAACAACTTTACCGATCTAAGTGTATAATTTCTAGTTTTCTACGTCCCCCATTCATTAGGCCGACCTAAAGTGGCATGCGATGTTACCAAAATTTTATGATTCCGCTATTCTCCTTTTGCACTAACAACACAAATGGGAGCCCAATCTCAACACGACCTCTTTCTACCATTTATAATTCTCTCTGAAAGCGTTTGTTTACTTGCTTAATGAGGAACTGGCAGGGAAAACAAGTGCGACACTTACAGCACGTGAAAAATTATTATTGGCCTGAGCGCATGATTATGCGAATGCGGCCGTGTTATCGAATGTAATTTTCGGGTTTACGGCGTCTCTGCCATTTGCGTTTGAGATCAAAGAAGTTGCTTATTTTGTCGGCTAGGCAGTGCATTTGCTACAAAATAATTAGTTGTGGTTGAACTCTGGTTAATCCTAGTTGCGATATCAGCGGCGGAAGCTTTATTCCCCTATCACGCCCTATCAGTGTAATGTGCTACATTATTGGGGCCACTTAAGCTCATCCTTTAAGGGTACGACACGAGAGCGTAAGTTACCAGACTTCTTCTTCTTCTGCTCCTCCTCCTCATCCTAGTCCTCGACTGTCAAGGTCAAGCGTGGCCTCCGCCGGGACCACGCGATGGCTCGAAACCTGGCGCAGTTTTGCTATCACAATAATATTTAGAGCAAAAAAAATGCCGTTCATGCCATATCGTTTTCTGTGTTATTCTTTGTAATCTTACTTGTGCGAATATCTGTCCCCGAGAAAAAAAAAATAGTACTTTAGCGGAATATGCCCTTGAATTCTTACAATTCAAGCGGTGACGCCTGAAGTGTATCCTACTAATGCGACAGGAACAATACCTTCCGTGTTTTGGAACATCCTGAAACGACGTTTGTGAAAATGAGAAGGCTCGCAAATTGATAGCTTGCGTTGCTGTTTGGGGTGCTTTTGCTGTCGCACGGCATCAGAGAAAACAGGAAAGCTGTAGAATAACAGGAGAAAGCTTCGCACATGCAAAATGTTATCGTTTATAGAGATTTAAGGCTCAGAAGCGATAGTGTGTATGAGCTACCCTATATGAACCGTGAGTTACAGCTAACTTAGGCCAAAGGTTAAAAAAAAATAACATGTAATGCATCCGATCGACAGCAGCCCCCGTGGCACATCGATGAAGTGGATGAAGTGGAGCCGGAAGCCTGGTTGACACTTGAGAGCTGGTCCGAGCGACGCGGTGCACAGTCACCTCGCCTACCGTCCTGAAGCAAGAATGAGCACCTTTCACTTGGTAAAGGTGTCTCTGTCCTCATCCAGGTCATCGTAAAGGCCCTCACCCTGGAACCAAGATACCGCACGTTACGCTCTTCGGCTAGCAATTAAGAAGCTCCGGACCAACCATCGCCGTTCATCCTTGCCACCATCCTCTGTTCCGGGGTACAACGCAAGCGTGACCCATGTTTATTCAGTGGTACCGATGACCACAACGCTGACGATTGGCTAGCCTCCTTCGAGTGCTGAAGCAGTTACAATTGGTGGGATGATTCCGTGAAACTAAGCAGCGTACTCTTCTATCTCACAGATGTTGCCAATTCATGGTTTCACAACCGCGAAGCCGACCTCTCGACATGGTATATATTCAAGAAGAGCTTTGCGGACGTTTTCGGCAGTTCGAGATATGTAAACTCTGCGCCGAACAACGACTCCCTGCATGGGCTCAGCTTCCGGCCGAAACCTTCACCAGCTACATTGAGGACATGTTTGACCTTTGAAGTCCGTCCATGCCCGAGACCGAAAGAGTGAACCATAGGCTTAAACGGATCGCTGGTTACGCGTTTCAAATTCTCCTAGCCACAAATCCTACTTCCGTATACGACGTCGTAATCACAGTGTGCCAAAACTTTGTAGAGTTTCTGAAGCAACACGCTTCTACGCGGCAATCTAGCGCACGTTCCGAGAGAATTTCTTGGCTTGGTGCTCGGTCCATCGTCTACGGACCGTCCCTGTTCATCCATGAATTCAATCGCGAAGAAGTCGCGCGCCAGCTATGCCTCCTACATCCCGCTCAACCAACCGTCTGTCCTCTTCCCTTCGCGCCGTTCACTGCACCGGCTATCCGACATGGTATTGAGGGAAAAATCGCCGACGTCCTGCCGCCGAGTATTCCACTTTCTCATGAGCAAGCACTACTTACTTACGCCGAAGAACCCGCTAGGACGCAAGGACCGCTAAACACTCCTTCTTACCAGAGCAGCCCAGCTTTTTATACTCCATCCCTACGATGTCGACGCCATGAGCTTCGAGTTATCGTCCCCGAAGACTCATTAAATGAGCCCATGGTGCTCCGCCGACAATCGCCCCATCCTCTATGCCTTCGGGCTTTCGTGCCACGACACCCGTATTTGTCGTCAGTGTCCGCCTCATCCCGGCAACGTGAAAGAACTTCGCACTTTTATTGGTCTGTGCTCATATTTGCGGTGTCTCATCCGCAACTTCGCCCCTTTAACGCAGCTTCTCTCCGGTAGCCTGTGCTGCTGCGTTCAACACTTTACGCCGCCTATTTGTCTCTATCCCTATACTCCATCATTTTGACCCTACCTGCCCGACCACTGATGCAAGCGGCGTGGGTCTGGTCGCAATTCTGGCCCGACGGAAATCTGGATATGCGGAATATGTCGCCGCTTACGCTAGTCGCACCCTTACCAAAGCGGAATTGAACTATTCTGTGATCAAAAAGGAGTGTTTGGCAATCTTCTGAAAAATTGCCAAGTTTCGTTGATACATCTATGGTCGCCGGTTATACGTCATTACAGACCGCCACGTCATCTGTTGACTGTCCTCCCTGAAAGACCCGCCTCACAAGCTGGAATTTACGTCTTAAAGAGCAAGACATCCCAGTCATGTATCGATCTGGACACGAGCACACCAACGCTAACGTCCTTTCCCGTTCGCCGCTCCCAAACGATTCCACATCTGGCACGTCTATGTCTATGATGTGTCGCCATTTAACATCACCGATATCCTGAGCAGCTGAAGTATCCGTGGATTTCCTCACTCTTAACCTTCCTGTCTACGCCCGCAGCGACTTTTCCGTCCCGTGCACTTCGTCGTCAAGCCCACCACTTCGCAATTCGTGATGTACGCTTGTACCACTGTAATTACTATTCTAAGGGGCGAAAGTGGCTGCTCGCTATTCCTCTACCCCTCCGTTCTGTTATCTGCGCCTTTTCCCACGCAGATCCCCAAATGCGACAACGCAGCTGTGCTCAAAACATAGCTAGATTGAATCTGCGACACTAGTGGCGCAGTATGTAACGCTTCATTCATCAGTTCATTTAATTGTGTACCGCCTGGTAACATCGGAAGAACCCACTCTATGACGCACTCTCCGTTGCAGCCATTCCATTGCCCCAACCGTCCTTTTTTACCGGGTCAGCATCGATTTTTATGGCCTGCTTCCACCCACTTCGGCTAACAATCGCTGGGTCATCGTCGCCTTTGATCATCTAATACGTTACGTGGAAACATCGGCCTCAATCTGCCACCTCACGGGATGTGGCTTCTGTTATCCTGCATCGTCTGGTGTGCCACGGCGCACCGAAAGGACTGTTCAGTGACCGCGGACGTGTGTTTCTTTCCGACTCCGTCGAAGCCCTCCTTAAGCAGTGTCGGATCATTCACTGGTGCACCACAGCTTATCATCCACAAATAAACGACGTGACTGAGCGACTTAACCGTACGCTTAGTGACATGCTAGCCAAGTACGGGGTCGTCCTCGTTTAGTTACACGCAGTCACCGCTTTCAAATCACCATTACACCCGACCCGGTCAGACAATAACGCTTAGTGGCAACCCATGTGAAGTACTACCTCCGGATCTTTCTGTGCTTATATCGCTTTGCTTCGACATGCACCTGCGTCGGACGCAATGTTGCTTTGAAAGCAGTGACCGTGTTATAGCTAGAAGTGGATGACCTTGTACGTTGATACCACTAACAAGAGTTAGGATCGGGGACCAACAGACACCTACAATATGGCTACTCAGACTTCGACTACGTTCTCTCCTTTTTTTTATACGGTCGTGAGTCTAGGCGCCCCCTGGATAATATCCTGCCCCACCACCCCGACGATTCAGAGACCACTATACTGTCTGAAGCACAAACATAAGCCGAGAATTGCCGAGAGTTGGTACCCTCCTTCACCAAGCAGAACCAGGATAACTGGAAGCACAGTCAGGACCTTTCAAACTCAACCCATACATATCCCTCCCGGCGCACTTGTTTGGCCTCTGAACGAAACTTCGTTCTCGCTATCACGCACCTTACCGCATTCTTGGAAAATCTCCCCTAAATTACTTAGTGAAGCACCTGGACCTCTCTACGGACCATCGTCTTTGCGGCTAAGAAACTTTACACGTCGACCGCCTCAGGCCATATTATGATCCGCCCACGTTTTTCCCACCATGAGGCGCCAGGGTTGCTCTTTTTTGCCGGGAAGATAATGCCAAGAATCCTACAGACAGCAGCCCACATGACACATCGAAGTCGACGAAGCCTGGTTGACACTTGCGAGCTGAACAACAACAGCTGGACCGAGCAACGCGGTTCTCATTCATCTCTTACCGTGTTGAACTTCGAATAAATACCTTACACATATAAGCCGCAGGCGAGCAATCCAGATGCATATTGCTGGAAGATACTTTGCGCACCCTCGACAATATTTTTGTTTTGCGATTGATTAGATAGGTACCTAGATTTTGTGAAGGAAGTTACTAAGTATTGACTTTATGTAATAAGTGGGATTTGCAAAGTTAGCAACGTTAGAAAATATAGTATGCTTGCAAATTCTGGACCCCCACACCACGAAGAATATTGAAGCTTTGTAGATTATTCAGTGAAAAACCAGGTGCTAGCACCTTTTTCAGAATATCGCACATCTGACTCTCCCTCCATTTTTATGAAAGGAAAATTCGGTCCCACAACTGCAAACACGAAGAAATATTAAGAGATACACTTTTTTTAGTTTTGCTGAAAAACAACCATCTCACGACTCTCGAACTTTGCCTAAAGCCCTTCACAATTCATCCAACAAGATATCACGCCGAATATTTAACTCCGTATCAAGCGATGAATAATTCTTTTAAGTATTATTTCTAGCGTTTTGCTATCGAGGAGTGGAGCAAGCCGCGTTCTGATGTGAATATGTTCATCAATTCAATTGACAAATTTTGTTTTACAATTGTGCATATCGTCTTCGTTACTTCTGAACAAGTCTTATTATAACTTGCTTGATATTTTTGCACCGTACTGGTATTGCGATAAAATCACATTCAGAGGATTCTAAGTAATCAAGTACTGGAACAAATTGGTAAGGAACATGGTTTCACCAGTCAGCGTTATGGAAAACGCTGTTACTTTTCACTCAAATTCTGGCAGTCTTCAAATAATCTAATCTAATCAAAACATGCTGTTTGGTAAATCATCTGGGAAGGCTACGTACCAGCAGATGGTGGATTATTAATTCTTCTTAACATGCTTCCCCCTCCGCCCTTCCATCTAGAAGTTGCAGATGCCTTCAGCAGTTACTTTATAAGCGCTGTGCCTCCTTTCGCAAACATGCGATCCATATCTGTGTCAGTTTTCCCGTCGAACATTTCAAGGTGTGAAATACAAAGATTGCTTAACACTTTTCATCCGAAGAAGCTCCCTCGGATGTGATGAAGTTTCATGCACATACTCCAAGAACAAAATATTTATACTCTGTCAGATATGTTTTCTTTCCTTCATATACTCAATGACTTCATGGAGGAGGAAAAGCTTTCGAAACGCCTAAAAACTGCCGTTGCTTTTTCTTTACACTTGTCAGAACAGAAAGGGAAAATTGAAATATTCAGACTAATTTCTATTTTACGGTTACTTGATGAGGTCTTAGAAAATTTTCTTTTCTGGGCTATATTGCCTTTTGTTTAAAAATTTCAATCATAACTGGCTACCGATTTTGTTTCTAGGTGTGTTGCTAGTACACTGTTTAAGGAAAGGAAGAAGATGGTTTGCACGGTATGAAAAATAACTGAACAAGGGTAAATAGGGTACGCCACAGGTCGCAGATGAGCCAACGTTTCGACAAGTGGACTTGTCTTCGTCTGGTTTACCCTTGTTCAGTTATTTTTCATATATAGCACTGTTTGGGGTACATTCAGCTGAACTGTTTTTAGCTTTAAGTCAGGGTTTTTTTTTTTTTTACTTATGCCCTTTCCTTGGATGTATTTTAAGGGCTGACACCATGAACAAACAAATCTTGTTCAGAAAGAGCTATTTATCAAGGATTATTTGAACCATTTTACAACATTCTAGAATATTGCTTGAGCAACTGATATCAAGTGATAGCTACCGATGAAAAGGGCTTTTTCAGTTCTAAGTTGTGGTGGGTATTCCTGAGGGCCCAGTTTTAACACAAATGTGGCTCAGTGTCTTCGTTAATGACTTTCATTTGGAAATTTAGAAGTGTTTATGCCTCTATGCTGATGACGCAAGCAAAGCTTTTCTTAAAATACCAACTGAAACGTTGGAAAATGAAATTTACATTCTTAAATTCTGGCTCGGTAACAAGTGACTTGCTGCAAACGCCCAAAAACTCCAAATTATGTTTTTAGCTCTACCATAAAAACTATTGCAATTAGCATGTATCTATATTCACATAAATCAACCTGTGGACTAATGTAAGTATTCGAATATTCCTCACATTAATTCTATTCAATTTATCGAAGCATTTTTCAATAGTAATTGATATCTTGCCCACATCATCTATCGTTGAACTGTTCAACACTGAGGTCAGGGGCTTGGCATTTCTTCTAAAACCAAAACGTTTTCTTCATTTGTCTGTAAACAAAATAATAGTTCATGTATTTGGTTGCCATGTGTTGAGATTGCATTAATCTCTTCTCATCCTGGCCAGATATCCGGATGAACAATGTCCACTACGTGATAAAAAATTGTTTTATATGAAAGCTGCATAAAATACCCCAATAGTAACAGCTCCAAATGCGCTTCGCGACCTGATTTACCATGTTGTCAATCCTTGTTCATCGAAGCTGTTTTGAAACGTTTTTGGAAGTCCGCATTCAAATAAGGAAATAGCGCCACAAAGAGACTTTTAAAACTTTTCATTTGTGTGGTTCCTCGTTTATAAGGGCATTACAAATTATTTACGCCTCTACAGGAGGGCACTCCCGGGACCCGCCAAAGGTCTCGACAGATCTGAGGAGTGCCACCTTAGACTGCTCTAACCGGTTGGTTGCTAAATCTCGCCATATTAAAACACATGGACCCGACATTCACCGGTAGGTGCAAATTCTGCGGGCAGTATGCTACCCTATACTACATGGTGTGGGCCTGCCAGGAAAATACAAAAAAAAAAACGCTATAAAACAGCCAACTAGGGAGGGCTGGGAGGCGGACCTGTCCAGCTTGGACCTGGAGGCCTAGCGTGCCCTGGTCCAGGGGGCTCGGGCAGCGGCGGCGGCCAATGGCTTCCCGGAATAGGGTCTGCCACTCAGCTTCACAACAATACGCACCTCCCTTCCGAAATCATTTAATTGTAAATAAATGTTTTTTCCTCCTCCTCAGCCACAATGTAGGGACCGACAGAATGCTATTACTATGTGGTGGAATTTGAACCAGCTACCGAATGCGATTTTCAAAGTGACTTCGAAAAAGACGCTGAAGGAATGACTGAAGAAGCTTTGTACAAGTTAACGCCTAGAACACTTTGACCAAGGTAGTATTTAGTGCTGCAAGATTTTTTTTTTTTTTTCTGTAAAGTAACCCAAGATTATCACATTCTTCTTCGTCATGGGTTGTTATTTCTTTCTATACCCTCAATGTTTCACCAATGGCAGTAGTTCTTACACCATTTGTGTCCTTATTAAAAGCCCATAATGAAAGGCAACTCAGTCCCAGACCGGTCTGTTCGTATTGTATTGTGTTGTTAGTGGCAATAAAGATATTGTCATTATGGTTATTATTATTGTTCCACTAAATCGAAAATACTTTCGCTCTACAACACGAACTTTTGATAATTATACATCCCGCGCTTATTTTCTTCGGTTAGCCTTTATTTAAATCTTTTATCTACAACCCCAGGCGCACACAAGACACAAACGCAACACGAAGTGATGCTATTGTCTGACAGGTGTTCTTGCGAGCGTCGTACAATTGCAGCCTCGGTAACAAGCCTGAACATCCAATGTGAAGTGTAAACGACAGCAATCAAGTAAACTATTTTGTGTTGTCAAGCAGATTTCTGACAGTTTCTCTGAAAACGCTGCGCGTGAATTACTTGCCATTGAGAAAGGCTGAACTACAATATTTCTTTTTTTTTTTTTTTGGTCCACATCTCTCCCTCTCCTTCACAACGTAAACAACTGCGTAATATTTATGTAGCTGGCTTGTGACCTTTCAGTACGCAGAGAATACCTCCATTAAATCCGCGAGCTGCCAGCTGCACCGCCATTCGTTCCAACAAATATGATTCGTGAAAGCGCCATATGGTGACACAACGCCTAGGAACGCCGATGTTTCACACCCACTCGTAGCTAAGTTATATTTTGAAGAACTCAAGGATAAGTAGAGCGAGAATACCAAACATGTGTGTAACACCATGAGGAGTAAAATTTTAATGCGATTAGCTGATTAATTTGACTTCCTATAAAACGGGATCAATATTTTCATTTAGTTTTATACGGACACTCTTAAAGTTAAAATTGCTCCCCACCGCCCCTTCGCTTTGCTCTCTGATGCAATTGTTTTTGTGAAGCTTTCAATGTGCAAACAGAACCAAAAAAAAAAAAAAGTCTGCTCTACCAAAGCAATAAATTCACCATTATCCTCTTCGCTGGTCCCATGTTCTCTCTCGAAAAAATTCCCGTGTTGTAAGCAGTTGAACAAATATCTTAATGTTCGCCTCCAGACCTTTCATGATCACTTACAGCTTACGGCCACTGTCTATTTAAATGTCTTTGTTTCGTCATTTTCGACACTCGCTTTCAAAACCTCGAGATAGAAGATTTCAAAACAATGGTAAAGGCAAGTTTGGTTAAAAGAGTGAAGCTAGCGCACTCGACTGGGCTGCTTCTAGAGTAATGATTTTCATACTTGCCACCACATTTGCTGCTCCCATACTTCCAAGTGTCAAGGCGTTACAGCTGTTCAGTGTATATATGTGCATTCGCGTTCGCCTGAGAGCAACGAGGTTTGTTTGGGACCCCAAGGCTAGTGCGTTTCACGACGTATCGGCTTTGACAAAAGTATTCAGGCTGCATGTTTTACTTCTCGCTTGTATTCTAAAGCCAACATGAATTCCCAGAGGATCACAACTTATCAAGAAGTGAGGACAGGAGCCAGATGTCAGGGCAAGCTGCTCACGTCGTGACATCTCATCCCGAACAATTTCAAGGATGGCGCACAGGATATTTTGAGGTGCACGGAGATTTTTCGACATTCTCCACGGTGGTAACATTTCCGAGCCACCCAAATTACGGTGTGATGCGGCAATTCTTGAGGGCCTCGAATGTCCAGCAGTGCAAAAAAACTCCGCAGACTGAACTCAAGCAGTCCTTGGCAATGAGGAAATGCTAGACGTCTTCCTCAATGCCCTTGGCCAGATGGCCTACTTTATCTTCCTCAGTCATCCGGCTATTTACGGACTTGCATAACTTTAGTATTGCGTCAATGTAGGTGGGGCAAGTTTCACCGGCTGCCTCAGCTCTCTGGGAAAGTGTCTGCTCGACCTTTTTTTTTGCTTCGCAGTTAGATCGCCGAAACATTCCTTGATAGCTTCTACAAAACTCTCCCAAGCGGTCAGCGAGTATTCGGGGTTCTCATACCACATCATAATTGGTCGGCGTCAAGAAGAACATGACATTCGCAAGCTTAGCCACCGAATCCCAGCCGTTATAGCGACTCACATGTTATAGCGAGTGAGCCACCCATCAACATTTTCCCCTGCTTGAGCGGCCAAGGAGCGGGGCTCTCGAATCGGCAGCGTCGCATTCGTGGCGGTGGGCGGCATATCGCCAGACAGGGACAAAGGGTCCCGTTCTGGTGTTCGGGACTCCTCGGTAGTCTCCTGCATTCTCACGGGAACGTGGAGGCCAGCGAAGCGACGGCCCCGGCGAGGCTCCAGCGGATGAGAATGCGTTGTGACGGTAGGCGTAACCCACACCTTCACCAACGTGTTACGACGGAGATTTATTTTCGAAGCGGGGAACAGATTGAGAAGGCAGAGAGCTCAGCTGATCAATGGCTGCGCATCCAGCATAAAAGTGTTTTTTAACGTCCTTATCCCTTTCTTCCGCTACGTTTTTTCAACTTCTTCAGGAAGGCTACAGTATACATTCTGAAAACTCTGCAAAGGAAGTTTGAAAAACGAAACACTGCCGTCACAATACCATGACACCGAGATGTTGCCTTTCTGTGTGGCGCCAAATACTATTACTTTTCTTATAAATCCAAGCAGCTGTTTAATAGTGTAAGCAAAACCTGGTAATTGGGAAATGATCTCAGAGGGTTTCGTTCCAGTAAACAATTTTGTTTTCGACTTTTGTCATTAACCTCCTCCAGCAGTAGCAGACACCTTCAACAGGCACTTTGTAAAACTTCAAAACGCTATCTCTCCTTCCGCAAACACATGGCTAACAATAAGGCAATTTATATCTGTGTTAGCTCTTCTGCCAAGGATTCTGATTCATGAACTGAAAGGATTTTCTTTCATTTTTTTGTCCGAACATGCCCCTGGATATAATAGAATGGGATTGTACATCCTCTGAGGACATTTTAATGATCCCTCAGGTATTGCCTTTCATACATCGAATTTTTCCCTAAATGGTAAAGAAATTCACGAATGACTAAAAGCTGCAGTTTCTTTGCCTCTATACAAGTCAGAGAAGAAAAGATTAAAAAATTCAGGCCATTTTCGATATTCCCGATACTTTCTCAGGTCCTAGAAATTTTCCTTTGTACATTGTATCTACTTTTCTTAACGACTTTTCAATCCTGGCTGGCTACCAATATGACTTTGTCTCTGGGCAGGGTACTGATGTACTGCTTGAGGAATTTTTGGTTGAGCTGTTTTGTTTTGTGCTTTCCCTGAATATCCCGATACGCTTGACACTCTAAACCATGAAACTTTGTTAAAAAAAGCTCTACTTCTGAGGAAATACATGGGCTTTTTTTTTAAGCAATCTGGTGAATTACTTGAACAATTTATTTCAATTGAGCACTAACGATAATAATGGCGTTCTTAGAATCAAACTGTTGTTAGATACAGGTGCTCCTCAGGGGTCAATTTTGATACCATTGTTTATTGTGTCCTCCTTAATAACACCCATTTCAAATTTCATTTGCAATTTCATTATGATGACATCACTGACAGAGCATGTCTCCTAAAAATTCTCGCTGAAATGTTGCGAAATGAAGTGTGCCAAGTGATGCACCCTGGAGCTAAAAACTGACTTGTCAATGACCGAAAATTTAAAATTAACTTCTTTAGGTCTGCACTCGAAACTACTGAAATCAAAATGCACTTCTCCTTTCCCATATCAAACGGTTATTCACTTAAATGCAGGCGTATTCATGCATGCGCTGTATCAAATATCGTGGAGTATTTTTTGACAGTGACTGCGCTTGACAATGTCACTTATCATTTATTTGTTAAATAACTGTGGCCTGTGGCTGGGTTGCTTTCTAATATAAAGGTTTTTTGCCCGTGTCTGCAAAGAAAATTATTGTACGTGCATTGGGTTATAATGCGTTGAGATACGACATTGCTGTATTCGGCTTCTGTTGGTGCCGTTGGAGAAGCCAGACCAACAGTATCATAAATTTCCTTAAAAATGTCGCCTGCAATATACCAATTGAAAGCGGCGTAAATTGTTTGCACCAAATTTATTTCCCGAATTTTTAATCCTTGTTCATCGAAACCACTCAGATCAAACATTTTTGGAAGTCAGCATTCAAACATGAATATAGCGTCACATGTGAATTTAAAAACATGTGTTTCTTTGCTTAGCCACATGGTGTGGCATGGCCTGACCCTGTGCATATGTGCTTAATATTTTTAGGATCTTACCGGATGAGATATTTGCCGGACATCAAAAAGCACGTGGAAATAATTATTGAATAATCTTTGCTGAAATAAACCTCTAGTATACGTTTTCTAATGTAATTTTTATTGCTGCAATAGGTTTTCTTTTCAGGAAAATAACCCAAAATTATGGTGTTCTTCCTTGTCATTGCTTATTGTTTCTTTTTTTCTCCTCTATGTTTTGTCGATCACAGTATATTTTTGCCATTTATAGCACGTTCGTAAACTCGGCTGTACATGCCGACGCAACCTTAGACCGGTCTGTCCTTGTTGTATTCCATCTTTGGTGACAGCAACAATATTATTATTATTTGGTGTTAAGAAAAATATGTGCCATGGAGCCGAAAATGTTAGTGCTTTGCGGCCCAAAAATTTACGAGTGACTTCAGCGACTAAAGTAGGGAAAGGCGAAGCCTGAGTGCCGCATTCTGATAAGCAACTGACACTGATTATAAACTATGTAAATAAGTTGGCATTCCTGATTACCTATTTATTAAGTAGGTAATTAAATAACAACTAATTAGTAAATTGCCATACTACTTAATTAGTAATCAAATATTTAGGAATAATATTTAAATGGTAATTGATCATTTATTGACATATGACCATATAAAGCACGCATTCGCGCATACTGTGGTAGTGCTCTGTGATTGGTCGAGACCTCTATGACGTCATCCCGCCTCGGCCAATCAGAGCCGCCGCAAAAGCAGGGCACACTTTGTCCACGACAGCATGAGCCATTAAAGGTTTTCGCCTTAAAAATTTGTTCCTATTTTCTTTAGTTACCTTTTATTTGGAGTCTTTTATCTGCAACCGGGACCACATTCAAGCCAGAAAGCAGGGGCAACACTAAGTGATGATGTTTGGCAGGCATCCTTGTTAGCGATGTGAAATTACGGCTAAGGAAACCAGGATGAAGACCCAATGTTTAGTATAAAGGTCAGCAGTGAAGTATGCTATTTCATGTTGAGGTGCGTGAATGGCTTGTCCTTGAAAAGTGTTGAACTGTTTCTTTTTTGCCCACATCTGTCCCTATCCTTCTCAACATAAACAACTGTGCAGCGTTTATACAGCTTGTTTGTGACATTTGAGAGCGCTAAGATCGCCTCCTTTCGAAAGCTGCTACCTGCAATACCTTTAGCTGCAAGAACTGATCCGTGAAAGTTCCATTTTATGATACAACGTACGCCGATATTTGGCTGCCGTTCTGAGGTAAGTAGTATTTGAGCAGCTTGAAGATAAATGAAGCTATAGTGATAAACGTACATAGCATCATTAAGAACGCATATTTAAGGCAATTAGGTAGTTTTATGAGTGGTTCCTAGTAAAACCGAGTCAATATTTTCATACGGCTTGAAATGCACATATTAAAGGCATAAGGTATGAAAAGAAAAATTTCTTTCAGTACTCTAGAACGCCGGATAAGGCATGCTGCATGTAGGATGGTAAGTTCACAAGACTGTGTTAAAGATGGGCTGTATATATATGGTGTGGTCGCCTATGCTATTGCGTCATAACCTAAAGACAGGGCTTAAATATTCCCCATAATTTATTGTTCGGCTGTTTCACTCCCCAGGCGTTGAGAATGCGCAACTGCATGCACCTTGCATGCTGGAGCGCTTCCATGCGCACTAAGTAGTGACTTGATGTCGCAATTGCTTAATTTCCGCCTGTCTGACTGGTTGTCCCATGAACACGACGATATCTTTGATATACGACGAACTTACCCATTGGCATCATTGGGGATTGCTGGGAGCGCCGAGACACTGGACTCCCTCCCTCCCCCCCTCCTGGTGTGCCATCGCGAGTTGAGTTATCTTCTTTTTATTTCTTATGAGTTGGCGTGTGCTAATTGAGGGGTGACAGGAGCAGCATAATTTTCGACCGCTGATATGATTGGTGCTAATGAAGCTAGCTTAAAAAGGTTTGCATTGCGGAGAGGACTGATCGGATGCCAACCGCTTCGGCGGGCTTTCTAATTTTATTGCTTTTATGAGACCATTAATTTCTAGCTTTTCTGAATATAAAACAAACCTGCTTTTTTTCGCTATAATTTCAGGTAAGAATATAAAGATTCTGCACCGGACTGGAAGATGTGCACCTACACACTACTGAGCGTGTTGTCGCTCGAGCTTTTTTATGCATCTGCAGAGGCAATACATCACAACATAAAACGAGTGACTGTCTCAAATCCTGTTATACCCGATGGTGCGTACACAGTGTTCTGTGAGTCAAAACGAGATACATTAACAAGAGTGCAACTTGTCTAGTCGAGTAACTAAAGGCACTGTAGTTCTTCCTTGGCTCGGCTTGCGTTGACCTGGCGCTCAAATGGATTGGTCCCAAGCCAGGGAAGGCAATACCAGGAGTCAAACTAAGATCGATATAAGAAGAAAATAAAAAGAAAGGAAAAGGGAGGAATATAGGTGAAGAAGGAAAATTGTTTGGTGTCTCAGGTTTAACGTCGCAAGAGCACTATAACATCGACTCGGGCTATGAGAGACGCCGTATATAGTTGTTACGGGGTTGTAAGGTGTCGAACCTCAAGACGCCTATGCGTGAGCCACCAATGTGCCCTGAGAAGGGCGCGGGCAGAGACGCCCAGAAAGCAGATCGCACACATATCTAACGGGGAGAGAGTGAGAGAAAACTTTAATTGTTTAACGGAATAGCGTGGGTGGTTTCCTCAGTCCAGGATACCATTGCCGTGGGCTGTCTCCCGGGCCCTGGTGAGCAGGCTGCGCTGCTCAGAGAGACCCGTGTGGGCCAGCTCTGCCTCCCACTCCGCTTGGCTGAGCGCTCGAGCTTTATATTTTTCTAATTGCTCTTTGCAGTTCCATATCATGTGAAGGATGTCCGAGACTTCACCGCATGCAATGCATGTTGTTTTTAAAATTTTCGGGCCAGATTTTGTGGTACTTTGCTAGGTTTGGGAATGTCCTAGCCTGTATGTTCCTCGAGGTTACTGCCTCCTGTCTGCTGAGATCTTTGTGCGGTTCTTCGTATCGTTTTCTTTCTAATTTGAAGTACTGTATTAGTTCCGCGTATGTGAGAGGGGTTGAAGGCTCTGGGGCAGCTGACGCAGGTGCCCGGAAAGTAGACAGACTGACCCTCATCGCTGCACGCGGGAGAGCGTTTATACCGCTCTTTACTTTCACGCTTCTTCCCACGCAGACCGATTCGGGTGTCGCAGAGAAGACTCTCATGGTGACAGGAAAACGCGCACTTCGAGGAATCGCCATAATAGTGAAAGGCTTCGGATATTTCTACCACCTGGGGCCGCTTAACGTGCACTGACATCCCATAGCACATGGGCGCCTTGCTTTTCGCCTCCATCGAAAAGCGGCCGCCATGGTTTGGATTAGAATCCGCATCCTTGTGTCAACTGAGCCACCGCACCGGGGCTGAAGAGGAAAATAAATAATGGAAGAAAAAGTAGAAGGAAAGTATTGAAGAGAGAAGTACAGGTAAAAAAATATTGACAAATCTAGCTGAATATTTCAATTAGTGTTTACTACCTTAGCCAAAGTATCTTTATTTGCTCAGGCTCATTACGGTATTATCTCAAAGAGGCGGCTGACAAGGCGGTCAGTCTTTTTCATTTTTTGGATTGTGCGTCAGAAATACTGGTAAAGTATATTTCGACATCAATTGAGTTTCTTTGTAACTCCTGTAGAAACATGGGGCAAGGAAATTTTCAAATGCTCATCGAAGCAATGTTGTAGGTGTCATTCTCGCCCACTGATCATGCTTACAGGTAATGTGGGCTCTGCAGTTTCATAATAAAGGCACAGGGGGATATTTGTGAGAAATACACTAGGTTTGTTTCATATGCAACAAAAACCTTTAATGCTTGAGCCACCGGGCGAATGCGAGGGTAATCAGGATGACAGTAAAGCGCCGCCTTGTGTTCTTTCCCCTCACTGTTGTGGATCTGGCGGACACACTCTTCTAACTATGCTAAAGCCTATTTACATCGGTTCAGGATACAATAGCTTTCCTCAATAGAGAGAGGTTTAATGCACTTAACTTCTGAAAATGTCTTAACAATCTCGCCTGCACTGCTGGTGGATGCTTGACAGTTGCTGCAGGCAACCGATAAGGATAGTTTGATCTCAGTATCGAAAACGCGTGATTCCGATCTCTCAATAGTAGGATCTCAGAACGTCTTCCTTCTCACCGGTTGTCTCCCGACAAGTTAAATGGTGATTCCGGCGCAGTAGTGCCTCTGAACGCAACCTTAAGGTAACACACACCCATTAAAGACCGGAAATAATTATCGAAATAATCACGGAATTATTCAGTGCGATAGTTGCATTACCTCGAATTTCATATCGTCTGTCGGCATGTACACGGCTGATTGTGCGTCTACTTATAATCAAAAACATTGAATACTGAAACCTAAAAGAGAGCGCACCACCATGAAATACATTAGTAATTTATTTTATTGTTATCAATTAAAAAAGGGTGCGGAAACAATGTAGGACGAGGTGGATTCGAGCCACGACGTTGAAAGCTGAGCGTTGATATATTGCGCCACAGGAGCTTTTTTTGTTCTTTATTGCCGGCTTGACAAGAACTGTACAACAAATGTTAAAAAAGTAACACTTCCACCTCACTTGCTGGAGCGTTGGTGAGAGTAGCGGACTTTAATCACGCTCTATTTTATTTTCACTATATTTCTACTATTCGTAGCCAGGTGGTGCTGCTCAGAGGACCCTACCTTGGAGATTACGGAATCATGCATAAAAAATAAACAGCCTATCCATGTAACTGTCGGGTGTATTAAAGATTATTTCCAGTCATTAGCTTTTCATATTCAATGAATGAGTACAACCTTACTTTTCAGGGTTTTGTACGTATTTTCCCTACATCTTCAAAGGGACGATGAAACTACCAGAGAAATGCCAAGAGATGACATGCCTATTCACAGAGCAGAAGATTTGGATTGATGAGTAAGTTGCACAGCATACATTGCTGAAATTTTGATTAAGTGAACTTCAATAGCGGAGGCTTCCAAAATGGCTGTGAACTAGAAAATCGGACCACATGATTTTCGCTAAGGAATATTTAAATGAGACAACCCTACTCTATTGATAAAACTCGAACCACAGTTATAAATTGAAACTGTTTTTTCAATAGCCTTCACACTATTCAGGTGTGACCCGTCAAAATATATAACGGTGTCTCACTGCATGGTGTGCCCACTCTCAAACACATTTAGAGCTCGTGGGGGTAGCTCTTGCGATCACACTGGAAGACGCCGTCGACTTGCGTAACTTAATCAAAATTTAGTTACCAGCTAAATTTTATTTTAGAATCGTTATTTTAAATTTTTATCGTTTGATTTTTCTTTACTGTATTTATGCCTTTTTTTCTATTTTACTCTTCACTGACAGTTATCGATGTAAGGCAATGATGAGGCCTGACATTAAAACTCAAAGTTTTTGGCATTGCATAATGTTAACGTCCGTATATGTTCTGATGGCTACACACTATACGAACGTCCATGGCTAACTCGATGGCGAATTTACATTTTTGGCTACAATTCAATAACGTATTGCTCCTTATCAACGAACGTTTGCACATCAAGACATTTTTTCACCCTCTGCATCATACAGCCGTTCTCTGACTCGTAAATCGCGTCATTCTTCGACAGGGATGGTGAGACGCCCTCTGCGGACGGACACTTTCTGCGCACAACCATGAGTCTATAAATGCTTTCGCGTTAAAATCCCAGAAATGGCTTCGGAAAGTGACAGTTCGGGGGGGTATGATCGCGTACTAACTGATCGGCAGGCTGTGTGACGTCATGAGAGCGCTTGACATAACAGGAGCTGCCAATTTGGGCTTCTTTCAGTTCGGACGGCGAGATGAAAAATATAACACTAAACGCCCTTGCGCGATGAGTAATATAACTGACGATTAGGCCACGCAGACACGTGCTAATGTCTTGACTAAGGTGGGACATTAAAGACAGATATGTCAGGTGGCCATTCACTAAACTGGGTGTAGTTTACGAGTGTACGATAATGAATGTGTGCGAGATAATTGAGGCACATATTAAAGGCTGGAAAAGTATAGACAACATGCACGCGAAAGAGGATCCTCAAGAAGAGGGGCAGGCGGCAGCCGTTAACGATATCGTGTCATATCTTTATAGGCGGGGCATAGGTGCTACCGGCCCAATTTTTTGTTGGCCTTTCTTGCAGTGTGTTCACGAAAGGGCTCACGTAACCTAACCCTCTGTGCTAGTAATAACCGTGCTGCTAATGAGTTCAAGCTAGTAATGACCGGTCGTCACTTTCTAATAAATCCCATGTCGCGTAATGTCCAGGGCTTGTTTGAAAGGTGTTCAGTCAAATTCAGAAGAACCGAAGGAAAGTTTGCAATTAAAGGTTTTATAAAACACAAGTCCAAATTTAATTTGACAGTAAAGTATCGAAAAGAATAATATTACCTTGAAGTTCTTTCCTATATACAGACGCTCAAACGAGCTTTCATTTTTTCGGTTCAAGTAACCGCACACGAGGCCGCAGCGAGGTGGTTTTTACTCATATGGTCACTTCACAAGTCGATTGAAGACAGCCGCTGAAGTAGATGTAAAAACAAATGCTACTTCGTAGTTTTGCTGTTTCTTGTTTGGAACCTAAATCCGTGACAATCGGCTCTGCCGACCAGCGAGAAACAGGTCTCAAGGCCGCAAAATATCGAACAGGCTGGGAAAGTCAGCGGCCCGGTTCACATTACAAAGGCGCATAATGTTTGACAGCCCTTGGTTGTGCGTGAATTGACACTAAAGGCAGTAACCTGGGAATGTTGATGTTTATATTGCAAAGACATAGCACTTGCGCAAAATCATTAGCAGAAAGGGGGTGTTCTCTGCTCTCATTTTATCCTTGTGGTTTCGCTGTAGCTATAGGGATTCTCAGTTTAAGCGCCATGCGTAACTGCGATTGTAACACGAGCGTAAGAAATTATTGCGCCGATATACAATATTTGTCAACCAACTTTGTGCGCACTTTTCTCTCCTGGATTCTAGATGCACAGAACTTGGACATAACTGCAGAAGAACGAATCCTAACGCCCCGTTTCCCGAGTGCTGTGCCACCACATGTCTTCAGGAAACAAGTGAGTTACTCCTGTCATATAGGCCGGAGCTTGCAGTTACAACCCAGAACTTCTGTAGAAGGGGGGGGGGGGGGTGCTGGTACGAGGTTTTGAAAGGAAGGAACAGCCAATCTAGCGTGCTAAGAGGACTATTCTAATGCATAAAGTTTAGAAGCTAATCGTGCTAGCTTATTCTTTAAAAACGATGCTGTTTATTCATTAATAAACTGGACTGCATACATTCTCATATTGCATATAGTGAGCCACCAATGAGCCCAAAAAATTCAGCATCGATATCTTTGTTTTTTATAGTTGTATGACGGGCGATACACACTATTATCGGGACATTTGGCAGAGGATAGAACCTAGCTCTGCATATTGTGGCGAAACGTTAATTGTACGCATGAGTGCCCCAAATGTTTTGCTATTTATTCAAGTCATTCTAAGAAAGATATCCACTATATTTTATCTGTGCAAACTTGCAGGGTCGTACTGCGTCACTGCAGACAACGTCATTCATCCGAACGGTGACCGCTGGGTAGACTCGTGTGTCCGTTACGAGTGCAAAGATGGCCAGCTTTTTGAAAATCCGGCGTAAGTAGATTTTGTTTTAAGCCTTGTCGCATGTGGTTCGCGCATTTCAAAGGTCCTGAGAACCTTTGAGTCAAGTGCGAAAAGGGGCAGTTCTAGTAAGCAAGCACTAGACCTGCCGCTCAACCATTCACCCGTTTTGTAAAGTTTGAAGTTTACCTTCAAAAGCCTGGCCAATCACGCAGCTTTCTTATGATGTGAATAAATGCCATAGGTCCCAGAGTGAGACTCTCTACCCCAGGCCTCGCAGGCACGTTCGTACAACGTGTGATGTGGTGGTTATTTGTTTGTTTCTAAGTGACGAAAGTTATGACTGTTTTATTTGGACGGTCTTAGTCTTGCATTCGTTGTTTGGACGCTACCTTGGATGCGAGGGTTGCTGTCATTTATTGTTGGCCAGCGATATATGCTTGGGTAAGAAGAGGTGTGCGAGTGTGATGTACTTGGGTGTAGAGGAGGTAGTTGTTGTTGTTCTCCTCTAATTTGATGGCAAATATCCACACAAGAGGATATCGGTCTTTGTTGTGCTGAGGTGTGGAAAAGAAGTTCGAGTTCCGTTTTATATTACAGTTGATAGTGTGCGCCTGTATCGTATTTCTGTGTTTTTCTTGATTGCGCCGCTGTTCTGGGTATGAGCATATCAGTCCACGATGGGAATTCAGTACTGCGATTGTAAATTATTCCCTTTTCTTTGACCCTTTTCAGCGCATGTCAATACACACATTTCGAGGCCGATCCTCCTGTAATGTCCGATATGTTATATACTTCGCGCCATTTCTAGACGGTGTATCCGATTATCAAACGTCCACGCAATACAGCGCTTTTTTATTTTAAGTTTGAGCGTGGCGTGAGAACGAAATTGGCGTACGTGATTGACGTTATTGTTATCAAGAACGACTTAAAAATCCCGCGCACCATGTGGTTTTTGTTAGCACGGATTCAAAAAACTATCTTCTGGAGCATGCACACTATAGCACTTAGGCTAGTTCAAAACATCACAATGCTGCAAGTGCAATACCCATAAGAACATACGGCTGCGATACTTGCGCTGTGAGCTTTTAAGAGCTTCAGTATGTTTCTTTTGCTATGGTAGCATCACAAAGTCAAACTCTCATCCCATCCCGCAGTATATATTGCTTCTCAAAACTTGCAGTTCTGCAATACATTCCATCCGCACTGACAATGAGTTTTTAATTACTTTTGCTCTGTAGTAGCACTTTATCTCAGGCAATGTCAAGGTAAACGAGAACTGAAATAAATGGCGGCCCCAGAAAATTATCCTCCGCATAATCAAAATCAAAACAAGACAAGCGTTGTTTAGCAGGCTCTCCCACTAACATCCGCTTTGTTGTTTATTCGTACTTAAAGCCAGTCGAAGAGATTTGTTCGGAGGATATGCTGGTTTTGTGTGAAAGATGGGCGATTTGGTGTAGTAGCTCAGAAAAAAATAAGTACCGCTAATTCTTCAAATGCGGATAACAACCACATACATAACGTAGTAGCTGGTTCAGATTATTTGCTCGTTAAGCGCTGCACACCTTTACTCACGCTTTTTAAGTTTACTCTCTTATTAGAGAGTTTTAGCTTACCATAATCCGCGATCCGCTACCGTGATCCGCCACCGCGCGTTCCACTGCGCATGCCCAGACACCCCTTGACGCCGATAGCTGGCGCCACATACTTGATGTCGGCACATAGGCCTGCCGCGTCGGAACCAATCAGCTTTTGCGCCCCGCCCACGCACGATAGCGGGTCACGGTGGCGGATCACGGATCACGGTAAGCTAAATCTCTCTATTAAATGCCACCGGAATCCGCAATATGAAGTGCCACGCTTACTTTTATTGTGCTATCGTATAAACGGGATGCAATGCAATTTATTTTTTATGGCGAATTTTCTCTTACAGATGCGATTAAATGAGTACAAAAAACCAAGAAAAAGCGGGTCCTCAGAAAGGAACGCCAGAAGAGAAGAAGCACCTAGCTGCTACTATTATTCGACGTTGATAAGAGTACTCAAAGCGATTGTAAAATGAATTCTTTAAAGGATGAGGAAATGAGTGAGCGTAGAAAGAGTTTGTGATATAAAAATTGAAAAAATCCTCACATCCAATTATTGATCCTTGCATGATGCAATTATATTTTACAATCAGGAGTCATTCAAGGAAAACCCCCTAGTCCAGGTTCTGTAAAATGTCAGTACATGGCGAAGAACTCCATGTAGGTAATCTAGACTACTTAAGAGCGCTCCTCAGTGGCGCTTATCACAGCCAGAACGTATCATAGGGATCATCGACCCAGCGTAACATATTCCAAGCAGCTATTGTTGAGGAAGCAGGCAGTCTGCTATCTTTCTCTTTCTCCTTCTCTTTCTCTCGCTATCCTAATTAATGCCATATTACCCTAGCGAAAAAAATTGTATGAGTCACAATAACTTCATATAGATTTCTCATAGAAATCTCATACAATCTCATATAGTTCTCATACGTTGTATGATACCTGTATGAGATTATATGAGGCTTATACGAGTTTAGTATGAGTTTAGTATGAGAAATCTATATGAGATTATTGTGACTCATGGGGTTTTTTCGCCAGGGTAATCAAACATAAAAGCAGGAGACACCAGTGATTTGATAGATATTCGTTTGCAGTCACCCGCAGATTGCAGTCACCCGCGACGGTGGTCATGCATTGAACTTCTGGACTTTATAGGTGGTTGCTGCCGGTCTGGGTGGCCGAAAGTTGTCCTTGGGAAGCTTGGGAGACTTTTCTCGAAGCTTTTTCAACTGAAATAAATTGAAGCAAGAAACATGTAGAGAAAAAAAACTTCCGCGCTTCCGACACATCAAGCGGCAATTTCGAGATACCGAGAGCTACGTCGCCTATAGATAGAACCAAAAGATGCGTCCCTCGG
Organism: Amblyomma maculatum; assembly: GCF_055883805.1. Classification (NCBI taxonomy): domain Eukaryota; kingdom Metazoa; phylum Arthropoda; class Arachnida; order Ixodida; family Ixodidae; genus Amblyomma; species Amblyomma maculatum. Next base: position 95,222,744 of record NC_139351.1, read on the forward strand.
GTCAGTCACTGGATCATTTGCACTGAAAGCGGGGTTGTTATTTGCCTTAATTTTGGAAAGCAATAGAAAATTCAGCGTGGCATGCATCGATAGCGGGCAGAGTTGGTTCTGCAGCAGCGTACTAACAGCATCTGGTCTTCATCAGTAACAGAATGATGCAAGCAGGCAACTAGGAACTCAGAACGAAGGTGCTCCATATTTGCTCATTGGCGACTGAAGGTGCTTGTTTTCAACGCCGCAACAGTCGGTAGCATAAACATCTAGCACTTACAAAGGCTTGGATATAATTCAATGCCACTGAAGAGAAATTCTGAAATTATATTTGATCATTTGGAAGATTAACTGTAATGTCTGAAAATAAATTGCGAAGCGCGCCAGAACTAGGTACGTCTTAAATGATCTACTATTACTACTCCTGGCTTTCATCGTGGTTTGTGCCGCGTACGATCTGTTGCAGAAATCTCCAAGCCAAGGTACTCATCACCATCAAAGCGAGTGCAGTACGGGAGTGTTAGAAACCGCTCTCTAGCCTTAGTTTTCAAGGACAGCTAAAGAAGTTTCTGATAATTGGACTTGATTTCACTGCATTTGTGCTATTTTGTTCATTTTCCTACAAAATACTGCAGACAATTGTCTGCAATGACTTCAATGTTTCAATGTGCGGGAGTCAGTGAGCTGCTGCATCCACCCGTTTTATAACTTCCACGGTTTACTAGTCTTGCAGCACCGATTCCGCCGTTCCTGCACAAATGACATTGAAAGCATGCTCCTGACTGCGTGACTCGCTCGCTCGGCAGGTGGGTCTGATCACGTGACTAGCCGTTTCCCTGATATAAGCATGGGCGTTGCTCGATGCTTCGCAGAGCTATAGAAGAACCGGTTGCAGGTACTAGTCGATGGGCTGTTAATCGGAGACGCCAGGCCGAATCTGACCACCTGGTGCAGATGTTGTCCACCAGGAACAAGCACGTGCTAGTTATCCGTGAAAGGAAGCATGCCAGACTAGCAGCAGAAAACGAAGGTGACAGAGATGCTTGTCTCGAGAGGCAGCGGGTAAAACGTGTCAGCCACACTTTGGGACACTTATTTGAACCTGGTGTTCCACAAGTTCTTACCTAGGTGTGACCTGGAAGTTTCGGGAGTTCTAACTGTGGCGACCTACTTCATCGATCTTAGGACAGTCTTTGCTTTAAACGGCACAAAATACAAAACTTTACCCAGTGCTGAAAAATAAAGATTGTCCAAAGCTTGAAAAATAAAAGACGAACTAAGGCTAAACTGTGTCTAGCCATGTGTAACTGCTTACTCGCTCCGTATTACGGGTTCAGCCGAGTTGAGCCTCAGCCCGTTTTCTCAACGGCAAGCGAAATGTGTAATTAACAATGCACGACTAAGGAGCCCTAACCACAGATAAGCCGAGGTTTAATCATGTGACGCCAAAGGTTTCACTTGCATAACCAGGGTTATCTTGGCTAAGCCGATGACATTTTTTTTGTGCGTTAATTATAAATGGGACTGTCCAAGTGTAATACAGGTCTATGACAACAAAAACAGTATCCGTTGTGCAAACATCCAAAGCATAGATTGCGAAAGTAGCAACCTTTTTTAGGTTCCTAACTTTCGCGAAAATGAAATGCCAGACGGCATTCAAACTTTTCGCAGACAATCCGGATAGATGATAGCCCCTCTCCGCCCCGCCCCCCGAGTCTATGAAAACCTAATACTAAAACTGGAAGTTGACCTTTATATGTTCCGAAAACAAAATCGAATATCCCTCAATTTAAGCTCCATTTTCCAAAACAAACGCGTGCGAGTGCGGACCTATGATGGGTGCGTTAGCTTGAGAACTAATATATTGCAGGAAACGTCGTAAATGGCGTCATCCTGCAGGCCTAACAATCTGTAGTTTAATGGGCGAACAAAACCGTGAATAACCTACTGAGACATCAGCGTATAAGAAAGAAGCGCTCGGCACGATCAGCAACAGTCACTGCGTATACTGTCACTACGCGTGCCAGAATGCAATGTTGAGAAGCAGCTCAGTGAGCATCATTACTCACTGTCGCCGCCCTGACGACCGGGTGCGTGTCCAGTACCACCCACTTTATGCCTTGTGTGCACGGCGGTGTGGTGATGGATCCCACGTAGAAGAAATACTTCTCCAGAGGGCCGATGAAGTCGCTCATCACCAGAGCCTGCACAGTGGCATGATAGGACAGACGTTCGGTATTGTGAACAGGTATGCTGCGCTACGGTACAGCAAAAAGGTTCAGTCTATCCATCAGGTACAATAGCTGAAAGGTAAAAGCTCACACTTAGTTTGTTTTCAGGTTCTATTTCTGAGAGAACTGAAAGGTAAAGACCAAGCGCCATTATCGAATTGAAATTTGTTCCTAAACTGGATAGAACTTCGAAACAATAATCTTTTTCGCGAAATTTATTTCAGGTAAACATTTCTCTTCCAGAACCAATTTTTGGTCAGGGGGAAAATTTTCGCTTTTTTCTTGCTGTTTTCGTAAACAGCCTAAATATAACATTAACATCTGCTGTATATATAAGCACTGCAAACAAAACTTCACTGTGAATAGTTGTGAATACTAATGAACTCGGCGACAAAAGCCGCAAGAGAGTTATTTGCAAAGCAGCTCGACTTATATGCTAAGAGAGAATCAGCATCACAGGTGCGAAGCACTCATTTGGGAATATGGACAAAGGAGTGCCCGGAGGACTGTCGCACTATTGACATGGCCAGCGCTGAGTGGTATAAAGTTCTAAAAGAGGCATTGGTCAATAGTAGGATGTCTCAGCGATGCTAATACCTTCTCTGGCATCTCGAAGACAGTTTTTGTTTTCGCGAACATTCTGATTTCAGAGAAAGGATATAAACGTTTATTGTACGAGTAATTCCTATTTTCATAACCGCCACTCTCTGAAGGAAACTACTTCAAACACGAGCCTCAATTCTATTATCCAACCACGTGATTTTAACACGAGCTTCCTTACCTGGAGGGTATGTCTACTTATTTACTCTTTATTCATGAGGTGTTCGTACCTACAAATTTTAACATCAATACTTCTCAATATAATTAAACTTTCTAGAAATTTTTTTTCTGTATTCACATGCTGTTTTAAATTTATATGATGTGCCTGAAACACTTCGGTTAAGAGCGAAAAGAATTACACTAACCGCAATTGTTAAGTTAGGTGTCCATACTATAATCGTTTGTGACCCCCTATTTCATCAATGGTGTAGAATTATTGCATAACGATCGCCCCCATTGTACTTGCCACAATCTATGCACCGCTAACTTGACAACTCGGCCTAGAAATCCCTTCCATCAGGATTCCCGCGCCAGCCAATAGTAAGAGAATTGCTACCAATACCTGAGTGGCATCGGCCGTGATGCCAATCTTATCGATGATGGCGTTAAGAGCAGCGTCGGCCTTTTCATCAGGTGCTGCATCGTCCGCCTGAAAAACATGTGTATTAATATACTTGTTAAAATGGCTGTGCAGCTCATGCAGCAGCTCAGGCAAAGAAAACAGACCATCGTTACTCGCTTTTAGGCCTTCGAGGTATGTAGAAACTTTGGGCAAAAACCTATACAGCTTTAGCAGAAATTGAAAGTCGCATGTTTTTCATGAAACATTGATGCTTAGCTGATTGCAGTAAACTGCGAAATTCTGCTACCACAGGTATACAATTGCGATGTAATGAGGCTGGTAGTGATACACGTCTTTAGCAGCGTTAAATTGCAAGCCGATGCTAAGGCCGCGAGGCTGTTCCGTAGCACAAGACGATCACATCGGACAATTTTAATCAAACTGTTTGTCCTAAGAATTTTACGAAGTGCCTTCGTGGCTCGGTCGGCATTCGCTTCCCTCCAACATATCTTTATTTGTTACTTGTTTTTTGATATCCGCCAACTCTGCTTAAATTGTGCTAAAGAAGTCATATTCACATCTCAAAAAGTTTTACTGGGCACTTTGGATAACTAAACTGCAATGAGGTGAAAGCCTCTATCGCGCAGTGGTCCTAAGCCCTCCACTATGGCACCTCTTTATGTTTTCACTCCCACCTTCGCGATAACGCGATAGCGTACGCTACCAGCCAGCATATAAAACCCCGCTTTAACCAAGACATATGGACGTGCCTGCGTGGCCTAGGGATAACGTGAATGCAAGGATCTTGGCAGGGTAATTCTGATATTACCCTCCCATATGAAAGGAGAGGCCCGAGTTTAGTTAGTGCTCGGCCATGTCAGCTGCTGCCGCCTCCCATGTAACAAAAGCGCTACGGACGGACGGAAGGACGGACACGCTCCGCGAGCATGAGCCATTAAAGGCTATCATTTCAAGTATTTTAAAAAGAAATAGTTACCGGCTTCCATAAAACACCTGGTTTGCCCTGCGTATTCTGTAACTGTATACTGGTGCGACAACGTGAAGGTTATTAGGAAAACTTAACCAGTTTTTTTTTTTTTTTTTTTGTGCCCTGTGTCCCCTGATTGTGACTCCTTCCCTATTTCACGTCTGACGCGGCGGAAGGCACCGTTTTACGATTGGCAAATGATTGGAAAGGATCCAACAAGTTTTTGAGCTTCCTTCTAAAGAAAGCAGCATTCATCAGCGACGCCAGATATAGCAGAAGCCACCGCTCCTCACAGTGGCACCGTACTGCGGCAAGTGACTAAATATTGCCAATAAAGGGGCGGGACCTCCGTAGGAAGAATGCAATGGCAGGTAACCGAGCAGAAGCATCTCAACCGGTCGTACTGCTAAGGTATAGGTTTAACCTCCGTCGAAGAACACCAGCGGCTCTGGTGACCAAGTGAATATTTTTGCACTACCACGACCCAACGCGGAATATTAAAATAACTACTCCAATTCCTGCACACTACAAATATTACTCAATAATATGCGCGTTTCGAGTGTCTGTATGTGGCAACACGTGAAATGATAATGGTTTCCAATGGCAATTTCTGTTCACAGTGGCTCTGGTAATTGACTATGACCTACAGTAAGAGTGGGGTTGCTGGTTAAACTCTCGTCTGCATTGTGTATTCTCATATATCCCTAGTGAAAAAACCTCTATGAGTCACAATACCCTCATACAAATTCTCATACTAAGCTCATACTAAACTCGTACAAATCTCATGTCATATCAAACAAATCTTAGTCAGCGTATGAGATATATATGAGATTGTATGACATTTGTGTGAGTTTAGTCTGAGAAATTTGTATGAGGGTATTGTGACTCATACGGCTTTTTTCCCCAGGGATGCACGTAAGTCCCCGCACAAGCACATACATACAAATAAATAGACACCTTCTTCGACTTCTGCAGGTTTAGCCACAATATTCGTTTCACAATATGACCCGTTCGTGGAATTTTGTTCATCTCGAACTGACAGGGCCCCAATGGGGAGACCAGCTTGCGTCTTAGTAAAGGCTGCTGAGGTACTTGGAAAACGCTTTCCTATGAAGTGCCACGAACCTCGCGAATCAGGGAAAGAGAATACGCGCGACCCACTATTAGTGTGTCGATATCTCCATCTCAGTGCGCAGTAGTAATAGGCGTAAAAATAAAGTTTGAGGGAGAATAAAACAAGCAGCGGTAAAGGCTTCGATCTGCTGCGAGCAGCCAATTTCTCTGACACAGAAGTGGAGGAGGTTCGCCAGCGCAGTCAAAGCAGCGTACCTTGTATAACACGCTCAGCACGACGGCGCTACTCGGCTCGTCCAGGGCTTCTTCCAGTCCCTCCTTGCCCGCTTTGAGGTGAATAAAGTGTAGCTGCAGTTGAGGCAAGACAAGCTATCGACATACGGAGCGAGCAGCTTGCATCCGTTCTCACAGTGTGTGCGCACTTCTACCTTTATAGTGCGCACACAGTAAATTGTTACTCGTAGTCCTACTCCGCTCGTGGTCAGCGCCTATTGCTTTGTGCCGCTTGAAGGGAAAAATTGTTCTTCTTAAATTGGAGCAAGAACACAAATTATACGGGATATTTCTAGTTATATGAATCTGCCACCAACCCCTGAATCACGTGGCGATCAATGACGCCAGGTTGGGTATTCATTTTTGAAGCTCTATATACGTGAAGTATAGAGACGGTCTTCGCGTGAACTTCTATTTCACATTCGAATTTAATTCCGGCGACCATTATGTATTTTATTGTGGGAACGAATCCAGAAGAAGGAATGGGGTCGCTCTCATAGTAAACAGAAGAATGGGTAAAGCAGTGCTAGGGTACAACCCCAAAAACATTTCGCAATAAAGGAACAGGAGGACAAACTGTTGCTATGCTGTTCTGGTGTCCACAGAAAAAATGTGACACTGTTCTTTCCTTTCCTATTGTAGGCCAAATACATTAGAAGCGAAAGACGAGACAGCTGACACCTATCTAGGCCAGAACAGAACAGCCAGTCAAGGCTTCACGTGCCACTGTAATCTGCCCTCTTTACTTTCTTCTTCCAGCGGCCGTGAATAGGCCGCGCTCTTGGTGCAGCCGAGGGAAGGCGGTACACTATAAACCAACACACAACTGCAGCGCGGGTCAGGTGTCTGCAGAAAATGTGACCGATACTGTGCCTCTTCTTTCATTAAACCTACACACAATGTAATTGTGGACTAACCATTATCCTTCAGATAACTATTTTTTTAAACACAAATTTTACCGGCTTTCCTGGAGAGTTGAGCGTGTTCAGAACTTCTGCTTTAAGGTAATTGTTTTCAAGCAACCAATTCTCCGGTAGTTCCTTAATAGATTCTACCGGAGATGAGTGCAGATTAGTATCTTTTTTTCTTTTTTTCTACATCTCAAGTCTTCAGGGTAAAGATATCATGTGCTTCGACATATAGGCTCATGCAAGCATATTTTAGCAAAATCGACTAAATTCTACAAATTTACCACACCTTTATTACAAATCATCATCTGACGAATATTTATAGTTGTAGACACGTTCTAAGGAAATTTTATCTTGCTTGAAGCATAGTGCAGCGTCAGAATATTGTCCGGCAATGAAAGCTCACAAAAGAAGGTGATGACGTACCTCCGTCGGGAACGGATCTGTCACTCCCTCAATCGTGTGCTCGCAACCCCTCGTGTCGTCACTTCCGAGGTGGAAGTGGAAAGCCTTGAGGAAAAACTTTTCATCGCCGACGGTGTTCTTGCCAGTCAGGTAAGGCAAATTTTCTTCCTTGATGGCCACGTTGACTGCAATGTAGAAGTGCAGAGAACAAAGGCAATGCACCGACGGCTTAACATCGTCTAAATTGCACCCCATCAAGAGAAAAGAAATTATGCTGTGAACGAGACTTTTTCGTGGTTACTCTGACTCTGGCAGATCCTTGTAGTAGCCCGGAAGCTCTCTTCATTGCCGACTGGAGATAGTGCAACTCTAGCTGTCAGCTATGACATCCAACCGACATATAAATAGCTAAATAAACATCAGGACTAAACAAGTGAACAGGAGGCCCGCACGCGTATAAGAATCAGAAAAAAAAAATTCTTGCGCTCATACTGAGTGCAATGTACAGGATGTCTCGAACTTAAAAGAGCTTCCACATCCTGTATATTACTGACAAGCAAAGTTTGACATCAGCTTTTTTTTGTCATTGCTGAGCGTGATGCAGTGACTAAGATGTTAAATCGTGCTGTAAATGAGCCGAGCATCTTAATTAGGTGCAGCAAAGTAGACGTATATGCCGTTTCCGCCCCGCCGGGGTGGTGCAGTGGTGAGACGCCCGACTACTGTTTCGGAGTACCCGGGTTCGAACCCGACCTCGTCGGCTGCGTTTCGATGGAGGCGAAACGAAGAGGCGTCCTTGTGGTGTGCGATGTCAGCGCACGTTAAAGATCCCCAGGTGGTCGAAATTACTCCGTAGCCCTCCACTACGGCTCCTTTTTCTCTCTTTCCACTTTCACTCCCACCTTCCTCCCTTCCCTTACGGCGCGGTTGCGGTGTCCACAGAAAACAAGTGAGACAGTTACCGCGCATTTCCCTTCCTATAAATCAGTTTTTTTATATGCCGTTTCCAGCAGACCCTATCGCTCAACAAATTAAGCTACCGCTCTCCGTAACATCTCGATATTTAAGTAGTGAGTAGCGTAGTACTTAAATGGCCGAGTAATTGCTCAGCTATCATTAATTAAATGTCATGCATGATTCCGAGGCTACAGATGGTGACCTAACTTGCAATTTTTTAGAGATAAAAGGTCAACTATTCCCTGTCTGCCAAGATCAAGCTTGGCGAGCGTTTGAACCTGACCGCAGGTGCGGCGTACAGAGCTGACGGCGCTCACATTTTCTTCACACACACGTTCTTTTTTCTTGTCCTTCGCTTCTTTGTATACCAGTAAAACCTGCCAAACTCTCTACAGAGAAGCTCAGCCACGCGTTCGCCCTACGCTGCCACTATACCATGTGGCAAGGAGAGAATGCAACACTCGCTGCGCCGGTGGTTTCTCTCTCCAGTTTCGCCTTGGATGACACGCGCGCCAGAATGAGTGCGCCAACTCTTCGTAGGCGGCGTCAGACGGCGTCCGATCATCAAGTAGAGCATTTCACTCTGTATATGAATGTTTAGACCTCGCCCATTGTTTTTCGCTTAAGTTGAAACGTGACCATTTAGACAGAGTCCCCCTGATTGGCAGGCGAATTAAAAGGAAAGAAAACAACAGGTAAATGCGACCAACGTGTAAAGGACACAGCCGACGTTAAGGTGCAGACTGCATATGACACGAGGGAGCACTTTTTGAACCTTCGTTTGAAGCGCTGCCTAGTTCAGGAATTGAGGTCACCGCAGTGCGAGCAGCGTACTAGTGTAGATGGGGAAAATGCGCGCTCGACGGGCGGTGCACAGACTACACCGCGTTAAGAAAGTGCACATACGGTAATGAAAGACAACTTTAAGACATGTTATCGATTCTTTGTGTGCTTCCACGTGGCATGACTTAATAAGCAGTCTTCGCAATATGTTGCGTTACGCCGTTGCAATTGGTGAAACCGTCAGACAGAAGATTTTCAATGACTTCGGACTTCGGTACTGACTTCGCAATAAGAAAAGGCAGGAAGCTACTCAGTCCTAAGATTAAGCTATCGATCCCCATGCGTCAGTAGCTACTATAACAACAGTATATTCCAAACGTCGCACGGACCATTATTTATTTTCATGTTCGCTCTTTATGACGCACCACAACAGACTTACATACTAAGACTCCCAACCGCCAAGCTAGGAAAACTTCCATGCTCTCTATAGTTGTGTGTGCTCCGCTGCGTCGAACTATTATTTGGAAAGGCACTTAAGCGCCGCCTTTAAAGGCCCACTGTCTACCCTCCGGTCGAAAATATTTTCTTCCCCGGTGACTGTGAGACTTCGCCCCTGGAACGCAAGGCCGCAAAATGTTTTTGAAAAGAGTAACTAATAACGCAGTTACAGCCACCGCAATCACCCGATTCTATCCTGCCTCTCTCCTTCCGTTCCCTCGCAAAGGTTTTTCACTCTCCTGCCCGAGGTCGTCTAGCCTCTGCAATACAAATACCCCTTCCTCCTCCGCGTTTGGCGGGAGGTGGGGCGTGCCTCTCCGCGAGCGCGAAAAAAAAAAACGGTCGAGGGAGCGCGCGCCGCTGGATTCAGTCTGGCCGTGGCGAGGGAAAAGCGCGCTGCGAGCGGTAGACACCCATCCTTCTCCCGTCAGTCAGCGAGACGGACCAATGGACGTCGTTCCCGGTACGTACGTCATTATCGGGGCCCGTCGGGCCAGCGCAGGGAGCGGTGAAGCTGGCTTCTCAAAGGAGAGCATGAGAGAGCTTTGAATTGTATTTTCGATGCTTTGAGGCGCGCGTGTCGCTGTAGAATTTTGCACAGACTATCTCCGGTACCTGATCGAAACACTGGGCTCCTTTTCTTAAAGGCCCACTGTCCACCCTCGGGTCGAAAATATTTTCTTCCCCGGTGACTGTGAGACTTCGCCCCTGGAACGCAAGGCCGCAAAATGTTTTTGAAAAGAGTAACTAATAACGCAGTTACAGCCACCGCAATCACCCGATTCTATCCTGCCTCTCTCCTTCCGTTCCCTCGCAAAGGTTTTTCACTCTCCTACCCGAGGCCGTCTAGCCTCCGCAATATAAATTCCCCTTCCTCCTCCGCGTTTGGCGGGAGGTGGGGCGTGGCTCTCCGCGAGCGCGAAAAAAAAAACGGTCGAGGGAGCGCGCGCCGATGGATTCAGTCTGGCCGTGGCGAGGGAAAAGCGCGCTGCGAGCGGTAGACACCCATCCTTCTCCCGTCAGTCAGCTAGACGGACCAATGGACGTCGTTCCCGATACGTACGTCATTATCGGGGACCGTCGGGCCAGCGCAGGGAGCGGTGAAGCTGGCTTCTCAAAGGAGAGCATGAGGGAGCTTTGAATTGTATTTTCGATGCTTTGCGGCGCGCGTGTCGCTGTAGAATTTTGCACAGACTATCTCCGGTACCTGATCGAAAGACTGGGCTCCTTTTCTTAAAAGGGCCTTCCCTGGACAGTGGCCCTTTAAAAGGGCCTTCCCTGGACAGTGGCCCTTTAAGGGTGCGACTGGATAGCAGTAATGGCTCCCGTTTTCCAAACCTTCTTGCGGATCCTTGTTTACGTACACATGGACTTTGCAACTTCCCTGATTAGGAACCATTTAATTTCTTCGTATATTATCACACACACACACACACACACACACACACACACACACACACACACACACACACACACACACACACACACACACACACACACACACACACACACACACACACACACACACACACACACACACACACACACACACACACACACACACACACACACACACACACACACACACACACACACACACACACACACACACACACACACACACACACACACACACACACTTTATAATAAACAGTACTATGAGAAAGACCAACTGAGGTAGATATAAGGCCCATCCACCAAGCCCTACGCACATGCTTGCGTTATCTACGGGTAACATGTCTTATCTTGCCGACACTATGAAAGGAGAGCCCTCAGTTGGCAGCTCCTTACTAACCAGCCACGTTATGAGGTAACGTGATGTCAGGCAACCATGCGTCCAATCAGGGCCTGGCCATGACAGCCGCCAGCTACTACCTGCCAGAGCTGTGTTAGTGGTTTTCGCTTTCTCACAACGCAGTCGCCAGGTTTTCTGGTACACGGTACTTTTATCGTTGTCGTACTAAAAGCTTTAATGAAAGTGTCGTATTTCGATTCGCAGTGCCCGCAACGTGAGACGTTTAGGCGTAATCGCTAGGCATATATTTCAACATGCAAAGCTGTCACAATGAAAAAACCCTTAATTTCTAAACTTTAGCTGGCCTTCTTAGGAAATTTGGCACACGTCACTGGCTTTGGCGGACTAGAAAACAGTTGCACTTACCGTTCGCTATATTTGTCATAAAATATAAATATTTCTAATCGATGTTACAGCTACCGAGGTGGAACAGATGGCTGCATAGTGAATGATAACTGAACAAGTGTTGGTGGGGAGCTCTCTTCGCAAGCCAATGTTTCGGCAAGAAAAATAAAAGAGGAGAGTTATAGATTACTAATAACTCTAATCTACGTTACAGGTACTTACATTCCATTACTCTGTTTTATTTTTCTACAGCTCTATGGTATCAGGTTAGAGTTACAAACTCTATCCCACAGCCCATCTTGTTTTGGTTGAAACTGCACAACTACCCCAGTTCGCACTCCGTCCAATATATAGGGACTGTACAACGCCGTACAACGCCGAACTAAAGCCACCACTCGGGAAACTGACTACTGGGCCTGGGACATTAATATTATCTATCTCTCACATCTACACACTGCAGTGGGTCTGGTGGATTCAGAAATATCTGCCTTTCACGTGGACTCACTGGCGTGTCCCTGATCCACATCCACGAGAAACTTCTTGATCTCTGCTTCATAACCCTTCATCTCCAGGTCTCCTTGCATCACCTTGTCGTCCTCGATGGCGGGAAGGATGATGGGGGACTGGGCGTCACCTTTTCCACACATGTTCTCCTCTTTGAAGCAGGTCAGCCCGCCCCACTGGTCGGGCTTGGGTCCTGCATAAGGCGCACAGCGGGAAGAAGCGGAATTTTGTTTTGGTGGAATAAACCAGACAGTGCCTGGCAAAAACTGTGGGCGTTTAAGCGTGCCTCGAACGAGTGATGCAAGGTTGGATGATTTTAATTAAAGGGATGCTCAAGCTTCACCTTAATAGTAGCGGCGATAGCCCCTGCAACACCACCTGTTCAATTCGCGATTTTTTTTTCATACATTTTAAAGTTAGGTTTGGGAGAAATAAGCTGCAGTGTACCTTTGGGTGCACGCCGCGGAATGGGGAAAACCTACACTAAATTGAGTGAAGGTCACCCAACCCTTTTGAAGGTCCAGGGTAGACAGACTGACCTTGACAGATGCATGGCATACTGAAGACATTGCTTCAATATGCTACCGATAAATTTCATCTTTTTCGGACTTTGATGAAAAACTAGCAACATTGATTTGTAATGCATCCTAAAGATGTCTTATCACGCTTTCCGATCCTGCTACCCTGCTCAATTACACTTAAGGTGCAAATAACGAAGCAATATATAAACGCAATGTTTACCCCACATGAATAATATACGAAAATTAGCACGTTTCTAATATACTTGCACGTCGTTATTGAGTATTGTGTTTGATGTGATTTGTAAATAGCTGGGGAATAATTTCTAATTGTCGGTATGTGTTTTTATTTTAAATTCCGTATTTCAATAGTAAGGAAGTGAGGGGGGGGGGGGGGGGAGGGGTGTTCGCAACTGGCATCCCCTGCCCAATTACACTCTCACCTGGTGACCTAGTGGGTCGGTTGAAGCTCGGTTTGACGTAAGCCTGTCAGTATGGCCTAAACAATCTAGAGTCCCACCGAGTGCAAGCAGGGTAAAGTATTTCAGATTTTTGCAGCGGAAAAGCATACTGTAGAGGAATTTCCGCACAGGAATGTTTGTCCGTAGGGTGGGAGAGGTTGGCAAAGAAAGAAGCTTTAAGGGAAGCAATAAATATGTTGACAGTCCAGTGGAAAAAGCTACAGAACTGTGTCAAAAATACGACAATATATCCTGTAGTTCTGTCGTAACCATCAGATTTTTCTGTAGTTCTGTAGTACTTTTCTGTAGTTTTTCTGTAGTATATTTCTGTTGTCTGTAGTTCTGTAGCACATTTCTGCTATAACTAGAGAAATCTCTGATGTTACACAAAATGTTCTGTTGTCACAACAGGTTTCCCGTCAAAATTCTGTCGTAACATCAGAAATTTTTCTGCAGTTTTTTCCGACTGGGAGTGAAAGAGGGCGGGGCGATACTCAGTGACAGGAGCAGGATTTGAGCATGGAGTGGACGAAGTTCTTTGCGAAATGCACTCGATGCACAATTATGGCATGACTCCACCTGTCGAATGACAGAGAAGCCGATCATTTGTCTCAAGCCAGGAATTGCAGGACACGATAATGGTATGGCTCAGAAGCAGCAACGCTCTGATAAAATATAGTGGAAAGCTGGGCCACCGCACCAATTGGGGAATTTTGACTGCGGTGTCGCACCCTCGTCAACCAAGCTTATTTCACAAGCATAATTGTGTTTTGAGCTGTGTTTGTTCGACCTTCTAAGATTTGCCGCAGACTACTGAGAACAGATTACGCCGATTTTACGACTTCAGTAGGGCTTCTTCATTTTCTCGTACGGGAATAGCGTCCATTGTTCAAACACCATTACGGAACCAATGTACTAGTGTGCAACCTTGATAACCGAGACTGCAGAAAACCGTGGCACAGCGTATGACTTCTCCCATAATTTGACACAGCTCGACCTTTGAGGTTAGGCACAGTACTTTTTGCAGCGAGCCGCTTTGGATGGCAAGTTCCCATAGCCGTCGCGCTATACCCATTGGCCCCGCCGATGCTGGATTAGTTGGAGTACTTCTCGTGTAGTGGAGACCTAGCTCGAGCTAAGTGACTGATGGCTTTACATCGTCTCTTTTGCCGAAGCAGCATTCTACCGGTATGCAGAGTACACAGCTGCGATACACAATAGCCAGCCTGCCTTGCGACCTTTGTGCCCACATACAATTCGATAGAAGTGTCCTGTAAAGCACACAAAACTTGCGCGCTTCCAGAAATGCCGAAAGCCGTCAGCCCTGATCTTTCAAGCCAGCCGTTTCAGTCGCAAACATGATGTTATGGACCCCAGCACATCCTTTTCCGCCTCCGCTAGAATTATTACTTAGAAAGCAGAAGGGTGGGGTAAAGGGGAGCTTTTAGGTTATTGTTCAAGCTTGGTTGTGGACGTATTGAACAAGACATCAACTCTCTCAAGTGATGCGGTAATTTTGTGGAGAAGTAGCTCCCTGACCGCCTCGTAACCTAAACCTACTGAAGTTTACATTCATAGTTGTTTTTTTATTTCCAGTCCTTCCTGTGGTTCACAAAACACCCAGCTTGTGCTACATGAGTGAATGGCGAAACTAAGTGAGAGCTGTGTCGCAGCTGTAGCCTGGTTTTTAAGCTTTCTCTTACAACGTTATCCTTGCTTAATCCCCATTTGCATCCTTTTTTTGTGTGTCTTTTCAGCTCTCCGTTCTCTCGCTTTACAGCTAGGGGCGTTGTTTCAGTACGAGATTTTCGCAATGAGCTCCCCAATGTAGGCACAGTCGAGAGCTCCGCCGTCAGGTCTCCCTTCGCCCATTCGAGAAAAACTGAAGCTTCAGCTTTCCGTCCCGTTTAGTCCCTTCGAGACAACTTTGTCCGCCGCGATGTCGTTTACAACAAACGCTGCGACTTATTTTCTTGCCTAGCTTCTACAACGCCAGACGCCGTCTCTTTCATTGTAAGTGGTATCGGCGCCTCCTCGCTCGTGTAGTGCTGGGTGAGGAAGAACTGGGCACGACTCTTGCCACGTCAATCGACTTCACTGCGGAGGCCATCGCGGTACGCACGAACGTCATCAGTGCCGCCCCTCTAGTACACAGCGAAACTATACCGTGAAACCTTTATCTTGCGCAGGTGCCCATCAAGTAAGCTCCTACAACGTTACAAGAAGCAGCTGCCACTACTGCGCATTCTTCAGCAGAAGCGCCCTCTGTTGAGAAATAACTTTCGCATTTAAGAGGTTCATAAAGTAGTTTGCAAGTAACGACTTGTACTATTGTAGTCGGGCACGACTAAAGTCGGCGCTAACTGCCACGCACAATTCATCTGTAACAGGAAGTATTCCGCTGTTAAAGCTTATCCTGGTTACCTAAATGAAACGTTAACCAACAGAAACAAATATAAGCCACATTTTGGTGACACTGGGCTGTTTGGACAAGTCTGATATCAAAACGGCTTCTGTTTCTTGTTCAGAGGGATAACACACATGCCGCTAGCAGTTCCCATAGTTATCAACTGCAGATTTTTTTTTAATTTGTATCCTACTATATATTTATTATGGTATCAGAGTCTGTTCCGCGGTGTACGCACGATATCATTAAAAATGGTGCAGGAGTTATTCAGATGATGTCACGGACACCATTTTGTTGTGCAGACACATCTTGAGCAGTGCGATAAGGTAATTGATATGCGCGCAGCTTTTGGACGTGCTACATGCACCACGAAATGATCCACAAATTGCCGTAGATGCCTACCCCATAACAGCATATAGTCTTACCGAATATCGCTATTTAATGCCTCTACCGTAGCCGGTGCACAGAAGACACAGACGTAGAATCGGATGGGAAACCACAACCCTAGTCACCCATCTAGGTGCTCTGGGGGAAACGCGAAACATGCGCGTTTGGCGGTAGACAATAGTAGTGCGCGATAATGTTAGGATAAAACTATTGCGTCGCTTCTGGTCATTAGAGAGTTTTAGCTTACCGTGATCCGCAACTGTGACCCTCTACCGCGCGTCGGCGGGGCGCGCAAGCAAATTGGTCCAGACGCGGCATCCACTATGTGGCGCCATCTATCGGCTTCAAAGGGGTCTGGGCATGCGCAGTGGAACGCGCTGTGGCGCGTCATGGTAGCGGATCGCGGATCACGTTAAACTAAAACTCTCCATTGAAAGGCATCTACGTAAACGGGCTGTGAGCAAGCCGCTATACGGTAAGCCAGACGTCGCTTTCTAGGGCCAAATATCAGCCTTCCTTTACATCATGTACCTTCTTTTCCGTCGTATGAAAATGAGCAGTGCTCATGCTCTCCTGCAGCCGGTTTGTCAGGGGCAGCACTCGTTCCGTGCACTGAATCAGACAAGAAGATAAAAGGAGAACGAGAATAGAGGCTTTACAAAAGTTAGCGCCATCTAGTGAAAGAAACAAACTGTGCGCGGCGGCCATGTTTTGCTCAGTCCGCCCGCGCCTCCCATCGAGTACGCTGTCAACGTGCGCCTTTGTAGAACCCGTGCATGCACCGAAAGGTGCAATGGAATGCTCACAAGCGATTGTTTCATTTTTTAACATCACAGCAGTCGACGTAAGCTACAAGCTCTATTCGGAATGATGTCAGCATGTTGCTGCGTGCCCTTCTGCAGCCAGCGCACCGTCATAGACGCGTACGGAATCAAGGTATACGCGTGTATGCGACCGTTCGTTTGCAGTCCTAATCGGCTTTACAAGGGTCACTTGCATCATGTAAAGCATTATTGCACGTCCCTCTGACTGGGAGCTAGCTCACAGAATGTGCTATCACCTAAAACAGCAAAGTTTTGCGCGCTATGGAGCCTTGTGAACTTGAAGGATAAACTTATGCTGCGATGGAGGACACGGGAGAAGGAGCAATGCATGTATAACGAACGCTATTGTGCAAATACGTTCTTTGAAACTTTTTGTACGTAGGTTCCATTTACCATTGTGTATTTGATTTAAGACACGGGCATGATTACCGAAACTACTTTTTACAGTCGTACGAAATAGTAGTGCTTGGTGCAGAGAGCAATACGGTTGTCTAGTGCGCCCGAGGTGCATGTTTCACGCTGCAAAAGCAAGCGGCTGCCAAACCCGCGGCGTCTAGAAAAGCAGGCAAAGATGACATCCCACTAGTGTGCTGTAATATGCTCACGTACAGCCCGTTTCGACCGGTCCACGTACAGAGCGCGCAGCTCAGGTTTTATGCCTGTCAGCACGGCCGATAAAATAACGAAGCGAGCGCTTCACTTTTGTGTGTTTTTTCGAGTCACCCGATGGCTCGCTAATTCACAGCTACCTGAAATTCACTGGAATTTTTTAAAAAATTGGAGGCTTATCAATGTTAAGCCCAGTGGATGCGAAGCATGTTAAGCAGCTGCCTCAGTGTGAATGGGGCTAAGTAACGGAGACGTGGTTTTAGGGTAATCGTCGTACTTTATTCTTTGCTGCCCGACAAACACACTCTTATGGTCCGTAAATGCATGACTCTTAGCGTTTGGATGCATCTTGACCGCATACACGCCCGGCGCAAACACGCTGGCGCGTTTGCGGGCACAGAGACTGACGCGACGGCGGGCGCGCGCCGCTTCATCCGTGGCGTGACGTCACATATCACGTGATGCAGCGATGGTGGCGCCGCCGCCGCGTCGCGCGCGACGGCGCGAACCGAAGTGTGGAGGCCTCCGCCGGGCGACGTCCGACGGCGCGATATGAGGCCCCATCTACAGCCGGTGTGACGTCATCACGTGACGTCATGTCACGTGACCCCACTTCAGGGTGAATGGTGGCCACCGCCGGGCGTCGCGCGAAGGCCCGAAACCTACGTTAATATGCTTCGCATAATATGTCGATTTCTTGTTTATTCCCTCTGTCAGAAAGTAAACATTTGAAGCCATAATCTCATATCAAAGCGCTGACATTGGAAGCTTCGAGGAACTCGGAGGAGGAGGAACTCAGCTGAAACGAAAAACAAATTTGAAAAGTCAACTCACATTACTGCGATGTGTTTGTGCTTTGTGCAACTGGCTGTGTTTATAAAATAAGATTAATGTTATATCATATCGTTATAGAAAAATTAGGAGGTCACTTAAGCTCCTCCGTTAAAGGTATAACGCGATAGTGTCTGTCTCTCTCAAACACATACGCACGATGTTTTCTTTCTTCGCGTGTTATATTTTAGCTCTTTTATTTATTTATTTGATTTACCAAATACTGCAGGCCCTTACTGGGCCCTAGCAGGAGGGGCGAAAAGAATACAATGCAGTGAAATAGGAATTCATCAAAAGTAACATCATCATCATCATCATCAGCCTGATTATACCCACTGCAGGGCGAAGGCCTCTCCCATATTTATCCACTTAACGCGGTTCTGTGCTAGCTGCATCCACTTGACCCCTGCGAACTTCTTAATCTCATCCGCCCACCTAACTTTCTGCCGCCCCCTGCTACGCTTTCCTTTCCTTGGAATCCAGTTTGTTACCCTCAGCGACTATCGGTTATCCTCTCTTCGCAATAGATGTCCTGCCCATGTCCATTTCCATTTCCAGAGTGGGTCAGAGAAATAACTCAAGTTACCGACATTCTAGTGGAAATTAAGAAGAAATGGACAAAAGTAACATACTACACACAAGTGTAGTATGTTATATGTTGTTATGTTATGTTTCTATCATTTCTTTATTTATTTTTATTTTATTTGACGTTTTATATTTTTATACACCAATACGCATGCGTCAGCAACAATCGGCTTTCCATTCTGAGCAATTTGACACTTTTGAATACATTCTTCAATTATTTCAATTAATCAATTACACATCCTAAATTTTCTTCCTTAACATCACCAAGCACTGGTTTTTCATTCTGACACCTTTAAACCCTTACTTTCCAATTTTTCCTTTTTTTCGCTTCTTTATTTCATCAATTGATTAATTAATTGCAAATATTTTATTAACTCGTCATCGCCTATCGCACACCAATCAATATTCAATCACTGGAAGCACAAATTACCATGGCACTTTTTTTTTACGCAGTCCCCGATTATTTCCGAGACTAATGCCAACTACTGCGTCGACTGCATGGGAAGGAAAGTGCTAAGCGCCAGTCCAACTTACGTCAAATTACGCACGATCCTTTAATCATAAAATAAAATGCATCCTCGCTCATTTCACCCACCAAGTATCTTCCAGTGGGATGAGCGACGGTGATTGCGCAAACCAAGCAAACAAACTCGCGATGATCTCTCATAGGCGTTTAAGTAAACAGCAAAGGCGCACAGACAAAAAAAAAATCCACATTAAAGAACTCTGGATACTGTACCTGGATATGCATGACGCTGCGGATTGCCGAGGGGGGGCCCATGCACGACTCGTAGAGCAATTTGTAACTGCGCTCAGCAGCGCAGCCGGTGGGCCCCGCCACGTCTCGGCTGTCAAAATACGCTTCTAGGCGTCGCTAACAGAAACCGCCAGGGACCGAGGAGAGGTCCAAGCACAGCACACTAGGTTAAAACGTGAAAAGCGCGAACAGAACGGCGAGCGCTGACGGACGGACACGAAGCGAACGGATGGAGTGAACAAAATATGGCGGCCAGCGCGGGATCAGCGTGCCGCTCACAGTTGCCAGACGTACTTTTGTAAACCCTCTATAGGCATCATATATCATGTTTTGACGTATCGAAAAAGAAGTATGTGACGATACCCGGAGGCAACAACACCACTGTTTGATGGGGGTGAAAGATTTGCTGAAAAAAATAAAAAGTCTAAACCGTAAAAAACTTCTCCAATACAATCCAGTGGCGTTTACGCTTGTCCAAGAGGCTAGGTATGTCCATGACGATAACCGCAGCCATTAACAATAGGAAAATAAACACGTTCACTATCTCTTTATTGTTAACATATAAGGCGGACACAAGTAAGATCGGCGGAACCGGTCTTGCCTGCCTAAATTCACTTCTCCAATTTCAAAACTCTGCCACCAAAGACTACCGCTCTGCCACTTTTGTTTAGTTTTTTTTTCTTTCCGCTAGTCGCGGATTTCCAGTGAAGCATCATGGTTCTGCGATGGCTTAAGTTTAGCCTACAATAAGGTTAGACAAATGAAGAAGAAAAACGCCAAAAAGGACGCTGCTAGCAGCGCTTTTGCTCACCTTTGAGACGACAGCCTCTATAGTTGAGGCTGTAGATGGAACCGCACTAACCCACACGCCCAACAGCGAGGAAAAAAATCGTTAGTATTTGACAAGCACAGAAACAGTTTTAATGGCGTTCGTACATATACTTACAGATACTGTGAGGGAGTGAACTGAGATGGTTGCGACGAAGAATTATCCGCACGTAACGTTCGCACGGAACGCAGTCGCGAAGAACTAATACCGCTTTTACTTACGTTGTTGGAGCGTGGTGTCTGATGCTGAGGAACAATTTCGCCGACAACAATGTAAAATATATATAATGCATACATTACCACATCCGTTCCGTCAATTCGGGGATTGTTGGCCTCGTTCATATGTATACAGTCTTCCTTAAGACGCGGTCTGGGGTGTCTTGCTGTCCGGAAAACAGGCTGCGGACCTCGGAGGTGAAGTTACCATCCTGCATTTTAAACGCTGTCACAAAGATATTGCTGGATGTTAAAGTTAAAAATAAATATATATGCTTCTGTCACTATTTTTGTGCTCATTTAGAGGGGAGCTAATTTGCATTACCGACCAGATAACGAAACTAGGCAAGTGTCTTCGACTAGCAGTTGGTAAACAATGAGCAGAGGGAGTGAAGAGAAAGAGAAGGCGAAATGAGTCGTGTAGGAAACAAATAAAGCCTATGTACACGCTCAACTTGTATGTGCTCCGTCACGAGTTTTTTTCTTTTTTTATGCGAGTCGTATGTGACATGGCTTCTGACTCTAGTGTGCTTACCGCATTTTCCCGCATTGGTACGAACAATAATTTCCATTTTCATCACATGCCCTGTAAATAAAGACCGGTGGTATACGATGAGCTACGACTCTATTGCACTGGAATAGTGCACAGACCTAAAGCACACATTAGACAGCTTTCGCTCGAATCTTATTATAGTACAACGCACGTTTACAATTGACCGATATCGTTAAATATATATGCTCGACGTTCCCAATTTCTTTTTTGAACACTAAATACAAAACTGGCTGATCGTTCACAAATGGCTTTTCTTGACCGCTTTATAAATGTGCAATGCAAAGCGTTATATGCCACAACATGTTCTAGCTGCGCATTGTTGCCGCGTAAAACATTGACGACACAACCTATAGGCCGCGAGAAGTGGAGTTTATTAGGCTAATAATGTGCACTGTTTTTGTAATGCTCTATAGAAAAGTAATTTTTACTTTTTCACTGCAAACCCCTGTGACACCGCTCGTAAACAAATTCGGTTTGGTCGGCTTATATGCTTTAACGCCATAAAGCGATTCGAGTAGCGGCAGTGGAGCTCCGGAATTTCTGACTACCTGGGTGTTCTTTAATATGAACTCTCAGTACAATACTCAGTACAAGCGGCCGCCGCGGCAGAGACTAATCCCGCGTCCTTAGAATAACCAGTCGAACCACCGATCCACTGTACCGTGCCGTCCCGCTGTTTGCTCGCATAATGCACCGAAAAAAAAAACGAAATTACGTGCAGTTGTTATCAATTCAACTTTGAAACAAAATCGATCATATATGCCAACAGTACACTGGAAGCCAGCAAGAGATCGTACTGGGAACTCAGCATTAGCAGCCATGTGGGTTTCCATAGCTGAAGGCTCTACCGACACCAAGCTTGCCAGCTTTACAAGCTTCGCCGTCCTACAATCACCACACCGCTATCTGCACTATATCAAGAGCGTTTGCAGCAGTGTTCTCCTATCTAAACCCTTATCTCCTAAATCTTTTGTCGCTCTGTGTTATCTCAACTGCTGCAAGTTTCATTTCTTCGGTTTTCTGTTGCTCCTTTTGGCCGGACCGCCAAAAACAGCATGTAAACTTGTTTTTATTCAGCCTGGAACACGCATTTTGATGACGTGGCTACTGCATCTTGACAGCTCTTTAATGCTTAATCCTGATCACACAACGAACAAATACACGCATCCCACAAAAATGGCAGCGGCGACCCTACTTCTTTCCGCACAAACTAAACCCGATCAAGGCGGATGCTGCTAACACTCTAGGCACCCTTCACTCCCCAGAGCTCTCGTTGCTTTAACCGGGGCCACATTTGCTGCTTTTCGGCTGCGTCGCCTTGTCTCTAATGTTCCTGGTCCCCCAGACAACGACGCGCCCTGTTCGTCTTTTCTCCCTGCCGCCTCGTGACCACAGTAGAAGCGTTAGCTGCATTCATTTCTTTTCACTTCTTCCCGACCTTCTCCACTCCTTCTCGCTGTCACTGCGACGTCTTCAATCTCCCCTCTCCACGCCTCTCACCTTCACAAGTTGCAATACACATATAATAGTGAACACGCGCGGCAGCTCAGCTTCCCTGCTGCCAACGGCTATCGCCATGAAAAGCGAAAATTCTTGAAGATATGCCGAACGCGAGAAGCACACTACCTTAAGCAAAAAGCTTTTCTGAGCAAATCTGTGTCATTGCGAGACCAAATTTCCATTTCTCATTATGCGTTCCGGGTGACAGTTGGACTGTGAAAAAGGCTGACCGCCGAAGAATTGACGCGTTTGAATTGTGGTGTTGGCGAAGACTCTTGAGAGTTCCTTGGACTGCCAGAAGATCAAATCAGTCGATATTGTCGACCATAAACCCTGACTGCTCATTGGAGGGTCAAATTCTAAAGTTAAAGCTCAGCTACTTTGGTCATCTGATGAGAAGAGAGGAGTCGCTGGAGAAAGACTTGATGTTGGGAAAGGTTGAGGGTCGCCGGAGAAGGGGTAGGCAGCGAACGCGATGGTTAGATGGCATCCTCGAGGCACTGAAGATGAAGTTATGTGATGTTAGGAAGATAGAGACCGGAAAGCGTGGCGTGACATGGTCCATAGGCTCACGAAGAGCCGGACACGACTGAACGACTGAACTGAACTGAACTGATGGGCTGCATCGCAATTACGTTCTGTCGCATGTAGGCTACTTGACTCTCCAAAGTGACTTGTTGGACGAGTTGGTTGGACATTATGGTTAGCGCTGTTTTAACATAATGTTCACTATCTAGTTTACCTCCACAGTTCTCTGTCAAGCTTCTGCTTTAGTAAACTAGCTGGAATCGTTGCCAAGTTGTCGACTGATTTACTTTGTAGCTAAAAAATAAAACCTGAAGAAAAGAATAAGCAAATACTTCGTGGTCACGTGGTCAGACCCACATAACCACAGTCCTGAAATTGAAGGGGACACAACTTTAATGGGACACCCTGGATATGAATCCTGTGTCCGAGAATTTTCCCGCCCACACATTGTTGGAATGTGCAACTGCTTAAGTACCGTGTATCTGTAATTCTTAGGTTCCGAAACCGTTTACTGCCAATTGAAATGGAGACAAGTGGCTGTACGAAGTTGGATATGCAGATTTTTACGGAAGCATGCGATAGAGAGGGCAGTTAGGAAAAATAACACTTGCAACGATATCCCGGGCTGTTGTGCCATGCCAGCCAAGCTTCACCAGACTGTGTGGCGTCCGGGTTTTCTCGGAATGAATGTCGATCTAATTTCGCTTTTTCTCCATTTTCACCATTCTGCGCTCTGCGTTTAGGAATTGACGAAAGCGACCTAAGAGAGCGGAAGAGATGGCAGTGACGCAGTCAGAGATGCTCAGTTTCTACCCGGGTTCAGGGAACCTGCGGTCCCCGTCTCTGCGAACTTGAACACCTTCAGCAGCATCTCTGGTGCCTACTGCCGACATTGACAAGTGACTGCGTAGGTGGAGCCAGCCGACAGGAGTACGCAGCACTTTTCGGACACCAGCGTGTTGTTTTGGAGATCGGCGAGTGCTCGAGTGATCGGAACAGGAGCAGGCTGACGTCCTGCTTCCAAGTTCTTTGTTCTTTGGTGTATGTTGTGAAAGTATAGAATCTTTTCGTTTGCTCATGTTCTCAACTCCGTCTTTTCGTTCCTGCTTCCAGCCCCTTACCACGCTACCCGTAAATTACTATAGGGCTGAGAAAGTGGTGCTTAAAACATTTCCTTGCTATCTCGCAGCCGGGACTCGAATACTGGCATGCGAAATGAGGACTTCGTCTTTATCACATCTGTGACTGCTGGAAAGTTTCGCCTACGTCAACAGGGCTCCAATATGGGCATGCAGTGATATATCGTCTTTATCAAAAATAACCAGGCTGTAGGGTTTACTCCTCACTCGTATATTACATCCATTACTTCTCTAAAGAACAAAAGGTCTTAATATTATGAAAAAGTGCACTCCTTACCTTAGAGAATATATTTGCATCAGGGGCGGCATAAGCGCTTCTTTATATGAATTATAATCCAACTATGCATCCTGGCTTCTTTTGACAAACACGGTATGTGTAGCTTATCGGCGGCTGTGTAATAAATGTGCCGCGCGAAAGCTGAGGTGCTGCCTTATTTGCCCATTTCTTATTTTTTTGTTCCTGGTGCAAGGTGTTGAAAGCTGAAGTTTGTTGCATTGACCTGGCATTGAACTCTGTCTTCAGTTTATTGTGTTACCTGCGATTATTTTTGTTCTGCGTTATATTCCCACCATGCTCAATTTACTTTCGATTGCAGAATATGTAAATAAATAATCCTGACGCGAGTGATTCCTCGACAACCATTAGCGTCCAGGATACTTGACACTGTTGACAGACCAATCAGTGCCGACGCTGGCTCTCCCGTTCTTTGTTGCCTCTTTCGGTCTGTTCTGATTGTAATAAAGAGATGTTCAAGACGCATGCACTTCCGAGAGAGCCGGCTCATTCTCGACACTGCCACCTAGCGAGAAACGAACCCCAACGGGAACACGACAAAATATTCCCGGCTAAGCCCGCCTGATACTCCGCGATGTTTATCAAGCTCGTGAGAAGTGTAGACACTCACCAAGGAGACGCGAGCCTACAGGACGATCAAGAAGTCACGCAGTGTGGGCCTCGCAAAACCAGACAGCCGCCAGGCCTCAAACAGGTACTTTTCTGCAGAACGGCCGCGCTGCGCGAGCTTTGCGTCGTGATCTTCATTTTTCTCAACGGAGAAGCAGGCAGTGCGGCTTCTAACCCTCTAATGCATATATGAGAGCACATATTTTTCCATCTAACATATGAGGACACATAACTATCCTGCTAAAAAATTTTTTTTCACTTGCTGGGAGGAGTCTCTAAGGTCTTAATCCATATAAGATTGATTGGTATGGGTACTTATGCAATGCTCAAGAAATGGTTACAGTTAATCCATAGCCTGAAGAGGATAACTCACTTTTGTTTAAAAAAACAAAGCAAGTCCAGAGAGTCAAATAATCAAAAGTGTCTATTTTTGCTCTTCATGATTCCGTGAGTGATGCCAAATATGCATCTACTTCTGTCCACCGCATCAGTCCAATGGTTTGCCCGTAATGCTTTTTCGTTGCATTTGTAGTAGCCGCGCCTATCTCACGCAGCATAAAGCATCAGCCCCCGATGAAGACGACGTTCAAGTGTAGCCCAGTTGAGCCCAGCCTAGCGCCAGTGTCACGTGCCGTGCAGTTCTGGCTGACTCAAGGCATCGTACCATGCCCTAACATTATAGGCAATAATTCACCCATTTCCTTCATCGCGGCGGCGTAACAATGTGAGGCGACAAACCATTGACTTCGGGCGTGCGCTAGTACACCCGAACGCACCATGGCCAAGGCAGACGGCCAGAGCTCCTCAGTGCCCTGGTGAGGGTCCTCTAGAGCGCCGTCTCCGTGTTGTCATTTCGCGTTCCCTAATTCTCGGCGGCCGATCATCAGCTCTGACTCGCCCAAGTAACCAGCCAGTTCTCCATGGCCTACATTACCTCCCAGGCACTAAAGCTTCATCGTATCGCTGCGTCGATGCCACCAGGGCTCTTGCTGATGTTGGAGATCTCCTCTAAACACCACCTGCTCGGTCCCGTTTAAAACGTTGGCCGCTGAGTTCATCAAGCCTACAGCCAGTCGCCTTGGTACATTGTAGCTTGCAGCAGCTCATCATATGTTATCGCAATTTACACGTCGGCACTGAAGTAACATATTGTAAAAAGAAAGCAACAGAACAAAATGAAGCGTTCGCGATGGAATTAAAAAGCGTTCTGGACGCGTAACCAGCATGCGACCAAGCCTTAGAAAAACGTGTGCAGCAGAAATAGCACAACACTCATTAAACCTAATTTTGAATGGACCATACATATGATACGGCGAAATACGACGACAGGAAACGCGTACACTTAGGAGCTTTCTCTTTGCCCATTGTTCCCATTTCTTGCTGTGCTTTCCACACAAGATCAATGCCACCAAACACCTGAGCTTGGCATGCCACTTGATAAGCCCCCTTGTCATATGTATACTAGGAAATGAGAAAGAGCTGTTAGTAGCGAAGGTTCTATCTGATAAATTATGGATATCAAAATGTATTTTCGCCTCGCATTCGTAACTAGATTTTTACAAGACTCGCGCACGTAGAAAGAAGTTTACGATATCTCCGCCAATGAATGCGAAGTCTGCGTTGTGTTTGTTACAGAAAGTACTTTTTTTCTTCCCACAATTCATGTATATCATTTTCCAGGTTTCAGTGCCTTTTCGGCCAATTGTTGAGCTGTGTTAAACCTATCGTATGTAATGTTGCAGAAATATTTCTATCTCGGTTTTGCCTCGTCGCAAGGCTCTTACGCTAATATGTAAATTCTAGTATAAAGTCCCTTCCTGAGCTGCTGTTATCAACACCACCTCCGGCCTCCCCGCTCCTACGTGTTAATCCCAGAAGCACTCATAGCCAACACTGCTCCACTAGCTTAGACCACACCTGCAGCCGCGAAGAAGAACGCATTGAGAGATATCCCGGAGATAAACTATTGATTAGGCTCCTATTATATAGGTTGATCTCCTCGATCAGCCTTGCGTTGGCAGCAGGTAGGCGCACAAGAAGGAATTGGTGTCATCTGAGCAGCTGGACTGTCGCTCGGCTTTGTTCGTGTAGCTCTCTCGACCTGCTTTTAAGTCGCCTCTCGTGAGGCCGGTGCATACTACAGGAAGAAGGTGGGTGAAGGAGAAGAAATAAAAAAAAACATTGTGATAAATTTTTCTAAGCCAAGTAAGACAGAGCGAAATATCTGTTACACTTGGCTTCGCTTGCTAGGTTTGCAGTGTGTAGCCGACTGTAATGGAGCTTTCGCTCTGTCTTGGTTTAAAAGAGTGAAGCCACGGCGCTTTCTAGCGAAGCATCTCGGTGAACCAAACCTACCGGGTGGTCGGAAGAAGCCTGCTGCCTACGTAACAAAATAAGCGTTGTTGGGGACGATGAGTACGTCTCGCCATGAGGCTATTCCTCATGGCGAGACGTACACCCAAAGACAGGCTCCCTCTCCTTCTAAGCGAGAGGAGAGTTACGTGATTTGTCACATGGTTATAGCTGGCGACGAGAGTTCGGCGTGCTGCGCAGCGATGGCAGCTGTGGCACGTCACGTGATATGACGCCACAACAAACCCCCGGCGCTCCTCCGCCTGAAAGTATAATTACCATGCTTGATGACCTTGGCGAAACACAGCGTAGTGGAGCTTTCTGGTCCAAAACATTTCTTGGCCGAAAATGTGATCAGCGTGGTGGGAGTAAACTCCTCAATGCAGGATTCCAGTCGCTGATACTAAACCAGTGTGGTGTGATTTTTTATAATTAAAAGTAATAACATGAAAGACGGCCGAAGAAAGGCATCTGATATACTGGTGTTACCTCGATGTTAAACAATACGTGAACAGGTTACGTTCAAAAATTTCCCCAGAAGACTTCGAAAATTGTTTGGAGATGAGTCTCTGTCGAGGACCGCTGCACTCGCCTGCCGTGCCTCACGGCCGAGAAAGGCGGTTTCGCGGCATTTACTTCACGCGCGCATCTCCTCCATCTTTTACGCAAAGACCAAAAGAAAGTGATGAATTTTTATCTAGCCTATGGCCATACGTGAATCGCTCACCTTCCTGACCAAACCAGTTTGCCTCCAGCCGCTTAGACGATAGTATCCGTCGTTAAAAATTATATTTGACTAAATCAGGAGTTTATACAAGATATAGTATTATATCTAAGGCATTTGAAAAAAATTACAAGGGTTCAACGCTGCTGAACCA
Organism: Amblyomma maculatum; assembly: GCF_055883805.1. Classification (NCBI taxonomy): domain Eukaryota; kingdom Metazoa; phylum Arthropoda; class Arachnida; order Ixodida; family Ixodidae; genus Amblyomma; species Amblyomma maculatum. The sequence goes on from NC_139351.1 coordinate 95,250,935, forward strand.
AATATTGAGCGAAAGCCTTAGGTGCGGGTGACCGAGCGTTCTTCTTCTCTTTTTCGTCTTCCTCAGCCCACATATAAAGCCCCGCTTTAACAAAGCCGCATGAACGTGCCTGACGTCACGTGTCAAATGAGCACCAGCTGCTCCTCTAGCGCGCCACGCCGACTACTTTTGTGTCACGTGGAGTGTGACGTCACGCACTGCGCCGTGACTGCGACTACGCTACGCCGACCGTTTGAGTTGGTGGCCCAGCTCTCACCCTAGTGTCACGTGGGGTGTGACGTCAGAGCGTCACGCTGAAGGCTCAAAACCTAGAGTAGTATTGCTTCCGCAATAATAACACACGACAGCGAAGCTGTTTTACAGTGACGCAGTTAAACGCGCGAACTATATATTTCGAGAGGTCTGATTTTCATAAGCTGAAATAATTTTACTAGCCATACATTACTACTACAAGTTTCAACAAAAATATGTTTAACTATTACGTTTATACTGTACTTTTCTTTCTTTACTGCACTTGCCCTATCACTTGTTCCATCTGTATTTTTCCTTTTCTGTTATTCTTGTATTTTTCCTAAATATTTTCACAATCGTTCTGAAATGGTATTTTTGGTTTTCAGTAGTAACTCATTTGAGTATCCTACAAGCTTACTCATCTGAAATCTTATTACAAAGAACACAATATATGGAAATAAAAAAAAATATTCTTGGAATGTCCTGGCTACATATTCAGTTTGCTCCTTTCTTTACTAGCATCAACAGCAAAGGTCTGCACGATTTCTCTTATGGGCACAGAAGAGATCATTCGTATTTCGCACAGCCCTAGGTAGCCGCGCGAAATGGACCAAATTTCACAAACAGAGGTTCGCGATTTCGCGACATACCGTCTGCCTAAATTTCAGTGGTGCTAATAAAGTAATACACATAACATTCAAATCGTATACATAAGCTGGCGCATCATACAAATTCTATTTATTTCAATATAATTTATTCTTCAAAGGAGTACACCTTAAATAATCAACCTGGATACTTTCATTTACTTAATGCTGCCGCTGGTAAGCAGGACATTCATCACACTGAGGTTGAGACCATCTTGTGCCAATCGGCAACACATATCTCCACGGCGCTTGACAACGAAGATGTTGCGCTTCTGTGGGAGGCGCCTTCACAAAAGAGCAGCCACTTTGTGCACAGACGCCACAAGGTAACTGTGCTTTAAGGACAACACATTAAAATATATTCAATGCACATATGTCCTTAAATGCATCATCGCGTCCTGCGTAAAAGATCCGCTGCTGGCTCAGCGGCGCGCACCCGCTAGCCACCGACGATGCATATGTGGTTTGAGGAAAGGTGAAAATTGTACACTGAACAGTTTGGCTTGTTTCCTGAGTTTAATTCGTCCAGGTTCTCCTCCCTGCGCCAGGTTCGTCTTGCGCCGCTACTTCAGGATAAGGCACAAGCTCGTCCAGCTTATTCATCTCAGGACATTCCCATACATTGAAACTGGCGTCCCACAGGTTGTGGATTTGTTGCCACATTTTGTAATTCTTGCCACCACGATACAATGGCAAACCATTACCCCTCCTCACGTTGCTTGTTCCTCCACGTGGTACATAGGACGCCGTTACCATGCCACCAATTAACTATGTCTTTGTACACTTTATGGTCTCCAGGACGCGCATTATAGAGCGCTTCGCACAGGGTGCAGTGGTTCTCGAAAGCATTCACTTCCACAATGTACCTATCTCTCCAAGCAAAATACTTCTTATAGAGCGAAGGACGGGACGCGACCGCTTTCATGAACTCGGCCAGTTGCTTAGGCGAACCAAATTCGAGCGCGTTGATGTAGGAATTTGGAGGAGCGACCGCGGAGTGATTTCCCAGCACCACAGGAACCATGCCGTATACTAACGCGTCTCTGAACTTCTCCGTAACGTAATCGAGGCATATCGAGTTCTCCAGTGCCAGATAGAAGTAATATGTCTTCGCAAACTTGGTCAAACAGTCACGTCCATAGGGACACTTGAGCTTGCCGCAGGCACCAAAACGGTCTACAGGTATGTGTTTTTGGAGCTCCGCGACAAATTCCTGGCGACCGCTAGTCGCCCGGCAGTTGCTCGCAGCCCAAACAGCCAGTTTAGATCTCTTCGTGCGCTCGATAAGAGGCGCCGCTGTCTTCCGCTTGCTTTGATCGGCTGGCCTGACAAAGAAGTACGGGTGTGGTGCGTCCGAATCACGGCGGTAAGTGTATGTCCAGTTGAAGATATCCCTTAGACGTCTCATTTGGGAGGATGCACTGTTTGGCGGCGCTTCCAAATTCCAATACACCCATCGCTGTCCCCAGGCTCTGTATTTGGGAAGGTCGTCGCTGTTGGCGTCCCGATCGTGGAAGACAACCGCGTCCACATCTCTTACCAGAGTCCTGTCCCTCGTCAGTAAGCAAGGAACGTTGCAGCCGTTGTAGGAGGTCAGCCCGCTACTAGTAGAGGCCAGCGGTTCAAACCAAGAGCCGAACGTCTTCGTCCAGAACAAGATCTTGACAGGTTTGGGCTGCTCTTTCGAAGCAGTGCACTCTGCGAATGACCTGTGTGCCCATACGATGTTTTTCAGCCGTCTTGGATAGTCGGTGTTCACTACGAAGAGGATGGCCGAGACGCTGAGAAGACACGCGCCAGCGAGGAAGAGACGGACTTCCGAGCGTTTTACCATGTATTCCTGCAAAGTTTGTAGAGTAACAGTATGTTACTGGATACATGGAGACATCAATACATAGTGCATTATAAGCATAGTAAAAGCTAAACAATCATTTGATACACATAGGCGAAGATGACAGCCGGAGCACGCTATATCTTTCTAGTAAACGGAGACAATGGTGAACGAAACTGCAAACAAAGGCGTAGAAAAAATGTGGAATAAGCATTTTGGAAGAAAATTCTATGGTTCATGCGTCGGCGTTAGGCGCACCACGCAGATATCTCGGATATATATTCGTACCTGTAATTGCCGTTGTATTCCAAGTAGCAGTGGTTGTAAAATGTCGTTTTGTGGACAACATGAGCGTACACGGCGATGCAGACAGCTTTCGGCACAAGTGAAGCAGAACCAAGCTGAGAAAAAGTGGCGTATTTGCATTTCACGTGTTTGTTAGGACAAGCTCTGTGCGTTATCGTGTCCCTTCCCCCTAGGTCGGTGTCTATAAGTGCTGATAATCTCTGGGGCTGCCGCGCTTGGAGATAAGGGCTCTTCGACTTGATATAGGCTATTTCTGTTGGTGACCGATAATCCGCTCATGTTTTTTTCAACCCCTCGTGCTTGCTCCGTGTGAGTGGCGAATGACACCTAGCTCTTTCGGTAAACAAGACAACTACATGGGGTTCGTATGAATCACTTTGTATTTTTCACCTTTCGTCTAACCAGTAAGTTATTTCGTCCACTAGAAAGCAGAGAACCTCAGCTTGCAAATAATATATTGCGTGGGTTATGACTCATAAATGTATCGACCAATGAAATTGCTTGTATTACCCATTGTAGAGCAGTCAAGACGCTGGCAAGTGCGCATGTGGAAAAACTCAACTTTGGCCCAAAAAGCTGCAGAGTGTCCTCAAATCTGTTTCAGAGACGGCAGAGCGGCTTTTAAAGGCAAATGCATTGCTAACCCCCCTACGTGAAAATCCGGCTGGTGTTTTTATGGTTGTCGCGTTAGTAACAAGTAGCGACTCCAGTGAAAATAAAGTGGTTGTTTAACATCATTAACAGATCTTCATGCAGCGCTATATTTCCAGAATTCGGTTTTTATTTATTTATTTATTCCATCAGCGCCAGGCAAAATTACAGTTGGGGGGATGTATGCATAACAAGAAATCACGACATTTTTAGTGTCAGCCACGGAAACAAGTCAACATCTGCATCAAAAGGCGAAGAAAAAATTACCGACGATTACGTTACTTCCTAATGCGAAATTTGAGCGCAGCAAATAAGCTGTTTCACCTTTTCGATAGATTGAGGCAAAGAAATCGAGCAACACATGTATGCGCTATCACAGAATTTTTTTTTTTATTTTTCACACGTATTCATTTAACAAAGACCCCACTAACAGTTCTTGACAGTCATGAAGGAAGCTTTGTGGTCGGAGAAATAGACTGATATATGTTCGACTTGGTCCCTCTGCTCTGGCAGCTCGTTTAGCAGCAGCAGCAGACGGAGGACTTCCACCGGTCGTCTCGCTCATGGCTCAGAAAGAACTGGCAGATAATTTCGCAGTGGCGAACGGCAGCGGCAATTTCGGCTCGGGCGGTGCACATATACAGATCCGCCGCCACCGATCTGGCTCTCTGATTGCCACCGCACAGGGGTTGCATTGGAGGAGGAGCGAAGAAAGGAATTAAGTTCGAGCCGGCGCTTTGACAACCGGAGACTCGCAGGAAGAGGGGGGAGGGGGGCGGCGTGTACACACAGCGGCAAACGATGGGGGCAGAAGCGCGCGCAGCAAGCGGACAACGCGATAAAGGGAGGAGGGAAGAGATAGCAGCGACTGACTGATGCTGCTGACGCCGATAGTGAGTCAACTCCAGCTGCGGAGTTGGTTTCAGGGACAACGCCGCCGATGCCGACGCAAACAATATGATACCCTCGCTTCCGCAGAGCCAAGAACCAGGTCTAGCCGTGGAAAGGTGGTCACGTATCCGTCGACGTGCCGGGGCCTACGTGAAATAACCGGCGCGTCGGCACCTGAAGAGCACCCTATCCGCCACACAGGAACAGGGGGGGGGGGGGGGGGGGGGGGACCTCCCCTCCTCTTTCTGCATGGCGGCGACGGTGTTCTATGCAGTCACGTTATCTTGACTCTCTAGCGGCGTCAGCGGCATCCAGCGGTATCAGTCGGTCGCTGCTAGCGCTGGGGGGATGAAAGGGGGGCGGAGCTGGTTACGAGGCCGACGCCGACGCGAAACCCAGGAACGGACGCCAAAGAGCTTCGCTCTAAAAACAACACAGAAAAAGAAAAATCTCACAGCATCACGAAACTGAAATAGTCATTGTAACATAGAAAATAAAACATCATTAGACATAATGCAAGCAGTGCGTTTAAAGGCAAATTATTTACACTACGTATTGCTTTGCAGCAGTTTTTGAGGCAATCGCCCACGCAAAGGGCATTTGATTTTTGTGCTACCGCGCTCCAATGTGTCGGTAATTTTCAAGCTGAAGAGTCAGAACCGATATCTCCTTTCGCAAAATAGATACTACTTCGCCAGTTGTTTTCTAAATCATTTTGTAACCAAATATAACGCCAGCTATGATCGGGCCATTGGGAGACACCGGAAAGCACCTGTCCGTCATGCTCACATTAAACGCCAAACATCGTGCATTGAGACCGCATTGACAAGGTGTATGCGAGGCGCGTGAAAGCGATGTGAATTTGAGCGCGCGCCAAGACAAACACGTTGCGGTGTGATGACGCAACATAAAATTTTGCAAACGCTCATTGTGCGCATACCTTGTGCGATTTAGGAGCACGTCGAACGCTGTGAGAAGGATTGCGTTGCAAATAATTTCTTTGGCATTGTAAGGGTGCCTTTTTACAGTCAGTGATCACCCGTCACGCGGGGATCGATTAAAGTTTCAACCCCCACCACCATCGCCCTATATATTCAATACCTGCGCCCGACAACGCAATGATCTCGAAGTTTTCGCCGATTCTGGCGGAGGCTTCTTTCGTCAGGGTTAACTGCGGCTCCCTGTCCCTCTTCGCTTAGTTGGAGTTTGTGGTAAAACTTTATTGAGACTCGTCTCAGAGAGAGTTGGTTGAGAAATACATTAGCCCGAGCCTTCCTGGCCATTCAATACGCGTGACCGGAAATTGGGAATCTTGGTCGAAGTCGTCGCAAGGAGTTCACAATTAAATTAGCTCGTGGGGCACAGCTGGCTTCCTCGCACGCCTGATGATCCTGACTAGGGTCAGGACTAAGCAAAGTGGTATTCTGATGCTTTTTTTTTTTCGTAATTTTACGCTTGTGCGCATGCTAAGAATGGGCCCAGATTTTCCATTCAGATTTGCTGTCTGGTAGATATGTCTGATGAAAACGAGCAAGCTTTGAAGGGGAGCTTCAGTCCACGGGTAAACGTATCGATAATAGGGATCGCCTCCGTCTCTGCCAAGAGTAAGAAAAGACCTCTCGTTGATGGAGGCAAAAAGCAATGCGCCGATGTGCTGTGCAATATCAGTGCACGTTCAAGTTTCCCAGGTGTTCGAAATTCGCTGTGTCTTCTACGGAAATCATCAGTCTGATTTTGGACACTGTAATACAAACCCAGTATCAAATTTATTTGCGCCATTGAGGAAAGAATTGCCCTAAGCCTACCCCAGGCTTCATCACGAAAGACTGAAATGGGTGCATCGACTTGCCGTTTCAGAACACTAATGACAGCTCGAAGATCAAGTATCTCTGTGACAAAAAGGTGCTGCGAAAAGGAGCACTCCATAAGCAGAATGTAGACGGAATATGAACTTTTGAGGTGAAAGACCTTTTTCAATATGAATATTGAGACAGCCCGCCGGGGTGGCGCAGTGGTTACGGCGCTCGACTACTGTTCCCAAGGACGCGGGATCGAATCCCGGCCTCGGCGGCCGCTTTTCGATGGAGGCGAAAAGCAAAGCGCCCGTGTGCTGTGCGATGTCAGTGCACGTTAAAGAACCCCAGGTGGTCTAAATTTCCGGAGTCCTCCACTACAGCGTCTCTCATAGCCTGAATTGCTTTGGGACGTTAAACCCCACAAACCAACCAACCAACCAACCAACCTCGAATATAATTTCAGTGATCTTTAACCAGTCGCCGCGTCGTGCGTATCAGTTGCAAAGCAGTAGTGTATTAATATTATGAACCAAGGGCTAACTTTATCAAATCTCATAGATGTGCGTACTTCGCAAGAAATACGAAAGAAATAACAAGAAATTGCCTTCATAGTGCGAGATAATGAAAGAGACTAGTGCTAATGCTTTCTGGGCCGAAAGATATAACGCTCAACCCATACTTTTTGTTAGAATTTTTGTAGCAACACTGGAAGCAATAAGATCAGATTGCGACATCAGATTCGCGCACGTTTTCACACCTACCACTTATGGCAGGGATGAAAACAAAGCAAAGGAGATGTAGGAAGAGGTACAGGGCCATTTACTTTTAGCTGAAACACGATTGCTGTCTTTAAAGCGCTAGTGTATCAGCCCTGGCCGCGCAGTGAAGGTAAGTGCAGGCTATACAAAGCACCATCGCCAGGTCATTCTGTGTTTGCCTCCCACTGCTTCCATATGCGACCTCGTCGGACGCTCTGAAGATAGCGACCGTGTTTCAGCTACAGGGGGACGGCTCTATAAAACACGGCAGTGTTGACACACTGTTGTCATAATAGACATTGGTCACAAAACTGTGAAAAAAAAGCTTAGATGAAACAAGGTTGAACAGAGCCCAAGTTTCTCTACTCGTATACAATTCCTCACGATGAGATAGAAGGTGCTGCAACGCCTGAAACGCCTTATATATGCCGTTCCAATCCCTTTCCAGCAAGATCTGGGCCTCCTCCTTTAACATTAACCTCGAACTAGTTAGCGTGATTAAGTAAGCCTTGTCTCACCATCTCCACCGATTGACTGCAGAGCCTTTGGTGTCAATCAGTGCTGCCAAGAAATTATCAATTAACAATTCCTTGCCCTGATTATTTGCTTGGAATCACGCACTCATGCGATGGCTTGACTAAACGAAAAATATTCTTATAATAAGGGAGTAATTACTCATTGCATCCACCCAAGCGCAGCCATACGGCTACAAAAGAAAGCTTCCCACTTCAAGTTATAGATCAATTCGCTCTCGCCCTACCATCTGATCTGCTGACCGTCCTGGTTAGCTCAGTCGGTAGAGCAATTGGCTCGGAAAGGCGGTGGTGCCGGGTTCGATTCCCGGATCAGGACGAATGTTTCTTTAACTACGAAGTTTCTGAGAAAGCTGTATAGCTTTCCTTTGTAGTCGTATGGCTGTGCTTGGATGGATGCAATGAGTAATTACTCCCTTACTACAAATCTACTCCACCTTGGGGGATTCACCTAAATATTTGACCAAAATATTCTTAACGTTGTCTACAGCTCTACCTTAGGCAATAGGTGTTTTAAACGCAAATCATTATTTGGCAAGCTTCCGGTCTGCTGAAAATTCAGAGATTGGAAATTGTTTTCGGCTCGCAAAGAACGTTAGTGGCCCTGTACTTCAGTCCGCTGTTAGACAAAGAAGGTCACGTTGATTTTTCTCACTTAGTGCTCGGCATAAGTGCGGTTGAGGTTGCGTTTGTTTCACATTTACCGCCAACGTGACAGTTTTACCCAGAGTGGTTGCTGCGTATCCCGGGAAAGTATCAATTTCCTTGATTTGGTGAGACAGCCTTTATGCACCGAAAGCAATGAGCTCGTTCGAACAATACTAAACAGCCCTCTAGAGCCGCATGCTCGAATTCTCAGATGCCCAAGTGCATTTAAGCGGGTCCACTACTTTATCGCGCTACGATAAATCAAGCGGAAGCTATGGCTTGAATTCCATCAAACAAATATCGAGAGCTGTTTTTGTTTGCAATTTTTAACGAATACAACCCGTTCGACGAACTCTGTCGAAGTGATCCTTCTGTCAAAGAGAAGAGTAGTCTCCTTTCAACAGCGACCAGCAAAATATATTTTCTATTAGTGGATACAGCAGATAAGAGTTACGTGTCATGTATACTATATACTATATATCATATTTTATCTGCTGTAGGCGCCTCAAGTGTTGGAATTCAAAACAGCTGGCGTCATGTTCAAATCTAGAGTTGAGTGCGCACCAGTTATTTTGTGCGAAAACCAGAATCCACGTGAGGAATCCGGCCATTTGTTTTGTTGCCAAATGTTCTATGCTCTTTTGAACCCAATAACGACCTGGTTATAAGCTCATGAATATAGGAAAGCTTGCCAGGTTAATGGAATACAAATCAGCAAATATATATATTTCTAATTTCAAAATCAGGACGTCAAATCAGAGGCGATTTCGATGTTTTGATGTAAGCCAATAATAAAAATTCTAAGATCACTGCAGGATCTGCACTGGAGAAATGCGAAGGCCTGAGAGATGTTGCTGCACAGAGTTTATTGCTCGCTCCTTGTACAGCTTTTGCTACTACGGCCGGGGCTCGTGCCACACAGTGGAAATTTCCTTTCCCTGGCATGTGAGATTTTATCCTTGGAACAAGTTCATTGCAGTGATCATTCATTGTAAGTGTGGGATTGGCGGTACGGCGTCGCTCCTATCGCGTGGCGTTCTCATAGCTACATGACATTATCATGCAACTTGACTGTCACGTGACCTTATCACGACATTTTCTCACGCTCTCTCCTATAGATGGAGCTGAAGCCGTCGTGTTCGCGTCCCCTACGTTGCCATGGAGGCAACAGGAACACTATACAGAGAATTATGTTTCCCACGTTGCCCTGCGCATCGTTTATTAAAGTTCGTTGGAGATGTCCCATAGGAAAATTCCGTCTCAGCATGCAAGAAATATATGAAAGACTTCCCACAGCCGTTTCGTAGTATCCTGTTTTCCCCTTGTTCAAAAAAGGGCAGCACACCCTTGGATATGTTTTTGCTACTGGCACTGCATAGTCTGTGGAAGGTGCGAAGGGCAGTTCGCAATGCGGACATGGATGCTCACCCTGCGAGCCAGTACTTTATTGTGATTACTGATTATATCAGAGATGTTCTCAGGAGCCAATATGAACCACCTGAGTGAATTTGTATAATGAATTACCTTGAAAATTTGAAGCGGTTTTAATTAAGACTCCAGCAAATGGGATGGAAGTGTTCCTTTTTGTTAACATAGTTGTACAGTTATTGCCTATAGGGAGGAAAAGTTCGGCGGGGCGTAGTTGGTTAGCATGCTCCTCTGGTGATCGGAGATGTAATAGTCAGATTCGAAGTGAAGGACGATTTATCTTAATGGTTATATCCAACTGATAACGTTACATCCGACACATTTTGCGGGCAGATGTTGCGGACACTCCGGATGCCGACATAGCTAAGCAAGGCTTTCGCCTTAATAATACAGTGGCAAAAAATAACTCGTGAAATCTTTGGAGGCGACCCTGACCTATTTGATACACTTCTGATAATGGGGGTAATCGAGAGGGATCCGAAGGAAATGTGCAAAAACGTTTACTTCGTGTATGCAATAAAAGCATTTGTAACGTACATGGAGCACGCGCATATTCTCGTTGTACTGTGATATGCCCCATTGGGATGCGAGGTCATCTCTGAGATGGTATCAAACTAGCGAATGAAAGTTTACTTTGCCGCGCTCTCGAAGTTGTGTCGTTGAGAGCGCAAAACTATGGGCACTTAAGCTCCACCTTTAAGGGTATGACGCGATAGCGTATGTTACCATCCAACGTATAAACTCCCGCTTTAACCAAGCTGTATGAACATAAATGTTTGGCCTAGGAGTAACATGAATGCAAGGCTCCTAGGCCCTATGCATTCATGCATCCATGTAGCCTAGGAGTAACATTAATGCAAGGTTCCTGGCAGGCTGATTCTAATATCATCCTCCCATGTGAAATCAGAGGCTGGAGTTGGCAGCCCCTGCCAAACGTAATGTCAGGTGATCCTACTTCCAATCATTGCAGCGCCATATCAGCAGGCAGCCACCGCCTGTCAGCGCCATGCTCGCGGCTGCTGCACACACGGCGATACCCGGCTTTAATCGGGGAGAGGAGGTGGTGAAGGTTGGCTGTACCTAGCCCTTCGGGGCTGGAACTGGTAGGTCAACGCCGCTAGCCAGCCACTGAATTTTTATCTGTTGTAGGCCGTCATTGCACACGACACCGCTTGGATGGTGGACGACGGCTGTTGCGGCGCGTATCTTTCTCTCCCTCTTCTTTTTCTTTCTTCTCTACTTTCTCTCTTCTGTCCTCACCAGGCAGCGGAGGTGGCTCAGCTACAGAGCCAAGGCCCGTACATTTTATTTTCCTTCTCCCTACAGCCACAACAATACCCGTCTTTACCTATAGCAGAATGAAGCTATTTCTTCAAGTCACGAGCATGGCTCTGGCAGGCGGTAGCTGCCTGCTGACATTGCCCTGCACTGATTTGAAGTAGGATTGCCTGACATTACGTTTGGCAGGTGCTCCGAACCCTGGTCTTTCCTTTGATATGAGAATGTGACATCAGAATCAGCCTGTTCAGACATTTGATCTCACGTTACCCCTGTGCCACGCAGGCACATTCTTACGACTTGGTTAAAAAAAAGGCATTATATGCGGAGTGGTAACCTACGGTATCGCATCCTACCATTAAAGGTGGCGAATTTTAAGTTTCCCGGGTAATATTTTACAAACATTTGTCCTAGCTTTTCATTTAACCCATTTTATTAACGACTAGACTCAATGTTCACTTTTTGTTTCTCGCTCAATTACGGTTCGAAAAACTGTTCGAATAACTTGTGGTAACTCTTGCTTCTTTTTCTATATGTTTATTGTGTGAAGCAATTAAAAATGTCATAAAGCAACTTTTCAATGATGTATACAACAGCGTATAAATTTTCGATATAAGCCCTCACTAACGACCACTCATATTTTCTTCAGTGCGGAGTTAGCATGCACACCCGCAATCAAAAAACCAAATGATTATTTTTCACTATCTATGCGCGTAAAGTTGGGACAACTCTATGCACAGCCTGGTTTTCAGTGTGTCTCAATCTACGGATTGCAATCCGCAATACTAAATCTCTACCATAGATCTTTTCCAAGGTATCGATCTGTCCAAGAACTTACGATGGGCATGTACAGTCTTTGTCAAAAATATACAGCCCAAGGGTTTTGCTTCTAAGCCCCGTAACGGGGCTCAGTACGTATCTGTACCGTTCGAAATCTAGTAGATGACAAATCTAGTCCCGTTCTTCTCTATGTTTACTTATATATTCCAGTAAATTGCTTCCAGGGGCTTAGTTAGAATGCTTAGAAGCGATCCCCTTGGGCCGTATATTTTTGACAAAGGCTGTACATACATAACATCCTAGAATAAAGGTATCTACTGACGACACCAATGACGACTTACTTTCTTAGTTATTTGAACCACTTCGCATGACTTGTAACGCATTTCCAATGTTCAGAATCTCTTTATGGAAAGAAGGTTTTTTTGTCCGACTCTCCCCATTTGGAAGGACTTCCACTAATGCTTAATCAGCGCCACTACACAGTTAAGAAGCAGGCCCCCTGAGGTCTATACTTTTGACAAAGTCCGTTCCTTCTATTCAGATAATGCAAATAATTTTGATGAAGGCATTAGGTCGACTGCGCCCCAAGAGTGGCCTCTTTTCAATTCCAACATAGTATGAGTGTACTACAGCGCTGCTCGAAACAATTTACAGGTTTCGAGAAATAAGTACCTTCCAAGTTCGAATTTGAACCCAACTCCCTTTGTAGCTTTACTGCATTTACGCACGTAGGTACATTTAAATATAATGGTTACTTTTTTCGAGACAGTAAGTATACGGCTGCCCTGACGCGGAGTTGGGAGTGAAATGAGAGCAATTTCGCGGAATAAAATAACCATTTATTGTCCATAATGTTACCAATTCAATATAGTAATATTATAGTATTATTAATTTTTAATATTATACAATTTATGATTACAACATATTTATAATCAATATGACTCTTCGTGGCTGTGGTGACGTTCGATCGGCTGCAAAAAGCACTTTGATTTTATGATTCAAAAATTCTATTTCTAAACAAAGAAATATTTTCACGTCCCCCCTACTCAACCCTCCTCCACCACCCGATTCAGACGCGTGGTGTCAAAGCCGGAAATAACTATGTATTTCTCGCTTGGAAACCGCATAGTGCTCCACCCTGTCTTCAGGTATCCGGAAAATAAAAGAAAACGGTACGATGTCGCGGCATTTTGCTTGCGTATAATGACGTTTCGGGTGGTTACCTGTGTTTAGGTTTCGGTCCTCTTCTGAAAACTCGAAGCTTTTAGCAATAAGCTGTCATTATAGGCCGAATTCACTTTCGGTTTAGCATCTGTACATTTGGTATGCCTTTGGTTAAAATGCACTCTGATCGACGATATTCGCTCAGGCACAGGGCATTATGATGTGGCAGTTCCATGCAAGAGCCCAATCAATCATCCGGGACTCAAACTGAGACTACCCCACTGCTATCGAGCTACTATTATGCTAGGACGTATAGATTATTGGCATGTTGTTCCACCCGCCACAGCGACATCTTGGAGAGTTGGCCATTTAGTGTAGTTTGTAGAGCACAACATCATAATGTGGCCTTTACTATGAAAGATGGCGTAGTGCCATGTTGCGGAAATCAGGACTACCGCATAGTACACGGGTTTCTTGCTCTTCGCCTCCATCGAAACGTGGTCGCCGCCAGCTAGGACCGGACCAGCGCCTTCGAGATCAACAGTCAAGCGCCAAACCACAAACCCACCGCGATGGGGTCCGGGCCCCGCCTCAGGGCCCCGCCGCACGTGATGCACAAGGTCTTATGCATGTGCCCTGGCTATGTGTTTGTGAGCGGAGATTGTCCTACCGGCATGGTTTTGAATTTTAGTTGTATTTGACGGTTTAATCTCTTTTGTCATTTTTCATCTCTTCCAACTCATGCCATGATTTGGTTGAGCCGATTTGCTGAGTGATCCAAACATTGTCACATCAAGCAAAAAAGTGTTCAAACTTATTCCCTTTCTGTCACAGCCCTAATCCAATACCACGGAAAAGCGCATTCCAAAGAGATGCTGGGCAGTTCAAACAGCCCCGTCTCATCGTTATGACGCAGTTCCTCCTAGGTAACGTTCGCTCTCACCAGCAAGCTAGCCGCGATAACATTTCGCCTCGACATACTACTGCAATAATAATGATGGTTGCTGCGCTGTTTACCCCAGGCATTTTGTACTGACTCAGCTGTCGCTGTGAAAGGAGTCTAAAGCTATGAATTCTACGAAGTAATCATCGCCGCAACTTGCTCGAATAACTTCGGGGCGCAGCTGGTCGCCGCAGTCGAGAGAAGGGAGGAGGATGCCCGTCTTTGTTCGTTTTCCATCTGCGTGCTATAAATAACCAAATACTACGGGCAGTAATATCATCTCTGAAACGGATCATCATGTTTTGTTACCGCGCATGTAAGCACGCGAGTCTGATTGTGGCCTTCGCTTCTACGAGTGCGCTGTCACTAGCTATCGGCTAATAGTTAATGATTACACTTCTCCTCCTCTGTCCGGGAGATGTTTCTCCCCTTGACCACATTTTTCACAGGTAAGTACTATAGCACTATTTATTTATTTATTTATTTATTTACATTTACCTTACAGGCCTCCAGAGAGGCATTGTGTAAGGGGGGACAAATACAAAGATATCGGTAAAAAACAAAATCACAATCGCAAGTACAAGAAAACAGTGGTAATTATACAAATCTATAAACAATATATCGCAACGCAGAGGGAGTTATAAGAACTACTAAGCACAAATCATATAAGGCAAGCGTGAAGATTGTGCAATGTTGTGGATCATTGGTGAAAATAATTGAGTAAATTTATCATAGTGTTACACAATTCCTCTAGGAAAGACAGTCCACTTATATAGTACATTCGAAAATCTTAGTGTGGGCCCTTCATACTGGCACATGGATAGACAAGAGATACGACGGCGAAACCGTAAGGAATTATACGTACCTGCAGCGTGCAGAGTTTGAGCAGATTGCTGCCAGTGAGAAGAAGAAAAGTAAAATTGCGAGCGTTTATCAGCGGTGCTGCAACCGTCAAGCAAGTAAAGAATCGCTACAAGGAGCCATAACTTTATGCGGCACCTGGCCAAAAAACGAATACAATGTTTTCTTGTTGTTTTATAGTATTTATTTTTCGCACACTCGTTTGCGGCCATCGTCTGGAAACTGCTGCAGAGACAGCCTTTCTTCCCAGGTCTATTGTGTTTCTTGTCGCGCCCACAGGTGGCGTACAGCTGAACACACTGCGTTTCCGAATGAGTTTGCTGTAGGGCCTCACGATTTTTTCCGGCACATAAGGCCGAGTCAGCCGAATGTGTAGCGATTGGTACATGTTGTTATTTATTGTATCGATGTTTTCTGCCTACTTTCGCTTTCTTTTTTTACTGAACGTCACTCATTTTAATATTCGTCAGCTAGGGGATACGTATGCAGAAAACCCCACTTGGAGCTGCGAGGAATGATTCGTTAACCTCCTTCCCGCATGACTGTAGACCGGAAATATATTTATTTTCTGACACGCTAAGCATACGACTTTGCAGCTATTCAGCCATTTTCCTAATTTTCCAAGCTTTTTTCCTTAAAGGCCGTGCTTGGGTTTGTTACATAGCACTCGTAGATGTATGAACTTGTTATGACAGCGATATGATGGGGAAGGCCGTTAAAATAAGCTGCTGTTCGTGGAAAAAATTAGTTGCCAAAGGCTGTAGTGCGGGCACGTGGACGCACAATTTGAAGCGAGTGACCTATGCGATGAGATCTGCGTGAAGGGAGTGCACAGATGTATTGTTCTTCCGTCTTACTGGAATCATATTTATAGCGATTGAAAACAAGGAAGACACATGGTGCGCCTTTCTCTTGTGTAAAAAATGAGCCCATCAAGACGCTGCCACCTAGGTAACTTTTAAGGATGATTCTATTTTTTCTGGCTACCCTTTGATGTGGTTAAATCTTTTGTCGTGATTAACTCCTTTCGTTTCAGTAGGTATTCGTTTCTCATGTTTACTGACTGCCCAGATGGCAGCTCTCAAGACATTTAGAACCTTTGTTTCAGTACGGCCGTGGTGAATTTCAATTTAACCATTCAAGCATCTGAAGAACGGTCGTAGCCTGAAAGCGGTAAAGAGAAAATTGGGCATAGATAAAAATCAGATGCGTGCAGGAGTGGTTCCTAGTTTCAAGCAGGTGGAGTAGAGGCACTATCTCGCATGTATCGTCAAGCGTCATGTACAATTTTCGCCGACCAGGCTTGAACTGCAGAATAGCGGACGATTGAAGCCCCGAAAGGCCATCAATCATCAGCCGGGCTATACAAACTGCAGGGCAAAGGCCTCTCCTATATTCCTCCGATTAACCCGGTCCTGTGCTAGCTGCATCCACTTGAACCCTGCGAACTTTTTAACCTCATCCGCCCATCCAACTTTCTGCCGCCTCCTGCTACGCTTTCCTTCTCTTGGAATCCAGTTTGTTACCCTAAGCGACCATCGGGTATCCTCTCTTCGCACTACATGTCCTGCCCATGTCCATTTCTTCTGCTTGATTTTGATTAAAATGTCATTAACTCCTGTTATTTCTCTGACGCACTCTGCACGCTTCCTATCTCTTAACGTTACACCTACAATTTTAAATCAGTTGCGTCGTGAGGTGGTTGCGGGGGTGCGGTCCGCACCGAGTGCTGCGCTCAGAGTGCGTGCCTTTCCGCATCTTTGCACAATAATTTATTTCGCCCCCCACCTTTCTTCCTCCTCTCACAGCCCAGCCGCATCCCTCTGAGACACTGACTGGCAAGTGTGATCTTCTCGTAGAACAGATCTTCTCTGAAAACACATGCCTTACTTTATGCCAGAGACTCCACTCCATTTTAATGTTGGACCGGTCCTGTGTACGTGCGTGTACCTTGGAAACACCAGCATTAACCCGATACCCACTGAAAACCCCTACGCGGGAGCATGTCAGGCGACACCGGCCTCGCCGCAGCATCGCCTCTTTTTGTGTATGTGCAGTTCACTCTCCTTTCCAAAGCGATGACCGCTGCAGTATCTCTGCGGCACTCTTTTGCCTTGCTCATTAGCTCATGTGCCTTTCTTGCTACTCGGCCCAGTC
This sequence comes from Amblyomma maculatum, assembly GCF_055883805.1. Lineage (NCBI taxonomy): Eukaryota > Metazoa > Arthropoda > Arachnida > Ixodida > Ixodidae > Amblyomma > Amblyomma maculatum. The sequence goes on from NC_139351.1 coordinate 95,267,835, forward strand.
GCACATCCACCTCACACTTTCAAAACGCCGAAAGCCACGGAATGCCTGTTGCTCAGTGGAATAACAAGTCTGATCACTATGCGCTGACTAGAAATAAAATAATAAGGAGAAGGAGGGCACCTTTAGCAAGGCCAGGGGCTTTAAAAGGGAGTTGTGAGTTAATGTACCTAAGGCTACTTATATAGTGCATTATGCGGTTCTTGCCTTTTTCCTCTGAAAAGGGCAAAGTTAATGATAAAATGAGAAAAAAAAATGAGCTTGGAGATGCCCACCGTCTCCCAGCTCCAAAAGGCAGTTTTGCTCTTAATATTTTCGGTTGGTATGGCATCAATGCGTGTGTAACAGCATGCGCAAGTCAACTTGCACCTTTGTTTTTATGGTCTCATAATGGGCAATCGCCTGTTTTAAGCCGCTTAGTGAATTTCCTTGCAACTTTCACGTGCTAGTGTTTCTGCTTTTTTTTTTTTTTGAAATATGTGCTTTTCGATATAATGTTCTGCTGAATGGAATTGAACGGCGGCGCAACACGGAAACGGACACAGACAAGAAGGGGACACCACATGCGCACATGCATCATGCACCAACTCGCCCCACAGGCCGTTATTCTGCTGAATTATCAGTCGTGGGGCACGATCGCTCCGGCCAAGTGTTAAAAAGAAAAAAAAATTGCCACTTCACTCCACTGCAATATTGGGTGCTGATCGAACTTCAAAGCAAACCATGAGGACAGAGGAGGCAGACAGGAAGTGCAATTCATGCTTAAAACGCGAGGACGGGAAGGAGGAGGGGGGGGGGGGGGAGGGGGGGGGGGGGGGGCCTGCGCCTCCGTACCGGGTGCGGGTGACCCTAGCGACGCCCCTGTCATGTTTCATTCCATAGGCCTCTGTGTTCTCCTCAACTTAAGTAGAACCATTTTCGTTAACCTCTACGCTTCAGCCCCATAGCTGAATATAGGTAAGATGAAACTGTTTTATACATTCCTCTTGAGCAATACCGGTAAGTTCCTAGTAATAATCTGCGAGTACTTGCCGAATGCGCTGCATCCCAATCTAATTCTCCTAATTATTTCCCTTTCATGGTCTGGATCTGCGGTCACTACCTGTCCTGAGTAGACATATTCCCCTACCATTTTCAGTGCTTCACTGCCTATTGTATACTGCTGTTCCTTCCAAAGGCTGTTGAACATTATTTTAATGTCCTGCATATTGATTTTCAAGCCTACTTTTCTGATTTTCCTTTCTAGGTCATCAATCATTTTTTGCCGTTCATCCCCTGCGTTAATTAGCAAGGCAATGTCATCAGCTAATCTAAGATCAACACTTATCCTCCTTAACTGCTCCCAGTTCGAGTCTCTGAATACTTCTCTAAACAAGCTGTAAATAGTGCTGGGAACGTGGTGAGCTTAAATATGAGGCCGGCAAAAGCTTTGTCTTGGCTAAGACCCCAGGAGAAGGCCAAGTTTATTCTTTAAGAGATCTGTGAGGGGGCGTATGATGTCGACAAAACCTCGCACAAGTTGACGAAAGTATGAACACAGTCCCAGGAAGATGCGCACGTCGAACGGGGCAGCGGAAAGTTCTTCACGGCCTGAAGCTCGGCTGTGTCGGGATAGACAGCAGTGGAGTCGACGAAGTGGCCCAAGATTGTATGCTGACGACGCGCGAAACGGCATTTCGTGGTGTTGAGCTAGAGGCCAGCATGACGAAAGAGAAAGAGAATCCTAGAGAGGTCTGCGAGGTGAGACGAAAAGGTGGGGAGAAGACAATAACGTCGTCGAGATAGCAGAGGCAAGTGGACCACTTGAAACCTTGCAAAGTGGTGTCCATCATGCGCACGAATGTGGCCAGCGTGTTCCATAAGCCAAACATATCACTTTAAATTGGTGGAACCCGTCAGGTCATACAAACGCAGTCTTCTCGCGGTCCAGGTCATCCACTCCTATCTGCCAGTAGCCGGAGCGACGATCAATAGACGAAAAAATTTAGCCCCATAGAGATCATAGTCGAGGGCGTCGTTGATTCGCCAAAGGAGGAAGACGAATTTTTTGTAATCTTATTTAGATGTCGATAATCAACAGCCAAAATCGCCGTGATCACCTCTGTCGGTGTGGTACGTCACGGCGAGAGCTTAACTTTCGTGTGGACCATTGAGAAATTTCGCCCGTATTTGTACGGCCGCCCTTTTACTGTGCTCAGAGACCACGATACGCTTTTGCATATTTTGACACATCAGAATGAAGCCTTTTCCACCGATGGTTTTGTGGAGAAAAAAAAAAGCAAAGGTGCGTACCAGTGAATTGGTAAAAAGGCCACAACAGTATTCGTGTCACCATAAACATCTTTCGACGTATAAAACAATTTGCATAACAAGTGAAAAATTTCTTTCAGGAAGTATAATAAAGCAGTTATCTGAAGGACGAGCCTAACAGCGGGACAGTTTTTCAATATATTATTTATTCACAATAATTTGTTCCAGGAACCTGTATACCTAATCTTCCAAAGACACACAGAACATAATTCGGCGGTGTTCAGGAGTCAAAAGCGCCTTTCTCCAAAGCGCATGGCGCCTCATCATCTTTGCGGCCCGTGACAATGAGACCTCAGGTAGTACAAAATTCTTTCTTGCCTTTCCAGGGTCTTGGTTACCGCAAGCGCAGTCGTTTCTAGCCTCTATTCAATCACTCACTTTTCGCACCCCGCCGGGGTGGCGCAGTGGTTACGGCGCTCGACTACTGTTCCCAAGGACGCGGGATCGAATCCCGGCCTCGGCGGCAGCTTTTCGATGGAGGCGAAAAGCAAGGCGCCCGTGTGCTGTGCGATGTCAGTGCACGTTAAAGAACCCCAGGTGGTCGAAATTTCCGGAGTCCTCCACTACGGCGTCTCTCATAGCCTGAGTTGCTTTGGGACGTTAAACTCCACAAACCAACCAAACCAACCAACTTTTCGCCTCCAGCGAAAAGCGGCCGCCGGGGCGAAAAACAAAGCGCCCGTGTGCTGTGCGATGTCAGTGCACGTTAAAGAACCCTAGGTGGTCGAAATTTCCGGAGTTCTCCACTACGGCGTCTCTCATAGCCTGAGTTGCTTTGGGACGTTAAACCTCCTACCCCCCCCCCCCTCCCCCCCATACCAAACCAAACCAAACCAAACCAATATACTCACAAGGCGCAGTATAGGTTCTAAGTGCACGAATTATCAAATGCGGGATAAAACAAGCTGATGACACAGGTCAGTGGCCTTCCTTCTGAAACACCTTTCATTTTTTCACTCGGGTTTCTGACCTTTAAACACATGTAAACACCACGATACATGCCAAATTAAGATAATATAGAAACAGTGTGGAAATTTAAAATGCTGCTTCTCAAACTCTTCGTCCTTTTAGAAGCCATGTAAAGAGGTTAGTTGGCTGTTTTCATCTCGACTTGAAAAATGCGTGGAATTTCATCATGTGAAACACACGTGCGATAAAATCTTCACCTCTAAATTTTGCCAGAATAAGGCTGACCTTATTTACAGGAGACATTTTCCAGCTTTGTAGACATAGGAGTAAAGCATGCGTCAAATAGCATTCAAATGGGCCTTTTTAGGGGTATAAAACTAATTATTCAGTTGTCACTGTCCAGAGCAAAGCCGTGTAATTCATGCAATACGCAACTGCTAAGCTTAGCAGCCCTGGAAGTGATAAAGTCTCGTCGCCCGTCCTTATAGGTAAGCGCCATATTGAATCGAGTCATTTCTTTTAAAGTGCCGCGCAATCTTCTTTTTTCTTTTTTCGAGCTCGAAATCCTTGAATTGTTGTTGTCAAGGGATAGAAGCCCTTTTCATACAGCTTAAATAGTAACAGCCCACCGCTGAACCTTACATTGAATCGCAAAAAATGCAACTACCGGCCCCTCTCTTTGGAAGTATTAAAAGGCGAAGCAAAGTAACGGCCCCCTGCCGGCGAGTGACCATCAATGTTAACGATAACGCTCTCCAGATGCCTTCACATTCCAGCTGCGCTCACAACTCTAGTTACACGCTTGGGCCACGAAAAGTTTCCTTTTTTACATTCCGAATCTATCAACTTTGCCTAGTAGAAATTGTGTACGTTTCATAAAGCCACCTGCAAAAGCGTCGGGAAAGTTTCGGTTAAGCGCGAGGGTGAGTGTACGCCTGCTTCTTACCAAACTACTCTTCCCGCGGTCATGCACCTAACGAGTGTTCAGCCATCAGTGAAGGATTAGGAATTTTCAGAACTATATGTAGACGGCGCCGCAGTCAAGTCAAGAGGGCGACCGTACAGGAAGGACTACGTCTGCAGTCAGCGTAGGCGCACAATTTTCATTAATTTCATAACTGAAATGCGCTGTTTCCTTGCAACAGAACGCTAACGTATATGAAGCAATTAGTCCTCCTCTACCTTAACTCATCTAATACATGAGCGCCTGGTATCCATCTCTTGGAAGAAGGAGCAGGTAACAACACAAAGCATAAGAAGCACACACAAACACAAGGACAACGCTGCGTTGTCCTTGTGTTTGTGTGTGCTTCTTATGCTTTGTGTTGTTACCTGCTCTGCTGCCTTCTTCCAAGAGTTGTGTGACCAATTAGCTCAGCGTTCGACTAGCTCAGCGTGTGCCTGGTATCGAGTAGGCTTTTTTGATAACCACTGTGAAACATGAGCTGACAAAAAACTGCAGATTATCCGCCTGGATCTGCAAGCCCAAGCCGTGCGAGAGAAACCCCACACGGTCGTCGCCCGCCTCCATGAAGTCTTTAGCAACGTCAAAAAAGGCAGCAGTGTGTTTTCCTTCCCACTGGAAAAGTGAGAAAAATGCGGGCTACTCGCGTTTAATTCTGCGTTATTATAATTAACCAACGATTCGCAGAATCATTGCATCGTTTGAAAGCTGAAATGTTTCGCTAAGAAGAGTAGAAGCTAAGTAGTAGTAGTAGTAGTAGTAGTAGTAGTAGTAGTAGTAGTAGTAGTAGTAGTAGTAGTAGTAGTAGTGGTGATGGTGGTGGTGGCGGTAGCGGTAGCGGTGGTGGTGGTGGTGGTAGTAGTAGTAGTAATGGCAGTAGCGTAGTAGTAGTAGTAGTAGTAGTAGTAGTGGTCGTAGTAGTAGTGGTGGTGGTAGTAGTAGTAGTAGTAGTAGTAGTAGTAGTAGTAGTAGTAGTAGTAGTAGTAGTAGTAGTAGCAGTAGTAGTAGTAGTAGTAGTAGTAGTAGTATAGTAGCGCTCTGTGCTGACGATGTTGAGGCTAACCCTGGAACAAAGATAGACGATGTTTTGACATTGATGAACAAATTACAAACTGAAAATGAAGAGCACTTTCGCAGCACCAAAACAGCACTCGATGAAATAAAGCCGGGCATTAAAAACTTGAGGAACAGGATTGGTGTTATCGAAAGATGTTAAGTAGTGTACCAAAAATTAACGATGATGTTTGCACTGTCAGCGGTACTGTTGAAGATGTTAAGTGCTCATTATCCCGAACGCAGATTAAACTAACTAATGTCGTTGATGATTTAAATAATCGAATGAGGCGAAACAACGTACTTGTCAAATGTATACTAGAACTTAACAATAATAATAATAATAATAATAATAATATTATTATTATTATTATTATTATTAATAATAATAATAATAATGACTTTATTCCCCACCACAACGTACATGGTGGCAGGATGCCTACGGTAAAAGCTGCCTCTTGGGCAGCTTGACAAGGCCACAGGCACCCAGCCGTCTACTTTGGCAGCAAAAGTAGTACATCATATTTAGAAAACGACAATACATGTATCACAGAAAACTACATAAACACATGACAAGTATTCGTCACAAAAACAAAAGTAAATAAGTAATAAGGAAGACTATGCGGAAAAAATTACAAGGGACTTTAGCGACTAAAGTATTGAAAGGCAAAAGCCTGAGGTCTCATCTTGTCTAGCAATCCTGCCATCTGCAACACCACACTTGAAAGCGCGCCAAGGAACGCCACTCGACAGCCGCCGCAAAAGCGGGACACACTTTGTGCATGACAGTATGAGCCATTAAAGGCTTTCGCCTTCAAATTAGAGGGTCTCTGAAAGCGTACCTTTCCTATCCTATAATTTGTCTCCCATTGTTAGCCTCTTGTCGGCATTCGTTGCAGTGCTAAATATAATTATAATTGGTTTACAGGAAAGGAAAGGCACAGTATCTATCACACTTTCTCCGACAAGTGTGAGTGTGAGTTTGGACAGTACACCATCGCTCCTGTCGCGTGGCGTTCCTTGGCGCGCATTCAAGTGCGGCATTGCAGTTGGCAGGGACGAATCTCACCTCGGCCAATCAGAACGCCACAAAAGCGAGACACATTTTGTGCACGACAGCATAAGTCATTAAAGGTCGGTCGGTCGGTCGGTCGGTCGGTCGGTCGGTCGGTCGGTCGGTTGGTTGGTGGTCTTTCGCCTTAAAATGCACGGGCCTGCTACTGGCTCTGTAGCTAAGCCATCTCCGATGCCTCGTGCGGACAGAAGAGAAAATAGAGAAGAAGGAAAAAGAAAGGGGAGAGAAAGACGCGCGTCGGCCACAGACGTTGTCCACCATTGAAATTGTGCCTACAACAGATAGTTGTAGGCATTGAAGTAGTTGAGGTTTAACTCTGGTTAACCCTAGTTGAATTGCGATAGCAACGGCGGAAGCTTCTTTTGCCTGCTACATTATTCCACTATCACGCCCACAATGTACAATATTGAGCTAATTTTATAACTCACAGTGTGTTCTTTCATTATTGTCTTTCCTGTATTTGTATTATGTATGACGTGAACCCATGTGCATTTTACGTAACCATTTTTCTTTATATTCTTTCTTCCCCTTATGTAATGCCCTGCTGGGCACTTAGGGTACTTAAATAAATAAATAAAATAGTATCAACAGCAGCAGTAGTATTTCGCAACGGAAACTTTAATGACGTCCGCATTCCTTATTTATTCGTCGAATGATCGATGATAACAGAGAAATCATTGGCTTCACATACACGTTGATCACAGTGTAGTTTCTGCATGGCCAAGTGAAACCACTTCTAATCTGCAAGCACTGGTGACCGACTGCTTTCGTGAGGCAGAGGCGTAACGAGCGGATTTGAAAAACGTAAGGGATCTTAGCAGCCTGTTTAAGAAACGTGGCCCCTACAGCGTCCAATCGCAAGGCGATTCCCAGTAGCCACTTGGCTCTGCATGACTACCACTTTCTAACCCCTTGGATATTTTCTTCATTCCTGTCGTAATATAATTTCTACTAATGGCGGCATATAAGTTTCTCTAAAGTAATCAAATGGTGCTTCTAATTATCTTAGTTTTTTCTTTCAGATATTCAAGCATTTGGCCTTTTATATATATGGCATAAAATTTTGGTATGCCAAATTAATTACAGGCATTTCATAATCTTTATTAGCATCAAAGCTGACACCTATATGCACCATCTCATAACTGCATGGGGTGGGTGCCGTGACAGCCAAATTTTGTAAACACACGGCATGGTGCGGGAATGATATGGGGATCACATCTTCGAGCAGTAGGCGAGAGGTAGGGAATTTCTAGATTCGCTAACACTAATTTTAGGGCCCTTAATTAGGCTTTAGACGCTAACTAAGCCAGTCAACGTTTAGACCGCGAATGGAGTCGTGCAGGGGTTCTTCAGGGGATATTCGGACATCGGAATTTTTTGGCAAAATAAAGCTTTTTCCTTCTCCTGATGTGAGCCCCGTTCTCACAATCTGGCGCAAGCACTGTCCGTTATCTCCGTTATCATTTGCGCTCCATCTGATGCTCCCATCCTGGGATCACCTCCAGAGTACTAGTTGCTGCCACCTTATTTCCGTGTTTTTATTGATATAATTCGCCAAAATGACTCTGCTGCCTACCTTGCTGTGGTTTATTTTTTAGGAATAAAGTGCTTTTAGCTCCCATTCTCGCTAATTCACCGTAGCGGCCCTGAGGCCAACCGTGATTCGTAACAGAAAGCTGAACCTGTAGGAAACATTGAAAAACTTTCCATCACAATTGTTTTCAGCTTAGCGCGCGCTAAAAATTGGTAATGGCTTAGATCGGCTATGCCAGGCTATACGTAGCGAGAGGTACAGGAAGCTGCAACTTGCGTTACGTTCCGCTCTGTACCCCCTATTTCCGATGGACACTATATTGTTACCCCAACCCATGATGCGAAGTGTTGCCCTTGCTTATACCGTCGTCACTATGACCGCGAACCAAACATGCCTCCTTGTTCTGAACACTGCGTTACAAGTCCAGCCCCTCCATCTAGGCACCTCGCTGGCTTTTTTTTTTTTTTTGTCCTATAAATGAATGTGACCTCTTTGTTGTGACCACCGGTTTACCATCCTCTTCTGACGCTCTCTCCCTGAAGTTTCCAGTCTCCTAGAGTACGCCAAGATGGTCGTTGCGGATCCTTCTCCTCCACAAACTCACGCACTTTGCCGTTTGCTGGCATCTTTCAGAGACAATATTTATTTTGATCAACGCCATTTGACTCGAACCGCTATTGTGCAGATCGCATACACACCGGCGAGGTCGCTCCTATTGATCGTCGTCCTTATCGCGTATCCGGTACTGAACGTCAGGTAATCAAAAAGGAGGTTGACAGGATGCTCGCTGAAGACATCGTCGAACTCTCGACGAGCCCATGGGCGTCCCCAGTCTTTCTGGTTAAAAATAAACACGGCGACTGGCGGTTCTGCGTCGATTACCGCCATATCAACAGCATCACTAAAAAGGACGTGTACCCTCTTCCCAGAATCGATGATGCCCTAGATTGCCTCCATGGAGCTAAATACTTTTCTTCCATCGATTTACGGTCCGGGTATTAGTAGATCGCTGTTGACGAGATGGACTGTAAAAAAATAGCCCTTGTTACACTAGACGGCTTGTACCCCTTTAAAGCCATGCCGTTTGGTCTCTGCAATGTCCCGGCGACCTTTGAACGAATGATGGACTCCCTTCTTCGCGGACTTGAATGGACATGTCTGTGCTACCTCGACGAGGTCGTTGTTTTCTCGCCGACCTTTTCTTCGTACCTTGACCGCTTCACCAGTATTTTCAGTGTGTTCCGTACAGCCGGCCTTCAGCTCAATTCATCGAAATGCCAGTTAGGTTGCCGTCAACTCACTGTTCTTGGACACATGGTTTATGCGTCCGGAGTAACACCTGATCCGGCTAAAATTCAAGCAGTCAAAGACTTTCCGCGTCCCCAGTTTTCGAAGGATGTGCGCAGCTTTGTCGGCCTCTGCTCTTACTTTCACCGCTTTATCGAAGATTTTGCCCGTATCGCTCGTCCTCTCACCGACCTAGTAAAGACCGCCACCGCTTTCACGTGAGGCCCTGACCAGCAAAGTGCGTTTTCAAAGCTTATAAGCTTACTGACATCCCCCTCCTGTCTTGGCTCATTTCGATCCCTCAGCTTCCACTAAAGTTCGAATAGACGCCTGCGGATATGGGATTGGTGCAGTGCTGGCCCAAAACCACCACGGCGAAGACCACGTCATTGCATATGTTAGCCGTCTTCCCTACAACGCCGAAGACAATTATTCGATTACTGAGGCCGAGTACCTCGCACTCGTATGGGCTGTCGCTTAATTCCGACCTTACTTATTCGGCCGTTTATTTTCAGCTGTCACTGACCATCACGCACTTTGTTGATTGTCATCACTGAGAGATTCATCCGGCCGTCTTAGTCGCTGGGCCCTAGACCTTCAAGAATACTTCTACACCGTGGTTTACAAGTCGGGCCGCCTTCACGAAGACGCCAACTGGTCTCGCATCCTGTACAACCCCCTGATCTCGATGACACAGAGGTCATTCCCTGCATCTTCGCTCTCTCTAATCTCGCCAACATAGGCGACGAACAGCGCAACGACTCATTTTTAAGATACATCATTGAAAACCTGACATCTGGAAGAACGGATTCTTCCCTGCAGCTTTTTGTTGTGCAGGATGTTTTCCTCTACCACCGCAACTTTCATAATGATGGTTCTCCCCTTCTGTTGGTGATTTCCAAGCAGCTCCGCTGCTCTGTTATTGAAGAACTCTACGACCTGCCCACGGCTGGCCACCTCGGTGTGTCTCGCACTCAAGACCGGGTATGGCGTCGTTTTTTTTTTTTTTTGGCCTGGGCTATACCGCAGCATCCGGCGCCACACTGCAGCCTGCGACACCTTCAGCGTAGGAAAAACCCATCGAGGCCACCAGATGGCCTTCTCCAGCCTGTTGACGTGCCCATGGAACCGTTTTATCGTGTTGGGCTCGACCTTCTTGGCCAGTTCCCGACGTCACAGTCAGGTCACAAATGGATCGCAGTGGCAACCGATTATGCGACACGCTACGCCATCACACAAGCTTTACCCACGAGTTGGGCTAAGAAAGTCGCTGACTTCCTTTTACACAGCGTCATTCTGCATCACGGCGCTCCTGCGTTCATGTTCTACGAAGCAGAAGCTCGCGATTGCGTACCATCCCCAAACCAACGGCCTATACCGAGCGCTTCAACCGCACACTAACGGATATATTATTTATGTATATATCACGTGATCACCACGACTGGGACCTCACGCTGCCATATTTGACATTTGTCCACAATTCTTCGAAACACGACACGACGGGTATATTCACCCTTCTTTCTGCTCTTTGGCAGGAACCCCGCTTTACCTTTGGGCATGCTGGTTCTACCTGCTGGCCGCCCCATAACCACCCACGCACGTGACGCTATTGCTCAAGCTACTGAAGCGAGCAGCCCGTAGTCGGCTCCTAGCCTCTCAGACTTCCCAGAAGACTGCTTACGATAGGCGACATCGTCACGTATCCATGACCCTGGGTCCTTGGTGCTTCTATGGTTTCGTGCACGCCGCGTTGACCTGTCGGAGAAACCTTTGTCCCCCGACAGTGGCCCTTATCGTGTGGTGCACCAAGTCACCGATGTAACGCATAAACTTGCCCCTCTTGAGCCCGCGTCCTCCTCCTCTCCCTCGCTACTGACATTATGCATGTTTTCCGCCTGAAGCCATACGAACTCATGCCTTCTTTGCCAGTTTATGCCGGGACCACGCTTACATCGCCGGGGGTCATGTTACAAGAAGACGAGGACGAAGTGTTTCCTGCCCTTGCCTCGTGGAAGGCAGAAGACGACGAAGTGCAACTGGTTCCGTGGTGCTGCTGGCTGCTATGCCAGTTATAACAGTGTTGTAAATATACTGTAACTACAACTATAGTCTTCACGTATCAATATGTTCATAAATCTATCTTGTAAAAATTCGCAGTTGGCTCGTAATTAATTTCAAAAACGTAGCCTATTGGTTGTCCGCTGCAGTTTTAACTTCTTATTCACTGTGAGCGCAGGACACCTTAAAGACAAATTTTTGCTACCCTTCGCAATCTTAGGTCATTATCACCAACATGTGCACAAAAGTGTGTTACAATATCCCACAGTTCCCTCATATTTAAAAGCTCTCTCACAAATATGAATTTGCTCATTGGATCACTGCCTTGTCGTGGCGGAGGGGCTTGCGAAACTCGATGAAGTCGTGAGCTCTGCTGTGTAGGGCCACCCGGGATAGACAGGTCACGGCAGAGAGTTCTGACAAAATGTGATTCACTGGAGAAGGTAATGGCAACCCACTCCAGTATTTCCTGCCAAGAAAACCCTATTGTGGTGCTGGCGGAGACTCTTGAGAGTTCCTTGGACTGCCGGAAGATCAAATCAGTCGATATTGTTGACCATAAACCCTGACTGCTCATTCGACGGTCAAATTCTAAAGTTAAAGCTCAGCTACTTTGGTCATCTGGTGAGAAGAGAGGAGTCGCTGGAGAAAGATTTGATGTTGGGAAAGGTTGAGGGTCGCCGGAGAAGGAGTAGGCAGCGAACGCGATGGTTAGATGGCATCCTCGAGGCACTGCAGATGAAGTTATGTGATGCTAGGAAGATAGTGAGAGATCGGAAAGCGTGGCGTGACATGGTCCAAAGGGTCACAAAGAGTCGGACGCGACTGAACGACTGAACTGAACTGAATGTCGATCTGCCTACACATTCACCAGGCAGTTGATGCAAATGGCTGTCGCAACAGCGTGCAACTTTTCTGTCGTAATTTTTCTACAACTCCACGTTATCGGCCTAACTACTGAAGAAAAAAAAACAGAGCTATTAGGTCCTTAACACCTTTAGATTTTAAGCGCTTTCAAATAAATACGATGTTGGGGACTGGGGAAATTGGAGTTTTTTTATAACTGTTTATTTCCTCAAGGGCATAAAGGAATATCTAAAAATAAAATAACAAGGGGAATTAAATCAAAGAAAAAAGGTTGACCGTTTTTGTCAAGCCCAAGAGGGAACGATGACGAGGCCCCTGCGTCCAAGCAATATAAGATAACTAGTTGTTTGGCGGAATTAGACCCACTGCTGTCAGCTGGCGAATTCTCGTTGGCTTCAGTGCAGGGCAAACCCGCAAGTGGTGAATATCTGTCTCACTAGTCTGGGAGTTACATACAGGACACCCTGGGCGTGGATATAAATATCGAATTATCTCCTACTACCTCTTTAGGAATGTGCTCATAGGGACTGCAGTTGTAAATGAAAAGTTAGATCAAAGCGTATACAATCTTTACGTATGATTCGGAGTGCACTGCTTGGATTTCATTTTTTTATGACCTTATCGCAGGTGAATACCGCGGACTCCGGATAAAGCCATAAAATGCGTTGGCTAACTACGCTTATTGTTCTATTGTGCTGGCCATGCCAGAGTTATGAAAATGCAGCTGAAAACGTAAAAATAGTTACCGTTCAAAAAGTAAAGACCTTCGGAGGTAAGATTTCATGTTCTCTAACAAAAAAGTTAGTTTTCAGGAACGTTTCCTTTAAGCACTACACGTCGCAAACGCAAGTTTTATCACATATATCAAGGTTATTTGCATTTGTACATTCAATCCTTGAATTACTTAGCAAGGATGCGAAATTGCATTGTCGTTGGCACCTTTTTTTTTGTTTGTCTTTTCAGAAACCTGTTTGTACAAAGGCCACAATTTTACTTCAACGCACTATCCAAACGAAACTTGTCAGAGGTGGAAGTGTGAAAACAGAGACAACATGGTCGAGAAAATGGAGTATGTCATAGAATTATTTGGCTATAAGAGTTGTTATACCGTTCTAACTGCAGCTTTAAGGAGAATATGGCAACGAGAATTGTGTAGAGCTCGTATTGTTTATTGTTTGACGATGCCCTCTTTAAATCAAGTGGTAGTGAGTGCAGCATTTGTTGCTCATTTTTAACTGGGCCTCAGACGGAAGAAACTACCAAAATTTTTCTGTTCGCGGTTTTTGACAGTAAACCTGTCGTTATGAGCAGAACTTTATGCGGTAAGCCCGAATTTTGTGTTTCTACAACAGAAAAATACTTCAGAACTATGGACCACTAAAAAGTACTACACCAAAAGCTACAGAACTACAGAAAAAATACTACACATCACCAGAAAAGTATGATGTTACGACAGAAGTACAAAATATTTTCTCGTATTTTTGGCACATTTCTGTCGGGTTTTTGTTTTATTTTTTAAGCAGGAAATAGACAAAAAAGGGGAGGGGGGTGTATTTAGTGTTACAGAATATTTATTCTGACATTTCCACTATGTGAAAAACTTACGCTCATAAACGACACCCCGTTAAATGTGCGCTTGTTCAGAAGTTTTGGGTATATGAACAGTTACAAGAACAAACAATATTCACTCCTGAGCAAAGCCATACTTTCTGAAGTCCTTCACATAAGTACCGCGTGGATATGGCAAATATGGTTTTTTTTTAGTCTAATGCAGCATCCCCGATGCATTTTCTGTAATGCCGAGCAGATAATGAGAGTACTGATTACCTGACGGCGACCAACAAAGAGTTAAGTCCGAGGCAATAACTACCACATGCTAAGTGACTACATCGAACTTTAGGAAAAACCCTAGCTCGCGCTACAAAAGAACACAATCTTTAAATATGTCAAGAACTCGCAAAAACCGACGAGCGGATTTGAGAAGTGGCGCGTGAGAATGGGGTCGCTCTAAAGCAAGTACTTAAACTTTTACCGGCTTTTTTGGACACTTATGCTTTACTTGCTACTACAAGGAGAGAGATGAGGCACAACACATGCCTCCAGTTATGATTAACGAACTGGCCCCTCTGTTTGCATTATTATTTAAATGACCACGGCACTGTTAATGCAATCGCTATCAACTTTAGCATAAAGTGTGATTAGGGATCTAAAGGTAAATTAGAATAATATTGCTAGATTCTAGAGACTCCCAAGATACTCCAGCTTCTGCTTCTTCTCTCACTTTTCAGCTTCTTCCGCCTTTTCATGACGCCCAAAAGCACGTGACAATATGTTCTGGACCTGATCACAATGTAACTCTTCATAAGATAGATTTTGCTACAAAATAACATTGAATTTGAAAAATGGTTTTGCAATTTCTAAAGAAAGTTGGGAAAACAGAAACTTTCTTGCTACCTTCAGGTGCACACCTCTCCCTCCAGACTGCGAAAGGGACCCCAAGACAGCAAGACTGGAATTTCCCCTGTGTTGCCGGACAGTCTGCACTAAAAGAATCTGTGAGTTTTCAAGAAACGAGATCATATCATGAATTTTTTTTTTTTCATATAGTATGAAATTAAAGTGCACAGTGCATCGCAAAAAAAAAGCTAATTTCGCCATAAAATTCAATATGTTTAAATTCGTTAGATAGAAATTATATAATAATGGCGTATTCCATATTTTTTTACATTTATTCCTCATTGCACAAACGCCAGATGTCACGTCAATGCTTATACAGTGGGGTCAAGTCAACTTTACTGGCGAAAGAAAAGGTGGAACGTAAGGAAGGTGGTAAGCAGGTGCTTTCGAGACCATCAAGAATCCGGGTGACCGAAGTCCCTCCCACGGCTATGCTTGAGATGTCCAGATCGTCGCTGTCCTTTATTTAATTCAGCGGCTAAATTATGAGTGATAGACACTTTAAACATGGAGTTGGCAGTGGTTGCTCAGTGTCGTTGTTCGGATGATGAGCCCAGGATAGCAGGATCGGATCGGGGGTAGCGAAATGCGCAGATCACTCTTTGTGATGCGATGTAGACGCTGCCTACACTCTCAGTTCAGCCATTTCCTTTAGCCTCCACACTTCTACCCTATAGCTTAGCACGGGTAGAACACAGCTGCTAAACACTTTCCTCTTGAGGGATCTTGTCAAAACCTTTTTATAATGAAAATGCCTGTGAAATGTCTGTCCTCCCATTAAATTAATCCGCGAAATGTTTCTATAAATACATATTTTTAAGTTAGGTGTTCTGTCTTGCGGCGTTTCTGATTTATTTTCATGTATCTTTCCTGATTTACCTAGTGCTTTTTTGTAGTCTAATTATTTCTCCATTGATTGTTTATTCACTGTGTGGGCGTGACTTTCTCTGCTGTGAAATGCCGTCATATGCAGGGGCAGCCGCCCCGTCAAGCTGCTCTTCGAAGCAGCTTTTTAGCGGCTGCTCCTTTCCTTTCCTTGTAGTAAAGGAAAAATAAAGTGTTAGTATTATTATTATTAAATGTTCTCAACCCAGTATATTCACGCGGTGGCGACAATGTCATGGGTACAAAATAATAGGCATGTGTACCACTGGAAGCAACGACCAGACCAATGTCGGCGCATCAAAGAAAGTGATAAAGCCACGTTTCGTGACACCGAGCATGAACAAGCAAGAAGTACAAGATCGTTATTTGCGCTACAATCACAGTGATAAGACCGCATTCCGGGGGCTGTTGAAAAAAAAAATTGTAAACATCATGGCAATATATTCACATTCGTGGCCCGAATCTGCGATCTGGATCGATGTTTGAATGTCGATCAACAATGCAGTCACACTGTGCCCCTTGAATGCTCGAAGACAAGAACCGCATCCGGTTGTCACCCCACTAGCTACAGTCAAATGACAGATCAAGGTTGCTCAAAACAAAAACCTCGTGCACTGTATTATCCGCTGCTACACGCACGTAACATGGCGGATTCACCATTCGTAAATCTGCAGAAACGGGCGGTGGGGGCAAGCCAGAGCTCTGTTTTGCTTTTTTATAACCAGCATAACCTAGGTAGCACCGTGGCGTTAAATCAGTGCTACTATATGATTGTTTTGATCGAACATGAGTATACTGTTTTAAACCTCCTTTTTACCCCATCATATATAAAAAGCGCTTATTTGTTTTAGTCAAACATAAGTAAGTTGTTATTAAAGCTTTTTTCCTGTTTCCAGAATGTCACAAAAGAAGCTTGAAATAACCTAGTTTGCAGATTTGAACAACTATATCAAATTTATGCTAAATGATAAAGTCACCTGCAACGCTAGAACCATCAATTTTGATCAGACCCACCACAACATCAAAGAACGCTCTGCAAATGATTAGGCGCAACATACTGTGTAGCCATCGTCTTCTTCCACTGCAATACGGCACAACAAATACACAACACGCACATGCTGATGCATACCATGACCTGTGTGAGTGAGTGAGTGAAGAACTTTATTAAGTATATTTAAGGGGGGGGGGGGGGATGTGTAGGTGGGGTCCCTAGTCCGGGACTCCAGCGGCTGCCGCTGCTACCCGCGCACGTGTCACGATGGCCCGTTGGGCCTCTAGTCCAGAGCTGGATAGGGCAGCCTCCCACCCCTCAATTGTTGGCACTGCATTCGGATCATCTGGAGGATTGTGTGGGCAAGTCCACACCATGTGGTGCAGGCCTGCCTTTTCCCCGCAATATTTGCATTTGGGGTCGCAGAACCCGGGGTGTATTGTGTTTAAACGGGCTGGTGTGTTATATGTACCTGTCTGTAGGCGTCGCCATCTAACTTCCTCCGCTTTGGACAGCCCCTTGGCTGGAGGTGGATATTTTCTGCGAGAGAGTCTGCAGTGCTGTAACCTCTCCGAATACGTCGCCAGAGGGCCGGGATAGGGCGGTGTGGAGGATGGAGGGGTCGAGTCCCGGGGGAGGAGAGCTCGGGCAGCGGCATGGGCGCACTCGTTCCCTTCCACGCCTTGATGTCCCGGTGTTCAGACGAGGCATTTGTCTTGTTCGGGGTGTCCATAATTTTTCAATATTCTGGCAGCCTGGGGACATATTCGCCCTTTGATGTAGTTGCGGTAGGCAGCCATAGAGTCTGTTATTATATAGGCGCAGGTGGTATGCGTGGCGGCTAAAGCAATGGCCACCTCCTCCGCCATTTCTATATTGTCATCGCAGATGGTGAGGGCATCAACCAGTTGTTGTTGGTGAATCACAACCGCTACCGTGTACCCCGCATCTGACTTTGCTGCGTCTACGTAGTACGATTCAGTGTCCGTCCCGTACTTTTCCTGGATGTATTTGGCCCGCGCCTTCCGGCGCCCTTGGTGGAACAGAGGATGCATATTGCGGGGTAGGGGATTGGCTATGAACGAGTCTGACCACCCGGGCGGTATAGCCTGTTTTTGTACGAGACCTTGCGGGCTAGTCAGGTTAAGGTCCATAAGAACAGTCTGGCCCGTGCGGGTTGCTGCTAGTCGATTTATCTGGGTGGCGCGTTGGGCGGCAAGGAGTTCTTCGGCTGTATTGTGCACCCCTAATTGCAAAAGACGTTCTGTGGAAGTGCTTTGGGGCAGGCCCAGCGCCTTTTTAACTGCGTTTCGTATAATGACGTCGATTTTCTTATAGTCTCCCGTTTTGAGGTGCAGATACGGTGTCGAATACACAATTCTAATAATGATGAATGCTTGAACCAGGCGCAGGGTGTCTTGTTCGAGCATACCCCTGTTGTTGGTAGTGACCCTGGCTATCATACGCGCAACCTGCAGACTGGTGTTTTTGAGCCGAGTGAGGGCGTACACATTTCTGCCCTTGTCGTTGATGTAAAGCCCTAGAACCCTGATGGTGTCCTTCTGTGGTATTGGGTTTCCATTGAGGTTAACTTCAACAGTGGGTCTGCGTTGGCGGGAGCTGTGTAGTACCAGCAACTCCGACTTTTCGGGGGAGCAAGTAAGGCCGCAGTTAGCGGCGTAGGCTTGCACGATAGTTGCGGCCTCTTGAAGGCGGTCTTCGATTTCCGCGGTAGAATAGGCCGTGGTCCAAATAGTGATGTCATCTGCGTAGAAGGCGTACCGTAGATGCGATACCTGATTTAGCTGTGCTGGGAGTTTGATTAAAGCTATATTGAAAAGTAAGGGTGATAGAACAGCACCCTGTGGCGTGCCACGTGTGCCTAGCTGTATTTGGCTGGGTTCTGCCAGACCGAGGTCGGCGTAGACGGTACGACCGTGAAGGAAATCTTTAACATATGCATAGGTCCTTGCCCCACAATTTATGCGGCTCATATTTTCCAAAATAGAGTGGTGCTTTACGTTATCAAACGCCCCCTTGAGGTCAAGAGCGAGAATTGTCCTGAAGAAAGGCTTGTTAGGGGGGTTTATGACTTCTTCTTTAAGCTGCAGGAGTATATCTTGGGTGGATAGGCCAGGCCGGAATCCGAACATGGTGTGTGGGTACAAGTCGTTTTCTTCAAGATATCGGGTGAGCCTGATGTGTACCGCCTTCTCCATAACTTTCCCTACGCAGGAGGTGAGAGAGATGGGCCGTAGATTGTTAATATTTATGGGTTTGCCCGGTTTGGGGATGAAGTGCACCTCCGCAGTCTTCCACTCGTTTGGCAACCGGCCCATGCGCCAACAGTTGTTAATGTAATTCGCGAGCTGCGTGAGGGCTGCGTCGTGGAGATTGGCGAGGAGTCCCACCGTGATTTTGTCTTTCCCAGGAGCTGTGCCTCTGCGCATGGCTAGGATGGCGGCCTGTATTTCTTTGACGGTGAATTCCGCATCTAGTTTCTCGTTTGGCTGCCCATTATAGGGAGGGAGGGGGTCCGTGTCGACTGTGGTGCAGAAGTACTTTTGTGAGCCAGCAGCGAAGGGCGCCACAACTAATAATAATAATAATAATAATAATAATAATAATAATAATAATAATAATAATAATAATAATAATAATAATAATAATAATAATAATAATAATAATAATAATAATAATAATAAGCCGTGGATGGGTGATATGCATATTTTTCGGGTGAAGGTTCAGGGCTGCGGGCATGCAATGAGTTGCAGACGTCGCCTTGGGCGTTCAGTATAACGTTCTTCTAGGTGATATACAATTTTACTCTAGAGACTCAAAAATATTACCAGGCACGGGTTTTGAAAATTATTAGTAATGCTTCATGGTTATTTCATAGCTACAACATGAAAATAAATATCAATAAAATAGGCATGCTGGCTACAATTCTGATTCGAACCTTAACTAACCTTCTGAATAAAGTATAATCTTGACATTTACTTTTGACATTATGATAATGTTTATCATGGCACTTGCAACGTTATTTGACAATTTTACTCTGAACACAACGTTTCAGTATAACAAGTAACGTCATTGCAACTTACATGAAAATTTTATAACACTGTACCAAAGCCCGATGCTACATTTGTCCAACCACTCTGTCGCAAAGCAGTATAAATACTTCTACGCAAGGCTCCGTGAGTGCATATAGTGGTGGCGGTCTTGTTCCAGGATTTCAAAAAACTTCGATCGCACCATTTAGCATAAGCTTGGGGCTTCTCAAACTGGGTACCGCGGGACCCGTGGGTTCATCAATCTGCTTTTCGGTGTTCCCCGTGGACTGTATCCCCTTTCTATTCTAGCTACATACGGACCAGCCATAGTGCCCAAATCGTCAAGACCCATTTTTATAGCGTTTGTGTTTCGTCTCTTATAGCACTAATAATAATAATAATAATAATAATAATAATAATAATAATAATAATAATAATAATAATAATAATAACAATTGGTTCACAGGAAGGGAAAGGTGCAGTATCTGTCACACTTGCTCTGTGGATACCTGAACCGCGCCGTAAGGGAAAAGAGGAAGGTGGGATTGAAAGTGGATAGAAAGAAAGAGGAGCCGTAGTGGAGGGCTACGGAGTAATTTCGACTACCTGGGGATCCTTAACGAGCGCTGACATCGCACAGCACACGGACGCCCCTTCGTTTCGCCTCCATCGAAACGCAGCCGCCGTGGTCGGGTTCGAACCCGGGAACTCCGGCACAGTGGTCGGGCGTCTTACCACTGCACCACCCGGCGGGGTGCAATGAAAACTAGCAGAACCGTCATGTGATTCACGGCGCAGCTCAGCCGGTCAGCCTCCGGAGTTGGTCGAGTACGCGATTGAGATGAAAAATTGGTGTTTCACTGTAGTTTTCTGCATTCTTGTTTTGAATTTGGCATGAGTGAGAAGTAAGCATATAATAAAATGCTAACGGCCAAAAGCAAGGCAAATGCATATAAGAACGAACCAAAATAAAATTTAAAAAAATGTGTGTGTGTTGGCGGGAGAGGAGGGTGGAAGAGAGGTTCTCTGGCACAAACTGCTGACTGATGGGGTTCCTTGAGGCAAAAAATGAGAAGGGTTCAATGCTGTTCAACCGAATGTGGAACGAAAGCATTATTAGCTGCGGGTGACTGAGCGTTCCTCTTCCTCTTCTTCTTCGTCGTCGTCTTCTTCGCGACTGTTCAAGGTCATTTGTGGCCGCGGCCCCGGCATACACGACGAGCTGAAACCTGGCGTAATGTTACTTCCGCAACAAAAAAAAATTTGAGAACCTTTGACCTAAGATATAGAGAATTAGATAGCGAATTTTCGCGAATAGAGTTTCACATAAGTTTTATTTGCCAAATACGCAGACCTGTGCATTACGCCAAGCTACCAGGTGTTGAAGGACGGTGAAAGCCTGAACTCGACGGAGCCATGCGTGCGCTACACATGCTCAGGAGGGAACGTCACAACAGAGACGTAAGTGTGGCTGGTTTTGTATTTAATGAAGCGCTATTTATAGAAATGAACGGCGCCGGTTCAGCATACAAGAAAAAATGCTGTGCTTCCATTGTACAAAAGTTAAAGCTAACAGGCCTCAGAAATATATTTTCTTAAACTCTCATAAAACGTTGATCGGAATATAGAAGTAAAATCGTTTTCGTTGTCTGTGTTGCAGTGTGTACAAGTCCAAGCCATGTGTATGAGAGTGGCCGGAGTTCAGCAGTGTTTGCACATGGGGGCTATCTGTTGCGGAAAAATCCTGTTGTATAAAAGAAGGTGTGGCAAGCTGCCAGTTTGTAGTTTGCGCCATTGGACGGCCTCGCGTCTTGTTTGTTCTTGTTGCAGTGTGTACATGGCCCACAGGCCGACGGCCTGCAAACCTAACTGCACGATAAGCGTCTAGAATGCACAGCAACTTCCCGCGTCGATCCCCACACGACAGCTTCCGAATTCTTTCCCGGCGTCGACCCACCTTTCCTCCCCGCCTCTTCGCCGCGATCGGATATTTGGGAGCCATCAGTGAGCGAGCAGAGAGGCCAGTTGTGGGCTATTTAGTTTAGAGTTTCGCATCTCCGCTTTGGTAATACTGGCGCTGATGTTTAAGTATCCATTTAAAGATTCGCGCCATGCTGTCGCCTATCACACATCTCTATTGTGACTTACTCCTGCCTCGATAGGGCCTCGTCTAAAGCGGGACATAACTCAAAGAATTAGCGGTGCGAAAGTTTCCTTGTGCTGCGAGAATTTTACGCGAAAGGTGAATGGTGAGCTAGGCGAGCTCACCGAGTACTTGGCCACAAAATCAACCCCTAACTAGCGCATCTTTGGAGAACCAAAGATGCTTACAGAAAACCGTCACACCAGCCACAAGTTGTAGCGCCGAAAGAAACTTCCGCTGTCGGGTTCATCATTCAAGAGCGCCGTAAATGCCCCAATTCAATGAATAACTCGTTATTTTTGCACAATACGTTAATTCTAAGTAAGTCCTGTGTCCTTATATATTTAGCAAATTTGGCGTTTCAAATGTGAAAACTCGGTATTTTAATATCAATTAATAAACTTGTCACCCCGAAATTATTTATCGCTTTTATGGTGGGCCGGGTTGGGCTCGGGCCTTAAATCTAAGCGCCGGGCCGGGCCGGGTCCCTATCCGAGTCGGACCGGGCCGGGTTCAGGCCTGTACAGCCGGGCCTGGGTCGGGCTCGGGCTCAAAATTTCGACCCGTGCACACCTCTAAGCGCCTTAACAATACTGCGCCACCACGGCGGTTGCAGTTTACAAGTGTATACCGGAGTAGACATATCAACGCGCACGCTATGCCACGCTGCACACAAAAGTCGGTTGACTTGGTTGAACTATATGTGAGTTGCGGCAAATTGGAAGTCCATAGAAAGCGCTTAACCAAAGCCATCATTACCATTGTCTAAAAAAGAAGCGGCTGAAGTAAGTTCCAAGTATACTTAGGATTCTTTGCTCTCGGGTTTTATATATTCTTTTTTAATTCGAAGGATAAATATCAGGCGCTACATTTCGAGCTGATATTCGGGGGGAAATCGAGTTTTTTGTGAAAACGTTGAGAAATTAGGGTTCGTTCCGGTAATATCTTGTAATAACTGTAATAATTTGCTCTTTTTTATTTAAATCCGAGAATAAAAATTAGGCCCACATCTCAGGCTAGTTATTGGGGCAAGAGCGAGCTTTTCAAGCATGATCTATAACTCGACATTTCTAAAAAACTGGAGATAAAGTGTCCTGTACATATGGGGCTGAAACGTGGATGCTAACCAAGAGAGTTCTACTGAAGTTGAGGACAACCCAGAGGGCTACGGAGCGAAAAATGGCAGGGGTAACATCAAGAGATAGGAAGCGTGCAGAGTGGGTCAGAGAAATAACTCAAGTTACCGAAATTCTAGTGGAAATCAATAAGAAGAAATGGGCATGGGCGAGACATGTGGTGCAAAAAGAGGATAACCGATGGTCGCTTAGGGTAACAAACTGGGTTCCAAGGGAAGGAAAGCGTAGCAGGTGGCAGCTCAAAATTAGGGGGGCGGATGAGGTTAAGAAGTTCGCAGGGGTCAAGTGGATGCAGCTAGCACAGAACCGGGTTAATTGGAGAAATATGGGAGAGGCCTTCGCCCTGCAGTGGGTATAGTCAGGCTGCTGCTGATGATGATGATGATGAAAGTGTCCTGACAAGTTTTAAAGTATGAAATATTTTAGTTACACAAGGTGGACATCGACTTTTTCGAAGTCATTGTTAACACACATATACATCTGTATGCTCATCATTGTCATTTATCCTCAACCTTCGAAGCTATATTTTAGCTGAAATAACGTTATCGCAACATTCCGTCTGCCCACCGCTGGCAAAGGCATAACAATATCAACGCGGCATTTACTAACACACAGCAGCGTAAAGAAAATAGTCTATGGCTTTCAAATCTGTGTTAGTGGTGCTTGCTTCCACTAAATACTGTCAAGGCATGTCACCTACAGTCTCGGATTCTCTGTCATTTCCTTGTCATCCGCGTACTAAATGGGGACCGATCCCTCCATGTTTGAGACTCACGCTCTGCATGGGTGTGCAAATCACGTAAAATTACATGGTAAGTGAAAACTAAGCACGCTG
This sequence comes from Amblyomma maculatum, assembly GCF_055883805.1. Classification (NCBI taxonomy): domain Eukaryota; kingdom Metazoa; phylum Arthropoda; class Arachnida; order Ixodida; family Ixodidae; genus Amblyomma; species Amblyomma maculatum. The sequence continues at coordinate 95,291,389 of NC_139351.1, forward strand.
TAATCTACTAAAGCTTTGTAATTTTGTACCGTCGCACCTCCATCCAGGCTCACCGACATCCATAGAGAAACTCCGCAAGATTGGAGCATGGAATGCGCACCAGCGTGGCAAACGGACGATGCTCTGTACCGAAACCTGAATAAGTTTATTCGCAGGAAACCAGCTACGGCAATGTCTGTAGACACGCGTCACCACCTGCATACGGTATTGAACGTCAAGGCATAAAACGCATATACGTCGTTTTCTATGGCGCTGTTAACGCTGCTAATCCCAGCCTTAAACTATTTCCTTAAACCGTGACGTCACGGCTGAGTTGACTGGCAAGGCTTACTAGAAGCTGCCATTCGCTGCGGCCTTAAGTTTGATGTGAGCGATTTTGTTTGCACAGGTTGGAGATTAGATACCATTAAGACAATTCGAAAGCTTCAATATGGTGAGGTTAAGTGTCCCCAATAATGTAGCACCTTACACTGATAGGGCGTGATAGGGGAATAGGCAAAAGAAGCTCTCGTCGTTGCTATCGAAATTCAACTATATGGTTAACCAGAGTTAAACCACAACTATTTTTTTTTTTTAAGTCAAAGCTGCACTACACCAGCTTTTCGAATCGTCAACGTCACGGAGGTTTTCACGGCGGGTGGTTGCTCCTAGCCCTACGGGGCTGGACTTCACTGCCACTTGCGGCGGGGATTAGCCTGCCACCGCATTTTTATCTGTCGTAGGCCGTTATTGCACCCGCTACCATTTCAGTGGTGGACGACTGCTGTTGCCGACGCGCGTCTTTCTCCCCTTTTATTTTTCTTTCTCCTGTATTTTTTCTTCTGCCTGATTGATTTATAGGAAGGGAAAAGGCGCGGTAACTGTCTCACTTGTTTTCTGTGGACACCGCAACCGCGCCGTTAGAGAAGGGAGGAAGGTGAGAGTGAAAGTGTAAAGAGAGAAAGAGGAGCCGTAGTGGAGGGCTACGGAGTAATTTCGACCACCTGGGGATCTTTAACGTGCGCTGACATCGCACAGCTCACGGACACCTCTTCGTTTCGCCTCCATCGAAACGCAGCCGCCGAGGTCGGGTTCGAACCCGGGTACTCCGGCACAGTAGTCGGGCGTCTTACCACTGCACCACCCCGGCGGGGCGTATTTTTTTTTCTTCTGTCTGCACGAGACAACGGAGGGAGAGAGATTGAGTGAAAACTTTATTGTCCACTGGTGTGGGCCGCAATCCCGGGCCAGGCCCGGTTAAAGCCCCCCAATAAACTAAATGTACCGCCGGGATGGCGCAGTGGTAAGACGCCCGACTACTGTGTCGGAGTTCCCGGGTTCGAACCCGACCTCGGCGGCTGCGTTTCGATGGAGGCGAAACGAAGTGGCGTCCGTGTGCTGTGCGATGTCAGCGCACGTTAAAGATCCCCAGGTGGTCGAAATTGCTCCGTAGCCCTCCACTACGGCTCCCCTTTCTCTCTTTCCACTTTCACTCCCACCTTCCTCCCTAGCCTTACGGCGCGGTTCAGGTGTCCGCAGAGCAAGTGACAGATACTGCGCCTTTCCTTTCCTATGAACCAACCAACCAGCGCCATCTCCTCTCTCCTCCTCCGGCGCCGACGCTCCTCCTCTCCCATTTCGACCGTGGCTCCATCTACGCGGTGCACGGCTAGCGGGCCCTCTCCGGAGCAGGCGCTGGTCATGGCAGCCTCGATCGGCGCGCGCGGCGGGGCCCCGATTACCACACCGCACGCAGAGCGGCCCGCGCACGCGCCCTCCACAAAAACTACGGTTCTGAGGAGGACGCCGTATAGGTGGCCGCGGCTTGCGCGGACACGTGCTCTGCAGTGGCGGTTGTGGAAAACACGGGATGCCCACTAATCTCTGTATCCCTCCCTCCCACTTCCACTCCGGAATCAGCAGAAGAGGCTGAAATAGCTGCTGCCATTGCTGAAGTTCGGTACATTCTTTCCGATTCCAAAACTTCGTTGCTAAATTTCACCAGAAGCAGGATACATGAAACCGCATTCCGCATGCTAGAATCGGTTTCTCCTGAACCATCCCGCCAAGTGGAGCTGATCTGGGTGCCTGCGCACTCGGGAAATCCTGGCAACGAGGCCGCCAGTGTCCACGCCCGAGGACTTATAAACCGGATGGCGGCGGACTCGGGCCTGGACGACTCGAGAGAGCGCATGCATACCTTCAGCGAGCTGACGCAGGCCTATCGAGCCGAGCGTCAGCTCTACCCCCCACCCCACCCATCCCTTACAACATCCACTACCAAGTTCTATAGCGCCGCCTGCAGACCCGAACCCTTAATTCCCACGCCCTATCTACCATTCCGCATACACCCAGGTGCCTTCATCCCATCTTGTTTCTTGTGCTTTCATCCCACCGCTACACTAACACATATCCTGATGGAGTGCCCGGGCTGATCCTCCTCCGCCGGGCTCGGAGCTCTCCAACTGGGAGGAATGGGAGACCTTACTGCTCGCGACGAACCCCCATCGGCAGAAGACCGCCATTATACGGGCCACGGATGTGCTGCAGCGACATGGTCTGTCACACATCTAGTCCAGTGAGGCCGTGCTAAACCCCTCTCACGCAACGGTGTGTTGCGTGAGAGGGGTTTGACTAGGAGGATGGGTTTAGGGAGGGGGAGAAGCTGGGGGTTGTTGGCGGTTATTCAGATACGCAGTCTATCAAGTATGTCTACCTGTAGCAGTTTTAGTGAGCCGTAGGTATTGAGCTTGTCTGTGGGCTTCAACGAGCTCGTGTAAAGTGTCGTGGAGTCCTAGTTGCAGGAGTTTTGAGGTTTGTGTATGAGGGGAAAGATGGAGAGCAGTTTTGTATGCTTTCCTGAGAGGGCTTCTAAAATGTCTATTTCCCTACGGTGTAGTTTTAGATTTTGCACCGTATACAAAAAGCGGCTCAGTAAGAAGGCGTCGATGAGGCGGCAGATGTCATTTTCTTTAAGCCCATAGTGTTTGGTGGGGACGCGCCGGAGATGTGCCGGTGCAGTTGTGCTTTGAAGTTTTTCTGTAGTGAAACTATTGTGTCCGGTGTTTTTGCAGTGGAGCCCAAGGATGCGTATGGTGTTTACCTCTGGTATAGGCTGATCCTCCACAGTTATGTTGATGGATGTTGTAGGGAAGGTGCGAGGTTTTAGTGGCATGATTAGGAGTTCTGATTTAGTTGGGATGCAGGTGAGACCAATAGTGCGAGCGTATTGTTGTATGTGGGTGACTGCCTGCCAGTGGGCCACCACTGCCCGTGGTGGTCCATAGGGTGATGTCACCAGCGTGTATAGTGTGTCAGAGGTGCAGTATGTGGTTGAGAGAAGCAGCGAGTGGAATGAGGGCGGCGTTGAATAGAAATGGCGATAGTACACAGCCTTGCGGGGTACCCACTTCTTGAAGGGTGTATGGGGAGGAGGAGTAAGGGCCTATATGAACCTCCGCGGTACGGTTGGTAAGGAAGGCGCGGATGTAAGAATACATTTTATAATAGAGTTGAACATTGAGCTAGTCCAATATTTAATGGAGAAAGTGCGGTCGTTATGGCGCTGCGGTGGATGTTATCAAAAGCTTTGGAGAGGTCTAAGGTGAGTATATCTTTAGAGTGGGCTGAGATAGTGAGGTCGAAGACGTCACGCGTGATTTGCAGCATGGCATCTTGCGAGTTTAGGTGGGGATGGAAACCGATCACGGTGTGTGGATAAAGGTTGCGCTCGGTCAAGTCGGTTCAGTGTTACATGTTCAGAAGTTGTGAGCTTAACGTGGTGGGAAGACAAGATTTACTGATGAAGTAGGAAGCGCACAACCGGAGGGTAGTTGGCACAGGAATCTTCTAGGGTGGTTATCGTGGATCGAAGAGGAAGGTTATACGACAGCAAACGAGCTGCCAAAGGAATGACTCAGCAGCAGTGGCACCTAGCGCCTGAAATGGAGGCTAACGCATAACCTGTAACATAGCGATTCTACCAGCCGGGAACCCCATCTCGAGGCCATATTATGTACTTTTCACGCTGTTTTTTTTTATAATTAAAATAGGACAGCAACAAATGTCTGATTTTCAATGAAAACTTTTGTGTTCTCCCTAATGCATAGTTCTTCATGTTTTCATTGTATTTGTTCTTTTCGCAGTTGTCCTCGATCCAAAAAGAACAAACACAAGAAATCTCGCAAAGCAAAACCTTATCCACTGTGCTGCCGCAAAACTGGGGGCAAGAAGAAAAGGGATAACAATAAAAGGAAACCTTAACGAAAAATTTCAGCGAATTATTGTTGTCTGCTAATATTAAGGTGCCTATTCACTGTTTATACCAGCATTTCAAATGGAACAATCCTTTGTTCATTTCAAAAAGAGCCAAAATTGCCGAGGACCAGTGTACACGAGGAAGTTCTGTGGAATATTTTAATGTTGTTCCTTTAAAATCCTGCAAATAAGCATTGGAATAACCTTGCCCTGACGTTAATCAAGCATCCAAACATTTCCTTTTTGATGAGCAGAGAGCCATAGACATTACAAAGGTAGGAGAACATTGCTATAATGCGGAGAATGCTATAATGCAGAGAACATTGGTGCAACTTGCTGTACAATAGTAAAGTAACTTTGTGGAACTACACCAGCCCCTAGCTATGAACGCACACAGCTTAACCAACACATTGCAAAGAACACCAATAAGGACAACATCCATTAACATTGTATAGAACTTGCGTTAAATGCTATCTGAAAACTTACACTGATACATTTTTTTGCGTGTCGCAAGGACAGCCAATCAGCAGCACACTGACCGTAAAGTTAACATGCACCCTGTTAGGTTGCACAAAAGCTGCTTTTCATGTGGGAACCTTTCTTCCTGTATGAAATGACAAAAAAGCTCACCTTTTAATCATTAAAATGTAACGGAAAGGCTTCAGAAGTGCAGAAGCTACAACACATCAGCTCTTTTGGTCTTGCAGGTGCATTCGTCGTCGGAAATGGAGGAAGCGTGTTGTCTGCTGTTTTAAGGTGAAAGCCTTTAATGGCTTATGCCGTCATGGACAAAATGTGTCCCGCTTTTGAGGCGGCTCCGATTGGCCGAGGCGGGATGACATCACAGAGGTCTCGACCAATCAGAGCGCAACCACAGTATGCGCGAATGCGTGCCTTATATGGCCATATGTCAATAAATGATCAATTACTAATTGATTGATAATTAAGTAATTCATTGATTCACTAATTAATGACTAATCTTATTAGTGCCAGTTGCGTATCAGAATGCAGTACTCAGGCTTTCGCCTTTCACTACTTTAGTACATAACGTCCCTCATAATTTTTTTGGGGGGGGCTTCATTGTTTTATGTGGTGCCAGCCAGTTTTAATCACTGCTCAAGCAAAAGGGGAGTATGTGCTACTGTTTCACCAACGTGCGCCCTCTTAAAACATGTTGTAGCAGGAGCATCGCTTCATCTCTGAAGGCATTTCTATTTGCTCTCGCACATGCAGCTCATTTTCAGGTGGCTACCTATGCCTAAAACATGTGCAGGTCTGCGCCTGCAGTTTGTCTGGTCTGTACACATTTTAAACTCAGTCTGTAGCGCACCAAAAACATGATCAAAGAGCAAGAAAATTGGCTGTGGTTGCTGCATGGTTATACACAAAAAAAAAATACACACACAAGAGAATTAAACCGGGACGTTAACACAGATGATGCGCTCTGGTTCAATTCTCTTGTGTGTGTATTGTTTTTTTGTGTATAACTATGCAGCGCCGGAGGTCTTCGAAGTCGTATAGCCAACTAGCCCGCTCGCAAGTACTACTGAGCAGTATTGGAAGAGAGGCAGGTGGAAGAGAGAGAGAGAGAGAGAGAGAGAGAACAACTTTTATTTAAAATGCCTGCAGAATCGGTTAGGCTCCCTCCACGCAGGGAGGACAAGCTTTTACCGCGACGCGGCCACTACGTCAGTCTCGTGCGTTGTGCTCCTTGAGGTCTTGTTACGTCCCTCGCTACTTCCGCGGGTTCGAGAGGGCCGCCGCCCCCTTCTTGGGGGTGCTGCCCCCCTCTCCTCGGTTTCGCTCGGTCGCTGCCTCTCTAGAGCTGCCGAGACCTGCTGGACGGCCTTGAGTTGTGTCTCTTGATCACAGCTCCTCGTTGCAGCCTCTAGCTGCGGCGGGATCGTCGTCTTCTCGCTGGCTTCGCGCGGATTTACGCTACAGTCCCAAAGGATGTGAGCCGCGGTGGCTCTCTCCTTCGCGCATAGTCTACACATGTCGCTCGCGTGCACACTCGGACACATGTGCTTAGCTAGCACCGGGGTAAGCAGGGACCCTGTCTGTAACTGTCTGTATAACACTGCCTCCTTCCGGGTAAGCCCCGGGTGAGGTGGCGGCATAGTCTGTCTGTTCAGTCTGTACCACTTCACTATTTCGTTGAAGGTGGTCATCTTGTCCTTGGCACTGCGCCGCGACCAAGACTCCGAGTCGGCCGTGCTTGCAGCCGCGCGGTTGGTTAGTCCTCGCGCGGCCGAGTTGGCCGTCTCGTTGTGGTTCACGTTTCCGCGTTCCGACACGTCACTGCCCATGTGGGCCGGAAACCACTTGATCACCACAGGACTTTTGCGTTCGATGTCTTCGGCCTTGCGCAGTATGCGCGCGGCCTCACTACATACCCTACCCTTGGCGTAGTTCTTCACTGCCGTTCTAGAGTCACACAACACTGTAGTGCATCCGGGGTCGGAAACGGCCAAGGCGATGGCCACCTCCTCCGCCCGGTGCGCTTCTCGAGTCCGGACGCTCACCGCGGTCTTCGTTGCACCCGTCGATGCCCCGACAACCACCGCCGCGTATGCGTCGGTGTTCCCTCGATACTCCGCCGCGTCCACGTAGGCGGCGCCTTCTTCTCTGGCGTGGAGGTCTACGAGAGCCCTGGCCCTCGCCAACCTCCGCTCCCTGTTGTGCTCGGGGTTCACGTTCTTCGGGATCGGGAAGACCCTGAGCTTTCTGTTGATGCTATCTGGTATAGGTACGTCTTTCTGCTGCTTGCCTTCCCTCGGTTCGAGGCCAAGGTCCCGCAGTATCTGTCTTCCGGTTCTCGTTTCAGAGAGACGCTCGAGTTGCGCCGTTCTCTGTGCTTCGGCTATTTCGTCCAGCGTGTTGTGGACTCCCAGCGCCATGAATTTTTCGGTGCTCGTGCCCCCGAGGAGACCGAGTGCCGCCTTATATGCCTTGCGTATGGTGGCGTCTATCTTGTTACGTTCACTCGGCCTCCAGTTGTGGAAGGCGGCCACGTACGTTATGTGGCTAACTGCGAAGGATTGAACGAGCCTAGTCAGGCTCTCCTCCTTCATCCCCGCTTTTCTGTTGGACACCCTCTTGATGAGTCTCATTGCCGCAGCCGCTTTGCCCGCGAGCTTGTTGACCGTTTCACCGTTGGCTCGGTTTCGCTGGATGAGCAGCCCGAGTACTCGAATCTTCTCGACCTCCGGTATTACTTGTCCTCCCGCCGTCTTGACCGTGATCTTGGGACGCTCGTACTTGACTTCCATATTCTTTCTTTTCCTGCCCGATCCTTTCGGGGGAATCACCAGCAGTTCTGACTTGGCCGGAGAGCAAACGAGTCCAGACCCGTCCAGCTGCTCCTCGATGGCGTTGACCGCTTCTTGCAGCGTTGTCTCGATGTGTCCGTCGCTTCCTCCCGGTACCCATAGCGTAACGTCGTCGGCGTAGATGGTGTGCCGGACTCCCGCTACTCTTTCTAGCCGGGTGGCCACCCCGATCATCACGAGGTTGAAGAGTAGCGGGGAGATTACCGACCCCTGCGGAGTTCCGACGCTGCCCAGCTTCTTCTCTTCGAGCTGCAGGTCTCCCGCACAGATTTCGGTGGTCCGTTCCGTCAGGAAGTCTTTGATGTACTGGTATGTCCTCCTGCCCATGTTTAGCCTGGATACTTGGGCCAGGATAGCCGAGTGCCTCACTTTATCAAAGGCGCTCTGCAAGTCCAGCCCGAGTATGGCTCTGTTGTCCTTGGTGCCCGTCGTATCGTCGATGATCTCGTTCTTCAGTAAGATCATGGCGTCTTGCGTCCCGAGTTTGTTCCGAAACCCGATGATGGAATTTGGGTAAAACTCCGATTCTTCCAGGTAACGCTGCCACCTGTTCATGAGAACGTGCTCGAGGACCTTTCCCACGCACGAAGTGAGCGAGATCGGCCTGAGGTTCTCTATGTTGGGTGGCCTGCCAGGCTTGGGGATGAGGATCGTCTTGGCTGCTTTCCATTGCTTGGGTAGCCTTCCTTCTTGCCAGCACTTGTTGTAGAAGTTCGTGAGCGTTTCGATGGCCGCTTCGTTGAGGTTCTTGAGCGCTCTGTTGGTCACTCGATCGGGACCCGCGGCAGACCTTCCATTGAGATTCTGCAGGGCAACTCTGACTTCCCAGGTCTGGATGTCGCGATCTAGCTTCTCGTTCTCTTTGCCTTGGTAATCCGGGTGTCTTTCCGTGGGGGTGGTCGGCAGGTACTTGGCGTCCAAGCGCCGCTTGACCTCGTCTTCCCCGTGTTCGCAGATTGCCTTGTGTAGGATCCTGGCCAGGTTGTTGTGTTGGTGGCCCTTGGTCTTGGTTTCGTCGAGGAGGTTCCGCAGCATGTTCCACGTCTTGCCCTTGTGCATCTGTCCGTCGGCTTCGTTGCAGGCCTCGTTCCACTGTTGGGTGCATAGCACCCTGCAGTGGACCTCGATCTGCCTGTTGAGCTCGGCGATCTTCTTCCTTAGACTTCGGTTGGTTCGTCGCTTCTGCCACCTCGCCTTTATGGACTGCTTGGCTTCTATCAGGTGGGCCAGCCGACTGTCCATCTTGTCTATCCGTTCGTCCGTCTCTAGCTCTTTGGTGGCTCTTTCCGTCGTCTCAACGACGTTGGCCGCCCATTGCTCGATGTCCGTAATGTCCTCTTGCACCGCGGATAGCGCCTTTCGAAAGGCGTCCCAGTCCGTAATGCGATGCTTCCTTATGCCGGTGTTGCCTTGGCCTTCGAGCGGTACGACGACCTCCACGATGTAGTGATCGCTGCCCAGCTCTTGGCCCGTGTTTCTCCATTTCGCTTCTCTTGATCCTCCGTCAGTTTTGACGAAGGTAAGGTCCGGAGTTGTGTCTCTCGTAACAGAAGTGCCGATCCTGGTGGGAAAGGCCGGATCCGTGATTAGGTTCAGTCCGACGTCGGTGGCGTCTTGCATCAGCTCTCTCCCCTTGACCGTCGTTCTGTGGTAGCCCCAGTCTTGGCTCGGAGCGTTAAAGTCTCCGCACACTACGAGCGTATTGCTCCCCGCGACTGAAGTTGCCTTGTGGAGCAGTGCCTTGAATTTCTGTTGTCCGTGGGACGGATTGCTGTAGACGTTCACCAGGAAAGTGCTCTCCTTCCTCTTCTTGCCCGTGATTACTTCCACCGTGCAGTGTTCGATGGCGCTTCTTCCGATCATTTCGTGTTCCACGAAGGTGATCCCTTTCCTAACGAAGGTGCAGACCCCTCTGCCCTTGCCCTTGGACGTGTCCCTTTTGCTCGGCGGGCTGTCGTGCGACCGGTAGCCCGGCAGTCTCGGCGTCTCTTCGCTGTGTGTTTCTTGAATCATTATGACGTCTGGTTTCCTCGTTAGTTGCTGCAAGTGTTGCTGCAGCACCGCTCTCTTGCCGGTAAAGCCGTTGCAGTTCCAGTGCCAGACCAAGAGGTCTCTCACTGGTGGTGTGGATGTTGCTGTACGTGCTGTCCCGTCCATGATTGCTGCAGTTTGGCGATGATCTGTGCTTCCATACCTTGTATTTGTGCCTGTATCTGCGTCTGCAGCTGTGCTTGCGTTTGCGCCATCATGTTCTGGATCGTGCTCTGTATGTTCGTTGTCATCTGCTGAACCGTTTGCGTGAGCGCAGTAAGGCTTTCGTTGGTTACCTTGCTGATCGCCTCGAGACGGTCGAGTCTGTCGTCCTGTTTTTCGATTCTCTCCATTGTCTTTCGTTCCCTGGCGCCCTCTATGGCTCTCCTCTTGGGAGCCGGTCCCGCCGCTTTCGTGGCTCTCGGGTCCACCTCGACCTCTGGTTCGTCCTCGGTTATCTCTTCTTGTTTCCTCTCTTGTGCGGGCTTCGGCAGCAGCTGCTGCTTTTGCTGCATCGCAATTAATGTCGTTAGCTTCGCGTTGATTTCCTTGATGGTTGCGTCCTGTTCGGCGATTCTCTGCTTTAGCTTCTCGTTCTCGTCTCTTAGGGCTTTTATTACCACCCCGTTCTCTTCTTGGAAGTTCTTCGTGGCGTTTTGGGCCGGTGGTTGTCTCTTCTCTGCCATGTTTGCCTTGACTGTTTCGGCCCAGGCGACTCTTTCCCCCGATTGCGACGGTCTGTGGCGGCTGGCGCTCCTGCCTCCCTTGCTGTTGTCCCTCTTGCGGCTGCTGTCGCGCTGCCTCGAATCTCCGCGGGGTCTCTCGGCAGACGGCTCTCGCAGCGGCGGAAAGCTTTTCGGATCCAGTTGTTGCTGCTTGGCTTCCATCTTGCGTTCCCATTGCCGTTTTTTGAGCACATACGGCATCTTGTACTTGTTCTTGCATTCCCTCTCGCCCGTTGGATGCTGTCCCCCACAGAGCCTGCACTTGGGCTTGCATTCGCGTTTGTGATCCTCGCTGGGGTTCGCGATTCCGCAGCCGAAGCATACTCTGGTGTTGGGATTCGGGCATACGTCTCTTCTATGGCCGATCTTGCCGCATTGCCTGCACACGTCAAAGTGCTTGCGGTAAAGCCCGCACCTGACTAATATCGAGCCATACTTGACGTAGTTCGGTACTTTCTCTCCAGCGAAGAGTACTATCACCGTGGTTGTATTGCCGATTCTGTGCGCCTCCACCGCTAGGGGGTTGCACGGGTTCACGATGTTTTCGGCTATCTCCTCCGGGGTGTCGTCTACGGCTATGCCTCGGATGACTCCCTTGACCGTGCCGTCCGGCGCCGTTCGGTAGGCGCTGACTTCGTATGGCCTGTCTCCTACGTTAAGGGTTTTGATCTTAGAGTACAGCGTGGCACGCCTCTCGTCCGGGGTGCTGACCACGATGATGTTTTGCTGCGCGTTCGTGCAGATGGTGTCTGCTTTGGCTTCTTCCTTCGTTACTCGAGCCGCCGTCATGACGGCCGACATAATTATTGAAACCTCAGTTCTCGCTACGTTGAGACCTCCCCGTGGTCTCATGACTATCTTAGTGTCTTCCTTCGGCATGTCCATCGGCATCCTCGCCGCTTTCGTTACCGAGGCTGCAACTCTCTTAGCAAAGCTGGCCCTAGTCTTGGGTCTAGACTGGCGAGTAATGGCGGCGGACTCACCGTTTTCCTTGCCGGCCATGATCTGCTTGACGCGCTTGCCGGAGACCGACCAGCCTTCGACTTCTTCCGGTGTAATGTCCTCTCCTTGAACTTCAATGCACGTACGCCCGCCGAGACTGCCGATGCTCGGTGCTGACGTCATGTTGTCTCCCATCGACGTGGCCACTTCCATTTCGGACGCTTCCATTTCGGACGCCATCTTGGTCGTACTCGTCGCCGGGTTAGGCCTAGCGGCCGGGCCCGTCACCACCTGTGGCCGTACTCGTGGTAGGCCGACGTTAGGCTTAGAGAAAAGTCCGCACCGCACCAGAGAAAAGTCCTCGTAAATCGGGATAATCACGTACCACTTGGTCAAAACTGGTACCGGTCGATGCCCCGCACCTTCGCGCACACTTTGGTACCAAATATATCGCGGTAACTGTAAATTAACACTGCGTTAATTGGCATAATAGCAGGGGCCGATGAGAAGCACGTCCCCTCTCGTCGGCGACCGCAGCGCCACCCCAGGTGGAAGAGGAAGCCCTCTTTCTTATTTCACTCCCACCTTTCTCACTTTCCTTACGGCCTGTTGTTGTTGTGGCTGTAGGAAGAAAGAAAAGAAAATGGACAGGCCTGCTAATGGCTCTGTAGCTGAGCCACCTCTGCTGCCTCGTGCGGACAGAAGAGAAAATAGACAAGAGAGAAAAGGGGCAGAGAAAGACGTGCGCCGCAACAACAGCCGTCGTCCAGCACCACCGATGCGGTGGCGGATGTAATGACGGCCTGCAACAAACAGATAAAAATCAGTGGCAAGCTAGTCCCCGCCGCAAGCGGCGGTGACCTACCTGTCACAGCCCCATCAGGGCAAGGATCAGCCACTCTTCCTCCTTACGGCCTGGTCCAGGTGTCCGCGTGTAAGTATGACAAATACTTCGCCTTTAATTTCCTGCAAACCGATTTACTTTACCGGGTTGAATTGCATTAGACATACTTGGGTCTCTCGTTTCACATGAGACGGCAATGTCAGAATCAGCCTGCCAGGACCCTGGCATTCACGTTACCTCTATAAGCCACTAAGGCACATTCGTACGGCTTGGTTAAAGCCGTATTTGGCTCGGCTGCGGCTCAAGGGCAAACGTGGCCCATCCCGGGGCAATGCGACGGGATGAAACCTGGCGCAGTATTGCTAACGCAATAAAAGCCAGCGCGCTTTGCCCACTAGCAGCCGTTCTGCCCGCGGAGGATGGGGCAGGGCAGCAGCGTCAAGATCATGCAGCAGCAGCAGGCAGAAGACACCCCCAAAGCGCAGGATGTACAAATCATACGCGGCCGCTCAGGTCTGACCATGGCCAAGTACAGCCAGTTACCTGGGCCCAAGCTCCAGGTAACACCAGCAGTGTGAGGAGAGCATCAGTTCTAAGGCACACTGCTTCAGGAAATAGCATGTGAATTCACTATCACATTATACTAAGCCCATTATGAGTTGCACTACCGAAAAACACACTGCGAAAGTCACATTTCTCAATAAGGAAGGCTCTAAGCGAAATTGAAACCATTGAAGCAAAAGAAATGGGATGTGCCCAAGTATATGACAAAAAGAACAAAATTAAATCTACACTGGCACCAGTACAGCTTTGCTTTCTGCTAAAAGTATGTTCAAATTTCACCCAAGACAGCACTAAAATGCTAATGCACAGACAAACAAAATGTAAATGAACACATGCTTTTTTGTCTCACCTGTTTTTTGTGTCACTTGATGATTTGATGTTGGCTTCAACAGCTGGTAAAGCCAAAGCTATGTAAAAAACATCAATCTGACTTTTTTCAGAGGTCAACAGCAAAAAGAGGATCTATTTAGAGCTTGCTTTCTACTATTGAACATGGTAATTCCTTTAGAAAGGGTGCAGTTGGACTCTCAAACTATACAGTATGACGTTACAAGTACTGGAAGACTTAACTTTTATTACAATGTACAAAGAAATTTCTCACAAAGAGCTTCTTGTGAGGAAAAACAAGTGTATAATATAAAACAGAGTGGTTAACATTTAAAAACATTCTGAATAAGTCATATCACAAAGCAAAACAAACTTGACAACATCTACTAATAATGAAAACGCTTACGTAAACATCTTTCAAAAGAATGTACCAAATGTGAAGAAAATTGAATGCAACCAGCACTGTACAGTAGCCCTGTACATGCATATCATGAATGTAAACACACAAAAATGTACCACAAACCGTTTATGCAATGTAAAACGTTTTAAGGTTGTGAAAGCAGCTTCAATCAAAAAATGTGTCTCTACAGAACACATACCTGTTAACACACTGGCTCTAGCGCATTAAAGCCACCACAATGAACACGATCTACTTTCAGGCCCTATATTATGCCCAAGGAAACAGACACTGGATGAACTTAATGCAAAATAGGACAGGTGAGATGAGAAATCATTCAGTTATTCTTTTGATCGATCAGGGCCATTCCTTATGAAGCCTCTGCAGGGAAGAAAACATGGAACATATTGAAATGTTGGCAAATGGAGCATATTGAAATGTTGGCAATTAAAGTGCAAAAGACTGAAGAAAGCCTTCCACCACTTCCTGGAGGGCACAAGTCTGTTCAAAGACAATTGCTAACCACAGCTTTTATCCTATTTAGCAAGCCCTAGGTACGTACTCTAACCATCCACACAAAACAGGCATGACACGTCTTCTTATGGTTTTCATAGGCTTGGGAAAATTTCTTAGAAGAAAACAACCACATCAAGCTAACAGATGCAAGACCCTGTCAGTGCCACTTCCACAAACGCTCAAGGATGGCTTTGACAGATATATTCAATACATCTTGTTTTGCTTTGACATAAATGTCCTAATAACTGCAACTACAGAATAATGCTGAATATGGGTCAGGTTACTTTAGATGATTAATCTTTGAATGAATAACTGTTGAACAAAGTAAAACCTGGGAAAAATGATGACAAAGCAAGAAAGGTCTACACATTCTTTTAGCAAGGCATGCAAGTATATCCAAACAAGACCATTTAAAGCAAAAATCGTTCATGAGTGTGGAGTTCCCCCTCATGCTTTCTTACGGCTTTGTGCATGCTTTTTCCTTTCAAATATTATTCACAACTGCACTAGTCAAGGCAGTTGACTAACATTTATCAGTTCAGCATGCCAGTAAAATTACTGGTTTGTGGAAGGTTTCTCTGAGGACTGTTGTACACCAGGGAAGAATGAACCAGTTTATAAGGTGGCCAGTTTCTTGAGTGAGGTACGAATGGCACATTGGAATAACCAGAGCTTCCTTCACTGTTTTAAACATCTGCGTACATTCAGAGGTTCAACTCTTGCAATTGTTCCAGTTTTTTTTTTCCAGTGCTGAAATTGAATTCACACATCACGGAGTTATAAGGTCTGACCTGAAAGAACAATTCTGACAATTCGCTCTCGCCTGCATACAAATCGTATGCTGGTTATGTCAGAAGACCAGTTTTCAAGACAAACATATTAGCCTTGTGAGCACAATTTATGACTGTCTCCCTCCACACCAGTTTTCACATGTGTACCAGCATATGATATGAAACCAATGCATGCAGATCTGGTGTTCTGCAAATTTTTCTCAGGCACCACCAGAAATGATCAGAATGGTTTTTATATGGTGTACCAGCAATAACATTCCCAGAATTGTACTTACAGCTGCCATTTTTCACCACACACACATACAAAACAACAATCTCAAACAGTGACTTCTTCTGGCAGCTTGAAATCTGACCAAGCTCCAAATATCCTAAGCGCTTAAAGCACTCATTTTTTACAAAGCAAGAAATAGATAAATCCATAAGAAAAATGCAGAAAGGAGGATACTAAAAAAACTCTTAGGGCGCAGGGCGTGACTTGCAACTGCAGAGCAGCTAATGCCCCTGCATGAATTTTCTGGTTAACAATCGAATAAAACTCTGACCCTGACACTTGTAACAGAAGCCAAACAGACTGCATCAGTGTCGCAACAAACAAACAGCCTTCAATAAAATCACAAGCAACAGAAATGACAATGCATCCAGTGCTTCAGGTATAACTCAATCTTCGTGACACACCCGTAGATGCTCGTGTGCTGCGTCGCACCGGTACATTTGGCTGCCGAGTCGTCGTGCTGGACTGGCGGGACTTGGACTCTGACGTCACGGTCTTCTGTTGTGAAGCGGCCCTACTGCTAACACTGCCCGTCTTCCTACGTTTGGTACTCGTCAAGGAATTCGAAAAGTCGGCCTCATCGTGAAGGTAACTGTCGTCTGTCATTGTTCCGCTGTCCTGAGTCACAGGAGAAGAGCGCTGACAGGCTAAGCATGCGCCCCTCGATCGCCGCTTTGTGGTGTTTATGTCTTGAAGCTCAACCCCTGGCACGGCTGGACAATGAGAGGTACTGGAACCTTTGCCGATTGGCGACATTGGTACCAAAGAACTGCGAGTCGAGCTACCATCATCTTCAATTGCGCTTCCCTTCTGAGTGATGGCTGCTAAACGAGACGAACGTGTCTGGGAACCAGGGCTGCCACGCATCACGCTCAAGCGTGCAGACCGCCTTGTCACTGAGGCTTTTGATGGAGTTACTTCCACGTCTGTTGCATCAAAGACCCGTCGTGGCAGCAATGCTGATGCCCCAGAAGGTTTGTTCGTTTGCGAGCTGCGAGACGCACTTGCTCTTGTCGGCCTTTTCTTCACCTCGCTAGCCATCTGTTTGCTGCCTGGATTGGTCACAGAAGTGTTAGATGACCGACGAGTGCGAGTAGCAGCTGAGAGCACTGGCTCTTCTAATGCTCTGTTAACCCCAGCTTGTCTACTGCTAACAGTAGGGGATATTTTTGGGCTCTCACTTGCACCTGACTGAGATCTCCTGGCAGTCAGTGAGAGCCGTCCACTCTTGGAACCAGGCTGCTCAGCTCTGCAGAGGCTTAAGTCGGCCTTTGGCGACACTGAGCTGTCTTTGTTTTGTGAAAGGCGAGACAGATCGCCACTTTCTGTCAAACTAGTAGTGTCATTTCCAGAATCCTTAACAAGCTTCCCCAACCCTCGCTGTGAGTGCCTTGGTTTATCTGCTTCTCTTTGGAAACTAGGAAGGTCAGCAGAGAGACGTGAAGAGCGAGAAGGTGCTTGTGTCAGCCCAGTGAGATTGTTACTTGACTGAGACAGGTTTTGTGTGGAGCACTGTTCGGGATTGCCAAGCATACCATTTGGCATATCTATGCTTTCGTTTTTCGCTGCGCCAGAGCCAGAGTGCACCTTCGGTGATGCCCGACTGCCAATGGCTGGAGCTACAGCTTCTACATCATTCTTTGTAGAGCGAAGCCTTAAAGCTTGCGAGGTGCCTACTCTCGCTGAACGCCTTTTGGGTAAGCCGTCCTCTTTGTGTCCGTTAAACTGCTTCTCTTCTATGGCAGCTGATGTGCGATCAGTTGTAACTGAGGAAATATGGTCGATTACACTTGACAGCGTAGATTCAGCATCGCTGTCTAAAATCCCCTCCGAAACATTTCTCAGTGTTTCCCATGCTGAAGCTGCACCTAAGGTGTCCGATGCCTTGTCTGGAATCCCGGCTCTGCTTTCTGCCGTCCTATTTTTTTCTGGCGACACTGAAGCTTCCCTGCTCGTTGACAGTCGTTTCCTTGCACTCCGAGTGAGGACTCTGAGTGGAATGTCATCCCTAACTGGTGAATGTGGACTTTTCCCGCAACTGGGAAGAAATTGCCTACTTTGATGTGCCTTTGCCACTTCTAAATTGGCATCCGATTTCTGTCTTCTTCCAGATAACGCCAGTTTGCTCTTTGATGATATGGAACATGGACGCTTGATGGGCGATTCCCATTCAATGCTGTCATCAATGATGTGGCCTTGTCCTGAAGACGACGAAGCTTGTTCTAGGTTCTTAGGTGCCTTCCCTGGCCTTTCGGCTTTCTCACGCTCGGCTGCTTTAATTCTTCCCGGCGAAAAATTCCCATTTACCAAATTGTCCCAAGAACGGCGAATCTGAACTACGAGTTTGGACGGCGTATGACGTTTGCCTGATGAAGATAAGCTTTTCAGCAGGTTGCTCGGCTCTTCCTGCTTGCTGGTGCCTGGACTTGAGTTTTCTGAACGAGTTCGCAATTTTCGTCTTGTCACGGACGACATCAGTTTCTCATTTGACGAGGAACCTGGATCCTTCTTAGGCGATTCCGATTCATCACTATCATCACTAAAAATATAGTCATGCTCCGCAGGTATCTCCTCTCCCTGTGATGACTTTGCACCTGAATACTGCCGCTGAGACCCTTTGGTCCTCAGGACTTTATTCCCATCACTTTGCCTTTGCTTTCCCTTCGATGCTCTTCCCGCGATGAAGTCCTGTGCCACTCTCAGGCTAAGGCGCCTGCCGGAAGATTCTGACTCTGATAAAGTTGGATGGCCACTTTCACACGAGGTTACAGCCTCACTAGGTTCAACTTCATAAGACTGCTTGGATTTTGATGGTTGTGGCTGCACTTGCTTGGCTGACACTTCCTGGCCCGAATGTGAAATATCAGTGCTATGCATTGAAGACATGAGTTTCTCTGAATGGGATGGCCCTGAAGTAGAACGTTTTCTGGGAGCCGTCCGTCTTCTCCCGCCGTTCTGCGTGCCTTCACAAGCTGCAGCCTGTTCTGTCTTGAGTGAGCTGAGGCTAACCAATGCCTCAAATGCAGGCGCATCATTGGTATTTCCACGTGCATTATGCAGACACTGAGCATCAGAGATCTTCTCATCGATGCTAGCCTTCTTTTGGTTTGAACTGATAGCACCAGACCTCACATGTGGCACATCCTCTAACATTGATGTGCCACGATCCAAACTTGCACTCATGCCTGTGTCTCCAGGGCCAGGAGCAACTCCCTCGTGGTTGAATTCTGCGAGATTTCCATCTTGCGACAGCTCTGACCCGCAAGATCTCCGTGTCCTGGTAAAAGCAGCATCAGCAACAGGTTTAGTCTTCTCTGCTGCAGACCTCTCATATGAACTTAAGCTGGATGCAACGAACTCGTCTAAGCCACTGCGTCTGCCCCGAGACATGGATTCTGCTTCACGGTGTCTACTGACAGTGCGTGCCCGCTTGTGAGTTGGCACCTTAAAGACAGAATTCTCAATACAGCCTTGCTTTGCTTCAGCGTTTACATCACTCTCAGCTTGGTAGCCACCCGGATATGTCTGCGGTCCTTGCAGTTGTGAGGAAGGCGATTCTGAATGCCTCTTTGGTGAAGTATCAGCAATTGTGGTTTGAGAGAACCGAGCAGTGCTCCGTTTCTCCGAAGACACTTCATCATCGCAGGATGGCACGTCTACAGTATCGGCATCCGAATTGGCAGCCACATGACGTTTGGGCTCTGGTTTCGGTGAATATGGACCCTCTTCTGATTCACTGTCAACAGAAGAATGAGGTGTATGCTGCAACGATGAAATGCTCGGTGCCCTCTGCCCACATGGAATTTCGTCGTCATCAAACTCTGAAGGTAGTTCACTACCTCCTGCATCTGGCTGCGCTGGATCTTCAGCATCGTGCTCATCTTCAGACGACTCTGATGAGCTCACAATTCTTCTAAGAATTTTTCCTGCAGTTTGTGATGCAGGCGCAATCAGAGGCGAGAGTGATTCAGATTTTGAACTGGAAGGCACTTCATGTCTTCCGGTATGCCCTGATGCTAAAATTTCCTTGTTCCCTTCAGTGACTTGGTTGGTACGTGGTTCCTGTACCGATGGCTCACCAATCCTGCTCCTGAGCTCTTTGCTTGCTCTGGAAACTGTCTTGCGCAGGCTGAGAGAGGACCTTGCAGCTCTCCCACTTGAAGACAAAGAAGCACGAGCTGTCACATCTTTCTTGATCATAGAGCTGGTTGCGTTTTGGTCATCAGAATTTTCTTCGGGAGACTGGCATTCTGATTCAGAGGGTGTCTTCAGTTCTCTGGCACATTTTGGTCTTGACAGTTCAGATCTCCCCTTTGAGACATACTTGACATGTAATTCCTCCTCTGAAGAACTGCTAATCCTGCACCTTCCTGAATGCACCATTCTGCGACCGACAGAAGCAGTTCCTTCATTTGAAGAAGCCAACGATGGTGCCCTTTTTTTGACTGAAGAGCGGGGTGAGCTTTGATTAAGCAAATTTTTGTCTTCAGACTCAGAATCGGAACCTGAAATCTGGTTTTCTCTGACAGACCTGGATCTCATGACTGTAGATGTTTTGACTTTGCCAGATGCCAAGTGTGCACCATGCTCTAAATTCTGTTCACTATATGACTCGTGGTCTGAAGAGTCGCTAATCTGAAGCCGCCGAGCCTTTCTCGCCCCAGAAGCCTGGCTAGAGCGCCGTGATATTATTTCTTCAGCAGATCCGTTTTCGTCTGAACTAGATGAACTTTCCCCCGTTTCACTGTTTTCTGGCGATGTGCTCGCAATGCAACCACTTTGGCGTCGCACTGAGGCAGCGTTCACCACTTTCGTGGCTGGTCCAACCTGCGAACCTGCAGACTCTGAACCTGAAGACTTTGCTCTGCATGAACGCTCAGTGCCGGAACTCTCATCAGCATCAGAACATGCTGGCTGTACATCACTTTCCTCTATGTTCTCTTCACTGCAAAATTCCTCATCTGAAGAGATTATAATAGCACGCTGGCGTGCCCTACTCGACCCAGTAGCTGTGTTAGAGCGCCGTGAAACCACTTCTTCCCTTACGGAGTCTACTTCTGAGCCCAACTGATCCTTCAGCTTTCTAGTGATTTTTGGTGATGCAACTTCGCCACCAGTGCAACTATTTTTCCGCTCTGGCGAAGCTGCATTCACCACCTCAACAGATGGACAAACTTCAGAACCCGCGGACTCTGAACCGGAACATGGTACCTCACCATCCGACTCCATACTCAAGCTCAAAGGCTTTGCACTAGCGTCATGAGGCGCTAAGTCTGCACTACTTCCTTCTGAACTTTCATCATGTGGTTCTTCAACTGAATAGTCAACACTCTGGCACTCCCGAGCTTTCTTTGCTCCCTTAACTTTGCTACGGCAATTCCCGACAGCCTCCATGGTAGGTTCACCTTGCGAACATGACCGAACTTTCAACTTCCTCTCATTTTCTTGCGATGAGAGTCTGCTGACAAGTGGCCTCACTTTACTCAATGAACCTTGAGGAGCTAGCATGTCACGCATGTCTTCCATGGGAGATTCATTAGTGCTGCCATATCGCTTGGACCTTTTTAGAGGCGTTTGCGCATTGTGTTGCACAGCCGCAGGGTCTGAAAAATCTGCAGCTGAAACTAAAGGCGCTGTTTCCGCACATTTTTGGCCAGAAGGTTGGAGGCTCGAAGGTTCACCCACTTCATTGCCCGAACTGACTGAAGAAGGCACTCCACACTCTTCAACTGTTTCTGCCGCAGCAGAAACGGCCTTCCCTCGCATTGCTTTGCGTTGATGCTTCCTTCCTCTCTGCTTTCTGGTTTTGTGCGGAGAATCCAAAGCATCCGGAGTTGCTTCTGCACAGCTCTCATCTTCTGACGCTCTCTCCTGAGTGTCATCTTCGCTTCTGTCACCTGCGTTGCATATAAGAACAAAACACTTTACTTAAGTTCTGCCGAAGGTGCAAGAAATAATGCCTAAAAGAAAAGACCACCTGAACACAATAAATCACCTGGAACTTGATAGAGAAAAAAAGCAATGCCACCAAAAAAGCTGGCAAAGAAAAGAAAGAGCACTGAAAGCACTGAACAAGGGTAGAGGGTTGGAAGCCTCAGTCCGCAGGTCGAGCCAACGCTTGGACAAGTGGACTTATCTTCGTCTGGGCAGCGTGATCAGCACTGACAAGGGTTTAAATATGCTTTTGCTTCCGAAGAAGAAAAGCTGGAGAGGGGGAGTGTGGGTGAGAAGAAAGGAGGTCAAGGAGTGAAAAAAAGAAAAGTTTCTTTAGTATGCATTTCTCAGCCTGGAACTGGTGATCCTGCGGACTGAAAAAGAAATAAAAGCGGTAGCAACAGGAAAAACTACAATGCAAAGTGGATAATTGGCAGGTTCGGTGCGGACACACCTTTCTTGAAAGGGAATAGGCATTCTGAGGGTCCTGACAAAGAATACATCTGCAGGGAAACAATTCTCAAAAGCTTTGAGGGGAGAAGGACAAAGAAACAGAATAATAACAGGACCGTGAAGCACACCTGCCACACCAAAAAAAAAAAAAAAAAAAAAGAGGTTCAAGGGTCAACTAAAGTAGGAAGTGATAAGCTTATGCTATTGCAGAGGGGGGATAGAGTGTACACGTGCTGTGAATACTGTACCATTAACGTTATATAGGGTTGTTTTCCCCACTTGTCACGGTGCAGAAAAAAAATATTTAAGGGATTCTAACGTTCCTTTAGAGATATTTATTCCTGCTGGTTCCAATGTTCTATATTTATGGATTAGATATGACTCTCTATATTTTCTGTCCCTTGCAGATTTAAAGCCTGAGTGAAGAATACGTAATTTATTTTTTCTGAACTTGTGGCCTTTCTGATTGAAATGCTGGGAAACTGCTATCTTGGAACTATCCCAGTAACTCTCTTCATATGGCCCTCAAATAAGCAAGCACTTTAAACCAAAACGATGTGCTTACGAAACGACCAAAGGCCAACACTGAACGCCAGCCTTCTTTTGTTAGTAAATACTCCAATGCCTTTCTAAACATAAACAATATTCTGCGGAAATACCACTCTATGCCAACGTGTAATGAACGCCTGAAGAAAATATTCCCGAAGGCACCAAGGGTAAAGTACAAACGTAACACAAATGTCACAGATATTCTAGTACATTTTAAACTTGACAACAAGCATCCAACACAACCACATCCTTGCTCCTGGACCAGATGTAAGATGTGCAATCATATACAAAAAGGCCCCACAGTTAAAAGTACTGCAAGCGATTTAACTTTTCACATAAAATCAGGCTTTAATTGCACATCTTCAAATGCTGTCTACTTTCTGGAATGCGCCTTCTGTCATAAACGAGGCAGGGAAACCAGTGAACATACGGATTAATGGCCATCGGGCAGACGAAGGCAAAAGCCTCCTGAAAGCTGTTTCCCAGCATTTCAATCAGAAAGACCATAAGTTCGAAAAAATTAAATTACATATTGCCCAGTCAGGCTTCAAATCTGCAAGGGACAGTGAATATAGAGAGGCATATCTAATCCATAGATTTAGAACATTTGAACCAGAGGAATAAATATTTCTAAAGGAACATGAGAATTCCTTAAATTTATTCCTTCTGCACCATAACTAGTCGGGAAAACAATCCTATAATATAGCGTTAATTGTACAGTTTATTCACAGCACGTATACACTCTATCCCCATTCCGCAACAGCATAAGCTGCACGTGTTTCTCTAAACGTGTTTCCTTTATATCACTTCCTACATTAGTTGGCCCTTGAACTTTTGTTTTTTTGCATGGTAGGTGTGGTTCACTGTCCTGTTATTATTCTATTCTTCTGTCCTTCTCTCCTTGTAGTTTTTCCTGTTGCTGCCGCTTTTATTTCTTTTTCAGGCCACAGGACCATTGGTTCCAGGCTGAGAAATACATACTGAAGAAACATTTTTTTTTTTTTCACTCCTTGACCTACTTTCTTCTCACCCACCCTCCCCCTCCCCAGCTTTTTTTTTACACAAAAACAATTTGGCAGAGGTTTAAATGGCAGGGGTTTAAATACGCAAAAGCATATTTAAACCCCTGCCAGTGATGATCACGCTGCCCAGACGAAGACAAGTCCACTTGTCGAAATGTTGGCTCAACCTGTGAACTGAGGCTTCCTCCGGTCTACCCTTGTTCAGTGCTCTTTCATACCGTGTAACCCTCTTCTTCCTCTTGTTCTAGCTTATTCCTGCATAGTAGCAACAATGTTCATAGGGACACCTAATTACATTTTGTGTTGGCAATGTGATAGCAACGGGAGCTGTTGATGTCTTCGGGTTTTGTGTCCTTTCGCCGTGACTGTGTTCCTGAAGCCTTACAATCAGACGTCACTTCAGATCATGCAGGTGGTTAAATGTTTTGCCGAAGGTGTTTAGCAGTGGCAGCATGGATGCAATTAAGATGTACTGAAATGCATGGTTCTCATTCCTGGTCTCGTGACGCCACTTCTAGATTGGTAACCACTTTTATGACCAAAGACAGTTTTTTCTTCGATGAGGCTTCTAGTGTTATCCCATTAATAAAATAACCTTAAACGATTAAACAGAAACCTCAGTTTTCCCCTCACAAGCACCATAAGGAATGCTTTTAGACCAGCTGGAGCCAACTAATGCATAACCCTCGACAACTGCAGCCATGACAACTTCACTGTTTCAGGCAAAGCAAGACTAAAAGTCGAGATGAACTACAATCCCAAAGAGTGAGAGAGCAAGCTAACTTAGTCAGCTAACCCCCAAAACACAACTAAAATAAAAGTAGACAGGGGAAAAGAAGGGCACAGAACAACTACCTTCTTTTTTTTTTTTTGAAGTTCCTTTCTCTACAAAGTGAACAAAATATAAATGCATGCATTTCTCCCCTGTTCACTCTCCTAAACTAAACAACCATAGTGCGACAAGCCATGTCATCTCTCCACTCTTCTCCCCAGTCGTCAACTCTAACTGAAAGGATTCCCTTAA
Source organism: Amblyomma maculatum (assembly GCF_055883805.1). Lineage (NCBI taxonomy): Eukaryota > Metazoa > Arthropoda > Arachnida > Ixodida > Ixodidae > Amblyomma > Amblyomma maculatum. The sequence goes on from NC_139351.1 coordinate 95,315,347, forward strand.
GCTACCTGCCTCCTCCCACCCTCTCCCACCTTAAATAGGAGGAGGATATCCCTCCCTCCGCTTTTGCCTCCTCTCCATCGAACCTTTATGTAATGGCGGAGATCAAACGTGCACTAGTTGTATGTCCGCATTTTCTGTTTCAGAGAAGCACAGGTCATTCAGGCATTTCTGTACACTAGATGAAGACACAGAAACCAAGGTGATTCCATGCATTTGTCTGTCAAATAGGGCAAAGTGTCAGGGGAAGAAGGTAGGTGACGCTACTAAAGCATGTTCACAGCAAAAAAAATATATATATAAAAATGTCTTCTCAATTAGTCAGTTTTGCTTACGTTACAATTTTTTTACCATTCAGTATGCCTGTGGCTGCCCTTTTGTCGTTGCTGCAAAAAAAAGAATTAGAAAAAAGGCTCCAATTTGTCTAGGCTTAACACAGAAAGCTTTAGCTACCAGCAGCCAGTCACCAATACAGGAATGTACAGTTGCACTTGAATCTGATTAAATTGTGCCACATCATATACAAGCTTGGAAATCAGCAGTGAAAATTTACAGCATGTAGGTTGTAAACTTTCTGTGGAAAGAAAATTTATTTTGACACAATGTAGCAGGCCAACTGCCTGAAAGGCCTGCAAATATAAGAGGATTCAGATATTCTTCTCTCCAGGGTACTGTGTTGTGAGGCAATGCCATATAAAGTATTTGCCGAGCTCATGCGTCCCAAGAACTTTTGCCAGAGAATGCACTTGCACAAAACAGTACAAATAGGAAGACTCTAGAGCACATTTGTAGTATGGTACCATTATTAGAAGGACAAAAGTAGGGACCTGTATCATATTCAGCTTTCACAGCAGGACGCTCACCTTCATCTGCCACCGTGCCATCAAGTCCACCGGCCTCTTCCGGTGATTCTTTAGCAGCGTAGTCCAGCCTCTTCCTAGGTTTCTGCACGTCTTCCGGGGCAGCAGATGCGCCATCTCCAGCACTGCTGCTGCTGCTCAGAAGTTGTTGCAAGAAAGCCCGAGTGTTCAGTGGAGAGAAGCTGGCCTCACTGATGAGCTCAGAGTTGGGCTCATTGTCAGTTGCATGGGGACTTGCTAGGCTTGAATGCATGCGGCTCAACGTCGCCTCCAGGATCACCTGCAGCTGCTCGTCTTCAATCTGGAATGCAAAAAATTAAATGCTGCGTGGAGGACCGAAACAGAATAGAGCAGTTCTTGCCCACAGAATTCAGCTCACCACAGGGGAAGTGCTCAAACATGCAACGTTATCATATCCGTTTATCAAAAGCCAGCAACCAAAGTTCACTTGGAAGTTCCCTAGACACGAAACCTTCCAGAGTTGATCTCAGTCAGGAAAACTGAGGATTAGTCTTCGTGGTGAGGCTCTGACATGGTGGAAGACAAATTTGTAGCGATATTTATTTTTAAGCCAGAGGACTGCTGACCACTTGGGCAGCTAGCAGCATCAAAACCATCAAGTTTACAATGCCAGATGAAACTTAATGCCAACAAAAATGCTGCAGGGGTCGAAAAAAAGAACAGATACCAATTTTTGTTTTCCAGAAGGTTTTGGTTTAAGAACCATCATGCCTAGTTACAGTATGAAACCTTTATTTCAGCAGCCACAGGGAGGAAATAGGATGTTCACCTGATACAAAATATCATGAGTGACACTTAAGCTCCGCCTTCGAGGATATCACACGATAATGTAGGCTACCAGGCCACATGCAAAGCCCCTCTCTAATCAAGTCGTATAAACGTACCTGCAAGGCTTAAGGGCAATGTGATGCAACAGTCCTGGCAGCTGATTCTGATATCACCCGTCCATATGAAAGGAGAGGCCCGAGTTGGCAGCTCCTGCCAAATGTAAGGTCAGGCAACCCTACATTCTGTGAGCGTGCAGCAATGTCAGATGGCAGCTACCCTCTGCCAGCGCCATGCTTGTGGTTTATCGCTCAAGACACCAATGCCGGCACCGACACCAGATTTTCGGTGAATGGGGCCTTTAACGCAACTGCATTAAATGAAGCATGCCACCTTCTTTTTCACGAGGCATGGGCAGCATTGCATTTTAGGTGGGAGGTCAACATCGACTACAGGCATGTGCATGCTAAGTTCTTTTTGTTTGGTATCCCCAAGTTGCACAAAGATACGATACTGTGCGGCACACCTCCTCACATTCTCACTCAAAGCGATAGTGACATGCTAGCTTCCCTTGAAATGATCATGTTCATTTATTGACCTGAAGATTACCCCTCCATGCCCCCATGGAACGAGCAGTAAGCTCACAATGTGATAATCCTTCATCCCTAAGCATTTCTCTCAGTGAGCTAAGCTACACTCGACAACACTATTCTCTTACTTTCCCAACTCTAACTAGTCCGGGAACAACTACTATGCTTTGGAAGTTGCAGACTGAGACCTCCCCAACACCACTGTTTTGCTCCTAAATTCATCCCTTGACTCCACGCTTGCCATTTCCCTTCTTTTCTTCTTCCATACGGTCTACCTGTTCCAGGCTATCTTACCAATGCATCCCTCTTCAAAATAGAGGGTACTGTGCCAAGAGACATGGGCAACAGAAGAAAGAGTCCACACGACGTGCACAAGTTCACAACTCACGCTGCACCCCCCGTTTGAAAGAAGATGCGCCAACTGGCCCAGCTCATCATTAGGATTATCCCTCAAGCCAACTCGGGCCTCTCGGAAGGTGCGGCTGACAAGTTCCACTTTCACTGGTTAAACAGGTCAAGAGGGTAGCCTCCACCATTAGGGCCCCTGGACAACGGGCTGCACTCAGGGAGGTTGCCCTGAACTACCTAAGTAAATGTTTCAAAGAAAAAGCTGCATCAGCTTTAGTTGAGTTGTTTACAGTAGCATTTTACGACGGAATCTACCATAATCCCTAGTTATATCAACAAGACTAGCTGACCACCAACTGTCATATATGTGCAGACAGAAGGGAGGAGCTGAAGAAACAGATGCAAAGAAAAAAGCTGATATAATACCCACGCTGCAACAACCAGAATACTCCACTGCCACCTATCAGGCAGGTCATGTGCAAGCCGCTGAAAAGGACACTTCTTCGTGTAGTGGTTAGCTTGCAGTTAGTGTGATAAGTAACGATTGAGAACCCATTATCATACAATTAGAAGGAAGCAACTGGACACCACAGAAGAGTAACTGTATACTGAGTATATAACTGAACCACCACCTCTCCTTCCATTCAGTAATAGTCAATTTGCACACAAATACACTAGTTCTACATTGACATTATTAAATCTATCACAATCCAGCTTTCCAGAACACACAAAGAGAAAATATTTAAGCAATAGTAAAATAAATAAATGCGATGGCAACCAAGATATGAAAAAGGAGGAAGGTTGAAGGTGTACAGGGAAAATGAAAATAAATTGTATTGCTCTCAACACCTGCATAGGTCTGACGTACACTCCTCCCCCTCCCCCCCCACCTCCCCTCTTCCTTTCCTGCAAGGCAAATTTGCTTTTTTGCCCATTTTTTATTTTATATTGGTTTAAGTCCGTTGTGCTTTTGGCAGTGAAGGCTGGGTGGAACGTTACTTTAGTTTTTTCAACACTAACTCCAGTTAGTGTGACAGCAACATCAGCACTGCTAAAAAACTGGTGCTAAATTCGTGCACAGTGAAGTACAATGATGATAGCAATGAATTATCAAAAGACACTGCGCAACAGATAAAAATTTCCAGTGCTTACATATGCACACACTATCTTCACACGATGGCCAAGAACAGACTCCTGAAAACATGGAAGATTTAAGAGCTTCTGGAATGCGCAGTGCATGCTTCTCTGTGTCAAATTCTCTGTTGCCTTCGAGCAAACACATGTGTTCTTGTCTGCACCCACGTGGCCGACGCCGATGCTGCCAGAAAACTTTTACCGGAAATACGGTACTAATGCTTTTTAGTTAAAAGCCTGCCAGAGGCATGTTTGCATTTTTTTTTTTTCGGGGCTACGAGGCTTCAAATGATCCATGTTGCAGAACAATTTTTTTCTGACAAGGAGACAACTCTTGTGAAAACAGATGCAGCAGCACTATTATGAGCATAGCTAATAGCAATTCTCTATGCTGGCGTTTTAGAAAAAGAACATCCCGCAAAGCAGCATGTGACATCACACAGCCATGTAATATTGCGATGAGTCATACCTGCATCTCTAAATTTCAACACCAACCCCCCCCCCCCTTTCTTTCTTTGCTGACAGACTGCAGTTTTTCAAAGTGCTCCTCTCCAATTCCAGATGGCATGGCAACTGAGCAACTACTACATCATGCAGTCAGCTGTCACATACGGAGGTAACCTGGCTGTAAATTAACCTGCGTTACAAAAGTCTGGGCTTTAAAGGTCTATTTGATAACTAAAAAAAATACCATTGACCACTTTCGGCACAGCAGAACATCATGCATCTGAACAGCACTCAGAAGTGCATTACGTGACAAAGGCGGCTCTCCAAAAAGTCGAAAAACCGTTTCTTCTGAAAGTTGCAGTTCTTGAAGGGCTACTCATCCCTCTCAGTATGGATAGTTTCATGGGAGGTGGACCCCATACAATGTGCCCAACGTTTAAATAATAATGTGGCCCAATGTGTTGCCACGCAAAAAGTGTGTGGTGCTGAAGTGTGAAGCCTCGGTGAGAAGGAGGCAAAGTGAGAGAAACCCTACTCTTCACTTTCAGTTTAGGGAGGGAGGAGGAAATAGGGAGAAAAGAAAAGAAGACGAGATAGGTGACAAAGGGAATATTGCAGTTGTCAATTGGAATCAAAGGATAGGAAAACCGGGTATGGCCTTTCACAGTGCGATTGGTGGCTTGGATCAGGAGTTCAGAAAGGTTACATGTCACCATGGTTTGGACCAAGTCACCTGCTTGCACGGTCTAAATATGCCAACGCCTGCAGTAACCTCATTCCGGTGGCTCAGTGGTCAAGGCGTCCGACTATTGAGCCTTCAATGAAAGCAAAACATGAGGTGCCCATGTACTGTGCTATGTCAGAGCACGTTAAGGAACCTCAGGTGGTCAAAACTACCCATATCCTTCCACTACGTTATCCCTCAGAGCTCGTCTCTTTCACACAATAAAACTCTAAAATCAAACCAAATCACGCTCTGCCACATGCATCACAGTAAATGTCTGTAAATTTTATGATGTTTTTTCTTGATGCGATAGCGTTAAAGGCTCCATTCACCACAAATCCGGAGTCAGCAGCCATCCGCCGGCATTAGCGTTGTGAGCGAAAAATCTGGTGCTGGCAGGCGGTAGCTGGCAGCTGACATGTCCTCCCACTGACTGGACGTAGGGTTGCCTGACATTAAGTTTGGAAGGAGCTACCAATCCTTTCACACTGCTCTCCTTTCATACTGGAGGGTGACATAAGAATCAGCCTGCCAGAACCGTTGCATTCGCATTACCCCTACACCACGCAGGCACGTTCATACGGCTTGGTTAAAGCAGGCCTTCATATGAGTGTGGGCTGGTAGGCTACGCTATCATGTTGCCCCCTTCACAGAGGAGCTTAAGTGCGCTCCATAATTATTATTGCGAAAGCAATACTACTCGCACTTTCAAGCCTTCGCGTGATCCGGCCGCAGTTACGTCTTACCCACGTGACACTGGCGTCACACCCTACGTGACACACGGGCTGGCAGGAGCTGCCAACTTGGGTCTCTCGTTTCACATGAGACAGTTATGTCGGAATCAGCCTGCTAGGACCCTGGCATTCACGTTACCCCTATAGGCCACTAAGGCACGTTCATATGGGTTGATTAAAGCGGGACTTTTTATGTGAGCCGAGGAAGAAGAAAAAGAGAAGAACGCTCGGTCACCCGCAGCTAATGCTTTCGTTCAATATTTGGTTCCGCAGCGTTGAACCCTTGTAATTTTTCTCTTTTATAGTGCACTTATGAGCATGTGCCCTTCTATTCTTCAGCACGGAAGCCTACTCACAGGAGTAGAAGAGTCATTAGGGACAGCAGCACTTAGTATGATGGCATACACATCCAGATTTGTTGACTACAGTGAAGCAAATCAGTTAAGAGAGTTTGGAGACACAAATTAGACAGCAATCTGTCCAGATCTTTTGATGTGCACTGCTTTACTTCTTTTTTTCACCGAGATTATTCGATTCATCTATGTGTGGCCCATGTTTCCATTCTGTGTCCTCTATGTCATCTTATTCCAAGTAGTCGCTTTTGCCAACTTCATGTAAAGAATGTACACGTGGCCATAATATTACAGAGCACGCTACTGGTGTTAGAAATTTTCACGCGTTTTTACAGCAGATATCCTGGTTAAATTACTCCATACAAGAGCGCACCAGCTAACTAAGCATGGCCAGGCCATTTGAATCAATGCTTGGTGCCACTTTCATCTAGTCTGCATAAGGATAGTTTAAATGCTGAACTAACGTCGACGACCGGCGTCCACAAACCTGAGAAGATGTAGTCGCCTGGTCTCGAGCTTCCAAAGCGTCGTCCAAGATTGTAAAGAAGTCGTCCTCCTCCGTCGCTTCCGCATCGCACGACGACCTGATGTTGGCTCCGGAGACGCCACTAGATTCCGATATCGCTTCACATGCCTTCAGCAACTCCGCATGACTGGGCACGCATTTGCAGAGTTGCGCGATCACCTTTCGACGGGCCATGGGGACCGCAGACGGCGGCAGCAACGCGACCAACGCGGGCTGGGCGGCGAACCATTCTTCAAAGTCGAACTCGGCGGGCTCGATGGCCATTGCGGTGGACTTAACGGTTTTCCAGCCACGCTCCGGCAGACGTCTCGATAGGCAAGCGGCACACGCGACGAACTTGAAGTACAGCTCGGGATTCGAGCATGTTCGCGGGCAATAGGTCGTCAGCCAGCGAAATACATCGAACATCCTGTCTCGCTCGTCGAGTACTGCGGTTGATGCGATCGCCTCCGTCTGCACGAGGACGTCCCAAACCCGATGTTTGCTCTTCGAAAGCGTGAAGAGAACCTTGGAGATCGCGGAAGGCTCGTTGACAGCCAGTGCGAGGTCCACGACATAAGACAGAAGAGCACACTGAATGTTCCAGTAATTGAATCGAGCATTAACACCGAGAGGATCGCCGGCGAGAAGCAGATCGCGCGCGCGAAAATGCAAGTTAGATGACACTTGACACAAGATGGTTAGAAGTTCCCGGGACAGTTGTCCACGCTGCTCTTTATCGAAAGTGTCACCTTTGATGGTCTTGAAGATGCTGGCGGTTTTTCGAAGGATGGTGTGCACGTTGTCGACAAGGTCGCCGCTGCACGCAGCCCGAGAAAGTGCTTGGCACGTTTCGGCATGCCACTTTGCCAGCCGCCTGAAGGCTTTTCTTACGTTTCTGGGCATGGCAACAGTTCGAATTCACCAAGCGTGCTGTTGCGCTAGAGGCATACGTTACTGTAATTGCACAAAGTCAACACTCGGACCAGCATGCGCCACAAAGTTTTCTGCACGATGGTTTTCTGTTAACGTATTGCAGCGCGCAGGCGCGTGTTCCGCTGCAGCGCCATTATTTTGCTTATTTTTTTTTTAATTCAGTGCGGTGTCGGTAGCGATGATTAGTCCGTATTTAGTTCAGCATTTCTACTGTTTCTACTAAGAGCTAAGAGCACAGTCCCCAAAGAAAAGAAAAACAGAACGCAGCTCGAACTTCCGTCATATCTTTTTCCAATTTGTGAAATTACAAATACACGTCGTATTAATCCTCATTTCGCTAACCCAACGTTCAGTTGGCTGTCGACAGCGCAGTTTTGTTTGCTGTAGCGACTGTAGAGAGATTTTTGCCGCAGAAACCTCGAAAAGCTGTTTCTTTCATTAAGAAAGGAAAAAAATGCTCTCATTGCTCGTTTTCCATTGACGGATTTAATAGCCTACTTAGCATTTTTCAGTTTGGAAATCTTTATAAAAGGTGGCCAAGGTGAACAGAATTTGTTCTAAGTACACTAATAAGAATACTGCCGCAACTAAAAAAAACTTATGAAAAGTCTCGAAGGAACTATGATTTCGATGCCTTTGCCCAGCTTTACATCAGTCAAGCTCCCGCAAAAATGCTTGTCCACTGCATCATAAAATTATTGCAACTTATTCAGACATTCAACGCTCATACTGCCTCATTTGGAAACTGCATCATATTGAGGCACTCAATTGATTTGATCATTTCCTTCATTGCACTAAGCTATTCTGGAGCTTATGTGTAAATACCGGTACACAAGGTTCACGCGACCAACACACTTGGAGGCGATGAAATACTATCTCCTGTGTGAATAAATATTAATTGCTGCCACTGCACGAAAGCCGCAGTGGTGGGGCATATGTTTTGATAATACTGAAGCCACAACCTTTACCAAAAATACTGAGAGATGCCAAAGTGAGCACACAGAAAACCATCATCATGCAGTCCTCAGCGCTAAGCCCCACTGGGCCATGGTCCTTATATTATCATAGTATATTCTACTACACTGTATGATAAGTGATGCTGCACAATAGACTGAAATTTCAGTTACAACCTAGCCTGCGATTCTTTGGAAACTTTTCATCAATCCCAACAAAATTGCTACAATATATATATATTTAAACTCTGTGCAACAAATGGACCTTTTTCCAGTAGCTCTACTGCGCATGCGCGAAGCCTCCTCGGCCGCCATTGTCGCCAGGATGCAACGCGGAAATAGGAGGACGACTTCGTTGCACGTGCTTTTCCAGAAAACGAAACCCCTCGCTTCATCGACGCGACGAACTGCTGCACAATAATCGCGTGCAGTGCTAGCATATCTTCAAGACCTTCGGAACGGACGCATTATATTGTCCCAATCTCCCGCAGCTTAAGCCTCAATGGGGAAGACAGGGCCAGGTTCGCCAGCTTCCCGTTGTCATTGCCATGATCACGGTGTCATGATACCAGCGGGTGGGAGGGGGGTTAGTGCATCAAGGTATGTTCACAGATGACTTAAGCCTAGCTCTGCACGTACTAGGGCAAGACCCTGCACTCAACTTCTGTAAAGAAGCCCACCCCATTACTCGGAAGGAATTTTTGCACAAATTCTCAGTAACCCGTCCCGTCAATCATAAGTACTTCGCCTAGCGGCCGGCCGCAAATAAGAGGGGTGCGCTACTGGAAAAAGGTTCATTATACCTGCTTCCCATGCAGTTGGAGAAATTCTTGTCAGGGCACTACTTGAACTGTTCGTTTCTTTCGGCAGTTACACAAAATTGTCCAATATATATATATATATATATATATATATATATATATATATATATATATATATATGCATGTTATTGAACCCACCTTTTAGCTTGGCTTAATTATGATTTAGTGGCCAAAACATACATGTTACAGTGCATGGCCTTGGCATCCAAGTTTTATAGGGATTGCAGCACATCTTCCACAGCCTGTACCATGATGTCACTTAATGAAGCATTTAGCCTCTGTACTCTGGTAATAGAGTACTAGAAGTTTCTATAATGCACTGGACTGTTGTAATATTATGAGCACCACTTACCTGGTGTCTCAAAGCACAAGTTCGCAAATGCTTTGCTTTAATCACTAAGATGTGAAACTTGACACAGATAAAGCTATATATATATATATATATATATATATATATATATATATATATATATATATATATATATATATACCGGGTGTCCCAGCTAACTTGAACCAAGGGGTACAAAATAATATATTTGAGGTAGGTCAGTGAAACCAATTGCATACAACTACCAGCCTGTTTGCGCACTACAGGCAATTTTTTGTTTTGCAATTACTTAATTAGCTAATTATGTTAATTTATCTAATTTATTCAATATCGACTTTAGACCAAACATGTAAATTGGAAAGTTGTAGAGCACCTTCAGAAACCCCCATTTCATTAATTGCGATAAAGAAAGTCTCACGTGTATCTTTTTTTCCGGTCTCAGAAGAAAGCCCGCGAAATACAAATAATACCACGTGACTAGTGCATTTGTGCGCCGCGATTGTGGTGCTCTCAGTCGTGGTTTGAGCGAACGAAATCAGCTGCGGCCGTGTCTTCTTGGCCCCGTAAAAGCGGCAGGCCGATATGCCTGCGATGGCTTCTTCGCCCGCCTCAGACAGCCGGCCCACGTGACAGTGCAGTAGCAGCGAGAGCGGCGAGCCGACACCACCGACATTCTAACAAGGCCTCCTCCTCTCCTATCAGCGAAGACCGAATGAGCGATAAGGTATCAGCCACTGAATCTGCGCATACAGGCTTGGGTAAAGGGGCGAGATGACATCATGTGACTCGACTAAAATTAGCGCTGCACCTTCATTTGCTGGTTCTTTATCGTCATCCGCCTGTCGTGATGTAGGCTGCTGCGGTGCGCAGGCCTGGCCAAAATCGCGGTGGCGACGGGCGAGCTCGAGCTGCTCGAACCATCGCCAACATTTCTGCCTGCCGCTGCAACGGGACCATCGGGTCACGGCCGCAGCTTACGTCGTTCGCTCAAACCACGACTGAGAGCACCACAATCGCGGCGCACAAATGCGCTAATCACGTGGTATTATTTGTATTTCGCGGGCTTTCTTCTGAGCCCGGAAAAAAAATACACGTGAGACTTTCTTTATCGCAATTAATGGAATGGGGGTTTCTGAAGGTGCTCTACAACTTTCCAATTCACATTTTTGGTCTAAAGTCAATATTTAATAAATTAGAGAAATTAACATAATTGGCTAATTAAGTAATTGCCAAACAAAAAATTGCCTGTAGTGCGCAAACAGGCTGGCAGTTGTATGCAATTGGTTTCACTGACCTACCTCAAATACATTATTTTGTAACCCTTGGTTCAAGTTAGCTGGGACACCCGGTATATATATATATATATATGCGCATTAGAATAGGCGCTACTGCTACTTCCAGCATCATATTCCTATAAGGAAAGTATGTATGTTACAAATTGCAACTATCATTGTGCTTTAAAGGGCCACTGTCCAGGGTATGACTTTGTAAGCAAAGGAGCCCAATGCTTCGATCAGGTACCGGAGATAGTTTATGCAAAATACTACAGTGATACGTGTGCCGCAAAGCAGTAAAAATACAAATCAACGCTCCCTTATGCTCTTCTTCGGGAAACCAGCTAACCAGCTTCCCCGTTCTCTACGCTGGCCCATCGAGCCGCGAGTCTGACGTCAGTCTCGCAACGACATCCATTGGTCCGTCTCGCTGACTGACGGAGGATGGGCGTACATCACTAATTGTGTCCGCCACTCACTGCGCACTTTTCCCTTGCAATTTCGTTCCCTTACTTTCACTCCGACGCGACCTCTCATTTTATCTCCCTTTTGCCCACCTCCTGCCAAACACGGAGGAGGAAGAGGGATTTGGCTTGCGGAGGCTAGACGACCGGGCAGGAGAGTGAAAAGGGAATGTAAAGAGAGGGAAACACATAATCGGTTGATTGTGGTGGCTGTAACTGCATTATTAATTACTCTTTTAAAAACATTTTTGCGCCTTTGCGCTCTGGGGGCGAAGCCTCACAGTCACAGAGGGAAGAAAATATTTTCGACTGGAGGGTGCACAGTGGCCTTTGAGACACTAATGGTCACAAGGCAGAACACAGTGGTAGTAAATACTACAGCACAAGGTTTTTCTACAAAAACACTCAAACTTTCAATTAGAATGCCATTCAAGAACTGCTCAAAGCTGTGAAATCAGAGCCCCTAAGTTGCATATACGCTTGCCATCACAAGTTCAGGTAGCTTAGTTTGGTCAGTGCAATTGTTTCTTTGTATTCACAGTGTATTCATTCGAGATTAAATGGAGCACTGTGTAATTTTACATGCTAAATTTTCAGCTACTCTAAGCTCCCCTTGCAAGCACACAGTTAAGATGAATTCTCTGATAAGATGAACAGTGTCAAAACATTTTGTATGTTTTTCATAGGAATCACACACACACCGTCACACCCCACTACTCTCCTGCCTGCATTTAAGATGCTTTGCTCAGCTAGCACACAGTTGCTATGATTAAGCTTGTAGGCTGTTGGTGTGTGCTATTTTTGACTGCTATATTCTTTCCAGGAGAGAGTCAGGGTTTGGGAGATGCTGTCTGACCTCTGCACCTGCTGGAAGTTTGGTTTGGTTAATAGGGTTTAACGTCCCAAAGCAACTCAGGTTGTGAGAGACGCCATAGTGGATGGCTCCGGAAATCTTAATCACCTGGGATTCTATAACGTGCACGGACATCGCACAGTACATGGGTGCCTAGCTTTTTTGCTCCATTGAAAAGCGGCCGCCGCAGCCAGGATTCGATTCCGCATCGTTGGCACTAGCTGAAAGTGAAAGTTTTTAGCTGCAAAGGCAAGTTTAAGGCACCTTCTCATTCACTGTATCAGCATTTGCAGCCACAGGTTTGTTCGTTGTGTCCGACATTCAGTACCATTGCTGCAACGCATATTTTGGTGGTTGTGCCCCTTCGTTTATAACTATTGAGCATTTGTTGCAGCTGCAGCTGTAACAGGTTGGATAAACTGTACAACCAGCCACTCATGTATGAGCTGTCAAAACAAAATATCAGCATAAGAGGAGGAATAAAGAAAAGAGAATAGACGGCAACAGTACAGCGTATACGACAGCTGGCGTGATGCAGGAGACTCTAAGGTAGGAGTACTACCCATCTTTAAATTTTCCCAGCAAATGTCAATATGTTCCAAAAAAGGAACATTTGCATAAAACACAGCAGTAAAACATATAGGCGTTAGCTCTTTATTTTATTTAAGAAAATCCTCAATGTTATCATTTTGGTCTTTTTTTATTTGAACATATTTTTTATCTTGTGAAAGGACTCCACAGACACTCGGCTATGACAAGATCACAATATGTCCTTTTGTGAGTAAGGAGTCAAGCATCATCACTAAGTCTTAAAAGTACAAAAGCTTGCATTGGGTTACATAGCTGTGATATTTTCCACAAACACCACACACAGTATGTGGAAACTCGTTTCCAAAAAGAGCGTATCTTGAAGGGAAATATGTTTCGTATGTTTCCAATATATTTGAACATTGCCAAGTAAACTATTACTACAACATCCGGAGGGTACAACAAATTCAAATCATGCAATCATCAAGTTATGCCTTAATTAAATAGCATATATAATAGTACTACCTAGATGATACAAGTTTTGCAAGACCACGTAAAATATTCACACAATCCAAAAAATTATGCAAGAGCACTGAAAATGAGTAGTTGCAGATGATATCTCTCTATAGCATACAGGTGTGTACTGTGATCCACTGATCCACTGTTCAATGCTTGCAGTACGTACTGTACTGCAAGTATTTGCAATGTATGGGCAGCGCTTAGCAGTCGTGGGTGCAGGTATAGTTTCCATGTTCACATTACTTGCAGTGGTGAAGGAGAGTGTTAGGACCATCCGAATATCTGCCAATGTACACAATGCGCTTTGGCTTGCAAATTTTATAAATTTGTATCAGCCAGGATCCTACCATCAAGATTCTGCCGTACATGGTAATACAGTAAAATCTCGTTAATTCAGCCTTCAAGGAACCAAGGAAAATGTTTGAATTAACCGCAAGTTTGATTTATCGAATGGCCCTAAAGAACTGCTGAAGACCGATGCTATTTAATAAGAAATATGGTTGTCTATACATGTGAGATGAAAGCTAAGCAATCGTGACAATATTTGACGGTTTTTTCAAGTGCTTAGTTTTGTGCACACTGTCAGGAGTGTTGAAGAATATTGTTTCAGAATCATAAGCATCTCTGCAGCCCTTTTCCTACTGCGACACAGTAGCAGTGTTTCACCATGCATTTCAGGTTCACGGAAGTCTAGTATATCGGTGATCAATAGCTTTGCGGGTCGTAACTTAACGTGGTCCCTCATCTGAATTAACTGATGCAAGCCTGCCGAAATGCGAATTAACGAGCATCCATCACCATGGACTTACATAGGTGTCTGCCAGGACCGCGCTCCAAGTTCGAACTATCCGAAATCCGAATTAACGAGTTCACAGTATACCTTTTGTTAAACTGACGAAGGGCAACACTTGCACGCTTTTGTGCACAAAGTGCTCTCGTCTGTAAATGGTTCAATGATCTGCCAATGTGTTATTTTCTAATTAACCATTACAAATGCCACATGATTGATGCCACCCCATACATGATACATTTTTTTGCCAGTGGCTTCTTAAAATACACCATGGTAAAAGATTAGTGTGTTCTTGATGCAGACCTGTTTTCATTGATAGAAAAGTCGTCATATATAAAGACAACAATACTATGCAGCATAATAAGTCATTCAAGTCTGTTAATTAAAAATTCATGCTGTAAAAAAGGGGACAGTCAAAGATAAAAGTGCACAATAATGGGTAAATTGCTCCCATTACTTATATTAAAACTTCTGAAGAAAAAAAAAAAGAAAACACAGCACAGTACATTTACTGCTTCAAAATATACACTCGAAACACACAATATGGGCTGATGTGCACCAGATTCCATATAATGTGATTGAGATGCTAAATTATTTGTGGATTTTTTTAACAATGCATGTGAAGTTAGTAAACAGAGATAACCTCAAGAAATGTGCACACTTAGTCAATATTTGATAACTGAATTTCATTTTAGACGTAGTTGCAGTTTCAGCAGCTGAATGACGACTGCTACATCATCAGTAGGTATCAGATCATGCGAGACACAAGAGTCACAATATCATACAACTGCGTTGTTGTTTAATTAGCTCGAAAGCTTGCGTGCTAGTCCACTTCTGAAAGTGGAATTGAGAGCATGTGAACAAGCAGTTACCATATTGCAGTTTTCTGATATTTCATCACATACCTCTTTGTGACACCACAGCTGATGCTTGATGGCTAAAAATGAAACTAGATCAAAGAAAAATTCAGATTATAAATTATTTACTAGGTGTAAGAAAATCTCATACTACAGCGTTCAGTGTTTACTAACATCTTACTCCCTAAAGGTACATTCTAAAGCAAGAGTACACAATGGAAAATTCGGTGTTTCAACCCCTGTAAACACAATGGGACAAAATACAGCTGAGTCCGGATATAACAGGGTCATAAAAGAGTTCTGTATGTAACGAGCTGCAATCGATTCGCTTGTTGTAACCTACGAACAAGAACACATTCTAGACACACTAGTGGCATGCATCTTGTAAGACATACCTCCCACTGCGGTGCCTGAAATGCAATGCTTACAAGGCGTTGCTAAGCCTAACCTGCTTCGCAACCAAGCAGCACTGAAACTACCCACAGCCTGTCAGATGTCTGATCTTGTTCATAGGCATGTGCAGAGGGGGAGGGGGCATCCTATCCCCCCCCCCCCCTCTCCCATTTTCTAATGAGGGCGCCAAGTTTGCCCCTATACCTTCACTCTGTTGGACCAGTGCGTTGTTTTTAAAAGTGCAGGGCTATGGCCACAGACATTTTTTTTTACTACACTGGCAGCGCAGAACTTGTGCTTTGTATTTCAAGCCACCTTTTCCTCCGAAAAGCCACGGACTGAATAACAAACTGCTGTGAGAAGCGCGTCATCGAATAATTTTCAATTCTGCAACTGTGGCGAAGCTTGTTTTGTTTCTTAAGCGCAGAATGTTTTGTATGTGTTGCTATACCATCACATCAAAATACATATGTTTTAAAACCAGTCCTCATCTTCACGCTGTGTTTTGGTCGCAGGGACCTCGTGGTGGAAGGGGGGGGGGGGGGGGAACTTGGCTCCCCGTAATGCAGAACTGCAGAACCCTGCGCACGCCTATGATCCTGTTACCACTGCACTGCAAAGAGAAATATTGCTCTGTAAAATTATGGTGCAGTGGTTTTCCGCAATGTCTTCAGCTGCAAAGTCGGCCAGGCAATGGCTGCTACTACGTCTTGGCTAGTTAGGTTGGCCTCACTACATGATAGTATTGCAGCATGGAAACCAAGTGGAGCATAGCGTAGGCCACCTTCAAACATAACAAACATTCATGTCGACAAGCGGTTTAAAAGAACTAGCTGGCCAAGACCATGCAGTCAACCAGTCTCCGTGCATGAAATGTTATCCGGGAGTGCTGTTAGGAGCAGTGCCACTTGCAGTAGCATGGTGCACCATTTAATACATATAAATGATCACCAAGATTGTAGTTTAGTATGCTGCAAGACGTTCCTGTACTTTCGCACACAACTTCCAGGAGGGTAATCTGTGCGTTCAAAACAGCCAATGATTTCAAATAACCGGGTCTGAAATGACTGGGTTTCATATATCTGGACTCAACTTTACAACCTTAACCAAACAGCTTCAGAGAACTTCAATGCGTTATGTAGCAGCCCTGCAAAATGAAGAATCATGCACAGAAAACAATGTTAAAAGCTGAAGTGTAAAATATTGTGATAAATAACATGGAGTACCATAATAAAAACAATAACAGCATGCGCTCCTTCAATGATGCATTTATAATATAGCAACCATTTTTCTGCTCAAGCTTACTGGCGTGACGCTGCTGAAACACAGGGGTTTTAGTCGCAAGTATTAGCAGATCTGCTTTTTTTTTTTTTTTTTTTGATACCTCAAAGGCCCCTGGTATGGGGCATTACATGAAGGATGGGCATGAGAGTTAAACAACAATGGTCTTGATAGTGTTCTTAAAATGGATGGTGTTGATATGATGCACGGCGTCCTGTGGTAGGTCATTCCAGTCCCGTTTCCATTCCACTTACACAACTGTAGCATTTACAACTTTGATTGACAGTTCACGTGTGTGTTTTCTTGAATTCTGTCAGCCATTTGCTTTGTATGAACATTAAAATTAAAGCCTGAAAATTAAAAAGAAGAAAGTGTTACTACCTACAACTGCTAAAACTGCACTCAGGCTACTACGAGGCACACCACAGTGGAAAGGCACCTGAATAATTTCTACCACATGAAGTTCTTTAAACTAAAGAAATCAAAAAGCTTTTTGAAGAAATTTGTTTTTAGCTGAAATCGAATGTTCAGCTTTTAATGCTCTGTCGATACTTCTACCTCAGCTAAAGATGAATTTATGGAGTCAAGAATTTGATTTAGTAGTAATAAATCTTTTTTTTTCCCGCTGCGCTTGATTTGAACTAGTGAGATGATCAAATGGGGCTTCGGATCCCCATTATAAAAATAATAGCAGTGTAGCCTGGCCTGAGATATGGTCAAAAAGGTATAGAATGCCTTGGTATCACCAAAGTTTGCTTGCAAAAGCAGCCAGAGGTTGCGAAGCCTGTAATCTTTTTAAACTCTGCTACGTAGTACAAACTCCATTTTCGATGAAACCAGCCTCTTCAGCACTGCATAGCCTGGTTTAACGTCCAAAAGCAACTCAGGCTATGAGAGATGCCGTAGTGAAGGACTCCGGAAATTTCGACCACCTGAGATTCGTGCCCTGGCATCACATAGCACATAGGCACTTTGATTTTTGCCTCCATCGTAAATCGGCCACCACGACAGGGATCTTTGTCACTACAATGTGGTACACTATTGATGCAGACCAACTTAAATTAGTCCTCAGCACTCCTTAAAGTGCACCCAAGCCTTAGCCCACGAATGTTTCTACATTCGACCTATATCCACCTGGATCGAGGCTGCAACATTATTCTCTGTATCGGTAGAATGCCACAGCCACCGATACACCGCAGCTGTCATTTCACCGCCGAAAGCTGACTTGTCGCGTGAGCGAGGAGGTGATGAACGGCACTTGCTTCTTGCGGTGCTTGCTGGGGTCATCGGGCACGTACGACTCGCAGTTGATCGCCACACGCCGGCACACCACAGTCAGCATGGAGAGCAGGTCGGAGAACTGCGCCTGCTCTCTGAGCACTGAGCACAGGCCCTGTATGAACCAGGAGCCATGAAGTTGGTGCCGCCACGAATAGAAACCTGCGACGAGAAGAGATCGTCACCGTAATATATGAGGAACCTCTTGGTGACAGACTGGTGACAGACTTCCTGGTGACAGACTGGTTGAAGTGTGTTTAGGAAAAGCAACCAGGTGTAAACCTTGTGACATGTTCTTTACTCGTCCTGAACAGCTTCAGAGGACACCTGACAGAGAACATGCGGCAACAGCTTCACACATCTAACACAGACTTGGTTGTCATACCTGGAGGTATGACCAGCATGCTTCAGCCACTGGACGTCTTCATAAGCCACACTTTTAAGTACGGATGTTACCATGCGTACAGCGAGTGCGTGGCAATGGCCGTCCATCAGAAGACTCCGACCAGCCAACTGAAGAAAGGCATCCCTTGTGGCCGTGTGTCACTGGATACCCGAAGCATGGGACGTGGTTTTGTTTGAGACCGCAGAAATGAAGTTTCAAGGTGACAGGCACAAGCTGAACGGTATGAAGGATGACTTCACATGGAACCTGAACAAGCCAAGTCCCAACGAGTTTGGAAGAGAAGAACCAGGAATGTTTTGGCAATAACAAGGACAGGTACCACTGAAAATATTTATCCGCACTGCCGATTTTCACCCCAGATCTGGGAAACAAAATTGTGGCCATTACACGCTTTCACTGCCTTCTTTACTTGGCGACAGATAGTACTATCATGTGTTGTAAGGCAGGCCAATTTAATGTGCTCTGGATCGATTTCAACCGGCTATGTTCTACTGGGAAAACACTTTCTCAGAGAATCCGAAGCAGAGGATTTGGCGAAAGGTACCCTTTAGAGAGTTTTGTAAAATATAAATTTTTCCCTTTTTTTTTTGAATTGGTGAAGTCTTCAACCCTGTGCAGGGAAAAATGACCTGGAATAAGATATTTCTGATCTATAAGAAAGAATTTCAAGTTATAGCATGGAACATCACTGGTTTCGACCACTGGTACAACGTGCAACCCCAACTCCTTCCTGTGTGTGTATAAGATGGCCAGTTGGGAAAAAAAGAAGCAAAATTAATATCGCTATTAAAGATTCTGAAGTTTCTAGACCTTTCCACCACGTTCACACCCACATGTTGAAACATTCCTCTACACGGGCAAACATAGACAAGAAAGTTCACTGCAAATTACCAACTAGCACAGACCCACACTTTACTAAGCAAACTGGTTCTCTACAGTTTGCGTTGTGTCAGTGCCACGTCCATGCAACCATCCATAAAGCACTAAGGCACAGGGGTGTAGCCAGGGGGTGTGTGTGTATGTGGGGGGGGTGTTTCGGTGTGAGAACGGCACCCGGAACTTTCCAATCGCAGCATCCTCCTCCTGCTTTCGGATTTTTTCCTTTTTGCTACTTATTTTCTATCAGCAATGCATAACTACCTCCTGAAAAATATATCTGGCTTCACCACTGCTACTATCAGGAAATGCCTATTAAAAAGGTTTGTGGACAAAGTCTGCACATAAAGAGCACAAGCTGAGGTAAGGGCTTGAAATTAAAACTTTGTTTTCTTTATAGGACCAAAGCTGCATACAAATACAAATATTTTTTTAACATCGAGTATGTTAGGTGTGCATCCAAAAAGCCTTGGACTGGCCTGATAAAGGGGTGCACCCCTACATACAGGAAAAGCGGACGCAATCGAGCAGGGGCGAAACAAGATGAGAAATATTAAAATAACAAAAGAATCAGACATAGCTAAGCATTACTAGACCCTTTGCAAGAAAAATACACAAGTGATAGCTGTGAAAATACTAAAGTATAGAGACGCAATAAATACAGAACGAATCATTGAAGAAAGTGTAAAGCAAGAAAAAAAAATTCCATTATGAAGCAAGCTGCAGTGGATGAGTTGTGGATTAATGTCAAGCAGTGAAACCCCGGTACAGGTCGTTGTGATGTAAGCTGATGCACTTAATTGTGCACATAGAGTCGCTTGCGTCCATTTACCTGGTACTGAAGAGTAGGCCGTAAGGAAGTCAGCATGCGTTGGAATGCGACATAGCCTCGTGGGGGAGTCGGAAGTCTCAACAATGGCATCAGCGCCTGGGTCGTACCGATCGCCACGACAGGCCTGCAGAGCATGGGGATAAGCAATGGAAAGTTTAAGAATTCAGCTTTAAATGAACATTGAAATAATGCCCACATGCTCTTTCTTCTTTTCCATAGGTCTGCTGCATACAACAGCCTGCTTTATCATTGCTGTTTTCCCGTACCAACTGCGCATAAGAGTATTTATCCTCCACACACACTACCACACACAAAAACATCGTTAAAGCAAACAGGTAAAGAAATCACAAATTGGTCTGATACAGACAGAATTCTTAGTAACAATTCTATCACAAACTGATGCAAGAAAAGAGCAGTTAAATCAGTGATGGGATGGCAACTTGGGTAATCCTTTCTGTACTCCTGGACAATTTTTTCTGGCTATGCAGCCATAGCTACAGAGCTGGAACACATCAGCTCACTGTGCAGTTGAATATAGTCCCTCCAGAAATTTCATGGATTTTGATCTCAAATATTATACCATTATGGAAATATTCATGTTATTTATAACACCAAGAGTGTACTACAATACAAGCCAGTACAACGTTAGTGTAGTGAAATTTCACATCAGCACATAATGCCGTGCAAATGCCATGGCAGCGCCATCTGTCAGGAACCCTCCAAAGTGTACATCGGCTGCTTTTGCGGCGTCTACCCGCCAATTTCTGTACGCTTTCGCAATGCGTTTGTTTTGACAATGGACATTCATTAACAACGAATCTACATTCAGTTATGACTTTAGCGGTATAAAGAAAGACAATCTGCATCGTTGGTGGCTCGAGAAGTATGGTTTCAAATAAAGCTGGAAATGAAACAAAAACGACAACAGAGGCCAGATATGCCAGAACTACTTAATGTAGCAATGCAGTGACGGACGCTATGCCTCTGTCGCCTTGGCTGCATAGCCACGAAAGGCTGTTCGGGAGTATAAAGAAGTGGAGAGACTTTTTTTTCCCAAATGTTTGCACAGTTTCAAAGGTATCTGTTCCCCACAACACAAAAACTGAGAAACAGGCCAAGTGCTTGCTAATATGGTTTCCCCGCCTCACAGGCATGTCCTGTTGAAGATATGTCAGAGCGAAAGCTACAGCTGTTTATACTACCTCCGTAACACACAACATGAGCACAGTATTGCTGCCAAAAGGCAACAACCATCCATGCCCCTTCTGAGGTGCTGTTGATAAGAGCAAGAGGCAGGAAAGTATGCTGAATGGCTTTGACAATACAGCATACAACATGGCTTCTTTCATCCTGTGACTGTCACAACCTCCTCGGCAGTTTTTCCTTTTCCTTAAAGGGGTCCTGGTACAAAATTTGAGTGATTGTTTCGCTCGTTTGTTGCAATTGCTGAGTTACGGCAATGCTAATACTACCCGACGCAACACTCATATTTCACTGTCTGATATTTAAATTCACTCGAGAACCAAAATCATGCCATTGCTGACGGTGTCGGCACACAGTGGTGGTTCTTTGTGGCAGATATGACTTCAACTCACGCACACTTTTTTACGATTGAGTAAACAAAAAATGCACAGCATATTGTACCTATTAGGAAAAATTTGTTACGTTGCTTTGATGTTTTTTATGTTAAGTCAATGATTCCAACATGTTTGCTTCACACAAAGGCACTCCACAGCAAGCGACTCAAAAAGCACCAACAGAGGTGCTGGTTACTACTTTGCATCAAAGATTTTCACGACCTATACACGTGAACAGCTACCTGTGGCTAGGCAGCCAAAGTTGGGCAGAAAAGAATTGAACGAACTCGCCACTGGCTACTGTAGGACGCCTGTGGATAGAGAGAAAGGGGCGGTCAAGGAGTGGGCTCAGGAGAAAAGCACAATTAGTTGGGGGTGCATGGTGACAAAGGAATGTCTCCTTCCCCTGCCTGCTCCTGGTCTCTTTGTTCCTCATTCTATTGCTGTGAGGCACCCACACGGTCTTGGCCACATAAGAGAGATCGCCAAATTTAGCAAAAACGTGTTACTGCGAACAGGAAACCATGAGAACCCATCTTCCGCGACGTCGTAGTGACGTGCACATGTAAGCTGTTTTGATTGGTCCCGCTGTGTGTCGTCATTGGGTGAGTGAAATAGGAAAGCGAAAGAGTGGAAAAAATGAGTTGAAAGCAATTTTTGGTTTGCTTCTATTTTGAAAATTCATTCCTGAATAACTCCGGTTCTAGTGCACTGATTCATGTAATTCTATTTGATTCGGTATCTGCGTGACATAAATAATTCATCCAAAGCAAAGTAGACGAGCGTTACAAGGCCCCTTTAACCCTTTGACTGTTGAATAGTCTGAAAAACATTCACCCCCAGTGCCAAATTTTTTTACACTTTATGCGCTCAGCGCAGCACCCGAACAGCAAAAATGCCGCAGGACGGAATGCGGCCGCAGTACCAGTACGGCAAAAACAGTGAAAGGGTTAATTGAACCAGCTTCTCTCTATGAAACACAGCAGCTTTTACTCCTTTCTGAATATAGCCAAAGCAAAACTTGTTTCAGAGCAACGGGTTTTTAACATTTGCAGTTTCACACATTCCACCGGGGTGACTTCACAGGCAAGCCTGCATTTATAACACCTAAATTTTACCCATTCATAAGTCTCCACATTGTGCTAGCTGAAAGAGGAAACAATGGTCCTGTTTTCGGTAATCTCCCAGACTTCATAAATGGGTCCATCATCACAGCAGCCGAATTCAAGTGCAAGGATTTCACTGATAACATTTGAGATGCGATCATTGCATCATGCAATGATCGCAACTTTTATGTGCAAAGGAGGTGCTTTTTAGATGCTCCGTTGATTAAAAACTCTTTGCTTTAAATAATGAATTTATTGCAACAATGAGGCGGACATTTAAGGAAAAAAATGCTGCCACAATCCCGTAAGGCTTGAAGGAAGCTCCAAAGCTGTCGCATAAATAAACTACACATGCTCACCTGAATGAAGAAAAGCTTGGGTTTGCCAACGAGGCTGGGGCAGACATCCCCGCGGAAGGGTTCCATAATGCTATCTGCTGGAATCTTGCCGTCTTTTGCGTAAAGCACGTTGTCACCACCGTGTGTCAAAAAGCAGCAGATGAAGCAGTCATCGTCTGAGTAGTCCGCTTTTCCAACTGTGAAAAAACAGAAATGAGAATTAGCAATAGTTTTTATTAGTAGGTCTCATTATGTTTGCTTGCACATAAGGTGCTAAGGCATCAAACATAGGATTTAAAGGTCCTGCAGCAATATGGCCAACACTTTAGAATGTTTATATAGCAGTAGCTCAATTAGGATGTTTAAGTAAGAGGGACTAATAAGTGTTCATTCACCAATAAGTAGGCTGAGAAAAATATAAATACAAATGGCAAGAACTGCTAGTTGCATGCAGGAAAAATTGAACAAATTAGTTGACGGAGTCTCGTATAGGTCAACAGCTTTAACCACATTGCTGCAAAACAACTCTGCGATGCTACTATTACATTTCTGAGACTGGGCACAAAATATGGTCCAAATATTCATTTTTTGAAGGAAAGGTGACTTTGGACCTGAAAATTATTTCTAGCATAGTATTCATACACATCTTTTTTAACTTCAAGCTATTTCTGCCTGGCATCAGTGAAGCTCTGTAAGATAATCAATGTGAAGGAGAAAAGGCTAATATACTGTTCTGTAAGCAGTTAAAGCTGTCGAAGTCTCTTTCTCAATAATCTGGATAGAACCTGTTGTAGACAATGCATTAACCCATCTTTAGATGTACTAACTTAAGGTGCTATATGGATTTGCTAACATTTAGGTTACCAAGTAAAAAAAAAATAATTTTTAAAAATACATTAAGCAGCTTTCTGCAGCTGCATGTATTGAGAGTTTGAGTCACTCACGCTCCTTCAGTTTCTTCTCAGTATCCCTGAGTGACAAGTCCGAGTGGAGGACAGGCTCAAAGCCCAAATCTTCGAAACAGTTGATGAGACTGCTGGCATCCATGTCCGTGCCATCACGCTCGCACAGCCCAGTGTGACGATCAAAACGCTGCATGGGACAAAAGCAAAGTACAAAAAGACACACCTAAGTCAGAAAGATCATGCATTTTGCCCTACTGGACGCAATATCAACGCTAAAAATCAAGGCCACACTATGATGCCTATGTACAGCCCAAAGGCCATGCACAGGACAAGGCACCCTGAAAGCCTTGAACTGTGATAAAAACATTCATGTTATGTTATGTCCTCAAAGATGGTTAGAAGAGTGATGGTTCTGTTACTAAGATGAAGTTCACTGGCATAATGAAACCTAGATAATTTGACATCACTTGGTTCAAAATCCTGATGAGTTCAAATACTTTCACAAATACCAAAATTCATTAGACATATTTTACTGGATAATTCGAACGGCCAGCATGCTACTGACCAGATAATTTAGTATTATTAATTTTACTGGCAGCCTCTAGGAATTCCACTAAAAGTGACCATTAAACTAGTTCTGTGCCCTCCCCTCCCAGTTCTGCACCCCAGAACGCTGTTTGCCTTCAAGTAGAAGTACTTGCTGTAGGGCTAGTTGGTTCATGCTAACCAATGAAACGGCAAAAGAACACGATCACAGAAAAGAAGAGGGATAGAAAGAGCGCCTCTTTCCATCTCTCTTCTTTCCTACAGCCGTCTGCTTGCGCCATTCCATTGGTTTGCCTCCAAGGCTCACATACAGTGGAGTCACATTTTGAACTAAGCTAAATTTGGATTTGTGGTTTATTATGACCAACAGTTCTGCCCCATTAACACTAAACATGTTAAAAAGATCTCACTTGAAATCGGTCCTCATAACTAAAACACTCGGCTCTCTTCAACTTTTTTTTTCTATTCTTGCTTTTGGCACTCAAACTGTTGTGCGCGAACTTTTTTTTTTTTTTAATATTTTGAAATGTCATTGCGAGTGCAATTTACTTTATATATGCATTGACCTTGACCATTCTATGTCCTGCATATTTTGTATATTTTGAATATCTGCCCTCATTACCTTTCTAACAAAATTTTGATGAGCCTTTTGCATTCTTACCTTTACCCATTACAATGCTTTTGTAAGGCAAATAATTTATGTATCATGTATTACGCTCTCACTCTCCTTTGTGAAGTGTTGCATACATGTGATGGCCAGTTTTCGACAATTTCTGTTGTTTCCACAGCAGCCAAGAAAGATAAAGTATAAAAAGTGTTTATCTAATAGATGGCCAAACAAGTATACACCAGCTGAAACGTTGAAGCAAGTAATTCTGCAAGAAAGGAAGCTCAAAAATGAACAAACAAATAAGAGACAATTTAGATTTCATACAATACCCAATTTCTACGCCTCCCAAAACAGACACCTAGAGCAATGAACCTATGAGCTGCCTGTGTTATTTGTGCCAACCTTATATGTACACTTCGGCCGTGTACGCCTTCTGTTATGCGTAGAAAATGCGCTCTTTCTACCATTTGGATTCTCTAGACCTGGGTGGTGGTTCTCCAGCTGTCAGCCCCGGCATGTAGTCAAATTCACTGTCATTAAAGCATCTTTTTCCAGAGTCATAATGGAAAAAGCAAGAAGTTTATGAATGAATACGAGACATCAGACTTCTCTACAGGCAGGAGATTAAGTTATAACGAAATATAGTGCAGTTCAAAAGCAGTGCACTGGCCTATCTTCAGTGTGTAATTATATCTTACTGGTGAAGTTGCGAGGCACATCTTCCATAAAAGTAATCCCAAAGGTGTAAATGCTGGCAGTACTTGAGATGATCAGCCGGTTGGAAATGAAGTCAACTTCTGGCCCTCTTCAGCAGCTTTTTGAAAAAGGAGTCTTTCATCGCAATTTTTTTGCCTTCTTATATAAGCCACAAATATCGCTGTACCTTGTTGAGCAAGTGATGAAGAGTCAAAAATGAATATTTGCACCATGTATCCTAATTTATGCTCACTTTGTAGTTGAAGATGACGCATTTGCCTCGCCTTAGGCGTGTCATGCTGTACTCTTCCGCATTAAGTGGCGTTCTCAACACTGGGTGCTGGGGAGCTGGCGACGGCCTGCTGAATATCCTGGGAATGCAACAGGTTACAAAATGCAAGAAAGAAAATAAATAAAAAAGATGCCACATTTTGTGCAGCAAAAGCAGACAATGGTGACATTGCAAACATTTAGTTGTGGAAAGCATGCAGATGGCCAACATGAAGCTTCCTGTTTAACGGGTTACTGAAGGTTACTCTGTGTAGTTTTCATTTTAGATGGCTTTTTCTGACTCTGTCAAAGTTGATTTGGCAGCAAGAAACTTATTGTTCGCTCAAAAATATATGGACACAAATAACAATTCAGTGAGCACTGGCTGAAAGAAAATTGCGGAGTAGCCTATGCTGAAAGTGACCTGTGAAAAGTGATCGATGTCATTGCAGCTTGCTTATGAAACTGCTGGAAGAGGCAATACTTACATTTCAATACCTTGTCTTTCCTTAGCACAGAGGAGCTCCCTTTTCAGTGAAGGAAGTCCCTTTTCAATCAGAACATAGTAACCAATTGATATAGGCCAACTTATCTTACCTCAAAGTCCCTTCAACATTTACAGTATCAAGATAACACTTACCCTCCAAAAATGGTTCTGGCATCAGTTTGACTGCTGCCATTGGCTGAAATGAGATAGCAGGAAGAAAAATTTTTAGAGAGAAAAAACATAACCCCAAGCAGAATAAGAGCAGAATTGATCTTGAAGCTGATTAGACAGTGCAAGAAAGGCAAGCTCGAAATATATATTGCCTTCATTGAACCAGCTGGCTGATATCTCGCTGCCAAGCCATGTATCAAAGCATTTGTGACAGAACACATGTTGGGTTTCATGGCACCACAAAACGTTTGCGGGCTTTGAGATATAATTTATGCATTTATAGTGGAAATCCTGTTCCAGTAAATGCTCACAAATAGGCTTCATAACATGATGGTGCAGGGCGCTCTGCAAAACACAGAAGGCTTCTTAATTTTTAGTGGTTATAAATAATTTTCATGTACAGCCTAAAATAAAATGCTAGGTTCACTAAATTAAGCCGACACACGTTAGGGTCATGCAATGTAGACATACAGCAGGTAGACATACAGCAATAGTTTTCATTGCAGCATATTGCTCTATGATCAAGATGTGCAATGTTTAGAGCATATTCTTCTATTTATGCTTACAAATTAGACTACTTATCAACCAGTCCTATCAAAGTGCTGTAAAATAACTAATACTCGTTTATTCTGAAAGGTGGTTCCAACATTTCATTTCTCGTGCTTTGTGTATACACAGCCAAATGTTAATAGCAGTTGCCTGATTAGTTTTTTTTTTTTTTTCTATTGTTAATTGTGAGCAAAGCTATCTAAATGTGCATATCCTGAGAACTAATTGGCATGGCCAAAATGTGATTGCATAGTTTAATCCAGCTCAATACACTGCACAATGCTGAACGGTTTCTCCTTAAACTGTGCACCAGTGTGGAAAATGAGAGTGCAGATTGGGCGTGCAGGACAACCATGGGGCCTCTTCTTCGTCTTCTTGGCCTTATGAAGTATGGCGTATAGCCATATGGGGGGATTGGACAAAGTGACTGCCTCTTCTATGTTCTTCTCTGGTGCCAAGATTAAGTTGAAACTGCCCCTCCAAAATTTCTTCATTATGTGAACACTTTCAGTATGAATGACCCAGAAATTACAAAAATTGCCCTAAGATCTGTTCAGCCACACAAGCAACCAAAATGCACAAAACTGCATGGCTTTTGCCTTCAGACAAAACTGCAAAATAAGGTCACGCGCGCTTATCTGGCGGAGCAGTAATGAAAATCCCCTTGACTTATTTTTCTTTCGATTGTAACGTACAGTTTTCTTATGTCAGAAGGCCATGCAGGCTTAGGCAACGAAAGGCAGCGATTGTCGGGCTGTGCCCGCGACCTCCTACACGTGTTTGACCTCGCGTAGACGACGCACTTTTCTCCTTAGTCGAACCTCCTCTCCTTTAAGTCTAGCACACCGCGCATTCTCCTTAGTCGAACCTCCTCTCCTTTAAGTCCAGCACGTGTCAAACCCCCTACTCACATCGCGCATTCTCCTTGAACAATATTTTCGATCACGACTTGAGTTCGCAGATCTATGTTCAAGTGAAGGCAATCATGCTACTCTGCGTAATCAATAAATGCACACTAGAGCCCGCACCCCCAAGAACACAATGTTTTAGTTCAAAAATTAAAGCAGTCCGCAGCCAGCCAAAATCGTGCATGGATTATGACATGGTACACATAACGTGATAACCCATCATTTCCTTGCATTTGTTTTCTGAATTACGAAGACAGAGCTAGGTACGCGCTGTACGATTGCAAGGCATTTTATAAATCAAGCGACAGATGCGTGTCAGCTGATGGCTGTTGCCGTGGTTTAAAAACATCCGCCACTATACTCTGGCGCGTTGTCACATCAGAATACCGCATCGAAGCGCTGAGCAACGTTGGTGTTGAGTCTCTTCACAGCACTTTGCGTCCACAACGAAAGTTTTGACCGAAAACATGCAAAAGCGCGCCCGATCTTAATTCCGAAACAAACTGGTACAAGTTTGCGGAACAAATGTTTCATTTCAATAATGCCGCGATTAGAAAAGCGTCACTTGCCTTGTTCTTCATTTCTTCCGTTCATTTCATGACTGTCTCCGTTGCTACCGTTGCTGTAAGCCATTGCACAAGGATGACCTGTTTACGCCCACAACCACGCGAATCCGATTCTGCCGCTCAAGCTCAAGAAAAGCCGTGAATGAAACCGGTCCCCACGCGCGCCGCGCTCACGGCACGTGGGGACTTCGAAACACAAGACCACCAGCCAACTTCAGCCGCTGATGCCAAAAAGTCAAAAACAACGCGCGCTTGCCTGCACTAATGTGCACTTTCAAGCGGTATTGTCAGTATTGTCACCTGCCGGTGAGAATTAATCCTATTTTTGGAAAAGAAAATGATAAAACGTCGAAAAGACAGCTCTTATTTTTTCGAACAGATGGCAGTCAAGTTTGTTGACGCACATTACGGAGCTAAAAAATGTTTTAAAGTTGTGCCAGAAGCTTGAATTTCTTTACTAAATTATATAGTGAACTAGAATACTTTCTAGTGGCGCGAACGACGACGCTCGGGCCACGGCCGGTCTCGAGGGAGAGGGCGCGCGCTCCCTCGAGACCGGTCGTGGCTCGGGCACGCCGATTTTCATTGACGCCGCCAGATGGCGCCACTGCAACATCTACTAGTCCACTTTTCAATGCTTTTTTACAATAGTACGACATAGCACCGATGCTTTTGTGCGCCTATTCAGTAAAAGTAGTGATTTTTTTCCCTATGCCGACGTATGTGGACCTCCACCCATGATAGAAGGCGTTTCATTGGACATTATTCGGGTTTTCGCCGTTGCACTAGGGTGAAAGCGCTCTTATTTCGCTGGCGTCTGCTACAGCTCATGCGGGACGAGTTATCGCGCACTGTAAATCGTTATGGCACATTTATTTGTACGGGACGGGTATTTTTCTGAGCCCTGCAGAGCCCGCTTTATTACAGAGCAAACTCAACTGTCAGCAGCAGACTGGTAGCAGAGTGGCTAGGCATCGTGCGCACGTACGGGTTCTCGCATCTCTCCAACCACGCCGCAAACTCATTTAGCCAATAGTAATGATTATATTACACTGCGCTATTCGGTATCCACTGGTAACCAGGAATGCTCATTTTAGCTTGATATCTGCTTAGCGTTAGGAAATTTGCCAACTGGTAAAGTGAGGAGCAGCTTCAGGCTGTTACATAATTTATTTCTTTTTACAAAGTGGTCATGAAAAAAAAAAAAGTCCTACGCTTTGAAACGAATCATCCAGCGATGTTCTGTGGCGTCACCATTATTCTATGTTCACAGCAACAATATCTGTAATAAATCATCGCTGTAAGCCAGGTGCTAATTAAAATCATTTCATCATGCATCTCATATGCATATAACATATATGCCAAAAATACATACATGAGGGCAGAGCAATTTTGTTTAGATACTTCACAAGGCTTCTCCGCTGCTGTTTTATTTTATTTGAGTGCATGGGACAAAAGCCATCAAAAATGAGTTGTTTTGTGAAATTATTGACTAAACAGTCCTAACAATGAGTTGTTTTGTGAAATTATTGACTACACAATTAAACAGTCCTAAGAGCATCCATCTGCTCATCTTCAGGTGCTTTGAAGCTTGACATTGCGCTGGTTAATGCATTTTGTGAAAAAGTGCATGCGGGTACTTAAGCAGTGATTTCAGCTGCACCAATTTGACAGTGTTCAGAGCACCCGTTAGCAGGTTTGCTTGGCCAGTAGCATATACTGAGTACAAGCTGCCTGCTTGAATTTAGGCTGAAGCAGGTTGTAAACACATTCTCAAGATCAGCCACAAACTGGTATCACTTGAAGGGTACAAAAGGCCTCTGTTGTCCTTAAAATTAGTAAAATTAGCCAAGTTTAATACATGTGATATCTTTTTCTTTTCAGAAAAAGATTAAAGTCTTTCTCACAGTTAGTTTGAGGTAGGATAGAGAGACCACAATTGTATACAGCTGCCAGCCAACTGGTTCACCCCAGGCAATGTTTTATTTTGAAGTTAAGTAATTAGTAATTATTTTTTTATATGACTAACTATTGCCTTTAGACAATAACTGGGTTTGCAGAATTTGAGAGCGCCTTCTAAAACCTCCATTCCATTTATTTCCGATAAAGAAAGCCTCATCGTTTTTCCAAGCTCTAAAGAAAGCCTGCGAAATACAAAAATTATCAGCCTGTATAGCGCTGAGACTGGGCTGTTGAGTCACGGCCGCAGCTAATTTCTGTCACTCAAACCATGCACGGTTGGGAGCACAACAATATCGTAGCGCATGAATGCGTCAGTCACGTGATTTTTTTTTTATTTCGTGGGCTTCCTATAGAGGTGGGAAAAGCTATGCACATGAGGTTTTCTTTATCAGGAATAAATGAAATGGGAGTTTCAGAAGGTCCTCCCCAACTTTGCAAATCACATTTATTTGAACGCAATACTTAGTAAATTAGAATTTCAAAATGAAAAATTGCCTGCACTGCTTTTTTTATCGACATTTACTGTCTTAGGGCATCAGTAGGGTATGATATGAAGGATATGAATAAATAATTAAATAAATGTGCCAGCTAGAGATCCAAGGATATACCATGACTACGCGGAATTGAATTTAATTTAATCTGAGCTGTCTGATCTATTGAGCCAGTGGTAGTATTCGAGATCACGCAAACAGTCGAAGCTTTCTCCCCCCCCCCCCCCCCCCCCCTTTCTGTTCAGACCTGGTGCGCCAGGTGGCTGTCTGCAAGTGGTTTCTCTGGCCTTACTGAAATGGTTTATTTTTAACCCTTGGCTGAAGTTAGCTTGGACACGCGGTATAAAATATGTCGGCTATCGTTTGGTGCCACAGGCTTAATAGCAAGAATCTGCACTGAGCACAACTCTCTGCAACATCAATATTGCCCACATCCAGCCTTGGCTTCACGGGTTTGACGGTAATATGTAACTGCGGCGCCACAAGCGGCGGTCAGTGGCGTCCGGCGTGCAAGAGGCGCCCATTTTCCTTCCGTTCGCGCCACTAGAAAGTATTCTAGTTCACTATACTAAATTATAACAACACTATAATATAATGGGCCTTACTACTGCAGCGCCACCCTAAAGCTTCTGCAGATTCGGTTTCGGTATTGGGAAGTTATCAGTAGCACATATTTCGCGTCATTTTTCGCTACCTAGCCCCTTGTTCTACTAGTGCAGTCGCATTACTACCTGTACTACCTGTAAGCAAAATCCAATGTTCGTTTGAAGCCGATTTTTCTCGAACAAATAAAGAAAATGAACAAATAAACTCTTCACATCATGTGGTTTTGAACAGAGGGAGAGGCGAACAAACCAGCATTTCTGGCCGCCTAACTCGTCAGACCACTGCATCGTTTCTTGTTTTTAAGGCGAAAGCCCTAGGCTAATGATTCCGTGCGCGAGAGTTGTGCGTGGGATCTGTGCATTGGATCTGTGCATTGGATCTGTCTGTGCACTGATGTGTCACTTGTCAGTCATCCTAATGACATCATCACAAAAATTAAAATCCTGTCTTCACCGGAAATCTAACCTCCCTTCCTTGTATTCCCAGCCGAGCGCTTTAACCAATAGCGCCACGACCGGGATCGTGAAACACCACATCATAATTCTCCTTGTTTACCGTGAGGATGATAGTAGCGATGACATATGACGCTGCAATTAGTGATAATGACAATGATGACGGTGCATTTATTTGATAATTATAATGAGAGCAAACGTAATGCACCGTGGGCTGCAGCAACGCTCAGGCTTTCGCATTTCTGCAGTGCAGATTCCACAGTGCTCTCGGAAAAAAGGATTATTTACAGCGCTGCCACGCACCTTGCTGGCAACCAGATCTGAAAGTCTGGTTCTGTCGAAGGGGGAGCACATGTGGAGAGGGAAAAAACTAGAGAGAGAGAGAGAGAGAGAGAGAGAGAGAGAGAGAGAGAGAGAGAGAGAGAGAGAGAGAGCGGCTGGCGGCCTGCTTGGCGCTTCGTTTTACACAAAGGAGAAAATGATTCTTAAAGAATTTTTTTTAGCTGAATTTATGATACAGACCTGAAAAAAAAAAAAGGATCCTCGCACTCTCCCATGTGTTGTGCTCGACAATATCTGACGTAATTAAAACATGCAGCTCACAGTGAAACGGAGCATCAACGCTGTAATGTGTGTGATATAATTAGCGAAATCAATACTATAATAAGTGCGGTATGTACTTTTGACATAGAGGACAGCCCTAGCGCGTTTCTGAACAGTCTCGTCAGTCTGGTGCGACGAATACTTGTAAAGGTAAAGAAAGGTAAATAAAATTCTTGCAAATAAATGTGATTCAAACACACTTTATAACACGTGTTGCGTGATTACACGCTTGCTGTAGAATTCTTCTTCCAGCTAAACCATCGAATCCTTGCAGCTTTAATTTCGCACAGAAATAGCATTTGGTGTCAGTACTTCTTTATTTTTTTTTATTTTGTTGTTGTTGTTGTTTGCGTACTTGCCTGATTCGATCAGAAAAAGTTGGATGTTTGTGTCAACTGCGGCGGCGGTGAAACAAAACAAGCCGCTGCCCCAGCGATGGCATCAAAGTTGTCCAGCATGATCCGAGCACGGCCAACTCAATGCTGACCTCCAATAAAATTTAGGTGGGCCATCAGAAAATATGGCCCCCTGGACCAAGGTTAATTCCCTGCACGGCCAAAATTTGACCAAAATTTATGTTAAACTTAATTAGGTACGGCCAATTCAGTGGGTCCACCAGATTTGGATGTGCCATCCCCCAAAATTTGTCCCCTCCGGACTCTTGAAATTTTACTTCGTCTGAAATTGACCAAAATTCATGTCTCACCTAATCTGGGTATGACCAACTCAGTAGTGACTTCCAAAGTTAGGCAGGCGATCCAAAACTTTTAACACGCTTACGCATTCTCCGCGCATATAAGACCTGTGTTGTGCCCGGCATGGTGTGCGTGCAGATCTGATAGCGCTTGCTTGCTGTATTCATGGTACATTACATGGTACATTACATGGTACATCCCATATATCAGACACCAAGTTGTTTGACAATCATAAGAACGAAATTCTGTTAGCAAGTGCCTTCAACCGTCTCTTCGGCATCTTCAAGATGTATAAGGTTACGCAAAGAAATTTAACGCTGACAAGGTTCCTTTCAGCAATGTCTATACATCGTCGCAGAACGCATAATGCATGTGAGTTGAATTCCTTCTGCTAATGTGGATTGTCCATTGCATTCTGGGACAGCCACATTAGAAGTCGGCCAGACTGGTTTTTCGGAGCCAGCTGTATCTCTCACTACAAAAGACAAAAAACAACAAACAAAAACACGACCACTCAAGGCCAAATGTGCGCACATTATGTCCGGCTGGTAGCGGAAAAAATTAAGTTGAACAGCCAGCCTCTGTAAAAAAAAAAAAAGAAGAAAAAAAAAGCTTCTCTGACCTATTTAATTCTCCAACAGCACCTTCTGCAACTCTGATAGTTGAAAGAGGTCTGCATTAATTTTATATTTTATAGCAAAAGCCAGGTCTAACCGCTCGTTGCTGCGTGCCGTGTCCGTGGTCCCTGAGCCGGCGCCGCACCTAACAGGTGGCGTGACGTCCGAAGAAGAACGCTCGGTCACCCGCAGCTATAATGCTTTCGCTCCATATTCGGTTCATCTTAATTTTTTTTTTTCATTTGGCCTAGTCAACCAAGAGAATGACTTGTGTCATACGTAAAGTACACATATTAGGATATGTACACGTACATACGTTTATTATAAGGAGCTTTCTGAGATGCGACCAATACCTAAAATGAAGACCGAAACATATACGAGGGGGGATAATAAAGTCGTAAAGAAAGAAAAATAACTGAGTACAAGTTACAGCTTGAGAATAGAATGAAGCAAAATAAGAGAAGGTAGAAAGTGGAAAATAATTCAAGAACAAACGAAGCCGATAGGCAGCACAACGCAGAAAGAAAAAAACACAAAGAAACCTTGGAAAAGCCATTTGAAGTAAATCTTGGCTCTGCGGCTGGTTATTACTACTTGTTGAATTCGAAGCCCACATTCACTGACACTGACCACTGGTCAGGTGAATACGAGGTATTTAAAATCCCTCCGTATATACACACCAAGATATGCAATATGCGCAGTAGTGAGTTATAATTACTGGAACTCCCCCGCCGTTGGAGTGCAGTGATCGGGGCGCTGGACTGCCCAATTAAGTATGCGGGATTGAATCCCGGCCGTGACGGCTGCTTTTAAAAGTATTAAAAGTAGTAAAGATATTAAAAGACTGTTACTATTCACGGCCAGGTAAGTACAGTAAGTAATAGACATTAATTGATTTCGTAAACAAAATTTAAAGGGCGTATTCGTGGTTGCGGCTCTAATTTCAGAGCTCCTGTAGCCATTCGCTGCCGCTCGGGCCTGGTAAACCAGCTGTTGTTGGTCTTGCAGGTCGCAGCTAGACTGGGAGGCACTGTTCCTTTGTTTTATGTATTTGTAAGTTAGGTGCATGGTTTATGACCGCTCCATCCGGAAGAGTACATTTATCTCGAACATTAACAAGCAGCCAAAACAAAGAAGCTGTATTCATAAATATGCGACTATAGAAACCCAGAAGTCGGCGCAGTCAAATCAGCTCGTCATTGTTGGAGACTTCAACTCTCCCCACACGGAATGGGGATACAAACACAACTAAAAAAAATAGCCGTGGTTTAGCTTGTGGTGAAACCTGGAGTTACGCGAGACCTATCTGCATGGCTTAGGTTTGGCTTGAAAGTAAAGACATGGCTTTTGCACATTGCAGTTTACTGTGGTTTCCGATTTATTTATGCCATAGGGGGCACTTCTGACCACTGAAGTGCGATGAGGCGAAAGCCTCTATCGCGCGGTGGTCCGAAGCCCTCCACGACGGCACCTCTTTCTCCTCGTTTTCACTCCCATCTGTCACTCCCATCTGGCTGGCAGCTGCCAGCATATATGAACGTGCCTGCGTGGCCAAGGGATAACGCGAATGCAAGGGGCAGGCTGATTGTGAAATCACCCTCCCACATGAAAGGAGAGGCCCGAGTTGGCAGCTCCTGCCAAACGTAATGTCAGGAAGCCATACGTCCAGTTAGTGCTCGGCCACGTCAGCTGCCACCTACCGCCTCCCACGACTTCTTCTTCTTTCTTCGATCTTCGGATAGGCACGGACAGGCATGGCGAAATGGCTAGACTGTGGCCAATGTAGCTCTCGCTACAAATGAGGAGACCCCATATCCAACGCAATCACTATGCTAAATATGGTACTCCTCACTAACCCGCTCTACCATAGCCTCCTCTATGGCTCTACCCGACTAGAGAGGGCAGCCGCGTCTCAAGAGGCACATGTCCCGACCTCACGGCCAAGCTTGAGTAGCGCCCGATTCAAACGGTTCAGCCTTATCCTGCCATCCCCCAAGGATATGTCCGAGCCAGTACATCCGTCCTGGATGTCCGAGCCAGTCCGTCCGTCCGTCCGTCCACCCATCCATCGAACGATTGACCATTGGTGTCAAAAGCGACTTAGTTCTGCGAACGTAACTGTCTTGGGCAAGTCCGAAAACAGCAGAAGCAACAGCGGGCAAGAGACGGCGGCTGTTGGAGTTAAGCGGTCGTAAAGGTTGTGGCTTGGAAGAACAAAGCAAAGCTAGACCGTCTGTAAATATCTTCTCAATGCCTTTTCTTAATTCTTAACAATATTTAATGGACCAATTAGGATACTGCTTCTTCCTGTACGCTTAACACCCATCCTCCATCTCCTTCCTCGTAAAATGTTAGATCTCTGTGAAATTCATTTCCTGGAGAAACCGATGCAGGCTATCGAAGACCAGCTGCAGCA
Source organism: Amblyomma maculatum (assembly GCF_055883805.1). Classification (NCBI taxonomy): domain Eukaryota; kingdom Metazoa; phylum Arthropoda; class Arachnida; order Ixodida; family Ixodidae; genus Amblyomma; species Amblyomma maculatum. Next base: position 95,351,785 of record NC_139351.1, read on the forward strand.
CCTGTGGAAAGCGGCGAGCAAGCGCGACTTGCTTCGAATTTATTTTAAAATATAATTTTCCATCTGCTTCGGAGAATTCGATGGACATTGCCCTAGGCTTCCCTTAATCTGCAAACCTACGCGTGAGTATGAACGGCAATTGCAGCGGTTTTCCAAACCCCACTCGTATTTTGAATAGCAGCTTCTTGCGCTTTAGTGAATCGATAATTAACCACTTTACGTCATGGACTGCAACTTCGTTCTGTATGAAAATGTCTTAAAGAAACATATCCTATCAACAGAAGGTATCGTTTTAAAACCAGCTTTAGATATACAAGTTTAAGCACAATCTCGTACTCAGTGAAATCTTATTTTCTGCGATACCGGATTCGAAAACCATCTTCAAGAAAACCGTGCTATGGTTCGTAGCATTGCAATTGAGACAAAATATTTATGCATTACTTATCATAGTAAAATACGCGCTTACGCGAGGAGCCCATATTTTACGCCTCCCGTGAGGAGCAGAAAAGAAAGAGGAGTCATGGCGAGGCACGAATTGATATCACGAGGACACGAGAAGATCGCACGTTCTGTTCGAAGCCCGAAGGAGCCATGAAGAAGCAGAAAGCTCGCTGCGAGTGGCCGGCACAAAGTATGCGGTCTAGAATGGCGGCAGGAGGCTGCGAGGCGCCATCGACGACTAGTGGAGGACTGGACAGGCGGCAGCGGGTGGCGGGCCTGGGGCCGTTTTTGTCGTCATTCTTGGGAGTAGCGCTGACGCTGAGCATCATCACCATCGGCCTGTCTGTGCTGCGCCACCGCAGGGGTTCGCAGGGAGTCTCCGGAATGGGGCAGAACTCATGGAACACCTGCAACACTAAACTCTGTATGGCACACTTCCGTCGCCTCAAGGACACCCTGAACCAGAGCACAGCCCCTTGCGACGACTTTTACCGCTTTGCGTGTGGCGCATGGCATCCTCGGACAGCCAAGTCTGAGACCGCCTTCCGTGAGCTTCTGGCCATTGCCCAACAGGAAGCCATCAGGTACCTGGAGACCGCGAACGACGTTTCAAACAAGACAACGGTGCCACCAGGCAAAGTCCTGTCGTCCGACCAACTTCACCGCAGCAACCGAGCCGAGCATGCTTACAAGGCCTGTCTGCGTACCGGTAGCAACAGGGACGTCGCTTTACTGACCGAATTCCTCGCCAACCGATCGCTGTCGTGGCCCGAACGAACCATGGTGCCCGGACAGCCTCTGGACGTGCTTTTGGACCTTGACATCAAATGGAACCTGGGCCTATGGTTCTCGATTCGTGTCACGCCCGTATCAGGCCGAAATCAACGGCAGCTGCGCGTTGGACCTGGTGTCATCTCCAGCAATTGGAAGCGGGCTATGGATGCCATGATTGGTCAAGGAGTGTACAAAACACGCGTACATCATTTTTACAACGTCCTACGTGCGAGAGGCTCTGCAGCTATGAGCGACAAGGATCTAGATGAGCTCCGTCGGGACGAGTCAACCATTGTCGATGCCCTGTCCGGCTCGGTGGCCGGTGGCCAGAACGAACTGGCCTTCCCATTGAAGCAGATGCAGAAGCTGGCTACTCCTCGCCTAACCACTGCCCAGTGGGTCACTCTTCTCAACTGGCACCTCAACAAAGCCCTGAGGGTGACCGAGGCTGACCGCGTCCTCGCCACGAACGTGAAGCTGCTGCAGGCAGTAGACTCTTTGCTGAGCTCGATACCTGTCGAAGCAGTGCTACACCAGCTCGCATGGACGCTGGTTCAGCTTCTCGGATGGATGGCCGACCCATCCCTTCCGGGCCAACCCACTACGCTCGAGATAGGGGAGACACGGAGTGGCAACTGTTTCTGGGCCATGCACAGAGTGTTCGGTGTAACCTTTCTCTCTGGTTACATCAACACTAAATACCCGCTGCATTTGCGTGCCTCGGTGGATGGCATTCTAATGACCATCACTCAGACAGCCATAAATCTCTTCCTGAAGGCGACGTGGATCGATGCCGATAGCCGAGCTGCCGCCGTCAACAAGCTGCGCCGCATGAACACTACCTTGTGGCCTTCCGACTCCTATCTCAATACATCTGAGGTGGACGCCATCTTGGAGCATTTCCCGGAGCCCAGGGAGGATGGTGCCGTGCTACGGTACTGGATCAACGCGTTGTCGGCTCGTCGAGAGCTTCTTGGTAGGCGGGGGGACGTGGCCAACGCCTTCTCGTCAGGTGACGTTCAATCCCAGCGGGCCCTCTTCCGATACCACTACTACCTGAACGAGCTGGCTGTCTCATTACACTCGCTGCGCAGTCCGCTGTTCGTAGAAGGAGGGGGCCTTGCCATCAACATGGGCGGCTTCGGGGCCCACTATGCCGCTGCCCTTGTTCGGGCGTTTGATCCTCGAGGCGTCCTCGTGGACGGACGCGGGTTGGCCTCCGGTCTCTGGTGGGGAAACACCTCGTACCAGGACTACGAGCGGAAAACAGCGTGTCCCGAGACCGCCGCCAACGGAACAGACGGAGGTGCGCAGTCTTTCGAAGGAGTCGCCGCCGTCGAGATAGCCTACGCGGCCTTCAATGCGTCGCGATCCATCGCCGAAGGGGGCACTCTGACGCGCCGTGGACGACGCACCTTCTTGGGTCTATCGGAGGACCAGGCCTTCTTCGTCTCGTTCTGCCAGGCATCCTGCGCGCGTGAGCCGAGCGAGCGACAGCGGCTGTCTTGCACGTTGCCGTTGAAGAACTTCCGTGGATTCGCCGCCGCCTTCACCTGTCCCGTGGCCTCGCCCATGAACCCGGCTGTGCGATGCGGCTTCTTCGATACCAGTGACCAGCATGCTGCCCGTAAGGGTGAGAGTGGGTCTGGGCACCCGGAAGCAGGTGCGACCAGGGACGCAGGTAGCAGTGCGGGTGCCGTCGCAGCAGTGACGACCTGGTCGCAGCCATCGGTGCCCCGAGGCGGCAGTGACGATGAGGATCCGTTGTCGCTTGCGCCGACTAGTTTCGGGGGGAACATGTTCTGAGAGGCCCCCTTTAATAACGAATTATATAGTGGCCGCTAGCTGCAATATTTTTAAAATGAACGTTGTTCGAACGAAACGGCGCGAGAACTTTGCTGCCGGAAGCCATGCGGCTTTGATACAGTAAAGTCGGCGCACTTGTGCGCGCAAAAGTGATTGTGTGTTCATGTCCCCCTTTATATCCTTGATATATAATCTCAAAAACCACTGTTGTTGAAAAATCTTGACGGCTCCCTGCAACCTGTACCGACCGGACAAGGTTAATTCTTAAAATCCCTTCACACTACTCTGTGTCGTCAGTCCGGTAGGAGGGTTTATTTATACGCATTGCATATTTCTGCCCATATTAATTTAGAGATACCTAACAACCCCATCCGGGATTTTAAAAAGTGGGAGCATAAGCTTGATGGATGCGTAAAACACATTGAAATGAGTCAGGTTTAACATGGTACTGCTATTAGTAAGCTTAGCAAACTAGGTAATGGAGCAAGATATGTATAAAAAAGGAATAAGTTTACAAAGACACAATCATATTAGTTACATGTCAAAAACTATTACACTAATATAATAAAAAATACCATTGGCAATTTAACATGCTTGCTGAATTTTTTTATAAGCAGTTGTACAGTGTTTTAATCGTATTTATTTTTATTTGATTTCAAGCATCCCCTTTCCATGCGCACGATGACCACATCGAGAGGGGGGGGGGGGGTTAGATTCTAAACATCCAAAACCAAGCCCCCTCTCCCCTCTTCTTTACGCGGCTATATCTCGACGATACGGGCGGAAGAAATAATTTATCTGTCAAACATCTTCGGCACCCGCAATTACAGTTAACTTAAACTACAAGCTGTAGGTAGCCCTCTCCAAACTCACGACTCAGATCATGATCTGAGTGTGAGCCTGAGTGAGCCCGAGTGAGTCGACTGAAGAGTGAGTCCGCCGACCTATGAGCTCGGCTCCGATCCTTGTAGTGAAGCTTTTCGCTTCAAAAGAGGAAGGTGGCCGTGAAAACAGAAAGAGGTGCCGTAGTGGAAGGTTTCGGACCACTTCGTCACAGACGCTTTCGCCTCATCACACTTTAGTAGTCCAAAGTGCCTCGAGTTATTTTAAGGCGAATGGCTTTATTGCCTCATCTTTGTCGTCAGCAAAAGTGTCGCGCTTTTGCGGCGACTCTGATGTGTGTATACAGGCACATAAACACGAAACCGGTGCCGTTGAGACAGGTTCCTCGTTGTTTTAAACCGAGAGTGCGCGCTCACTACGATAAAGGAACAAAACGCTATTATGTTCCAGCTTTCTTCAACGAACTACTGGACGATGTATTTTCTTTGGCCACCACCCGCAAAACACCGAGTTGCTGTTCAAGCGTTAGAGAGCCTATAATATATACTGATGCTATCGGTGCATTTTTTGATAATGTGTTGTGCCAAATGTTTTTTTTTTTTTCTTTCTTGTTCCTTTTTCTTTTTGCCTCTGATGGAGTTTTGATGTAGCACGTAGATTGCCGCGGCTGTCGGTTGTCGCCGCACAAGCCCACTTGTGGCTTCGGCGCTTTCGTTTGTGTATGTTGTTTCAACTATACTGAATAAAGATTATTATTATTATTATTATTATTATTATTATTATTATTATTATTATTATTATTATTATTATTATTATTATTATTATTATTATTATTATTATTATTATTATTGAAAAGAATATTAGCAAATGCAAGAGATATCAAAAGAGGTTTAACTGCGCGATCGAGGTACGCGGTACTGTCTTCACTATGATGTGTCTGCAATTCCCAAACCTCAGTCGCGCAACCATCAGACCGGACACCTTTTAGTGCTTTGGGAAAGTGCTACCCCATAGCGACGTACGCGCCTTCTATGTGTAATCAGGGGCTCAGGCTAGCTGCGTGTGCTTGAGCAGTGACAACAGTCCTTTCTTTTTTCTCCCACGCGTGAAAATACTCCGTGGTCTGCACCGAAATCGCTTTCATTGTGACCCAGAAGTTTTCATACTGTAATTCATTAAAAAGACCGCACGTGCTCTCGATATCTGATTATGTGTTCTCTTAGCGGCGACTGAAATGTAAAGTCTGTTGCAAAAATTTTAGTCCACCGCGCCATTAATTAATTTTAACGGATGGGTGGATTGTATTTTTTGCAACAGGTGGCACATAGCTGAGCTGCGCCCTGCATATTTAAAATACAAATTGTCTCACGCTCCAGAATAATATATGATTCTCGCGCTTATTTCAAACAAATTTCTTCTATTCGAAACTCCAGACTGCTAGAACTGCTCACTCTGTTGTGATAACTCGACTGCAGACTAAAAAATAAAGGAAAGGCGTAACCTGACTAAACCTAAGTAGTAAGTAGATTAGCAAAAGCGGGCGACTCCTTCATGGATGTCTGCAGATCTTGGGTACACCACAGAAAGCCGGGTCTAGAAGACGTGAAGGTGTCGAGGGCATACTGAAGGGAGATGTCCCAGGAGGCGAGTCAGATAGGCAGTGGAGGGAAAGGGTAGGCACAGGACTGGAAGGCTCTGTGCCACTGTGTCAGGCAGTGTTGTGCATTTCTGGAGATGCGTGCCGGTAGCAATGAAGTTTGCCAGGTGTGTGAACAAGAAGAAGCAGGTGTGGGATGCAGAAGCGAAGCAGCAGCAGAAGAAGAAACGAGCGCCGACCGCCTCGTGCACCACACGTGTGAAGAAGTGGGCGGCGACAGGCCGCGGACAGCTAGTCACGCGGCTGAAGATTGTCTGAAGGTCAAACTGCGGCGCACGGGAAACGCGCCGCAGCTAGCCCAGTGAAGCTTCCTCTCCAAATCACTATTAACCCTGCCAACACACTGCAATAGCGCTCGTACGCATGGATTTTGCTCTTTTCCTGACCCCCTTCATCGTGAAAAACATCTGTAATAAAAAAAAGTAGCCTTTTTTACATACGGTTATAGCTGAAACTCATTCATCCATAGCGTGCTGGGAAATTAAACATGACATGAATATAAGGGTTGTGCACCACCTTGCAGCTGGGTTTCAGTTAGAAGTCGATAAAATACTGGCCGACAGTGACTACAACATAAGAGAAACACTAATAAAACCAACATGAAGGACGCTTCCGAGACAAAAGGAAAATATATAGCACGCAACCGCAACCTAACATTTACGTCCCCAACATTTGAGAAACATAGGAATCTTTATCAGGCTAGAAATGCAATTTAGTAATCATTCATGTGTTCTCTGAGCGCATTAATTCTACCACCTCAACTTCCATTCCTAAAATCCCCAGAAGACAACTCAAGCGGATTACCACTCGTTGTGCTGCCCAAAAACTATCCTCGTTTCTTCTAAAAGCAGCAGTGGGAGTCTCGCCATTAGGTGTCTTCAGTCATGGTGCTTGATTTGCCACTAGTTCTAAGTTATTTTGCAACAGTTTGCAAAAGCAGTGATGGCATTGCTTTTGAAAGCATTGCTAGGATTGAAGACACAATGTACCAACATTGTGAAATTTTAATATTTTTACGGCATGTCGCGCATTTCATTTTATTGTATTGTTCTGAATTATTTATATGTGATACACTAAGGTGGCAATATTACTCTCGTGGACACTGCACAAGAGCTACACGCCACCGAAGCGAGGCTGCATGGCGTCCAACGTCAGCGGCGTCAACTGTGCTGGGTTAGCGGGGTTGCAGCGGTGACGGCAGGAGTGCCAGGCGCAGCTGACGTTACCGAACCGCTCGGAGAGAACGCGTCGGCGGGCCGTATGACGTAATGCTCCGTGGAAGGCCACGGCACGCAGTATTCTGGCGGCTGCAGCACCATCTCGCTGATGGGCGGGCACTCAAACGCCTTCGCGAAATCGGGCAGGTGACGCAGCAGCGTGTTGAGCCTGTGAGTGTACGCATGGGGCTTTACAACCTAATCGACAATGATTAATTCTAAAGCATTTCTTGCCTCACGCTTCGTGTGATCAGAAAATGTCCTTCGCACATCTTGATCACCCACAGATCAATAATAATCAAATAATAGATGATTAAGCATGATATTTATGATTTAATTAGTCACGGTTAGTCATAGCTAGTCAGTCATGGTTAGCCGTAGCAAGGGTTACAGCGTCCGACGTCATAACAGCTCAACATGTCTGAACATGCCAGGCGTTGCCATAGTAACAGTGGTGGCGTCACTTCATTATTTCGCATTAGGGAGGCAAAAGTGCAACCCGACTTTAATTCCTCACGCATGCGAAATGCGGCAGCAGAGAGTAGAGGCTATGAGAAAGCCTGACAGAAGTCCCTGCTTCCACAGAGGTTGTGTCCAGTAAGGTCAAAATGCATATGTTAGTAATACTCTTAATTACCAAAAAAGACGCATGATGTAGATGGTAAAAGATAAATGGACAGTAATATCTGCGGTATACATATCTGCACGTAATTATTAACTGAAATATTGCTTTATTTTCATAGAGAACGTTTCCATCCCTTCTCAACGAATTCGAGAAAAACGACAAGAATATATATGAACAACACTAATATAATAATATTGCTGGATATATGAGAGCAAAAAAAAATCGTAAAATCATTGAGACGTACTGATTATTTACTGAGAGGAACTGCTATAATGGCGAGTTTTGCAGTTTCTGAAAATGCACATTGGACCGACTGGTGCAAGAGATGACGAAACAATGTGAGTACTTCTATTTGGCTTCAAAATACAAAACTTCTCGAAATTATCTGGTTTTTGAATGTGTGCTAAAAGTTAAACGTGCAGTGCTTAGCAGTAAAATAATAATAAAAAGAAACGTGAATAACTTGGAAACTGAAGGTTGGCGACACAGAAGTAAGTAACAGAAGCGGCTTAGGAGAGTAGCTGGTCATTCTTTTCAATAAGTTAATAATTTATTCCTGTACCGTGTTTACCCACCTGACGCTATTCGGAGGCAATAATCCGAACTCGATCAGCTTCCGGTTGGCGTTGGGGGAAAGCACCTCACACATGTACTGCGTATCGCGAAGCCACAAAGAAAAATGAAATAATGAATAAATATATAAGACAGAGAATAAAGTAGAATATTAAGGATAAAAAAGATTAATGGAAAGAAGGGACAAAATGAAATAAGAAATATGCTCTTTTTTTCACATGAAGTATTATAACCTTGATTCAAATGCCTGTGAGCAGCGCTGCTTATAGAGGGAAATCTTCAAATTTATTTATTTATTTCCAAATACTACAGGCAGCAGCGCTGCCCAAGCAGGAGAGGGATGCATTTGTGCATTTTGCGGTCGAAGTAGTGATTTGGCACCCAGCCTGCTTTCAAAAACATACACAAGATAACTATACAGCTTTCTGGAAACTTCCCTATTAAAATGTCTGAAGATTGTTTGGTTGGTTTGTGGGGTTTAACGTCCCAAAGCAACTCAGGCTATGAAAGACGCCGTAGCGGAGGACTCCGGAAATTTCGACCACCTGGGGTTCTTTAACGTGCACTGACATCGCACAGCACACGGGCGCCTTGCTTTTCGTCTCCATCGAACCTCTAGCCCGGGACCATCGCCTGTCCAGGGCAGGCGATGGTCTCGGGTTAACTAAGCTAAGCTAAGCTAAGCTAAGCTAAGCTAAGGGTTAATCAACTAAGCTTTCGAAGATGACCGGTAGATGGCGGAGCGAGGAAGCAGCAAGTCCCTTGATAATTTTGATCAACAGGCTTTAGCAGCAAGTCACCAACTCGAAGCGACACGTTGTCTTAGCATTGTGAGCAGGAAGGCATTGGCCTCGTGGTCGGTCCCCGGCAAAAACGTATTTTTCTTAAACTTCGACATTTCTAAGAAAGCTATACAGGTTTCTTTTGCAGCAACATGATCATACGTTCTTGTGAATTCCAATGAATATTTAATCAGCTTGGTGTACATGTGAGTGCTTTTAAGAACTAGGTGATAGAATAAGGTTGTATTGAGTGGTGGTTTACGGTATTTTAGGAGTTAGGTTAAGGTAGGTTTAGTTGTAGTGGCGCGTATTTACTGCACACATTCAATGGCTTTCTAAGGACCACTGACTGCCCCAATGACATTAAGCCGATTTTTCTGAACCACTTTTTCTGGACACTTCCCTCGCTGCCGGGTTCCCTTGCTAACCAGGCATATAGGGCTTTCGACTGAATTCATACTGTAAGGATAGAGAGGGATGTGCCACAAGCGCTGTGTTTGTTCGCGTGTCTTGTTGTTCTCTTGTCCGTCATCACATGTGCACTGCTGCTGAAACAAAACATCACCTGCCGACGCATGTGAAAAGCAGAATCGCGTACCTCTCCGAAGGAGTAAAAGAAGATTTCTTCACTGGTGAGGTTCTTTGCCCTGGGGAGCTGGAAGTCGGGCTCCGGATGTGCCGCCTCCTTCACCCGCCGCCGATAGTACTGCGCATTGTATACCGTCCCTCGAATTGAGTGAAAGTGAGACGAGACAAATGACTGGAGTCATCAGGCGTTAGAAATGCAAGAAATGCAAGCCAGTGTATCTTTCACCAGAGTCCCCCGCATCTGGTCCTGTCAAGTATTCATACCTCACAAGCAAGTCGAATTGAGAGACAGTTGAATTCAGAAATACAAAGTTGCGTTTGGCGAATAACATAGCTATAAAGCTGGAAAACCCGCTTCGACCTGTTACGGCGGTGAGCATAAAGTACTTGAACCTCAAAGAACCAATTGATGCCTTGCTATCATTGAAAAACAATGGGCTGTGTGGCCACACTGGTGTACCATGGTTTGCACGGCATTTACGAGCTTCAATTGTCTTGTAATTCTTCACAAAAGACAGACTGTAATATAATTATACAGGGACTGCCACTAATCCACACAAGATAAGAGTGATTTATACATGTCTAGAATTGCTGTAGGCCTATAACATAAGCCGAGCACAGCAGTTTGGAGCGCCACGATAATTAAGAACCTGTATTGGTGTTTGGGGTCCATCATTTGACGTTTTCTGTCCTTTCGATTCCACTCCTGCCTGTGGACACCTCTAAACTTGCCCCCCTCTACAAGCCGATCCTTGCTAGATTTCTTTCGAGAATCCTAAACCTATCTATATATGTGAATAAAACGTTTTATACCAGGCACGCTATTGGTATCGGCTTCAAGCGGGCTGCGCTTGCGTTTGCACGAGTATTGAAGTACCCTCTGTGCTGGGCTGCATTTGTCCTTGCGAATACCCTCAAAAGCTTTATAATTCTTATGCTCACCCATAGGGCCGCCTGGAGCGCCATGCTGTCGACCAGGTTGCCTGCGAATGTCCTGTTTGCGTCCACCTGAGAAATTTCCAACAACAATAAGAAAAGCTGCCCATCATTGCCTACGTATGGCTAATAAGGTATGTGGGCGGTATCAGCTCGTCAAAAAGCTTGCTCTACATCGAGTCCTTTGAAACGTTCCTCTCGTCCTGTTCCCAAGATGCGCTGTCAATGGCTATTCTTCACTGCTCAAGTCAGAAATTTAGTTTCTCAAATTTGGGTTTTTTGGCGCGGTCTATTGCCTCGGGATTGTGGCAGCTGCTTTAAGATAGATGCACTTGTAAAAGACTGGTTACTGCACATGTGCCACACTGTCCGAGATCTCCTCCTCGGAAGTTTTGCTTTCTGGGTTTGGCAAGGGAGCCAACAATGCAAACACAGGGGCCTGTTGGTTGATCATACTGGGGAATACTGCTCTACTTGATAGACAGAGACAAGTGAAAGACGACCCACGAATGAAGCGCATTCGTGTGTCGTCTTTCACTTGTCTATAGCTGTCTATCAAGTAGCGCAGTATTCCCCAGTTTGGCAGGGGAGGTATTTTACCCCGTAGACGCTATAGGCATAGTAAGCAGCAGGTAGAGAGATTACTGCAGACAGTTTCGTCTTGTTGAGTGTGAAGTAGTTTTTGCAATGCATGAGGGATGACAAGAGAGCTTTGGCGAGGGTTTCTTTAATTCAAATTTGCTGTCAGCTTTTCCGCTTTTTTATTCGGGGCATACTACTAGTGCCTTTCAATATTTTGCTTTTTTCTTCTAGCTCCAAGCAATCAATTTCAGCATCTACACTAGATAGAAAGCGAAGCTAGTAAGTGGCTGTTTATGATGAAAATTTCTGGCGCGAAGTTTACAAGCAGTGAGAAAGCGGACACGGCGCGCGTCTTGTCTTTTTTTTTTTTTTTTTTGTGCTCGTTAAGTTTGCGCACACAATTTTTCATAACGAACTAGGCATCCTGAAATGTGGTACCTGCATCCGGAACTTAGGTTCGAGCACGTTGTAGATGTTCCGAAAGCAGGCCGTGTAGTTCTCCCAGCGGTCGCGTGCGGTGCCCCACAGCCAGTCGGCGTCCTCCGGCTCGGAGCTAATGCGTGTGCCTAAGGAATGAAGGAAAGAGAGGAAGCAACTGACAGACATCACAAACAAAAACAATCAAGCTAGCCAGAGAGCGAGATAACAGCAAACAAATAGAAGGAGAGGATAGAAGAGGGTGAGGGAAAATGATCTGCTTCCAGGCCCACTTCGAAGATGTGGTCACCAAGTTCTCGATTTCGTTATGAGGGCAGGTACATATGAGCCAGGCCAAATGAAGCAGGTACTAACTTTTTTCTTTCGGCAGAGGAGAGCTCAGAAAGAAAAATAAAAAACGTTTGGCCTGCAATCATACGTCACTTTGTTTAGTGACACAGAGCACCCTTTCCTTGAAAACGGAGCTTTTGTAAGCTAGAAAAGGGTAAACGGGGTAAATGTAGATGCCGCGGTTTTTGGACAATTGTACAAAAAGGCTGACATTACGTCAAAACAGTAATTCCCCCGCCGATTCCTGTGGCGAAATTTTTTTTTTTTCAAGAGTTCAATTCGAGTTGCTTGCAAAAAGGTGTTCTGTTTTTAAAACGCAGTTCTTTTACTGAGCTAAATGCAGTTTCTTCCGTTAGCCAACATATGCGGAAAGAGCGGAGCAAATTGATGGTTTTTATTTAAGTACAGCGGTTGTAAGGCTTTGTGCTATATAGGGCCCTTTAACAATTATGGTCACCGTACAGAAATGCTCTATGCAAGATGAGGCCGCGTTAACGCCTACCGTGAGGATCCAGAGCCTTGCCCATGCCGAGGCCAATGAGGTGCAACAGCTTGGGTAGGTACACCAGGCTACGATGGACGGAGCAGTAGGAGAATGGTTGAATGATAATGGCGAAGCAGAAGGTAAACACCATAGAATAGTGACAAACTAAAGCAGGAAAGCGCCAATAGACGCTCTGCTGCGTTTGTAGAGACTATTGGATTTTTCCGTCGATTCATATACCTTATGGAAAGGGACGTAGTAAAGAACAGTTTAATACAATGTGAAAAAGAAAAGAAAACAAAGAAAATAGAATAAAGATGTTTTTCGAAAGTCATCGAATAATGACTGATGCGCAAAATCCAAGATCACTGTTTTGAGCTTTTAAGTTGGACGCGATTTTTACGTTGTAGACGCTTACGGAATCTGAGGAAAGGGGGTGAAATAAGGCGTGCCACGCACGGGTAGTTCCCTAGCGAAATGAACTCATAATCGCCGCAATCTACTAAATATCTGAAGGTTACTATTGACTATATTAACGAACTCCTCTCAATAGCGACCTTCGCACCAGAGCTAGCCCCATCGCGAACTCTACACTAATAAAAATATTACACTATAGAGGTTCATTTCCGTGTCTAACTCACACCCTCAGGAAAGGGTGTACTGAGGTACTGATGCTCCTTATAATCGGTGCAGTGCTTCTTACTGCGCTCATTAAAAGCGTGCATCCAATGCATCCTTTATGGATGGTGCGCGTTATAGGCACGGAAAGAATGGGATATTATTTACAGTGTAGTCAGCTAAATGGCCAAAGCCTATCTGACGTAGTCGCTGCCAAAATTTATTAACAAGGCCGATCAACTACGCTCGCAAATCTGAGATTGTCGGTCATGTAAACATGGACTGTCCTATAGAAAATGAGCTCATAAGGCGAGTGAATTTGAGGTCTATTATGTGGCCGACTCTGTCGTGCGAAGCCAACTGATTAGATCGAAGGTCAAGAACAATTTTTTTCGCACCGCGAGGCAGCTCAGGCTCTTAGTGCACACATTTATTTGTAATGCGCGAGACTCAACATAAACAGACTTAAAGGGCCCTTGAAACGATATTTGCGGTATTATTTCTCTAGAGAAAAAAAAAACATAGAAGGAATCTTTGTAAATATTGGAGCCAAATTTAAGTGCTTTGTGGGCAGCCGATAATTCACAAATAATTTTAAAGACGTGCCCCTAGCGGTCGCTAGCAACCGATTAGGGCGACAATATTCCCGTAGACGCGAAATCTCCCCAGTGACGTCATCGGGGTGTGATGTGTTCGTCTACTCATTGGACGCTCCCAAGTGACGCTGGCGGAACGGGGCGTGGGGGAGAGGGGGGGGGGGCGTCGCGGCTTGTTTGTTTTCTTAATTTTTCTTTCCTCGCCGTCGAGTTGAGGGGGAGAGTAAGAGTGTCACTTTTGATCGGCAATATTTTTTATACTAGACGCTAGGGTAAATACTTTTTCGTTGCGGAGAGGGCTTATGGGACACCTATCGCCCATGTGCGTTTTCGCGTTTTAGTAAATAGCTGTTCATAGGCCTTTTAAAATTTTGTTTGTGAAACTTAGTTTGTGAAACTTTCACTTACAGTGAGCTTAACACAAGTAACCGTGGGTTAACAAAAAGCAGCGAAATGAGCTCTTGTTGCGGTGCTCTAAGCTAAGTGCCATGACAGGATGGCGTCTTTGTGTTCACGTTGGTAGGTGCTGGGTCTGAACCTCGGTGTGCACGCCTACACCGTCCTTTTAGTGGCTAAGAAGGGTTCCAGAACAAATATTTCGATGAAGCGCCTGATGCATTGAAGTTCTGAATTCATCATGTGCGGTGAAGCCCCAGCGCCGTTCTCTTGCCTTGATTAACCTAAGAAATAATAGACTGTTTCTTCCCAGTGCTCGGTATTACAGTCGAAAAGCTAGAGAAACATTTCTTTGATGCTTTTGACTGTTGTAAGAACAGAAATATGTGTAGTAGCATTCAAAATTTTGGGTGGTTGCAACCTAAATGTAGTCGAGAACTACAGACTGCATAAAAGTACTACAGAAAAAAAAAAAAATCACATACTGGATATTTGTGCTACTTTTGACACGGTTCTTAGTCTTTACTACTGGGTAGCCATTGTTCACCGCCCAACTAGCGGATATTACAGATATAGATAAAGATTAAAAATTTGAGTAGAACCTAGGTCATCTGTTCAATTCGGCGCTGGGTTGGCCCTGGACGAGTGAAAACATCTTATGCAAATCGGTCTGTATGACATGCTGCCATTTAGTTTTCAAAGTTCAGTAATTTGTACTGAATACACGTCTGCCTTAGAACGCTTGAGTAAAGCTGCTAACTGCTGACATGCAGCAAAGTAGGACAACGTTTTATGACTACTCATTATATTATTCAAGTTGCCACAATATTGAGAGAAGGAAAGAACGATATTAACGACACTCACTTCCTTTCTCCCTCCTCGAAGAGGTGCCCATGGAACAAGACGTGTGGCACATCTGAAGGAAAAAAAAATATTTAGCGGCCTTACTACTGTACTGTAGAGACTGCAATTGAGATGAATTATTATTTGAGGTTTATTTGTTTCTGTACAGTAAGTTTAAATCATTGAAGGATATCAAATGCGTGATTTATATATATCATGTTATTTTTTCTCCGTAAGCATTTTGACGACGAAGGAATGCTAGGCTTCGTTTCTACTGTGCTAAAACCACGAGGACACATCATCATCATCATCATCATCATCATCATCATCATCATCATCATCATCATCATCATCATCATCATAATTTATTTTCCCTTAAGGACCCCTAGGCGGGGAATTACATAAGGGGGGAGCAAAAATAAACGAAATCACAAAGAAAAGGAAGGCCATATAGAAGAAAGCCGATATCACAACGCTCAGGGAAGGTGCGCGAGGCAAAATTAATCACGGTCGTATTCGCACCGACACCCCAATTAAACACGTCGTATCATTGATGTGAGCTCAGATGAGCCTAGCGTGCAAAGACCAAAAAGCACAACCGGGAAAATGAGAGGGGAGTACGATATTTCACGGGACCAGTCCACACTACTACTAAAAGAAAAAAGCATAATAGAAACAAGTTACTGCTTTATGAAAGCGTTCATGCTAAGGCCTCGTGATCGAAAGTTACAGCATCCATATTTTGTCCCTCTGACGTTTTCGCGCGTGAGAAACGAACGAAGCGTAATAATTACTTGCCTAGCTCGACAAGTTTTACTGCAACGTATACATTGTTGTTGTTATTTGCATCCTGGTCCTCGTACGGTAGCGCATATTATTATTCTGGCACCGTAATATCAAAATTCTTATCTGTACAGTAAACAAGTTCCCCCTCCACTAAACAGTGTCCGCATTGACTACTGAGAAGAGCTCCTCGGGTTGAAATCTACTGTCTGCTCAGGTGTGAGCCTAACGTGTTTCTAGGCCCACAGATATCCTTGGCCTATCTCTCTGGCATTATCGACAACTTACGAACTTTTTCTAGGCATGCATCTTGCAGCCCTCCTTTTTAGGCTGTTATCTGTTTCATCTACCAGGTGTAACAGTAGTAATATCTGTGACTTGAGCTATGATGTCGTGCACATGTACTGTTATCTGGTCCACATTCCTATTGTTACCTTCCCTAAACGACTGCTGAAAGCGTTGGCTACGGTAATAGTAGGCACATTCATTCCTCATTCCTACCTTTATGCTGCAACTGCTTCTTTTGAGGTAATCAAATGTTTATTTTTTTACCACTTCCGCTGAAATTAACCATACGGCTGAATCTGGATATTCCCATTGTTTGCGTGGTGTTTACTCATAAAATCGAGGTCACGGGAATGCTATAGGAATGTCATATCTGCGCAAGAATTGTATACTTGTGTAAATGCTGAAACAATGTTTTGTCTTCGAAGTTTGTTATTAGACGCAGAGTGTGATCTATCTTCGAAACAATAAGCTGCTTTACGTGGTTATCTAAATTAGTTTTAACTGAATGGACGGACAAAACCCACAAAAAGTGGTCAAAAGTATTCAGCTCAACATTTTGTGTACGCATAGTGACAAATATCGTCCTTAGTAGTGTTTTGTTTACTTTTAGGAAGCAAAGGCAAGGTAGCCTGATCAGGAACAGAATCTAAGACAGTGTCTACAGCGTTGCAGAGTTTTGCTTACATAGGGTGTTGGTGCCATAGTTGTAGCGGCAGTTCATGTCGAGCACTTTATATGGGGGCCTGCGATTGAAGAGAATCATTACACATCAGTCACAATTTCAGAAGCACTTGGTGCCCTACTCACTGCAAACTAAATTCCAGTTTCAGTGTCTATGGCTCATACTTTCCAGAAAGGCTGCACTGAGGTAATGACGCACCCTTGTTTTAGAAAGTGCGAGTTTAGACAAGAAAATGCACCTTGAGGATGCGATTTTTTTTTACAATGCTGACTACATAGCGTGAGAGCAAAATTGAGAACAAATGGTTTTCAACACATGTGCACAGATATTCATATAATCTAACGTGCCCACTGTGATATCAGATGGCAAAGAAAAATGAAAGCCTTATCATATTGTTACTACTCCTATATTGGCGCTGAACTTTAAACGGCAAGCGCAATGGGGAGGCTGAAGTTTCAGTACCGTATGCTGCAATCTTCTACTGGCACCCTCCTACAGTAACGCACGTTGCGTATTCTGGAGGCGAAGGAGAGATTTTTTCGACCGAACTCAAAGGTGTGCCATCGAGAATAATCACTAACGCTTCGGGTCCGCAAAACGCAACACGAGGGAAAAGATGCCCTTCAAGAAAACATGTGTAAGAATAACGCCAGGATAATCGATGTCGCCTACAAAGAGCTCGACAAAGCTGTTTGCTGACAAGGTCGATGTTGAATGGTGAGGGAAGAAAACGTCGATAGGTCAGCGATGATTGTATAGCGCAGCATGGTTCACACGCTTCATTGTTCCAATTAAAAGTTCACGAAACTGTTGGGTAGGCGAGACAAGCGAGCATATATTGAATGCTCTTCTTCTTGTAATGCAAATTCTTTGATGCCATGACTAAGAAATAGCTTTAGGGGAGTAACATCGTTTCTTAGACGATAATTTTGCTCCTAGATATAGTATTCCGTTTTTCAGTAGTGCGAAGTTCCCTATTTCTCGAAGGTTTCTACGGTTTGGGAGATGATCGTAAAATTGGCTCCCTTCAAATGCATACACAAGACATTTTCACCTACCCGAACTGCTCTCCCTTTTCCAGGAATATGCTGTAGTTGTAGTATTCGCTGACCTCCACCTTGCGAGCTTCCACTGCTGCCTTCGCGATACTGTTGCTGTCGACATCGATCTGCATATCAAGTAAGGACATGCGGTCACGCGTGCTGCTCCAGACTGAAGAAAAGAACAACAACAACGAAAAAACCTCAACAGAACAAGCCCTCCAACTAGACACAGTAATTTCAGATTGTAGGCCACATACACTGAGTCGGCAGTTTTCAATTTGTGGTAAACATTTTTAACAGATTGCGCGCAACCAGAACATAAGCCTCAGGGGCCAGATGAGTGCATTTGCGCGCGGATGAGGTTAGTTTATCTTGTAAGGGACGCGGTTAAACGTTGTCTTTGGGGTCATCGGTATCCTACTGTGGTGCTTCTTGGAGCATAGAGCGGCTTCACTGTCCTTACGACTGCGAAGAGAAGTGCTCGACAGGATACTGCTACAGCCATTGGTTGTATTACAAAGCTATGCCAATGCGTAGCAGTGCCAGCGACACATTCTGCTTTTTATTTTCGCTATTTTTCGTGTTCCTGGAAATCAGGATGCCGACTATACTGCTAGTAAATTTACTGCGCATTCTGGATAGTGTGCAATCAGTCAGCCAACTAATGACAATTTGCGTTTGATGCGTGATAACCTCCACTGCGTATGTGGAAATAAATACAACACAATGACTTAGTAAATTGATGCCCTAGCCAGTTGGCCAAGTGATGGCAACAGAAATAAAGCGCAGGTAACACAAAACAGCGATAGAATCGCACTGAGTGTTAAGACGAAAGCCTTCAATGCCTCGTCGTCATGGACAAATTGTGTCCCGCTTTTGCTGCGGCTCTGATTGGTCGAGAGGGGGTGAGGTCATGGAAATCTCGACCCACCACAGAGCACCACTACAGTATGCGCGAATGCGTGCCTTATACGGTCATATACCAATCGATTATCAATTATTAATTAATTGAAATTTTAAAATTAGTGAGTAGCTGATGACTAATTAATGAGATCAGTTAATGACTAAATAATAAGCGTAGTTATTGACTAATTTATGATCTAAACTTAGACGTTTGTAGATATTGTGTAGACAATGCTTTCGCCTTTCACTACTTTAGTCGCTAAAGTCTCTCGTGCGCATGATAGCCTGAGTTGCTTATGCGCCATAAAACACAACACAAAAGTCTCTCGTAATATTTTCATGCCAAGCTGAGCGATTGCAACTAAACGGAACCTGCACCCAAAAATATTTCCAAAGCTCAAAATGTCAACGTTTAAAACCTATACTTATCAGAGACAGGGATGTACACTGAAAGTGACGGTTGACATGAGATAGTGCCAGTTCGCTTAAAGCGCAAACGAAAAAAAAAAAACGTGGCTTTCTATTTTTGTGTAGGCCATTTTGTTGAGACTACAACATTATATATTGGTGCCCCTCTGGGAGTTTCTTATTTGAGTGACAACCACTTGCATTGCAAAATAACATTTTGAAGGTGAAAACGAGTTGATGGAACTCGAAGAAAACGCAGCAATGAAGGCAAAGTATACCACTATAAGCCTCGAGGCATTCTGCAGTGGCTGGGGACTGCAGAAATATTTTATCTTTGTCATGAGGTGGCTGTAAAGCTTTTGTTGCAGTTTGCTGTGAGATATGCATGCTTTTGTAATGACAGTGTACACTGTGTAATCCCATTGGCCTTAAAACTCGTTCTGTACAAGCGACGACATTTAAACGTAGTGCTTAGGGCGGTTGTAAGATGTTCAGCACACGGTCCGACGGCTTTTCTGATTTTGTTCAGTAACGTTTTGTGATACCCGCCTTTTACTTAATTGTAACCAGATTGCAGTGATTTCGGGACTGCTGATGAGCATTTGACCACGTTTTCAAGTTTTCATTGAGTTGGGTATAACCTCAGCAACCTTGACACTCTCTCATTCTTGTAACAGTTCATGGTGCTGCCACTTCATGGCGGGAACAAGGAGACGCACAGATCGCACTATAAAAATGAGTCATATGTACTCACCGAAGGAGGAGGTATCGAGATGGGATCACCTTGTATAATGTGCGGCGTGAAGAACATGATCACTCGCATCTTTTCGAGCTGGCAACAGAGGGCGGGAAAGTACGCACTTATGGCGACGATACCTCGGCAATCGTGGATAAATGAGAGTGAATAGAGTATAACACTTCCGGTTTGTACCGCCATATTTTTCATCATCTACGCAAGTTTTTGTTGATTGGTTGGTTACCAGCAAGTTTTTATAATTGCTTATTTAGTATACCGACCACATTACGAGGCCAGCTTTGTACCTCGATACAAGCATCGGCGAGGCGCAAATCCGGTTGGCCGAAAAGAAAGCGACTGTTTTAAAAAAAAATATTATCTTTCCATGTAAGAGTTGCTTGACTCGGAAATGACAGGAGAAAAGAAGAGAATCAGAGAGCCCCGAGAGCACGAGAAGCAGGAGCAGTCGAATTAACTGAAATTTATGAAACAGGAGGAATTACCCAGGAAGAGCCCCTGCTTTCAATGCCAGAATATTCATGTGCACTACAGCCACTACGCGGTTTTGCGCTCAAGAGCATAAGTCCAGTCGGGGTTAGAAATAAATCAGATTGTGTGGGAAGGTTAGCACTTGGAGCCCACGGCAATACTACAAATGAAGCAGTGCAGGGAGACATGGGCCGGGCGTCTTTCGAGACACGAGAGGCTGAGAGCAATGTATTGTACAAAGAACGCCTCAGGGAAATGGACAATGGGTGGGCAGGTAAAGTATTTAAATAGTTATCCCAAAGTGTATTGACTCACAGTGGCGGAAAAGGACAAAAAAAAAACAAACAAACAAACTAACCAGTAAGTATCTAGGAAGTCAGGACGGAGAAATAAAGAACATGAAACGGCAGGTAAAGATTACAGAAGCTAAAATATGGAATAATGAAATGGAAAAGAAGCCGAACTTAGACATATATAGAGAAAGGAAAACTTGAATTTAGACGAAAAACTCCTATGACAACATAACAGGGAGAGGATTTCTCTGTGACGCTAGATCAGGATGTCTTGGAACCAGAAACTACATAAGGAAGTTTAATCAAGAAGTTGAAACTTGTGCTATGTGCAGTAGATGTCCAGAAACAATTGAACATCTTATACCGGAGTGTGGTGGTACCTATGCAGATGTCGATGCGGACAAAGTCACCCTAGACGAGGTAATGAGGTTTGGAGGTAACAAAGTAAGCTTGAATTAATCGGAGGCAGATGTTAGTAAGAGATGTTGAGAGGATTGGTGGATAAATAGCACGAGGGGGGGGGGCGCATGTAAGCTAAATTGAAATTAAACAAGGGTATTTAAATATAACCCGTGTCTAAATGTAAAGCCGTTAAAGTTGGAGATATCTACGTTAAAAAGCGTAAACTAGAATGGCTGGGCATGGTGATGACCATCATCATCTTGTGTCAAAGGAGACGCTATAACATCCACACTGTTGAGTGAGCGGAAACATGCAGAGCCTGCAAAAGCAAGCCCGTCCTTGCGTCGCCTGTAATCCTTCCCTTTCAGTATTGACTGCAACTGCATAAAATGGGGACAAAAAAGAAAATCCAGGATGGGAGACACTTCAGATTGGTCTCTAAGGTAATGACGTGACAGCATAAACAGCTTTCATCTGCATCCTTTGGAGTTCACGTACGTGAACTTTTCTGCTCCGTTTATCCCTAATCATTTAAATTGTGCCCCCTGTATTCAACATCTCACTAGCACACTATCGTTAGCTATGACGCTACGGGAAGCAGCGACTGACATCGAAATCAAGCTGTACTAAAGTACATTACGGTCCACTGTTAGGAAACGAGTGATCGCATGGACTACACATTTCGTAGAGTGTTGTCACCGATAACTGGCGAGAATGGACAGCACCATGTGCATTCTGGAGAAGAGCAGTCAGAGGTGGTCACTGCGCATCCACCTTTTGTCATTGTTTGTCACCGGCTCTCGCTGGAGAGCTTTGCAAAGACCTACAGCCACACGGTCGCATGTTCTCTTTAACAGCGGAGCGTACTCTACCTGTGTAGTTAAGGTTTAGTGAGTATGACTCGAGATCTAAATGTCGTGGTGGTTTCGATTCGTACTTGAGAGGAGCTACGAAAATTGGCAGCTCCTGCCGTCTTACATGATCTCACGTAGTCACGTATGTGATCTGCTGACCAAAGAGGGCCCAGCCACGCCACCTGCCAACTATCGCCTGCCACAGCCGCTCTCGTGACTACTCAATCACAACGCTGACAGCACCGACACCGATAACAGTCCGTAGAATTTGTGGAAAATGACACCCTAAACTCTGTCTCGTTAAAATTGTTGTCGGTTCTATTTACAAAGATATACTAGTGCGGGATATTAGGCTGCCCATGACGAAGAAATACAGTGCAGGACGTAATAAAATAACGACACACAAATACAAGTTGACACACAAGCACTCTCGCCCTGTACCTTTTTATTTTTATTTTGATCTTGCGCAGAAATATTCTTTCCCTATAACGCAATAAATATTCCCGCTAAGTTTCGTATTTCACGGTAATTTTCGTATTTCTCGGCAGAAAATTCAACCGGACCATGAGGGAAGAACTACGAGGATGAGTGAAAAAATCGAGAAACAGGTGCCGTAATTGAAGACCTCGGAAAAATTTCTATCAACCTGGGTATATCTTTAACGCGAACTGATATCGTACAGCACACGGGTGTCTTTTGTGATTCGCTTCCATTGAAACGCAGCCACTAAATTACCCCGCATGCTGTGCAATGCGACTGCAAGTTAAAGAACCCTGGGTGACCGTAATCAACTTGGAGCTCTCCTCTATTCCGTTCCATTCTAAATCCATTACCTAATACCTAATACCGTGACAGACACCACGGTGAAGTTGTGGTGTCTGCCGAGATATGACTGTTACTGAGTATTTCTTTTTCTCATAGATATTTACCTTGCTGGAACCGTCTACTCTCATATTGTAAGGCAGCCAGTCAGCGTTTCCCAGGAAGAGGCCGAACACGTCCTTCAGGGCCTCGACCGTTTCCAGGTGGTCCTTGATACTGCCCTGCGAGGTCAAACAAGCGAGAATATGAGGGTCCAAATAGTAAGAAAAAATTTACTGCGGTTTAGATTCGGTTAGACATAGTATGAAGCGATAGATCGGGCCGATGTGTGAGGCGCGCCTTTAAATATACTAGAGATTGACGTGAGCGATCATGTCTCGCCACGCAGCTACTGACACGTTAAGCTACTTCCCACCTCAGTTAACATTTCACCTTGACCTTAACCTTTAGTCGGAACATAGCTACCCAAATTGGTTGTTGCTTAAGTTTCAACTTGACCTCGAAGCAATTTCAAGGTCATCAGAAGCGCACAGTTAACTTATCGCTTCAAAAATGCGGGCACGTACTTACGTGGGATACGCTGACTACAACTGCCGCAGGTATTAAGCAAAAAAAGTGATGACGGCCATGACTGAATACAGGTACCTCGGTGAGAAATCTGTGCGACCAACTTCTCACCAACGTCCTTGCTCTCCCTGGTGCACCTATCGAAATGAACAAACACTTCGGTATCAACAAAATACGGAGAAATTAACGTGCTCCGTGAGCCCCGCATTAACGCATCGGCCACTCTGGCCAGTGTGCGCAAAGCGGAGGACAAAGGGGTCTCCCCCTCTGTCAGAGTCATGTGTCCTGCTACCTTACGTACAAGAGCTTGGCTGTAGGCCATTTGGTGGGACATCGTAAATTAAAACCACGGAAAATACAGGACGGAGGCAAGGAGACGACTTCTTGTCTCTGTCGTCTTCCCTCCACCCTCTAGTTTCTGCAGTTTTATTTTACAATGCCTAGGTACACGGGCCAGACTGGCCGATGCATTAAGGTGCGGCTTACGGGTAACGTTAATTAATCAGAAAAGAAGTCTTCAAACCTAGCTTATCATTGCTTCTCCTCTGAATGACCTCCGCATTTTGTTATTGCGATACTGTTCTTTGTTCATGCCGATCAGCGCACAATGGAGGTGGATAAGCTATTTCATACTACCAGAAAAAGCAACGGGTGCGTTAGTGAGCCGAGTGTGGCTTGACTTCTCCAGAAATGAGCAGGTATTACAGTGGATAGCGGTTCGACGAAAACTCCACGTGCTTCCTGAAGCGGCGTCACCTTTTAAGGCGAAAACCTTCAATGGCTCATGACTCGCCAGCGTGTCCGTGCGTTAGCGATAAGTGTCCGCGGGATACCGCGAGACTGACGTCACCACCTGGTGACGTCATCACGGAGTTAAGCTAAGGTTCTTTTCTTTGTCTTCTTATCTTCAAATTTCGCTCATCTCCAGATTAACCTCGACCATTCTCTTAAAGGCTCCGCCTTCTAGGAAACGGGTCTCCGAGAAATGGTCTCGCCCGACGAGGCACAAATCGACAGTTTGTATAAAAAACCGGTTTATTCCGGGTCAACAAAAAGGCTCTGCAGAACGATACATCGGAAGAGACTGTAGAGTGAAGCATACGTTCCAGGCCTGCTGCAGCGCTATGCAAAGATTAAAAAAGAATAGGGACTGTGCTTTTACACGGCAGGGCATGGGAAAACCAAACTTGGGCACGAATAAGGGGATGCGGCACGACAAAATCGCTCATAGCGGCACCAGAGACGATGCTTCGCGCGTGGTAACAACTCACGCCAACAGCCTTTCCGGAGGCATCGCTTCTGTCTTCATCCTGATTGGGCTTCGCTCCGCCGTCCGTATTCACCCAGGATGCATCGTGCCGCTTGCTGACAGCATGATCGCGTCCCAGCCGCTCTGTCACGGAATCCCATCGCTTGGCTTCCCTTTGTCCTTATTAAGGCTCTCTCAAGCCGAGCACATGTCACGCCCCGCGGTAAAGTCTGCACATGCGCATTTGCGCTACCTCCGCGAGCACCAAGACGGAATGGAAGGAGCGCACGTAGTTCAAAAGCCCATAAGAGGGGCGGGAGGCCCACACCCTCTAGTTACATAATACATTATTTATTTACAGGTCAGCATACACATACTGCAGCATTCCTTCCTCTGTCATTGAGCGGCTCCTCGTCACGACACCAGAAACCAGTCTCATTTTGCAGCGTCGCTCGGACTCCTCAAACTCCGTAATTAAGTGTATGAAGCGACAGTATTAATTACTATCGTATTCGGCTTTCCTTGGGTATCCTTAATCATGATTATTAAATTATTTATCCGTAATATCTGCGAGTTTCTTTGCATATCCTCGTTCGGGTGCATACTCTTTTCTACTCGCTTATTTACTAATTCCTTAATTTATGCCCCATAACTCATGCATGCTCATTAGCATCCATTCACAAGCTGTCACCTTACCTGAAAGACCACCGGACATAAATATGAAACACTGCTTAATTAGGCCAAGCGAGCATGGCAGCGTGGCCTAAGGGCAGTGTGTGTGTGTGACTCTGAGTGCAAGGGCTTCGGCGTGTTCGATATCGTTCACCCTGCAGTCTCGACGGAGAAGCCCCAGTTGGCAGTTTTTGGCAATCTATGTCATGTGGTATTGTGGCGCTGAATAACACAAACGACGAATCATTGTTCGACCGTGTCACCTACAACTAACGCCTGTCAGTGGTATGGCCATGATTTTTCGTTGTCAGGGAAAGAACGCTATCAGACGACGGACCAGGAAGAGGAGGACACACACATATGCGCTCCTGGTCAGTCGTTCTGGTCTTCCTGATCCGTCGTCTGCTAGTGTTCTTTCTCTGACAATGAATAAACAACTCGCCGTGCAACATACCTTGTTCATGATGTTTCGCCCACATTAAACGACGGTGGATTTTCTGTGCAGAACGGGGCGTTTGACGCTATATAGCGTCAAAAATTTGGCAACAGCTACGCTATGTCGTGATATGCGAAAACTCTGCAAAAGCTGGTGACCCCGTTTGCACGCACTTAAGATTTTCTACGGCTTCGCGTGATGTTTGCGAACGCTATATGAGCCAGAATCAAGGCGACACAACTCTGTTCTCCCTTGCCGGTTAACACTGAATCTACACTCTATCGATGATTGGAAGAGCGCAGCGCATTGGCGCTGCTAATTCTCCCGCATCTTCCTGCCTTCTTCAACTCTTTCTCCTGCGGACCAATACTACAAGCCCCCACCAGGCCCTCCCCTCCCACTTCACAGATTCAAATGCTGACAACCGACCATGTGTACCGAGTGGAGCAGGATATATACAGTTCTCCCAGTGGAAACGTCCCAGACTTATGGCCTTCACTGGGCTGAGCAATAGCAACATATTCTCGGTCTTTTCATCCCTTTTGCCTGTATCGTAAACGAACGCTTGTAAAACTGCATTTATGACTCAGTGCAAAAACTCACTCAGGGGTTACAGTGGCTGTCGAAGGGCTGTCATTCACGAAGGACGTTAATAGCCCGCTCTCACAGTAGCTGGTATGTACTCTCCCGACATAGAATCACGCTGCGGTTAGCGTGACGTTGTGGTGACGTAACTTTCATCACGTCCCAAAGCGCCATGACAGATTTTAAGCCGCAGCAGCAGCAGTTAACAAAGCCTGCTGATCGCCTCGTTTACCACCGATAAAGGCATCGTTGGCGTAGCCAAGATCTAGCCGCACGCGTGAATGAACGTAGAGGTGCCCGTAAATGTGGCAGAGCGCACCTCTTTGGAGGCGCGCATGGTCAGGTGATAGCGGTGGTAGAACCACGACAATGCCCTTGGCAGGATGTCGTCGATGAAGAGCAGGCAGAGGCGCCACCTCTCGGGCGCCTTGTGCATGTCGTGGCCGTAGCGCCAGTATACTTCGTTCAGCTGCGGCAAAATGGAGGAGAAGGATATGAGAAATGGCGTGAACTCTGTCCATATGTGGAGGTTATATACAAGAAAATCACCCTGAGGAAACCACCGTGTTGGCTCAGTGGTTAAGACACTCTACTGCTCCACCCAAGGAAGCGGGATCGAAACCCGGACGTGGAGGCCAGGTTCAAAAGCAAGGCTCCCGTGGGCTGTAAATGTCAGTGCAAGTTAAACAACCCAAGGTGGTCGATATTTCCGAAGACCTCCACTACGGTGTCTCTCATAACCTGATGCACTTTGTGACGTGAACTCCATACACTAAACCAGTGTTAATTCTGCAAAAACTTAAAAAAGGTTGCTTTCTGCTACACTACGGCTGCTTTTAAGCGATCGTCAAGCAATTAAGCGTGATCTAATACTAGGCCATCAGCGTTATAAGCAGAAGGGGCATGAAAATCGCAAGATGTAGCGTAGCCTCTTTTTTTAGGATAATGATCCACAAACTATGCTAGTTACTCATCTAAAATCAATTCCTACTCCTGTTCTTTACATTTTTCCTAATTAGAAAGCAAACAAAATATCCAAGCTGTCATCACTATTAAAGACGCTTTGATGCAACTTAATTAGATCCCTCTGTTACTTAAATAGTATACCGGTAACTTTATAAATATCTTACCGTCCAATTTTACTAGCACGTAGTAATGATATCTCTGAAATTATCGTTCATTAAAAGACCAATGAAATGCTATTTACTAAGATTACAAAACGTGCATGAGCAGTAGTAATTTCATCAATTTCTGGCGCAATACAAAACTTTTTATGCCATAAAAATAGACGTTCTTCCCCTCCCCCTTAACTGAGCCCACACCATGAAAATCGCAAGATGTAGCGTAGCCTCTTTTTTAGGATAATGATCCACAAACTATGCTATTTACTAATCTAAAATCAATTCCTACTCCTGTTCTTTACATTTTTCCTAATTAGAAAGCAAACAAAATATCCAAGCTGTCATCACTATTGAAGACGCTTTGATGCAACTTAATTAGATCCCTCTGTTACTTAAATAGTATACCGGTAACTTTATAAATATCTTACCGTCCGATTTTACTAGCACGTAGTAATGATATCTCTGAAATTATCGTTCATTAAAAGACCAATGAAATGCTATTTACTAAGATTACAAAACGTGCATGAGCAGTAGTAATTTCATCAATTTCTGGCGCGATACAAAACTTTTTATGCCATAAAAATAGACGTTCTTCCCCTCCCCCTTAACTGAGCCCACACCATGAAAATCGCAAGATGTAGCGTAGCCTCTTTTTTAGGATAATGATCCACAAACTATGCTATTTACTAATCTAAAATCAATTCCTACTCCTGTTCTTTACATTTTTCCTAATTAGAAAGCAAACAAAATATCCAAGCTGTCATCACTATTGAAGACGCTTTGATGCAACTTAATTAGATCCCTCTGTTACTTAAATAGTATACCGGTAACTTTATAAATATCTTACCGTCCGATTTTACTAGCACGTAGTAATGATATCTCTGAAATTATCGTTCATTAAAAGACCAATGAAATGCTATTTACTAAGATTACAAAACGTGCATGAGCAGTAGTAATTTCATCAATTTCTGGCGCGATACAAAACTTTTTATGCCATAAAAATAGACGTTCTTCCCCTCCCCCTTAACTGAGCCCACACCATGAAAATCGCAAGATGTAGCGTAGCCTCTTTTTTAGGATAATGATCCACAAACTATGCTATTTACTAATCTAAAATCAATTCCTACTCCTGTTCTTTACATTTTTCCTAATTAGAAAGCAAACAAAATATCCAAGCTGTCATCACTATTGAAGACGCTTTGATGCAACTTAATTAGATCCCTCTGTTACTTAAATAGTATACCGGTAACTTTATAAATATCTTACCGTCCGATTTTACTAGCACGTAGTAATGATATCTCTGAAATTATCGTTCATTAAAAGACCAATGAAATGCTATTTACTAAGATTACAAAACGTGCATGAGCAGTAGTAATTTCATCAATTTCTGGCGCGATACAAAACTTTTTATGCCATAAAAATAGACGTTCTTCCCCTCCCCCTTAACTGAGCCCACACCGGCGCACGAAAGAAAAGAAGAAAATTCGCTCCGGCGCCTTACCACGCCCCGTTCAGCCTGCGTAACTTGGGAGCGACCAATGAGCGGGCGCGCCCAGCAAGTCTAAATGATGTCATGGGGGAGCATTGCGCTCGGTGCGCGCAAGGATGTGTTGGCCAAATTGGTTACAGGCTTCACGGGAAGCTTTAAAATTTGACTCGAACAATAGCAAAAATCCCCTCTATGCATTTCCCGATTTAGAATATTACCGCAAGCAGCATTTCAGAGCCGCTTTAACTGCTTCCACATTAACGTTTTCTTCGATTAAAGACAAATGTCTGTTGTAAAACGAGATCCTGAATTCTTCTGCTTCGTCTTAGCCATTTTTAATGAGCTTCTTTTATACTAGCTTATTCAGTTCCCCTTCAAGCATAGACACACCGCATCACACCTTAAGGTGAGCTGCACATCCTGAGAAATGCCGATGTTCGACCACAATATTTATTCTCCCTCTTCAGGCTTTCTTACGAATACTTCTGGTTCTTCGAGCTCTCGCAAAAGATACTAATTACACTCTAGTACTGTGCAGTGATGAACGCCCTGTCAAGCTGGAGATATTTTAACTCGACATGTTTAGTTTACTCCTTTGAATTTACGCTGGTCGCTGTAAACGCTAACCATTACCCTGAAATTACTGTTATCGTAACAAGCCTTTAGTTATGCCTACTCACAGCGAAAAATAATGTATACAGCGCACAGAAGTCACTATAAGGCATAGAAAGCAATACAGGTATGTGTGCTTGTCCGGGGGATTGGTTTCGGCTAAGAATATACTATAACTTTCTTTTGACAAGAGAGAATTTATTTTGTGTAACAAGGAAACTAAAAACGGGAAAGAGCGCATGCGCCACTCGTAACCTCCGCTATTCTAGGAGGTCATGTCGCGAACATGACCAGGTTTGTTAGGAAAACACATACCTGAGTGAGACTCGGCAAGGTGACGGCGAAGTTTAGGAAGATGAGGAGGCGCACGTAGTCGAGAAAGTTGTCGCGGTTTCCCCTGCAAGAACCGGAAGCACCGGTGAAAGTGGCAAACGGGAAGCATCGGCGTCATTCGAAGCTAATATTACTAATATAACACGGCCGGCTTCCTTGAGGTCGCTAAATAATGGAACTTATCAGGATCTAGCAGCGAACTTCACTAACTTAATCCCTACTGAAAAAAAACTGTGCGTGAGCTGTACAAGAAAGTGTGAGAGTGAATGAGAATGTATAAAAATATGTGAGTTCTTGTGAGATTACACGAGGAATTATGAGAGCACGTAGAGCCACTGTGACGGTAAACCTGAGACTGTATGAGTTCTTGTGAGATTAAATGTGCACATGAGCGAGCTCACAGAAGCACGCAGAGAGCACGTAGAGCCACTGTGCAGGAAAACATGAGATTGTATGAGTTCTTGTGAGATTGAATACACATGAGCGAGCTTAAGTACGCAGAGAGCACGTAGAGCCACTGTGCAGGAAAACATGAGATTGTATGAGTTTTTATGAGATTGAATGTGCACATGAGCGAGCTCTCAGAAGCACGCAGAGACACTGTGTAAGATTGCATGAGAATGAGTGAGCCTTTGTGAGGCTGGTTACGCATTTGTGCAAGCTTGTAGAAGCACACGGAGCCAGTGCGTGCAGAGGCTCACATGCTCTGCGAGAGCATGCAAACTACGTGGCCATGTAGTACATGCTTGCGTGCTAAAAACTTAGTTGTTGAGACTGTATAGGTCCTTCCAATATGAAAAAGATCAAAGTTAGAGTTTTCATCTAATGATTACTTCATGATTATTTGTGACAGGCGCACTTTTTCATATATCGCAATTTTTGTCCTGGCATGCAGCATATATTCAACCTTAGTAGAAAACTGCTTGCTTCCTTTCATTATGCAGCAATTTTTATATGACAACATGCACGCTGAGCAACAAGTGCTCGACATATCGAGCTCACTGTAAAACAATGTCAAAAGTGAGATATTGCAACTAGATCTAATAGCATCATTTGCTTCTCTTTCAAACATTCGTTTCTGAAAGTTGCACACATGCCATAGATGCACGACAAAGGCTTTGTGCACAACGTTGATGTGTTGCCTGCCAAGTAGATGACAGTCAAACTGGGGATCAAAATCACCCTTACATTGTGTCAGTAGCGTTAGTTGATTACTTCCCGAAGAAGATAACTGCAATAGCTTTATCCTCCTGTCGCATTGCAGGATTTGTAAAATGATTCGAACTAAACGCTTTTGTTCAGAGTTTCTCGGCTCGATGCACCTATCTGAAAGCCCGGTAAATAGAAGCTAGAATAAGAGACACGTAACTCGACAGCCCTCAGGTTTCTAGACTTAGAAGCCTCTTAGATTTTAGAAAGGTACTCATCAGCAATCCCACAACTCCTGCTTCAAAGTCCATTTGCTCCTGGGCTCTCTCAAACTTAGCCGAAGGGCAATGTGATTTATTCTCTAGGATAGGCACGTCTCTTCAGCTAGGTCGGCGAAACGGTGAAGACATATGCCTAACAAGGAAAAAGTTGTGCGCCGTAGTCTTCATTGAAGGAGACTTTTTTCATGCAGAAAAACTCCTCGGATTTCCTCCCGCTGCAAGACTTTAGAGACGAGTATTTATTCGTTTCAAATACTGATATGTCATCGCCTTTTTCACGGCTTCGAACTCCCTACTGGGTGCTACCACTCATATATGCTAATTCAAAGTGAAATACGCGTTTTAGTTAATTAGTTTGGTAATTAACACAGTATTGCAGCATATTGTGCCCGCCGAGGAAGGCAGTTTGTTTCTACACGTTTTTCTTTATTTTGAACCTATGTTTAAAAAAATTTAAGGTCCTCCTTGCACGGCATATGAGCAGGGCTTACGAGGGGTGAGCATGTCCATCCAGGAACTCGTTGAGGGTGGTCATGTAAGGCCCGTGCACTAGCCTCACCATGGTGTAACTGAGATGAGGAACGCTGTGTTGTGTCACTTCCGCGAAGAACTCCAGCCAGTCCAGCTGAAGAAAACAAAAACAAATGAAAGTCCAATAATTTGTATTTCTAGGTTATTTTTGTTTATGGGCATACCATTGCGTTTTTCAAGCGAACGCCTGACTGCGCCATGTATCAGCCAAGGACAACCTGCCCAGCCTCTTGACCTTCAAAAAGGGGGTGTACCTTGACCTGACTAAGTGTAGGTTTCTACGAGCATTCCGTAGTGTCCATCCAAATGTATAATTAGCTTTCCGTTCCCCAAAACACAACTTAAAAAAAAAATAATGGAAAAAATATTTTGCTTTGATTAACTATAGGCGTCCACCATGATGTGGTGCCCACCCAAAAATATACGGTGCCTTCCTATGCCCAAATCATAGGTTAAGGATAAAGAAACGCGCATTAAAAATACGGTTTTACAGGGGTTATCGCAACTACTCTGAAGCGAAGCTTGGTCTTCTCCCTAATTCGAATTGTCAACCCATGTATAACCCTGCTTAACACAGCTCTTGGTCGCATCACTATGTTCAAGGCATGCATAAACGTCCAGAGTTTTTATTCCAGATTACAATGCTACCAGGTAACGAAGTGACTTTTTCTAAATCAGCATGAAACCCCTGCAAGATATTTTTCCGTGTGTTTACCTGGTCAAAAAAAAAAGCAGAATTGACAAGCTGATCCGTGCAATGCCTGTCCTACCCTTCTAATCACATGACTATACTCACAACAGTGACGATGCCGATAAACGGCTACAAGAGTAAAAGTCACATACCAGGTTAATTTCACCTGTTTACAAGCGCTAATCTGCAGCTCTGTGGAGTAAACAAGATGCGGTGGCGTTGAAGTCGCCGATTTGGGGTAGTATCTTGTGTTAAATGTGTGAAAAAGCTCATGAATACATGTCAGCAAAGGCTTTCAATGCAGCTTTCTGATATTCTATTCATCCTCTTCTGATGCCAATAATTTGCGAAAAAAGAACGAATATATCCTAGAAAATTTGCGAAAGTGCATATGAACTATTATTTCAAAGGTGACGCAATTTTAAACATCCATGACTCATACTCTGTAAAAAGAAAAAAAAACACCGTACCGTTAAAGGTACATTTAGTGTCTAGATTACACCTTCCGGAAGGCTGCGAAAATGGGTTCATTAAGGTAGTGATGAACCCTTTTAATGGGTGCAGTGCAGCTTGCTGCATCCAATAAAAGGGTGTATCAGTACCTCAAGGCACCCTTTCAGGAGGTTGTGAGTTATAGACGCGGAAAGGGTGCGAGTGTACGCACACGAGTCAACACCACTTAACGACCCATCTTTGCACAACCCGAGGAAACGCAAGCATACAAAAAATATATGTCATTTCACAATGCCTTCAATGGAGGTGATCATTCGCTACATGCAGGCAAGTATTTGAAGAAGAGTGCCACAACTCATACGGAATGCAATTTCAAAGGTATATATTGTTTTTAAATCCGACGGTAAATGCGTGTTGTGGAGATGGGTATTCGCCCAGAAAGGGCCTCGTCCGCTGATCTTTTTTTCAAACTGCACAAGGTCTTCGGGAAGTGCGACATGGTTCCACGTGAAGTAAGTTAAGCGGGGCCCTTTTGTTAAATACAGTGTACAAGGTGAACTTAGAGCTTCTTGTGAGAATGTGCTGCACAGGTGTTTTGTTTAAGATGACTTTCGCACCCTTAATATTGCACGGAAGGTTTTTTTTTTTTTTACTTTATATAGCGAGGACGGTAAATAATATCTCGTGGGAGATTGGTTTGGTTTATGGTGTTTAACGTCCCAAAGCGGCTCGGGCTATGAAAGATGTCGTAGTGGAGGGTTCCGAAAATTTCGACCACCTAGGGTTCTTTAACGTGCACCATATCGTACAGCAGACGGCCGCCTTACATTTCGCCTGTATTGAAAAGCGGCCGCCTTGGCCGGGATTCGATCCCGCATCCTTGGGCACAGTGGTCGAGTGCTCGAAACACTGCACCATCACACCACCACGGCTCGTGGAAGAGAGCGCATCAACCATAAATTCCGTTTAAAAAGAATAATAAACTACTACTAGTAAAATACACATTATACAAAAGAAGTAAATCGTTATGTGACCTTGAAAATAAAAATTTATGAACAAACTTTTAGGGCACTTGCGTAAATTATGACACTTTTTGCGAAATATTGACCAATCCCACAAAAGATTCATCGTTAGTTAGTTTGCGACTGCAAACTAAGAAATTGTATTTTTTTAGGCTTAATTATAATGTTTAGGATGGAAGAAAAAGAAATGGGGACTGGAAGAGTTAATGCATTTGTCTGGCAGCCTAGACAGCTTGCATGAAAAGAAATTCTGCAATGGCTTGGCATGCGGAAGAAAGTGAACCGCGCACCATAGCAGCCGGCGGGGCTTAGTAGATAACAATTTTTGCCTACGAGGCATCTATAAGTTTATGAATATAAGGCGTGACTACACTGTAAACAAAATCGTGCCCTCCAAAGCATACTTTCGTGTCTATAACCATTAGACTGGTAAGTGATTTTTTTATAGTGTATATACAGCTTATGATGTAGTGACTAAATAACCGCACTCAGATTTTTTTTTTTTTTTGTAAAAATATTCAGTTTTCGAATTCAGGGCCTTACCTGGAGAAACAGACATAAAATTTAGCATCGAGCGCAGAACCGTCGCGTACTTCTAGCGTCACTCACCACGTTCCGACGAAGCAGTTGGGACAACCTCCTGTAGGTCACCGGGTTCTCCATTGATGATGGCTTGTGAACCAAAATCCTCTGCGGAACAGAATGAGTTTGTATGCATTACTTTCTTTTCACCTCCTTTCGCGAAATATAAGCAGACCGTTTTTTTATGGCAGATCCGTTCTTTGTTCGTAGGTGGCAAAAACAAAAGAAAAAAGACGCAGAGCACACCTGCGCCAATAAACAAAGCATTGCGAAATGAAAGACCAAGTATTGCTCGGCAAGGAAGCAAAAGACAGGCGTCGGTTCCTGCTATGATTTATGTATGGAGACACCGCACAATAAGGCGCCCCCACGGCACTCAATTTTACCGGTAAATTTGAAATTGAAGCTTTGAAGTGCTATGCTACACGAGCTTAAACAAAGTTGGAAACTGTAGTACGCCTCAGCAAATCGATAGTACGGTCCCAATGAGCTTGTCACTTTGGTGTTTTGTCTACGTATAGCGACGGCGTAATTCGAACAAAATAATGTAAAGAATGTTTTTGACCATCCAATGAAATTCAGCAGCTTAGCCTAAAATGCAGCTTGGCCGCGAATCGATTTTGGCCAATCAGGTTTCCATACCGTGCGTCTAAATTTAGCCAGAGTCCAAATTAAGCATATCGGATGTAAGAAATGAGCATATCGACCAGAAGTTTAGCCTGCCATTGTATATCATCTTCATAGATATCCAGGCACCTTGGTCCGAATTTCAGCCCGCCAATAAATATTGCTTCCATGGATGTCAATGAATATTGGCCAGAATTTTAGCCTGCCATTGTATACCATCATCGTGGATACCCAGACTCCTTGGCCAGAATTTGAGCACACCATTGCATATCGCCTTGACGGATATCGGGAAGATTGAACAGAATTCGAGCCTGCCATCACGTGTACCGTGGTCAGTTCCAGAAGGGGTCATAGCAAAAAAGGCGCTGCAATTCGGTGGCTGAATGTGGTCAAATAAGCTGCTGCTCTCCACATACGTAACGGCATGAAATACTTAAAATTCCCCGAATAATTTCATCAAATGCATCATTTCGTTCGGATTGTTTCTTTTTCATAAGAGATAGCGAGAACCCGCCGGCGTCAACTTTGTTGAAGAAGATTCGACAACCTCCGTGCTTATTTATGCGGGTCGCGTTTGAAAGGTGCATTTTCTGGTGCCAGGTACGGAGAAAACATGATAACAGTGTTTCTAATATGGGCTTCGAAGCACGAATACAGAGAGCTGTTCAGGATTGCACCGATATATGTGAGGCCCTATACAAGCAAATAAAAAGCATGGTATATTATGGTAACGTCGTCTTCAAACTAGAGGCGTGGAGCCGAACAACAAAGAGGAGCTTTTACGGTCTTAGAAATTTCGGAATGTGAAGACACTTTTTACCACATTGACCTTTTGATCTGCTTTTTAAATATTCGACTTCGTGAACACAAAAATGATAGTCCTTCTGGGGTGAGTGAACACCTGCGAGATTGTAATAATTGGAGCCCTATCTATGAAAATACACAGATCTTATTTCGTCATCATCAGCAAAGAACCATAGAGGTGATGGAAGTGTTCTACATTGCATCATATGGTAACTGCGTAAGCAAGCCTTCGGTTTCACTATCTAAGATAGAAATAGGATATCTGCGAAGATTTTGAAATTGTTCTTTTCTTCTCCTGGATTTGTTAACTATCTTTTGTCGATTAGATACTTGTTCATATTTAGGAGCTCGTATTTTCCCCCCAATAAACCAGTTGTGAAAACGCCGCTTGTCTTGTTGCATTCTCTGCGTCCACGTTCCGTCTGCGCCCTCTTATCCATCACGAACAGCTTTCAACTTACTCTACAAAAAAGAAATCAACGTTCACTACGACAACATTAGAGAAACACTCCGTACACTTCCTCTTCCTGATAAATCTCTCACTACCACGCAAATCCGCATTCTTAGACGCATACAACTAAATACACTGCTTACTCCTGCCCGATCTTTTCTATACAGAATCATACATTCCCCTGTATGCCCAAATTGCCCAGAACACTATGCAAACTTGGAGCATTGCATCTTTTCATGCCTTGTCGCCCTCCAATCTCCTCACTTTCCACACCCTCCTCCCCCAACGTGGCGGGCTTGGTTAGCCTCTGACCAGCTGCAAGATCAGTTGGCCTTGGTGACCCTGGCCCAGGACATTCTTAACGCTTAATGCAATGCGTTAAATAAAGTTGTTTCCTCCTCCTCCTTTTCAACTAGCCCAACTTTCCATTCTGCTTTTACAAAAATTATTTT
Source organism: Amblyomma maculatum (assembly GCF_055883805.1). Classification (NCBI taxonomy): domain Eukaryota; kingdom Metazoa; phylum Arthropoda; class Arachnida; order Ixodida; family Ixodidae; genus Amblyomma; species Amblyomma maculatum. The sequence goes on from NC_139351.1 coordinate 95,388,124, forward strand.
TTTTAAACATTGTGAAATAAATTATGCCTGGGCATAAGCGATATCGAGGTTTTCTCTTTATCGTTTTTATAGTGACGTCTAGCGAAAAGGGGAGCTTACACAAGCTTCAGTTCCGTTTCCCTCAAACCGGAGTTCATGGAGTTTTATTTATCTTTCCTCAAAAACTATACGAAAAAATCTTGCGCAGATATTTTGTTTTCAAAACCAAGTCAAAAACAATTGGCTGTAGCCAGTTTGTATTTTTATGACCGAAAAAAGCATTTACGAGAGGTAATTTATTCACAAAAGCGCAGAAGAAAGACGTAAAACATCTATTTCTTGCTCAAAGCGCATAATTATATTTGTCATGGTTTAAGATCGCAGGTTAAAATCGCAAGTAACGTTTCACGGCTCTATATCCAGGAGGTGTAAGAAAGAGGTGAATGGGCGAAAATAATAAAATTAAATGTTAACACCAACCATAATATGAACACGTTAATTGGACTTGAAGCGAAATGCATGCTGTATTCATTTACAATATTGAAATGCCATAGCTATAGCTTTTATTACGACTATTTCACAGTCAGTTTGCCAAAACAGTTTCCAATGTCTCACTTCTACTTAATACATTGACTGCCATCAGTGTACGTAAAGGAGGTGATGACGGTGTTGCATTATTCTGGATGTGGCCCCCTTATTGCTCTGTTCACTGCGTCATAAGAACGTCTGTGAGAACACTATGTTACAAATTTAGATTTTATTCAATGACAGCCGAGTAGAGATAACTCCCCCCCGTGTACAGAACATGAGCGGGAAAAACCTTTTCACGCCTGAATTAGGCAGAATCATGAGGTTCAAAAGCGTCAGCAATCATCAACACACTGCCGCACAAGCATGTAAGCATGTGTAAGCTCCCCTTTATCCTTCCGATCAACCTGGTGCTATACGTCAGTATACCTAGCTCTCTATCACAAAATTTTCGATAATGAATTTACAAATGATTCGCTGCCGCCTCCCACCCCCGGCTACCTTTGTCTGGAATCCACTCCGTAAAGCCAGATACTGGTAGTTTGTAATCACTGCTTCGAACTCAACGGCCGTCAATGCTAGCTCCCATTACGAGAAACGTTGTAACGTAAAAGATGACAGACTGCTTGTTACCTAGACACAAAATTCAGGACTCTTCATAGCCCAGCTTCCGTATAATATAGAAGAGCATGCAGGATCTGATATTTTTATTATGTTCTCCTATAGATGACGCCAACTATACACACACGGCTTGTTTACGATAGAAGTTGACACTGAAATTCATGCATAATTAAACAACATAGCCTCCACCACTTATACAAATCACCTGCAGGAACAAGGAGCGTAATTGATTACCACAATATATAATTACTTCGCATGGCCATGTAAAAGCAACGTTTTTAGTGCGAAACGTTTCTTGCCTAATGTGCGATTGATTTCGCCGATTTCAGGATTCCGTTGACATAACCATTGCTGCAGTGACTACAATCAAGCCTTGCTTTTGGCACATAGCACAATATAGCCATGTATACAGGGCTATATTGTGACTTGCTAAGAGTGAGCATATCTACCATGGGTAATATGCTCAAGGTCAAGGTAAAAGCTAATCAACTAAAATAAATATCAAGCTTGTGTGAAAGACAGCTAGTTACGAAATGATTTATGAATATGCCTGCAAACACATTGAAGTAATTACGCCTTTCTATTCCTTAGGTACAGTGTTAGGCTTAGTCAAGCATAAAAGGTTCAGCTAACCCTACAATTCTGTAATGCTTCATTACAAGAGTATGTTGCTGTTTGAAGGCACAATGACCATAGTTGCGTCTTTCTAAGAATAAATAGGCAAGAGCACGCTCAGACCTTATAGGCCCATAAGTGTATTTGATTGTTAGGCTTAGCTGTGCCTAATATGCCTATAAGCCTATTTGGTGCAAAGCGATTGCCAGCCTCCCCACGTAAACTTGCGTCCAGTTGCGGCTAAACCACCGTGAACATTTCTACTACACATGGTTGGGCTAATTACCGCAGCGACGGCCTTGACCATGGAGACAAGCTGGTCAGCCCGATCTTTGTGCTGGCTTGAGGGAATTCGAAGTGCGCCGAACACCTCCTGGCTGGCTTCGACAAGGAGTCGCCGATCGGGCTCCTTCATCACCAGAGACTTTGCCAGAAAATTCTCCGGCTTGATGATCATGTCCGGTAAGTCCAGCTGCCGGTGAAAAGAAAAAACAAAACAAAGCAGTGCACGTAAATCCAGTGCAATAAAGCGGTTCCAATAAATACCCTTGATATGGTTGATAAGCAGTTCATATAGCAAGTAGAACTAATTAGACAGAAGCTCACCGGACACGTCTAAGAAGTCGGCGAAGTGGAGCCGGAAGCTTATTGACACTCGAGAGCTGGTTCATATGACGCGGCACTTACATCGCCTACCGCCTGAAGTTCCAATAAACACCTTACACTATATAGATGTATATGCATGTCTTACTGAGTGCTTTGATCTTACACTGACCGATACAATGTATGTTTCCTGCCATCATCATCAATGGCACGTCCCTTTACCTTTCGTAATATTCGCCTACAACTTCTCACTTTGTGATACCGCTAGATACTCTTCCCTCTAAGTACTTTTAGGAGGCGACCCTTTACTTCTATTCGACGCTTTGCTGCCTCTTGACGATTCCTCCTGCAGTTAAGCTACTGGCGCCACCGCCCGCGCTAATGCCGCCCGCCATATTACCCGGGACCGGCTTGGCGCGTCTCAGCACCCTCAACAGCACCGTTGTGACCTTCATCCCCATGACGTCCACTACCGATTTAGCTCCCTCTCACTCCTCTGGCTACCATCCCGACGTGTGGGAATGTGCGAGAAACTGCCGCCTCGCTACGTGGGCCCTCACAGCGTCTTGCAGTAACTCATTGACGTCACCTACGAAGTCATGCCTCTCCCCCCCAAGTCTTCCACAGAATCGTGCATGAAGCCCGTCTTAAACCCTATAATTCCTTTGCAGTATACGCACTGAGACTGTGCTTTTCCCGCGAGGGAGGGGAGGGTGTTATTATAACGGTAGGTAATCTCAGAGACAACGTAGATGTGCTGGGGTAGTGAAGAACGACGACACTGAAGTTAGGCTCTGTTTATCCTGCTAGTGTGTCCGTGTACGACCTGTTGCGGCTACGTCGGAGTGTGCCTTGTAACAATAATATATATATATATATATATATATATATATATATATATATATATATATATATATATCTGGCTAAGTTTAAAGTAAGCAGATAAAATATACGGTTAAAATTAAGGCTAGTTCATTCCCTTGTTTAAGAAAGCTGCTCATTACGCCACAGAAGCAACGGTGCCTGTGCTCTATACACGATCTTCTCTATTCCGACAACTAATTATCTGTTAGCTGGTGCGGCATACTGCCATCACTGTAGCGTTGAGAGTTTGGAAACGCGCGTTACCAAAGGTCCACATAAATACATCACCATGTCTGCCCAGTCGAGATGTTATTACACTGTGCACTTTGAAGCACTCATGCGAGCATTCTTGTCTGTAAGTGTTGCCTTACGAGGACGCTGGCTGCGAGTCAGTGAATCGTGTGTGCCTGCCTATGCTTCTACGCTTTTTTTCTCTCGAGATGTTCCGCAATTGGTTCCTTGTGCTGCAGCGTACGTATATAAACCGCCTAGTTGATTTGCCTCTTTTACACTGATGTTCATCAAGAGCAATTTTCCAGTCCACGTTGACTACTGTTTCTTAACGCACACCTAACAATCATTTTGAGAAAGCGCCCTTTATAAGGAACATGCCTTATAAACCATATGTATAGCCTAAGTGACAAGAAGTGGAAACTGTGACAGATTTTCTCTTCTTGGGCTCCAAGATTACCTCGGAAGGAGACTGCAGCCATGAAATTAGGAGGCGCCTGCTTCTGGGAAAGAGAGCCATGGCTAGCCTTGACCGCCTAGCAGAGACATTACACTGCCAAACAAGATCCGTATAACTCATGCTATGGTCTTTCCAGTTGTGATGTATGGATGCGAGAGTTGGACTGTGAAGAAGGCTGACCGCCGAAGAATTGCCGCGTTTGAATTGTGGTGCTGGCGGAGACTAGTGAGAGTTCCTTGGATGGCCAGAACATCAAATCAGTCGATATTGTCGACCATAAACCCTGACTGCTCATTGGAGGGTCAAATTCTAAAGTTAAAGCTCAGCTACTTTGGTCATCTGATGAGAAGAGAGGAGTCGCTGGAGAAAGATTTGATGTTGGGAAAGGTTGAGGGTCGCCGGAGAAGGGGTAGGCAGCGAACGTGGTGGTTATAGATGACATCCTCGAGGCGCAGCAGATGAGGTTATGTATGTTAGGAAGATAGTGAGAGACCGGAAAGCGTGGCGTGACATGGTCCACAGGGTCACGAAGAGTCTGACACGACTGAACGACTGAACTGAACTGATAGCTGATGCCTTTCGGGGTGATCAAGTGCAGTGAGTGACCAACCTCTAGGTAGTCTCTGGGGTACGACAGGTCCGAGCGGCGAAACCTGACCGAGAAAAAAACGTCGATGCCCAGCTTCAGCACAGTCCGGGCCAGTACTTGGGACACCGTCGCGTTTCTGCCAAAGATGCTGGCTTCCAATGCTTGCATCGCCTCCTTGCCACGATTCGCATCCTCTGCATTCCAAATGGCGAGATGGCGCCGCGTGAAAGCCGATACCTGATAAGGGTAAACTCTATGAAATGGCGTTTAGGGCAAGATGCGGTGATTAGACCAAAAGGTGCACTTAGTCAAGATTTGCTGAAACCAACATGTAAGGCCAGACGTTGCATCAAAACATTTCACAATTAAGTGCCCCTTTGTCAGTCACTTTTGAGATTGTATAACGGCTTACGAAGGGTGCATCCTTGAAACAGATTTCTTTTTTTGTGCGAACTGCACGCTATTGTTTCAAGTATCTTCAAAAACTAAATTTATAAGCGCTGTATTTCCTTTACACTGAGCCTGGTTGGTTTGTGGGGTTTAACGTCCCAAAGCGACTAAGGCTATGAGAGACGCCGTAGTAGAGGACTCCGGAAATTTCGATCATCTAGGGTTCTTTAACGTGCACTGACATCGCACAGCACACCAAGCCACTTCGTTTCGCCTCCATCGAAACGCAGCCGCCGATGTCGGGTTCGAACTCGGGTACTCCGGCACAGTAGTCGGGCGTCTTACCACTGCACCACCCCGGCGGGACAATCTATACTGAGGCTTTGGAAGCAACAGTCTGCTCGCCAAAGAAGAAGTGGACGCTGCTTAGTGTGGCTTTCAACATTATCATCAGCTCTGTTAAGAGCACTGACACGTTGTAATTCCCAAAGTGATCGATCAGAAATCATGAAAACATTGTTACGGTATGTTCCTTAAAGAGTACCCGAGAAAGCAGCTCACTAAACTTACGTTCACTGAGGCAGCCGCGGTAGATGTCGACCATGGTGGCGACGTGTCCGGTACTGATAGTCCTGGCGCGTTTCCGGCTTTCACCTGCAACAGGAATAAGGTGCGGTGCGGGTTACCAGTTGTACAATGACATTGTGCTTTCTGTGTTCGTACAAGCAGTAATAATAAGCTAAACGAGATGGCGACCACACAACAACGAACCTCTAACCAACAATTGACTAGAGAAAGTCCGCAAGGAAATGATCAGGACACGGCTGCTTCTATGAGGCAGTAACCATGGCTTCTAAATGCGAAAAGAACAAAAAAACGTTTGCCTCTCCTGGTGCAAAGAGGTCATAGCGATATTTGCATTTGACTCTAACCTTTTCTATGGGAGAAAAAAGGGCCATCCATCAGACCGTAAAGCATCGGCCTGACTGCTTCGATTCCAAGCAGCAGCATTGAAATGTACTAAACCAGCAGTGTACGCACAAAAAGGAATAACATGCACACATTCTACAGTAAAGCAAAAATAGCTTAAAATATCCTACTTATTTTAAAATGACGCAAAGTGAACTGCATCAAAATTATGGATGATAGAAAGGGTGAAGGAGAGGAAAAGGCGTGCCTTTGAGCGCTTCGCTGATGTCCTCCTCGATGCGCATACGCATGTAGTCGAGGTAGGAGAAGCGCGTGGCGAAATCTGGTACCGGGTTCATGTCTCGCCAGTGGGCGCAGGTGTGCTCGTAGAAGTCCCGGCAGGCAGAGACGCTCGCGTGCTCGATGATATCGTCGAAGCGTACCCCTGATTTTGACGGGGGAGGAAATCGCGTAATGTGAACTAGCTTAACCTAGACCCGATGATCTGGCCTATGCGGGTATCTGGCGCAAAATACAATGTCTTATACTCGGGGCAAGAAGGGTCAGGACAAAACGATTCGCTCTAAGAACGATCGTACCCTTTCCGGGTCTATATTTCACACTCCCCATAAAGGGTGGCCTGAGGTACTGATTCACACTTTTATTGGGTGCAGCACTGCTTCCGTTAAAAAGGTGCATCAGTACCTCAATGAACCCTTCTTGAAGATTTCTGGAAGATGCGTTATAGAAACGAAGTTTTCAATGATTAGACTCAAAATGCACCTTTAAGGGTGTAATTTGTTCTCAGTGTTTTTAGGAGATGGCGTTAGTTCTGAACAATAGATTTTTAAGCAACGCACAGAAAAGCTATATTTAAGTGGAATCTTAACTGATTAGAGGTATAGGTCTGAATTTAAAACGAAAAAGGGACCCGACATGCAATCTTAATTCTAAGAAGATTCAATAACGTAACATTTCAGGGCATCAACTTTAATGTTAGGTGTACAGGGTTAGGCAGCAATGTTTGCTAAATCACTGCCTTGTTGCAACAGCCTCGAACTTAGGCTTTTTTGCATAGTTAACATCATGCAAAGAAGGTAAACTAAGAACTTTACCGCCAGCTGCCGTTATGTTACTGATAGGAGCGTCATAAAGATATCTAATGTTCAGTAACCTGCTATAACCTAAATGAAAAGTGTGTTTTTTTTTTTTGCTTCAGTAACAATTTTTGTTTATATGTAACGGCTATTGCTGAAGTAGTTTCTGTTCTACTGTTTAGCGTTATCTACAAAGGGAAACTACGAAAGCTTTCTTCCTAAGGATGGAAACACAGATGATTTAATATAGCACCGAAACTTTAGCCCCTCTCATCAGCTCGAAAAAGTGGTTGCAATAACTAGCTTCTCTGCAGCTTGTCCCAGTTTTGTAGCACGGCAGCTCTCAGAATTTGTGTTTTTTTTTAGTGCTACAAGGGCTTTGCGTGTTCTCTTTTCGTACGCTGTTCTAAGTTATTTTGTTTTCAACGCAGAACCGTGGGGAGGCCAAGTGTAAGTGCTTACCGTCATCAACGCAGCTGTGGAACGAGCACTCCACCTGAGTGACATTGGCTTCGCGGAAGAGAAGAAATATAAAAAGAAAGGTTACTGTGTTGTAATGCGAGGCACGTAAAAGAGCATACTCATTAATTAAATATTATTGAAAAACGTTACGCAGAAACACGGGCGATATGAATAGCAAACTTTACTTTCAAGTTTAGAAAACCCATGCAAAAAAGAAATATACCCAGCAGCATATAACGGTAAACACAGTCAAATCGATAAGCCGTAAAAATTACGGTATTTTTAAGCGCCCTCCTCTAAAACTGATTCGATGGCGTTGCCATGTGGACGTTGTACGGTATTGCTAAGTAGTCGTCTTGATTAAAAACACTAATTAGCAGCGCTAACTATTAGTGCAACCTATAAGGGCTACTGAGAAGCGCGAAATATTGTCAGGAGTAGTGAGCATTATTAGCGCTAGTTAGTGTTTTTAATTAAAAGTGAGCATTGTTGTAATAAACGCACGGTTGCAGTCTCTTAACGCATGTAAATATTCGTACTGAGCGAAAGGTTCTCAATAGCTCTCTACCGAAAGGGCAGGGGTTTAATTCCTGCTCGACCGCTTCCCCTTCGCAAAGCTGGTATAATGACGTCATGGACTGCGACGCCATTACTGTGCTAACCATTCAGAAAATTTCGTTATCAGGGCGCCAGCGTTCTTGGCGAATGTGCACTCTAACACAACCGTGTTAAAATTTTGCTCCTCAACCCCATGTGCAGTGCGGATTCTTTGGTTCGCAGGGCCTTCGCGCCGAGGCAGGCCACTGGGCTGCCGGAATAGGCGGACCACCCGCAACTCCGAGAATTCCCATGTACTCAATAAAGTATTCAATCAATCAATCAATCAATCAATCAATCAATCAATCAATCAATCAATCAATCAATCAATCAATCAATCAATCAATCAATAAATCAATCAATCAATCAATCAAAATGAATCAATGGCAGGCCAGAGGCGCATGCACAGAAGACCGATTTATGCTGCTTAAAGGGGTCAATGACCTCCCTCGTGTGGCCCCCTCACTTTGGTTGAAGAAGAATATTCCGAGCGGTATGAAGAGCAGCAGCAGTAGAAAGGCCGGAAGAAGCGAGATGAGCATCCCTGCCACGCCCACCTCGTCCTCGTGCACCATCTCTCTGCAAGGGAAAAGGAATAGCGAGACAAAGAATAGATGTAGCAATAGACGTTAGAACGGTGGTGAAGGAAAGCATGGAGGAAAACAACAACACGGTCTCGCAAGATGTGAACAGCGAAAGCGTGCTCTTCCACCTCTTATCATTCGGCTCTTTCCCTGGCCTCTTCTCTTAACGTATTTCTTCTATTGGCCTCTCACTTTAGTCACTACTAAACATTATTAAGCATTTTAGTAATTTATAATCAATTATAGTCGTTACAAGTCGTCTTTAGATATACTGAAGTAATGTTAGTCATTATTAATGGTTACTAATCCTTTTAGTCATTTCTGATCAATTGTAGTAGCTACAAGTTGTTGTTAGACATATTGGTCATTATATGATTAGTTGTCATTAGAATTCAATAGTAGTCATTTTAGATATTACCACTAATTACTAAGCATTCTTAGTCATTCTAATCAATTGTAGTCTTCACATTTCGTCGTTAGACATAGGGTTCCTTACAATTCATTATTAGTCATTATAATATCTACCAATCTCTATATAACCTCACGTAATCACTATCACTATCAGTCATATTTCCTTGTTTAATCTTTCTTTAATCTGTTTTCATACGGCGCACATTTCCTGATAACGCGTCCTGCGGACACTTTTCCCGACTCACCATAAGCCTATAAACGCTTTCGCCTTAATAACTGAGGCAATGACTGCAAGTCATAGTACAGACAGCTCTATCATGCCAATCGCCACCGTCCCGACCAATGAGGCGGTCGTGGGCGAGTCGCCCCCATTGTTATAGCAATGGCTGATCATGCAACAGGCAGTTCGCGGCAGGAACGAAGGCCGAAAACTTATCGGTCTATGCGGGTGCCATCGCTACCACCAAAGGCCAAGGAGTCCCAGTTACCTTTGTGTGAGAAGCACGTGAAATTTCCTGCGATTGCTTGCAAACGTAGCTGTCAGACACAGCTGGGTCGTTTTCTGTTTCATTTTCTCCATTACAAATATAACACGCGTTTCTGGTATCGGTTTTCAAATTACATGTCCTGCAATAGTGCGAACCTTGCGGCGGACCACGACCTATTGGGTCCTATGACCAACTGACAACGTAGACAGTAGTCGTCGAAAATTAATGTGTCGAACATTAAAAGACCCAAGAGCCATTTAAATGGACCAGTTGACGTAAGAGAGCAGCTCATGTGTGAGGACGCAATTTCAAATTGTTGTCTACTGCGAGAAATTGAGGGGGGGGGGGGGGCAGTGCCTTTCTTTCGGAGTAAAGCCTTTTGAAATTTTTTCACAAATCTTGAATGCGAAAGGCTGACTGCACTAGCTGTGGAATATCCGCCTCCTCCCCACCCTTTCCTTTTTTTTAAACGCTAACAAATATAGAGAGCACACTCTTGAATGCACGAGAAGAAATCGAGGAAGTTCAAGCTGGTCTTTTGCAAAGCTCAGCCTTGTAACTCACTCTATCATTTGCTTGACTTCCTCTTCGTCTTGCGGGGATTCGCCCGCTATCACACCAGTGGGTGTTATCTGCGAAGGAAGCGGGAAAACGTAAGTGCAAGGAGACGAATTTGGAATATTTTTATGGGTATTGAATTGCCTATCGCCCTGTCACAAAAATGATCAATGTAGCCGATGTAGCATCCGAAATATTGGCAATTGCAATCGGCCCCCACGTTCTCCCTCTCAAGTAATACACCGGGCCGAAAGAGCAAAAAGAAAAAAAAATCACAGACAGGAAGCACTCTGCACCTAAGAATGCGCCACAAGCTAACCGGGCTCTTTTTTCTGTTTTTCTTTTTTCCCCGCTTGCTGCCCAGTACGTCTTCGCTGTTGTACGTTTAATACCATTCCTCAGCACGCGCACTAAAAGATGTCATGTGTAGGTGACATCATGTGTCATATGCGAGGTCACGAGAACGTGCGAAAGCTGAAATAATTTTTTGAGGTCTCGTACGCGGCGCGAACGATCAATACTCTCTATTCCACTTAATACAAATACTGCATAGACACTTTGTGAACAGTGTTGTATGGACGCAGGGCAGCGAGCAATGCCATGAAGAACTGATAAAAATACGCCGCTCAACGTATTCAGGATAAAGTAGTGATACCTGTGCGGGAGAGTTAGTTTCTCTCTGGAAAAAGATGCCTGCACCCTACATGGTAGTGAGAATGTTCGAAGGGCCACACAGGCAACAAAGTCGCCTGTGCTCATGCATGTTTTCCTACGATGCACAATCAAAGCTGAAGACGGGTGGTTGTGTAACAGTAATTTCGAAACTTAACGAATGCATGCGTGTGTAGAGGAGAAAAAAAGAAGGTTTTTTTTTTTTATGATCACTACTGCCTGTGACAGGGTTTTAAGGCGGGGATAATATAAAACCCTTTTCGTTTGAATTTGGACCGCATGGACGATAGGGGAGGACGTGGTACAGGCAGTTGACATTGACCGCGAGTTCACGCGTATTTATTGCAAATGGCTGCCTACAACCCGTTTACGACGTTATGGGCACACGTTTGGGTTATCGGTACCAGCTTCTTCCTTTTATTAGAAAGGTGGCTTCACTATAACAATTTGAAATTACCTCGCTTCGTACATGGAGTGTGTCTTTGCCTGATAGACTAATCTTGATCTCGTGAAATGAAACGAAGAATGCAAATATAGCAGAATAAGTTCCTTAATAGTAAAAGTTTTCACCCCGCCGGGGTGGCGCAGTGGTTACGGCGCTCGACTACTGTTCCCAAGGACGCAGGATCGAATCCCGGCCTCGGCGGCCGCTTTTCGATGGAGGCGAAAAGCAAGGCGCCCGTGTGCTGTGCGATGTCAGTGCACGTTAAAGAACCCCAGGTGGTCGAAATTTTCGGAGTCCTCCACTACGGCGTCTCTCATAGCCTGAGTTGCTTTGGGACGTTAAACCCCACAAACCAAACCAAACCAGTAAAAGTTTTCGGGATTCGTTCAAAAACCTCCTTCATCTACATGATTAACGTCTCAGTTAGCCTGCTTTCAAGACGCAGGTGCAGTAGCTATGATATCTAATTATGAAAGGATGGCTTCAAGAAAATGAGTTACACCTGAACCCACGGTTGCTAAACTGAATACCCTGACGTAATCCGCCCTGACGCTGAAACGCAGCCGGCGGGCAGTTACACTCACGGGAAGTTGCTCTTCCCCAGCAACACACGGTGCAGGCATTGCAAACTGAGGCTGTGGCTCAGGCGAAGGCGACACTGGCTCTCCGCAAGGAAGCTGATCAGCTGCTGGAGGAGCTGCGGGAAGAGCACAGTGATCTCTGACTGTGTTAACTCATGGGAAAAGAACATGTTGAATAGATCGTAGCGCTCCGTGGGTTAGATGCTCGTTAAACGAAGTAAGACAATTTACCATACTTCATAAAACTGAGTTCGAGGCATCTACATCACATAAACAACCCTCTCTATCTGTTACACGCTAAATCGTCATGGTTAAAAAGGCAGTTTTTCTTAGGTCAACGACTTCTTGTGGTCCTCGCATTGCTATCGTCACAATTTCACAGCTATTACCATGCTGTAGTCTCTCACAATAACTTCCTACACTATCGCTGTCATGCGCAAGCTAATCTGTGGTCGTCGTATGTGGACATAAAATTCGTGAAAGGAAGATTTACAATCACCAAAGCGCAACGCTTAATGGGAGTTTTAATGGTACTTAGACTCACAAGCCGGGGCAGTGGTGAGGGCGTCAGCCGCTGCGGTGGCGGCCATCTGCTGTTGTATCTGCTGCATCATCTGCTGCTGCGCAATTTGCTGTTGAATTAGTTGCTGCTGCATCATCTGCTGTTGTACCTGTGGATCGAAATACTGTTGGCGGATCAGCTCCTCCAGGCCGGCCTGCTGAAGCTGCTGCCAGTACTGGCTGTACTGCGAATCGGCGCTGCCGGTGGATAGAATCTCGCCAAATGGAGAGATGGTGCTCGACGTGTCGCCGAACACTTGCTCGAGTGGTATCTCGACCACCCGGTAGCGATAGCCTGGAGGCGGGTCACCCACTGGCGGATGTCCGGGCTGCATGACGCTTTGCGGGTCTTGGTTCATCTCTGGAGACGTATCTCAGGGCCGTTTGTCACCAAGGCCCCTTCCGAGACCTTACGAGCTAGTCCGCACGAGGGCTGGAAGCTGTCTCAGGGCAATCTGCAACGAGGAGCACCGCTTAGTGTTTTGTACAAGCGGTAATGTGCCACGATAGCAGAATTCAGTCGAGCGTTACAAGAAGGAATTTGTGGCTGTTGGTTCAGGTCCTGGCTGGAGGAGACAGCGTACTAGGCGGTTCGGTCAGCCCTACGGCGCACGATACGGTTTCACGATGGCCGGATAGGCGCGAGGCGTTTGTTTGTCTTCATTTTCTTTAACTCCATGGAACGCTGTGGTTTGAGCTGACGTCTAAAGGAGGAAGATGGGAAAGATCAATGCAAAAAATGAATGAACGAAGAATTTACGCAAACTAAGGGATGGATAAAGACCGCCGCTTGGGGAAATTAGGCGTGATCGCATTACAGCACGAGAAAGGCTTATCTTAAAGAGTGTTCAATTGATTGTTCTTTTCTGGGTTTTTAGAAATGGCGTTATCAGCAAGGTGGCCAGCTCCCTTTGAAATGACAGCAAATTTAGCTGTCCTTTCGCCACGTCGAGGATTTGATCCAATACTTAAAAATAGTCCGCCCTAAAGTTATCACGTCCCTGTTCCTCATACCCATGGCATCACTGTAAGGGTTAAGCACATTTATCACTTATTTCTCGTCGTTGTTGTCTAGACATAACCGAAAGCTGTCTGGCCAGGAGGTCAGTAGCAGCCTGCAGGGGAACGTGGACATTGACCATATGACGTGCATACAAGTGTGACAATCAGCAGCTGTACAAGTAGCTGTCCAAGATGGCAGAGTTGAATTTCTGAAATGTGACGTCATCGTACGCTCGCCACTTCACGCGTATTTCTAGGTCTACAAAAGCACCATACGACGTACTTTACGTTAGGTACGAAACCTGGTCACACGATCGGATAGCCACGCTGCCTGCAGAAGCATGTATATTCCGCTGATAATTGCTCCCATCCACTTATGCACATCTACTGAAAGTAATTTGATGGCAATTTAACACCGAGAGTAACTACATGCAAATATTGTATATTCAGTGTAAATTAGATAGATAGATGGATTTATTGAAAGGAAAAGCAGAGAGGTTGGCCGGAATAATTGAAATCTGGCCTGCTACTCTGCACTGGGGAAGGGGAAGGGGAGAAGAAAGAAGATCATGATGGCTGACGATGTGGGAGAAGGCATATGAAGTATATATACAGACACAGTAGCTTGCCTCACAAGCGCGAATCAAGCCCGCTGGCGCACAAAAAAAAAAAAAAAGGCAAAGAGCACGCACTGCCTGGACACCTTTCCCCTTGTCCTGCCAAGCGCCCAGCAGCAGTTCCTCCGACAAAGGCCTCTTGTCCAAACGCTTCAAGTAAGCGGCTAGCACACTTCTTTCGCCCGCATACACTGGGCACACCAATAATATATGGTCCACAGTCTCTGGGATGCCACAAGTTGAACATGCCGGCGAGTCCACCTGTCCAATTAAATGCAAGTACTTGCGCGTGAAAGCCACGTTTGGACGAAGTCTGTGTAGTAAGCATGCCTGATGACGCGGAATATCACGCGGAACATAAAATATCAATGTTTGATCGAGCCTTTTTAGACGAATGTGTCGGGCTTCTGGCTGAGCCCAGTAAGCTGCTGTAGCATTCTTCATGCAACTCGTAAGAAGCCATGTCGTATCCGCTCTTGAAAAAGGCACAGCTGTAAACTGATTTTTTTTTTGCGGCTGTATTGATGCTTTTCCGGCAGCAAAAGTCGCATTTAACAATGAAACATGGCATTTAAAATTTTTTCTCTCCCTATAGTGGATTCAGATTCCTGACGTTTATACCAAGGAGCACGGGTTGAAACCGTTTAAAAACTAAACGATGGTCTTGCGCAGCCTCCGAGGTCTTCGCGATAAAAATAGAAATCGATGCAGGCTTTCTACCTGAAAATTTTCAAAAACGACCAATGATGTCGAAATCTGTATTTCGTTTTTGACACTCTTTATTACGTTATGAATATTTTTGGTCACGCTGGTTTCTTTGCGATACGAGCCCGCTGTTTCGTATATACTAGACCATTTTCTATTTGCTCTCGGCGCTCCTTCAAAGCTAATTGATTTCTGAGAATCACAATACTTGGTCGAAATTGTATAAGGTTTTCATTGCACCATTCTAGTTCTTCGAGTAAAACTCTTCAAAGGTTGTAAAACGATCATTTTCCTGGAGTACAAATATCTGAAACTATTTTCTTTTCATATTGTTTTAGCGCCACAACAAGAAATTTATGAAAAAAAAGTAATACGTCACATACTGACTGTACTACTGTACTATGCAACGGGTTAAGTGGAAATAAGGACTGATCAGGAAATGTACGCGTGACCACCATTAAAGCGAATCTTTTCTGAGCCATAATACGAAGGGATGCACCCTGTCAAGTTTACGAATAGCTCTGCGCACTACTCAGTTTTCGGCAGAAAGCCGGAACACAAATCATGCACTCACCTCAAGACAGAGTTTCTTACCTTACCTTACCTTACCTTAGTGTAAGGAACTCTATGCCTGAAGATTCTCACTTTTCCAAATGTTGCGAATTAGTGGCTCAGTTGGAGTTTGAATTCTCGTACGTAGCCACCGTGACTCGAGAGGCTTCCCATCTTTCTTTGGCGTCTGTATTGAAACTGGGTACTTTGAGGCAAGGACATGCTTTAGGGAAGCGACCCCGAGGATGATGACGACAGGCGATGACGAACGACGTCCTAAGATTCCGCAGTAGTAACAGGTTACCTCTGCACTTCATTTACCCTTCACCAGAGCGCCTTTTGAATGAAATGTTTCGAAGTGTCGGCAGCCATTTAGGCTGACATTCAGTTAAGGGGACAACATAGATTCGGCCTGCTGCCGCCCTCACTGCCACTGTGTTCAGGCTTCGACTGTCACCACAAACCACGCGAAGAACTCGGAAGACAGAAGGCAGCAGCCTGGAACAACATACAATACAGGCCCTTCTCCAATCCTAGCAAAGTGCCACAATAACTGCCCCCCCCCCCCCCCCAATATACAAAAGCTACACAGGCACCGCATGCGGGGAAGTCTGGTAACATTCACTTGATATGGAAATGCAAACACAATTAAAGAAGTATAAATTCGAGCACTGAGCCAGAGTGGGAGGCGGAGATGGACCCCTCGGGTCTCTCTGAGCAGCTCAAGCTGCTCACCAGGGCCCGGGAGGCAGCTCCAGCCATCGGAATACTGGACTAAGAAAAAATGCACCTACGCAATTCTCCCTTTCTCTCTCCTCTTTCTACATGGTTTCCTTTTATTATTAGAAAAGGACTTGGTGCTGCTTCTTCACTGGGCCGAACATCTCTACGGCGTCTTGAGGGAAGTAGTAGTATAAAAATTTATTTGTGTTATATGAGCTATGGGTTAAGGGCGGGGATTGTCGGGTCCTCAGACCAGGACTTCGTTGGCTAATGCCGCTGCCCGAGCTCTGCCGCCAAGGTCCTCTGTGCCGCACGGTCGGAGTTGGACAGGACCACCTCCTAATCAGCCCACGTTGGGTTTTCATTGCGAGGTATGGCTTGGTTTTCTTGCATCTCTTGATGAAAGAGATTATGAAATTCAAAGACAAATATTTGTGTTGTACGATGGCTAAACGAGCAGGCATTCGTTGACGCGAGGCATTTTGTTTGCCGCATGCAAAAAAATATCCGGATATTTGTACGAATAGTCAAGAGCACAGTGTGATTCGCTGACTTTGTTCCTCTGGCGCAAGAGCGTGGAGCTCTGCTTTTAAACGCTGAAGGCAGCGGTTTGATACCGCATGCAGGTATCTTTTTCTTGTCTTTCTTTAGACCAGAAATTAACATTACCAAAATGATGTCATTTACTTTGGATGTTGTGCCCTTTAAAGTTGGCTTTAGCGATGCTATCTAGTTCCAGTTGCCGCCCAAAAACAAATAAAAAACAATCGACTAGTCTATTTTTCAGCCCCTTCATACTACTATTTGCCACAAGCAAATAGTCTACCTTTCCATCGAAATCTGCGTTACATCTTGGATAGCATTCATGGACGTTTTGGACCAAAAGAACTGGGAGGCACTAAATACTTCTCAAGAGCAATAAGGCAAAGGCCTTTGAGTCTAGCTCTACTATTGACAGAACATCACCGATGACCCAGGCAGGAGAGCCTCTTCGGTGCCGGATTAGAAGTCAGTAGCTCCACTCTCGGCGACGGCACGCACTCATTGCGGAGCTTGGTCTTCAGAGCCGACAGCAGACGACGTGCGGAGGTGCTCGATGCTAGAGTTACTATATAGACTTTGGCAAAGCCTATATAGTAACTTTACAAGACGCTAAAGCACCTCAAGTTTGAGGGGCTTTACTGATGGAGGAAGGAAAAAAAAGTGTTTCCTTCCTCCATGGCTTTACTCGACGCGCGGCTGCGCGGCCGGCCACGCTCCCTCCTGGCGGCTGGAGTGAAGCTGTCTTTGTCGCGCCCGCTAGCTATGTTGCCACGGAGACTGCAGGAACGCTACACAAGGAGAATTAAGATACGTCTCTTAAGTGCTCGGCGTGCCTTAAATGGTTAGCGCGCTCGGCGACTGATGGAGGGGCAGCAATTCCCGGAAAAGGAAGATAATTTTCAGTAATGTTAAACAGCCCGTGAGCCAAGAAATGCTGTAGTAATCACGTGACAAACCAGGCAAGGTGGCGGCACTCCTACGTCACTCACAGGTGTGGCAGAGTGACGTAGGAGTCACTTTACCGTGGCGTCGAAGCTTCACCTTTTCAAGGTCAAGCGAGTGTGGTTTTTGCCCTGGCCTAGCTGAGCAAAGCCACGGCAAATTTTTTTGATGAAGGCGCAAATCGAAGGGAGTAGCAAAACTTTCGACCTCAAAAACTTCGTTAGGAAAGCTTGTAGTAAGGAGGCGCGGACCGGTAGGATGCACTGCCGTCACTATACACGCAAGACAAGATCGCGCGCACGTTGGCGAATACTTTTACGTCAGTTTCCGTTAGCGATTTATTTATTTATTTATTTATTTATTTATTTATTTATTTATTTATTATAACCTCAAAGGCCCCATTGAAGGGGTATTACAAGAGGGAGTGGGTTTCAGGGCATAATATTGCTTCAAGTGATGCTTTGAACAGTGATGGGTCTGTATGGAGCACGACGTCGGCAGGCAAGTCATTCCAGTCTTTTGCTGTGCGAACGAAAAACGAATATAGATGCGCAGATGTACGGGCTTGCGGAGGATGGGTTGTCTTTCCGTGGTTCGTGCGGCAGGAGGTGCGGTATGCAGGGATGATAACAGATTTGTGCAAAAGATGATGATAGAATTTATGAAATAGAGGTAGTCTTGCGATGCTACGCCAGTTAGCTAAATTTGGTAGTTGAGCATTGCATTTTAGTTTGGTTACACTTTCATGATAACAATAGGCAGAGAAAATAAATCTAGCGGCGCGGTTTTGTATTACTTCTAGCGTGTTAGAAAGATTAAGTTGATTATTGTCCCAAATAGCGCATGCATATTCTAGTTTGGGCCGTACAAATGTTACATAGGCTAGTGATTTTAACGATGGTGGTGCTAGACGTAGTGTTCGCCGAAAATACACCAGAACTCGATTTGCTTCTTCAGAAATTTGAGTTACGTGGTATGTCCACTTAAGATCATGTGTTAAGTGAAGGCCAATGTATTTATATGTGGTTACAGCTGCAAGTTCTGAGTTAGCTATTAGGTACTTAAAAGGTGGTTCAGAGGGACGCCTGTGAAAAGAAAGAAGTTTTTTCCCGTTAAGAGACATGAGCCATTTAGTGCACCAAGTTAAAATGCGATCTATGTCAGATTTAAGAAGTTGGCGATCACTGTGAGTGATTATGGGACAGTACACAACACAATCGTCAGGTGGTGGACATTAATACAAGGCCTGCTCAAACCTGCATTATGAGCAGCAGCCTTCTCTTTTTCCTCCACCAATTGTAATCTAATTAGAACGCCGTATAGCCGAAAAACGCGGTATTACCGGCTGTAAATGTAAAATTACATGTCATGCGCACAAAGACATGCGTCTGAAACCATTGTGACGATGGTCATGTCCTATGACTCTGAATGCGGAAACTCGTGAGGTGTTTCCATGAGCCTACGGTATGTTCATTCTGGTCGTCGATGAAGACAATACGAAAACTCCTAATTGGAAACCACTTGGCTAGCAATGGTTCAGGTCGTCGCGTAGAGCTCTGATGAAACAGCCCTTGCGACACCTTAAAAACAGAAAAAGGAGCCTTATTGTGTACAACATTGACAACGTGGCCTCCACGGCACACGGTACAGACTCTGGAAACATACCCATCACCCATCGTATACATTAGCTCACTATCCAAACATAAACAAGCGGTACGGAGGAACTTCCAACTGCTGCCTTCCTTAGCCCATACCTAATTTCCCGGGTTCCTAAGAAATTAGACCAGGCTGTCGCTGCGGTGTTAAAGCTTCGAAATTTGAGTTCCTGGCCAATCTACCGCCTAAAAAACTCATGCCTGGTCCTTTACTTCACACGTGAAATAACGAAAGGCCAGTGATGACCCAGATATCTTTACTTTAGCCGTTGGGTTGGTCTGTGTCACTCAATCTTAATGCTCATATATTAACCTGCTGACCAAGTTCCTCATTGCAAATTAAGGTGCGGTTTATTTGATCTTGGCCGCATTAAATCAACGTTTAGCCATGGACGTTATAGCCAGCGTATTTCCGAAATGTAAGCGTTACACAGCAAGAGGTCACCGGCGCTACCTATCGCGAAATAATACTTTTGAGAACGCCTAAGAATACAGCAAGATATGAGTATTCGGAGTCTCAAATACTGTGGTTTCAGAGCTTAACTGGTCCTTCAGACATTAGAATGCCTTGTCTTTAGGTAACGTTTTCAGAGCGTTACGGAAATATTGCACTTGGAGCCGGCCTCAAAATTTTTATATTTACTTTCTTTCAAACAATGACTATAGCCTAGCAAATCACGAGGTTCGCTCGAAGTATGTCTTACCATTTAGCAGTGTTTTGAAGATTTAAAGCCCAAAATTGTTCCAAATGCTTTATTAATTAATTTATTAATTAATTTATTTATTTATTACATACACCTACAGCGTCCATTGGGCATTATTGTAGGGAGGTTATTTGCTAACATAAAGCAAACTGAAAAGCAGAAGCGAAAGCATACAATCAGTTCTAAAAAACGTTTTAACAAAAAGAATAGAAGCACATTCAATGCCAAGTGTAAAAGACACACCCAACACAAATTTGTGACTCAGTTGCACAATAAAGTACACTGCCTGTAATGTAACACATATTCATATAATGTTCTCGGTGGGTAGTGAAAAATTGGGCGCAGATACCTCATCCGGGAATAAATTCCAATCTGAAATTGAGCGCGGAAAGAATAAAAACTTAAACGCATTTATACGGCTTTGATATGGCCTGATTTTTTTTTGGAATTGTCTCGTCTCTTAGACTGATAATGATGTTGTTAAATATGTGTTCGTATCAATTCCTGTGTTACTATGGTTAATGCTGTTCAAAAACTTTAACAGGAAGATTTTCTTGCGTGCAGAGAGCGTCAGCATCTCAGGTGACCCTGAGATGCTGACGCACAGTACCGTTTACAGTTAAATATTACGCCCTGGAAAATTTTAACAATATCCCACATGGGGTTTTCTAACATTTTGGTAACGTTCTAAACACTGTGGAGAGAAATGTCACCTTTAAAAACGCTTCAGACGACCAGACACGCTGGTGCACAGTGTCGTTTACAGTGTGGAAATACGCCGGCCTGGGACTTTGCGGCACAGTACCGAATACGCCAATAACGGCTATTTGCCAGAATAGACGTTGCATCTAGTGGCTGGTATTTCCATTCTCTAAACTTAGAGCGCAGAAGTCAGTCAACGGTTAAAGATCAGTCAGTCAGTTCAGTCATTCAGTCGTGTCCGACCCTTCGTGACCCTATGGACCATGTCACGCCACGCTTTCCGGTCTCTCACTATCTTCCTAACATCACATAACTTCATCTGCAGTGCCTCGAGGATGCCATCTAACCATCGCGTTCGCTGCCTACCCCTTCTCCGGCGACCCTCAACCTTTCCCAACATCAAATCTTTCTCCAGCGACTCCTCTCTTCTCATCAGATGACCAAAGTAGCTGAGCTTTAACTTTATAATTTGACCCTCCAATGAGCAGTCAGGGTTTACGGTCGACAATAGCGACTGATTTGATCTTCTAGCAGTCCAAGGAACTCTCAAGAGTCTTCGCCAGCACCACAATTCAAACGCGTCAATTCTTCGGCGGTCAGCCTTTTTCACAGTCCAACTCTCCTAGGTCCAACTCGGACCAACAACATGCCCAAAGTGTTCCACACCAGCTGCAGAAGTGGATGTTCGTCACCTGCTATGGACTTGTGCAGGGACAAGGGAATCAAGGACAAAGATTCTGCGCGAAGTGGGTCTAACCACAACAAGGGAAGATGACTTTTCTAAATGGCTCACCGACAACGCTAAGAGCGGGAGCCTGCTCCGGTTCCTCACGGAAAACCATTTACATGAGTTTATATAATATGTCTTATGGCAAGTTTGCGTACAAAAAAAAAAAAAAAAAAAAAAAAAAAAAACTCTCGCATCCATACATCACAGCTGGAAAGACCATAGCACGAGTTATACGGATCTTCGTTGGCAACGGTTAAAGATAGGCCTCGTACAATTGCGGCATCAAGCGCCAGAATTCTGCCGCTTACTGAAGGCATATACGTGGTTTAAATTACATATACGAACAATAGGGACCCAACGAGGCAATGACGAGTTCGAGGATTCCTACTTTCAAATTTCAAACCATACTTTATTAAAAAATCGTTTAAGGGTGGCTTATTGCCATGGAAGGAAGACGTCTTCTTCGACGAGAACGAGCCGCCAGGTTCGCTCCTTTCTTCCTTGTCGCGCTTCATTTACGCTCATCCGCCGCGAGGACTACGATAATGTCCGAGGCTGCGTGCCGTAAGAGCTTTTGCGCCATCAACACGCGAGCACTACCACTAACGTGTCTTAACCGCAGATGCAGACCAGTGGGAAGAGGAATCGGTCACATGTGACGGATCGACCACGTGCTCCACGGCAAACTGGAGAACTGCAGGCGTGTAATCCTTGCACTTGCACCTGGTACGGGAGCCACGGTTTTGAAAGGAAGCTTCAGTATGCGCCATGTCACCTGCGAAGATGTGCTTCCCGCTGTCCTCTCCGTACCTGTGAACAGTATACCCCCCATGACAGCTATTCATTAGGCATCGATCGGGTAGAACTGAGGTTTTGTTTCGGCATCGATCGGGTAAACTAAGGGTGTGTTTCGTCCCTTTTCAGCGGACAAAACTAGGTGAATAAGACCTATAAGGTATGCTACCCACAAAGAAGTGAACACACACAAAACATGAAAGGTATAGGGACTATATCGTTAAGCGAACTTGTGAACTGAGCGATCATCGATTCGCGAAACATATTAGAGCTATAGCTGTTAAGCACTCGTTGCTGGGATTCAAGTCGTAATAGAAGTAGTCGGTGCAACTTGAGAGTAGTTACAATGGCAACTAGATAAAAAGTCATTACCATGGAAGGAGAAGCGCATGGCGACAGCGATGGAATATATCCGGAGAGTGGTTAGCACCAGAAACAATTCGAATGATGTTTATAGTGGAATGAGAAATATGTGGCGAAGCTGTAATAATTCACACGCAGATGGTGGTTGCCGTGGGAATCACCTTGAGGGCAGTATCCGTGTGAAGAGGAGGGCGAGAGTGGCCAGTGCGGAGGACACTCACAGAAGGCGGGAAATGTTTATGGTGAAGGTAATTGAATACTGTTACCGTTGTCATGCCGTCACTTTGTGGCTCTTTTCACGACTGGCTTTGCGGATGTGAAGAATTAAAAACATGACATAATGCAACCTAAAGGGGAACACCCCCCAGGAAAGTTCTTTGTAGCTTATTTAAACGTTGCGATAAAAAAAAAATGAAAAAAAAAGTTGGACTGTTTTATTCGTTCTGCGGTCAGGTAAGTAGTGTCAATCCATTGCCCCACTGGAGCAATGAGCACGGCAGCCTTTAAATGCGCTATTATTCATTTTTACAATATTTCTGTTATCTGTCGCCAGGTGACGCTGCTCAGAGGACCCTGCCGTTGAGAGACCGGAATCACACGTTAGGGACAGTAGTCTTGGAATGACTACGTGTGTAAAATTAAAATGAAATTTCTATAACTAAATATGCATATATGGTGGTGATTGTTTTAAATTTCTTACATCTAGTCACCGTTGCCTAAACGTACCTAAAAAGTCGATGAATGCCACATGAAACAAATATAACCGCCCTGTCAACGGTTAACGTGACAGCGAAAAAGTTTCCGTTAATAGAAAAAGCCTGATTGATCGACTCGGCTCGTCACGTGTTCATAACGTTATATATCAAGACATTTGCTTAAAAGAAAACTTATACTAGTGTTTAATACAAGTTCTAGATATCTATTTCAGTGGTTTGTATTGCAACAGGGCTATCATTAGCGAGTAAGAAAAGCAGCTTCGCTATCGGGAAGGAGCTGGCTTCAAATCCCCGGGGTGGAGTTTGCTTTCTGAGTGGCCACAGCGAAGTACAACGAGTGCGAGGTTTACTGTAAAGCGAAGGCAGTATTGCATGATGAGTTCTCTGCAACTTACTTCCAAGCTATAGCAGGAAAAAGTTAATTGAAGGTTTCTTGTCTAGGCGGAAGATAAAAAAGCGAATATCAAATTAACTGGCTTCAAAATAGCTGTGGACAAATGTTTTTGTATCATGGCCCAAGTATTCTGACAATTATATGTCTGCGGAAACCAGCCAGCTTGAAACCTCTTGAAACCCAATTTTAATTTGGTTTGATTTGGTTTGGTTTTAGGGGTTTAACGTCCCAAAGCAACTCAGGCTATGAGAGACGCCGTAGTTAAGAACTCCGGAAATTTCGACCACCTGGGGTTCTTTAATCCAATTGGTATCCCAGTAGATCAGTCTGCCAACCTACTCCAGGGTGTGGCATTCACTTAGAAAAGTACACCAGAACATTTCAAAATTTAGGGTGAGGGGGGGGGGGGGGGGCACTCAAGCCTTGCTTAAGAATAGACGCGATAATGTCTTAACCATGACCTGTTTATTCCGCTAATTTCTTTTACAATTAGCGAAAATGTAATTTCCTTCTCGCCTATAGTTATTAGTCCCGCAATAGTTAGTGTCTAATAACACAACTGTTCACTATCAATGTGCCGTGTGGCAAAGCAGTACACCTGTGCTCCCCTTTACTACAGGCAAGTAACGTTGCTGCGAGGGGTATCGGTGCGGGCTCGTCTCGTAGTATGAAGAGATGAAGAGCCGGAGTTCTATTCTTCGTACGTTCGGAGGGTTTCTCCTTGTAGATTCTCGCGTATCAACTTAGAACAACACCGACACCGGCTCATCTGAGACATGGGGCCTTGAACTCTATCGCACTAATAGTTTCCTCTAGGCTCGCCGTGCTGCAATCGTGCCCATTAGTTAGATCGGATATGGATGCTAATGAATGTAATCAAAGGTAATAACACCAGCTACGTCCACGCCTTATCTGGAAGAAAAGTATCAGGAAAAATTGGTCATTGATTTACACGTATAAATATAAGCGGTAAATGACAATCCGACGAGTACTGGTGAGTAGGGAACGAACATCTCTACCTGCCGATGAGCTGCTTGCAGTAATCTTTCGGCAGTCGTCGCAACAGGCGATTGGCGACGTACACCGGTCGACTGGGCCTCTCGTATCAGGCCACCTCGCAACGTTCTTCGGGCTCTATCTCGTTGACGATGCAAGGCAGGGCCAACAGCTGCGCCGCTGTAGACGTGGTTCGGCCGAATTCGACTCGGACCACAAAAGCATTGTACGCGAGGCAGCTTCCGAGACCCAGCGCGTTCCCGGGAACCTCCTTGGGATCTACGGCTGCCTTGATTCGATGTGGGCCGGCGCGTTCCTGGAGGAGCTCGGACGCGATAAACCAGCAAGTGGAGTGGACGGTCTTGTGGGATGTGGTGTACACCGCCGCCCAGGAAGGACTGCAGGTTGTCTTGGCTGTCCCTGTGAGCAAGGCATAAAATTCATTTAGTCTTCAGAGATTACAAGCACAATGTAAAGGAAACATTGAGCCCAAATTAAAATCAAGTTGACCTCCGTCAATAATTTCCGCTTTCTAACGGCAACAAGAATATGCGGTCACTAAAAGCGAACTTTTTTTTTTTATTAGAAGGAAATACCAAAACAGATTAGAATGCCGTAACCGACAACCGTCGTGGTAATCTGAAACCAGATTTTCTTCGCCCCTGCCTCAGAGGTCAGGCTATAACGCTGTTTGGTGATCAAATGAGGATGTTAGTTATGGCACATTAAGCCTGTTGACCATTAGTATGCGTGCCGTAAAACGTCTCTCTGCACTGAAATGTTAAATACTCAGAGCTCAAATTTTGCACCTAATTGCATTTGGCTGTCAGTATTTTTTATACTATATATGTGTAGGGTGCTTGTTTAGGCCCCTCTCGGCTCAAGGTCAAGCGTGCAAGTGAATGACTTTGGGAGTTGCAGTGCGAACTATTTTTTTGGATAGTTCTACGTAGTTGCTGTCGGAAAGAGCAGTGATAGCAAAGCTTTTCAACTGCGCTTCCTGCCACCACCACCACCTGCGCGCTCCTGATCTAGACGGGTGCTGTCCAATATAAACGTAAATTGGTACATAGGAAAGGTTTGCACCGCCGGGGTGGTGCAGTGGTAAGATGCCCGACTACTGTGCCGGAGTTCCCGGGTTCGAACCCGACCGCGGCGGCTGCGTTACGATGGAGGCGAAACGAAGTGGCGCCCATGTGCTGTGCGATGTCAGCGCTGCTGCTGTTGTGGCTGTAGGAAGAAAGAAAAGAAAATGCACGGGCCTGCTACTGGCTCTGTAGCTGAGCCACCTTCGCTGCCTCGTGCAGACAGAAGAGAACTGATTTAGTTATAGCAAGGGAAAGGCGCGGTAACTGTCTCACTTGTTTTCTGTGGACACCGCAACCGCGCCGTAAGGGAAGGGAGGAAGGTGGGAATGAAAGTGGAAAGAGAGAAAGAGGAGCCGTAGTGGAGGGCTACGGAGTAATTTCGACCACCTGGGGATCTTTAACGTGCGCCGACATCGCACAGCACACGGACGCCTCTTCGTTTCGCCTCCATCGAAACGCAGCCGCCGAGGTCGGGTTCGAACCCGGGTACTCCGGCACAGTAGTCGGGCGTCTTACCACTGCACCACCCCGGCGGGGGAGACAGAAGAGAAAATAGAGAAAGAAGAAAAGGAAGAGAGAGAGAAAGACGCGCGCTGCAACAACAGCCGTCGTCCACCACCGAAACGGTGGCGGGTGCAATGACGGCCTACAACAGATAAAAATTCTAGTTAAAGATCCCCAGGTGGTCGAAATTACTCCACTAAGGCTCCCCTTTCTCTCTTTGCACTTTTACTCCCACCTTCCTCCCTTTCCTTACGGCGCGGTTCAGGTGCCCACAGAGCAAGTGTCACAGATACTGCGCCTTTCCCTTTCTGTGAACCAATTATTATTATAGGAAAGGAAAGACGCAGTATCTGTCACACTTTTGGGTGGACACCTGACCCGCGCTGTAACGGCAAAAGGAAGGTGGGAGTGAAAGAAAGAGGATAAGGTGTCGTTGTGGAGGGATCCAGAACAATTTATACTAACTGGAGATCTTTAACAATTTATGCGAAACGAAGAGGCGTTCGTGTGCTGTGCGATATCAGAGAACGTTAAAGATCCCCGGGTGATCGAAATTACTCCGTAGCCCTCCACTACGGCTCCTCTGGCTGTGCTTACACGAATGCGACAGTTAGCGCATCGCATCGTACCCGGTTCCTAGCGCATCGCATTTATGTAAACAGGGGTAATGCGTTAGGAAAGCGCATCGCATTAATGCGTCAGGCAGGGCTGGATTGAGAGGGGTAAGTCGAATTTCTCCGTGCATGTAAACGTGGTCGCATCGCATCACGGAAAAGATGGTGGCGTCCAGCGAAGCGGTCCGCTCGCCTCACCACCAATTCGTCGTTGCCGCTCCGCTGTGTCTCGCATTCGCTGCAAACGAGTGGTGAACGAAGCTTTTTATTTATCTGAAGATGCCCACAGCAAGCAATTCTGGCGGGAAAACGCCTCAAATTTTAAGATAGCTCCTGGAATCGGGCAGGAGACAAGCTTAGTAAGCGTTGTTGGACGCCATGGACTGAAAGCGCGGGATATTCAAATACATTCGGGTTGGATAAACAAAGGAGCAGAAGTATTTAACTTCGCTTCATACGCTGTTTTGGTATTTATTACAGCTTTCCTTTTATTCTGGTATGTATAAAATAAATAATAAATGAATTTGAAAAATTTGCAATATGGTGCCACTAATGCTTTTGGTATGCGACACCGCGCGCCGCCACCACCGCGCTAGAGATGATGCGCGACATGTAAGCGCTGTCGCACCGCATTACCGTGAGGCGCTACGAAATGCGATCCGATGCGACGCGCTACTGTTGCCTTCATGTAAACACGACTTCATCTCTATCACATTTTCACTCCCTTCTACCTCCCTTCACTTAAGGCGCGGTGATGGTGTCCACAAAGACCAGTATGACAGATACTGCGCCTTTCTCTTCCTGCGAACCAATTATTATTATCTTCAACGTGCACTGAAATCTTAGAGTTCGAGTTTCAATGGACACCTTGCGGCGGCAAATGCTACTTGGCTCGCAGAGATTGATGCTTAGACCCGTAAGCCTAACGCAGCCTATTCTATATTTTTTCAATGTGCACCAATATTCTAAACATTTTAGACTAGGATGGTAATACAAAAATACGAATGGTTTAACTCAAGTAATCACTGAATATCATGCAGCAGCAGGACTATTTTATGGGATTGCGTTTGCTTCGTCTCAATTATTAAACATAATTAAAGTCAAATCGGCTTCCGACATTGCTTTGTCTTTAGGCACTTTAGCGCTAATGGGTTATGGGCTGGTACCAGCAAGAACGCGTCGGCGTCGCTGTGGTGGTGCAGTGCTTAGGGCGCTCGACCACTGTGACCAAGTATGTGGGATCGAATCCCGGTCGCGGCGGCAGCTTTTCGATGGAGGCGAAAAGTAAGGCAGCCGCCTGCTGTACGATAAAGTGCACGTCAAAGAACTCTAGGTGGTCAAAAGTTTTGCTGAGCAAACTTTCGCTTTGATGCGCAAAACCCCATAAACCTAGCCAAGAACACATAGTTATAGTCAAGCTGCCCGAGTTTGCTGCTGCCAACTCAGTCACGCCATGTTGTTGTTGTTGTGGCTGTAGGAAGAAACAAAAGAAAATGCACGGGCCTGCTACTGGCTCTGTAGCTGTGCCACCACCGCTGCCTCGTGCAGACAGAAGAGAAAACAGAGAAAAAAAAGAAGAGGGAAAGAAAGACGCGCGCCGCAACAACAGCCGTCGCCCACCACCGAATCGGTGGTGGGTGCAATGACGGCCTACAACAGATAAACATTCTGAGGCAGGCTAGCCCCCGCCGCAAGCGGCGATGACCTACCTGCCCCAGGGGACGCCTTGTGGTTTTGTGAGTCTGGTAGTCTGACGACAAATCAGCCCTGCGGCCAAGTCACGTGCCTCTATCAGGGACTCTGCATTCTTAAAGGCACTTTACCCTTAGCCATGCATGTGCGTTGTCATTGCTTGGTTGAAGTGGGGCCTTATACCTCTGACAGGTGGTGTCTCGCATTACGTGGCAACCCCATGTGGTCGAAATTACTCCTCAGCCCTCCACCGACGGCTCTTCTTTCTCTCTATCCACTTTCGCTCCCATCTCCCTCTCTTTCCTTATGACGCTGACAGATACGGCGCCTTCCCCTTCCTGTGGACCAATTATATCATTGAGAAAGTATGTTAATCGGTACCTGCGAGATAACACAGTTGAATATTAAGGGCGTGGGAATTAGGCGAGCAGCAGAAAATGGAAGCTGCAGATTTGAGCCATGAAAGCTTTCACGTGAGCCAGACCTTATGCTGTCCCCCAAAATTTTGCCTCTTTCCGCGAGCATGTGTTGCGTCTTGGGGAGTGATTGCAACAATGCTTTTGGCGGAGCGAATAAAAAACAGGCCGTATCGCTGTCTTTGACACACTCGAGAGGTTGGGTGGGGGAATAATGGCAGCTGCCTTGTGTATTAGTACAGGAGACCGCCTCGAAGTTTTCACCAACTTACCACATGACGATCTCCATACAAGAATCCTTGAGTGGTGGCGCCAAGCGAATCCTCCGTTTCGTCATATAGCTGGGACATTTCAGCACAGCGACCTGACATAGGTCGCAGTGCAGCGTTTGGTAAGCGATGCGAATCAAGTCAATATGCCGTTGTAGTTGCAATGCTATCGGCGTGTTCCTGCCGGACGTGAGACAAATGACGCTTTGCAGTACCTCCAGAACCCCCTCGTCATACTCAGGCGCAGCAGACAAAGTCGACGTAGCCGTCTGTGCTGGAGATGGATTGGATGACGGTGCCATGACAGCAGATGGCGGTCCCGTTTTTTCAGCCTCAGTGTTTGGTTCTTCCATTGCATACCGATCCACACATCCGCCAAGGAATAATCGGGAGTCGCCGCCTCTGATGCGATCTGCGGAGGAATTTCACTACGTAAGGAAAATATGATCTGATTGCTCGTACCGCCACGGACATCATGTTGCAGCAACGTTGCTGATTTATCAGCACCTGTGGTTAATAAATGCGGAAAATGATTAAAAATGTCAATGCTTTTATTTTACCTAACTTTTCTTTGTACCTACCTGAAGCGACAACGCGTCCCTACTGCCAGTAACAATTACCGAGAGCAAATTTTCACACAGGCTGACTGGCGCATCACAAGAATGGACCTTGGCCTGCCCTCTTGAATATGCTCTAGCCAAAAGCTATGAAAGGTGACGTAAATTGGTCTGCCACGTATGCCGCCTCCGTGTCCACCTGAAGTCTCGATAAGTGGTTGACAGCAATAAAAAGGCTGTGCAAGAGTGCAGCATAAAAAGGACTTACGCAAAATAAATACATACGAGAATCAGCCGCGCAGGGTGTAAGGGATTGGCACTTACCTTCAACTGAGAGCAATCTCTCGGGCAAGCAATACTCTCTCCAAGTAAAAGAACTCTCGTCGCGCGGCTCTGGCTTGTGATGTTTTTTGTCCGGTCGCGGAGGTATACCTGAGCAGCAAGCCAGGGAGAACAAAAGAGTGCCGAGAAAACGAACGACCGTTCGGCCTCACAGACGGAAATTGAGAGCAGTCGTGTCGCACTGCACGAGCGTCCTTCATGACCTGACCCGTTCGCGGTACTTCGCCACGAGGAGCGCAAGCGCGAGCCTCGTGATCGTTTCGCTTCATTCTCTTTTAGCACCGCGCACTCATGAAAGGGAGAAAGGGCAAGCCCTGGACTTCCACCCAAAGCATTCTGTATTTTTATCGCATAATGATTTTGGGTAATCTCCAAGGAATTTTGGTGCCTCGTCGACGACACCATCACCGTCATGACCAATTACAACCTCCATTGTGGGCCAAATAATAATAATAATTGGTTCAGAGGAAGGGAAAGGCACAGTATCTGTCACACTTGTTTCTGTGGACACCTGAACCGCGCCGTAAAGGAGGGAGGAAGGTGGGAGTGAAAGGGGAAAGAGAAAAAGAGGAGCCATAGTGGAGGGCTACGGAGTAATTTTGACCACCTGGGGATATTTAACGTGCGCTGACATCGCATTTAACCGGACCACGTACACCACGACTTGCTATGTACAACAACGTTTATTTTACATTATTTACAAGTTAAGAAAGGCTGGAAGTCTTCAGATGCGGTCTCTCTGCACTGCACCCGACTCGCATCTCCCGCGTCTGGTTTTTTTTTTTTTTTTCTAAATCGCGTGTCCGTTCTAGCACACGGACGCCTCTTCGGGGGTCAAATGCCCCTTCTGTTGATTTTCAAATGCTTTGGCCTTGTGACAACTGTAGCAGCCTAAATCCCGCTGTTTCCCTAATTTCACCATAACCGCCTCATTCTCTGCTACCCTCTGTTGCGGTTGCCTGATCAAGAATAAAGGGCCATCGGTTATTATGATCTACGCATGTTGCATCATTTCGATTTCACGTAGCATTTGGTTGAATAGCGTTTGTTTCCCTAATCCGTTCTGCTCTCAGAATGGTGTTTAACTCCTAGCCATTTCTCTCTGATTGTCTGGCTCATCTGCGGTCACTACCTCCTCTGAATAGATGCATTCAATCAGTGTATCCATTTCTTCTACAAAAGTTGTAAACTGTTCTCATCTCAGGTTGTTTAACGTTGCATCAGGTGTCTTTATATAATTGATTGTACGCACTGTTTGTTTCTCAGTGATCCTCGGAAGTTCATCTCGCAAGTTACAAGCGCAATGACATCAACATATGCGAGACGCGCAAGGCATTCTCCTTTAATTATCACAAACTCTTCTGGTCCCCTTTCGTACTACACATATCTGTAAACAGACTGTCAATAGCAAGGGAGTTGCAAAATCCCCATACCTGACGTCCTCCCTGATTAAAAATATTAATAATTAATAAAGAAATCACATGAGCGAGAGGTGTGCGCGAGATATGTCATATTTCGCGAGATTCCTGAAGACGTGTTCTTGTTTAGCGTTCCTGCCATCTGCAATCCCGCACCTGAACGCGCGCCTAGGAACGCCATGCAACAAGAGAGATAGTGTACCGCCCAATATTGCACTTTCTGGAGAAAGTGACAGATAATGCACCTTTCCTTCCCTGTAAACCAAGTATAATTATACGTAGTATTGGAACGAACGCTGATAAGAGGCAAACAATGAGGCAAGAAATGATAGGAGAGGTCTGACTAACTGAAAAACTTTACTGAGCAGAGGGTAGAGGACGTGTAGGCGGGGTCCCTAGTCTGGGACTCCAGAGGCTGCAGCTGCTATCCGCGCGCGCGTCACGAGGGCACGTCGGATCTCTAGTCTGGATAGGGTAGCCTCCCACACTTCAATTATTGGCACAGCATTTGGGTCATAAGGTGTATTGTGTGGGCAGGTCCACACCATGTGGTGCAGGCCTACCTTCTCCCTGCAGTATTTAGATTTGGGGTCACAGGACACTGTTATTGTGTTAAATGGGCTAGTGTGTTATATGTACCTCTTGGTAGGCGTCGCCATCTTTCTTCCGCTTTAGAGAGCCTCTTGGCTAAGGGTGGATATTTTCTGCGAGAGAGTTTGCAGTGCTGTAACCTCTCCGCGTACATTGCCAGAGGGCCGGGATAGGGGTGTGTGGGGGATGGAGATGTCTACTCCCGGGGGAGGAGAGCTCGGGCAGCGGTTTGGGCACACTCGTTCCCTTCCACGCCTTGATGTCCCGGTGTCCAGACGAGGCATTTGTGTTCTTCGGGGTGTCCATAATTTTTCAATATTCTGGCAGCCTAGGGACGTATTCTTTCTTCCTTTGACGTAGTTGCGGTAGACACCCATAAAATCTGTGATTATATAGGCACAGGTGGTATGCGTAGCGGCTAAAGCAGTTGCCACCTCCTCCGCCATTCCTATATTGTCATCGCAGACGGCGATAAACGTCAACTATATCCCAGAACAATCTATTCAAAACTTGGTTTATGAGGGTTACGTCTCAAAGCTACTCAGGCTATGAAGGACGCTGTAGTGAAGGGCTTGGTGTAACAGACCACCTACCGTTCTTTAACGTTCACCAACAACGCACACTACACAGGCGCCCAGCATTTTGGCTCCATCGAAACGCGGCCGTCGCTGCCCTGGAAAGAGGTAACACATGAAGCTGCAACTCACACTCAGCGAGTGAAAACGGCTATGCCTATGCTCCTCTTTAAACGAGACCGAAATCCCTGAGCATAGGTTGGCATACCACAAAGTACTATAATCGACATTAATCGCAACGGGAGTAAGTACATTTGTAAGGATATTGTGGAACAAAAATGTTTCTGCGTCGGACTATTGTCGACGTCGTTGGAATATCGGCGCATCGCCAGGAAATTACCTGAAAATTGTCATCGCATACTGTACTATGGCACATGGATATTTTTATGCTCCGCGTCAATTCCAGCTGCTTGGGGTCCTAATGCCAACGCTAACATCGCATAGTACGCGGACGCTGGCGTTTCGCTTATTTAACATGCCTATAGAGAGACCGTCCTGGGAACCTGTAGGTAGGCAAGCTTGTGCCCACAGCTCAGATCACTTGATCCGTTGTGCGTACTTCGCGTACGTCGATACGATAACGACAGTGACTGACACAGACCCTTGATTTATGCAAACCGCAGAATTTCAGAGATACTTCCCGCACATAGATGTCAACAGCTTCTACCTTGTAGAACTAGTTCCGTGCTTTGCCCGTTCTTCTCAATAATGCACTTCCATTAAAAGAATATACGATGATAACATGTGGTGGACATATAATAAATGTGTCGTGTAGATAACTGCAGTCCAAAATGGGCACGCAGTGAGAGTAACTTGTGGCACAATGGTACTTTTGCCTAGGAACACTGTTCACAAGGTATTTATTTCACAAGGTTCGTCACTTTGAGAAGTTATTCATTGCTACATGCACTCGATATCGCAACGAAAACGACGCTTACGCTTCTAATGAAACCAGAGCGGAAAATGGTGATAGGAGATGCTGCTAAAAGGCTAAAAGAATAAAAGAAAACCAGTTTGCGCAATACACCTGGCATCTACCACACGCTTCGCAAAAAAAAAGTACAACCTACAAATACTTTAACTTGAACACATGAGCTTATACCGCCGTGTCGATGAGCGCCATCTGACGGAGCACGGCGCATTAATCGGCGAGAATACGCTGAGTCTGGTGCAGCTTTGACTCTTCGGGCCTAGACGAGGACTTGCTCGGCGCACGTACGGCAGGTCTATGACGACTTCAAAGTGGTCAGGTTGGAGCCAAGTTGGGCGAACGTGGCAAAGAGCTAAACGCGATGACAGCGGACTCCACGACCCCGCGTCCGCAACATCATCTACGCCAGCGAGCAGAGTAGAGACACCTGCACGTCACAAAACGTATTAGTGAGCAAGACGTTCCCGTCGACAGCTTGTCGCCATCATAACTCATAAGCATAAACACTTGGCATCGACCCGGTGGCGGAAATCTAGCGAAGAGATCGCAGGAATAATTGTAGGATCTACCTTCCTACTAACAGCGCCTTAATGGTAAAATAATGTAGCAGAGCATGCTCAGTTGGGGTAGAAGTTGACGTAATACGCAATAGTTAGATGCCTCGAACGTGAAGTTCCACGCGGCTCGCACACACAATCATGCAAGGTTTTGATAACGTTTTTTGTGGTCCCATGCAAATCACTGAAGAATTTTAGGGGGTGGATGCACCTAATGGGGGACATGGACAGCTGACGCGTCAACTGCGCAAGTGCCTTATCAAACATTGTGTGAGATTGAATGGTATTCCTTACCAAATGCGCGTCGTCTACATCCGTGCTTTTTAAGGCGAGAGCCTTTAATAGCTCATACTCGCGGCATCCGTCCGTCCTTGCCTTAGAATGGCGCCAACTGTGGCCTCTCCCCCGCACATTGGCGCACTCCTCTCTCCCTAGCAACCACCTGCGTCAGTGGGGGACGCCGCTGCACATAGCAAAAGGGATGTCACTTGTCGGTGGACGGGTCGAGCGCGCGCGCGTCGTCGTCGGCGGCAGCCGGAGCGGCGACGCTCCTTCGACAGACGGCTGGGTGAAGTAGAGTGAGCGAGACGCATGACGCCAAAACGGCCAAGTGACTGTGCGGCAAGTGATGCGGAGAAACGGCGACGGACGCCTGATTCCTACAACACGAAACGTGAGAAGAAGTATGAGCGGATGTGTGTCCGCCGACTGAACATGTCACCAGATGCGAAAGCAAGCGAGGCCGAACGCAAGCGGAAACAGCGGCTGCTTAGATCACCGGGCACGAAAGCACGAGGGGCACGGCAGAAACGGAAACAGCGCATGGCCATATTCCCGGCCACCAAAGCCCGAGTAGCCGAGCGCAAGCGGCAGCGGCGACTAGTGATATCGTCGAACAGTCAATCGTTTACTTCGACAAACTTTCGTAGCTCAAATGGCCTTCGGCGATAATTGTGGCCATTACACTGGGGTGACCATGCATAAGAAACGTCATTACCATAATGTAGCGATGTGGCCATAAGGCTTTCGCCAAGCACACTTTAGAGTTTCTAAAGTGTCTTTCTTAATTTTTTCAATCGTTGTGCGATACGGATTGCCTCCCCATGGGTCACCGGCCTCCTTATCAAACCCTGCGCTAATAATACCGGGAGTGCTTTGGAGGTCCGCCTTTGTTATCAGCACCCAAGTTTATTCACAGATGTCAGAATTGTGCATACAGTTGGTGCTGACTTGGACTTCAGACCATTGGCCCGCGGGTCAGTCATGCGTTACGCGAAGACCCGCTTTAGCTCCATGAGGTTCATGCCTGGCCCGCCAAGTCGTTTCGCTTTCATAGCACGCTTATCACCACTGTAAAAGGGAGAGCTACAACGCATGCTGATAAGAAGATTAATTATGAGCTCCGCCCTTCGCATGCTCAACCCAGGCGCAAATTTAACTCTACAGAAGTACGGCGGCTTCCGACGCCTGGTGCGATGCAACTGTAGCGAAGAAATTGTGTCAGTGTTTCCGTGGACCAAAAAAAAAAAAAATGTCTCTCTCTACGAACGCAGCTACACCCGTAAATTCGGCACACTCCCAGTAAAGTAGCCTTGAACGAGTGTCGTCTTGCATGTACAAGGAAGAGGCCCTGTCCTTGTTCCCACGTAGCCGGGCCTCTTCTGTGGTCTTCAACACTTCGTCGACATGCACAGTAACGAATACACATGGGATGACATGGAATCAGAAGGCGAAGTATGTAGGAACGTTTGCACGCCTTAAAATACAGGTTACATTTTTAAGACCTGTAGCCAGAAAAAGCGCGACTAATGGGTGATGGGTGAGGTGGGTTGTGTCGAAAGGCACTTAAAATCAGGCTACAGACCGCTGCGAGAAACAAAAACATTCCTCTGTACAAAGTCTCCCATTCTGCAAATGCAACATAGGCTCTAAGATAAAAATAAAAAAAAAATTATTGTGTTACGAAAAGGTTTGGTTTATGGGTTTAACGTCACAGAGCGACTAAGATTATGAGCCATGCCTAGGAGGGCTCCGAAAATTTCAACTACCTGGGGGTTTTTTAACGGGTATTGCCCACAAAATTCGTTCCGCTTCGCCTACCGTACGGCCTATTCAAACCATACTGGTCCCAACACACGCAGGTCACTCAGGGAATAAGGCCGCCCCCTCCATCGCTCTAGGGTGCAGCCACGCACGTACTTCACACGAATGACGGAACGCGTGGCCTAGACTACCGTCAGCTTCACGAAGCGATAGTCATCGGTGCGAGATAATGCTCTCGGTATGTGTATGGTCGTTGACGATAGCTGGTGCGCAGTTGGCTTTGACAGATTTTTTTTTGCTTGTGCCTGATCGCTGCGTGGACAGCGTGCTCGTCACGGTGGCGTCTCTGCGTTTTTTTGCTCGCCGATGAGGTCTCCACTACCCCGGAAACGCTCTTTACAGCTCTCGTATCGCAGGAAGTACAGTTTTTCGTCTATATGGTGTGCTTAAAAGTAAAGCTCTAATATTCCAAACCATTGGACAGTAGTAAAAATGACCTTATGCACAAAACGTTTTTAGGCTTACCCTCTAAAGGAGGCTATGCCTTTAAAGGCCTCATGAAAATAATGCTTTTTACCACCACCCGACATCGCGCTGCCCACCGGTGAGTTTTTTCCCGTCTTCATCGAATCGCAGCTGCCGTGGCCGGAATTCGGTCCTGCATCTTTGAGCCCCACAGCGCCCTAACCACTATACTACCGCAGAGGTCTGTGCGAAGAAAAGTGAACCAGAGAAGACCTAAACCTTCAGTATGACACGCCAAGAAAACTGCTGATGCATTAATTTATTTCTGTGAAGTGATCAGTTCCGTAAGTCTCGAAGAATCGGCGGATCCCAAAAGCTAGTAAGAGAAATTGGGGTCTTCAAAACGGCTTCACAAAAAGAGACAGCCAGTGAGTCATTTCAGAACCGTGACTACCAGCAGGATTGTCTAGTGGTCAAGATTGTGCTTTAAAATTTGTGTAACTAAATGAGCAGCGCACGTTTGCAACAGCACAGTACAAAAGATAATAGGCACGGAGCTATTCTGTTCATCAGGAGATGACATTTCAGTCTTTACCGTGATTTTCTTTAGCGAGCAAATAATTGGAAGCCCGGTAAAGCCATTTGTTTGTACACCAACTTGACCACTGGGTAGCCGGTACTTTAACTGGAGAAAGCGGAGCTGGAGTGTGAGGAAACACGCAACCACTCCGCCACAGAACCGCATTGCTTCCCTCCGAATAAAGGTCGATCTAAGTTACACATCGTCTTATTACTGTCAGGTAATGTTTAGGTGCGTCGTAAAGAATAAATTACGGCAGTAATAGTTAAGTGAGTAGCAGAGAACATTTTCATTTGCTCCCCTGCTATTCGGCGCTCACTGGAAACTTCCTTCGACCATGCGGCGCTGCCGCAATAGATAGCGCGACCGGCAACTCGACCAATACATCCTTATACATCCATCCGTCGTCTTGTAAGCATTGGGGTTTAAACACTATTGCGTTGAACCTTTAAAGGGGAAACTTAATCATCCTCCCAGTTTCAACCTCCTTCCTACTTCTCATCCGCAGGTCTTCAATCCAGTGAAGGCGCTAGGAGTCGCCCTATAGGCAACTCGCAGCTCGATGTCGTCTGGACACCCCGCTTACCTCTCACGGAGCCGCAGCAGCTCCCTCGGCTTGCGGCCGCATGTACTCGATGATGGCTATGTCGTTGCCGTCATCCGGGATGATATTCGACCAGCCCTCATCCGCAGAGAAGATCATGAAGCTATAGTCATCATCCGTTGCGCACAGGATATCCAATGTTAACAAGTCCACGCGAATGTCCTGGACTAGAACTTGCTTGCCGCAGACGGGACAACTCCAAGATGGCTGCAGTGTCCTCTCGTTGGAGTCAAGGTAGGCGAAGGCGCCAAAACACTGTACATGACGACAGTTGTCACCACGGCAGGGAGTCTTCATCTTGCGATTCGACAGGGGACAGAATAAAGAAACCTGTGTGCGACAGAAAATATACATCACTGCGTCACATCCTGCAAGCACGGACACTCGACATTCTGCGAGGAGCGCCGATTACGGACTGTGAACTGGAATAATAAGTGCCACAATACCTAAGCTCTCCTCTAATGGCGGCCTGATACATATGTCATCACGCTACGTATTAAAAATTCAGCACAAGAAAAACTTCTGGAAAAAACACTTTCCTTCTGTGGCAGGCTCTCGGAACATCTAAAACGCGTGCTTATTTTACAGTGCAGCAGTTGGCGCCCGTTCTCTTCTAAAAAAGTTTCTTCGGCTGATTACAGAAAATAAGGTACTTTGTAACTATGCACACATAAATTCGTCTCAAAAGCTTCTCCAGTTAAAACAAATTACAGAAAAGTTTCGGTTGTTATGAGAGAATGTCTGCGCGGATTTTGACAGGATACCTGTTGTGACAACAAAACTTTTGTGTAGTAACATCGGAATTTTGTGTAGTTACAACAAAAAAGTACTACAGAACTACTCTAAAAAATCTGACGTTCACGACAAAACTACAGAATAACTTGCAGTACTTTTGACACGATTCAGTAGCTTTTTCGACTGGTTGCCTCATCATCTCGCAAAAAGTTGAAATAGCAGAGCTCGAATTTCGCATTAGGGAGTGTCGTAATTGTCCTTGAAATTTATTTTATATCTATACACACACTTTGCTGTTTGTTGCCCTGATACACTTGCGAAAATCGGATTTTCGCGCCGGTTTTGTTACTAGGAATAATATTCATTGCGCTGATTTACGCATGCGCACCTCCAAATCCTGGACGACGGCCACATCTCCTTCGGTGAAATGGGCTCGGACGAGAGCCTTGGTTTCTTCCCTCTGATGCGAGTAAGCGGGTCTCTCTCTAATCCACCTCAACAGCACATCTTCATCGATCTTAATCACTTCGTTTATATGCACTACGACTCGCTTCGGGATGACTTGTCCCCATAAGGTAACCTGATTTGGGTGAGAATTGGAAAGGAGTCCCGTTATGTCGACCATGGTGAGCGGCAGCCCTTCATATTCTCTGCCGTTGACAGTCATGCTTGCTGTCTGTCCATCAATAGCATAGCGATCTGACTTCTGGCTGAAATTGACGAGCACCCTCCTTGGATTTGCGGGTATGCCTATGGTGGTGGTGTACTTTCTTCTCTCCCTAACCCCGCCTGGACTCAGGGTTAGATGTAGTTGCTTCTGTAGGAGGTAGAATGGTTGGAACGGAAACATGGTGAAGTCTGCAATGAATGGGCCGTCCTGTGATCTTTGCCCTAGATGCAAAATGAAAGAAATATGCTTAAACATAAATGTATAACAAAATAAGAACGCCTGATCGTACGGGTCAGGTGAAGCGTCTTAATTACGCTTAAGAAAATATGCAGGGTAAACTAAACGCTGGTTCTGTGAGTAAAGGTGCGAAGTCTGACTTAAAAATCGCAAATTGGGTTGCACTTATAGCTAAGCTTGGTTGAGTTATTTTTGCAGAACCTTGAAATATTATTTCCGCTTTAATAATAAAATGACCAGAGCAGTCATGTGCAGTTATCAATACATCAAACGCGACACTAAGCCTGCACGCTATTACGATGTTGGGGTGTTTCTGCTAAAGCATTATAAGCCATCTCTGTTATACAAGCTTCAATCTAAACTGACCTAACGCTTAAAACTGCTTTCCTCTGGCAGTCGAACAGGACAGTTTGATTTCGAATTCTTTGTGAAAATATGCAGATTTTTCGCAGCTTGGGGAAAACGAGCAGTTAGCGCATGCTGTCGAACGAGTTATCACGCATATTCCATTAACCGCTCCACACACGTGGTCCCACACACACACACAAAAAATCAGATCACTGCATTCGAGAAAAGCGAAAACATCCTTATCACTTAACTTCTTATCATTAACTTACTTATCACTCCCCTTGTTGTTTATTTTCTATATCAATAATTTCATCATCACTGAATTTCTTATCACTGGTTTTCAGATCTCTTATTTCCTTCTCGCTAACTTTCGTGTCCAAAATATAATTTTTACTAATTTCCTTATAAAGAATTTTGTTATCGCTAATTTTTATCAACAACATGGTTATCATTAATTATCGTGACACTAATTTCTTTAATGTCACTAATTTTCCTCATTGTGACATATAATACAACGCCACACTAAATTGTTTCCTTATCACTAATTTTCTTTTCACTAATTTGGGTATCACTAATGTGGTTATCACTAATGTGGTTATCACTAATGTAGTTATCACTAATGTAGTTATCACTAATGTAGTTATCACTAATGTAGTTATCACTTATTTCTTGTCACTAATTTTTCTCGTACGATATACTACTGTAAAACCGGCCAATTATTTCACAGTAGTACCGCGTGACCGTCGACTGCCCGGCGCTGCTGAGATGGAAGACGCAGGAGATAACAAAACAGGCGAGCGTGAGGACATGCCCACAATTCCTGCTGATGCAGTGAGCCTCGTCTGCTAGGCAAATGTTTTGATATATGCGAAGAAACCCATGCCTCAATCGGCTGGTAGGCATACCGGTGTCCGAAGAAGCAGTCACTTCTTTGTTTTAGAACGGAGCTCTTTGGCGCCCGTTCCTGGGTTTCGCGTCGGCGTCGAACTCGTAACCAGCTCCGCCCCCCTTTCAGCCCCTCAGCTCAGCGTGGCGCCAATCGCGCGTGACATCTGATTGTTGCGCGCTCTCCCCCGTTCGCCGCTCCCTCTTCCTGCGTGGCGGTGAGAGTGCTCTCCGGCTGCCGAAACGCCGGCTCGCTATCAGCGGATCACGGTGCGTACATCACAAGCCGAAACGCAGAGTCACGTTCTCTTCACTCGCTAGCGGTGTCAGCGGCATCAGTCAGTCGCTGCTATCTGTTCGTCGCGCAACGTTCCTATGGGCCCACGGGCTGTCTCCCGCAGCCTCCCAATAACTTAATTGCTCTCTTCATTTCTCCGACCACAAAGCTTCTTTCATGACTGCCAATAACTGTTAGTGGAGTGTTCCTTGAAGGAATACGTGTGAAAAATTAAAAAGTTCTGTAATTCTACATACGTTTCTTGCTCGAAATCATTGCCTTAATCTATCGAAAAGGTGAAACAGCTGATGAGCTGCGCTCAAATTTCGCATTAGGAAGTAACGTAATCATCGGCAATTTTTTGTCTGCAATATCTGCATATCGTGCTAATAATATCTTCAAAATACATGTTTGTAATAAAAAACCTAACATCCCCAATAAATCTTTACCACCGTTACTTTTAATGAAATTATTGTCGAGAACATTAAACATCGGCGTATTCATTACTTTTCTCCCCTCCCTAGACAAAAAACTTCCTCGAGACAGTATCCGCGAATGGAAACAGAGACAAGTGTAAGATTTGAACGTACAGGGGTAGTCAAAAGTTCCCAGGCCGCTCCGAACAGCCGGGGAGCAGCTGCTTTCTGCTATCGCGGCGCTGCTATCACATACACGCTAAGCCTTAATACGCGCCCCACCGCGTGCCGGTGGCGAGGGTATGCGCTAAGTGGTGGGTCGCCCTTTTCGTTCTCGCTCTCCTTGATGACAAAGCATCGATAAAGATAGTACAGAGCGCGCCTTCGCGGTTGCTTTGGGTTCCACTGCGCCGCAGCCCGTGGCGCGCCAGACGACCATTCGTCGAAGTGAAGCATGGTTAGTTGCGCTTCTGTGTACTTTTCGTTTTCTTGGCGGTCGCTAACATGTGTTTACCTTGACATCAGCTCTTTCGAAAATCGCGGGACCGTCACTGTGTCTTATCTAATCTTTTCATTTGCTGGTGCTTTACTGCAAACCAATCAGGACAAACCACGCATTATTTGTGCTTTCAAGGGTTTTCTTTGGTGCGTTATTTCCAGTTCCGCCTCTCGAACCTTGCATTAAAGAACGTGTTCATTATCCTCACGCACGTTAGGATTCATGTATGTTGGAATTTTAGCACGTGTTACTAACATTTCTGCAAAGTATTTCATAAGTACGCAGTATGAACTGTCAGGGTTGCGTTTCAAACGGCTGCACTCGCCTTCTTGCTCTCACGAGAATGAATATATATATATATATATATTGTCAGAAAACAAGCGGGCAGCGAATGTTTATGATTGCGCTCTTACAGTTGAATGAATGACCTCCATAGAACAGTTTGGAAATAGGCATAGTTAGGTCAGCTCCCGTGTGCCTTACGAAGGAAACTGAACTACAAACCTTGGCATGCACGTTGAGCACGGCCATTTACGAAGTGTTCTGTGATAGGCCGCTGCTTGCCTTACTAAAGCATACAGTGTCATGAACACATGGCGCCTTTTTCAAGATATTTCGGCATTCCATGACGATTTCCTGCGCCAAAAATTAAATTGCAAAGTAGTAAAAGCACTTTGATTATGGTGGCGTAGGCGTGAAATGAGTAGCTCCAATCACAAGTGGAACGCGACGTTCTTCAACGCTGAGATGTCGACAGTTTGAAGGCAACACCAACCGGAAACAGGAAGTACAGGTAATCAGGTATCGATTAGACGCCCCTGCGGCGATGACGACTACATCGGTCCTCTCGACTACAAGCGCGTAATTCATTGTCCACTTGCTTTCTGACAATATGGGAATTTCGTTCCTTCTCCCATTTCCCCTTTGGTTCTCCTCTGCGCCTCTGCACCGCGGGCAGTGGACGCTCGCGCAGTACTGTTAAAGAATAGACAGAGTGTACATTCGTGGCTTCTTTTCGCGTTGTGTCCACGGTTGGCCACACCTACGTAGCCTATCATTGCCTTGGCATAAAAAAATAAAATAAAAACGAGCATACGCATACGCGAAGATGACGTGGAGTAAAACGATGACATGCCTGTAAGAACTGTATGAACGGTTGCAGCACAATCGAAAAA
This sequence comes from Amblyomma maculatum, assembly GCF_055883805.1. Classification (NCBI taxonomy): domain Eukaryota; kingdom Metazoa; phylum Arthropoda; class Arachnida; order Ixodida; family Ixodidae; genus Amblyomma; species Amblyomma maculatum. The sequence goes on from NC_139351.1 coordinate 95,430,996, forward strand.
CAATGCAAAAGTAACGGGCAACAAAGGCTTGCTTTGCTTGCATTTTTGTTTCTTTCAGGTTGTGCGAAAACTTTGTGTACTTATGGGAAACACGCTGTTTTATTATATTTTTTAAGCCCGCTTCCATACACATGTGAAAAGGCTATCTGCCGCATGATACCCTTAGAAGATTGTGTAGAGCGCTGCACAGACTTTGCTTGCCTAATGTAGAAGGGGAAAAAAGGCGTATCTATTGTAGCCAGCCAGCGATATAGAATAAGCGCGTATCTCGTACACGCATAAAGCTTCGCATAACCACACACAAAACAAAGGAAGCGGTGGAGCAGGGCACGAGAAATTCATCTGTTACACTTTCTGACTGATAATCAAAGTGACGAATACGGCACTATCACGTTTCGGTTAACATCAGTGCCACTGATGATATAAACTTGCCAGTTGCTCGTTCGATCAACATTATCATCGCCACATAACTCACATTCTTTGGCCACACGAAAACCCCCGTCGCCAGCCTCGCCAGCAGAAATGCAGTCATATTGCTCTGAATTACAAAGAAGTTCGAGTACCCAAAAAGTCTAAACGTTTGAAGGGGTTGCATGGGTATCCCAACTGACAGGAGTGCAATCAACAAGATTCGTCTCTAGTACGGAAAACAAAGCGAAAGGCGAACTGTACTTTCAATAGAAAGTCGATGCGTAACTTCGCGATGGTATCTTCAAAGGGAACGAACTTTTTGACGCCGAGAATTTGATCAATTCGCATTTGTCAGAATTAAAAAAAAATACTTTCCGTACCCAAACAGTGAGTGGTAGTCTGAAATTTCAATGTCGAAACATGTGAAAACTACTTTCTTGACGGCTTGAATAGGAGCACGTCAACACGAAAGCCACTAAAATATTTTTCTATCCACCCCGTCTTAGGGTCGGGTCCATCCGGTTCCTAAAGAAGCTTCATTATCTTTGGCGGCACAAAAAACATGCAAGCTTGGAGGGCGTGAACAGCGTGCCATGTGATGCAACTATAGAAATTGATGGCACTTAAACATTAGCAGCAAGCATGTAGGCGTGAAACTAGGTGTTCAACGTTCAACAAATACCACTCACCTTAAAATTGAGGGAGCCGTCGCCTCGAAGATAGTTTTCATCTGGACGGGTCAAAGTTTTCAATGCTGACGCCCGAGGAATGGGCCGCTGTAAGAAGTCATCCGCTCTGCAGATTTCACAGAAGACTTACCGCAACGAAGTGAGCAAGAAAAAAACGAAGCATAGGCCCGATGGCGATTGAGGGTGCGATAAACTTTGCGAATAAACGTTCGCCCCATGGGATAACAGGCTATCACTAAAGCAAAACCGAGATAATCCTCGCTCTAGGTGGACCCGTGAACAGCGCCGTGACATAAGGCATTTCAAGGGGTGAAAGATAGGAGAAAAAAAAAAATTACAGTACCCCAGTGAAACCTGATGAGGGCAAGCTCAAAGAATAAAAGAAATAGGTGATAGGAAAAGAAAATCAGTTAGCAAAATTAAAGAGCGCTGCAGAATCGGCATTGGATTACTGCTAAAGCACGGATGCTGCTGTTGATTGCTTCTGGTTGCTTCTAGTTGCTTAATTCACTTCTTGTTCACCCATTTTAGTCTCTGGTATTTTAAAATTACGCGCCAATCCCTTCCTATGCGCTCTTTCGGCTCTACTTTCGATTGCGTGACATCACGTCCAAGACGTCACCCTAATTGACTGACTTAATTCACTATTCTTGTCCTTGGCACTTTCAAATTGCGCGCCAGTTCCTTCCTATGCCCTTTTTTGGCTCGACTTCACGTTATGTAACGTCACATACTTGCCGCCATCTTAACTGACTGATTTAATTAACTATTTTAGTATTTCATACATTCAAATATGGCGCAAAGTCATTTAATAATGAGAGCTATTTTATTTTTACATTTTTTGTCTATATATAATTACCTAATTACCTTTTTGGCGTAATTATTTTTGGACGCAACGTTACGGCGCCCTCTATCGATTGACACCACTCGTCAACATCTACGACTACTCAATTACCCACAGCTGCTGCGAAAAATTTTACATTTTCTGCCTGAAATAATTACCTAATTAACTTCTTGGCCTAATTATTTTATCGAACACAACATTGTCACCCTCTATCGATTGACACCACACATTAACCTCCACCACTTCTCAATAACAACTGACGCGGACAACTCTTACATTTTTGCCTGTAGTTGTTTGCCTAATTAACTTATTGGACTAATTATTATTTCGGTCACAACATTACGTCAACCTCTATCGATTGACACTACTCATTAACCTCTATAACTTCTCAATTACTCAACTGCTGCGGACACGACTTTGCTGAGGCGGTCTGCGGACGCGACCTGCGGAGGCTGTCTGCAGACAGAAATCTGTGAACATAGCGAAGTAATCATTTCGCATTAAACATAGCGGAAAGGAAAAGAAAATGAGTTGAATAAAGGCACAAGGGCCTGGCGAACTTCAGCGGTACTGTAAGGACAACATGTGGACTTCTGAAGTCAGGTTACGGGCAACTTGATATGCTTTTTATGCGTGTATGTATAACCAAGAGACCAATCGTATTCCTTCCGACACTTCAAAATTGTTTTTTTTTTTTATATACTCCTTTCAGCAGAACAGCTTAAGCGTAAATACATGGCGATGCTGAAGTACGAACAATATAGATAGACCCTTGTAGTTTTGAAACCTGCTGGTAATCTACCTGTAGTCATTTCGCCGAGGCTCAGGATGCTTTAGAGACATCCTGAAGGTTTAGAGCTCTTGACGGGAAGAAATGCGAGTTTTATTTTTGCCATCATTACCCCGACAATGTGGCAGGTGAAGAATATGCGATGTCATACTTTGCTATGCCGAATGTATTTTCATGTGCCGAAGGTATTTCTAATATTTGTACATTTCTAATAACATTTACGATATATATATATACTCCTGATGAAGGGCAGCTTCTGGTCGAAACGTCGAGTCCAATAAATGTTTCTTTAAATGAAGTGTACACTTCTCTCTCTCTCTCTCTCTCTCTCTCTCTCTCTCTCTCTCTCTCTCTCTCTCTCTCTCTCTCTCTCTCTCTCTCCCTCTCTCTCTCTCTCTATATATATATATATATATATATATATATATATATATATATATAAATATATATATCAATATCGGATGAGGAGGAGAAGCAACTTAATGTTGTGTGCGGCAGGGTTTAACGCGACCGGGCCTAGGTCTCCCGCGTGGGAAGGTCAAGATCTTCCCTTTGCCGCCATGAGGGCCTGATATAAGAACACTAGATTAGGTGGAGAGGAACTTTGTGATGTTCTGATTTTGTGGGGCTGGCCTGATGGAAAAGTTAGACCATCAATGGGAAGGAACAGCGTAAAATTAGAACCAGTGTGTGCACGGTGACCAGTATCCTATTAAAAACTTACCAGAACTTTTCGATCCCACGTAAACGTCTGTCACAAATATTGTGGAGACTACATGAGTCTTTGTACTTTCTTGGTCCTGGTTATATATATACCTTGCTTTTTCTGTGCCTTTTGTGAGTTTTAATGCCAGGGATGTAACGGAAGCGCAGTTTTTACGCGCCCATTCTTGGCTTGAACAGCGACGCCTACGCATAATATTGGGCAGCTATAGAGTGAAGTGAAGCCACAGTTCTCATCACTATTCCCACCAGCTTCTTGCACCACACCTGATGACTGTATTCTTTACACAGATACGGCTGTGACTCCAACAGGCAGTTCCACTGCTTTTACGGGCTCAACACCCTCACCTGAACAGCAGTTGAACCTACATTACCGATACCAATCTCATCTTGCCTTTGAACTGCAAGCAATCTTAAACGCCATAGAAGCGTTACCTGCCGACCCCACGTATAAACAGGCTCACATATTGTCTCATTTGCGATAAGCCCTGAAGCAATTAAAGAAGGTCTTTGGTACGCTTAGGGTCGTAGAAGCTATACATGCTGCTTGTGACCCTTACCCAGTGCCAATACTTATTCAGTGGGTCCAAGAAAACCGATCTGATTAACATCGCAGCAGTAGTGCTTCCTCGTGCAATAGATGGGCCACAACCTCTCCATAATTCCGTGCCACCAGATCCACTGCTGACGCATTTGAAATCTTCAGCATCCCTCAGGCAGGTACACATGCTATCATTCCCCCGTATGCTTTCATTCTCTTCCCCCCAATCTATAAAGGGTGGAGGAGGTCTCCCTGAGACGGCTTATATTCGGAGTGGTGCTTACACCTGCAGTTCTTCATGAGGGGCAAAGTGATAGAATACCAGTTCCGGACCAATGCCCGCACTGGGAATCGCCCGCTTGTGACACCACTGTCCAGCATCTAATATGGACGTGCTCAAAAATTTCACTTGTGTGCAACACCATTTTTCAAAATCCAGGACTTTCCCCAACTAATTACTCTCATTTCCAGTTATAGACAACGAACCATAATGCTCGCAATTTATGTGACTTCTTACATATCACTGGACTGCGCACATTTTTATAACTCTGCCCCTTGATACCCCCTTTTATGCCGTTTGGCAAACTCAGCGCCATAAATAAGTAAATATATGTAGGGGGCACAAGGGCTACGCTATCACAACTGACACTGGCAAACGTGGGATGAGAGTTCTGCTCGTTCTTTTGCAAGCCACACTTCTCGGAAAGTCTAGTGGATGGTCATATTGGGATCTTGAGGCACCCTACTCCTAAAGGGGAAGGTTGTGCGTGCCCTAGTAACCACGTATTGCAAGTGGTAAAGGCAAAGGCTAGCCTGTGGTCAGACGCGGTTCGGCCTCTGGCAAGCTTTCAGTGTCATACGGAACACTGCTTCCTCTCTGAACGGCAGCGTAGGGATTCTGCGGCATCCCTAAACCCTATCGCATTATGCCCTTAAAAGCGAAGTTTAACTGGACGAAATTTTGTTTCACGCCCAGAAATATATTAAGCAAATTCAAGAACATAAAAGGGACGTATAGCAGCTGGGGATGTTTAGTGCCTTTGGCGCACCATTTAATCGTTATATCAGTAACGGACCTCTTTGTGGCGCCAGATTTCTTCTCGGTTTTATTAGAATTGTGACGCAACTGTCCTTTTGCAGCGTTCACGGTAGTGTCGTACAATTTCGCTTCCCGAATAGCATTGATTTGTTAGTCAAATTGAAGCTTAGTTTCCGACAGGGATTTGAACCGACGACTTATGCACCTTTAGTTGAATGCAACGTAATAAAGACTGCCTGGCTAAGAGCCTGCCATACACCACTTAACTCTTTTGCGTGCGCACTTCAGTCATTTGTTCATAGCTTTCCCGCACCTGCTTTCAATTTCCACAGCAGACGAATGTCAACTGCAGCCCAGCACGTAACCCCGGTATAAGTATGACATTTACTTCCTGAACAATTTTGAAGTTGTTCAATTTTGAAATTTCTGCCGTTCACTACTGGTTACACAATACCAATCGTTTGCCATAAATTTATCAATCACCGTGAAATCATTCGGCATCAGTCTGTGACGCTCTTTGGCCTCGCAAGTGCCTTTGCGCCGATAAATATAATTATTAATCTATCATCAAGCAGACCCCTCCACCGTTGCTGTCTTGCCTCAATTTAATGCTTATACTTTGCATTCACGTAATGCACAATCTATATCGGTGAGGGTCGATTCAATCAAACGAGTTCATGCACAGAGCGAACATTGTTCGCTTTCGCAGAGTCAGTCGTTTGTCAGGAACCCGGCAGGCTTAACCGGCGTCAGGTGCTCTTCCGTGGCGAGCTGGGAGTGGGCGTTGACGCCGGCTGTGGTAGGCTGAGGTTCGCCGAGAGCCTCTTGATGGGCCGGTCCAGCTCGTTGAGTGCGTTGTGCAGCTGTCCCAGCAACACGTTGCGCTGCCCGCAGTCGCCGTTGTAGTCATCCATGTCGACGGTCACCACGGCGATGCCCCCCATGCGCATGCGCTTGGCGAACAGCACCTGCATGCGAGGCATTTATTGGTCAGCCGCTGTCTAGTAGACAAAACAAATTGCCCACGATTATATTACTTCATAATGGGAAATTTGAGAGCAGCTCATCAGCTGGTTCACCTTTTCGATAGATTGAGGCAAAGATTTCGAGCAAGACACGTATGTAAAATTACAGACTTTTTTATTTTTCACAAGTATTCCTTCAAGAAACACTCCACTAACAGTTCCTGGCTGTCATGAAAGAAGCTTTGTGGTCGGAGAAATGAAAAGATCAATTGAGTTATCGGGAGGTTGCGGGAGGCAGTGCGTGGGCCCATAGGAACGTAGCGCCACGAACAGACAGCAGCAACTGATTGATGCCGCTGGCGCCGCTAGCAATTGAAGTGAGTAAGAACGGGATGCACGCACCGTGATCCGCTATAGCGAGCCAGCGCTTCAGCAACCGGAGAGCACCCTCACCGCCCCGCAGGAAAAGGGGGAACGCCCTCCTCTTTCTGCATGGCAGCGACGATGTTCTACGCAGTCACGTTGTCTCGACTCGCTAGCGGCATCAGTCAATCGCTGCTAGCGTTGCCTCCGGTGACACCCCCCCCCCTGCTTCCTTTCCTCGCGTTCTCCGGTTGCTACGCGCTCTCCTGCCCCCATTGTTCGCCGTTAAGTGCACCCCCCCCCCCTTTCTTCCTACGAGGCTCCGGTTGCCGAAGCGCCGGCTCGAACTGGGGGATGAAAGGGGGCGGAGCTGGTTACGGGGCCGACGACGCGAAACCCAGGAACGGGCGCCAAAGAGCTGCGCTTTAAAGCACCGCTTACTGTCGTGGAGAGAAGTCAAGGAAAAGAAAACACGTCAACAAATGTACTGAATCAAGAAGGGACATGCATGCTCCATTTACAGAAAAACAATCAGTTAATTGTCGAGTGAGGCGTCGGGGAAATATTTCTTTGCGGATGCGCATCTCATAGTTTTGTTCATGAAAGTACATGTGTACCGCAAGCCGTAACCTCCTCAGTATACAGCTTGGTGCTACGACGTTCGACAACTGAGCCAATGGACCCAGAGCCCAGGTTTGCGGGGTCGAGTCCCAGCCACGGCGGCCACATTTCAATGCAGGCGATAAGCGTTATACTCAGCGGTGTAGCGTTAGCCGTGTGTCGTGCACGGGGTCTTGTTTCGCGCCGCGTCGTTTTAGTGTGCATACGCAGAGTTCAGCTATTGCTGCTTTTAGCGCACTTCGCGACTTCGAAATTCCGGGTTAATGCTGTTCGCCACTTCGCAATTCCAGGTTAATGCTGTTAAGTCTTTGGAAGACGATGCGCAACTACGTGCAAACTAAGTGCATTACCGGTCCATTTATAGCCGGGTGTTTATATTACATTCACGCACGTTTTCCTTGGTAATTCACAGTCCCTGGAACTGTGCGGTCGCCTCGCGTATAAGTAGAGCGATGAACCAGTGGTCGCTGAAGTCGTATGTGCTACGCTGGATGCACAGCTGTACGCGCGGCAGCTACGACCCCCTCAGGTCCTAGCTTCTACGTTCCACCTTGGCCTCGTCACCTCCCCAACTAACTATTGCAAAGATGCTTCTCGTCAGCTACGCCGAGCGCTGAAAGTCTCGCTGTCACCCGTAGCTTCTACGTTTCTGATTGAAGGAGGCATGAAGCTTCTTTTTCAGGGGCTTCATGAAAATCCCTGGAAAGCGACATGTAAGACATGAAAAAATATTGGCTGGGGTTTAGCTCAGAATATAGCTGGTAGAGTGCCGAACACTAGATACTCCTTGTCTATACGCTTAGGTTTCGCTTGAATGCAAGACACATGGTATACGCAAGTGTTGACGACTTCCTCCCTTAACAGCCCAGTCAAACCGGTTTCTCCAAGAGTCGTAAAATGGTCGTGATAGTGCGAGTGGGGACGCGCTCACCAACCTTGTTGAGGATGGTGGCCTTGTTGTCGTAACCAATCCACTGGGCCTTGTCTCTGTTGACGGCGATCTTGCAGTCGGCCTCTTTGTCGTACACTGAGACCCACAGGTCGGAGCTGAACTCGAGGCAGATCTGCATAAGCGTTGAGCGCACGTAGTCAGTGAACATGTTGCATGCAACTGGACACTGTGCACAAGTGCCACGAGCGGGATTCTTATAGTCCTGTAGCACCTGAGCATAGGCAGGTTGCCTGGAGTCATTGAGCACAAATTTCGAAGCAAGTCCCATTTCAACGTAACCGCTCACTCATGAGCTAGGGACGCAGCCACTATTTGATTGCACTTCAAGCCCGGTCACATATCGTCAAATTGAGTTTCCTGGGCAGTGCATACCACATATGCGCGGCGCCAGAATCCATCGTACATCCTTCGTAAATAAAGAAATGTTCTTTTTTCCTACCGCAGTATTTTTCCTGTGCGAAAGTACTACTTCACACGGTTAAACCCAACCAAGGATATTGTGGCTTTCATGAAGATCAAGGTTGGCACTGACCAACCTAGCGCAGCAACATCCGAGTGATGTAGGTCATAGCGTACCTTCCTACCCAAAGTAACAGTTGAGCTTTGCAAATAAACGAAAATTACTAGATGTCGCCGTAGGCGAGCATTTGATTCTCATCAGTAGCCAGGCGGTTAGGCGATAACAAAAACTTTTGCATGTATGCTTGCTCTAAGAGAAAACGCTACCACTCTTCTTGACGGTATACCTGTTGTTGCATGTCGTAGCTGAGCATTCCTGTTTCATGATAGCTATTGAGAATGCTAAGCGTAGACGGCTTAGGGGCCGCTAATTGAGTCCATGATATCATGAATGCGTCATGTGCTGTCATGTGGGCTCAGGATGTGAGCTGCCTTAAAGTGGGCCCCGTCTCTGTGCTCTGCCTCTGTAGCTTCTTTTCTTGCAAGGACCGTAACAAGACTCGAGATGTTTGTTTTCTACACTTTCTTTCAGGGGTCCGCCGAGGAACTGAAATTAGGGAGTGTCTAAATTTCTAGACCGAGAGCATGGAATGTTATGCTAGAGGGGAAGCAGTAGTTATATACTATATTTGTTCCATGTCAAAGAAATTACAACAAATTAAGGGATGTATTCAGAAAAACAAGACATGTACCGATGCGGGCATAAGTAAACGGATGGTACCATTCCATTCTAACCGCAATAACGCCTTTGCAGTCGGACATAACGAAACTTTACTAGCCCTTGAGAAAGCGCAGCAGTTTCTACTACCAGGTTGCATGTACCACAATTGAAAATTTCAATTAGGCAACCTGAGAAAAGTGTTAGAAGGTAAAGACATGCTCCATTTACTTTTGTTCAGATCATAGAGCTCCTCGAGGGGAGATTAGGGAAATCATTGCTTTCTTTGGCAAAGTCATAACGAGAATCCTGTTCGGTAGGCGTAGCCGAACAATGGCAGTGCCAGCGCCACACGCTGATGAGAGCGTAGATCGCCCAGGAACGCCTCGCAAGCCTCCACCTGCGCAGCAGTCCTGTGAGTCAGCGCAGCAGGAATGTTTACAAGAAGCGATATGCGCGCACAAAGGGCGGATTTACAGATTTATTCTGGAAGAGGAGGATGGGGCTGGAGGGTCCTATATGAATGAGGCGCCACGGAATAAACCTTGACTTCTTTTCGTTCACAAAAGTGAGGTTCAGCACTATGTTTTATTTTAACATTTCTCGGCTGGTTGACTGTCACTGTCGACATATTGAAAGTGCACGTGTATGCATCTGAGCCGAAAGCACCATGCACAACGCCAGAGCTAGAACTGCACATTATAAATCTGCACTCCATTTAGAAGATAGATGAAGCATATGCATGCGTCCGAAGATATGGTACTGTACTGGTGACGATAACAGTAGTGCTTTCGAAGGCACAATTAGTGACCTCTGCTGGAAAAGACCAATGGATGGCTTCAAGAAGCATGGGTACCTCGAAATAGGCGAGCAGTCCTCGTTCGTCGGTGAATGGTCCCGGGGGCGCTGGTCCCCGGACGGCTGCTCGCAATTCGTAGCGCCCGCTGTTGCGTAGCCGGTAGGCGTAGCCGAACAATGGCAGTGCCAGCGCCACACGCTGATGAGAGCGTAGATCGCCCAGGAACGCCTCGCAAGCCTCCACCTGCGAGTCATACATAAGGTTATCGCCTATAGGTCGAGTGGATGCAGCCACACGAAAAGCGACAGATATGCTAATAAAATAGATGTGCTGCTTAGGGACAGCGTGCCAAGTTTCCCGCCAACTGTGTGCACGCAATTCTATCAATCTTAAAGTATTGCAAGGACTTTAGTCTTAACCGTTATGCAGATGGTTTTGGCCGAACACATCACTATTTCACAGGACTAGTTTGTATGTTTGCTCCACTCCTGGCTTTGTTTACGTTTGCTTTCACACCATTTGTGCGCTGGTAATCTGAACTGCAAAACTGCATGATATTAGCATGCCTGCTCCACGCCATGAAGGGTTGAGTACAGGCCTTGTTTCCACGCTCACTTTACAATGGACGGAAATTTGCAGGACCTTGGAAAAAGCATAGATTTCAAGCTACCGCATAAAGTGTGCAGCCTGTACTTCACAACGCGTGAAGATCAGGAAGCTAAAGTCAGGCGCAGTGCCGTCGATTCTTCCGTATCTAGAGCAGGAAACAAAAAAGGAGTGGCATCCACTAGAGCATAATATTTTAAAACCAGCGAAGGGACTGTCGGAATATTGAGCAAGGCTGCGTACCGTACTTAGCCTACCGCATTCTACAAAACAGCGTATATACCGGGAACTCCGCTCGCCGGAATATTGTTTGGGTTCCTGCTCCCATGGCACTTGAGGAAAATAAGACAGCTGACGCCACCGGCCGCACGCTCTCTGGCCGGGCATTCCCCTCCGACCCCGACAATCGGGAACCAGAATTCACTCTTGCCTACTCTTTCAAAGATATTGTTCTGCACTATCAATCTGGCCAGGGACTTTATCCCTGCTCACGTAAAGGTCTCTCAAAGGCGGAAGAGCAGCTTCTGCTACGCCTTTATACTAATGCTTTGCTGTGCCAGGCAGCCTTCAAACACCTTGATCCCTCTTTCTCGGGCAGCTGTCCACAGTGTGCAGAGAGGTATTCGGACATCCACTACAATATGTGGGCCTGCCCATCCAACCCTACTATCCCCCCTAACCCCAACCCCAACCGGGAGGACTGGGATGTGACCCTGCTTGGCGGCTCTGACTTACAGGCCAAGAACGCCTTGGTGAAGTGCACCCGCGAGCAGCGGCCGATGCCACTGGGGTCCCTCCTAGTGCTTGCAAGGACCAGCCACCTACGGGTTGATCCAATTATGCCTCCTTGTACAGATTCAGTTAGAGTTATTAAAGGTCTTCACAACCACCACCGCCGCCATAGGAGTAAAGAGTTCACGAAATAATAAAGCCGGTCGTGCACACCACTGATCAGGGAAGTAAAAAAAAAAACTTCTCCAAAGCCGCCCAGATACCCTGTCTCAATGATTCCAGGGCTAAAAATGCAAGTAATTGTTTTACGTCCAGCCCATGCTACTCCTTCCTCCAGGCGATTCGCTTCTAGGTTCTTACGTACCATAGACCTCAGCCAGACGCCCGGAGGTCCTACATTGTCATGGCTAGAACTTGAACACAGCACGGACCTATTCGTATGGTAGGGATTTGACCCCACAATTCTGGAATAGTTCACTAGCGGCAAGCGCATTCATGGCACCCCGACAACACTTAGTGTACACAACTACTGCACACGGATATCTTAAAGACGTCTAACGTAAAGCCCCATCAACTTTGAATTTTGAGGGGCTTTAATCTAATGACCTCACTAACGCTGTCGCATGAAAGCTGATCCCCTCTATACCTTTTCTCATCTTCCTTTCATTGTCGTTGTCTTACGGCCAACCGTGCCGTTTTTTTTTCTTCCATCTACATTTTCCTCCTATCCTCAGTGCTCTGGGGTTCACCGAAGACCGAGACAGCCACGTTCCTTTCTTTTCTTTTAATTTTAAAACCGATAACTGTTGAGCGGCCGTTCCTGACTTTCGCGTCTATGCTGGCAGTGTTTGCAGTCTGACACGTTAGTTCTGCGTCGTGTTGGGAGCAGTTGTAGTTGTAGCGGAAGGCTAAAAAGCTTTGCATAACTATACCTAAAAGAATGTCACTACTTTAATATATCAAGAAACGAAAATGCCTCCACATCCGTCGCCACATCTCGAGTTACATGGCGGTAACCATCTTGTGATCTTCGTTTTCCTCGCCGTCCAAGATCCGAATTGACCATATACGACATTGAATAGTTTTCATCGCATCTCCGTTAGGTGTCCTCGATGTAGCTTTTATTGGTGATCAGTCGTAGGAAGCCTCTATGCGAAGTGGACAATATATAAAACCGCCTACCAGGTCCTCCTTGAAGATGATCGGTGGGACGGCAGTCTTGGGAGTGTCTTCCTTGGAGTAGGCGTGCACGATGAGCAGGTCGCTCAGGCTGCGACAAAGAGAGAGAGAGAGAGAGAGAGCGACGTTCAAAATGAGCTTTAACAGAGCTGCACTCACGTGCAATACTCTCAAGCCCAAGTGCGGTTCTATGCGTAACTATTAGATTGGATAGTCACATCTACGCCGTTAGTTGTTTTTTTTTTTTTACGTTTCCTGGACGAAAAAAAAAGTCCTAATGTAGTATTTGCAGAAAATACTACTAGCCCGGGTAGGTCTACCAGCCTTCGTAATTCGCCTCCGAAAAAAGGCGACGGCGGCGAGTAGTGGAAGGTTACCTTAACCTGGTCTTGCCACACCGGACGGCAAAAAATATTGATTAAAGACTCAGGGGAGTGAGATCGCGCGTTAAACTCCTGTAGTTGTGCCCCAACATTTCAATTGCGAGCGCCTTATTTCTGAGACTAAGTTCTGATGATCATGTCCAATGTTATCATTATTTAAGCATTACTCTCTTCAAATATTTTTATGAAAATTTACTTTTAAGAGAAAGAGAGAATAGCATTTTAAAGAAAAGCTTTTTTTCCATCTCATGCAGGTCCAGTCGAGCATGCACAGTTTTCGGAAGATGTAAGCTGCGAAAATGCTTTCTTCGATGGCTGAAAGCATTGCTGAAAGATGCAGTTAGTGCAGGGAATTTCAGAGCCCTCATAGCAGAGCTCTTGGCAGTAAGCGTGTAGTCAAACAAGAACAAATAAACATTTGAGAGATTGCTGTCTTCCATGAACCATTTTTGGGAGATATGCAGCACAACAGTCCACGCTTCGTACGAAGCACTGCTTAGAAATGAAGAGGGTAACGCTAAATCAAATACAAAAAAAAATGAGAGGGATCAGACAGATTTTCTTCTCCCTTTGTACGAAATACAAACCATAGCTAAGACGAATTCCAATCACCCTCTTTCATGTATTTGTCCCCTTGTAAGCACGTACTGTTCTATACAGCACACCACACCATTCGTGAACAGGAATGAGCGGAAATTTGTATTACGCTGAAAAAGAACCAACTAGCTCAACTTCAAGCCTTCATGGAGTAAAGGAGACTGAAAATTGACAGAGCAATAGAAGAGGAAGTACACTAAATTACAATCAGGATCAACTGGCGACAGCCACTTGAGTCATAAGAAGTTTCAATGGTACAAGGTGTGAGTCCACATGCAGCCTACCTATGAAGGGCTTCCACATTATACGCTGGTCCCCACTTCATGTGGACGCTGACAAGTGTCAGCAGGCGAATCTTCTTCATTGCGAGACGCATCGCCTGCAAGATATGAGACACTTGTTCAGTACTCACATTTCGATCACGTCCTTATGCTGACTGTAACCGAAACCCGAGAGTGTTCACCAGCGAAAGAGAGTGCTCACTCTCAGGTTTCAGTTTCAGTCAACATAAATACCCAAGGAAGCGGAAGGTTGCACAGCCGTCGTTGTAGGTCAGTTGGTAGAGCACTGGAAGCGATATGCGGAGGTCGTGGATTCGACTCCAACTATCGGCACGTTGGTTGTTCTTCCGCTTTTTACTTACATTCTTTCTCCCTAAAATCATCAGAGGACTAATGATGGTCAGGATCAACTACAAAACACTAAAATAAACATACCCCCATACGTTTACCTTGGACTCTCATATACTGTTGGCTTCATTATTTATGCGCACACACACACACACACACACACACACACACACACACACACACACACACACACACACACACACACACACACACACACACACACACACACACACACACACACACACACACACACACACACACACACACACACACACACACACACACACACACACACACACACACACACACACACACGCACGCACATATATATATATATATATATATATATATATATATATATATATATATATATATATATATATATATATATATATATATATATATATATATATATATGAGATTGCAGGTAAAACATGACCAGGATTTTGTGCCGACACCAAGAGGTGGGTGGCGCAGTTGACGTCATCTACCCCTACCCCCCCCCCCCCCCCCCCTTAACCTTTTCACGCTGTGCTCTGGGGAGAGAACGCTGAAAGCCGTAGCGGTTTTGTTCGGCGAATAGGCCACCATTTTCCAAGAACGCTAAACCAAAAAGCTTCGCATGCATTTCTGCCGATCTGGGCCCGTCTAATTATAAAACCGCTCCGTCTGCCCTTCAGGAGATGACCTCATAGTTTACACCACTTGTTTGCTTTCTTTTCTTGCTGGCTCTCAATGGCTATTTTATGTTTTCCGTACAAGGTGGTGAAAACGCGCAACAGCTAATATTCAGATGCTCTTAGTACTCTGCTGAAGTTCGTTCTGGCTCGTTAAAATCCTAGGACAGTACCAGACAGTCCGGAAACAACCATACAGTCATACGCTAATCAATAGAATCAAGCTAGGCTGAAGGTGTGGACACACCTGTTATTGATGGCATTTGCGGAATAGTTGCCGAAACGTACTGCCGCGAGCCATTCTAATCTCTATTTGTTGTTTTTTAGCAGCCGCCGGCATGCGGCCTTATCACTATGATTGTAGCCCACAGGTCGATTATGTACAGGGGTGGTCAAATGTTCCCAGGCCACAGGGTCTCCTTCTGGCCAGAATATTCTGGCACTTACGATCCCATTAAAGCTATAAAAGATATCAGAGTTTAGAATAATGCTTCTACCCTCCACATGTATTTTGAGATTTGGGGTTGTCATAGCTGCCTGATTATACTGCTCAGAAGCAGAGCCTGAGCCTGTGGCCTGGGAACTTTTGACGGCCCCTGTACTTCTTGTGTGTTCATCATGTCCTTCGTTGCAGAAGATGCTTCGACGTGTATCTCGAAGGATTCCAGCCACGCGCGTGTGCTTTTACAATCATCCAGGGTATGCCAGTCATCGTTTGCGGTTTCATCCAATCGTTCTACGGCGCGTTTGAATTAAACGCCGACCAGTCAAAAGGGCTCTCGTAATTCCAGAACCAACGAGCACGCTTCCTGCTGTTACTGACGCCAAATTCGTTTGTTCTTTTTCGGGTGCAGGTCAGTTTAATAAAGGCTTTATTTCAGCGTAATACCACAGTCTCTTCGAATGTTGCCTAGGGCCTTGTCACTACCACGTGACATCGCCGCAGGCATGACTAATCTACAGAGCATGTTTCCAGGAAAACAGTAATTTGTAGACTGTTGAGACGCAAACAACGGTGTGGCTATTAAATCGAAAATTGCGGTTTAATGAATTAGTAGAAGAGAAATGGAGAAAGACCAGCGGCTGAAATTTCTAATTGCACGCGCATTTCAAGTCTATTCTTCCAGTTTACTAACGCTGATAAACTCTATAAACTATTTTATGGGTGCTTCAGAGAAGCCCTTCGCCACAAAATATACAAATATGCTTTTTGCGATGTGAAGATGGCTTCTATGGCACAATAATACCAGTCTTGGCGGACAGCTGGACTGACGAAAACAGAGCAATTACGTGAAGTGATATGATGAGCTAGGTAACTAATTTGCGACACTGACTTTTCAACTATGGCAGTTAGGCGCCCGGTTACTAATATATATATTTGTAGCTGGCTGGCAATAACAGCCATGCGAACTTCTCGAATTCTGAAAGCGGCGTTCGTTGTTCGACAAATTGTGGTCATCTAGAGCCCGTTCCGGATGGTCGCGGCATCAACGCGCTCCAACCGATGCTCACCATTACAAAAGTGCCGTGCCATGATTCAGTGCCACGTAGTGATGCGTGTTAGAGATGGTTTGGTTTGTGGGGTTTAACGTCCCAAAGCAACTCGGGCTATGAGAGACGCCGTAGTGGAGGACTCCGGAAATTTCGACCACCTGGGATTCTTTAACGTGCACTGACATCACACAGCACACGGGCGCCTTGCTTTTCGCCTCTATTGAAAAGCAGCCGCCGAGGCCGGGATTCGATCCCGCATCCTTGGGAACAGTAGTCGAGCGCCGTAAACACTGCGCCAGCCCGGCGGGGCAATGTGTGTTAGGGAGCGTTGCTGTAATTAGGCATCAAAATTCACTTTACTCCTAGAGAGCTATGACTCGTGCGTATGTTGGTGTTCATTAGGCTCACTCGTGCAGCGTACCCTGACGAGGTCGACGTAGACGGGGTTGAGGTCCGCTGGCAGCCGGTCCCAGTCAAGCTCAACGCCGTCAAAGTTGAACTCTCCGAGCCAGTGCGCCACATTTTCGGCAAGCAGGGCTCGCCTTGAAGCCGCCTCAGTGCCCGCGGTCAGGTTCTGCGGGCCGGAGCCCACAAGTCGCACGGAGAGCACTAGCTTCAACTGCGTGTAGCTCGTCTTCAGGGCGTCCATGTCCCGGACCGACTTGAGACCTGTGGAGAGACGAACCAGTTTTACAGGGCACAAAAACCACCGAGATAGAAACCATGCAATCACTGCTGAAAAATGAACCTGGAGTGAACTGAAACCACGAACACTACCGATTAAATTCACTATGCTTTTTGATGTAGCGAACAGTGGTATTTTGCAAGCCGGCGCTGTCACGTTACATGCATATTTCTGCGACAAGGATGCTATAGAAGGAAATCTAGTGTTCCAGCTTAAAGTAACTGACATTAGGAGAGAAGTTACTCTTCATAACAATCACGTTACGTAACATGATAATAAACA
The DNA here is from genome assembly GCF_055883805.1 of Amblyomma maculatum. Classification (NCBI taxonomy): domain Eukaryota; kingdom Metazoa; phylum Arthropoda; class Arachnida; order Ixodida; family Ixodidae; genus Amblyomma; species Amblyomma maculatum. The sequence goes on from NC_139351.1 coordinate 95,448,114, forward strand.
GACTAAACAAAGCCGCTGACACCGACAACCGCAGATGACGTGAGAACGACATCACGTAAAACTATTTTGTGGCGCCAAATAGCTCCAGGATGTTTTCTTTATCTCCGCTCCATTTTGTATAGTTTGTGGAACTAAACTGAAGCGTTGTTCTGACTGTTCTCGCGACGGGGCAACAAGTGCGCATGCGTACCGGTGTCGTCCTCCTGGAACTGCAGCCGCAGACCGTAGGGGTCTAGGCGTGCGCCCACGTAGACGAGGTGCGTGCAGCAGTGGGCGCACAGCTTGCTCAGGTCGTAATCCTTCGGTGCGGCACGCAGAAGGCTGGACGAGTTCCAGTAGCACACCACAGCGGTTCGGCCACCGCTGGCGCCTGGAGCAGCCGCGTTGGCACCAACCCAGCCGGACTCTGCGGAGTTGGAGAGAAAGTACATCATCATCATCATCATCATCATCATCATCATCATCATCATCATCATCATCATCCTGACTATACCCCCTGCAGGGCGACGGCCTCTCCCATATTTCTTCAATTAACCCGGTTCTGTGATACCTGCATCCACTTGACCTCTGCGAACTTCTTAACCTCATCCGCTCACCTAACTTCCTGCCGCCCCCTGCTACGCTTTCCTTTCCTTGCAATCGCGTTTGTTACCCTAAGCGACCATCGATTATCCTCTCTTCGCACTGCATGTCCTGCCCATGACAATTTCTTCTTCTTGATTTCCACTAGAATGCCAGTAACTTGAGTTATTTCTCTGACACACTCTGGAAAAATACAACCCAGTAGGAAAAAACTACAGAAAATTTTCTGTTGTTACGACAGAACGTCTGAGTCATTTTTGACGGGGCACCTGTCGTGACAACAGAAAGTTCTGTAGTAACATTCGAAATTTTTGTAGTTACAACATGAAAGTGCTACAGAACTACAGACAACAGAAAAAGTAGAGAACTACAGAAAAATCAGACGTTTACGACAGAACTACAGAATATTTTGTCGTACTTTTGACACGGTTCTGTAGTTGTTTTCGACTGGGAAGTGAAAAATATCTCCCCTGCATTATTAGGATAGCCATTAAAAGCCAACGAAATTTTCAGAGTGATTAATTAGAGCTCTCTCATATTCAGGAAGAGGGAGAAGACAAATTATTCTGCGAGCACGGTAGTTTTCTTTTAACGTGTTTGCGTTAAGGGCCCCCTTACCCAGAAAATCCGGCGTTGGCACTATGAGCGAGAAATAAAAGGCACGGCGCTGACAGGCAGTAGCTGGCGGCTGATATGACCACGCACTGGCTGGACGTAGAGTTGCCTGACATTACCTTTGGCAGGAGCTGCCAACTCGCGTCTCTCCTTTAATATGGGAGGGTGGTATCAGAATCAGCCTGCCAAGACCCCTGCAATCAAGTTTCCCCTATACGCCCCTAAGGCACGTTCATACGGCTCGGTTAAAGCGAGGCTTTATATGTGGGCTGGTAGCCTACGCTATCATGTAGTACCCTTAAAGGTTGAATGTAAGTGTTCCCCCATAAATGATTTCTAGTGTATTGAGCTATGTGCTATATTTTCAGTAACGTGCGATTCGGACGTGCGATTTTCCGACTTTCACTGATTGTCACATTTTGTTGGTTGGTTGGTTGGTTCACAGGAAGGGAAAGGCGCAGTATCTGTCACACTTGCTCTGTGGACACCTGAACCGCGCCGTAAGGGAAGGGAGGAAGGTGGGGGTGAAAGTGGATGGAGAGAAAGGGGGCCGTAGTGGAGGGCTACGGAGTAATTAGTTTTTATTTTGTGCATCACGTTTTCTCATTTTCCTTTTACATAGGGCAAGGTAGTTTCGGCTTGTTTCCGGGCGAAACATTGGCACGCTAAGTGCGTCTCGAAAAAGATCCGATTTCTTCAGCGCTATTGTACCCAAGCGGCTTGTTGTTTTTGGCGAAAGCCGCCCTAGGCTCATGGTGCGTCTTCAGAAAGTGACCATCGGAGCCATCATCAGCAAATGTCCCACCGTATGAAGACAGATTAAAGGCAGATTGAAAAAGAAAAAACCATTGATAGTGAATGCAGATTGGTAGAATAGTAAGGACTAATAATAACTATTAATGACTTGTAATTACTCGTATGTCTAACGACGACTTGTGACCGTTATAATTTATCTAAAATGACCAAAATGCTTAGTATAGAGTTTTAATGACCATGATGACTACGACTACAATTGATTAAAAATGACTAATAATGCTTAGTAATGACTATAGTAACGAAGAAAGTGACTAATAATGACTGCTACTATTACAACTAGAGTTTCGCTGTTCATCTCTTACAACAAGCTTATTTACGCGTTTGAAAGGTTTTCAGGGCAAAAGAAGTCAGAACTGCAAGTTGCAAAGAGCACAAACATATTATTTCGAAGTTGAGATGATTTTTAAAAGACGTCATACAATGAGTCTCTTTACCTTATCCTCTACTAAAAACAGCTTTACTGACGTGAGGATTCATGACGGACGATGATGTCATCAAAATCCGCATACTGCTTCAAAAGATGTACCATTCAGACGCGTACGTAACCCTTAAACAATACTCGGTGTGAAAGCCATCGATGTTCGTTAAAAAAACTGATTGATTTATAGGAAGGGAAAGGTGCGGTAACTGTCTCATTTGTTTTCTGGGGACACCTCACCGTAAGGGAAGGAAGGTGGGAGTGAAAGTGGAAAGAGAAAAATAGGCGCGGTAGTGGAGGGCTATGGTTTAATTTCGACCACCTGGGGATCTTTAACGTGCTACTCCCGTGATGGGGCTGGGACGGGTAGGTCACCGCGGCTTGCGGCGGGAGCTAGCCTGCTACTGAATTTTTACCTGTTGTAGACCGTCATTGCACCCGCCATCGCTTCGGTGGTGGACGACGGCTCTTGTTGCGGTGCGCGTCTTTCTCTCCCTTTTCCTTTTCTTTCTTCTCTATTTTCTCTTCTGTCTGCACGAGGCAGCGGAGGTGGCTCAGCTACAAAGCCAGCAGCAGGCCCGTGCATTTTATTTTCGTTCTTCCTACAGCCACAACAATAACAACGTGCGCTGACATCACACAGCACACGGACGCCACTTCGCTTCGCCTCTATCGAAACGCAGCAGCCGAGGTCGGGTTCGAATCCGGGTACTCCGGCACAGTAGTTGGGCGTCTCTACCACCCAGTCCTAATTAGTCCACGGAACAAGTGCGACAGATACTCACTTTTTCTTTCCACTTAGGTATTATTAAGGCTGCATATGGCGGGGGGGGGGGGGGGCATAAATGGAATGCGTACGAAAGTGTGACACCTGTGAACAGACGACAGTACGAGCCAATAAAGGCCTTCGCCTAAAAGTCGTTCCAATAATTCAAAGTCATGCTGTACTACCACTTGACTTGCCGTGAACACTACATCTCTCCAATTATCCCATTGTCAGACCAAGTGTGAAAAGCATCGACAAATCGCCTCTTGCATACATTCATACGGTTCGGATGCATTTTCTCATTCGAAAGCGTACCGTATTGCTGTGTGTGATCCCGGTCCGTTCCACCTGGGCAATAGAAAACGTACATAGAAATTCGGTCAGTTGATGTTGGCTGTTTTAAAGTAGAGCTCATCTTTCTCGGTTCATCCTTTCCGACTTACCGACGGTTTCGAGGTGGTGGTCGTCGGTGGCTGAAAGAAAAAAATATAAACGTAAAAATGCTTCATTTCCTTTCATGTTCAAGGGTGCTTGAGCAACTCCAGGCCATCATCAGGTCAAAAGACAAATGTTAGGAGATTTTTGTAACCAGTGAGCTTACGTTTACCGAAGTAAACATAGGTAGATAAAGTAATTTCGGTTCTTGTGCTGTTCAACACAGGATTCGATGCCCAGGCAGATTTGCTGCTCAGAATATTAATTTGATATGTTGGTTCGTATGCAAAGCTGTTTTTTTTTTTTTTTAACACACACATGATCTAAGTACTCGGGTGAGCAGGCAGGACTATTAGACACAGAAACCTATGTATGTCTCGAAAATCGCCGCTGCATCGTCAAAACCCCTCATATGCAGTTCTGATAATGGTCTCTTCACTTTAGCACATGTAAAGCTTGTCGCGTTGAATAAAAACGAAACCAAATAAAGACAGCAGTAGGGCAATGTTAAGAAGAGAGGAAAAGAATGCGCACGCATGTTCAGCACGAAGTAGCCGATTACGCCAATGAGGATGGAAACGGTGACAAAGGCGCCGGCCAGCGAGGACAGCACCCACGTGAAGCCCGGAGCGCTGTTGGACACGCCCAGGTAAGGCCGAGGCTCCATTCCCGCCTCAACCACTCGGGGAAGCGACTGAAATGCACGACGCGGGTGTTACACAATGCTGCATCACCAACGTGCACTGTAGACGTACGTACGTAGAAAGCTGTTGCACGTATATTAGGTACATACCACAGGGAGTCGATTGTTTATGAGGCGATCTATCTCCACTCCTTACAAGTTTCACGCCTTGTACATGAGGGCTTGTGTGTGTGTGTGCGTGTGTGCGCGCGAGTGCGTGCGTCAGATTCTGATCATGCTTGCTCATATGAGCATATGCAGAACTTAACGACAATAATAAAGCAAGCCACGACTATAACACAGGAGGGCGCCTGTCCGCCCGCATGCTGCAAACTAACTTACCGTCAATGAAACTCAGCCATGTTAATGCTCAACCTGTTTATCTAGATATAAGTTTCCAGGTCCTCGGCTGTGATGTTTTTATTGGAAGATGGAATGTCACAGGTCATCCACAGGAGGTTAACTAGTTGCAACCCCCTTCTACCCATGCAACACACCTTCACTGAAGCTCTCCTTGCCCTACACTGGTTGCGACAAAAAAATCATTATGTATGATAATTTCGCATAACAGAACACTTTTATTTACTTTCACTGTATGTAGTGCTGCTTCAAACAACCAGCAATGCCAGCTTTATGCAGGAACTGTGCTGACAAGAAATTTTAAATTATATTGGTCGCGGCTGGTCACGGTCACAGACAATGATGAATTTTTGTGAGAGCGAGTTGGCGGGCTAATTGGGTCTGCATTGCGAAGGAATAGCGCTATTGATGGACCCAACAAAAAGATGAACGAGAAAGGACACAAACAGTGCCTGCTTGTGTGTCCTTCATTCTTGCTCTTTTTTGTGTCCCGTCGATTGCGCTGTTCCTTCACAATATATTTTTAAATGCGAGTTTTCTCTTGTATCTACATGGCTGCGCTCGGGTTGATACCAATGAGTAATTTCTCCCTTACTACAAATGTAGTTCAACTTGAGGGATTCCTTCAAATCTTGGACCGACAGTAAATAAAGCAGTCGAATTTCCTCACAACAAAGCAGACTCAAACGAAGCTTCAAAAATGATGGGAAAGTGAATATTTCCACCTAGCGTTGCCAGGTGGCGCATGACTGAGGTGTGAAAGGAGGACGAAGTTGAAAAGGACAACAAAGTGTCGCTTGCGCGTTTGCGTCTGTGCTGCTGTGCTGTTCTGTCTGGGCTACTACCTGCTATCATTGGTATCCTTAGCCACCGTGTACGTGACATTCTGGTGGAGGTGCTGGGTGAAACGATCGCCTGTGCAAGAGTCTCCATCTGCAAGACGTCGCGCAAGCCCTGTGCCATTGACACCCCAGTGCATCGCGCCAGTCGACGGCTCCAGGGACTGTCTCCGGAGCTTCAGCCATTAGCAGCCGCCATGACATCCAGTGCTTCTGCTCAGCACGTAACGGGCGTCGCACCGGCCTATAACTACGTCTTGCAGGCCCCTCGGGTACCAAAGTCTTTCCATGGGGACCTCTTTGAGGATGTGGAGGACTGGTTCCTTCAGTTTGAACGTGTCACTGCTTTCAACCAGTGGGACGATGCTGCCAAACTAAGGATACCAATTATAGCAGGGGGTAGCCCAGACACAACAACACAGCAGCACAGACGCAAACGCGCAAGCGACACTTTGTCGTCCTTTTCAACTTCGTCCTCCTTTCACACCTCAGTCATGCGCCACCTGGCAACGCTAGGTGACAATATTCATTGATTGAAAACCTTACTGCCACCGATATAGGATGTTCCCCTACTCCCCTACTTAGGTACGCAGAGCCAATAAGGGGGCTGGGACTACGCGACTAGAAGCGCGCAAGCATACACCGATTCTTCGCGCTTCAGCCACCAGGCGGACGTCTTTGTTTTGGATCTCAAGGTTTTTGCTTTGTAGAAGGGACTCCCAAACTTCCGAATCTTGAATGTTGGCCATTACCTCAGGCGAAAAGGGGCATTGCCAGATTATGTGGTCGAGTCTACCTCTCTGTCCGCAGTGTTTACAGTTTTCGTGTTGTTTGTCCTCTATATTTAAGAGGTGCAGCCATACTGGTCTGGGGTAATTTCCGGCTTTATGTTGAGTGGATAATGTTTTTCTGTTTAGTTTGTAGTATTCACAGATCTCGTGGTAGGTGTTTAACCTCTCACTGGGTTCTAGGTTGTCGACCTGCTCGACGTCCGTCCTGTGGTAGATACCTCGGACAAGCGCGTGAGCGGCTTCGTTTCCAGATACCGATTCGTGTCCTGGGACCCACTTTATTGTGATCCTCCGTGAGATCTCCCTCCTCGATTCGAGAATTTTCTTAGCCGCGGCTTATACTCTTCCTTTTGTCACGTTCCAAATTGCTGTGTTGCTGTCACTTATAATATCGTTAGATTTTGTGATGATGAAGGCTAGCGCAATTTCTATCTCTTCAGTGATGACCGCATCTCTTGTCTTTATCGATGCCGTGATTAGAGGGGCTCCGGTTCCGTCCACCACTGCCGCGACTGCAACTCCAAATTTCCCGGAGGCTGCGTATGTGTACGCCACGGAGGTCGGGTCAAGCTTGCTCATCTCCTTTTTGATGGCTTTGGCTCTATTTTCTCTTCTCTCTTTGTTGTCAATAGAGGTCGTGTTTCTTGGCATAGGTGGGATGTACAGGTTGGTTCTACAGTTTTGGCTCAGGCAGATATTGGGGTCCATTCCTCTGTCGTGCTGGAGCCCGGCCCATTCTATAATTTGCCTTCCCGTCTCGGACTAACTTAGTCTTTCCACTTGCGCTATTCTTGTGGCTTCCATTATTTCCTTTCATGTGTTGTGTACCCCCATTCCCAGCAGTCAAGTCTTGGGGGTGCCGCTGGAAGGCAGAGTGCACTTTTGATGCTCTTCCTTATTACGACGTCTATTTGTGCCCTTTCCCTTGCTGTCAGGCTTAGATAGGGTGTAGTATATCCTACCCCACTGATATGATATAAGCCTGTACTAATCTTAGTAAGCTCCTTTTTTTTTGAGTCCCCTGCTTTTGAGAGATACCCTTCTGATGAGACCCGTTACTTCCGCGGCGTAGTTCTGTAGTTGGGCTATTAGGGACCCGTTTCTGCTGTCTGCCTGGATGATGAGTCCAAGGATCCAAATCTTATTAACCTAGAGCTCTTTTTGACACTCCACTGTGGTTTCAAAGTTTGGCTTCTCTTTTTTCTTCGTGTAGATTAGTAGCTTCAATTTTTGCGGTGAACACTTGAAGTCTATATTTTCCGCACGCTCCGTGACCATTCTGCCGCTCAGTAGAGCTTCTTCTGCATTTCTGCGTCCAAGCCTGTGTTTACCCAGATATTGATATCGTCTGTGTAGAGGCTAAAAATGATATCGGGTATTGTTTCGAGCAGGGGCGGGAGGTTAATCATTGCTATATTCAAGAGCATTGAAGAGAGCACCGAACCTTGTGTTGTGCTCCTGCCTGTTGTCCTCATTATTGGGGATTCTGTATCTAAGAATTTTAACTTGAGTCTTCTCTCTATGAAAAAGCTGCTTACATAAGGGAAGGCTCTTGCACCATGTTTAGCTCTTCAAGGTTCTTAAGGATTGCGTCGTGCTTTAGATTATCGAAGGCCTTAGTTAAGTCGAGGCCTGGAATGAATTTTGCGTCTTTGGTCTTTTTCTTGTCCATGATGTCATGTTTGAGACTCAGCATGACGTCTTGCGCACCGAGGAGCCTTAGGAAGCCAAGTGTTTCATGGGGCCATAGTCCCTCAGCCTCCAAATAGTTTACAAGTCTTGTATGGGCTACTCTTTCCATCAGCTTCCCGAGACACGAGGTGAAGGATATGGGTCTTAAATTTTCTAACGTGTGGTTTTCCTGGCTTGGGTATAGAGATGACATCTGCTGATTTCCATAGTATGGGAAGCTCCATCATACTCCCATATTTCCTGCATGTACTTGGTCAAGCTGACAATGGAGATAATAATAATAATAATAATAATAATAATAATAATAATAATAATAATAATAATAATAATAATAATAATAATAATAATAATAATAATAATAATAATAATAATAATAATAATAATAATAATCAATATTATAATAATAATAATAATAAAGTTCAAAGGAAGGGTGGGCGCAATATCTCTCACGCTTGTTTCTGTGGACACTTGACCACGCCGTAAAGGAAGGGAGGAAGGTGGAAGTGAAAGTGGAAAGAGAGAAAGAGGAGGCGTAGTGGAGGGTTACGGAATAATTTCGACCACCCGGGGATCTTTAACGTGCACTAACATCGCACAGGACACGGACGTCTCTTCTTTCGCCTCCATCGTAACGCAGCCGCCGGCGGCCGGGATCGAACCCGGGTACTGTGACACAGTAGTCGGGCATCTACGGCAATGGATCGAAAAGAGAGATTTCAGGGACCCATTACCATATTTCCCGCGTAAAGGTGCCGTCGCACGTCATGACGGTGGGCGAATCGGGTGGCCTGCTTGCGCACGCGGTGGCGATGCGCTGGAACAGGATGAGAGGCAGGAGGAGGAGGAGGAGCAGGAGCAGGCGCTATCACCACCACGGGAGTCTCAGGAAACCCCTCGGGACCGACCGTCTCCATCTTTCTTCCGACGACGACCGCGGCGCCAGGCTCACTGCGTGTGAGGACAAATAAAAATATTTAGTTTATTTTGAATAACCAGGCTGCGGAAAACGCAGTGGACGCAGGAAGGTAGGGAAACGTAATCAATGACGGAATATAGTCACGTGCGGAAATGAGACTAGAATCCAGGTTAACATAAGCCTGCAGCGTCTGGAGGTTGGTGACTGATCTGATCTGTAGTGGGTGTAATGTGGCATGGTGATGATACCGAGGCTTAAAGAGATGTATTTATTTGCTATCATCACGATTTTATAGTGTTTACAGATAACAATATTCAGCTGACTATGAATACAGGAATACAAATTACATGTGGGGAGGCGGCAGCAAGGTAACAGTACGTCTCGTGAACCATATTTCATCATTTTAAAGAATGATGGCTACATTGACTGCATCGCCAAGATCGTTAGCTGCTATCTACTGGGAAAACTACGCAGTGCTAAAACTTTTGCACTATTCAGCAGGCGATTGTACGCGATAGTCAACGTCACTAAGCTGCAAGAGTTGGGTCTCAGGACCGGCTCCGCATAACGACACAATGTACACACTCACGAACATGAGTTCACGATGGGGGTAGAGAGAGAGAGAGAGAGAGAGAGAGAGAGCGGTGCTGTAGTTTGTCACATTGGAAATCGGAAAGAGATTTTTATCTGGACGCGTAGCATTTGCGATTGTTGCCGTTGTTGTGGCTATCTTTTAGGCTTTTTTTTTCTGCTGTGAGCTCTGAGTGATCCAGATCATTGAAAGCAATGCATTTCAAGGTCTGAATTATCCTTCATGTAGTGAAAAAATAATAACCGTTGTTTAAATCCGCTTATATCGATTAAGGCGTGTAAAATCACTGTAAAATCACTCTTCGGCACTGTTTTCGTTGGGGGTTTAGTATTGAGACTCTAGCTTAGAGTTTGGCACAGCGTAAAACGTTTTTAGTGGTTTGGTTTGGTTTTTGGAGAAACAAATGGCACAACATCTTTCACTTCTCAGTGTACAAATCTAGTTACAAATAACGGCCTACCATTGAACTCTACCACACACCAGCCTCCAGATTGACTATGATATGTATGCTAAATGTCAAGAGAAATGGTATGACACAATCATGAATGCGGCACAAAGAACGATGACGTCAGAGGTGTGATACGAAATGACGTAGTATATTTTTGTTTGTTAGAAATACAAGCCTTAGACGGTTTCGCTAGAATCCGTGTCTCTGGATTAGGGCATTCGAATTAAAATGGAATTAGATGTTTGAATTAAGAGCATTTACGTTCAAGACGATCATTGTTTGTGACTTTCCAGCTGCAGAAACGTAAAAATGGTAGATTCTTTATGGGAGCTAGTGCTAGTGAAGAACTGACAAATTACTGCAATTTGTTAAGGTTCTAATGTTAAAAGCTGCACGTATGCAGTTGGGCACATATAGGAAACGGGGCTCACTAACAGTCAAGCTAATTGTTGTTGAAAACAATTATACTTAATTCACTGAGAATTGAACAATTACTGCTTATTTTCTTTTCCTCATAACATGTCTACATTTCCATTTTTTCATGCAAGGAAAATTGTGCTGCTTATACTTCCTCGCGTTCAAATCCCGCACAGCTGAGATGAGCTGACGTTGTAGTCGTAATCTGTTCTTAGACGTTAATTGGCTTAGTAAAGTACGACATCCTGATAAGGGGGGAATCGGTTACCAGGCTCAGAGATGCATTCGGATCATGTATGAACCGAAATCTCTCTCTCAGATATTACTTTATTTTAGTTATCAGGGCTTACGTACTTAGGTATCGACCGTACTAGAAGCAGCTGGCTGTAGTAACGTTGCTTAGATATTACATAGACTACCTACCTGACGGGCTGCTCGGTCTGCTGCCGCAACGGTGGTGGCTGGGTAGCGATGCTCGGAGACCGCGTCTTGCGGACATCTGTGCTGCGGGCAGTGCAGCGGCCCACTGCGCTTACTGAAGGACGAGGCTCCGCCATTGGCCTTGAAGCTGTGTTTATGTCGCCCACAATATAGCTAGCTCCTCTGCGTCCTCACGTGAAAAAGGTACGCTTCGCTTGCAGGGCTGTGTGCAACCCTGGGTACACTTCTCTTTCTTCGCCTTCGACGAGCGGAAACGGAGCGACGGAGAAAGGCTGACACGCGCTTGGCCCGGTGGCGATATAAGTGAATACGTTTTAAGCAACTTTACTAGATTATCAAACAACACTATACACATTTCTGCTGGATTCATGTGTGGCCAGTCCCTTTCGTGTATATGTGCCATTGTCTAAAGGAACTCGGCAACAACTTCTATCGGAAGTGAACTGCTGATTGGTACCTTATGCGGGCACGTCATGCAAATGTGTGGAGCCAGCCAACACGTTTCAGCGCTGTGAAATATTTTCTTTTCTATTGATGTATTTAAACCTTTTTGTCCACAAAACGTTCGAAATGAAGTGCCTTTTTTACCATTTCGAGCTAGTATTGTTAGGGTCCTTCAACGAAGAAGCATTGAAGGACTCTACTACAGCCGGAAACAAAGAGTTTGCACGTTATATTTATGTTAATTGTTTTATTTTTCTGTGTAGAACATTTGACTAAGGTTTCTGTGCAATTGCGTACGCTAAAAACCACTACACGCGAATAAAAAAAAATGAATTTCGTGGTTAAGCACTTACGAATCAGTGTCTAATTGCGCTTGTTTGATGCAATCACGATATATGTCTGAAAGTAGTTGCTCGAAATAAAGTGGAACTTAGAGAGAAATAACTTTATTTCAACCGACAGCGAGGCTAGTTTAGGCAAATGGAAAAGTCTTTCACCTTCTCTCTTAATTCGCGCATGTATGGAAGTCCATGTGGTGGCACACTATTATGTACCCTACTTTTCTACCAGATTTTGAAAAGGCAGGGAGAAAGAAGGTTAACGGTGGAATTACGCAGCGAAATTGATAATAAAATATTTGATGGGACACTTAACCGTCCTTCTCTTTTATGGCGAAAGCAATACTACTCTAGGTTTCGAGCCTTCAACGTAGCGCGGCCGACAGCCACGTCTTACCCACGTGACGCTGTGACGTCCCACCCCACGTGACACTAGGGTCAGAGATGGGCTACCAACCCAAGTGGTCGGCAGGAGCTGCCAACTTGGGTCTCTCGTTTCACATGGGACGTTTATGTCAGAATCAGCCTGCTGAGACCCTGGAATTCACGTTACCCCTATAGGCCACTAAGGCACGTTCATAAGGGTTGGTTCGAGCGGGACCTTATATGTGGGCTGAGGAAGAAGAAAAAGAGAAGAAGAACGCTCGGTCACCCGCAGCTAATGCTTTCGCTCAATATTTGGTTCAGCAGCGTTGAACCTTAGTAATTTTTATGCATCCTTCATCGCGTACATGTAGTTTCCTGCTCGTATAATAATTCATGCCTTATTTGTGCCTATATTATATCATTATACTCATCGGCCTACACAGTCGTAAGCTATTACATTATGGGAAGATCACGTGGCATAGACCTGAAGCCGTGCTGCAACTAATTCGTATGAATGTGCTTGAGTGGCCTGGAGTCTTTCTTGGGATCGGAGAATCTCGATAGGTTCGATTAATATCTCCAACTATCATCTGAAGAAAGCCTATAGTTCCCAGCTCCTGCCATTTAATTCGAGCCCGTGACTTCACACGACCCGTAAACCAATGAATGTGCTCAGCTGTGTGACATATCACTTACCAGATGTCTCAACTATGCGCGTAATTTTTCTCTCACAACAACGTCATCGCAGGAGTTTCTCCAGAAAGTAGCCTTAAATGCTGCCGCAGTAATAAGGAGGATGAAGCACCCGCGACACAAACCACTGATTGTTGGTTGATCAAACAATGATCAATTGATCGAATGATTTATCATTGAACCCTTTATTGATTGATTGGCAAGGAGGAAGTGCTGGCTGCCCCTAGCGCCTACAGGACTTCGTAAAATTATTACGCAAGAGCAAATGCAACAGTTCAGTTTAGTCGTTAAGTCGTGTCCGACTCTTTGTGACTCTATGGATCATATCACGCCATGCTTTCCGGTCTCTCACTATTTTCCTAGCCTCACATAACTTCATCTGCAGCGCTTCGAGGGTGCCATCTAACCATCGAGTTCGCTGCCTACCCTTCTCCGGTGACCCTCAACCTTACCCAACATCAAATCTTTCTTAAGCGACCCCTCTCTTCTCATCAGATGACCAAAGTAGCTGAGCTTTAACTTCAGAATTTGACCCTCCAATGAGCCGTCAGGTTTTATGGTCTACAATATCGACTGATTTGATCTTCTGGCTGTCCAAGGAACTCTCAAGAGTCTCCGCCAGCACCACAATTCAAACGCGTCAATTCTTCGGCGGTCAGCCTTCTTCACAGTCCAACTCTCGCATCCATACATCACAACTGGAAAGACCACAGCACGAGTTATACGGATCTTGGATGGCAGTGTAATGTCTCTGCTCTTTATTACGCGGTCAAGGCTAGCCATGGCTCTCTTTCCCAGGAGCAGGCGTCTCCTAAAACTCCTAATTTCATGGCTGGAGTCTCCTTCCGGGGTAATCTTGGAGCCCAAGAAGAGAAAATCTCTCATAGCTTCCACTTCTTGTCCCTTGATGCTCCAGAATTTGATAGGGCAAGACGCCATGATCTTTGTCTTTTTAATATTCATTTTAAGCCCAAACTTATCACTCTCTTCTTGTACGGGATTTCGTTTCCCTGGATTTCTTCCTGTATCTTGTTGCGGTTTGTCTTGCCAGCCCTTCAGTTGTTGCGGATGACCAACACGGAATGTTAAACAAGCTGATAAATTGTCGCCGTAGTTGCATTATCGGCCTTAGAGGTCCAAGTAGGGGGTGGCATACACGAGCTAACTGAGAACAAAAGCCTGAACAAGCCGACATGTGCCGCGCTCTCCTATACCTTGTCTCCTAGCTACTACGCGCTTAATTAGCCGTATGATCTGCTGGATCGAGGTCGACAACCTTTCCAGCGTTATTTTGTTGCATCTGATCGACTGTATAAATATCCCAAGCATCCGCATGGTTTCTACTTCCGGGATTTCGTTTCCCTGGATTTCTATTTGTATCTTGTTCCGGTTTGTCTTGCCAGCCCTTCCGTTGTTACGGATGACCAAAATTTCGAAACGTTATTTTGCCTGATAAGGCAAGCATACAAAGCGGCCCTCGGTGTCCCCAGAAACAAGTCTATCGCGAGACTTCTGCCACTAGGGATCCACAACACCCTCGAAGAGCTCATTGAGGCACAACTGAAGTCACAAAAGTAGCGGCTCAGGAAGTCTGAGGCGGGCTGTGTATCCTAAGAGGCTTAAGCATAAGGGGCGAGAACCTTTCAAGTCAGGTGATCTTGCTGGTAGAGATGCGGGAACGCATTCGGGCCAAACCACTCCTCAGGAACGTGCAAGGATCGCCACGAAAGCCGGAGGAGGGTCAGGGCGAAGACGTTAGGCAAAAAATTTTTAAGGGGATGATAGTGCCGTGTATGTTGATGCGACAAAATACAACATTACAGGAAAGGAGGCTTTCGCTGTGAGCGCGGTGAACATCTCGCGCAGGGCTACGGTGGTAACGGGCCGAGTAGATGAGGCAAAAGAGGCCGCAATAACCCAAGAAATTGTTCAAAACGGAACCAGTGCCATTCTCAGTGATTCCAAAACGGCCCTTCGCAACTTTTCCAATGGTCGTATCTCCACCACTGCATTCAAAATTATTAGCGCATTGCCAAAAGATAGGAACGTAGCGGATCTGGTGGGGGTCCCGGCTCACTCGGGCGTCCCGGGAACGAAACCGCTCACGAATATGCTCGAGGTTTTGTCAGCCGAGCTGGTGGGGTGATCTCGGACGCGGGATCCCGACGGGGTGAGTCACTTGATGCGTATCAGGCCATTACCACTTATTACAAGAAGCTGAGAGCCAGCCTGCAGCCTCTGCATGTTTAGCGAAGCCGAGATAAAGCTACCACGTGGCGACGGCTGCAAACACGGTCGGATCCAAATCCTTAGACGTATGCCAAAATTTTTCCCGGCATAAAAAAATCCTTACTGCGAGCTGTGCGGCGAGCTTGCCACCGTAAACCATATAATCTGAGACAGCACAGAGGATCCGCCCCCGGCAGATCTAGTACTATCTCCCTCGCTGGAGCACTGGGAAGCTGTTCTCGCCAGCCGGGCCCCGGATGTCTAGTCCCAGGCCTTGGCAAGAGCGCAAGATGTCGCTGACAGACTTGGACTGCCGGCCACCTGGAGCAGCTTAGTTCAACCCAAGGCCAAGACCAAGATCATCTAAATTAGTGACAAATATAGTTTTATCTCCCTCTCTCGCTCTCTATCGTACTTGCAACCTCTGATGTGACTTCGCGCGTGTTCATTACAGACTCACAGAGGGACAGCTATATACTAGGGGAGGTGTTACATCTTCCTCACAGAATTTTGCAAAATAGCATGAGCGACGAGGACCCCTAACAGAAACGAAGTCTGGGCCCCAATAAATCAAGGACTCGGAGGGTGCAATGGAAGAGAGATTTGTGTATGGGTCTTTCCCTTTGTGACAGGTGGTCCTTACGAGAAAAAAAAACCTCCCGCAAGAGTCCTAGCTGAATTATCCAGGCGTCCCAACACTATATTATCTTGTTTGTTTGTTTGTTGTCCTCATAAAAATGGCAGATACCCACAAGGGGGATTGGCCACGACCAGGCGGTGTTGTTGTTGTCGTTGTTCTCCAATTTGATGGCACATACCCACACAGGGGGATCGGCCAAGAGACCAGGCGCTGATTACAGAATCTGAGAGTCCTTTCTACAGAACTGAGATTATAAATTTGAGCAAATCCGGTTTACTGAGATTGATGATTGAGGGTGATGGATAGGCTTGCTGAAATTTAAACGTGTGAGATTAAAAAAATAATATCAATAAATAAATGAGAAAAATATAGATAGGATTAAGAAGAAGAATTTCAGAAGTAAAGGAAAAATAATTATAACCAGTTACGATGGAAAACATTTTGATTGTAGAAGAAAATTTTGTTGGTAGATCATAGCTTCCCATCCGAACGTCCCTATTATTCAGCAGGACAGACCAACGTTACTAGACTAGTCTAACAACGTTGGGACAGACCTCACTGGTGATGATGATACTGCGAAGCAAGTTCGTACGAACTCCTACGCCCTTTCTCCTACCTCTACTTTTTTTATCCATGTAATGCCTCTCGTACACATGTGTCCTGCGTGAAAGGCGCTGAAATGCCCTGAAATGCGAGAGAATAGACAGGTTGCTCGAAATTTAAAATATTTAATAAGCACTTCAACCTCAACACTACTCAGAAAACTTCAGACAAATACGTGCCTTAATCCATGTAAATTAGCACAATGGTATCCAGGCGAATACAGACCCCCATGTTCTCTTTGCGGTGATCAGAGGGCATATCTAGAACACATCTTGTTTAAATGTGAAAACATGAAACCACCGGAAGGCCTGCAGATTACCATTCGGAACAGTGGGAGGCTGCATTGCTTAGCTCTGATCCAGGCCGGCAACGCGTCATCACGGCCTGGGCCAAGGAGGTTGTCGAGCGCCATCGAGCGGCGACCACACCTGGGGCGGCTTGAAGAGAAGCGTCCTCCCACGACAAAGAACACATCGTTTTCTCCCAAGTGACGTAGGGTCGGAGCCTCTTCATTAGCTGGAATAAATAAAAAGTTATACTCTCTCTTTCTCCTCAATAAAGTTTTCTCCTCCTCCTCCTCCTCCGACGTGGTAGATGACGACGAAGCTGGCCGCAAGAGGCAGTAATGTGTTGCACGAGGCTCGAGCTAACGTGGCACGTGGCTGACAATCGTGGCATATCACCACGAATGGGCGCCTGACGGCTGCAGTCAAGAAGAACGCTCGCAACGTGCGCCACGTCAGCTCTGGGCTTCAGACTGCTAGGACTAGCACTTGTTCCTTTCAAGGTGTTCCGCACTGAACTCTCCTCTGTTGACTCAAGGCTCTGTCGCAGCTAGACGAAGACCAGCACCGCCCGGCGTCGGGTGGCCTGGCGTTCCATCCGCAAGATGGTTCGATTCAACGGGGGATATTGAATCGTTTATTAGGTGGTAAGTGCTTCATAATTTTTTCTCGACGATTGTTCCTGCATATCGAGCTTGACCGAGCGGTTCGATACGAGTGCCTACTTTGCCTTACACGGAAAAGAGCTCTGAGCAGCAGCAATGGTTCTACCGATTAAGTTAAGGCGAGACATAGAGTACCCTTCAGCTGAACTTTGTGACAGTGTGTGAGCCCTAACAACTGGGGCCACGGGTGATTTTGAAGCTGCTTGGCTTGATTTGATTTGTTAGGTTTTACGTTACAAAGCAACTAAGGATATCAGGGACCCAGTAGTAGACGGTTCCGGTCAATTTTCAGCCGAGTTTGAACCCGGCTCCATAGCTTAGCAATCAAGCGCCGTAAGAACTGGGCCACTTTAGCGGGTCGAAGTTGCTCGACTTATGTAACTGTTAGCTTCGGCGGATGTAATGGAGCCGATTTTCGGCTGCGACTGGCGGCAGCTCGTGTCATAGCGTCGAGCAGAAGAGGTAGTAGAACAGAAATGGTTAACCGTCTGCGGTGTTCTCTTTGTTGAGGGCAATGTCTTCATTTTGTTTTTACCTCTCACGCTTTCATTGCTGACGATTGGGGAAAGCTTTGGTTTGGCTAAGTGGAAAGGAAAGGCGCAGCACCTTACTTTTTCTGTGGACACCTGACCGCGCCGTAAGGGAAGGGAGAAAGGTGGGAGCGAAAGCGGAGAACATTCTCGAAGTGCAATATTGATGTTATTTGAAAATTCACGGCTCGTCATAAGGGACCCCAATATCGCAGCGTGGCGCTGTGGATTTGGATTGGATTGGATTCGATTGGTACTGAAGCTTCCTTTTTTTCCAGGTGGACCTGAAAGGTCCTAGCCAAGTCAATTCCCTACTGTGACGGAGTCTGTCCCGCCATGGTGCAATGCCACCAACACTATTTATCTAGTATGCCTCATCCAGGTGATGATGATGATGTCACGGTCATGCCCTTTGAAGGGGTGCCAGCAAACAGCGCCCTCTCAGTGCAGCTCCGCGTAACCTATCGGGCAGGCCAATTTGCCCTCCCGTGCTCTGAGTTGCTCGCATCTGCGGCGTTGCACGCGAAAGAAACGTGTTTCTCGCACACGTGTGCGCTTTATCCCTTGTGCTGCACGCCATTGAGAAAGATTTACGTGTTGCGCCCTTCCATGGTTTGGAGAACTGGTATTTCGCGCTTCTCCACAGTCGATTTTTTTTGTGTGTGTGGGAGGGAATAATCGCTTGGTATACGAAGTTAAAGGTTGCCCTAAACAAATTTGCATTACGAATACGTTTCGCTTTATCATGCCTTGATACCGTACTTTCGCCGGGGTCTTGTCCCAGTTGCACTTTTCTGTTACTTTTTCTTTTTTTTGGTACCGCGGTGCGTTGTTCCCGTCGGCTCCAGGCTGCTGACTCGAACGTCTCTGATTGACTATTGACGCTTTTTGGTGTGCTCCGCCCCGGTGATGCACTGGTAAGATGCCTGTCTACTGTACCTGAGTACCCGGGTTCGATCCCGACCGCCGGCGGCTGTGTTTTGATGGAGGCGAAACTAAGTGGCGATCGGTCGAAATTACTCCAGAGCCCTCCAATACTGCACCCCTTTCTCTCTTTCCACTTCCTACTTTCCTTTACAGAGCGGTTCAGGTGTCCTCAGAACTTGTGGCAGATACTGCGCCTTTCCCTTCCTGTGAACCAATTATTATTATTATTATTATTATTTTGATGTGGACGATGCGAAAACGCATTTTGTGATGTCGCTGCACGTGAATCAGCACAGACGATTGAAATCTTGGAGTAACATTACTACCGTTCATCAACATCGAGACAGCCGTAATGAGTTGGACGTGTCTGCTGACCTGAAAAGCTTCACCCTGACCGCCTGAGCTCGCGGCGTAAGAAAAACTCAAGACGCGGCGTTGCAATTCGATGTAGTCCGCAAAAAACTTCCCAGTTGTTGTCGAGAGAATGCTTGGGTCAGATACTGAAGACTTCGACCGCCTATGAGTTCGCGCCGCATGAGTCACCCAGTACTCGGCGGCATCATGCCGCGTATCTATGAGCGTCTGAAGGGTGGCTGTTCCTGGCCCTAGCCTGCCACCGAATATTTATCTGTTGCAGGCCGTCATTGCACCCGCCACCGCTTAGGTGGTGGACGACGGCTGTTGTTGCGGCGCGCGTCTTACGAGGCAGGGGAGGTGGCTCAGCTACAGAGTCAATAGCAAGCCATTTTCTTTTGCCACAACAACATCTGAGTGTCAGCAACAGGATCCCGATTTTAAAGCGAAAGTTTCATTACCCGTGTCAGACCGCAGCTTCACGTGGCTCTACATAGCCTAGTTCTGCGCATGCGCGTGACGTCACTACCAAGGCCAGCTGCGCAGCCACCTCGCTTAGCTCTGCCAGTGTTGCCTAATAGCCCTTAGAAGGTGTGCGACTCCACATTAAAAAACAATTGCCTGCACCAAGAATCTAACCTCCATCCCTTACATCCCCACTGTACCTGCATCCCTAGCGCACGAACACTGTGCCACGCCCCGAATCGTGAAACGCTCTTCATAATTCCGCTTATCTACCGTGATCCAATGGCTTGGCGCCACATTTGAATGTATCAAATACTAAAATAGTTAAGTCAGATGACGTCGAGATGTATCAAATACTACATAGTTATTTAAATCAGTCAATTAAGCTGACGTCACGCAACCTGACGTCGAGCCAAAGAAGGGCATAGGAAGGTATTGGCGCGTAATTTGAAAGTACCAAAGACTAAAATGGATAAACAAGAAGTAAGGTATTGTAACGTAAACAACGCGACGTCACGCCGCCGGAAGTAGAGCAAAAAAAGGGCATTGAAAGGCATTGGCGCGCAATTTGAAAGTACCAAAGAATAAAATGGTAAACAAGTGAATCAAGCACTAGAAGCAACCACAAGCAACCAGCAGCAGCATCCGTGCTTTCGCATTACTCCAATGCAGATTCTGCAGTGCTCTTTAATGTTTTTGTTTTCCTGGAATCGGCTGCGCTGGCTAATTCAATGACGACTGGGCACAGCTGGGTCTCTCAAACAACACACAAAAGCGCCAGCGTGTTCGCACTTTTAAAAGGGCACCTTGTATCCTCCTCGGCCCAGCGCAACTATCGAAGTCGCATGTCTGGTGCGATGTGACGGACCTTGAACAATAAGTATACTTATTTACGAGCCCGTCATCACTATTCCCGGGTCCGCATCTTGCCGGAGGAGGAGGGAATGCGCCAGAGATGCCTCTGTGGGCGTTTTGTTAAGGCCGCGAACGCGACTAAACCGAAAGTATGTCTGTTTATTCATTATATAAAAAGAAAATTTCCCACCCAAGGGCAAGTGCACAGCGGACCCTTTAAAAAGAAGGCCGAAATTTCTCCGCTTCAGTGCTCATCGCATAACTAAACCGGTTCTCTCTGAATTTCGGCAAGTATGTGCTTCGCCGACAATGGCCCATGTCCGAGTGGCTGAAGCCGACACTTACTCAGCTCCTGGCTACATTGGTAACCTTAGCTGATGCTGCCTCTATTCATTGTTGTTGTTAGCGTACTTAACGTATGTTGTGCTGCATGAAATGTCTACTCATCCGGAGCTCTCACATGGTGCTTTGACCGACCGCTACAATCTCTCTTGGGTCATAAATTCTAAAATATACTAATATTGCATTGCTTTCATGCGCTTAATGCGGCATGGGTTAGCAATAGAGCAGCTCTTTTAAGTTGTACAATACGTTCAAACTGTATAGCGAAGGACCACCAGCGTGTTTTTTTTCTTGTTGTCGCAAGCAATGTATCACTCCAATTACTTTCCAGTTACTGTTGTAGAGTCATGGCCTACTGGTTTTGATATTTCTCTTGCATATGCAGTTCGTGCCACCTGCCTATTGTTTCAGTGAGTCGTGGCCTACTGGTTTTGATATTTCTCTTACATATGCAGTTCGTGCCACCTGCCTATAGTTTAAGTGCATAGCACAGAAGCCAGTAGCCGAATGCGTCATCTGAGAAAATCTGAGGCATCCGCGACGCCGCTTCAACACATCACAAGACTGCCCATTGATCAACGTAATCGCGAGCAGTGCTGCTACCGGGCGTCTCCCGCTGCGGGTATGGTTCTCTAGAATATAGCTAGCTCCCAGTCGGAAAAAACTGCAGAAAAAGTTGTTACGGCAGAATTTCTGGCGTTTTTTGATAGAAAACCTGTTGCGACAATAGAACTTTCTGTAGTAACATCAGAGATTTCTGTAGTTACAAAAAAGTACCGCAGAACTACAGACAACAGAAAGCTACTACAGAAAATCTACAGAACTACAGAAAACTACTACAGAACTACAGGAAAATCTGACGGCATTTTTGACATGGTTCTTCGATTGTTTTTTTCAATTGGGTGGGTTCAAAGAGCAGCCGAGGTTGAGGCATCTCGTGTCGACGACTCGAGATGGCGCAGCCAGAGCATGGCCTTTAATAAAACGTTGCGCGCGGCGCCTGGCTCCGCACTCTGCACAGAATCGTCAGAGAAATAAACAAGGCTTTGTACTTTAACGTCTGTCTTGTAAGTAGGTGCTGTACACTGGGATTGTCGGCGAATCAAGAGGAGTAAATGTTGTAGCGACAAACAGGCAATAGCCCGATGGTGCGAATACACGGCCACGAGAATACACCTCAAATGCTTCGCAAGGCTGATTATGCTCTATTTTAGACACCCGGGGCCTACAATAAAAAACTTGGGGCCAATAGCGCAAGTCGGTCCTTTACTCTTTCCCCTCTCTTGGAGGGCTCTACCCAACTCAGTCTTACAGTGCTATTTTATTATGCCTCCAATTTCATTGGCAGTGTAGTACTAAATTAAAAAAAAATCGCAGTGAGGTTCATCGGCATAATTACAAGACATGGATAAGGAAGATGACACCACAAGCGCTAGTGGTATCATATTCCTTGTCCATGTTTTGTGTGCGCAGTTAGTTTTTGAAAGATGCTTTGCCAACTAGTTCAAATGCCAGTTTTAAGGGTGGGAAGTACTTGGCTCAAATTCGTATGCCCTGTGGTTTTTACAACCGCTATATTAGGAAAGCTTTAAGAGACTTTCTTAGGCGTTTGTCGAACCGTTCATGCCATTTTAAGTTATGGATAACAGCATTTTAACCACTATTATGGCGGTAATAAGGCCTGGTAACAAACACCAGTAGCGCTGTCAAACATGCGCACAGTGAGTGCGGCTGCTGAGCTCGGACCTAAAAGATGTAAAACATATTTCCAGTTGGTCGCAAAAGGCGCCACCGAGCCGTTCCGGCTCCGCCCCTGGGACTTGAAGTGTGCATTTCGCCCAATCCCAAGAGAGCCGAACACAACGCAAGATAGTCGTCCATTGTGGAAGACCAGGACTACCTGCCACTATGAATCGTCTTGCCAAGTGTATGCTTCCGGGGCCGAAGGGAGATATACCCAGGCATCTCGATTCCAAGGGTCAGGACCGCTGTCGGGAGCTAGTGTTGCGCGTCATTTGCCTGGAGGCTGGCTGGGGCGCGCCGACAGCGTCTCACTTGCGCCGGCTGCTAGGGCTGCAGTGCATCGTGGACCATGTGGTAGCCGTAGACCGCTGCGAAGTGGCCGTCTACGAGAGCCCCAGCTGGACGGCAACCGTGAAGCTGAACCTGGAGCGCTCGCCAAAGGATTCGTTTATGCATATCATCCTCAAATGGTGAGTGCGTGGCAACTCCTGCATTGCCTTTTCATCTCTCTGATATCGACCTCAACGAATACGTTGTCAAGGCTTTGTGTCTGCGTCAGCTCAGAAAGACCATTTTGGTATCACTGTCGCTTTAATGACAAGTCTCCAATTTGATTCTGAGACGCGGCTTCGTCTGTCTGTGCTATTACTCTGAAATTGACAACGTTTTGTATTCGCGGGTCGGTAATCCTTATTCCGCAGGTGCAACCAAGACCTGGACGCCCCCAATAGCATTGCGGCAGCGGACAGGTCCGGCCCACCCGAGTGGTGGCTCGCGTCCGAGGAGCTCGAGGAGCGCTGCAAACCGTACAATAGTGATGCCACCATGGAGCACAAGGACATAGCCGTAAGCTCGTTCGCCCTCGGCTGCTTCATCGGATTCAACACGTTTGTGGCGCACTTTGACAGCGCCTATACAGTGCCGCCTCCGTCACCGCCGCCTCTCTCGTCATCTAAGTCTGTGCCCTCCCCCTCGAGCAAGACAGCGTCGGCGAAGCGCGGAAAAAGGGGGAAAGGGTCCAAATGTAGCATTTCATCACCGGGGACAAGCTCGCAGGAAAAGACTTCTCCCAGTAGTGGGTCTCCCGGTGGCAGGCAGACTTCAGGCTTGAATGGAACGCCTGAGAACGCCCATTCAGCAAATGCGTCACCGACTAAGACTCCTTCAACAGCCAAAGCTATTGCCAAGACTATCGCTCCGCCTGTTCCGATGTCAGTAAATATACCGGCATCATCGCCGCCTGCAGGCCAGCTTACTGGAACAGCACCGCCTGCGACGCAGCAGAGTGGACTTCCAGCTACGTGCAAATGGTCCGCGGTGCCGGCGCCTAAGACGACGTCGGATCCAGCATCCCCGCTTTCGCCTTCTCAGAATGGGCCATTGGAAGTGTGTATTCCTTCCAACGAGGATGTTACGAGCGAGCTATCAAGCCCCAGGCCTTTGGTGGACTCCAGCGCATCACCGTCGAGCTCAACATCATGCACGCAATCTTCATCATCAAGGAATACGAAGCCGTTAGCGTCGACGTCAACGTCGCTGCCTGCATCCCCGTCGGACGGCTTTAAGGTAAAGACGAGGCTTTAGTAGATGTACTTTTTGTCTGAGTCCGTTAAAGACTTGTTTTATCGCAGTCATTATTTCATGATAGAGGTTCTTAGGAATAAACTACGCTGTCCTGCTCAAGAGCGTAGTATGCTCCTATATTAGAGCTCTCCTAGACAAGTACACCCTAAATGAGGCTGACAGCCTAACCTATTGTATATTGGGAAAGGCCATTAGCACCTGTCTATCACATTGTCTTGCTTCTCCTGCTATCCGTCACCATTGGCATAGCACCTGTATATTTGAGCCTAGCGCTGTTCTTTCAGGTCGAACCTCATGCGGACGAATGCAAACGAAATCTGGCATGACAATTTTATTACAAGGCCCCTTTACGACACAACTGAGCTCAGCTTATCCGGCTGTGCTGCTTTTCGTGCAGCAATATTTGCAGTGTAAATTGAATGCATGTAAACACTCGCTCCAGAAATAGGAATTGCTTTCAGAGACATCAAGAACAGCAGGGAAAGAGGCGCTATGTCATACACTGCGTGGATGGCTAAGAACACCAATTTTATATGCTGCCCATATAAACGAGGTGCTAGTGCCGTGCAATTTCTGTCAGGCTACGACTTCAAGTACTCTCGAAGCTACGTCGAATGCAATCCCAGATGCGGAGGGGCTCTCGCATCTAGCCTCAGTCGTTATTCTCAAACGCTGTACTAGATATTGATTCTGCGTACATAAGGTCAAGGGGAGCTAAGGATGTGTAGGCTCATTGCATGGTTCGACAAGTGTGGATCTCTACCTACATGAAGAGACCTTCTTAGCAACTTACTCTATAGGTTTGGAGCCTGATTAGAACAGCTATGTTTTAAGGTCTCATCCGATTCTCTTCCCTTCCGACAGGTGACGCAGTGCAATGCTCACTTCGAGCACTGTTCCAACGGATTATTCCTGTACTTCGTGGACGCACGCAAGCGGAGCTCTAGGGTGTACCGGCTACTGGTGCGATACTCGACCATCTGCCGCATCGTGCTACGCAAGATGTCGCCGACAACCACGACTGTCTACCTGCACCTGTTGCACCCGCCGCTGCTGTACAAGGTGTGTGCCGGCAACAGCGCCACTAGCCAGTGCAACCGTGAGGGCGAGTACCAGCCGCAGGTGAGAAATGCTATTCCATCATTTGATTTGAGCGGACTACAGAAAGGCTGGATGTGTCTAAAAATACTTGACTACTTTTACGGACTTTCTTCCACTGTCCGTTGTTTCAGCAGTGTTTTGAAGAACAGATTATTCCAGCATTCTTAGAAGGGCTTGACGATCGTCATCCCAACCACCAGCATGTGTTTTTATTCTTGGATGTTATTCTTTCCAAAGGTTTATTTTAAATCTTCTCTCCTTTCGTTCCCGAAATTGCTTGTCTTCTCTTTCAGTGAAAATGCGCTACCTGATGACGTGCAGTGGCGATGTGACAAAAAGGCCGATGTCTGCAGATACACATTGTCATACTTTTGTTGCCAACTAGATGTTATTGTGATAGGAAGAAAACAGAGAGACTGCATATTACAGCATGAGGAAGTCGTCAGTCTTACGGCTTTGCGGTCTGTATGCTGAACCCTCGCTACCACTCCAGAAGACGGCGCATCCTTGTACCGTATAAAGACCCATTTACGTGATACATCAATAGTGCCGTCGTCACAATACTGCCTTGTTTGTTAAACAAATCTTATCGCTAGGAATGTTACGATGCAGAAAGTTCCAGCTTGATACAACCGCAGATATAGGGGAATGGCGTTGACATGGAAGTGATTCATTATAATTGCAATGGGCACCATAACAACGTACAATAAAGGACACAAACTTGCTTGTCACCTCTATATATAAACACGCCCTTTCCAGCTGGGGTAGCTTTGATCCCGCAAATTTGTGTCACATTATGTGACTTGCCCTCAGTCCGTACCTACACCGCCTTTACATATTAAATGGTCGTTGGTAATTTGGCATTAGCGCCATATTTATTTAAGGCAATATATAAATTGTATTACATGAGGGAGTGGCACATTCAGCAGATAAAACTCGCGATCGATGATCTGGAGGATGGGTCGGTTTGGTTCACGATGGCATTTGGCAGGTCATTCCAATTCCTTGCTGACCGAGGATGACAGATGTGCATGGGAGAGGATAAACAGCCTTCTCGTATACGCATGGCATGTAAAGTGCCCTATTTCTTCCACACTGCAAGCCTTTTCCATCAACACAACGTTATACAAATGAAGTCCGTGAAGGGCAAACAAATGTTGCAGCATACCTTGCCGGTAGTTCTGAACAAGTTGTACTGCTTTGAAAATATAGATGTATCCAATATTTCTCTGAAAGAATTGCCCCAAATGTTTGTGTAGTTTTGTACTGTACAAGTACAATGTACTGCGTACTGAACGTAGTACATGTCTTTTTCTGTACCGAACATATGTGTTTTTTTTCTCACGTTTTGTTTGATGTTGTACTTCGTCGCCGTCAATGCCGCTCTGTAAGAGGAAGCCAGGACCTATCAAGCTTTCTCTACAGCTTTTTTCCTGGCTGTCCTCACAACACCAGTTGCGGAAATAAAGCTTCAAACCTTCAAACCCGTGGTTTGTGCGGCCAGAGTTGCAGCAGCCAGGGTTGAAAATTGAGTTCAGGAAAGGATGATAATGAAATCAAGACCTTCTAGCCACATTTCGCCTGTTAGCTAGGTTGGTAACTTCTCTTTGCTTTTAGTTAGAAGATACTAACATAAGAATAGGCCGATAAAATAATCGTCGAGCGTGATTTTTCACTGTTACGAGAGTAGGTAAAAGGCTATTGTGACGAGGGTCCGATGTAGTAGAAGCGTATTCTAGTTTGGGACAAATGACTGTTCAATTTCAATCCCGGCTCGATGAACTAGAAGACCGATCGCGTAGAAACAATCTAATCTTTCATGGCATTTCAGACAGTAAAGAATCTTGGCAGGAAACTGAAGCAAAAATAACATCGCTTCTAAACTCGTCATTAGTCACATTTTCAGCAGACTCAATTGATCGTGCGCATCGCCTAGGTTCCTTTGCGCCTAATAAGTGCCGTCCGATCATTGTTAAGTTCGGCAACTACAAAATAAAAGAAAAGATACTTGCAATGCGTAGTGATTTCAAAGACAAGGACATTGGTGTTAGTGAAGACTTCTCGGCCTCTACCCGTCTCGCCCGTAAAAAATTAATCGAATTTGGCAACAGTCGGGATGGGTCTCCCAAGTTTAAATTACGTTACAACAAACTGCTTCTAAACCACAAGTGCTACATTTACGATCCCATTTCTTGCAGTGTTAAGGAAACCAAGTCAAGCGATAGCAACGTTAATACCGATGCTACCTCGTTTATTGAAGCCGCAACATAGGAGAGAGTGAGGGGTAGTAGCCATTTAAGAGTAGCTCCCGTTTCTGTTCTTTTTACTAATATTAGAAGCATGGTTAATAAATTTGATTCCTTATCGTCAGCAGTCGACTCTAGTTCTGCAAACATAATCGTTTTGACTGAGACATGGCTTTCTGCACACATACAAGATTTTGAAATTTTCGAAAATGCGCGTGACTTCACAATTTACCGTTGTGATCGAAATGGCCACCGTGGAGGGGGCGTTCTTGTTGCTATTTCAAGCGACATTCCCTCATTGCGCATCCAAATAGACACTAATCTAGAAATAGTCTGGTCACTAGTAACCCTAGGTCATGTGAAAGTGATATTTGGTGCATGTTATCGCTCCCCTTCATATCCCTCTACATTTAATAACGACCTTCATGACGCCATCAACGCGGCTTGTGCATTATATCCTTCGTCCCCCCTATTCTTGCTTGTTGATTTTAATTTTCCAAATATTACTTGGAACGATCCTTTTCCTAGCTTGTTATCCTTTTCAGCCCAAGCCAAAGAATTTCTAGACGTTTGTTCTATTTTTTCCCTAACACAATTAGTATCGCGTCCCACAAGAGTCACCGACCATGTTGCAAACACCCTGGATTTGATTCTAACTAATCGGCCTAACTTAGTTTCTGATATTACATTTCTGCCTGGTATAAGTGATCACTCGTTGCTAAACTTCAGTCTCAGCCTGGATTGCCCTAAGCCGAACAAAAAAAGCAAATTGATTCTTGATTACAAAAAAGCCAACTTTGAAGCTATCAATAGAGAATTATCGGCCTTTCTGGACAATTTTTTGACTAACTTTCACGACAGTACTGTTCAGACAAACTGGGATAGTTTTGCAGCCAAGGTAAAAGACTTAACTGAAAGATACGTTCCAAACCGCACCATCATTTCAAATAGTCACGCCCCGTGGTACAACGGTCATATCAGACGCCTTTCTAACCGAAAGAAACGCTTCTATCGTGCAGCTAAAGCATCGCCTACTAATTCACGTTGGACGGCTTATAAACTAGCTTCTTCAGAGTACATCTCCGCCCTAAAAAGCGCTAAGCGTCATTTTCTTTCCAATACTTTGCCTTCCATATTGAAAACTAACGTCCGTAAATTCTGGCGCGTAGTTAACCCTTCCTCTGAAAACTTAATTATATTACAGAACTCGTCTGGCCAACAGGTTTCCAACACCCAATGTGCATCTTTCTTAAACGATATATTTGTTAAAAATTTTTCAAGCGCTCCTAGTCCTCACTTTCCTGAATCACAGAACTACAACTACCCGACCATGTTCCCAAATTTGGTAGACGTAGCTGGTGTTGCAAAACTTATTGAAAATCTCGACTATCATGCTTCTCCCGGTTTCGATTCTATCAACGCTAAATTTTTGAAAAACACTTCCACTTATAGTTCCATCATACTAACAAAGATTTTTCAACAGTCTCTTGACACATGTACATTACCTACGCAATGGAAGATTGGGAAGGTGGTTCCTCTCCATAAGTCGGGAAGCAAAAACATTGCCAACAATTATCGTCCCATCTCTCTAACAAGTACATGCTGTAAGTTACTAGAGCACATAATCTTCAAAGCAGTGACAGTATTCCTTGAATCAAACTCGTTCTTTACAATGGCACAACATGGTTTTCGTAAGTCGTACTCATGTGAAACTCAGCTCTTATCTTTCACCCATAAACTGCACCACATTCTGGATCGATCCTCATTCGGTGATTGCATATTTTTAGATTTTTCTAAGGCTTTCGACAAGGTTTGTCATAAACTGCTGCTTCACAAACTTCGTCATCTTAACATTGAACCAAACGTTTTAAAATGGATTGAATGCTTTCTTACTAACCGCTCACAATTCGTATCAGTAAACGGTCATAACTCTTCGCTTTCTGATGTGAACTCCGGTGTACATCAAGGATCCGTACTAGGACCTTTACTCTTTTTAATTTACATAAACGACCTGCCCTCTGAGATAACCTCTAACATGCACCTCTTTGCCGATGATTGCGTTATTTTCCGTGAAATTAAAAACCCAGATGATATTAACTGTCTTCAAACTGATCTCACTGCGATTGCTACCTGGTGTGAAAAATGGTTAATGCAACTTAATATTAGTAAATGTAAATGCATGCGTGTAACAAGGATTTCTAATGACTCGCATGTTTACTATTTGAATAACGTTCCTTTGGAATCAACAAACTCATATAAGTACCTGGGCATAATTATTTCATCTAACCTCACGTGGACAACCCATATTGAATATGTAATTAACAATGCTAACCGCATGCTTGGTTACTTACGCCGTGCCTTTTCGAGAGCTCCATCGTCATTAAAGTTATTGCTATATAAAACACTAATACGCCCTAAATTAGAGTATGCATCATCTGTATGAGATCCAGGTTATGAAAAACTAATTACCGCTATAGAACTTGTTCAAAATAACTCCGTCCGTTTCATTTATTCTAATTACAGCCGAACCGAAAGTATTACAGCCATGAAGTCCGACCTTCAACTTCCATCATTAAGATCACGTCGCAAAATATCTCGCTTAGTCCTGTTCCACAAGCTCTATCATCATCCTAGCCTGAGTGACGAATTCTTTCTTCAACCTCACTATGTATCCCATCGCATTGACCATCATCATAAAATCGGCCTCGGTAGATGTAATACACACGCTTTCTTACAGTTATTCATACCCCGAACATCGACTGAATGGAACCACCTTCCCGCAGATATTGTTTCCATCAATGATAACTCAAATTTTCGTACTGCTTTAGCTAATATTGTATACTGACAGGACTTTTGCACTGCTTCTTATTGTATCTAATTTTTTTTTGTATTTATTGTTGTATTTTAGATATTTTTGAAATTCATACCCTTGTAAACGATACGGTTATGCTTATTTTGTTTTGTTGTTAACCCACTCCCCTCTTCAATGCATTTACGGGCCCTGAGGGTATCGTAAATGAATAAAATGTCGATGGAATGATAAGAGATGTTTCTTTACAATCGATGCCATATAAGCATGTTTTACGCGCCGTATATCAGACTGAAGAAGCAGAAGATCAACGTTGCTATTTATAGGGTGGTATATGAAGCAGTCGCTCCCCGCATGTGAATGTTAGAAACAAATGTTAGTAGGCAGATTGTTTCTATATGTAATAAAACTAAAGGGCCCTAGGACGGTGCCCGGGGGTGCCATAGATGTAACAGAATAATGAGATTTACAATTGTTCGCGCGAACGAACTGTTCTCTATTAGCAAGAAAGCTGCAAATTCAATTATAACAGATTCATTAAAATTTAGGCGCTAGTTTTGGTAAGTCTTTTGTAGGGAACTTTATCAAAGGTCTTTTCAACTCGAGGAAGGTCGATGCTGGCGTTTAAATCCGTAGTGAATAGAGCTAACTGCGTGTCGCAGGATACCCTGCAGATAGATTCCTTCTTGGTTTTTACTAGGCTGACATTGAATCGCATTTGCTGCCTGAACGAGGAAGTGATAATCGAAATTCACTACCGCGAATATGAAACGATTGCCGTCATCTCACTCGTTGCAGTTCAACCTATCGGACACCACACCGTGGGACCGAGCCGTGGAGTTTGGTGAAGGACCCCTCAGGTGCAGTGCCGACGTGCTGGGCAAGAGCCGCGTCATTCGCCTGACGCTCAGCGCGCCTCGCCACTGGGCGGCCCTCTGCAACCTCATCCTGCGCACCCGCAACAACGCGCAGGTCTTCTACGCACCAGTTCGGGAGGTGCACGCGAGCGAGTTGAAGGCGGTGACCAGGCCCAACATTCAAGACTTCGGCGTTACATACGCCCTGCTCAGCATCTGGTCTGAGTGCTTCCAGGTGGGGATCCTTAATCCGTCGCATGGATTTATCGCTATAGACGTATATTGTCTCGTAACATTTCTAAGGCGAAAGCCTTTATCGACTCATAGTTGTCATCAGTACAAGTGTCACGCATTTGCGGCGGCTGTGATTGGTCGAGACGGGATGACGTCATGGAGGTTTCGACCAATCACAGAGCACCACCACAGTAAGCGCGAATGCGTGCCTTATATGGCCATATGGCAATCACTTATCAATTATAATTAATTGCTAAATATTAATTATTTTATTACTAATTCTTATATATCAGAAATTATTTATCTACTAATTAATGCCGCGCAACCGGTAAAATCAACTCTACAACAAAAAACGCAGCCAATCAATGATAAATATCTAATTAATGTGTAATTGTGCGATAAAAATTGACTAATTATAATAATTACTAACTGGTGCCAATTGTGTAATTAATTAGAACAACTGCGAAGGTACAAGGAGCGCGATCGCGTCGCCAATGAGCTGATGCCATCTCCCCGAAATGCTTACCTGAGGACAGGCGCAAATTTGGCGCAGCACTCAGGCTTTCGCCTTTCATCACTTAAGTCGCCGAAGTTTCCTCCATGTTTTTAACTTGAAGCTCTTCGTTCGTCATTAGGTACGTTCGTACCTAACATAAGTATTCCAAACCGAGGGACGTATTGCTCAGGCAGCTCAAGAGAACAGTCACGTGTCTGTATGCATATTCATTAAAAGTGGACAAAATGCATTACCTAAATCCTGTGCAAGGAAAATTCATATAACCTACATTCTACGGATGAAACTAATGTGGAATAGTGGAGTATTACAAGTGAATGTGTGTTACACAAGCGTACAGTACGCCAAACTTTTGGGTATTTGTAGCTGACGAGTAAAGACATCTTCGTATTTCTTGGACCGTTCGAGCATATGACGGGAAGTCGGGAGATGTAAGCATAACAAGTCTTCATCTGAAGAAACTGTTAACACCTTTGCTATAATTCACCTGTGATGTCATTGAATTTGTTTAAATGTGGAAGCTGGTTGAACCTTTGTTGTAAACTGCGAGATAAGGTCTTCAACGTCGATTGAAAAGAAAATTGCTGTGGTTTAGCTCTGGGTAAAGATGGTAGAGTAGCGAGAGCTAGATACCCCTGGCTAAGCTTATCTTTCGCTTGAAAGACACATGGTTTACGTCACTGCTTCAACTTTATTGTTTATACCAATGGTCAGCAAAGTAGTGAGACTTTGTTTCCACTTTTTTGGTAGCATGGTCTGAATGAGCAGAGATCCGCTGAAGCATTAGGTCTAGACTACTTCCCCATTGCACGGTGGTAGTCATCGGTCGGGTGCTATAGGGGGTACTTTTGACCACCAAATTGCGATGTCCCCCACATACGGCACCTCATTCCCTCTATTTTCACTCACACCTTCCTTCTATTCCTTACGAATTGGCTGAGCGTTGTGACAGATACTGCGTCTTTTCTTTCTTGTAAACTAGTTAGAAATACCGCTGATGTCTGCTGCAGTGTCTTTCTAAAGCTTAGCGGTGCGGCGTTCGAGGAAGCCCCAAAAGAATGGCGCTGCACGGACGCCTGGATTGAACGCCCGGCGAGGTGAACTTCGTCTGGTTACGTCATCACCAGTCGTGATGTCATGACCGGATGTGACGTCACAGCCTATGACATCCCCATGTGATGTCATAGCCAGACATTATCATGGCTAATTAGTATTAGTTAGTGACTAGTTAGTCATTACTGTGTATTTTGGCACCGACAGCTGTGCTATCCCTATCATCTAGCCATCATCTAGCATATCATCTATCTATATCATCTATCCCTATGTGCTAGCCAGCTATCATCTTCCTAGAGAAGGACAATTAAGATGCGCTACTCATGATCCCGGGCATGGCGCAGTTGTTAAAGCGCTCAGCTGATGATCCGAGAGATAGAGGTCGGATTCCGGGTGGAGACTTATTTTTTCACGGACAAAGTGCGACCACGACGAAAGTGCGATCACGGCGAAGCGGCTGGCATAGTATAGCTTTCGCTACAAAAATTGAAAATGAAAGAGTGGCACGTGGCTTTGTGATTTTGCAGGTCGCAGATGAGCTCGCAATGGACGCTAAGAAGTGCAGGGAAACGTTCAGGGAGGTGGTTGCTCGTACTGAAGAGTGTCCCCGTGCCCTGGAAGAGTCTCTATACGAGATCTATTTCTCGCTCACCCAGGGAAAGGTGAGATCCCAGTTAGTTCGTAGGCTGGCTTTACGAAGAAGAGTTTGGTAGCGAACCGTCTCTGCTCTGTGCCCGCTGCCTGTCTTGCAAGTGGCCACGTACAGCTCTGCCTATACATAGAAGGAAAGCTACGGCTCTCCGTTGCCAGAGTTAAGGAGGCTGTTATACGCTTTGTCTTAAGCTTTTCTCTTCGCATGCATCAGATGTTTTTTTTTTTTCGTTCTCGACTGTATTCTTCCTTTCATCTTGCCGCAGCAGACACAATCTGTGCTAATTACGGCGATCTTATAAAATTGAATATTAGAACCACTGTTAGCATGCTTTGTTTCTTGATATATTAATTTAATTTCGATGGCAGCGTTGCGGGCATGTGCGTTCCTGTAAGGTGTTAGTTTAGCACGTTCCCTTGTGTTTTTTTCTTATAGCCATTGCTATGGTTAAGGCAGCGCCAATGTGGGGCAGGCACCACATCCAATTATTAAATAGGTGTGAAATAAAATGGCTGATATACCGCACTTTGTGCCTGTTCTCTTGCCTATTTCGGGTGCATTTCAATGGCGCGTGTTTAATTAGATCTCGATGATGTTGGTTCCAGTACAGGGCGCTAATGCCAGTAATCGATTCGATTTGCTACGAATTAAAAAAGAGGCAAGAACGTGGTTGAGGTGCTGGTAAGAGCTTTTCGTTCTTGTCCTAGGATTTGTTTTGTAAATCGCAGAAGGATGCTGAACGAAGATTGTGATTGTGTTTGGTGGCGGAAATGGGAAGTGGTCGAGGAAAAGTGGCGTGGTGCCGATAAAAAACAATTACTAGAACGTTATGTTCCTGGCTTGTAGCTATATGTTCTCATAAATGTTTAACCTTAACCTTCTAAAGCCTGTATATGCGCATTACTTTATGCACATTATCTTTTGGACCAAGCCTGCAGAGGAGGTATTCCTTTAAAGGTCATTGCTCGGTGTGCTGATCTTCCCACCATTTCTTCCTTTCTGTGACGCAAGCTTGCTTACATATTCGCGGGCTGCCATTGTCACTCATTTCGTAGTTTGCGGCTACTCACTGGCAAAATGGTTTGAACCTAATATACGTCGATATTAAAACAGATGCCTTTCTTGCGTTTACGAAGTTCGTGCTGTCGCTTTCTTCGCGCAAGCATCACACCAGTGTCGAGAAAGCGCTTATTGGAAACTTCTACACAGTGCAAGACCAGATCGTCAACTGAAAAAACCTATTCATCTGACATAGAGATACGTAGCGCTGTGAACACTGCACTGGTGTAAGGTCACAAGCAAGTGACACATACGACAGAGCTGGCAGATTCGCCGGGGTGACGCAGTCGTTCACGCGCTCGACATCTGTACCCGAGGATGCGGGACCGCATACCGGCCTCGGCGGCCGCTTTTCGGGGAAGGTAAAAGCTATGCATCCATGTGCTGTGCGATGTCCGTGCAAGTCAAAGAATCCCAGGTGGTCGAAATTTGCGGAGCACCCCCCACTACTGCGTCTCTAATAGCCTCAGTCACTTTGGGACAGTAGACCAACATAAACTAAACGAAACCAGAGAGCTATAGAGGAGAACGTTTATTCCAGATAAACGAGGACTTAATTGTTCACACATCCAATGTACTAAGACTGAGCGCAGGATGGTATGTACAGGTGCGGACATAAGTAAACGGAGCACGCTTTTCGGTTCAAATTAAAATCACGCTCTCTGCACTGGAGATAAGAAAACAATATTTGTCCACGTAAAAGGGCACTGGTGTCTACTACCTGTTCACACATAACATTACTACCAGTTTCAATTATGCAACGGTTGAAAAAATTTAGAAGTAAATCGCGTGCTCTGTTTACTTTTGACCACAGGGGTACAGTCATTCTCACAGTGTAGAGCGCGGGGGTGAGTCACTTCGTACGGCTTGTAATGCATGTCCAGTGTTCCGAATACTTGATGGTAAGATGTTTTGTCCTACCCTCTCCAATGGGAAGGACCTTCACTAGTGCTAAATCAGCGCCCTTACACAACTCAAAAGCAGACCTCCGGGCTCTACACTTTTGACATGCTGTATATAGCTAATGGGTCTCATGAAGTAAGCGGCGCATATGTAGGTCTATTCGTTTTCATTAAATAAATATCGGCGTGTCATTTCTGTGAACGACCAGAAAATTAAAAACACCAATGGCTGTTGCTCAAATTATTTACCAACTTTTTTACCTTGAATGTCCGTATACATTGTGTGGAAATGTTTTTCATCAAGGCAGCTGTGACGGCGTTGTTGCCACCCTGATCAATGCAGCTCACCAAGAGCAGCGTAATCGTGCCTTGGTACCTTGCGCAGGTGTTTTGGTTCCGTACTGCCCTGGAGCGGATCTACTTCCGATATCGGGCGCACCGGCAGCGCACCGATGGCTTTACGGGTTCGGTGATCGCCCAAGAGCTGCCATCCCACATGGTCAAGGTACGCAAGGTGATCCTGACACCAACTCGGCGCGTCTTTATGCCCCCGCAGCTTGTGTGCAAGAGCCGCCTGCTTCAGCACTTCGACCCAGACTACGCGCTGCGCATTGTCGTGCGGGATGACGACTGCAAGCTTATCTCCTTCTCGCTGGGAGCTTGCAAAGACGACTTCGTCAATGCGGTAAGTAATCGAAAGCTTTATCAACGTCGGATGCACTAGTATCCATTGCATAACTGATTTCTCGAAAGAGCACGAAGCTAAAACGAAAGGTAAAAAATTACGAGGGCCTTTAGCGATTAAAGTAGTGAAAGGCGAAAGCCTGAGTGCCGCATTCTGCTACGCAACTGGCACTAATCGGTAATTAATTAGACATTATTTCATTATTAAGTAGTTATTATGGAGGTATATAATAATCATTAGTAATTAATTAGTCATCATTTAGTCATTAAATACGTAATTCATTATTAGTTAATAATTGGCCATTGATTGTCATATGGCTATATCAGGCACGCAGTAGCGCATACTGTGATGGTGCTCTGTGATTGGTCCAGACCTCTATGACATCATTCCGCCTCGGCCAATCAGAGCCGCCGCAAAAGCGGAACACATGTCTATGACAGCATGATTCATGAAAAGCTTTCGTCTTAATAAAACGGGTGTGGGTCTAACTTCGTGGCGTAAGAGCGCCAGATGTTGACTGTATACTGATTGGCTTGCAATATTAGCTACAAATAAAAATTGATTTTGTATTTCTCGAGGTGACACGATTCAGCAGCAAGATGCCTTTATTGCTGCAGCAAGAGGAATTTACTTGGCGCCGTTGGATCCGAATTAATGACGTAAAGCCCACAAGCTACTCTGTGGCAATTCCTTTGGTAGAGAACTTCGGTTTGTTGCCTGTAAAAGATCGATGATACCACCACACGCTTGCAAAAGCCGCTGGCTACGACATATGTAATTAGTGTTCTAAGTTATGTTCTAAGACGTTGTCACCGGCGCTATGTATAGTCAGAACATGGCCATAATCGAACATAGGCCCACTTCAATTTGTGTTCAGTGTCTTCAGAAACTGTTAAATAACCCATAAGGGAGTGAAGTACGCATACAGACGTCATAGAAGACATATGTAGTTGAAGGCATGTTCGAGTTTGACGCTAAAGAAATAGGTTTGGATTAACAATTCAAGCGGCTAGTTTCATCCAGTATTAATGTCTGCAAATGATGCCCACCAGGAATGGAATTATAAATTTATTTAAAGTTTTAGTACACGTTACAGATGAAAAAACTTTTAATAGTTATGAGTGTCGACAAATGGACGAGTATGAGTTTGTGGTTAGCGAGTGAAATGACTGAAGGATTGGATGGAACCACTGAGGACAGCAAAAGAACGGTCTACGTGTGGTGGCATATACGTCGTCACTTCATCATCATCATTATCATCCTAACTATACCCACTGCAGCGCGGAGGCCTCTCCCATATTTCTCCACTTCACCCGGTTCTGTGCTAGCTGCATCCACTTGACCCCTGCGAACTCTGAACTTCATAGTGCATACAATTTCGTAGGTGATCAGGCCCCCACTATCATCCGGTGTGAAGATCGGAGGTCGCCGGTTCATGTTCCTTGGATGTTCGACGAGTCAGCTGCGCAACCACGGCGTCTGGTTCTACGCGCCCGACACCCAGGGCCGCACCGCAGATCAGATACGCGACGGGATCGGCGACCTCTCCGCCATCCACAGTGTCCCCAAGTTCATGGCGAGGCTCGGACAGGTCAGAAGCCGACCACATCCTTGGAAGTGGTTGAACGTTCCGCTAAATTGCATGAAAACGTGCGAGCTAATAGTTTCTCCGATTTAAAGAAATGCAGGTTATGCCTGCAATGATGCAGAACCAAATAATCCTGTAATTAATCACCATTCCTAGCATCTTTGAAAACCAAAGCTGCGTGCATTGCACTAATGAAGACGTGGCCTCCGGAAATCAGTACACTGCAGGTGCATGCATCCGCTTCTGTGTCCGCAGGGTTCGTAGGCACCGTGGGCAATGATTGAATGTTGACACTGTAGATAGAGATGTAGTCCTTTGAATTTTTAATACAGGAACGCCGAACTAGTTCCGAGAGGGGACGAAAAGTTAGCGTTCATATATGAACAAGGTTTATGTTCTAGAAAATCATACCTCCACTTGATTTAGCTACGTGGTTTTAAAATACATTATTGCTGGGGGTGGTGCAATGTAATGATCTGCTCTCTGTGTCCAGGCCTTTTCGCAGTCGCTAGGTTGGTTGAATGTCCCGAGCCAGAACACGACTGTTGAACCGGACATACGACAGATGGTCCCTGGCGCCACCAGCAGCAGCGAAGGTTCCCGCCGCGAGTACATCTTCAGCGACGGCGTCGGAAGAATATCGCAGGCCCTGCTTCGTAAGGTCGGTGCTTCGTTGTGATCGTCAACCAATGTAATTTGTAAAACAAAAAACAAAAAAAAAAGCAAATTTTGTCTTGTCTTGCGCCATCCGCACCGAGTGGTTTGGGCGCACGTCTCGGCTGCGGAAGTTCGAAAACCTACCGCCGGACACCCATCGGTAAAAATGAATACAAGCGTCTTCAGGCCCGGCGCCCTGCTCTCACAGGAGTGTACGCTTGAAAGGTACTGCGCTAAGCCTCCTGTGCCTCTTCGGGGGCGAAACCCTTCGAGCACTTCGACCTTCAAAGGCCTCCATGGCGTGAAAAAAATGACCACATTATGGGCTCTTGCCGCGCGAGACGGACTCATTGTTGTCCGATGGTGGAATAGACCACTGCCCATCGGCGCTACTATTTGGGACCTATGACCCCTTTCCCAAGCATTTCATCCCATACAGTCGAACATCAGACCGGGAGAAAGTTCATACCTATTGAAAAACCGGTGGGTGCTCGGAGGCACCAGGGATCGAACCTGCTGATGCCGAGACTCGGAGAGCCAAGACGAAGATGAACCACCTTTGCAGTCTGAGATGTTGTTCGAAACTAGGTTTGGCCCACCATGGGCACAGAGGGGTTTGCGGAGCTTCTCTCAAACTCCCTAGGGAAGCCGAGCGCCAGGCTGAGGGCCGCTTGTACCCATTTTTCTGCTGTCAATTTGCCATAGCAAACTTTCTAACCTCAGCACTCCACCAAAGGCTTTGCTATGCGTGACTATATCTGCTGGTCCTCCGTTTGTACAAACACATAATGTCCGAGTGCTTAGCTTGTACACTAACCTCAAGCACCATATACGTGCCATGTTTTTACTCCTCGAATCACTGGAGTCTATCGTGCGTTCGGCATAACTTTAATAAAAGAAACAACTGCGCGCTGCACGTCTCTGGTGAAAGGAGTGTCGTTGCTGGCGGCACAGCTTTCCCAAAAGCCCAACACCATTATTTTCGCTCTTTAGGTCTAGTGACTGAGGAGACCTGGGCAATGTGTCCTGGCTGTGTCTACAGTGACTTATCGATTCTGGCCATTGTGCTCCTAGTAAAATGGTAGACGGATACCATGTCCAGGGAAAGCTAGTGTCGATTTGAGTGTGACATGTCTACGAAACGTACGAGACACAACCAATAAAATATCTGAAGACCTCAGAGTCGATCCTTTTTTCCTATTGAAGGTAAAGAGGACCTGACGTTTTTTTGTTATTGTTTATAGCGCTTGATGGACTCCGTGCCTTTTTTCGTGGTAATTCGTGAAAGCCTCGTACCTCCTCCTGCAGGTTCACCAAGCGCTCGAGCTGGAGGAGGGTGAGGAACCGTGTGCTGTACAGATCCGCTACGGTGGTTGCAAAGGAATGCTCCTGCTGGACCCGACGCTCAGCGGGCGCCGCATCGTCTTCAGAGAAAGCATGCGCAAGTTCCATTCGAACCACGAGGATCTCTACATACTGAAGACTAGCAAGCCGCGTACGTTGTCATAGTGCTCTACAATGACGACCATCGACATAAACGTTTCGAGAAGTCAATTTGTCACGGAAATATGTGATTCACACAGCTGCTCCCCTACTGGCGCAGGCCGAAACGATTTGGTTATATAGATTTTAAAATCCGCTCCTATTCACTGTCCGCAAGTTGAGCATTGTCCCAGAGGACATGCGCCTGGGCCCTTATGAGCGTCTTAGTGTATCAAGGCAGATGTTCACGCGAGTTGGTTTGTCGTGATGGAAAATGCAGCGCTTCAAAGACAAGGACAGAGATTACGCATCTGCTTTCCGTTCAAGACAAGGACAGAGATCACACATGTGTTTTTCGTTCAGTGTCGGTCCCTGTATTTGAAGAGCTGTGTTTTTCGTAATGTCTCAGCGTAGTCCTCCGCCAGCATTATAGTTTTCTCATTTCTTAGACTTTGCAGATTTATATGGCTATATAAGCCTGCAGTATATACTGAAGCGTCGTGCCGATATTTCTGTCATATACTGTCATAGACAAACGTTTGCGGGAGCTGGGCTTGAGTAAATATCTGCGTGCAAATTCTAAAAAATTCAGTGGTGCAAAATTGTAGTAAACATGCTTTACCCACTGAGATACCACAAAAAGATGACGTAATGAAGGAGGGGTTAGGACGCATGACTGCTGAACGCAAAGACGCGGGATCGAATCCGGCGACCGCTTTTCGCTGGAGGCGAAAAGCAAGGCGTCCGTGTGCTGTGCGATCTAAGTGCTCGTTAAAAAACCTCAGGTGATCGACATTTCCGAGGGCCTCTACTACAGCGTCTCTCATGACCTGAATTGTTTTCTATCTTTAAGCCCACAAACCAAACCAAACTAGCTACATTGCGAAGTGTTAATCATCATTATCATCATCAGCCTGACTATATGCCACTGCAGGGCGAAAGCCTGTTCCATATTCCTCCAATTAACCTGGTCCTGCGCTAGTTGCATCCACTTGACCTCTGCAAACTTAACTTCATCCGAAGACCTAACTTTCTGCCGCTCCCTGCTACTCTTTCCTTCACTTGGAATCCATTTTGTCACCCTAAGCGACCATCAGTTATCCTCTCTTCGCACTACAGCGCTGCCCATGCCCATTTCTTAATTTCCACTAGAATGTCGGTAACTTGAGTTATTTCTCTGACCCACTCTGCACGCTTTCTATCCCTTAACGTTACCCCTACCATTTCTTGTTCCATAGCCCTTTGCGCTGTCCTCAATTTAAGTAGAGCCCTGTTCGTTAGCCTCCATGTTTCAGCCACATAGGTGAGTACAGGTAAGATTCAACTGTTGTATACTTTCCTCTTGAATGATATCGGTTAGCTGCTAGTCATAATCTGCGAGTCCTTGATAAATACGCTCCATCCCGATCTTATTCTCCTTGTTATTTCCCTTTCGTGGTCCGGATCTGCGGTTACTACCTGTCCTAAGTAGACACATTCGCCTACTATTTCCAGTGCTTCGCTAGCTAACGTAAACTGAGGTTCCTTTCTCCAGGCTGTTGAACATTACCTTTGTCTTCTGCATATTGATTTTCAAGCCTACCTTTCTGCTATTACTGTCTAGGGAATCAATCATTATTTGCAGTTTATCCCCAGAGTTCAATGCCATCAGCAAATCGCGAAGTGCTAATAGGCGTCTTTTTTTCTGCAGTGGTATTGCCGTTAGCAATACTGAAGACAATCTGTGGCGTGTATTACCGCAAATGTTTGCAGTGGAATATTACAAATCCACAATTTAAGTATGTCGATGATTTATCGTGTGCCTTCGCGCAGGCGTCCTCTACCTGAACCGGCCTATGATCACTATTTTGGAGCAGAGTGGCATCAAGGCCAAGGTGTTCCTGACGTTGCAGAACCACATCCTTGACTCCTTCATTGACAGCATGATGGATCCACACGAGGCCGCGCAGGTACTGAAATATCTACCCCATTGCCAATACCATACAGAAAAGCCAAACGTTCTACGAGGCCACAACCTCACACAATCTCATACGAATAGCGTCGAATCTCCCACGGTACCATCATGATCATAAATTACCTTGAATAATTTATGAAAATGTGCGAGATTTTGAGATGTTGCGATTTATATATGATTTTTTATGCGAAATGTTTGAGATTAGAAAAAACTGAGGTTATTGCCTTAGAGAACTTTTTTCACTAGGGAAGTGCTGCCATTTTAGTCAAAATTCGCGATATCGAGTGAACTTCTCAGAGGAAGTATTCAGGGTTTATTCAAAGCCTGGTGCGGCTTGTCAGCTGATAATCAAACCGGACACGCTATCACACAGGTTCTGTGCGCATACTGCACCATGCGTCTCCCATACAAGGAACTGGCTGGGGTGGGCATCGACTTGACCGTGGAGCCTTTCTTTCGGGCTCTGGTTCGCGCCGTCAACAAGAAGGTCCTCAGTGAGTAGACTCCACAAGCTAAAAACCGCGTTTTTACGATTCTTATACGAAAACGAGGTGCATACATGTTCCGATTAAGTCTATAGTTGCTCAGGTACTGATTCTTTTCAGGACCTTGTAGAAAGTTTCTCCTTTTCTTTGATCGAATGTTTCTCGTCGTTCACTGTTTTTCAGTGCATGGTTAAAGTAACTCAGATTTTTCACATGCTCAAAGTAAAACATTGTAAAACCTAGGGTTAATTTTGAGCTGTGACTGACTGGGAACTCTGCGTCTATTAAAGCCCAGTGTCGCGTTTTCTCGGCGCTTTGCCCGTGAACAGGGTCTTACAATTCATGGAATATTTGACAAACTTTCAATGCATAAAAACTGTTTTTTTTTTTTGGTACATCGAGACTAAGATGGCTGTCAGTGAGCACCCGAAACGTCTCTACAACCGCGTCCAAGTGACGGGTTCTTCTTTCCTTCCACGCATACGTAGAGGAACTGAGGACCAAGGCCCGGATTCTAGTGCCTCCCAACTACGGGCGCACCATGTTCGGCGTGATGGACGAGACCGGTACACTCGAGTACGGACAGGTGTTTGTCCAGTACTCGAACGACATGCTCCGGTACAAGGTCAACGACCCGGCTACCATTCTCGAAGGTATACATATAGTATCATAATAACAAGTTAATAGAAAAGGAAAGGTGCAGTATCTGTCAAACTTGTGCTGTGGACGTAATAATATTAATATTGGTTCATAGGAAGGAAACGGCACAGTATCTCTCACACTTGTTGCTCTGGACACCTGGGCCGCGCCGTAAGGGAAGGGAGGAAGGTGGGAGTGAAAGTGGAAAGGAGGAGCCTAAGGGAGGGCTACGGAGTAATTTGGACCACCTGGAGATCTGTAACGTGCGCTGAGATCGCACAGAACACGCTCGCCTCTCCGTTTCCCCTACATCGAAACACAGCTGCCGAGGTCGGGATCAAATAAAAAATGCACGGGCCTGCTACTGGCTCGGTAGCTGAGCCACCTCCGCTGCTTCGTGCGGACAGAAAATAGGCAAGACAGAAAAAAGTAAGAGGGAGAAAAAAGACGCGCGCCGCAACAACAGCCGTCGTCCACCACCACCGAAGCAGTGGCGGGTGCAATGACGGCCCACAACCGATAACAATTCAGTGGCAGGCTAGCCGCCGCCGCAAGCGGCGGTGACCCTCCTGTCCCAGCCCCATCAGGGCCAAGATCAGCCGCGCCACCGCGGCGGGGTTGTGCTGTAGACGCCTGAACCGCACCGTAAGAGAAGAGAGAAAGGGAGATCAAAGCGGAGAGAGAAAGGTGCCTTAGTGGGGGGCTATGGAGTAATTTCGACCACCTGGGGACCTTAACGTGCACCGATATCGCAAAGCACAGAAATGCCTCTCCGTTTCGCCTCCATCGAAACGCAGCCGCCGGCGGTCGGAATCGAACCCGGGAACTCCGGCACAGTAGTCGGGTGCTTTAACCACTGCACCACCGTGGCGGGCAAGCATACATCCTGTCGCACCTGTTTTCGTGATAGCAAACATAGCACAACAGGGTGCGTGATTGTAGAGGGTGGTTTTTGTAGGCGAAAGCTGTCTAGCCTCATGGAGCGAAAAGCTGCGCAAGAGCTGTGCGCGTATTCTGTGCATCGCATCTGTCTGCTGAAGTATCACTCGCAAATAGAGGACGTGGGAGGAGGGAGATTAAGAAGGGAAAAAAAAAAGATTGCTGGTCACATATGAGTTAGTTATAATAGAGTTATAACTAATGCTACTGACTAATAATGATTAATAACGACTAAAATGACTACTATTGACCAGTACGTAAAACTACAACTTATAATGACCGCAACAGGTTGGAAGTGAGTGAAAATATTTAGCGGGGAGTGGTAATGACTACAATGACTAGGCATGACTCATCATGACTGCTAATGACTACGAAAAGACGTCAGACGACGATTTGTAAATGCCGGAACTGATTGGAAATGAGTAAAAATGCTAATTATGCGTGGTAACTACTACAATAACTAGGCATGACTCATTCGCCGTTCTCCTCTTAGGAGACATCTAAGAGACCCTGTAGTTTTATTTTACATCCTTCGTTAGGCTCCACAAATGCGAAAGTGGTAGGAAACAGTTGGGGCAAAATGTGTCCAAGCAGATTGTTGAAGGCCCACCACTCGCTTCTCTTGGTACTAATATAATGCGTGCAGGTATTCTCTTACACACCAAACTGTGAGACACTCTGGAAGGCTAAGAACATTTTGACTTCATGCATATGGCAGCGCAGTATACTTGTCAACTCAAGCGTAGCTTTCTTCTGTGCTGCTTAGGATCAAAATAATTGTCCTGCAGGTTGTTTTCTGACGAATTCCTTTAAAGCAGGAGACTTCACGAATGGTTTGGTTTGGTTTGTGGGGTTTAACGTCCCAAAGCGACTCAGGCTATGAGAGACGCCGTAGTGGAGGACTCCGGAAATTTTGACCACCTGGGGTTCTTTAACGTGCACTGACATCGCACCGCACACGGGCGCATTGCTTTTCGCGTCCATCGAAAAGCGGCCGCCGAGGCCGGGCTTCG
This sequence comes from Amblyomma maculatum, assembly GCF_055883805.1. NCBI lineage: Eukaryota > Metazoa > Arthropoda > Arachnida > Ixodida > Ixodidae > Amblyomma > Amblyomma maculatum. The sequence goes on from NC_139351.1 coordinate 95,492,855, forward strand.
ATCCCGCGTCCTTGGGAACAGTAGTCGAGCGCCATAACCACTGTGCCACACCGGCGAGGCACTTCAAGAATGCGCTTGGATACCAGAACACTAGTTCAATCATATTGCCCTAGTTTAAATATTATTAAAATGTAAAAGCCGCCAATGTGCTGTCGATGCCAGTTCACGTTGAAGAACACAGGTGATATAGGTTAATCTGCAGCTCGTCGTGGCAAATATGTTGCTTAAGGTAGTTAAACCCTACAGTATAGATATTTAAGAACATTTGTATCTGATATACCGTGATATATATTGGTGTCTACACGTCAACTCCATCTGCAAGTACGGAAATGGTGCTGTCACACTGATGGCATGGAATGTGAGTCATATAACTTAAGTCAGGCAATGGTAGATCACGTGTTGATGCTAGGTGTAAGCGCACCTTTACGCCGGCGTCTGGAGCTGCAACTATCCCCAGGAGCATAGTTGTCACTGGCTTAACCTGATATCCGCCGTATTTTGCGGGCGAGGCGGATCATTTAACATTTCAGACATTGGTTCCTTCGCTTTGCTTTAAATCTGCGCGTACAGTGCAAGCAGTGTTTGTATTTCCATCACAATGTCATTCATAGGAGATGTGGTCGTGACCAAGAACCCGTGCATGCACCCTGGGGACGTCCGGAAGCTGACGGCGGTGAACGTGCCTCAGCTGCACCACGTGCGTGACTGCATCGTCTTCCCTCAGAAAGGAGAGCGACCGCACCCCGACGAGATGGCCGGTACGCATATTGCACCCATGTTTGACACTGCCGAATATCGGCGTAGTTTTCACGTTACACCGCCTTGTACCGGGACCAGAGCGCTGTGGACTTGCCTTGAAAGGGCAGGCATATATATGCATCGGTGAAAAGAACATATTGCTGCAGTGCCAGAAGAAAATACATGTCTTTCGCAATGGAGAATTTCTAGCAGCAGTACTGTGTGACTGGGCGAGATTTGCATGTTAAAATGGCACACATACAACACGAAAACACAGAAAAGAACAACACGGACAAGAGCGCACTAACAAATAATGCGTGGTCAAAATAAAACCTTTCTCTCAGTGAGCATGCGCCAGGAAATTCATCAGTGTCAAGAAAAATCAAATCGAACCATGACGTAGCAGTACTCGAAATGTGCGGAAGAAACCAAGGCAGAAACTGAACTACTCTGCACATGTAAAAGCGATAATTGCATGAAAGCGCTAACAAAATCGGCTGTTAATTACCGAGGAACCTTCGTTCCTTTTCCAGCAAGAAAAACGACCCGGAACTGACTCACAACTCACGGCCTGCGGCGATTTTGTTAGTCTCTAATATCTTTCTATCTACCCTTTGGAATTCCGCACTGTTATAACATGGATCATTAACAACTAGTACAGCTTTCTATCATAGTTAGATTTATAATTGTACACGATATTTGATGATATTGCAAGAATTTACACAAGGTGCTGCAAATTGCGTTGAATATCGTTTTTACTTATCTGGCCAGCCACAAGTGTACGGTCAAAGACGAAGAGAAACGCACTGTAGCGCACGATCAACTCAGACGCCCATTTTTTTTTAAGTTTTCCGGTCTATGAGTCGGCACAACCCTTTCAGTCGATGACCATCGCTAGTTTGGGTCGTTTGCCATTAGTCTAGAGCGGATCAAGGCCCTACAGTGATTGGCGCTGCGGATTTCCGGGAAAAACCTTTTTTGTGGCGCTACTTTCTAATGCGGCCTTTACTGCGCCCAGGTTCCGACCTGGACGGCGATGAGTATTCTGTGCTGTGGTATGAGGACCTCATCTTCAAGACCAACTCGGTCCCCATGCACTACTACAGCGAGCCGCCTAAGGAGCGGAGAGCGCCCATTGGGGTGAGAAATTTCGCCGACACCGTGGTCCCCCCGTCTGAAGGTTACCTGCCCCTCTGTGGAAGGAAGAGAGCGGTAAAATGAAATCGCAAATTAGTTATATCTTTTAGTTATATACTTTATTCTCAGTGTTTATATGCTTTGGTTGTTATGCCCATCACCCGAACGCACAGTGTCTTGCTCAGTTCCTGTACCTTTCTTCTAGAACGCCAAATGCTACCATTACACAATTTTTTAAACAGTAAATTCCCGCTCGTATATAATTGCCACGTCGAATATATATGCTGTAAAGAAGATGTTAAGATTATGTAGACAGATGGCCGAGGGAGATAAAAAAAAATGGCTGAGGATTAGCTTGGTTAAGCCTGGTCAGATGCGAAGCATACTGATTGCTAAACTCTGCTTTCCATGGTTGCACTTTGCTAAACTTTTCTTTCCTTGGTTACACGTGCTTTTACACGGTTTAAACTTGAAATGCACAAGCGTGCAACCGCAGCCGACGGCGCGAGCCGGTCCCCGTCTCTCCTCTGTCGTGACGTAAGCGTATCACGTGGTGTGACGTCACCATACTACGTGGTCCGCACGGCGTGCAACCGCAGCCGACGGCGCGAGCCGGTCCCCCGTTGTTGTTGTTGTTGAAAAACCTTTATTTCCACCGAGAAGCTCCGTTTCGGACTCCCCGGCACGCAGGCCTGATGGAACCTTACTCAGGAGCCTCGCGAACTAAGGTCTGGTGAATATACATTGTTGCTTCACGGCCTCAGCCGCCAGGCAGATGGCTTGCTGCTGCTGAGCGGGGTCCTCGCTTCGCAGCAGGGTCTCCCAGGCGTCTCTATCTATATTTTTTTAGCTCCTGGGCTGTTGTTACATTCCCAAATAATATGATCTAGAGTGCCCCATCTCCCACATGTTATGCAATGTAGATCCTTTTCATCTTTTGAAATTGTTGCATATACCCAAAAGGGACTAATATGATTGCCCCCTTGTAGCCTCCTCCATGCAATTGCCTCCATGCAATTGCCTCCCCGTTTCCGAGGGAACGGTCTGGCGGCGGATAGACCCTTCTGCTTAGTTTAGAGTGCTCTGTAACCTCTTTATACGAGATTAGGCTATCTTTTACATCCATGCAAGAGGGCTGCTCGGCAGCCGCCCGGTGATAGAGAGCTCGGGCAAACTCGTGAGCAGCCTCATTCCCTGCGATGGATTCATGTGCTGGTATCCATATAATTTCCACGTTGCGCTCAAGCGGCCTCGATTCGAGGACTCGTTTAGCTTCTTCTGATATTCTTCCCTTCCAAAAATTTCTGACCGCATTTTTGCTATCGCATAGTATGAATTTAGCCTTGGTACCGACACAAGCGAGCGCTACTGCCAATTCCTCCGCCGCGTTGGCGTCTCTCGTGCGGTTTGAAGCCGATACTACAGGTGCTCCTGTTCCGTCGACTACTGCGGATACGGCTGCTCCTTGCCGTCCACATGCAGCATCTACGTAGGCCACTTGTTCTGCTGGTTGTTCTCCCATTCTTTTCTCGTAGGCTCTGTCTCTATGCCCGCGCCTCTCTTTGTTATATTCGGGATGCATATTTTTTGGCATAGGCGGGACGCGTATCCTGGCTCTTATCTCTTCCTGGATATCCACTGTCTTATGGGCAGTGTATCCCGGTTTGATGTCTATCCATTCTAGTATTTTTCTTCCTGTTTCAGATTGGCTAAGTCGCTCCAGCTGAGCTATTCTAACTCCCTCAGCTAGCTCGGCCCATCTGTTGTTGATACCCATTTTCTCAAGACGTTCCGTTGATGTGCCATGACGTCAGCGTATCACGTGGTGTGACGTCACCATACCACGTGGTCCGCACGGCGTGCAACCGCAGCCGACGGCGCGAGCTGGACCCCCGTCTCTCCTCTGTCGTGGCGTCCGCGTATCACGTGGTGTGACGTAGCATTTCACATTCTTTGCACGGCATGTAACCGTCACGAAGGAGTGTGGTTTACCTCTAGCAATATGCTTCGCATAAAAGTGATTTTGGGTGGCCCAGCATCTACAAGCTAATCACCACCGCTCCGGTCCTGTTCGCTGCCAATGTCTTGAATCCCCGCTTAACACTTGGTGGAGTGTGCGAGGACCGATCCTGGGGATGCACAGTCGTATCCTTAGTATCACGATGCCATCTGACGTCATCCAACAAACTGCTTCGTTACCGCCACCCGCAAACCGCCCCTGTGCGCTTCAGTGGGATCCTTCTCCTTTGGTGGCACAGACGACCACGATGGGGAAGACTGGCTGTCCTTCTACGATCTAGTGAGCGCTCACAATCAGTGGGATGACAGCATGATGCTCACAAATGTCATTTTTACTTGACGAATGTTGCGAACCTATGGTTCAAAAACCACGAATCGGACTTCGCCCCCTGGTCCACTTTCTAGACCGCCTTTGTAGACATCTTCAGGCGTCCGGCCGTGCGCAAATTGTGCGCAGAACAGCGTCTTCGCTCTCTTTCCCAGCAGGCAGGTGAAAGCTTCTCCAGCTACATCGAAGACTTCCTCTACCTATGCAAGCGCGTCAGTGCATCAATGAAAGAGACTGAGTGCATCAAGAATTTGCTTACGGACATTGATTAAGGCATCTTTCACATGCTTCCAGCGAAAAGCACTTCTTTCTTTCACTCAGACGTCTGTCCGCATAATCATAACCTCTTCTTTACAATGTCAGCTTTCCAAAGAACTTATTAGCATGTGACTGTCTGGAAATATACGTGCATGCTAACGTAACAAAATCACTTAGCACTCTCCCTTTCAACAGTTGATCACTGATGTTTTCAAACAGTTTACATAATTGGGTAATGGCAGCATTTGTGTCTCCGAGTTCCCTGTTGCTATTGGTGTCACTTTATTGCCTTTATTTTAAGATGTACAAGGTAGAAACGAGGAATAAACACTTGGCCTGCCAATATAATATATATATATATATATATATATCGGACGGTGGACCATCCTTCAGGGTAGAAGTCTACCCTCAATTCTCAATTCTTACCGGGAAGAAGGACGGTCCACCGTCCGAAACTGTTAGAATAAAATAGATAATCGGGAAAGTTGTGTGACATCCTGTTTGAATTTCCCTGGCCCATTAGTCACAAGAAAACCATATATATATATATATATATAGTGTGTGTGTGTGTGTGTGTGTGTGTGTGTGTGTGTGTGTGTGTGTGTGTGTGTGTGTGTGTGTGTGTGTGTGTGTGTGTGTGTGTGTGTGTGTGTGTGTGTGTGTGTGTGTGTGTGTGTGTGTGTGTGTGTGTGTGTGTGTGTGTGTGTGTGTGTGTGTGTGTGTGTGTGTGTGTGTGTGTGTGTGTGTGTGTGTGTGTGTGTGTGTGTGTGTGTGTGTGTGTGTGTGTGTGTGTGTGTGTGTGTGTGTGTGTGTGTGTGTGTGTGTGTGTGTGTGTGTGTGTGTGTGTGTGTGTGTGTGTGTGTGTGTGTGTGTGTGTGTGTGTGTGTGTGTGTGTGTGTGTGTGTGTGTGTGTGTGTGTGTGTGTGTGTGTGTGTGTGTGTGTGTGTGTGTGTGTGTGTGTGTGTGTGTGTGTGTGTGTGTGTGTGTGTGTGTGTGTGTGTGTGTGTGTGTGTGTGTGTGTGTGTGTGTGTGTGTGTGTGTGTGTGTGTGTGTGTGTGTGTGTGTGTGTGTGTGTGTGTGTGTGTGTGTGTGTGTGTGTGTGTGTGTGTGTGTGTGTGTGTGTGTGTGTGTGTGTGTGTGTGTGTGTGTGTGTGTGTGTGTGATAGGAGGTTACACTGGCATTTTACAAAAACATCTTATTAAACCTTCACAGGGAAAATGACAAATTGGTTGCTGATATATATGTGCAGGCCAAGTGCTGATTCCTCGTTTTTACCTTGTAAATATTAGAATACATGCAATAATAGTCACGCTGATAGCAATAGGGATCTCAGAGAAACATAGCACAGTAGACTTTCTTCTTCCTTAATGAGAAGCTAGTGAAAGATTTCACTTGCAGTCTCAGTGGGCGCCAACGTGGCAGAAACAGTTAAAAGGAAAATTGTATTAAAGGGGCAGAAAGTAAAAAATTTTAACAAAATTATCTAGTTTTAAACTCTATTCTAATCTGCATCTATAAAATCGCTACCAAATTTCTGTTACAGCATTTACTAGGACTATTTTACAGCCACTCTGTAAAGACATTTTCGAAGTCCCGCCCCACTTCATAATATCGACAGCATTCTCGACCCCTCAAGAGCAGTCAGCAGCATAGGCGAGCAAACAGGCTGCTGGAGCTTTCCTGCTAACAGTGCCACATTAAGTTTGGCGCCCTTATTAGGACTCTTACCTTCAGGTTATTGACACTACGAAATTTAGTTCCTCCTCCATCTGAAGATTGGCGCCTAACAATACGGGTTTCCATTCCCTCACGGTGGCGATAGGTCCAGGACATGGTGGACTTCTTCTGCCAGTACATCAAGGGCGACAAGATAGGCCTAATCGCCAATGCGCACCTCGTATGGGCTGACATGCTGAATGGCGGGATCAATTCGCGCCGCTGCCGCGACTTGGCGCGCAAGTGCGCCATCAACTTGGACTTCGCCAAGTGCGGCGACCTCAAAGGCTTCCAGAACTCCGAGAAGCCGCCCATGTACCCTGATTTCATGGAGAAACTCGACACGAAGAACACATATTGTTCTCGCAAGGTCCTTGGGCAGCTCTACCGAAACTGCAAAAAGGTACACTCCCGCGCTGGCCGACGTGTAAGTTTAGATGTCCACCCTTAACTCTGGTGACGAAGTCTAAAGAAGTGCTTAAACGCTGTATGCGATTACAGGGCTGTCCATAATGCGCGCGTCTACTCCTCAACTCGGCCTTGTTCATGACGTACGCGTCAACTCCGCAACTCATTCGTTCCCACGGCTTGCCGTTTGACGCAGTCTTCGTTTGCTACTTTATTAACTAACGTTGGAATACACAAGCTGTAAACTTGAAAGCGCCTCAGTAGCTTTGCAATAACTGCCTGTTCGGATTCATCGGTGTTCGAGCATGAGCCATTTGGTCTTCATCTCAACTGCATTTAATGTTAGTGGATTGCGTAGTTAACAATATCAGGGGAGTGAGGGTTATATCCTTGTGTGAATGATCACACGCGACTTAAGATTACTGGTTAAATCCATGCGTTTTTATGGATTCGCAATTTATTATTGCCGGGCATAACTTGCTACCTACCTCCACTGGAGACAGCACTTAGCAGCTACTTTTGTCGATGTTGTTTATAATAATATTGTTAATATTGTTCGCTGACTGGAGATAATTGAATGTCAAATTTTGTTTAAACTAAAGGCATTTGAAAAATTTTTCACACCTCCATCATACGCAGGCAGTCGATAGGCTTGATTTATTGTTATACGAACCACATGTGAAGATCACTTTAATGAGGATTGCACTCATGATACTGTGCACCACGTCGCCTTGCTGGGTAAAAATAAACTATTTTAACCTGTAATGCGGTTTCTCTCTCCCTATAGACATTTTGTGCCAGGGCGAGGATATTCCTACTACGTCAGAGGTATTCATATCTTGGTAGCCACTGGAAGATGAAGTAACAATATTTTTGTGCGTTAACACATGCTGCCCGTTTTGTGTTCATTAATGGTCTGCTGAAGGGAGGATAAGATCCCGTTTTGCGGTGTCCTCGTTTGGTTGCAATTGACAGGTTGAGCTGAGCACCGAGTACCTGGAAATAGTAGAAGAATGCCTTCCGGACCCCCGACTGTTGCTAGAGGGCCGGGAACAGTACCTGGAGGAGGCTGCGGTCTCATACAAGCGGTAGGCACGATATCTCTGCACGTTGCAGTAATAGAGAGTTTTAGTTTACCGTGATCCGCGATTCGCTACCGTGATCCGCCACCGCGTTTTCCACTGCGCATGCCCAGAGCCTGTTGAGCCCGATAGATGGCGTCCCATTCTGGATGTCGACATGGCAGATCTGTGTGATGATAACTATTTAACATTATCATCATCACACAGACCTGCCACGTCGGGACCAATCAGCTTGGGCGCCACGCCCACGAGTCACGGTGGCGGATCGCGGATCCCGGTAAGCTAAATCTCTAATGTAGCACACAGCAACACAAGGATCGCAACTTGTCAGACCGTGACGACGTTCATGAAAGAACAATTTTTTTTTTTTTTTTTGCTATATCTCTAAGGATTTGTTGTATTAAAGCTCGAGAGCGCTAGCATTGGTTCAAAGGACTCCTAACGAACGTTTCACCGCAAGCATTCCTTTGCGCGCATTTGGATTTGTGTCACGCGCCCTTCTCTAAACCAGTGAGCAAATTCGGCCACTTACACCACATTGTAGTTTGCCTCCAAAGAATCGATTATGAATTGCGCATTGACGTGTCAAAACGCCATAAGGGAGTTTCAGCACAGGCAGTAAAAACCACATGCCTACAGCTCCATTTCAAGACGGCTGGAAAGTTGATATCAAGTGTGAGGAGTAGTCAGTAGGATTCCTTCTAATCCTTAAACATTCTGTGTCGAAATGTATTTTAATAGCTTGAAGTTCAGGAATATAAAGAATAATTAGACAACTGCGTAATTAACTTGAGACAAAACAACGAGCCCAATCAAGGCATGGATTTACTTGTCTACAAAGTCTTTTGCTGCTCTCCGATGCGCAGACCGCCTTGAAACCGAAATATGTGCAGTGACCTTCGCTTTTACACTGCGTGGCGTGTACCAAAGGACTATGCAAAAGTGCCTTGCACTGTGTGATATGAGTTCACGTTAAAAGAACTTCAGGTGGTCGAAAATACCGAAGCCCACCACTACCGTTTTCTTCACACCTGGTGTCACTTTGGGTCGTTTATTCCTGCATACTATGTCAAAATTAGCCCGCATCGAAATATTTACTATGACCTTGTATTGTACCTGACCGTAATCACCAGACCACAAGTTCATCTATTTTCAAAATGGTGAAGATTGCTGCGCACGCAGATGGTAAATGCCATTGAAAAGACTCGAAGATTGCCTGCACTATTCCCACCTGTGCGGCGAACTGCAGCAGCGTGTCCCATGACTGCCTTTTGGAAATCTTCTGAACATGAAGTACCAAAGTACCAGTGTGGCGCATAACGTTGCCTTGGCAGACGCAATATCCGAACGCGACTGCATTGCCGTCTAGAAATCGTACATAATCCGATTTCCACCCGCCGCGATGGCTCAATGATTAGGATGCTCGACTGTGCGCGGGATATAACTTGCGTTTCTTTAAGGAAGTTATTTATATGTAGTTTGTTGGTCTCCACAGTTTCTTTTTAAGAGGTGTGTCATATGACTCGCTGTGAACTGTAAAAGGAGGCCTGCGGCCTTGTCAAACTGTCCTTGTGTGGCAGGTTTTACTGCCGGTCTCCCGTGTCATATCATATGACGCAAATAAAGGATTATTATTATTATTATTATTATTATTATTATTATTAATATTATTATTATTATTATTATTATTATTATTATTATTATTATTATTATTATTATTATTATTATTATTATTATTATTATTATTATTATTATTATTAATATTATTATTATTATTATTATTATTATTATTATTATTATTATTATTATTATTATTGTTATTATTATTATTGCGAGTACATGTGGAGCAGCAAGACGCTGCGGGTATGTCTAAAATGTGTTTAAAATTCGTCAGATGAATGTTTACTGTTAATTCGCGGTCACACTTGAAGCGTTTACTACACATGTTAAAGCATTTTGTTAATTTCTAGCCTTTCACGTCTCAATGTAGTACAGCCTTTGTCAAAAGAGTAGAGCCCAGGGGGTCTGCTTCTCAGTCTTGTAGTGGAGTAAGATGTAGCTTTAATGGAGGTCCTTCCTGTTGGAGAGGGTAGGACAAACATATTGTTACCCTCAAGAGATTTTGAACACTGGAAATGCATTACAAGCCACACGAAGCGGCTCAGAAGCAGACCCCCTGGGCTCTACATTTTTGACGAAGAGTGTACATGTCAAACCTTAATTCTGTAGCCGCTCCTTGAATTTATCTGCAATCATTTTTCGAATCATTTTGTTTCTTTTCCACTTTGGTATTTCAATTTATGGCGGTATATCGTATCCACATCACCTATCCGACGATGCTGGGACACGTCCCTCAAGCCATTATTGGCTTAAATGGGCTCGTTTTGCTGTGTGCTGACTCCTTGGTGTTCAATAAAGATTATTATTATTATTATTATTATTATTATTATTATTATTATTATTATTATTATTATTATTATTATTATTATTATTATTATTATTAATATTATTATTATTATTATTATTATTATTATTATTATTATTATTATTATTATTATTATTATTTTATTATTATTATTATTATTATTATTATTATTATTACAGAATCCCGACCGCAGCGCCCGCCTTTCTATGGTAGCGAAAAAGAAGGTGCCCGAGGTGATTGAAACTTCCGGTGCTCTCCACTACGCGGCGCCCCCATAGGTTTGCTATGAGGCGTTACAGACATTCATCCGTTTCCTTTGCGCCAGGTACGCAATGAAGATCCGTGCCTTGCTGAAGTCGTACCGTATTGAGAGCGAGAGCGAGGCCCTCTCGGGTGCTGTGTCCAAACTGAGCAAGTACGTGAAGGAGAAGAACGACCCCACGGACATGGCCATGGTGATCGAGAGCCAGGTGGAGCACGTGGTACGCCGAACGCGCGAGGAGTTCTTCTCGCAGCAGCTGGACGAGACACGAGAGAACCTTAAGGCCTCCGCCTGGTATCAGGTGTGACGCGTCTTCTTTCCCTTCCTCTTATACGGGCAGCGCTTTGAATCTGGCCTTTACAGGCTCGCCTATGGTTAGGACATGTTCTCAGATGGCTGGAATGCGAAAAAAGCTGAAATGATTAAATGTGGCATTAGCTCGAAGGGCACGGTTTACCGGTTTTGCCTATGGTTTGTGCAAAGCATCCGCGCTCGTGTCTGCGTTGAAACGGAGGTTCTTGTTCAGCCTTGGCCAGTCGTCCCGATGTGTGTATGTGCTATGTTTTAAAAGGCTAAGAAGAAGAGACGCTCGAGCGTGTGTGTCGAAGAAGCCCAGAGCTTCTACTCAGTTCTCTTATCGGGGATGTCGGCGTTTTTATGTCAAAGTAAGGATGAACAATGCCCCTAGCTGCGGTAGAACAACGGAGACAGGCACAAATAGGCGCCATAGCAGTCTTTGTGCAGTTGATATAACAGGGTGAGTCGTGCAATGCTTTACTGCGTGAACCTTGGTCATCCGGTTGCCTTGAAACTGAATGCCGTCGGGGCCGTCTGTAGTCTCCCACCGACGTTAGGCAAAATGCCTAGGACAGCTACTATAACGGAGTTATAATTGAGCCTTTCACATGGCGGGTGAAAGATATCCTGTTAAGAATGAGCTGCTCCGTTACCGAATTTCTTTGTTGGCGTCCTAATTCCATATCCAACCAGACGATTCTCCGCAAGACTACTGACGCGTTTGAAGGGCATTCATTCCAGAAGGCGTATGTGCTACCAAGAAATCAAAGCTGGATATGTAATATTTGGATGCACTAATCTAATCACATTCCCTTTCGCCCCTTGAGCTCTTGCCAGAACAGCATTCACTATAAAAAGATAAAAGGCCGCTTTGAATTAGACGCGTAGCGCTTTCAACACCGCTGTTTCGGTTCGAGAATTTTGTTTTTGTTTCATTTGGCTCTTGGGAAAGGAAGTATCTTCCCCTCTCTCTCTCTCTGTCTCTATCTTCCTTTCTCTCTACTCTCTCTTCTTCCCCTCTCTCCCTCCCCTGTATCCTTCCCTTTCGCTAGAAACTCTTCCGCTCTCTGTCTCTTCTCTGTATCTTCCTTTCTCTCTACTCTTTCTTTTTCCCCTCCCTCCGTTGTCTCCCTCCCTTTCTCTAGAAACTCTTCCTCTCTCTCTTTCTCTCGGGAAATTAGGGACTTTCTAAGGATCGCGGCAGGGCGGCAAAAGGCTTTCGTCTTGTTGCAGATTTTTTTGTGCATCTGGCAATGAGTAACTCCTGATCGTTGGAAGTGACCGGAATGCTTCAGTTAAAAGTCACAGGGCCCTTTCTTCATGTACATCTCAGCTTCTTCAAGCAACTTTTCTTCTTGGTGAGCATTCGGCGAATGGCACGTACTCGAAACACAAAGTTCTTAATTCAGTAACGATTGAAGGTTCCCTTTACACTGTGCGGCGACTAGCTTACGTCTTCGCTCAAGTACTGTGCGTGGTCGGAACGCAGGTGACGTATCAGCTCCAGGCTTCTGAGGGCGGCATCCAGAGCTTCCCATGGGTGGTGTCCGATGTGCTCATGCGCATCGTGGTGGGCAAGTCCGCGTGCGTCCCTGCCCCGGCATCGCGCAACAGCTTCAGCCAGCGGCTCGGGTCACTGCTGCTCGGCAGGCCACCTCCTGGCGGCGGCGACCAGGACGATGCGCAGCAGGGTGACACACAGGTGCTGACCAACCTACTCCGGCTTCTGTACGACTGGATCGATACCAGCCGAGAGTTCCTCTTCGTTAAGGATGTCGAGGAGCTTGGCCTCTACAAGAACATCATGCGCGATGCCTGCGTCAAGGTGCGTAGCGCCAGCAGCGTAGACAACCTGCAAGATATAGACGGTGCAACTCGCAGAGCTCAGGTCAAACTATGATTGTGCCTTTTTAGTCTACTTTTGGCGTGAGGACTTAATTTTGACTGCTCTAAAATTACTGGAGTGCTTCGCCACATAAATGCCATAAGCGGCCCGTAAGAAGCCAAGTGACAATGAGTTGTTTTCTCGAAGAAATATCACTTAGCTAATTCGCAGCAAGATTAGGTACACGTACATCTGATAGTGTTGAAAAGATATGTCCCGCAATGCTACGCGCATGTTGCGCCGACCGGCGTTCTTTATATAGTGTGAGCAAGATTAGGTACACGTACATCTGATAGTGTTGAAAAGATATGTCCCGCAATGCTACGCGCATGTTGCGCCGACCGGCGTTCTTTATATAGTGTTTAACATTGCATATTTTCTAACACTGCACCGGGATAGCTGTGAATGATCTGAGATCTGTACCAGTTTGTCGTGATCAAAGTGCGGTGCATTGTAGAAAGAGTAAATGGTAGAGTAACACGCATAGAAGTCTGCGTGTCGACTGTGAGCGAGGCTTTAGCTTTTTGGCAGTCCTTGTGAACTGTGCGGCAAAGCAAAGTCTTGACGTTGTGACATCACCAAAGATCGTGAAGTCAGTGACGTATACCATTAGCGGGGAATTTGAATTTCTTTCAGCCTTTCGCGTAGTCACAGTCGGTAGGCACGTTTGACCTTTAGTGACCCCAGATGATTGCGACATCATACCAGCTGCGAGAGAGGGGCTACCAAGTAGTTCGTTGCGCGTCATGTAAACGCATTCTGGAGCTTATTTCTTCTGGCACGTTTCTGAACATAAAACGCCTTTAAGTGTATTTGGCAAGTACATGGATAAGAATCACATGGCTGGAGATATTTCACTAATGGCATAAATGAATGAAGCTGTGCTACATCGAAAGCCAGTCTTTAAATATTCACGATTGCTTACATAGACGCGTCACGAGGATGCAAATCTCGAACTGTAGGAAAGCGACCACCGTTCATTCGTCGGTCATGGCATTGATGAAATCCTCGTGATGACAAATTGACCTGAGCGTAGGTCTCCAAACGAGACGCGGTGATATTAAAATGGTGAGAGGTTTTGCAAACAAGCAAAGTAAATACAAGTGTCAAAGAACAAAGAAAAACAAACGGGATAACTTTGACGCTATCCTTAGAACACCCAGCTATAAGAGCTTAGGCAAGAAATTCACATGGGGAATGTTACTATTTAGAAGTTAATGCACCTGAGAAGTGAAAATAACTGCTATTCAGCTTCGCTACCGACATAGCTAAAATCTCGCTCTGTTTGCGATTCCATTCTTTTACTCGCGCTTCATTTGTCCCTAAGTGGAGTCAATGTGAGGCTACAAATTACAACTTAAGCACTGATATACATGAGAAAGACTTTACTGACAATTGGAACATGCCTGTGATACCAGCTAAAGCACATTCAGCGAACTTTGATGCGATAATGCGACGTAGTAAACAAAACACGAAGCAAAGGGAGTGGAACGGAAAACTTTGCGCAATGCGACACGCCCCAAAGACGCGTGTCGCATTGCGCAAAGTTTTCCGTCACTTTTGCGACGTGCCTGGGAGATAGGCCGCCGAGCTGTGACGCTGCATTGTTCCATCGTCCGAAAATGCGCACATGCAGTGGTATCAGTTTCTCATCGAGCCCTCACAGTCTTCGCCTTGAAAGCTCTACCACAACCAAAAGAACTAAATACTGTCACAGATAACTTTGTGTGCTGTGCGATGTCAGTGCACGTTAAAGAACCCCAGGTGGTCGAATTTTCCGGAGCCCTCCACTACGGCGTCTCTCATAGCCTGAGTCGCTTTAGGACGTTAAACCCCACAAATCAAACCAATAACTGACTTTGCACGCAGCACGAAACGCTGAACGTTGAACCGGGGCCGATGACGCACCCCCCTCCCCCCTCCCCTTCCTCATGTGTGAAAACGCTTCGGTCTGAGCCATATCTGAGCTTAGGGCAACTATTCAGCGGATACTAAATGGCCGAGAGAGGTCGGTATAAACAAGTTAAAATGTTATTATAAATATGACTCGTTTTTTTCTTACGCGAGAAACGAAGGCTGCATTAATTTTTGCGCGTGAATATTATATTTACTTTCTAGTTGTTTGCAGTAATAATATTTTTTGCGCTTTAATATTTTCCCACATAGTTCGCAGGGGCCCTTTGCATCGTTCATCATCATCACCTAGTTGATGCCCCTAGCAGTAGGTAGCTGCAAGCGTTTTCTTCCAAGTAGCGCGACCTGTTGCATTGACTTTGGTACGGTGCACACAGAGATCTTTAGTATAGCGCTAGTATAGACCAGAGTTTTTAGCCACTCCCGGACGCGGTCAATTTCTGCCGACTAGCGCTTCGCCGCGCGGGCGCTTGCTTGGAGACCGCAGGGTCGCGGTATCTCTGCGGCCGCTCCTGCACGTAAACCCCGTTTAGCTAGCCTTCGGGTGCTAGAGAACCATCCCCAAAAATATTTACACCTCACGGTTGTGTTCGGGCTACTTTATTTACGCTGTCATAGAGTTAATGCCACACTGCCTGCGACGGTAGAGTCGACGATAACTGGCAACAACAACTTGACTTGAGGGGAAAACTGAACTGAAATCGTTATACAGGAATGTACAATTTTTACAACAAGGGAAATGACAAGTACGACATCATGAAACTGGCTGCACTCTCCGTCATGGCCGGGAAGTTCGCTGTGGTTTAGCTCTGGTTAACCCTAGTTGAATTGCGAAAGCAACGACGGAAGCTTGTTTTGCCTGGTAATTATTTCCCTATCCCGTCCTATCAGTGTAAGGTGAGACACTTAATCTCATCCTTTAAGACTATGATGCGAGAGCGTAAGCCATCAGCCCATATATAAAGTCACGCTTCAACCAAGCCGTATGAACGTGCCTGCGTGTCGTAGGGGTAACGAGAATGCAAACTGTTCCGGCAGGCTGATTCTGATATCACCCTCCCATATAAAAGGAACGACCCTAGTTGGCAACTCCTGCCCGTGGCATAAGGGTAACGTGAAATCAAATGCCATGGCAGGCTGATTTTTTACGAGGGGACCGTATCTATGCCTCTTCACGGCGCCTCTTCACGGTGTAGCTGCGGCCACCAGAGGTCTCACTCTGGCTGTCGTAGTATTGCTTTCACAATAAAACAGGGCCGTTTCCCAGAACGAGCAGCCGCAAGAGAGGCCCGGAAGACTGAATCTTCCTAGAGCGCACTGCTGCGGACGTGCTGCGGCCTGCCTTTTTATGCTCTCGGCTCGTGTCGCTGCGGCCTATCGTCAAGGGCGCACGCTGGCCGATCGCTGCCCTGAGATTCATGTGGAAGCATGCTCGAAGGAGCGGGAAGATCCCGTACGTTCCGCTCTACTGTGAGGCAGGAGATCCCATACCTTCCGCTCTATATGTGTGGCAGCTTGTGACACGCGCATGAACGGTGATTTACAGTTCATGACCTGCATGGTAGACTATCCTCGTATATTGTGTCACCGAGGGAACAGCGTGCTTCAATTTGATGTAGTACCCTCCGTAACAGAGACGGATGTGAGTAGCGATGCGCAGCCCACACCTACATGCATAGACGGTAGAGTGCGTTAACGACAGAATTCTAGAACGCTTGCTCACAAACACGTATTTAACGCGAGGCTCCCGCGCGACCCGCGGTCTCCTGGCCGCGCGCGTCCGATAGATGGCCTTTGTTGTTGAGAGTAGGAGCGCGCTAGCAGCCTGCGTGTGAAGGTAAATGCGTGCCTGGCCGCATAAAGTGAGCTTAGGCAGTAGTCAGGGACAAGGACCTGCAACAGATAATCAGCTGGTAAGGGTGCGTTTATGCTTTTTATCTCTACTATTATGAATATCGAACCCGCGTGCCGCTTTACGGTTTCTGTTGCGTTTTTTTTTATCACTGTCTCAAACGGTGACCCGGCACTTAACCGTATTTAGGTTTATCTTTGCGAAAGTTGACAGAACCCATTTAGTTAAGAGAGCATCTTTAACTGCTTGGAAGGTATTCTGTCCGCTCTCTGAGCGAAGAAGGGAGGTCGACTGCCTGTGGTAACTCATTAGGTTTACATCCATGCTCGACCATGACAACTTGCATTGCAGGGCTACAGGTAATATTAATGAGCTACATTCCTTCGCAGGTCTACCGCTCCCTTTCACGAGATGTGCAACCGCACAGGCTGGTGATCTTGAGCCTGCGCTTCGCTTGTGCGTGGTGCCTCAAGATCTTCCAGGGAGGAACTGACGGGGAGCTGATCTCCAAAGAGTGCCGACGCCGCTACCGTCTAGGACATCTGGCCCTTATCACGCTCAACCGGCTCGCCATGTCTGGAAACCTGACCTACCTGCGCAGGGCTCCAGAGGCCTGTCTCTCCACGGAGCTGGTCCGGTATACCGACCCGTTCTGCTTACCTTGACTAAATTAATACCTTCGTAGAACTAAGTGCCATGTTCTTCTAGATTGTCGGAATAAGCGAAATGCACGGTAAACGCTGCAAAGAGCAATTTCCGAAGCAGGAAAGAGGCATCGATACTTGTTCGGCCCCTCTGGTGCAGTAAAATTATTCCCAGGAAGGCCCAATGAACATCAGCAAAGCTAGCTACTGGGCGATTTCGGTAAGAGCTGCTACCCAAGGCTGAACAGCACGAAAGGACTGTGTTGGCCATTCAGGGCGCGTTTCAGGCAGGGTTTACGTTTGCCACCCTCCAACCTACAGCCTTCGGCTACAGCAAAACCAGGAAATCATTTATCATTTTTATTGAATGCTTGACATGCGTATGTTGTTTGTTAAGCAGTCATCAACACAGAAAAATGCAGCTCTAGTGCGTGCAGTATTTGGTAATATTAATATAGCCATTCAAGACTTGTATATACCTATATCATATTGCCACACCGCTGCCCATCTTCTAGCGCCACCAAGTGGCCGAATGTCTTGGCGCGTGGCTGAGCGTCGTCCTCGTCTGTCTCGAGCTTCGCTTGATTAAAAAAAGGGAAGCTCGGTTGTTTTTCGGTTTGCAACGTGTGTTGGTGACAATATATTAATATATAACTGTATCATATTGCTACGCTTCTCGTCATCGAAGATGAGACTGACGAAGTGTGTTTGCGCTAACCGCGTACTTGTGGTCCGAGTATCTGGCAGCGGTCTTTGTTTTGACGTCTGATACACTTTGTGCTTGAGTCAAGTTTTGTGTGAGTGTATCAGTGTTTACGCGGTGTGAACGCATTCTGCCACGTAACAACATTAACCGCGTCCATAGTTTCAGGGTGTCCGTAAGAGGTTTTCAGCAGATTTTTAAAGAATCATATATGAAATCACTGAAATTTCGGACACTGTGCGATTACAATATTCATGTGTCTACGTTTCCAGCCCTTTTATAGAAATGTATGAGATCAGCAAAATCCCTGCGTCTTATTTGTGCCAATGAAAAAAAAAAAAGAAAAACTTGAAGAATTTCAAATAAAACAAGCTGAATTTGCAACCTTTTAAAGCACCCATGTTCGCTGTAGCTGCATTTTATGCCCTGCTTAATAGTCGAGATACATATAATTCTGAACTGTTTGCTACACCCTCCAGGATTTACATCTATCGGGAGGACGATGAGTTCTTCCTGATTCTTCGTCGTTACGAGGATGTCTTCGTGTCCATCATGGCGGACTGGTCCGGAGTCCAGGACATCCAGTGCAACCTCAAGAGAGACCGCATGGAAGAGTGGTATCTCCAGCTCATGGCCACCGGGAGCCGCTGGGCGCTGGAGCGCCTCAAAGAGATTGTTGTCTACCCGTCGTTTCGCGAGGTGCTCTCGCTCGTCTTCAAGCGGGAGCTTACACATCCGGATGACAACACCCTGCTCAGATTTTGACAGGGAGTGCAAGTCCTTGACCAAAACTGGGTTCAATACATTCACGCACCTTTCATTACAGACAAACACACGCACCTGCCGCGATACCTATACGCTGCTCAAAAGACATGTATTTATTTTAATAGTTTATATACACGATAAAAAAAATACGTGGTCTCAATTTATGGTTACTTGGGGAGAAATAATTCATTTTCTTTCCTTATTGCTTATTTTTATGCCGTTGTAGAGAACGAGGCGAATATAAATCCTCCAAATGAGCACAATTCGTATAAATGGATTGCAGCCTTAAATTTCAGATGCTGCTTATTATTCCTAGTAGCGGTCAATATCGGCCGCTATTAGTGAGATTTAGCTTACCGTGATCCGCAATCCGAGACCACGACCATCTATCGCGCGTGGTAGCTGATTGGTCCCGACGCGGCAGGTCTGTGTCGACATCGAGTATGTGGCGCCATCTATCGGCGTCAAAAGGATCTGGGCATGCGCAGTGGAACGCGCGGTGGCGAATCACGGTGAGCTAAATATCTCTACTGCTACAATTAACCGCCGCAACGCCATCATAGCGTTTGTATAGCCTAAACTAGCAGGAAAGGCTTCCTCGATAAATCTATGCTGCAAATCAACAGTAGCCATATTTGATAGTTTCTACAAAAAGCGGAAACAAGGGCGGCGCTTTAAAACGATGGCGCACCGTTTCGTCTGTCTTCTATGAAGGAAAGATCATATTTAACTTCTATAGGGGGAGTCGCATGTTCACATATTTTCCACCAGCAATGAGAATTGAACTCTCAGTTGGAATGTCTGTTGTTCTACGGCTGCATTCTTCCCTGGCTTTCTGGCACATAACCTGCGCGCACACAACGTAGATACATATGCGACATCATCTTACCGCACCGTATCCCTCAATTCCTTTTCTAAATTTGTTAATGCAAAAGGTCTCATGTCTTTTAAGTGTGCGTTACGAGAACCTTTGTTCGTTGACCTTCGTTTGTATTGTGCTTCGAAGCTTCTGATGAATACAGCGCTAAAAGTTAAAAGCCAGTCCTGTGAGCCCTGAAATTCGGACCTAGCTCTGTGTAGCGTTGGGGTTTGTTAAGTGTTAGCGACCAACTCGGTTTTTGGTGTGATGTCACTTTAAAAATGTAATCGTATACCGTTTCTTTAACGCAACAGCTTTACCAGTACTGGTGACTAAAAAAGTAGACCAGGAACAAGGCCTGGGGCCGATTGTAATGCGCTTTGAAACCACTCGGTACCAAACCCCAGCTGTTATTGGCAGCAGTACAAAGCCAGCGGGAGTGCGTGGAAAGGGAGATTCCCAACGAAGCATGCGCGCGAGGGGAGTAGTGACGAGAGGTAATCTACGTCTAAAGCTCATGCCAAGCCCTTCCCCCTTCGTGTGTGTGTGCGTTCCTCGCATTCACGCGTCATTACACAAAAACCATGACGTCTTATACGACTGAGGCTGAGGACGGCATTCTCCGCAAGTATGCAGACAGCGACGAGGCGCACCAGTGTAATAACAGGCTCCCCATACACAACTTTTTCATTTGTGTGGGTAAAGGGGTCTGGGTTTCATCGTCCAAATGTCATGCTCGTAGTCCGAGTCAACGTGCCCAAGGACTTAACAAAGAACAACTTCGACTACGAGGGGCCGAAGCGAGTGACGAAAATCAGTAATGCGGCCCTAAGAGGCCGAAGCGGACATTCAGCGGACTTTTACAAATAAACGTGCGCTGGCATACATGCCCCACTATTGTACAGTCTTAACGCTCGAATACTGCATGTTCAAGGTGCAGTAATGCTTTCACATGAGAGCACTTTAGCAGTCTTAAATTTCTGCACCGAATATTTTCGTTCAGCATTGTCTTAGTTTTCATTAGAACTTGTCCGTATATTCCTGCGATATCTTCGTTACATACGCAAACGCAATTTCGTAGCGGGAGGTACACTACGCCAGCCAATTCGCCTTTTCGCCGTGAGCGTATTTTCGTTGTTGTCGTACCTAGGCCGCGGTCGCACAGATCTTGAGCCATTGCCTAGCAACCGCTAGAAGGCGTGGGAGGCGGTAGCTGGCAGCTGACAAGGCCGAGCACTAACTGGACGTAGGGCTTCCTGACATTACTTTTGGCAGGAGCTTTCGATGCAGGCCTCTCATTTTAATGGGATGGTGATATCACAATCAGCCTGCCAAAATCCTTG
This sequence comes from Amblyomma maculatum, assembly GCF_055883805.1. Lineage (NCBI taxonomy): Eukaryota > Metazoa > Arthropoda > Arachnida > Ixodida > Ixodidae > Amblyomma > Amblyomma maculatum. The sequence continues at coordinate 95,513,491 of NC_139351.1, forward strand.
CATTCACGTTATCCCTAGGCCTGGCATGCACGTTTATACGGCGCAGTCAAAGCGGGGCTTTATATATTGGCTGGTATATATAGCTTACGCTATCGCGTTATCACGAAGGTGGGAGTGAAAACAGAGGTGCCGTAGGAGAAGGCTCCGGGCAACCGCGTAACAGGCGCTTTCGCCTCATAGCATTTTAGTGGTCGAAAGTGTCTCCTATGGCATAACGCTGAAACGATGGAGCAAACTACTATGTGCAAAAGCCGTGTCTTTATTTTCAAGCCGAACATAAGCGTAGCCATGCAGATATCTCTCGCTTAACTGCAGGTTTAACCACAAGCTAAACCACAGCAAACCATTCCTCCCCCAGCTAGCATTTACATTGTCCTACAACAGCCCAACTAGAATTCACGCAATTGGTCCGGGTACTTTCTCTGCTGAATGAACGTTTCGCGGCCAGAAAGTAACCTTTACCACAGGTCTGATTTCCATACCATGTCGTAAAGAAACCTCAATCTGGACAGACTGGGAGGTCGCCCTGTCCAGCGCCGACCTTACAGCACAAAGGACGTTGCTTGAGGAAGCTCCGGCAGCGGCTTCAGCCACCAATTTCCGGACTGACGACTCTACAAACCCCGCCCCTAACCCATAACTCAATCACAAATAAATATTTTATACTACTACTACTCCCTGGCCCCACAGCCCATTCTTTGGTCCGGTTTATGGGCCCTTACAGCGTGTGCGCTCGTATGTACACGAAACCTCTCTGGTGCATTGTGAGGAAGTTTCGTACAGCTTGCAAAGACTTTAGAGCTTAGCTGTTATACTCCCCCACCTCCAATTATCATACACCAGCCTTTCTGCAGCTTAGTTCAAAAATCCCTGTGGCTTAGCTTAGATATGTCAGGATATACGTAGCGAGAGCTAGTAGTTAAGCTTAATTATACTGGTGTTAATTTATGGTTATGCCCAATTTTAGCTTATTCTCCAGACATTTACACTAGAGGAGACATATTGGTACGCAAAAAGTGTGTTTATTAGGGTGAAAGCCTTTAATTGCTCATACTGTCGTTCGCGAGAGAGTCGTACTTTGCGAGATTCCGCGGGATATCGCGGATTGGGACGTCGTGACCTGATGAAGTCAGTGACCATAGCGGGGGGTGAACATGTATATATGTCGTGTCTCCACCGGGAATCTAACCTCTATCCCTTGGATTCCCAGCCGAGCGCTCTAACCAACGTGCGGAGACCCGGGAGGCCTGCGTTCCTCGAATTCTTCGCATAATAAAGTTTTCCCTCCTCCTCTTTCTGCGTCACGGCCCGGATCGTGAGACGCTCATCATACTTCCCCTTGTCCACCATCAGGATGATAGCGGGATTCCGCGAGTGACAGATACTGCGCCTTTAATTTCCATAAATCAATTATAGAACGCCGGTGAGCTTAGACGCGTTCAATGGAATGCTGGTTGTGTTCGACAAGTGGCACGCGATGTAGTGTCCCGAATGGTCATGCGTCACCAGGCAAAGGGCTCCGGCCCCCGTCCTCTAGGCCTGTGCGCCGGGGGCGGGAAGTAGATGGCCTCCATTTCTGGTGGACAATAAAAGGTGTCTTCATCCATCCATCGATATCCGTGCCGGCGCCTTTCATCCCGGTAGCAGACCCAGATGTCTAAGAGGCGTTAGTACATCAGGCATCAGTGGCGTTTAAAATTGATTTAGAGGAAAAAACAATGACAGATGGCTTAGCTCTTCTATACCTGTATATACGTAGCGAAAAGGAGTGACTACCTCAGGGTGAGAAGTTATTTTCTCCAGTCTTCTGCGCCGTTCGCCAGCAGCTAAACTCTCCTTGGCTTCCATATCGAGTGCGTCTAAGTTCACCGTCATTCGTTTACAGGAAAAGAAAGCCGCAGTATCTGTCACTCGCGGAAGGCAAGAAGTGCAGCCCGGCTCCGACCCTCGTAGTGAAGCTTTTGTTTCAAAATGCGCAGTATCTGAACCTCTTGCCACTAAAATAGGATAATGGTTAAAAGGGCCAAGGAGGAGGACAAAACATTTATTGAAGCAAGGGTATTCGGGGCCCGCTGGCTCCGTGGGACCCCGCACGGCCCCACCGCACTCAAACGTTCGTGTTCAATCTGTTCATGACGTCAGCAGCCCGGCGAACTCTTCGCCGGGTCCTTGGAGCGTAGTGTGGTCTCCCAGTCTTCCCAAGTCTCGAGTAGCACTGATCCGCCGAGGGGAGGAGAAGCCGGACAGGTTATTACGATATGTGACAGTATCACGTTAGGGGCTTGGTAGAGGGGGCAGGTTGGCGGGATTGACTGATAATAGAGAGGAATGGGGAGGGTCCTCGTTTGCAATCATCGTAAGATATGCTGTTCCCTGGTGGTAAGGGAGGAGTGTGGTGGTGGGTATTGTTGCCGTTCGGCGCGGATGTGTGCGGTGAGCTCAGCAAAGGTATGCATGCGCTCCTTCGAGAAATATCCCCCCCCCCACCCCCCGAGGTCCGCCTGTGCCCGGTTTTTTGACCCTCGAGTTAAGGAGCCGGCGACTTCGTTGCCGAGATTTCCCGAGTGCGCTGGTACCCAGATGAGCTCAACGCGTCGGGGGCAGTGGCGGATTGGTGTGGCTAGCACACATTTGGCAGAGAGATGTACCCTGTCTCCAGCGTAGTTTAAGATTGCAGTTTTGGAGTAATATTCCTGTGGAAGATTGGAACATTACACCACCCTATGTACGCAATGCCTCGATTCGAGTGTGCCGGAAGCTCTCTGGAACGTAATCAAGGACATGAATTCTGGATTGGAAAACATTTGTTGTCAGCATTTAGCCATACGTGGGCGCAATACTAGTAGGCTTCGAGGCTGTGGGTCTGGGTGACCTTATGAGCCCCCTCAGTGGCCCGACCTTCCGTCAGCGGGCATGAGCTGGCCAGGACATGAACATTTACGGATCAATGAACATTGTATAAGCCGCATTCGATATGTTTCTAAGATCCAGTAGATTGCTAAAGCGGTCAGGGAAGCCCAGACTTGGCGGCTAAACTCCACTGTAGTGGGCCGAACAATACTACAAGAACTACAGCTTCAGTCAGGTGAGCCACCTTACCCCTCACTAGCAAGGAACGTGATCGAGTGAACGCTTTACTCCGCAGTTGTACAAAAACAGCCCTGCACCTTCCTCCCAGCACCTCAACACTCCGCTTACTAAAACTTTGGGCCCATAATACGTATGAAGACCTCCGTGAAGCCACACTGACAGCCCAGACGGCCCGCCTTTCGCGTACATCAGCAGGTCGCGCACTGCTCTCTTCTCTACACATATCCCCAATAGGACTCCCATCTAAAGGCACCCCATTACCTTTTGCAATTCGCTCCAAAATTTTGGTACCCCCCTTCCCAAAAACATGAACCCAGAACGGGACGGGAAACGTAGAACAGCCAGGGCGCAAGCCTTACACAGACAATATGGAGAGGACCCCAGTGTAGCATACGTAGATGCAGCCACCTATACACACATCGTAAGGTACTAACTGATACGCAGGGCACAGGCGGTCCCCACGTCGGAGTTCTCCCGGGAGCGCATGCACACGTTTAAAGAGATGACTCAGGCCTACCGGGTCGAGAGACAGATCTACCCCCCACCTCACTCCTCCCTCAGCAATCACCACCAAACACTACGGCGCCGCCTCCAGACGCGAACCCTTCCGTCCCCTTACACTAGGTACCGTTACCACCCCACTCTCACCGACCCCTCCTGCACCCTTTGCAACCACCCCACTGCCATCCTCGCCCACATTCTATTGCAATGCCCGGCGGTTCCTCCCCCGTGGGGTCTGGAGCACCTCACCACCTGGGAGGAATAGGAGACCCTGCTACGCTCTGAGGACCCGGTCCGGCAAAAGACCGCCACAGACCGAGCTGCCGACGTCATGAACCGTAGGAACATGAACGTTTGAGTGTAGTGGGGCCATGCGGGGGCCCAGGGGCCTGCGCGCCCCGAACTCCTCAGTTAAAATAAACATTTTTACTACTACTACTACTACTACTACTACTACTACTACTACTACTACTACTACTACTACTACTACTACTACTACCACTACTACTACTACTAGCAGTTACTAACAATCATGCACAACTTCTCTCTGCTTGCTCAATTCTCACCGATTACACAACAGAGGCTGAGGAGGCAGCCTTTGCGCTAGCCATGACATCCACACCCGCTGCGAAAATAATTTCGGATTCCAAAACAGCTATCCTGAACTTTACCAATGGTTTAGTGTCATCCAACACCCACCACCTTTTGCGTTTTTGGCAACCTCGAAAATCTGTCACCCTTATTTGGACACCCGCGCATGCGGGCCTTCCCGGTAATAAGGAGGCTCACTCCCTGGCCCGAGGTCTCACTTTCCAGGCTGGGGAGGAACAGTCTTCCTCAGATGCCGGGAAGTGCCTGCTGTCCTTTCGTGACATCCTTACCTACCACCGCGAAAATAAGAGCACTTACGCACCCCCTACCCCGAATCTTACAATAACACAAGCTGCCCATTGGCGCAAGCTACAAACGCGCAATGCCCCATACCCCATCCTTCTCCCCGCCAGCTTTCCTGACCAGTTTTCTTCTTCCTGCAAGCTCTGTGGCAAACCTAGCGACTTTCTGCACATATTACTCACCTGCCCATCATTCCCTCATCCTCCTTCACCAGAGGTGGCCCTAGATTACTGGGAGAAGCTACTCACCAGTACCTCCTATAAGGACCAGCGCAAGATCATTACATGCGCTCTCTCTCGGATAGCCCTCCAAGGGCTTTCTTTCGTTTTTTAAGAGGGCCCTTCGTACATGGAGGGGGCCCTCAAATGCCATGTAGGAGGGAACGCCCCCACCCGCTGTAATAATGGCAGTAAATGTTTCTACCACCACCACTCTGTGTTGTTGAACTCCTGGAGCTTGAGAAAACTATTAAAAATTGCACCGATCCCTTGATGATGATCATGATGATGACCGGCTCTGCAAATCTGGAGCTGACTCGGCCTACTATATATCTCTTCGGTTCATCAAATTTTACCGCAAGCTGTAAATAGCTTGTATATTGGTTTGTAAGAAAGGAAAGGCACAGTACCTGTCAAACATCTCTGGTGGACACCTAAGCCGGCCGCCAGGGAAGTTAGACGCTGATTGATTGATTTATAGGAAGGGAAAGGCGCGGTAACTGTCTCACTTGTTTTCTGTGGACACCTCAACCGCGCCGTAAGGGAAGGGAGGAAGGTGGGTGTGAAAGTGGAAAGAGCGAAAGAGGAGCCATAGTGGAGGGCTACGGGGTAATTACGACCACCTGGGGATCTTTAACGTGCGCTGACATCGCGCAGCACACGGACGCCCATCAACCGCTTCTGCTGTTCCGAGAAGTCAAATCATTTCTGTCACAACCACAGCCTCTACCCGACCCTGCCAAGGGCCTGAATAAGGCCTCTCCGGGCCGCGTATTTGGGTTTGCTCGGTACGGTGGCCCCGCAAGGGACAAACCGACAGAGGAGACGAAGAAAGCGGGCTGTTCCGACTAGCATCTACCGCCCCCAGGAGCCGAGCAGCCTAGCGATTAGCGGCGCATGCTTTTTCAGTGGGCGTCGCGTTGGACGCGGCACTCGCTTGAGAGAGCCTATACTACTACTACTACTACTACTACTACTACTACTACTACTACTACTACTACTACTACTACTACTAAATAATAATAATACACAGTAATATTTCTCTAGTAGCTATTATTATAAATATTATTATTATTATCATTAGTAGTAGTAGTAGTATAGAGGAAGACGCGTTTCACGAAGCTGGCACTGAATTGTCTAGTTAACGGCCGAATTAACTGGCTAAATATTATCTTCACAGTTTTAATTAATAAATAATAATAATAATAATTGGTTCACAGGAAGGGAAAGGCGCAGTATCTGTCACACTTGTGTCTGTGGACACCTGAACTACTTCGTAGCCCTGCGCTACGGCTCCTCTTTCGCGCTTGTGTCTGTAGACACCTTCATCCCTTGGTGTCCACAGACACAAGTGTGACAGATACTGCGCCTTTCCCTTCCTGTGAACCATTTATTATTATTATCATAATTAATTAAAACTGTGAAGATAATTTATTTTGGCCGTTATTTTGGCCGTTACCTACAGACAATTCAGTGCCAACTTAGTGAAACGAGTCTTCCTCTATACTACTACTACTGCTACTACTACTACTACTACTACTACTACTACTACTACTACTACTACTACTACTACTACTACTGCTACTACTATTAGTAGTAGTACTACTACTACTATTACTACTACTATTACTACTAACTACTACTACTACTATACTACTACTACTATTACTACTACTACTACTACTACTGCTACTACTATTAGTAGTATAGGCTTTCTCAAGCTAGTACCGCGTCCAATATGACGCCTATTGAAAAAGCATGCGCCGCTGATCGCTAGGCTGCTCGGCTCCTGGGGGCGGTAGATGCTAGTCGGAACAGCCCGCTTTCTTCGTCTCTTCTGTCGTTTTGTCCCTTGCGGGGCCACTGTACCGAGCAAACCCAAATACGCCTCCGGGCCGGCTAAAGGGAACTATTCTGTCCTGCCGTACTCAAGCACTTTGATACCAACACCGATGAGCGTTTCCCGTGCTGTGGAGAGATCTGCAATATATCTCGCATGGTGGGGCCTTCCACTCAGCACTCCCACCTTCCCCCTTTTCCCTAGCCCTTCCTGAGAGGCATGGGAGACTGGCCTTCTCAATTGTACCACAATAGACGCCCGAAGGGATCTAGTAAAGCGGACGAGAGAAGGGGCCTCGTCGTGCGATATCCAGGACTAAGGATACTGATGTAGCAGGTCTTCACACTCAAACTCTCTCTTGAGCCTCAAAAAGTTTCCATCGCCACCCCTACCACAACCAGCCGCGATCAATATTGAACCTCCGTTTTCCAGTTCACCAGCCATGTCTCTTAACCGGAGAGAAACCGCGGCGGATGCAATGTGCTATATTCACATCATGGTGATGGTAATAACTTATTAAAACGTAAGAGTTTGGGGCATGCATGCTCATGGGCCGCCGCACGATCCAACTACACTCAAACGTTTATACTCCTGTGGGTTATGACATCGGCAGCCCATTCTGTGGCGATCATCTGCCGAACCGGGTCCTCAGAGTGCAGCAGAGTCTCGCAGTCCTCCCAGGTGGTAAGGTGCTCTAGACTCCGCGGGGGAGGATCTGCCGGGCATTGGAACAGAATGTGGGCAAGGGTGGTGGTGGAGTTGTTGCAAAGGGTGCAGGAGGAATCGGTGAGAGTGTGGTGGTAGCGAGACGCCCTATAAGGGGAAGGGAGGGTGCGCGCTTGTAGTCGTCGCCAGAGCGTCTGGTGGTAGTTGTCTAAAGATGGGTGAGATAGAGGGTAGAGAAGTGGCTCGAGCCGATAGGCCTTCGTTAGCTCGCTGAAGGAGCGCATGCGATCACGCGTGAATCCCGGATCGGAGGCTGCTGGCGCCCGGTTCAGAGACCCTCGGGCTAACGCATTGGCGGCCTCGTTACCAGGATTCGCGCAGTGCGCAGGCACCCATATCAGCTCCACATAGCGGGGGGTTAGCGGTGGGCGAGCTCAGCATGCTGAATGCAGAAACGTAAACTCTAGGATGGAGGCGAGTGGAGCTTGACACGGACGCTTGGTGTTCGCATCAGCTCCTCCAATTTTCGACCGTGAGTGCGGAATTCTTGACTGTTCATGTTTCGAATAGCCGCAATCGACGCATGAAGGTGTTAAGCACCTGTCCACCCTCTCTTCGGGTCCGTCTTCCCGAATTTGCTGATAAACTTTGAGATTGCTCTGGGAGCCGGCCACCGCCACATTAGGTCTAGGCCTAACCCTTCACTCCCCCGACTTCACGGCCCACCAACAGCGGCATGGTGCGCACTGAAGATGGGGCTACTGATACTGCATCAAGATGGGACCGGGCCATGGAGGCTCGACGTATGGCTCACCCCGATGTCCTCTCTGCCCAGCAAGCCCCCACGAGCTCGACTCATCAGCCCCCGGCCGGCACAGCCACACCAACGCAGCCTACGCAAGGCAAGTCTTCCACCGTTCTAAAGCGTCCGCCACCGTTGCCCAAGCTCCCGACACGAGACCTTAAAATCGTGTTCCGCCCCGGTGGAGGCCTCGACCTAAGTAAACACAACGGGGGCTATATACTGTCTCTAGTCACCAGCGCTCTGCAGCTACCGATAGACGCAGTGCGAACACAAGACGCCATCCGAATCAACCCCAGGCACAATTCATTCACTATCAGCACGCCAGCCGAAGACCGTGCCCGCAGATATGTACAACTAGAATCTATAAAGATAATCCACCAAGTCTACCCAATGAAAACATATATCGCTCCTCCGGACAACGCCATTCGAGGCATCCTTTATAATGCTATCTACGACCAGACCTCTGAAGAAATTTTTACAGAGCTAAAAACGTTCAACCAAAGCCCCTCCTATCTCATCACCGATGCACGCCGACTCGGCCACACCAAATCAATTCTGGTCACCTTCATAAATACCAAATCAGTACCTAAACAGCTGCGCTTCTATGGAGCGGTCTACCACTGCCATCCATTCATCGCCAAAGCAGAAGCCTGCTTCAACTGCCGTCGCCCGGGACATCGCAGCGACGTGTGCACGGCACCCAAAAAGGACTTATGCCAACGATGTGGGGAGACCCATGTACCGACCGACCCTCCAACGTGTCCACCCCAGTGCATTCTATGCGGCGGCCCCCATTTTACGGGCTCCCGCGATTGCTCGGAGCGATTCAACAGACCGGGCAACAAGAGACTGACACGCTCGACAGCTGGTGCAGACGCCGAGCAAACAACCCGGCAATCCCGAAGCAAGCACCGGACGACTTCCACTAACCGCGTCCGCTCCAGGTCCGCCGCGTCCGCCGCTTCGACCAACGCCAGGAACCGCTCGCCATCTTTCCCGCCCCTGACCGACCAGCCTCCGCCGGAAAATAAGGTGAGCTGGGGCCCACGATCTTCCTCCCTTGTCCGAGAAAATAAGCAACTTAAAGAAAAGCTAGAAACTCAGGGCAAGCAAATTCAACAACAGAATGATCAAATAAAAAAATTCAATGATCATATTGAAAAGCTCACTCAGCAAATGCAAACGCTAATTCACAGGCTCTCACCCGCAGAGGGAATGGAAAGTTCTTGCACTCCCCTCCCAGGTCATTCCACCCCACTTCCGCCTCCTACTCCCACATGCAACAACACAGCATCTACTACTAAAACTCATACACCCGCCAAACGGAAGGCACCTCACCAAGACATTCCTACAGTGGTCGACTCCCAAAAGCCTGATCTGGTCGCCTCCATAGCTTTACTCGAAGAGAAGCTTGCGGAAAAATTTGAATCTATGACCACCAGCACGAACGCATGGGCAGCTGGAGTAGACTCGCGGATAGCGATGCTGGAGCAGCAGATGCAGCAGCAACAGATCCAGATTCAAACTGCTCTAGAAAAGCTACTCTCTACCACAGTATCTCAAATGATCCCAACCGAATCTCAGCCCCAAGATGGCAGGACGTCGACAGGACATTAAGGTGTGGCAGTGGAACTGCAGAGGCTTTCGTTCCAAGCGTAGTAATCTGCAGCTCTACATTCAATCCCTTCCGGCCGATGAAACACCAGCGGTAATCGCACTGCAGGAAACAAACTCCCCTGTAAAACTGCTCAATTACACTCCTCATACACCAACAAACTGTCCTCAGTACAGAGTGGCGACGCTGGTTCACCGCAACTACACAGCAACTGATCACAACATGGACGTTGCAGATATCGACTTCCATTTGATAGAGCTGCTTCCCAAAGAGCGGAAAGGAACGAGTCTATTCATTCTGAATATCTACAGCTCCCCAAAAGGGAAAACTGCTCCTCTAATGGCGGCCATGAAAAAAGCCCTTCAAATCAGCGCTAACCAACCATTGATAGTTGCAGGAGACTTTAATGCCCGCCATATCACATGGGGATACAAAACGACTTGCAGTAAAGGCGCCCGACTCTGGACACTTCTCCAAAATGAGGGCATAACCCTTGTCAATGATACACAACAGTACACGCGCATCGGCAACAGTGTACAGAACAACACCACCCCCGATCTTACACTCACGAAAAACATAACACAATGCTATTGGACAAACACGCAAACCTCTCTTGGTAGCGATCACTATATAATTGAGACCTCTTTCTCACTATCCTCCATAACCCCCCGTGTAAAGAGGAAACTCAAAATCACCAACTGGGATCGCTTTCGCGATCTTCGTACCTCGGCCCCGAAGCAGATAGACCACCTTACAAATTGGCTGGCTAACCTCAACAAGGACGTGAATATGGCCACCTCGGAAATGCCGTGCACACAAACCTCGGAGGTGATTGACAGCCGATTACTCCACATGTGGGAAGCTTACTCGAGCTTACAGAAGCGATGGCTTAAAAACAAACACAATCGCGCCCTGAAGTGACGCATCTCCGCTCTCATAAGGGAAATGGAGACGCACGCGGCACAGCTCAGTCACCAGCAATGGGGTCAAGTATGCGACCGCCTTGCTGGAAACCTAGGACTTAAGGACACGTGGCGGTTGCTACGATGCCTTCTTGAACCCGATCACGCCAAGAATGTACAGCAGAAAAATGTGACGCGTCTTATCCATGGCATAGACATGGACAACGACAACATTATTCAATCCTTAAAAGATACATACCTCACAACCACACCGAAGACACCCTTACCACAGTACCTTGGAACCCAAAACCATGAGCTAGACGAAGACATCACAAAGTATGAAGTTAGAGCAGCCATGCTCCAACTCCGCACTACGTCTGCTCCAGGAGCCGATCAGGTCACGAACAAAACACTTAGAAACCTCGATGAAAACTCCATCCAGGCAATAACAGAACTCTTTAACAAACACTGGCAAGAGGGAACACTTCCCTCAGAGTGGACGCACGCTCAGGTTACCTTTATACCTAAACCCGGCAAACCGCTCACTCTTTCAAACCTTAGGCCCATTTCGCTAACTTCATGTCTTGGTAAACTTTTTGAACACGTTGTCTTGAATCGGCTACATACACACATGCAAACCCGCGACCTTTTTCCTCACACAATGCTGGGTTTCCGCAGCCACCTATGCACCCAAGATGTCATGCTACAGATATCAGAAGAAATTCTCCATCCCCGACACTGCAAACGCACAAGAGCATTGCTGGCTCTAGACCTGCAAAAGGCATTTGACAATGTCTATCACTCCTCTATATTGGATGCACTATCCACTCTGAATGTGGGAAACCGAACACATGCTTACATTTCAGCCTTTCTCCGGGATCGCACAGCAGAAATTCGGTTCGGTCCCCTAAAATCCCCCACTTTTACCCTCGGTAATAGAGGCACCCCGCAGGGATCAGTCCTTTCCCCTTTTTTATTTAACATCACACTCATCCCCATGGCTAAAAAGCTGTCACAGATTCCAAACCTCTCCCATTCTCTATATGCAGATGATATCACCCTGTGGACCACCACTGGGAATGTAGGTAGCATGGAAGAAACTCTTCAGGAGGGGGCAGACATAGTGTCAAGATGCGCAGCTTCAATAGGCCTTGCATGTTCCTCCACCAAATCCGAGCTCCTGATACTCCACCCAAGCCCGCGGAAACACCACCAACCCCCTATGCTCATCACCGTAGATGGTCAGCCAGTACCACAAGTTCACAAACTTCGAATACTAGGTATGTTCATACAAGACGGCCTTAACACGTATACACTCTCCAGACTGACTAACACAACACATCAGATCACCCGCCTAATCAAACGTATAGCCAACAAGCACTGTGGAATGCGCGAGCATGACCTCAGACGCTTAGTACAGGCATTTATTATAAGCCGCATTCTCTACTCGATCCCGTATTTATATCTAACAAAAACAGAGACAGACAAGGTGGATGCTCTCATCAGACACGCTTATAAGGCAGCTCTCGGCTTACCTAAGCGCACCCCAACCTATCGACTGTTAGGCATGGGAGTTCATAACACCCTCAGCGAACTAGTGGAAGCCCACCGCATCGCCCAACTAGGACGGCTCTCCACTACCCCAACTGGTCGCCACATTCTTTCCTTTCTCCAACTTAGACCGTTAGGTCCCCCTCCAGTAGAAACTTATGCAGTTCCAAAGACAGTCCGCGATCACCTCACTGTCCACCCACTTCCGAAAAACATGCATCCCCTTCATAACCAGGCCAGACGAAAAGCGAGAGCACGTGCCCTACACAGAGCACATGCGAACGAACCCGACACGGTCTACGTGGACGCCGCAGAATATCCACACCGCTCAGCTTATGCGATATGCGCGGTATCCAGCCGCTTCGAACACATCACATCAGCCTCTATCTTTACCCGAACGTCCGTAGAAGCGGAAGAATCCGCTATAGCCATCGCGATAGTCTCTTCCACTGCCACCCTTATCCTCAGCGATTCTAAAACTGCCATACAAAATTTCGCCCGAGGCCAGCTACATGCTGCCTCTCACAAAATCTTAACTACCAACGTTCAAACACCCCGACCAATAGACCTTGTCTGGGTACCAGCCCATTCGGGCAACCCCGGTAACGAAGCGGCCAATTCTGCTGCTCGAGCATACGTCGACCGAGCAACAGATACCGAGGACCTAGGCAGTGCCAGAGATCGGCTGATCACCTACAACGACATTACACTACACTACCGGTCTGAAAGACTTCACTACCCTCCCCCACACCCCTCCTTAACTAAACCACAACAAATAACATGGAGGCACCTTCAAGCCCGCACCTTTCCCTCCCCAGCACTGCTGGCACTCTTCTCCCCCTCTACTCATCAGTCCGAATGTTCCCTCTGCGAGGCCCCGAGAACTACATTCGAACATATTATGTTCAGATGCCCGGAGTTTCAACCACCGGCCGAATGGCGCCTTACGGACAACGAGGCTTGGGAGATCGCGGTCTCCAGCTCAGAACCGGCTCCATAAAGGAGACTGGTCGACTGGGCTGAAGCGGTCGCCGTCAGGCACTGCCTGCTGGCCACCACCCGTGATCAGGAGCCGGCCCAGCCCTTGTAACGAGTATTTCGCGGCTCCGCTAAATAAAGTTTTTCACCACCACCACCACCTACGTGTGTGCAAGCGCGTAGGCGATGGCTGCTTCCTGATTGATTGCTTTAAACTCATTGCTTTAGAGGAACGGAAAGGTGCGGCAACTGTCTCACGTTTTCTGTGGACTGATTTATTTATAGGAAGGGAAAGGCGCGCTAACTGTCTCACTTGATTTCTGTGGACACCGCAACCGCGCCGTAAGGGAAGGGAGGAAGATGGGAGTGAAAGTGGAAAGAGAGAAAGAGGAGCCGTAGTGGAGGGCTACGGAGTAATTTTGACCACCTGGGGATCTTTACCGTGCGCTGACATCGCACAGCACACGACGCCTCTTCGTTTCGCCTCCATCGAAACGCAGCCGCCGAGGTCGGGTTCGAGCCCGGGTACTCCGGCACAGTAGTCGGGCGTCTTACCACTGCACCACCCCGGCGGGGCATTTTTTTGTGGACACCTTAACCGCGCCGTAAGGGAAGAGAGGAAGGTGGGAGTGAAAGTGGAGGGAGAGAAAAAGGAGCCGTAGTGGAGGGCTACGGAGTGATTTCTAACACCTGGGAATCTTTAATGTGCGCTCACACAACACCACCTGGAATAACTATGTGGTGTTGGCTGACATCGCACAGCACACGGACGCCTCTTCGTTTCGCCTCCTCGAAACACAGCCCGGCTGCCTCCGAGGAGTAAACTGAGGGGAGGGGGACAGTCGCAACAGGTTGCAGGAAGGAATTGGTGACAGCCAGAACCATTCCCTCATTCGTGCATGCGGCGTCCACCCATACGACGTCCGTTTCTGAGCCGTAGTATTTGTGGAGCGCCGCTGCTCGGTCTCGGCGGCGCTGCTCGTGATACTAAGGGTGCATTTTGGGAGGGAAAGGCTTGATGAGAAGGTCTCGGTGGAGGGGGCGAGGTATGGGAAGAAGGGCAGGGTCATTCGCAGGGACGCGAATGTCTAAAGTCTCCAGGATATGGCGAACTGGTGGAGGTCTTGGTGAGACGCAAGTATTGCGCTTGGCGATGATTGATTGATTTCTAGGAAGGGAAAGGCGCGGTAACTGTCTCACTTGTTTTGTGGACACCTCAACCGCGCCCTAATGAAAGGGAAGAAGGTGGGAGTGAAAGTGTAAAGAGAGAAAGAGGAGCCGCAATGGAGGACTACGGAGTAATTTCGACCACCTGGGGATCTTTAACCTGCGCTGACATCGCCGCCGAGGTGGTGCAGTGGTAAGACGCCCGACTACTGTGCCAGAGTACCCGGGTCCGCACCCGACCTCGGCTGCTGCGTTTTGATGGAAGCGAAACGAAGAGGCGTCCGTGGGCTTGGCGATGAGCCTCCACAAGCTCCCCAACTTTGTTATGGAGGCCGAGCTGTAGGCGTTCTGTGGAAGTATTGATTGGAAGACGTAGGGCCGTCTTGAACGCCGTGCGCAACATGACGTCCAAGGCGTCCGTTTCCTGCCTGTTGAGTCAGGAGATAGGGGACTGTGTATAAGAAACGGCTAAGTACGAAGGCGTGAATTAGACGACATAGGTTGTTCTCCTTTGTTTGTCCGTGGCATCTGAGTGGTAGGGCATAAAACTAGACAGTGATGCTCTTGTGGCCGTATCCTGGAGACATGATTTAGGGTAGCGGGGTGAGGATGGGAACGAGTAATAGGAAAGGCGCGCGCTTGCCCCGGAAGCCGCGGCAATTCCACTGGAGAAGGGGTAAATTAGGGTTGCTGCCCCGACATAGTAGAGCGATTGGGAGCCAAGTGCACTAGGCGTTGAAGAGGATGATTGCGAGGGATGAAGAGGAGGTAGTTGGAGATTGATGTGCTTAAGGATAACGGTTTGCGTTTACGCTAAGATTTCAATGCGGGTGTGTATGTTGGTCATGCTCATGTCGAGCATAAAAACCAGGCATGAGAACATCGAGTCAATTTTGTTGCCGAGTTCAATACAGTGATAAAGAAATGCGAAAGATGTCACCAATGCTTATATTTCAATCATTCATAAAAAACTTCTTTGGTTGGTTTGGTTTGTGGGGTTTGACGTCCCAAAACGACTAAAGCTATGAGAGACGCCGTAGTGGAGGACTGCGGAACTTTCGACCACCTGGGGTTCCTTAACGTGCACTGACATCGCACAGCACACGGGCGCCTTGCTTTTCGCCTCCATCGAAAAGCTGCCGCCGAGGTCGGCATTCGATCCCGCATCCTTGGAAACAGTAGTCGAGCGCCGTAACCACTGCGCCACCCCGGCGGGGGATACAAATTGTGAAATATTTGATACAATCCAGACATCTGCCCCGAGTGCTAGCCACGATGTAGAAGGGACATGTACAAAGGTGCTCCGAGTTTTTTGTAGCATTGCGCAGCGAACGTAGCCATTTAGAGAGAAATTTATAAATTCGCAATCAGCGAGCCAAAGTTCAAGGGTTCAAACCCGACTGCCGGCGGCTGCGTTTCGATGGAGGCGAAACGAAAAGGCGTCCGTGTGCTGTGCGATGTCAGTGCACGTTAAAAATCTCCAGATGGTAACATTACTCTGTAGCCCTTCGTCACGGTACCTTTTTCTCTTTTTTCACTTTCACTCACACCTTACTTCCATTCCTTACGGCTCGGCCAGGTCCCGATAAGCCCCGCCGGGGTGGTGCAGTCGTAAGACGCCCGACTACTGTGCCTGAGCACCTGGTTTCGAACCCGACCTCGGCGGCTGCGTTTCGATGGAGGCGAAAACGAAAAGGCGGCCGTGTGTTTTTGTTGTTGTGGCTGTAGGAAGAAGGAAAAGAAAATACACGGGCCTGCTACTGGCTCTGTAGCTGAGCCACCTCCGCTGCCTCGTGCAGACAGAAGAGAAAATAGAGAAGAAAGAAAAGGAAGAGGGAAAGAAAAACGCGCGCCGCAACAACCGCCGTTGTCCACCACCGAAGCGGTGGCGGGTGCAATGACGGCCTACAACAAATAAAAATTTGGTGGCAGGATAGCCCCCGCCGCTAGCGGCGGTGACCTACCTGCTCCAGCCCCATCTGTGCGATGTCAGCGCACGTTAAACATCCCCATGTGGTCGAAATTACTCGTAGCCCTCCACTACGGCTCCTCTTTCTCTGTTTCCACTTTCATTCCACCTTCCTCCCTTCCCTTACGACGCGGTTGCGGTGTCCACAGAAAAGATGTGAGATAGTTACCTCGCCTTTCTCTTCCTACAATCAATCAGTTGCCCATAGATAGTATGTGACAGATTATATGCCTTTTCTTTCCTGTGAACCAAATTATTATTATTATCAATCAGGGAGAACTGGTTTTTGGACACTGCGTCTCCTTTTCTATTCAGAGCCTTTTTTTACAGATATGTGCATTACGAAAAGGGGTCAAAAGAGTTTGCGATATTTAATGGAGAACATCTTACGCGTCTCCGATATGTTGAATTCATTCCCCTAGTAAGCAACTTGCGAGATGAACTGCCGGGAATGATTGGGAAAGAAAATAGCTTAAGACCAATGGAACGTACAATCAATTATAAAAAGAGTCCTGGTGCAACTTTAAACAGCTTTGGATGAGAGCAGTTACAAATGGTGTTGAAGAAATGAATACACTAATTGAAAGCACCTATTGAGAAGTAGTGACCGCAGATGATACAGACAATTCGAGATAAACGGCGGTTGAGGGAAATGGATTAGGGAAACTAACACTATTCAACCAAAATCCTAAGTGAAATGGAAATGAAGAAACTGGTATGCGTAGGACTTTATAACTGATGCCTATTTTTCTGCGAAGTTACAAAATGAGGCAACCGCAACAAATGGTGGCAGAGAGTGAGGCGGTTGTATGAGATTATTGTAGCTGTTGGATTTAGGTTCACACAGTTGCCACAAGGCCAAGGTTTTTGAAAATCAACAGAAGGGCCAATAGGCGCGCAATGAAAGTTGTTTATTATTATTATTATTATTATTATTATTATTATTATTATTATTATTATTATTATTATTATTATTATTATTATTATTATTATTATTATTATTATTACTATTATTATTATTATTACTATTACTATTATTATTATTATTATTATTATTATTATTATTATTATTATTATTATTATTATTATTATTATTATTATTATTATTATTATTATTATTATTATTATTATTATTATTATTATTATTATTATTATTATTATTATTATTATCCTAGAAAGGCTGTCGCCTTAAGATGCCTGCGTTGCAGACAGATTAATGGGACACCTACTGCTCGTGCGGGTTTTATAATTTTAGTAAATAGTTTCTCATTAGCCCTTAAAAGTACTCAGGAGGAGACTGCATGACGGTGATGGTGTCGTCAACGAGGCACCAAAATTCCTTTGAGAGAACCCAAAATTATTATGAGATAAAAAATACAGAATTATTTTGGGTGGAAGTCTGGGGTTTGCCCTTTCCCCCCTTGATGACTGCGCCGTGTAAAAAGAGAATGAAGCGCAACAATCACGAGGCTCGCGCTCGCGCTCCTCGTGGCGAAGATCAGTGAACGGCTCAGGTCAGGAAGGACGCTCGTGCAGTGCGCCACGACTGCTCTCATTTTCCGCCTGTGAGGCCGAACGCTCATTCGTTTTCTCGCCACCCTTTTGTTCTTCCAGGCTTGCTGCTCAGGCAAACCTCCGAGACCGGACGAAGACCATCACCCGCCAGAGCCGCGAGACAAGAGTTCCTTTACTTGGAGAGAGTATAGAGTTCCTTTACTTGGAGAGAGTATTGCTTGCCCGAGAGATCGCTCTTTGTTCTAGGTAAGTGCCAATCCCTTTCGCTATGCACTGCTGATTCTCGCATCTATATTTTTTGCGCAAGCTTTTTTTATGCTGCACTTTTGCACAGCCTTTTTTATTGGTGTCAACCACTTATCGAGCCTTCGGGCGGACACGGAGGCGGCATATGCAACGATATGTGGCAGACAAATTTACGTGCCCTTTCATAGCTTTTGGCTAGAGCATATTCAGGAACGCTGGCCAAGGTCCATTCATGTGATGCGCCAGTCGGCACATGTGAAAATTTGCTCTCGGTAATTGTTACTGGCAGCTGGGACGCGTTGTCGCTTCAGACAGGCACGCAAAAAAAAAAGTTAGGTAAAATAAAAGCATTGAAATTGTTTTACATTATCCACATTTCTGTTAACCACAGGTGCTGATAAATCAGCAACATCGCTGCAACATGATGTCCGTGGTACGAGCGATCAGGTCATAGTTTCCTTACGTAGTGAAATTCATCCGCAGCTCGCATCAGACGCTGCGACTCCCGATTATTCCTGGGCGGACGGGTGGTTCAATAGACAATGGAAGAAGCGAACGCCGAGGCTGAAAGAACGGGACCGCCATCTGCTATCATGGCGCCGTCATCCAATCCATCTCCAGCACAGATGGCTACGTCGACTTTGTCTGCTGCGCCTAAGTATGACGAGGGGTCCTGGAGGTACTGCAAAGCGTCATTTGTCGCACGTCCGGCAGGAACACGCCGACAGCATCGCAACTACAACGACATATTGATTTGCCTCTCATTGCTTATCGAACGCCGCCTTGCGACCAGTGCCAGGTCGCTATCCAGAAATGTCCCAGCTATATGACGAGACGGAGTATTCGCTTGGAGCCACCACTCAAGGATTCTTGCATGGAGATCGTCAAGTGGTAAGTTGGTGGAAACTTTTCGAGGCGGTCAGTTGCAATTATCCCCCCCCCCCCCACACACAATCTCACCCCTCGCGTAATATGTTTGTCGAAGCTGCTGTTTCTGTGCGTAAAATAAGGCGATTGGGTGCATTTGTTATCCGCTTCGCCAAAGGCATTGTTTCATTGGCGCGCCAAGACTCAGCCCGATGCTTGCGAATCCGGCAAAAATTCTCGGGGCATCTCAAGTTCCGCCTCGCGCGAAAGCTTTAATGGCTCCGATCTGCAAAATCAATGCGCTGCTACAAGGTTCATCTCCAAACCCTTAATACCCCCTGTGTTATCTCACGGGTACCGATTAACGTAATTTCTCAATAATAATAATAATTGGTTCACAGGAAGCGAAAGGCGGTGTATCTGTCAGCATCATAAGGAATGAGAGGGAGATGGGAGTGAAAGTTGATAGAAAGAAAGAAGAGCCGTGGTGGAGGGCTGAGGTGTAATTTCGACCACCTGCGGTTACCACGTAATGCGAGACACCACGCAACAGGAGTATCAATCCCCACTTCAACCGAGCAGTGCCAACGCTCACGCATGGCCTAGGGGTAGTGTCTAAGGATCAGGAGAGTCCCGGATAGAGGCAGGTGACGTCACCGTGCACTGATTGTTCTTAAGTTTGCCAGATGTCCCAAGTGCACATTACGTGGCTGAGTCGGCAGCAGCCGCTAACTCGGGCTGCTCGACTGTAACAATGTTCTTGGCTAGGTTTGTGAGGTTTAGCGTCCCAAAGCGACTCGGACGCTGAGAGATGCAGCATTAGAGGGCTTCGTAAATTTTGATCACTTGAGATTCTTTAATGTGTACTAATACCACACAACAAACGAGCACCTTGCTTTCGCCACCATCGAGATTTCATTAGGGATTCCATCCCGCACACTTGGGCACAGTGTTCGAACGTCCTAACCACTGCACCACCCCGGTGGAGCCAACATGTAAATGCTATGGCCAGCCTATACCCATTAGGCTCATGCTGCGTGTGCTTCCTTGAATAAGTTATTGTAAGGCATTACAAGATGATTTTGCACCAAGAAAGCAGCATGGGACGGCGGGAATGAGGCCTCTCGTGAGCGCTTTCATACCCGGTATACTGCTACCACCACTTCGGTCTCTGTGACTGTAAAAATTTCCTTTTATTGCTCTTTCTTGTTAGATGTTGTGAAATGTGTTCTTCTTGACTATCCTGCATAGCTCTGTGCTTGCGGAAAACTTTGCAGTAGCACTAAAAGCTGCGCGACTAAGATTCAAAGCCAGTGCTTAGATCTCCGATCGATAACTTTTGATCACCTGGGCATCTCCAACGTGGCGTGACATCGCACACCACATGGATGCTTTTTCGCCTCGGCTACGAGACGCGGCACTCGCGTTTCGTTCGCTTTGTAGGGCATGCTTAAAGATACCCAGGTGGTGGTCGAATTTACTCCTCAGCCCTCCACTACGGTGCCTCTTTCTTTCAGTTATCACTCTCACCCTTCCTGCCTTCTCTTGCCTCCCGGTATAAGTTCCACCTAAGTGTTCCACTTGCTTCCCGGCATAAGTGCCACCTAAGTGTTGCATACGCCCGACTACTGTGCCGGAGTACCCGGGTTCGAACCCGACCTCGGCGGCTGCGTTTCGATGGAGGCGAAACGAAGAGGCGTCGTGTGCTGTGCGATGTCAGAGCACGTTAAAGATCCCCAGGTGGTCGAAATTACTCCGTAGCCCTCCATTACGGCTCCTCTTTCTCTCTTTGCCCTTTCTCGCCCACCTTCCTCCCTTCCCTTACGGCGCGGTTGAGGTGTCCACAGAAAACATGTGACAGTTACCGTGCCTTTTCCTTCCTATAAGTAAATCAGTTTTAAGTGTTGCATATACTGCGCCTTTCCTTTCCTATAAACAAATTTACATTTTAAGGCGTGCTCCATGTCTTCAGTGCAAGCGTGGCAATGTTGGAGTGGTTCCTGCTGTATTCCAGGCGGCTTGCGTCGATGGAGCTTGAAGAACGCTGCTACCCGTACATCACAATGGTCGTCGTCGTCCGACCCACGGTGCATTTCAAGCCTTGCGTAACGACCCTGCAAGAGACCCAGCTAGACCTCGGATGTGACCCTGAAGCATGGCGACGATCCATGGGCCCCGTCGCCAAGGTCGGCGTTGTCAGTTGGTGAGCCTGGGACAAGTCCTGTTGGCATCTTCTTTTCATCACTATATGCGATTCGTAAGGCTAAAATTTAGTGCTGTTGTTGTTGTGGCTGTAGGAAGAAGGAAAAGAAAATGCACGGGCCTGCTACTGGCTCTGTAGCTGAGCCACCTCCGCTGCCTCGTGCGAACAGAAGAGAAATGATTTATAGGAAGGGAAAGGCGCTCACTTGTTTTTGTGGACACCTCAACCGCGCCGTAAGGGAAGGGAGGAAGGTGGGAGTGAAAGTGGTAAGAGAGAAAGAGGAGTCGTAGTGGAGGAGACTACGGAGTAATTTTGACCACCTGGGGATCTTTATCGCTGACGTCGCACAGCACACGGACGCCTCTTTTCGCCTTCTTCGAAACGCAGCCGCCGAGGTCAGGTTGGAACCCGGGTACACCGGCACAGTAGTCCGGCGTCTTACCACTGCACCACCCCGGCGGGGCAACAGAACAGAAAATAGAGCAGAAAAGAAAAAGAGGGATAGAAAGACGCGCGCCGCAACAACAGCCGTCGTCTACCACCGAAGCAGTGGCGGGTGCAATGACGGCCTATAACAGATAAAATTCGATGGCTGGCTAGCCCCCGCCGCAAACGGCGTTGACCTACCGTCCCAGCCCCGTAGGGCCAGAAACTGCCACCCTTCACCTCCTTAGTGCTTGTGCACTACTACCCGCAATCTCGCAAAAACCCGATGTCTGAAGCGGATTTTACCTTTGACCTTTCCAAATGCCTTATGTCCCCACAGAAACAAATGTCACAGATACTGCGCCTTCCCGTTCCTGTAAACCAGTTATAGATCGCCCCGCCGCGGTGGTGCAGTGGTAAGACGCCCGACTACTGTGCCAGTGCACCCGTGTTCCATTCTGACCGCCGGCGGCTGCGTTTCGATGGAGGCGAAACGAAGATGCGTTCGTGCGCTGTGCGATAGTGCATGCAAAAGATCCCCAGGTGGTCGAAATTACTCCATAGCCCTCCACTACGGCTCCTTTTTTCTCTTTACCTTTCAATCCCACCTTCCTCCCTTGTCCCAGTTCAGGTGTCCACAGAAGTATATATGACAGATAGCGCGCCCTTTCTTTTCTGTAAATCAAATATTTATTAATTCATAGAACGCCGGTGAGTTTCAACAAAACGCTGGTGGTGTTCGATAAGGGCCGCGCGATATACCGTGTGCAGCTGCAACGCTTATTCTTTCGAATTTCTCCGCTTCAGAATCTGCAGTGCTTTCGGAAACTTTAGTCCTGCAGCAATACTACCGCAATTATCGCAAAAACCCGATGTCTAAAGCCGATTTGCTCTAAATTAACTTTGAATAATTATACAGCAAACATAATCCCGTAAAAACGTACGTCCTGCATGCTGCAGGATATTGTGTGATTATGTGAGTTAAACCGTCTGTATTTCTGTATTTCCGTCCTAATCTAAGATGTCTGGAACATTGGCGTACATTATATTGTAGGAAATATAGAATGGGCTGACCTAAGCTTACGAGTCTAAACATCAGTCTGCGTGAGCTGAGCAGCATTTGCCACGGCAAGGTGTGTGTGCCATGCGATTGTGCACGATGAAGATAACAGCAATGATAATTGTTCCACAAGAAGGGGAAGACGCAACATCTGTCACACTTGTTTATATGGACAACAGAACCACGCCTTAAGGGAAGGAAGGAAGGTGAAGTGAAAGCTGATAGAGAGAAAGAGGAGCCGTAGTGAAGGGCTGAGGTCTGATTTCGACCACCTGGGGATCTCTAACATGCGCCGACATCGCACAGCACACGGATGCCTCTTCGTTTCGCCTTCATCGTTAAAAATCCCCAGATGGTATAAATTGCTCCGGCGTCCTCCCCTATGGCACCTCATCCTCTTTCTTTCACTCCCATCTTCCTCTTGCTGTTACAGCGCGGCTAAGGTGTCCGCCCAGAAGTGTGGCAGATACTGCGTGTTTCCTTTCCGATGAGTAAATTTACGTTTAGATTGAAAGGCACCGATCTAGACCGGGAGCGCAGGTAGAAAGCTTTACTGTCACTGCTCTTTCCGGCAGCAACCATGTAGAACAGTCCAAAAAAGTACCTAGCGCCTGCGGCATTGCACAGCTGATAAGCGAATCGCGATACGGACTCGACGATGAAAGCCGCAGGTGCGACCTGCAAGAGATTAATTTAATTCAATTGCTCAGAAGCAGCGCAGCTATACTTCTTAGAAAGCCATGCAGCATTATCAGACATTTGGTAAATGAAAAAGCAGCAGAGCTTTTATTCTATCCGTCTGGCTGCCGTTGGATGGATAGTAATAGGTATGGTAATAGGATGGTAATAGGTATGGTAATAGGTAATAGCTCCAGCTGTAATCTTCGTACTGCAGCTACCAAAGCCATTCACTTGCGCGTTGGACCTTGAGTCGAGAAGTGCTCAAACAAGCACTGTTGGTATATGAAAAATACTGACAACCAAGTGCACTTTCTGGGCAAAATTTGAGTTCTGAGTATTTAACGTTTTAGTAGATTGGTTGGTTTGTTTGTGGGGTTTAACGTCCCAAAGCGACTCAGGCTCTGACAGACGGCGTAGTGGTGGACTCCGGAAATTTCGACCACCTGGGGTTCTTTAACGTGCACTGACATTGCACAGCACACGGACGCCACTTCGTTTCACCTCCATCGAAACGCAGTCGCTGAAGCCGCGATTCGATCTCGCTTGCTTGGGCACAATGGTCGAGCGCCTTAACCGATGCTGGCCGTATCTCTTGCCAGGCGTTACACATTCTACGTTCTACAGCACCCTCTTCCACATCTCGCTTACTTCTTTGGGCTCCAGCCCACGAGTCGCTCAGCGGAAACGCCCTGGCACACACTCTCGCTCGAGATCTCAGCTGCCGAGCCGAGAGTATGATCAGCCACCCTGCTTCCGCTGACACTAATATATTACGCGCTTCTCTACTCACCACTTACACGGACATACTCCAGCACTACCGACTCCAAAGGTGCACATATCCTCCCGCACACCGCGATCTAACAAGACACGAGGCCATCCAATGGCGCAAATTACAAACTGCCAGCTTTCCACACCCCCTCTTATACAGCAAGATCTTTCCGGGTCAGATAGCCCCCACGTGTAAACACTGCTCAACTCCGGCTACACTCATACACATGGTGTGGACTTGTACACATTACAACACAGACAACACAAACACCCCAGAGACGTGGGAGTCTCTCCTGTGTACTTCCGAGCCAGCAGACCAACGCTGGCTTATCCAACGCGCGGTGGAGGCCGCGGCATCCCAAAGGATCCCCGCCGACCTCCTCTAAGTCAGCGCAACCGGCCCTTTGACTGGTCCCCTGTTTTTGGGCGCAATAAAAGAGTTCACCACCACCACCGCTGCGCCACTCCGGTGGGGCAGACGCCGTAGTGGAGGACTCTTAAACAAATTCGACCACCTCAGGATTTACGTGCACTGACATCGCACAGCACACGGGCGCCTAGCTTTTCGCCTCCATCGAAAAGCGAGAAACCTTCTACGGCGCGCATTGTGCCGAAACCACTGCCATCCTAGTGTGATCACCAAACGGCAGTATAGACTGGCCTCCAAGATAGGGGCGAATCAACGCTGGTTTCAGATTACGTCATTTTTTTGTCACAACGATTTTTATTGCGGCGTTTAATAATAATAGTTATAATTGGTTCACAGGAAAGGAAAGGCACAGTATCTGTCACACATGTTTCTGTTTACACCTGCGCCACGCCGTAAGGGAAGGGAGGAAGGTGAGAGTTAGAAAGTGGAAGGAAAGAAAGAGAAGTTGTAGTGTAGGGCTTCGGAGTAGTTTCTGTTTTTATATTTTCATCTATTATTAAACACTTCGCTATTAGTGACCGTAGATCTTTTTTGCTATTAGAATGCGGAAATTATCGGCATATGTCAATTTAATTTTAATTTGTCCTCAGCGTTTCCTCAACATATTGCTCGCCCCGCCGGGATGGCACAGCGGCAGAGGCGCTCGATTACTGTTACCAAGGAAGCGGGATCGAATCCCGACCTTGGCGGCTGCGTTTCGATGGAGGCGACACGGAGTGGCGTCCGTGTGCTGTGCGATGTCAGTGCACGTTAAAGAACCCCAGGTGGTCGAAATTTCTGGAGTCCTCCACTACAGTGTCTCTCATAGCCTGAGTCGCTTTGGGACGTTAAACCCCACAACCTTAAAATATTGCTTCTAATCTCTGAAGACTAACTGAATTTTATGCCTTGCCCACAGGGGCAGCCGAGACAGCCTGCAATCCATCGTGGGCGGCGGCGTACACCACACCCCACAAGAGCGCCCTCTCCAGTTGCTGGCATATCGCGTCCGAGCACCTCCACGTGGACGCATTCGGTCTCGGCAGCTGCCTCGTATGCAATGCTTCTGTTGTCCGAGTCGAATGCGGCCGAGCCGCGTCGACAGCGTCGCAACTGTTAGCCCTGCCTTGCTGCGAGGTGACCAAATGCGAAAAGCCCAACTAGGCTGGTGGACACCAGCCACCGCCTGTATATGGACGGCCGCACGAAGATGACTGCACGCAGCTCATTGTCAGGTAAAATTTGTCATTAGTACTCATCAGGTTATTTACCGCTTATACTTTATAGGTGGACATCACTGACCAATTTTTCTGGATAATTGTTCTAGATACGGCGTTGACGTAGCTAGTAATATTAGGTTTGATGAGACTGATTAGCGCCCGTGACAAGTTAACAACACGCATTTTAAGCATGGCCTGCCTAGAAGGAATTATTAACGCGATGTTGTTCAGGGCCCCATGTCGCAGACAAGCCGGTGTCGGTGTTGTTCTTCACAGTTGTAACACGAAGTCTGCAAAGAAGAAAAGAAATGAAAATTCTTTTCAACGTACAAGGAGTCGGACTCTGGCTCCTAAGATTATGAGAGGAGCACGCAGCTTATACCTCACACAACTACGTTGTTCGCTTCGAGTAAGGCACGCCAAGATGTGTTGCTTTCCCGCACGGCTGTATGCTAGTGAACGGCTGGTTAAATAAAAACAAAACTATTACTAAACTAATAATTAAGCGAGAAACAAACGACATTTCCTCTAATTTCGCACTTTGCTTACTTGAGACACCCACCGGAAAACTGGCGATCGTACGGTTGCTGCGGTACAGATGGAGCGCAGACAATATAAAAGCTGCACTTAGTCTATGCTTTGCAGTACGACAGTGTGCCAATGAACAGCTGTGTAATTAGAAAGAAAATTAGCGGAATGAACAGGCGACGTTAAAAGCCCTATCGCGTCTATTCTTAAGGCGAAGAGTTAGCCTCCCCTAAATATTGGGCATGTTTTGGTGCCTTTTTCTAAATGAACACAACGCCCCGGCTTTCTTAACTTTCTGTTAACTTTCTATATTCTCTTTATGTGCCGCGTACACAAGTTAATTTGACTCAACTGTTATGGGCTGGATATAAATTGCATTGCACTCAAGCTGTAATATTGCCATAGGTCGGAGGTAGCTGTTTCATGCATTTTGCTTCGCCATGACCACTGAGGAAGAAACCTCTACCTCGGGGTTTCGAAGCTATATGATAACTCAACTGCGTATTTATAACCTGTATTAATTGTTAATAGAGGATTTTCTTTAAGTGACGTCATTGCGTATAACGTCATGACCACGTCACGAGCCGTTGATCAATCGGGGTTTTTCTCATAAAGTAACATATGTAGCTACCGTGTCAAAAAATGTTGTTGACAGTTGATATGTATTTAGTTAATAGTGGTTGGATGTAAATAATTTCAAACTCACGACCATATATGTAGGTTTATTATATAAATTTCTTTTTAATTTTACACGCGTAGTCATTCGTAGACTAGAGTTCATGACCAGTCCTCCGTTTCAAGCGTGCGGCATGCCACTGCAGCTGAGCCTCTCCTTGGGCGGCAAGTGCTGCAACTGCGGCCCGCAGACTGAGCGTGCTACATTTCTCCGCACTGGCCACTCTCGCCTTCCTCTTACATGTTTACTGCCCTCCTGGTGGTTGCCATGGCAGCCACTCTCTCCATACGTATTATTACACCTTCGCCACACTCTTCTTCCACTGAAACCATCATTCGAATTGTTTCTGGCGGTAACCACCCTCCAGATAGATTCACACGCGTCTCCTATGATAATCACAATTCATCTTGTTTCCTTTGTAACTACTCTCAAGTTGCACCGAATACTACTAGTACGACTTGAATACCAGCAACGAGCACTTAACAGGTATAGATATTGTGAATCAGTAATCATTCCGTTCTCAAGTTCGCGTAACACTACAGTCCAGTCACTTTCAATGTTTTCAGTGTCTGTTCACTTCTTTGTGGATAGACTACCCTATAGATCCTCGCTGTCCAGGTTTTGTCCACTGAAAGAGGACGAAACAACACCTTAGTTCTAACCGATCGACACCGACCGAATAACAGTCATCGTGGGGATGCTTCTCGCAGGTGCGGAGAGGACAGCAGGAAGCAGATCCTCGTCGGTGACGTGGCAGCATGCTGAAGCTGCCATTCAAAACCGTGGCTCCCGTACCAGGTGCACGTATAACGGTTACACGCCTGCAGGTCCCCAGGTTGCCGTGCAGCACGTGGTTGACCCGTCAAATATGGGCCCACACCTCTGAGCAGTGGACTGCCTCTGCGGTAAAGACACGTTAGTGGTAGTGCTCGTGTGTTGACGGCGCAAAAGCGCTTACGGCACGCAGCCTCGGACATTGTCGTAGTCCTCGCGGCGGATGAGCGTAGATGAAGCGCGGCATGGAAGAGAGGGACGAACCTTAGGGCTCGTTCTCGTCGAAGAAGACGTCTTCCTTGTATGGCAATAAGCCACGCTTAAACGATTTTTGAATACATTATTGTGTTAAATTCGAAGAACGAATGCCTCTACCTCATATCTGTCTCGTTGTGTTCCTATTTTATACATAATGTAAACCACGTATATGCTGCTGTAAGCGGCAGAATTCTGCCGCTTGATGCCGCATTTGTACAAGGCCTATTTTTAATCATTGACTGTCTTTGGAACCTAATCGTACGGGAAAGTTAGCGCAAAACAAAAGACAAACACAAGAGAGGAGACAGGACAACGCGCTTCCGGTCTTCCGTTCCGCTTCCTATCGCGTTGTCCTGTCTCCTCTCTTGTGTTTGTCTTTTTTTTTGCGCTAACTTTCCCGTACGATCATGAACCAACTAGCCCAGCAACAAGTTCTACTTCAGTATCTTTGAACCCTAAGTTTAGAATGGAAATGTTAGCCACTAGATGCAACATCTATTCCGGCAAATGGCCGTTATTGGTGTATTTGGTACAATGTGCCAGCGTCCCAGGCCGGCGGCCCGCCGTGGTGGTGCAGTGGTAAGACGCCCGCCTACTGTGCCGCAGTTCTCGGGTTCGATTCCGACCACGGCGGCTGCGTTTTGATGGTGGTGGTGGTGACAAACATTTATTTATTTGTGGCCCAGGCACTCACATATCTAGGTGGAGCTCCTATTCCGGAGCCCCTGTCGCGTCTAACGCCGCTCGCGACCAAGGTCCGCTGGGACTCTAGGTAATGGCAGCTGAGCAGCGCCGCCTCCCAGGCCTCCCTAGAAGAGTGGGTAATGAAGGATTGGGAACGATGGGGATTGGAAGGACAGGCCCAGACCATGTGGAAAACGTCCGAGAAGGTCGCTGCACACAGGCTGCAGCCCCCATCAGTCTGCATTGAAATGTTTCAAGACTGCCGGGCACAGCATTGTGTTGTGACTGTCCTTATGTAGTAATTTCTTTGAATGTGATAAGGTATTGGGTTGGCTCAGAGTAGCCATTCCGAGCAAGTTTGAGTGCCCGGGGAGAGAGCGCGCGGACCGCCTGATCGGCTAACTCATTGCCCAGGAGTCCCTGATGGCCGGGAGCCCAGATGAGGTTACAATTTGAAGGGTCGCTGGAAAGACAGCAATTTTGTAGGATTCGTTTGGCAAGAGGAGGTATTCAACCCAGCTCATAATTCCGACAGGCCGCCTTGGAGTCGGTAATGATGTGTTTCACTTGGGGGAGAGAGAGGGCGAGCGCATCGCGATTTCCTCCGCGTGTGTTGTGTGGTAGGCGGCGAAACGAAGTGGCGTCCGTGTGCTGTGCGATGTCAGCGCGTTCCCCAGGTGGTCAAAATTACTCCGTAGCCCTCTTCTACGGCTCCCCTTTCTCTCTTTGCCCTTGCACTCCCCTTCCTCCCTCCCTTACGACGCGGTTCAGCAAGTGTGACAGATAGTGCGGTTTTCCCTTCCTGTTAACCACTTATATATGTATTTCCTCACTGTAAACTACACTGTGCACCAGCGTACCTTGTCTGAAGCGTTTTGAATATTTTTCTCCATAGGTCTTAGAGTGTTACCTAAATGCTAGAAAATTCTATGTAAGACATTACAAAATCTTTCCAGGGCGTAATATTGAACAGTAAACAGTACTGTGCGCCAGCATCTCGGGGTCACCTGAAAGCGTTTGAAACAATTTTGGGCTTTAAATCTTGAAAACAGTGTTAAATGGTCAGACATACCTCGAGCGATTTCGGGAAAAACGACAGAAAAGTACAAGAGCGAGGTGCGAAAAAGGCGACTGCCCGTGTACTCAGCTCAGGCAGATCGCGTCATCTCCGGACTGCCATATACAGGTAGTAGCCAAGAAATTGGCACGTTTTCTCTCCCGATGGGCATTCAAGATCCAATCACTTACCATCAATTCAACAAGGAGGATCCCATTTTCTCCGGACTCAAGTAGCCAAGCGTCATTCATGACCAGAGTGGAGCCGGCCTCGTCCACGAGCTCTCTGGAATCACTGGTGTCTGACCTCATCCTCATGTGCAGTACAGTCTAATGATAAAGGGACTTGAGACGGCTGGTTGCCGCGCTTTACAAAGAACTGACGAGAGAGCTGACGACAAACAATTTCACCGTTTGCTCCTCTCGAATAAGCACATCGGGATGCCCATTCTCACCAGTGTTTGGCGACGGGGCTTTCTAAAAATGTTAAGGCTATGCAGTCGCACGTTCATTTTAACTGTGGACCGTACTGTACTTGTTAAAAATATCCCCTCCCCGGGGAACTTATGAACGGAGAGCCTTGAAAGTTAAATTTTGATTAAACACGCGCGCGCGCGCGCGCGCGCGCGCGCGTGTGTGTGTGTGTGTGTGTGTGTGTGTGTGTGTGTGTGTGTGTGTGTGTGTGTGTGTGTGTGTGTGTGTGTGTGTGTGTGTGTGTGTGTGTGTGTGTGTGTGTGTGTGTGTGTGTGTGTGTGTGTGTGTGTGTGTGTGTGTGTGTGTGTGTGTGTGTGTGTGTGTGTGTGTGTGTGTGTGTGTGTGTGTGTGTGTGTGTGTGTGTGTGTGTGTGTGTGTGTGTGTGTGTGTGTGTGTGTGTGTGTGTGTGTGTGTGTGTGTGTGTGTGTGTGTGTGTGTGTGTGTGTGTGTGTGTGTGTGTGTGTGTGTGCACGCGCGCGCGCGGTGTGTGTGTGTGTGTGCGTGCGTGCCGCACCTAACTGTGAACAAGGTTTTAATGCGTGCGATGATCCCTATCTTAGGTTAAACAGCTCTTCACAGGGGCTTGCCTATTGTTCATTATTTCGCGGTCGATAGTTTAGTTTGGACTAATTAGCGATATTTTCGATTATTTTTTTTAATAACAGAGTCGACGTAAAAGTTGTAGATCTTCTCAAAAGACGGCGATCTCTATTTTATTTTGTCATCAAGCTGGCGTTTACGGAAAGTTTTCTTTCATTGTGAAGTGAGCGGCATCTGGCAAAGAGGTAGAATTTGCGAATACTGACTAGCATGTCTCACAATGCAGGTATGCTACTTTGTTTTTCGGCTTCAATCTGTCCTCTCTTTTTAGCTCAGCCACGAGAGAGGTCAAGTGGTGTATTTATTTATTTATTTATTTATTTATTTATTTATTTATTTATTTATTTATTTATTTATTTATTTATTTATTTATTTATTTATTTATTTATTTATTTATTTATTTATTTATGTATGTATTCATACTGCAGGCCAATATGTTGGGCCAAACAGGAGGGGCAATACAACAAAAATATTGGAATATAGAGCAATACAGAGCAAAAAAGGATAAAAAACTGAGGACAAAAGTTAAACTCTGGTCGCTGTAATGTAATGGGCAAAATTCAAGAACACAGTTCCACTTAAGGAGCCTTTGTTCCGAAGAGACATTCCAGTTCTTTTATGAAGTCGGTTGATTCATAAACATTTGGTGGCAGTTCATTCCAATCGTTCACAGTCTTAGGGAAAAAACTGTTCTTGTAAGAGTTTGTTTTTGCGAAAATTGGAGCTAGCGTGTGCAGTGTAATATGTCGTGTTCTGCTAGTAGTAGCTTTCTGAATGCATTTCGGAAGGTTTAGGGGAATTTTTTCTGACAGACATTTATGAAGAAATAGAAGTCTACTTATTTTCCTGCGTATGTCTAACCTGGGAATCTAATGTTCTTGCATGTTCTTGCGCAATGGTAAGTCACTCTTAACAAGAGTAAGATATAGGTATGGCAGAATATAGTTTATATTGCATTCTTCTCCAGCCTCCGTTTGTCTTCTGTTTGACAATTTTATATGCTAGACAGAGGTACGAAATAATAGAAAATCAGTGTATACCACAAGCAACCGATATTGTGTATTGCAAGTTCTTACGATTCTGAAAGTAATGCGATCGAAGGCGCTTGAGTGCTGGCCCCTAGGTAAAACCGGTCACCACACTTCTACACTTCTATTTTAGTTCGGTGTCGCAGAATCATAAATCTCTCCGCAACTTTTATTTTCTTCTAATTCGAAAAAGCCTAATCAGGTGTGTTCTCTCTAGGCATTATTTTGCCTAATGAAGCCGAGGTCTCTCAAGTGTATTTGGCTTTATTATTGCCACATTTTTTGCGTCCTTTGCTCATACGCCGTGGGGTATCCCGCCAAAAAGGGCTGTATTCGAAAGCCGTTTCAGCCCCGCAAATTTTTGAACTCAGCAGCCCGCACGGAAGACTGAAAATGTGAACTGAATTGCTTTATATATCTAAAAATAATTCACAATTAAGCAGACACGCCTTACTTGAAGCGAACAAGTATTGAAGCAATTTCATTACGTCAGTCAAGTGTCCTGAAAAGCAGAAATTTGCTATGATTATAACCATTGCCACTAAGTACAGTACGGCCCAGTGATAAAGGGAACATGACGCCAAGCTCTTTGCGAAGCTTTGTGCCGCAGGCGTTCCACTGCAGTACCTCGCGCTGAGTCTCCAAAGTACGGTGTGTGCTGTTGCTCTGAATTTGAATTCATAAAGAAACGCTACGCTCGGTAATTGTTCAGCTGGTCCTCGTCGAAACGTTTGCGGCGGTTCACTGCTGCCCATTTACGTAGCCTTGTAGTTTGGACCGCGAAAATCGATCACACGTGACATTGTGTGCTGCGACCTTTTTGGGTTTCCCGATTTACGACATGGAAGAGGGAGTGTCACGAAATCGGCGCGCAGCGTGAAAGAAGCACGCTGGCGACATCGCATAGAAAGTTTGAGAATGTTGGAGAAACGTCTCCTTCTCCGCGCGAGGAGAGACCGTAGCCCTGCGCGCATCAGCGTCGCCCCCAGCTCATCACCCAGCGGCCACGGTGGCTCAACCGGCCGGTAACGTGCTAATCCTCTCGAGAAAGGTCTACCCCGCCTAACCCAATGACGACGCGTGGCTCGGTGGGAGGAAAAGGGACGATTAAACAGCGCAAGTAATGTGTATGTGTGAGCCGGCCTTCATCATCATCATCATCATCATCAGCCTGACTATACCCACTGCAAGGCGAAGGCCTCTCCCATATTTCTCAACTTAACCAGGTTCTGTGCTATCTGCATTCACTTGACCCCTGCGTACTTCTTAATCTCAACCGCCCACCTAACTTTTTGCCGCCCCCTGCTACGCTTTCCTTCCCTTGAAATCCAGTTTGTTACCCTAAGCGACCATCGGTTATCCTCTCTTCGCACTACATGTCCTGCCCATGTCCATTTCTTCTTCTTAATTTCCACTAGAATTTCCACCCACTCTGCACGCTTTCTATCTCTTAATGTTACCCCTACCATTTTTCGTTCCATAGCCCTCTGGGTTGTCCTCCACTTAAGTAGAACTCGCTTGGTTAGCCTCCACGTTTCAGCGCCATAGATGAGTACAGGTAAGATGCAACTGTTATATACTTTCCTCTTGAGCGATACCGGTAAGATGCTAGTCATAATCTGCGAGTGCTTGCCAAATGCGCTCCATCCCAATCTTATTCTTCTTGTTATTTCCTTTTCGTGGTCCGCATCTGCGGTTATTACCTGTCCTAAGTAGACATATTCACCTACTACTTCCAATAGTTCGCTGCCTAATGTAAACTGCTGAGCCGGCCTTAGCACTTTGTAACGCACAGACTCCGTGCGCCTATCTATTGAGGTCGCGTCACTTGTGCCAGCCAGCCAGTGTTATAGCGAGTGTTGCGATCGAGTGTTGCAGTGCTACTACTCGGCTCCCGGGGTCAAGCTGCTGTTCGGCAAGCCTGTGAGGGAGCGGCGCTCGTCTACAGGACAGCCACATCGTGACCCTCCAGACGTCGGTCTGTGATAATGCCCAGTGAGCAATTTGGTGTTTTTTGTTTGACCGTCGTGTATTGTTCAGTGTTTTAAAGTCTCTGTCCTTTGCCCTCTGTATCGTCTTTTGCTGTGTATAAAGATTGTTTTGTTCGTTAATTCTGACTCCGATCCTTACTCTGGCTCGAAACGGCGAAAGCTGGGCACCAAACGGCCACCTCATTATGTCACTACAGGTAGCTGATTTCCGGCTGAGCTTGCCTCGAAAGTCGAGGACATTTTCTTTTAGGCCGAAACAGCTGCCCCACTCACTCTAAGGGTAGCTGGGAGTGTGGCGCTTCGTTAATAGTGGCGCTTCGTTAATAATTTCTAAATATTAACGGGTCACATGAGATATAACATACGTTTATTTTAAATCACGACGAAAGGGTGGTCGAGTCACTTAGGTGACTCTCCTAGTCCAGGGTGTAACTCCCAAATGTGATTTTTGGATCTACAGACGTTCACTGCTACTTCGGTGTGCCTATTCTAGTAGAAATTAAGAAGAAGAAATGGACATGGGCAGGACATGTAGTGCGAAGAGAGGATAACCGATGGTCGCTGAGGGTAACAAACTGGATTCCAAGGGAAGGAAAGCGTAGCAGGGGGCGGCAGAAAGTTAGGTGGGCGGATGAGATTAAGAAGTTCGCAGGGGTCAAGTGGATGCAGCTAGCACAGAACCGGGTTAAGTGGAGAAATATGGGAGAGGCCTTCGCCCTGCAGTGGGTATAATCAGGCTGCTGCTGATGATGATGATTCTTAGAAAGGCGATCAGACTTTCGGAAGGAGAAGAGTAGAGACATGCAACATTAGTCATTATTTGGCAGTGATGGAAGCCATGACTCATAGAGCACATTCAGAAGAGGCAGCATCAAATGAATAGGTCGTCTTACTCCAGTTATTTGCAATCATAACCAAGTAGTGAAAAATCACAATAGTGTATTTCACACACTGCAAACCCTAGCCGCACAAGAAGAGGCAAAAACCGAGAAGGGAGGAAAAAACATTTTGGGAAACACGGATAGCGTCAATTCCACGCTGCCATTTACTGGTAGTAGGGATGTAATTGGTGTGTTCTCTCCCCTGAGGAGCATCCAAGGTCCAATTACATCGCGTCGGTACAATCAGCATGATCCCATTTTCTCCGGGCTCAACAAATCAAGCGTCATTTATGACCAGAGTTAGGTTGGACTCGTCCACTAGCTCTCTGGAAGCACTGTGTGTGTGTGTGTGTGTGTGTGTGTGTGTGTGTGTGTGTGTGTGTGTGTGTGTGTGTGTGTGTGTGTGTGTGTGTGTGTGTGTGTGTGTGTGTGTGTGTGTGTGTGTGTGTGTGTGTGTGTGTGTGTGTGTGTGTGTGTGTGTGTGTGCGTGTGCGTGCGCGTGCGCGTGCGCGTGCGTGTGCGTGTGTGTGTGTGTGTGTGTGTGTGTGTGTGTGTGTGTGTGTGTGTGCGCGTGTGCGTGTGTGTGTGTGTGTGTGTGTGTGTGTGCGCGTGCGTGTGTGTGTGTGTGCGCGTGCGTGCGCGTGTGTGTGTGTGTGTGTGTGTGTCCGTGCGTGCGTGCGTGCGTGCGCAGTTGTTCCGCTTCCTTTATTTGTTGAGTTAAAGGCACGTATTCTATATAATTTTGATAAGGAAATAGCACAAAAACACCATTTTCTGCAATCCCTCTTTATTGATCTGTTTTGACGAGATAACCTCGTTCTCTAGCTTTCTTCCAATCCCTTTGCTGGAGACCATACGCAAGGAAGCGGTTTTTCGGGTTGTCCGCGAGGAGCTACCACGCAAGCACAATCTCTGCCGCCGCAGCGATCTCCTGGTTTCTGTCGCAGCATACACTAAAGGTAAGGGAGAAAAAATTGGAAATTCGCAGTCAGAGCAAGTAACAAGAACAAAAGCTTACTCTTCATGCACAGATTTCCGCCTAATGAATTGTTACTACCTGTTATTATATTGTTACGGGATAGCTCAGCTTGGAGCAGAGGGCGGACACGGAAGACAAGGCTTTCAAACAGAGGTTTTCTGCAGGCACCAGCCGACTCTGTTGAACGTCGTCTTCTCTAAAACTCACGAGAGTCTTCTTCTTCTTTCCTTATGCGTATGCACCGCCTAATGTGACACTACCCCGCCGGCTGAAAAGCACCGTCCCGGTGCGTACTAGCGTCCAAACCAGGGTCCGTGTAGTACGGCTTTAGGCGTGCAACATGGACCGTCTCGGTGCGCGGTGTAGAGGTATGGCGTGCGGGATGCAAGGGCGCAATTTCGTATTTCACTGGTGTCACTTGTCGTAAAATACAGTGGGGTCCTGTATAACGGGGCAAAAGTTTTTCCAAGAGGCCAACGCGGCGAGCTGGGGTCCAAAGCAGCACGAGAGAGCCGCAAGAATACTGGGTGTTGCGATGACAGAAATCATAGCGACGTTTCTGATAGTGCTGGGAGGCTGCGAGTCGATTGCGAGCGACAACGCGGGCAGCATCATCTCGGGCTATGGCGTCACGAGCATATGAGCTGGCAGTGGTGACAGACGGGAGCAGGCTGTAAAAAGGAAGCAGAGGTTCACGGCCGTATAGAAGATACAAGGGGGAGTAGTAGGTAGTGTCGTGACGCGACGAATTGTAAGCGAATGTCACAAATGGCAGCGTTATGTCCCAGTCACGGTGGTCATCAGAAACGTACATAGACAACATGTCAGTCAGTGTCCGGTTAAGGCGTTCGGTAAGCCCGTTCGTCTGTGGATGGTAGGCAGTCGTGAAAGAATGGCGAACGTTGCACAGCTGTAGGATCTCGTCGACTATACGAGCCAGAAAGCAACGGCCACGGTCGGTGAACAGTTGGCGGGGAGCTGCGGACGAGTATAACGTCGTTGAGGAGGAAAGCAGCGACATCAGTTGCAAAACTGGTTGGGACAATATCATTAGAAAAGACTACCTTGCTCCTTCAATGCTTTCATTCGAACCGAATGCGGTTCCTTGGCTGCGTCGGGCTACCTTAGCACCTTTGAGAGAAAGACATCTTTCCAAAGGATGTCTCAGCAATGTTTACCAAATGTCTACGAAACGTAAAAAGACCGAAAGGAACTAACAACAAAAACGATAAGTGAAATAAATTGACTTTATTTTTCAAAAACAAATTCTTTTGCCCCGCACCTTAAAAGTGATTGCGCCTGGTTACTTCCTTTACCACTTCTACTTCGCCTGACCGCACCATCCAGGACTCCGTTCTTTAATCAGTGGCTCACCACGCTTTTTCTCACCATGTTTTCATCACATTATATGTAATGCGTCAAGCCCTAAATGTAAATGTAAATGTAACCTCATGCTCCCTGGACGTGTACCTAGTTTCCGAGTGCTTATACTATGAGTCAACCAATCAGGCCAATGTATCTACAACCGTTAAAGTTTGCAACCAGCTTACGCATCTAGTTCGCCGCATAGTCAATAAGCACGCCGGGCTACGAGAGGGTCAAGTCAGGCAGCTTGTCCACGCATTAGCACTTAGCAAAATTTTATATACGATTCCTTACCTTACACTAACTTGTCGCCAAAGACATCAGATTGAGGTTGCGCTTCACATATTGTACAAGGCCGCCCTTAACGTCCCTGTACATACGTCCACGGAGCGCCTATACTCTACGGGGCTGTTCTTGCCCCTGGGAGACCTCATACAACAACATCGCGACCGGCAAATGGCACGTCTTTCTAGCACCAACCAAGGACATTGGATACTACTGCAGGTTGCACTCAAACCTATAGACCTCCCTATAATTACCCTTCCTTTTTCGCTCCCGGATAACCTCAGAATAATCCCCATTCCAAAAAACGTTGCACCCGACACTAACACAGGCAGACGTTCCGCTCGCGTTTCCAACCATGTTCACCCGACAGATTCCACAATCATCTACACAGATGCATCACGAACTAACGTCGGAGCGGCTGCTTACTCAATTCAGAGCTGTAGCGATGTAGTGACGCATACCCTCGGTCCTTACATAGATCCTGCACAATACGATTTCAGAAATCACGGAAGCGGTTAAAACCTCGCAACTTGAAAGACTCAGCACGACGCGAGTGGGAAGAGCTACGCTAAGTAACCTTGGAATAGCCACAGACAGGGGGCAAAAGGAAAGGGTTGACATTGACAGGAAAATCAGGGCACACCTAAGAATCCCTCCCCTACCCAAAAACATGCACCCTGAGTTTAATAGGGAAAGGCGACAGAAAAGGGCGGAAGCGATAGAAACAATATATCGGGGCAAACCCCCAAATGAAGTTGCCTACGTAGATGCGGCAGGAAACAAAGTCGATACATGACCATAGCGGCGGTAGATGGGGGAGGCACCCTCATCAGGGTGGCTACCATACTAGGGAAGGAAACCGAGATAGCGGAGGAAGCTGCGATAGCGATCGCTTGCGTTGGCACCAAAGCTAGATATATTATTAGCGACAGTAAAACTGCAATCCAAAATTTCAGTAGGGGGAGGGTAAAACCCCTTACCACCAAAATTTTAACACAAGGGGTGATTGATAGGATGATCAACATCATCTGGACCCCGGCGCACGAATCTGTCAGCGGTAACGAGGCGGCCCACAGTGCAGCCGAGATCTCTACCTTCGAGCTGTACAGGATGGCTCGGCTCAGGCAGAACATAATAGAGAAGGGCGATTAATCTCGTATCAAGACATTACAGAACACTACAGGCAATGCCGGAGGCGTTTCCCCCACCAAACACGGCGGTAAATAGAGGTCAGGCAATGGCGTGGAGACGCCTGCAGACTGGAGTATATACCCAAACCCAGTATTAAATAAACATATCCGATCGGACTGCGAGGACGATAAATGTAAAAAGTGTGGGGCGAGAGGAACCCTCGACCATATAATTTGGGAGTGCGCTTACTCCCCAGGCAGGGCGCAAAACATTAGCTGTAGGGAAGCCTGCGAAACCTTATTGCGAAGCTCGGACCCTGAGCTGCAACTCACCGCCGTCCAACTGGCAGCAGAGGCCGCCGGCGAAACCAAACCGGCCAGCATCTAATGCGACCATCCCGTGCGGCTGGGCCGCTAAGTCCCCTCCCCCTTACAGGGGGGGGGGGGGGGGGTGAGACAGAGCGGCCCAGGCGGTGTGGTCCTTCTCTGTTGGACAATAAAAGTTTTCAACAACAACAACAACATAGATCCTCCTCCTACAGCGACTCTCGAGACCCTATCAGTAGTTACCAGTATTCAAGACCTCGCACAAGCACCCCCTAACCCTTCACGATATATCATATACACTGATTCAATACAAGCTATACGCGCCATTCACACGGGTCGCATTCCTGAAGAACTACACGATGATCTACACAGAGCTCTTACCAAACTACGTCCCCACACTGTAGCACTGAGGTGGATTCCTGGTCACGCTGGAATCCCAGGCAATGAGGTAGTGCACCGCCTCGCCCGCGAACTTCAACACCGGACGCCTGGGATTCCCTGGACTTATCCACCAACGTGGGACACTACTCTTCACTACAAAAAAGAAATCAACGTTCACTACGACAACATTAGAGAAACACTCCGTACACTTCCTCTTCCTGATAAATCTCTCACTACCACGCAAATCCGCATTCTTAGACGCATACAACTAAATACACTGCTTACTCCTGCCCGATCTTTTCTATACAGAATCATCCCCTGCATGCCCAAATTGCCCAGAACACTATGCAAACTTGGAGCATTGCATCTTTTCATGCGCTGTCGCCCTCCCATCTCCTCACTTTCCACACCCTCCTCCCCCAACGTGGCGGGCTTGGTTAGCCTCTGACCAGCTGCAAGATCAGTTGGCCTTGGTGACCCTGGCCCAGGACATTCTTAACGCTTAATGCAAAGAGTTAAATAAAGTTGTTTCCTCCTCCTCCTATCGGCTTGTTCTCTCTTTTGAGTTATTCTGTGCTTTATCTGAATCCGCTTGCTTGCTTGGGCTCTTATCCCTTCTCAGTGCTAGCGCATCGTGACGAATTCCGAATGCCAACTGCTGCCAATTATTTGCCTTATTTGTGAGGGTGTAGGGACGCGCGGGGTCAGCACCAGCTGCTTGTTGAAGAGAAGGAGGGGGCACCGGAACGAGTGCCAGCAGAACAGGCCGCTCGGCCGGACGCTGCGACCGCCGCTCCTCCAGCTTTCCTTCCACAAGGTGCTTGAAGCATTATACGATGTTTACTGCTTTGTTTGTAATTTCATACCCTACCGCATTTTTTTAATTTCAAATATTGCCGTCCACTCGAAAACCAGTCTTGAGCGGAGGCTCCCCGCTGTCTCCGCACAGACATGGTTAAAGAAGACTATTACGGTTAAGTGAATTCTACCAACTGAGATTCTATTTAATATAAAGAATTAAAAAGGAAGCAGGACACGCGACGTAAACTTAGCAGATATCAAACAGAAGATAAAGCGGGAGGCCTCCACCCTGAAAATGAACTGAATAATTAAAAACCAAAATCCGCTTAACCTTACATGTTCTCTTCTTTAGCCCTGTCTTCGTCAATCTAAGATACGCACATCTTAGCCCAATCTCAAGTACATATTAAAGAAAACTTTTGGGCACTTTCCAAACCTCCGCGTTGGTTTAGCCTCCCTCTAACAGCACAGATCTTCGCCCTGCGTCCATCCCGTGTATTTCACTTTTTTAATAGCGCAAGCTCTTACTCATGAGAGAGAGAGCAGAACTTTTTATTTATTCCAGCGGATGAAGAGGCTCCGGCCCTCCGTCGCTTGGGATGGATGGCGGGTGCCCCACCTCAGACGCAGGCCGGCAGACGTTGTTGGCCGGCGGCGTCCCAGGCCAGCTGGACGGCGGCTAGCTGGAGCTCAGGGTCCGAGCAGCGCAGCATGGTCTCCCAGAGTTGCGGCGTCAGATTTAGACCCCTCCCGGGAAAAAAGGGGCAGTCGCAGAGGATGTGTTCGAGGGTCCCTCTCGAGTCACAGTTTGCACACAATTCAGCTCTTTCTCCTGGGAGCATATGGCTCACCAGGAGCGGGTGCCCAGTCTGAAGGCGACGCCAGGCGACGGCCTGCCTGAAATTTAGGGTAGGGGCTGGCGCAGCAGCCACCCGTCTACTGAGTCTATAATGCTGCAGAATTTCTGTGTAAGATTTGGCACACTCTATGGTCCCCGCTCCAAGTCCCCCCTCTCTGCCGCCGGCTCGGTGGTAGAGCCCTCGAGCCATGGCATGGGCGGATTCGTTGCCGGGAACGCCAGTGTGCGATGGAGTCCAAATCAGCTGTATAGTTCGCGAGATTGGTGATTGCTGTAATATTCGAATTGCCTGGGGAGCAATCAACCCACGACTGTAATTTCGTATGGCAGTTTTGCTGTCGCAGATCACGAAACGCGCCTTTGTCTGGGCGCAGGCTAGAGCTACAGCCACTTCCTCAGCTGCCTCAGGATATCCAGTTTTCAGGGTGACCGCGGTGATCGGTCTACCCGACCCATTCGATACCGCTGCAACCATAAAGGGGCTTGCCCCTCCGGCAGCATCTACAAAGGCTACTTCCTCCGGTGGCAAGCGGCTAAATTTCTTACTGAGCATTTGAGCTCTTTTTTCCCGACGCTCCGTATGGTGTTCGGGATGCATGTTTTTTGGCAGCGGAGGTATCCATAGCCTGTCCCGTACAGCCATGTCTATTTCAGATTTTGTCTGAGCGCCTCCCCAAGTGTCGATGCCCAGTTTTTCTAGAATGGATCTGCCTGCGGCGGTTAGGCGGAGCCGTTCTACCTGTGAAGTGCGCACTGCTTCCGCGATTTCATCCCATGTGTTATGGATGCCCAGTTGCAGGAGGCTAGCGGTGGAAGTACAGCGCGGGAGTCCAAGGGCTCTTTCAATACTTATGCGGATGAGGCTCTCTAATTTCTGTCGTTCTGCTGCCTCAAAGGGGTAAGTATGGCGTAGAATAGCTGATTCGACTAATGATAAATGCCTGGATTACGCGCAGAAGATTTTTTTCCTTTAGTCCTCTGCCTTTACTCTAAACTCGGCGGATGAGGCTAACTGTTTGAGATACATGCCGCTCAAGCTTTTTAATAGTTTCTCCATTGTAGCCATTATCTTGGAGAAGGAGACCTAATATACGGATCTGCGATACCTGGGGAACTTGATGTCCTTGTACCGAAATCTGTATATCCACTTTACGCTCTTTCTGCAGGCACCGTGGATTGTAAATTAAGAATTCTGATTTTTCCGGCGAGCATGTAAGTCCACGTTCTACTACAAACCGCACGATCGTGTCCACCGCCTCTTGTAGCGTGTGTTCAATTACGGCATCGCTACCCCGGCTGATCCATAGTGTAATGTCGTCAGCATAAATACTAAAGTTTAAATGAGGGTAACGTCGTAGTTGTTCTGGTAATTTTGCCATTGCTACGTTGAAGAGAAGAGGCGAGAGTACCGAGCCCTGAGGAGTACCCCTACTGCCCAGAGGGAAAAGTGACGATGTGCTATCGCGAAATTTAAAGCGGGCACTACGCCCACTCAAAAAGTTTTTGATGTAGTTATACGTTTTTGTCCCTACATTCAATGCTGATAGGCCGTCCATGACTCCCTGGTGTGAGTTATTATCAAATGCCTTCTTTAGATCGAGGCCAAGGATGGCCTTAGTATCTTTACTCTTGGACCGGATAATGTCATGTTCCAACTGAACCATGAGGTCCTGAGTCGAGAGATGAGAGCGGAAGCCTATCATTTCCCGCGGGAAAAGGTCGTGTCTATCAATATATTTGGTGAGCCTGGTTAGGATAACATGCTCTAGTAGCTTTCCCAAGCATGATGTTAGGGATATTGGCCGTAGATTGTCTATCCGAAGTGGCTTACCAGGCTTGGGTATGAGAATAATGTCAGCCGTTTTCCACTGCTGAGGTATTTCCCCTTTCTCCCAGCGCTCCTGCATAAGCTGAGTTAGTGCAGCTACCGATTGGTCATCTAGGTTTCGCAGCATTTTATTAGTGATACCATCTGGACCCGGTGCCGTGTTGGTTCTAAGCCGAAAAATCTGTGCTCTTACTTCTGCCGTGCTAATAGGGGCATCAAGCTCATCATTGGCGTCCCCTAAGTAATCAGGAAGGGGCATCCTGCTTGTATCGCTAACATACAAGTCTTGCAACTGTCGAAAGAACTTCTCGTCATCTCCTGGAAAGGAGAGTCTAATCTTCATGAGGTTAGTGCTTACTTGAGCTTTCGAGCTCTCAGGGTCCAGAAGGTGACGAAGAAGTCCCCAGGTCTTAGGCATGCTCATATTATTCTCCATGTGTTCGCATCGATCCCCCCAGTTTTGCTCGCATAGCTTGAAAGCGTAATCTTCAATGGCCTTATTATGCCGAGCTATCTTGCGCCTTAGGTTACGATTCCACCGCTGCCCCTTAAGTCTCCTTTCCATTCGTTCCTTTGCCTCCCACATGCGGAGAAGATGACTATCCACTAAATCCGGAGCGTTAGCGTCATCGAGATATTTAGTTGCTGCCTTGACGTCAGACTTTAGTTGTGCAACCCACGTGTCGAGGTCGGTTATTTTTCCTTCATTGTCGCCTGTCCTGTTGTCCCGAAATTTGTCCCATTCCACTATCGCCGGCTTTGCACGACGTTTGGTGCCGGGGCCACCCCCAAGTTTAAGCGCGATTATGTAGTGATCGCTACCGAAGTTCATGTCCGTGTTGTTCCACTGGGGACTGAGGCTGCGCCTAGATAGTGTGAGGTCGGGGGACATGTCGACGCTAACACTGTTCCCAATTCGTGTCGGACAGGTAGGATCTGTATGTATAGTGCACCCTAGGTCTTGTATATCCTCCCACAACTGCCTCCCTTTAGGGCAAGGTGTACAGTATCCCCAC
Source organism: Amblyomma maculatum (assembly GCF_055883805.1). Taxonomy (NCBI): domain Eukaryota; kingdom Metazoa; phylum Arthropoda; class Arachnida; order Ixodida; family Ixodidae; genus Amblyomma; species Amblyomma maculatum. The sequence goes on from NC_139351.1 coordinate 95,557,003, forward strand.
GCAGGGTGTCTTGCATTGAAATCACCCATAATCACTAACTGATGTTCCCCGCTGACTTGCTCTGCTTTTCGGAGCAAAGTCCTGAATCTGGCCTTGCGCTGCCTCGGTGAGCTGTAAATATTGAGGAGGAAGATACTGGCCCTAGGACTGGTTCCCAGGATAATCTCCACAAAAACACTTTCTATCTCTGGCGATGCGAGGTCGTGTTGTACTGCTGCCATATTTCTTTTAACTAAAGTTGTCACTGCCGCCCGCTCCCCCTTATCGCTGTGGAATGCTTGGTATCCCGAAAGTTTAGCCGGGCCCCCGGTTTCCTGAAGTGCTAATGCGAGAGGCGCATGTTCTATCGTTGCGAGGAACTGCTGCAGCACCGGCCGTTTCCTTCGGAATCCGCGACAGTTCCACTGCCATATCTCATACTTAGCCTTGCGAGCCATGTTTACTCGCAAGGGTCTGTTCGATGTTCCGCTGCCAGGCGTTGATGCCTAGCAGCTCGTTCCGGAGTACTTGAGACTCCTCAGCTTGTTTTTGCACTGCCCCCACAAGCGTCTGGAGTTGGGAGGTGATTTGATTTAGGGAGGCGGCCATCGAATCTAGCGCCCCTCAATTCGGGTCACCCTTTCTTCTACTGATTTTTCCTCGGAGGGATCCTCGCGTACCTTCCGTTTTACAGGTGGAGGGCTTGCCGTGTCAGTGATCATGCTATCCTCTATAGCGTTCTGCGTATTGGGCCTGATATTGAGATTAGCGGCTGTGCCAGATCTGGACTGCCCCTGCTGTTGCAGATTTTGAATTTGACCTCAAAGGGAATCTACTACCCCATTAGGATTTTGTAGCATGCTTCTAAGCTGTCTATTTTCATCTCTTAGTTTTGCCAATTCCTTCTGGGAGACCATATCTGCGAAACTCACCCCCTGCTGCTTCTGGCTGCCGCTCCGCCACCAGGCGTCCGCCGGGTCCCGTGAGCTGGAACAGTCCACCAGTTCCGTCTTGTTGCCGTCTAGCCGGGGAAAGGATTCGTCCCTGACCTTGAACTCTCGCCCTCGCTTGCTCTTTGATCTGCTGCGCCGACCCGTCGGGGGTTGGTCTTGAGCTTGCGGCTGTTTATGTTGCTGCTGTTGCTGTTGAGTCAGCTTGTCCCATGCCTTCTTCTTAACGTGATGCGGGGTGCGATACATTTCCTTGCACTTCTTGTCTCCGAGAATATGGGCTTTTCCACAGAGCATGCACTTTGGCTCACAGCGATGCTCCTGTGGTGGGAGCTCCATGCCGCACCCCCTGCATTTTATGTTGTCGGGGTCCGGGCAGACATCTGAATGGTGTCCAAGTCTCCCGTACGATTCACAAACTTCATATTTCTTGCGACAAAGTTGGCACTTCAGAGGCATGCCTCCATAGAAGATCCATCGGGGCACCTCCACTTGCTCGAAGAGCATAAGCACCGTCTTGGAGTCTTTTCCAAGCCTCCGGGCTCCAACTACTCGAGGATTGTTGAGGCAATTCAACATGTCCAAGATGTACTCCACGGAGTGGTATAGAGGTATGCCATGTATTACGCCTTTCCCACAATATTCAGGAGACGCTAAGTAGGCAAATGTGTCGATGCGATTTTCTCCGCAGGGGATGTGGGTAATTTTTGAATACTTTTCCATCTTCTCTTTTTGGCTGGTGCCAACCATAATCGAGTTTTGCTTGTGGTTGAGTACAACGACGTCGTCCTTATTTTTGGAGGGATAGAGTCCTGCCGCCATCTTCACCGCGTCTATCGCGGTCACTTCTCCACCCTGTAGCAATTTTGTTAGGCCGCCTCTCGGCCGCAGAATGATTTTGTACGTGCACGGCGGCAAATGCGTACGCAGCGTCTCTATTGATTGGCGTGCTAAGCGTCTGCCTTCCTTCGTCGTAGATGTTTGCTTCGTCTCGCATTTTCCTTCGTCTGTCTGCACCTCAGCGATCTCGAGTGGTAGCGCCGTCGACTTCCTCACGGTGAACCATGAGCCTTGTATCATGTCCTCGGGGCTTATATTCTCTCCATCAACGATCTCCATGTTTGTCATTTCCTTAGAGTTCGCCCTACTTCCCGCGCCGTGCCGTAGATGTGCGGCGTCGGCGTCAGTGACTCTGCCGCAGCGTTCGCCGCGGCAGCTCGGTAATGGCGGCTCACTAGAGTTAGCTGATCGACGTGGTCCGTGAAAACGAAAAACCGAAAAATCGGCGGGAAACAAGGTTCACTTGCCGAAACAGGTCACTCCGCGTGGTCCTTGGAGCTTTCTTTGTTCCCTGACGAAGAATCTGGTGGGTAGCTGGTCAATTTCCGCGACAGGTGGCGAAAATTCACAGAGCCTATGAAAACTGTGTCCGCACTCGGCGGCCACTCGCAGCGCCCCCACCTCGTTCATTCTCTTACTCATGAGCGATGCGCCGAAACCGGGGGGGGGGGGGGGGGGTCTGACGTCACACCACGTGACTAGCTACAGCTACGCCAGCCGCTGCGCAGTCTCGCCTCTCACCTGATCACGCGGCTCCTCCTCTCCTGCGCACCAGCTACTCTCGCAGATGCAGGGGGGAGGTGGTGAAGGGTGGTAGTTCCTGGCCTTACGGGGCTGGGACGGTATCAACGCCGATTGCGGCGGGGGCTAGCCAGCCACCGGATTTTATCTGTTGTAGCCTCGTCATTGCACCCGCCACTGCTTCGGTGGTGGACGACGGCTGTTGTTGCGGCACGCGTCTTTCGCTCCCACTTCTCTTTCCTTTCTTTATTTTCTCTTCTGTCCGCACGAGGCAGCGGAGGTGGCTCAGCTACAGAGCCAGTAGCAGGCCCATGCATTTTCTTTTTCTTCTTCCTACAGCTACAACAACAACGCCCAAGCACTCTCATTCTACTTCGACGAACAACCACAACCAACCATCGTCGTATGCCCGGTTTTCGGGGGGCTCGACGGCTACCCGGAAGCAGAGAGCTCGGGCTAGTTGGTGAGCCGCCTCGTTACCAGAGACGGCAGCGTGAGCGGGTGTCCAAATTAACTGAATTTTCCTATTCAGCGTTCTTTGGGTGAGGATTTTCGCAGCCTCCGGCGATATCCCCCCTTTTTCAAAATTTTGAATGGCAGTTTTGCTGTTGCTAATTATGAACTTGGCTTCCGTTCCTACGCAAGCTAGAGCTATCGCAACTTCCTCCGCAGTCTCTATGTTGCAGCCTCTGATGGCTGCCGCGGATACCGGCGCCCCTCGGCCATCGACTACCGAAGCTACCGTGGCACCTGTTCTGCCACTTGCCGCATCAACATAGATGACTTCCTTCGCTCCCATGTTTTTGAACCGTCGCTCTAGAGCTTCGGCTCGTTTGGCCCTTCTTTCGACATTAAATTCTGGATGCATATTTCTAGGAAAGGGAGGGGGACTACTAAGGCATTCCTGATTTCACTATTAATTGTGACTTTTTTTTAACTCCTTTGTCTGGGTTGAGGCCTACATTTGCAAGGATTACCCTGCCTGTCTCGGTCGTGCTTAGTCTCTCTAATTAGGAGACTCGCACTGCCTCCGCCAATTCTGCCCACGTGTTATGCACCCCAAGTTCGGGCAGTCGTTCGCTCGAGGTAACCGTGGGCAGTCCTAGCGCCTTCTTAACGCATCTTCGAATCAGGCAGTCTAACTTTTTCGCCGGCCTTGATGTCCAGGTAGGGTGGCGTAACTAATTCTGCTTATTACATACGCCTGGGTTAGTTTTAGTAAATTTCTCTCCTTGAGGCCTCTTCCTTTCGTGGCGACCCTCCTCAAGAGCCCGAGGGTTTGCATCGCGTAACTTTATAATTTTTAAGGACCTCTCCGTTATGGCCGTAGGATTGAATGACCATCCCCAAAATCTTGATCTTATCTACTTTTGGCACCAGTTTGCGCTCCACCTGAATATGGATGGATGGATGGATGGATGGAAACAACTTTATTTAATAATAAAAAAACGTCTTCCAGGGTGGTCCCCTACTAGTCCAGGAGTCCACGGGCTTTTGCTTCACATAGAGCCTGATCTACCAGCCATTTCTGACCGGCGGGTTGAGCTGTCCGCAAAGCAGCCTCCCAGGAAGAAAAGGTGGGATGGGGGATGGGGGGCACTGCCTGGGGGGAAGGCCATTCCAACAGGTAGTGGAAAAGTGAGGATTTGGACTCGCCACAGGTGTCGCAGTGAGGGGGCAAGCCAGGGTGAAGGCATGAGAGACGGTAGGGGGAAATGAAACAATCCGTCTTCAATTGTTGTCATGTAGCACTGGATAAGGGTGACAAGGTGCTGTGGGGTGGTGGCAGTGTCATGCGGTTGTGTTTGTAGAATGTGGTGATTTGATGGTATGTAGAAAGGGCCGATGCGGCCTCCTGCGCGGAGTTGGGTGCCTGATCATCCGGGGCTCGGGTAGAGAGTTCTCGAGCCAGCGCATGAACGCAGTCATTACCGGGGATCGAGGCATGCCCTGGGATCCACGTTAGATTAACCGTTCGGTCGAGAGAAGTGGCGGTGGTAAGAATATGATGCGCGGCCAGTGTCGCCACGCCGTTTAGGTAGTGGCGGTATGCCGCCTGAGAATCTGTAGAAATCTCGGTAATGTATTTATCAATGGCTGAATGGGCAAGTGCGAGTGCGATGGCGGCTCCTTCCGCTTCTGCAGGGGAATTAGTTCGGATAGTGGCGGCGGCCCCCTCTCTGCCATCCTCGTAGGCAGCGACTGCAGTGAAAAATCGTACTTTAGAATTCCCTGCCGCGTCGATATAGAGGCTATCAGAGCGGTTGCGGTATCTTTTGGTGTAATAGCTGGCTCTAACTTTCCGCCTTCCCTGACAAAGGAAAGCGCCCATGTTGCGTGGTAGGGGCTTCTGGTATATGTGATCATCCGTTCCCGGAGAGATCATGAAAGGTGTAGCACTTGCTGGGGTGGCGATGGGCGGATTGAGACGGAGTTGTCGCAGTAGGCATTGTCCTGTTTCCGTGCGACTCAGGCGGGCTAATTGGTTGGTGCGTTGAGCTTCTATTAATTCGTTCACGGTATTTTGAGTACCAGTGGCCAGCAGACGTTCTGTGCTAACCGCCCGTGGAAGACGTAGGGCGGAGGTTAAGGCCATGCGTATTAGGATGACCGCCTGCTCTGTTTGGCGCTGAGTGAGTATATGATATGGGAGGAGGTATGTGATTCGGCTAATGATTAATGCATTAGTCATATTGAGGGTTTAGCGTTTCGACAGCCCATGGTTGCGCGCAGCCACACGCCTGATTAGTCCAGCTACCTGCTTGGGCTGTCTTTGCAAGAGTTTAAGGGTGGTGGTTGCGTCAAGTGCGTCGTTAATGAGAAGGCCGAGAATCTTCATCTGAGACACAATGGCCACTGGGTTTCCGTACTTGTGAAAATCAATGGGGGGGGGGGGGGGGGGGATCTCCGGGTATGGGTTTAAGCTGCAATAGTTCCGATTTAGTTGGGGAGCATCGGAGGAGTGTGTTTTCTAGATAGGTGGTGGTGGTGTCTATGGCAGGCTGCAAGCTATCCTGGGCTGTTCCAAGGGATCCGCCTGTTGTCCAGAGGGTTATATCATCTGCATACATGGTGTGGAGCTCTGGGATAGTAGCAAGGGCCTTTGCTAATGGCGCTAGGGCCACATTGATAGGAGCGCCCCTTGAGGTGTTCCGCGGTTAGGCGGGGGGAAAGGCTGGGAGGCAATATCCCCAAGGTAAAGTTGTGCCGCGCGTCCCTGAAGAAAGACCCGAACACACTGCCATACGCGCGTACCGCAGCCCGTGGTGGCTAATGTCGTCAGGATATGGTCATGGCTTATCGTGTCGAATGCCTTGTGAATATCCAGGGCCAGTATGGCGCGCGTAGAGGCTGTTAAACAATATATACGTTCTGCCGAATTTCGATCAGAAGTTACTAGTATGATCAACACCATAGCTGCCGAACAAATCGGAGCGATGCAGAAACAGCTCATACAATCCATGACCCAGAGGATAGAAGCCACGATCAACACACGCTTGGACAAACATGAAGCCGGCATCAACAAGCTTTTCGAACTTGTACCCCACCAGGAATTGCCTCGCAAGCAGCGCGTAGTTCAACCCGAAGCCTGCTCTCATTCAGCGTCTGCAGCTCAGCAACATGGCACGGAACAATAGCATGCGAAAACGTCGGTGGCGACGCCAATCCACGACGCAAACAATAATTTGACAATGGAACTGCCGCAGCATACGCAGAAAACAAGCGCAACTAGCAGTATATATCGCAAAGTCCACCTGAATATAAAACTCCCTGCTATTCTTGCAGCGGAGGTACTTTCGGTTATAAACAAACAACTCACATTTATGCGGGGAGCACGAAAGTCCCCTTGTCGCTGCCTGCCGGCGTTCCTCCGTACTCGCATCGCTCCCGTGGCTAATCCAGAAGTTGATATTTTTTTGTTATTTGGCGAAGCATGCTTGCATTTGGCAGAGTAAAATGGTCAGAAAGCTCTAAGAAATACGAAAATAAATGCTATTGGTGCTTACCCATGGTTTGCAATAAAGTTGGCTGTTTCTGTTCACGTCGTACACCCTGGTCACAAAAAATGGATGATATCAACAAAAATTTCGTGAAAGCCGTCTATTGTAATGCGTAGTGCAACCTTACGCAAGGCGTAAGGATAATAATAATAATACTTTATTTTCCTTTACTACAACGCATCCGATGTCCAGAAAATTCACAGGCTACCGCAAGCCGAACTTTCAGTCTGGTTGTTTACTTCGCAATAGTGCTACAATTTCACATCACTGGCTGTACAGTAACCAGAAAGGCATGCCGTTTGTGAACTATTGTAACTTCTGGGTCTCTAGAAGTGACCTAATTGAGGCTTCCTGGTGGACAGGTTTTCCCAGAAAGCTTGGAACGCCATGTCGGAAATTCGCACAACTCGGCTACCGTATACTGAAGCATATAAAGGAGCACTATTTGCGAACTCTGGCGGGAATAAAGTTCTGCAGCATGAACATGTATGTGCCTGTTCTATTTATTTAAACACTAAACTCAAAATAGGTAGGAGATTTTATGGCGGTTACTGTTCCGCAGATCGGGTCCCGCCATGGCGTTTTTGCTAATTGCTCGTGCGTCCTGCGATTTACGCGATCATCTACTTCGTTCACTGTGCACGGAGATGCACTGTGTTGTCACTTACATTCGCTCACAGCAATCGCCTAAAGCCCACTCGCAAATACAACTGAGTCGATTTGTCTACTCCCGTGACGTGAGACGGCGTCGGCTGTTTTATTCTGATAATAACATATATATCCTTCACAAACGCTCATATAATTCAAGGTGGAGTTAGAGCCTCCTTTACTTTTTTAAACCGCTAACTTCCGTTTCGATTTCCTGGGCAGGGAAGCCCCGTTTCACTACAGCAGACAACCACCAAGGCACCTTTAGCACCTTTGTTTTCGGAAGTGTATGCCGGCACGAAAAAAGTGCTCCACGTAGTCTGATGCACGCAAATCACATCACTTCAAAGCTCAAAGACACGAATATTTCCGTCTTCTTCTTCTTCTTCTTCTTCTTCTTCTTCTTCTTCTTCTTCTTCTTCTTCTTCTTCTTCTTCTTCTTCTTCTTCTTCTTCTCCTTCTTCTTCTTCTTCTTCTTCTTCTTCTTCTTCTTCTTCTTCTTCTTCTTCTTCTTCTTCTTCTTCTTCTTCTTCCTTGATGTTTGGCACATACCCACGAAGGGGATTGGCCAGGGTTCAGTGTGGACTGCCAAATGTCCTACACAAACTGAATTAGTGTACTAAAGTAATTGACAACTAAACAAAATATTTTCGTCTAATGAACAGCTAAATGACTTCTTTCTCGGCCGATGCACGCGCTCAGCTCTTCTAGCGATGCTCTCAGTGCACAGTGGCGCCGCAGTGCGGCAACCGCGAGCGGTATATGAAGCTCTCATGTAACGATACGGAGACGTTTCATGACCAGGGCCCGCATTCCGAGTTTGCGTCGTTATCGAACTGTCGCTATCTCACGTGACCTCAAGTCATCTGATTGGTCGAAACGCCGGAACTGAGTGTTGCCACTGCGGAACCGGAAGAGGTGGCAACATGTTCTGGCGTTTCCACCAATCAGGTGACTCGCAGTCGGGGAGATAGCGACACTTACGATAACTCGGAATACGGGCCCAGTAAGCATTCACAAATTCTGTGTAAGCATTGAAAAATTCTGCCCATAACAAAGCGTTCAAAAATAGGCGACTGCAGCGCCACCGCTTCCTTTGTCAATGGTGACGAATTACCAAAGGTGGTTCTGTTTGTCTTTCAAAGGTACTTCCTTTGACCCCTCACCTGAAGTGCTCCCTTAGAGCTGCGCGTTGCACTACCACTTTAGTGAACTGTATATACCACCCACATCATAACTGTCGTGCATGCGGAAGAAAACAATCCGTAAAGAGACAATTACATTTGTGATTGAGGCTTCCGTCTTGGTGGGTGAGCTCTGAAAAGAGAAAGGAAGGAATGAGATCGCAAAATAAATACCATCACTTCACGAGCGGGCTTGCACACCGCTGCAGTGATTTATACGAGAAAGTCGCTTACAATATTCCGCTCAGTTATCAATCGATATAAGCAGGACAAACAGGCCAGTGGGGGGATCAAGTGTTATCCGAACACAAGCCCACCTTAAACATTGTTGCGTACGTCATTATGAATTCCGATAATGAAGTAGATATGCAATCAGCAAATACCAAATTCAAGAACTGCAACTCGTACATAAAACGAAAAATGCCTGATATAAAGACTCGAAAGTAATAGAAAACTGCATATGCAACTTGCCAGTCGGCAGCGGTTTACAGACGCAATCTGCACCCAATTTTGGCTTCACACTGCATTTCCAATGCGAACAGGCTACCGAAGATTGTCTTGGCAGATATGCCACCACTCTCTTGTTCATTCATTGTAGCACAGAGTTCGAAAAATGTCTCCGTCTTCCCCGTGCGCTGTCTGATTTCTCAAGCATGGACTGAGGCTGAACGATGCGTGCTAATATTTGCAATACGATCCAATTTTGCTATGCTGCCTTGAGCAAGATTTTTCATATTTGCTCAGCGCACTACAAGGACGGTAACAAATAGTCATGTAATATTTTTGTTTACAGGGTGCGGAAAAAGAAGAAAATATTCATTGGCTTTTGTCTCACTGGCCATATATAAATTTTAAAAGAAACCAGCAGGCTTTCCCAGCCCTAGCAGGCATAAATGCCACTTTTTTTTTTGTTAAATATTTCTATATTTTGGTTCCTAACGTAAAGATAATTATTTTAGAAATGTAGATTCTAGAAGAATGCTCTGAAAAAAGCTAAACACATCCGGTTAAATCAGAACTCGCAATAATCCCTCTTCCTTAGTGGTGACCTTAACATTAGCATATAAGTACAGCAATGAACAAAGACAGTTTTGCGGGAGTCTTACAGTTCAGCGGAATTTCAATCACTTTCAACAAAATAACACTAGTGGCCTCATTTTTGGTATCTACAGGGTTTTGAATATTTGGGGGCTGGGATTTAAAACATTCCTATGCAAAATCTACTACACCATTCGAGCTGAAATAACGTTCACAAAGTAGCAAAATATTGTCTACGTTATCTGATAAGTGATTCAACATCGGTACTTGCCTAGATTTTCCGAAATCGAGAAAAAACTGCTCTCGGTGGCGTACACAATTTTCGCAGAAGAGAGTCAAAAAGCTATTTTAACATGGTGCGTCATCTGCCGGCAGTGAGGCAAGCGCGCCAACGGCCGGGATGGAGCTTGTCTCACTGCTCGACAGATGACGCATCATGTTAAAATAGCATTTCGACTCTCTTCTGCGAAAATTGTGCACGCCACCGAGAGCAGTTTTTTCTCGATTTCAAGAAATCTAGGCAAGTACCGATGTTGAATCACTTATCAGATAACGTAGACTATATTTTGCTACTTTGTGAACGTTATTTCAGATCGAATGGGTTAGTAGATTTTGCATAGGAATTTTTTAAATCCCAGCCCCCAAATATTCAAAACCCTGTAGAATTAACAAGCACTTTGACAGTGATGCAATGCAGCTGACATGGTGGAGAAACTATCTACGATTTTTAGTCCACGCATTCTTTCCACGAGAATTGCGGACTTGCCTTTCTTCATAAAAACTGTTCTATAGTCACCGTTCATTAGCCTCTCGGCAGAAAGAGAGAAGATACTGCATTTATGTCGCGTTTAGGAATTGTCTACGCTGATTCGTCCAGCGAATGCGTTCCCTGATACGTACGTAAGTTACAGATATGTGAAGAAAGGATCATATTATGCCTCTTTTACAAGAACTTTACCTTTAAGCTACGCAATTGTTTAAGGAATAGGGCGAAATATACGTGATGAAAATCGCTACTCACCGTGCTGACAAAAGCAGCGCTAAAGAAAAGCATAGGCAGAGTATCGCCTTCATCTCTGCAGCTCAAACGTAGTCCTGCAATAAATGATCTCGACGAGCAGCCAGAACATTTATTCTCATTAGTTGTTGCCATGACATTTATATGTATTAAACGCATGTTAATATGACTTCTCATTGACTTAGCAAAATATTGTAATTTGTAATGCCAGAACAGTTGCTGGCAGCGTGCGTCCCCGTGACACAAGGAGAGAAATAAACATGCGGAAAGAAAAATTGAGAAAAGGTTACAAGGACACCCTCATTATCCCTCCCGAAACAACATCGAAAAAAGCAAAGGCTCTTACTTTTAGTGTGGAAGTTAGTTCTATTATAAATTTAACAGCGTTAAAGGCCTTATAAGAAAATCCTGCGTTGATGCTGTCGGCGTGGGCGCATGAGCTAAAAAACCAAGGGCTTCCAGGGGAAAGTCATAGTCGAGAGATTTAGCATACCGTGATCTGCGATCCGCCACCGGGACACTCTACCGCTCGTGGGTGGGGCGCACATGCTGATTGGCTCCGATGCTGCAGGTCTGTGTGCCGACATCAAGTATGTGGCGCCATCTATCGGCATAATAGTTATTTGGGCATGCGCAGTGGAACACGCGGTGGCGGATCACGGTAGCGGATCGCGGTAGCGGATCGCGGATCACGATAAGCTAAATCTCTGTAGTATATGCAGTTACGGTACCGGACACTTATTCGACGGCGGTCTGTGTGAAGTAACGAGACCGTACGATATGAGTAAGTTGGAGGGAGCGGACAACTCGGGTAGCTCCTCTGAGGTGGAAAGGTGGGATAGGAATCAACCTTTAAAACCCCGAGTTAGGTGTGCTATACCTATTCTACGCCGACATGTCCGTACAGCGTAGACGCTTTCACGTCATATACTCAAAGGCGGGGCTTAGACGTCGCTCATGTTTTTCTACCTGTTTCGGATATACAACCTTTAAGAACATCAGTATGAGATCATGGGCGTAATCAAACGTTCTAATGCGAGAACACGTGTAAACACCTTGAATTGATTAGCCACACCTTAGAGCGACGGTTTCTTATGGCCACTCTTATATTTACATTTGCTTTCTATATCACTAATGTAAGAATTTGCAGTTCATATCATGTATAGAGCCCTGTGCGGACCTTTTATGCAAGGTGGTGCGCAAATTACAGGAGCCACTGTACACGTTGTGCATATTGTGCGAACAGCGCATGCAAATCAGATATGAATAACAAGAAAATTTTCACACGTTTCTACCACAACTTGGACGCAACATGATTATTTCATTTCGACACCAAATACGAAAAATTTTCATCGATTTCTTTCGCTTACCCCACTGTTAAAGTTATCAGTTCTTTGTAAAGGTTCATTCAAGCACAGTATCCATAAGTCGCTGAAAGTCGCTGAAACATTCCCGGAGAAGAGCATAGACCAGAGGGCATACCTTTAAATACATACAAGCGATCAGGCGTGATGAACGAAGTCTTTTCTCGGTCTCTCTTTCAACCTCAGTCTGTCAGTAAACAGGTTTCAGGTCAAATGATGAAACTTGCCTGACACTGCAGAGGCGATCAAGCGCGTCATCAATTCGGGGTAGCGGATAAACATCCTTATTTCTTATGTTATTCAGCCGGCGGTAGTCAACGCAGAAGCGTAACGTGCCGTCTTTCTTTTTCAACAACACGACAGGTGCTGCCCACTGACTACGACACGGTTGAATTCATTCATAAACCTTTATTCATGAGGATGACCTGAGGCCTAGAGGGGAAGGGGGTGGGTTAGGTGAGGTTGAGGGCGCCATACTCCGACATGAAGTCTAGCAGGGCACTAAGCTTGCGCTTGGCGTTGGTATTGGGGACTGTCCAGTCTTCGTAGCTCTGAATGTGGTGAGCAGATGTGTTGCGTGCGCGGAGGCCAGCCGTGCCAGGACAGGTCCAGACCAAGTGCTGCAGGTCAACGGAGTCAACAGGGCAGTTGGGGCAGCTGATCTTGGTTCGGCGCCATTGACTCAGGATGTCCGGTGTGTACGCTGCACCGGCTCGCGCCTTGTGAGTTAGAACTTGGGCTGGACGAGAGAGGCCGGAAGGGATCGGAGGATTAATACCGGGGACAAGATCCCGCAACAAACCCCTCCGCTCATGTTTAAGCCGCGTGATGACAGAGTCCGGTATGATGAAGGAGACGGGAGAACAGTAAGGGTGGTCCGAGTTGGACGGGCCCACATCAAGGCTATGCCGGCGGTCTTCCTCTAGCTGCGCGCCAGCGGCCTCGTGGGCCATTCTGTTCCCAGTTCCTTGTGCGTGATGTCCAGGTGTCCAATGCATTCGTACCGAGACTTGTGAGGTCTCTCGCAGGTATCGGCAGCGCTCTTTGATGCTGTGTTGTACCGAGGTCTTGTAAGAACGGGCTTTCAGGGTTTTTATAGCCTCTTGACTGTCGGTGTAGATGTGGATGAAACGATCTGTTCCTTTGTTCCCTATATCATGACGATGACACGGGCATCACGTTTGCAACCACTGCTTACTACCAAGAGGGTTCACAGCAGCACGCCACTAGCCACAGTGGTCGCAGGTACTGCTCCGCAACTGAACTCGAATTAACAGCCATCGACGAGGCCCTTCAACACTACACGGTTGAATGACGTCGTTATCGAGCATGTCTTGTACTTACCGTCGGATGGCGTCGCGTTCAGTCGGATATACGCGATAGGAAGACCACTGCAAAGGTAGCGCCACTTTGCGGTGCTTCACGAGGAGCATTCGTCCGATACTGGAAGAGGATGAAAAGACATCGTTGTACCCCTGTAGCAAGTCTCGAAGCTCATGATGCTGCCATTCAAACAAGTCGGCGTTCACGTCAAGTTGCAGGGGTGCAGCGGCACCCTCCAGCTTCATGAGCAAGGCACACGCATCCTGCATGTCGTCAATAACACCGTTGTAAGTGACGGCTGTTCTTTTGTTCAAGTGCTAATATTCGTCGCTAAGGTTTGTGATGAACACAACGGTTTTGCCGGCGTGTAAGTGGACAACACTCCTGGCAACAGCGATAGCACGCTCAAGCAGCAATGAGTAACTTTTTTTCCACAACCCTATCAATGTCGCGGAGAGATGCGTTTCCGAGAGATATAATCAGCGTAGACCTCGGTGGTATGGTGACCTATTCATCGTCGAGGACCTTGAGCGGCCTCGGCCTATCCGAGCTACAGCTAAGTGGGGTATTCTTTGTGGACAGAATAAACGATCCCGAGCGCAGGTCTTAATTGCTCCGTTATTAGTTAGAACGTCGACCCCAGAATCACGTCACTCGAGTACGTGTCCAAAATGACAAACGGCATAAGGTACGTACGCCCTTAAACTGGGATGCGTGATGTACACATGCCACGTGGTGTAACCATATGCTCACCAGCAGTGCGTATGTGCGGTCCATCCCAAGGTGTGGTTACTTGAGAGTCGCGGCAAATCGCCCACTGATCACTGAATAGTCTGCGCCGATGTCACGAAAGCGGGAACGTTACTTCCGTCGAAAGCGATTTCCAAATCGGTGATGGCCGGCACAATGGCCCGACAGCCAAGTGGGGTACGATAACCACTCTTCCGGTCGGCAAAAGCCAGACCTCCTGGAAGCGCGAGGTCGTCGTTCAGTTGTACCATATTCGTCGGTTGCGCCGGGCGGCAGTCGTCACTTGCTCCATTCTCTACGCGCACTGTACGGTCGTCGTAGACGTCGTCGTGGTAGTTGTTGTCGTCATCATCGTCTGCATCGTTTTCGGTACACTGTGAATCTTTCAACGGTCATCGAAGCATCGGTCGGGGATCTTTTTGAACTCGCCGGTCGGCAACTTCACCCCCCGAGGTCGCGTGCTTTAGTTATTCTGACGAGGACTCGGGAACTAGCCCCGATTGGCGGGAGGGTGTGCATGGTTTGGGGATGGGAAGCGGCGAGGAGACGGCGACCGGGAGGATACATGTTGTGGCTCCTTTCGGCGAGATAATTGTTGATGTCTCCAGGACGTTGAACGGATAGCGGTCGTGGGGCGTCGAACTAGAAACCACGCATATTAACGTTTGTGGTCAGCTTCGCCGCAATGATAGCACAAGGGGCACCGATCCTGTGTTCGCCATACTTCTAACTTTCAGGAAGCAGAAGATGCCACTGGGACGTAGCGGGCAGGGGGCCCTGCGTGTGAGGCGCCGGCATGAAATCCTCATGAAGGGGCCCCGAGGAATGCGCCAGGCGACGAAGTGCAGTGGCGTAGCTCACGATATGGCGGCAGTGCCAACTGCAGGGCAAGGTCCGTGGCTCCCAGTGCTTGCTGGACCTCCTCCCAGGTAACGTTAATGACAACATGAGGTTGGGACTGAGGAAAGAGTGAAAATAACTTGCAACAACTCGCGGACAAATATCTCTGACGCTTCATTACACACTTCTGATCACTATCACCCATTTATTTGACTCACTGTGTCAGAAACACATCCACTTCTGGTTGTTCTGACGTCCTGTCTCTTGGACGTCGACATTAGTTGTTTGGGTATTTCGTCGTCTGATTGACTTTAATTTTACATCTTGGAATCTAATTAATAAAATAATAATAGCATGGACATAACCTTTTTCTGTCACATTCTTTCGGTCACATTCGCCTCTAACTATCACAACCATTTGTTTGATCTTAACTCTTATGGCAATGATGCAATAGCTACGGACATGTTCTGTACATGGGACTCTGCCAACATAGCATCGAAAAGCTTTCGCTTTAATAATGAGTGCTGTAGAAGCAACTTGTACAGATTAGCAACGCTATGGATGAACTCTAGTATGAATGGATGGATAGAAAAAAAACATTATTTTCTACATACCTGAGGCGTTCGTGACCGTTGCTAATCATTTGTTTGTCATGGTCGATGCTTGGTGCAGTAAAGCGTTCTTAAATAGAGACAGAAAACTGTGCTGTCAAACCATGCTGAGTGAGTGAGTGAGTGAGTGAGTGAGTGAGTGAGTGAGTGAGTGAGTGAGTGAGTGAGTGAGTGAGTGAGTGAGTGAGTGAGTGAGTGAGTGAGTGAGTGAGTGAGTGAGTGAGTGAGTGAGTGAGTGAAAAACTTTATTGAGTAGATGTAAGAGAGAAAGGTGTGTAGGTAGGGTCCCAAGTGCGGGACTCCAGCGGCTGCCGCTGCTATCCGCGCGCGTGTGGCGAGGGCCCGTTGAACCTCTAGTCCAGAGCTGGATAGGGCAGCCTCCCACCCCTCAATTGTTGACACTGCATTCGGGTCATCTGGAGGATTGTGTGGGCAAGTCCACACCATGTGGTGCAGGCCTGCCTTCTCCTTGAGGAATGGGCCCAAGCAGTCGGCCATTTGGCGTCCGCCAATCTCAAAACGACAGCAGCGCCCCTCTCCCACACTGCGATGGATAATTAAGGCGGAAATTTTCAATGCTACTAACCCTCTGCTTTCATCAACCCAGCGGAAAATAAAATTGCACTTGGGTTTTCAAACAAACTTTTATTGGCATATGAAAGCCAACGCGTCTACTGACATGTCTGAAGCAAGGAGGTTGCAGACGCGGTTGCGGGGGGCAGGGGAGAGGGGTGTGCTCAGAAACTGGAAGCATTGAGTCGCAATTTTCTTTATAATACCATTGTAAAGAGCCGACAAAGCAAGACGCCTTCGGCTGCTCGCCCGAAACGTGACTAGACAATCATGGCTACGCCTGGATGCTAAACATCCCGCTCGTACCATTTTCACCAAATACTTCAACTGCAAATACCATTCGGCCTCCCCCGCAGTGATGCTACCATGCTGTGTCGCCGGTAGCTAGGTGTGGCGTTTACAAACGCCTATTTCCCACCTCATCGTAATGGCAGAATCTCTAACGTGTCAGCTGTGCCGGTGTGTTAAAACGATTACGCACATACTTTGGGACTGCCCTCAGTTTGAGCGTGCCTTCCTGACTGTTACACTTCGCCGCTTGAACTGTCACCCTCTTACAGAAGCTAGATTCAGGGCCCTTGGCGGGCACTTTCATCAGAAAGGAAAGCAGTGAAGGCGTGCCTTAAGTCTTTAAAGGCCTAGGGATTGAGTTGTAGACTCTCAGCGTACTATATCTGCCCCCTCTCTTGACATGTGACAGACTCCTTTCCTTGGCCTTCTTTTCATTTCATATTTCTCCCTTTGTTCCCCTCTGCAGGTGCAGGGGGCTTCGCCTAATTAACCTGCTTGTCTTTTTATTCTGCTATTTATCTCTCTCTTTTTAAGAATAGTTCTACTTACCCCAATTTGTTGGGTTAAAATCGTGTTTTATATAATCGGTTTAATGAAATCCCTAGCAAAAAAAAAAAAAAACTGTACGACTCACAATAACCTCATACAGGTTTCTCACACAAAACTCATACTAAACTCATACAAATCTCATATAATGTCATATATACCTCATAAGCTGAATGATAATTGTATGATTTTATATAAGATTTGTACAAGTTTTGTATGAGTTTAGTATGAGAAATCGGTATGAGGTTATTGTGACTCGTAGGTTGTTTTCACTAGTGATAGCACAAAAACACGATATTTTTCTGCACTGCGCCTTTACAGAACTCTTTTAATAGGGCCTCTCGTTTTCGTGGGTCGTAGCAATGCCCTAGCAGGGGACCATACGCATGGAAGCGCTAGTCCAAGTGTTCCGGGAGGAGATTCCACACACGCACAATCTTCGCCGCACGAATCTCCTACCGCTTGACGAAGCTTGCACTAAACGTAAGGAGAAAAAGTTAAAATTTTCAGATAGCGCATGTAAAATGATAAAACATAATTTTTCATACAAAGTTTTTATGCCGAACAATTGTTTCAATTTGTTATTATATTATTAGCAAATAAAGCAGTGCTTCTCGAGAATCCGAACTGAGTTAGATGCCTTATATCTGCCGTGCTACCTTTGCGCTTTGCTTAGATAAAGATGTCTTTACGAGGGATCTGTCACCCCAGTTTACCAAATAATGTCAACGACATTATCTTCTGAGTACAAGCAAATACAAACGCGAATGAATTAAGCAGAGAGATAACAAGGAAAACTAATAATCACTTAATAATTTTAATTATTAAGTTAAATAAATTATTTAATTATTTAATAATAATTAAATTAATTATTTAATATAATTATTAATAATTATTTTTTTTTTCGTTTAGACCGCGCTATAAAGCGAGTACATCTGGTTATTGGCTTTGCCCTCTCCACTTAGTTGACCATACTATCCATTACTCCACTCTTCGAGGAGCAGCTCATCAAGGTCACCTCTAGATAATTTTCATCGCATTATATAATGCCTCCAAGCCTCCAACCTTGAATGTACGCTCCTAACCTTGTTCCAAATATGTTTCAATCATAAGTGGAATTTGTTAGAAGTTCCACTTATAAGCAGAACTTTTGTAAAAGTTCCCCTTATAACTGAAATCTATGTGGAACCAGATTGAAAGTGTAAATGGGGATTAATCTTATAATGGCTGGCTTAATTCAATGTCTTAGAGAGCTTACGTTTATCGGCTTCTTTTCTCATTTGCGACTGCGACTATCACCTATTCTGTGCTTCGTCTAAATACATTTGCTTGGGCTGCTCAGCCAGTCTCGTTACTAGCCCGTCGTCATAAAATCTCGATGCCACTTGTTACCCATTTTTTTACCGTCTGAGAGCTACTTGAACGATTAACAATATTTACTGCTCTCCCCGTCAGTTCCTACTCCAGAATTGTTATTCTAAATTATTGCCGTCTTTTCGGAAACTATTCTCGAGTTTTTCCCCACGTCCCCAACAACCACAGATTGTTCTTTGCATACATTAACCACCGATAGTGCATTTCTTTTCCCAATAAGTTTTGTTCGCACTTAATGCTGCTTCTTTCACGTAGATGGGGTGCCAAAACAATTTGGGTGGTGTCGGCCGCGCGATATTTACTTCCCAGTTTGCTTCACGTAAACTATATTCGACAACATAAGCTTCCAAAGGTTTTACGCTCCGTATACAACACGTTCACTGCTTCGACTAACAGACAGAGCTAAAGATGACAACACCTACGGGTAAGTGCAATCTACTACCTGCGACTTTATTCAATTCCAACAGGAAAAAAGAAAACAAGGCACGTGACATAGGCACAATAAAAATAAAAAAGAGAAGACAACACGTGCTCCGCACATATAGGAATAAGAATTTTTTTCATAAAGCCGTTTGACTTTTCTTGTTGTCTTTAACTCTTTTTTTTTTTCGTTACTTTAAGTAGCGCATACCATGCATATGAACATGGTCCAATTAGCCCGATCGAAAGCACTTAATTAAATATTTTCGACACTTTCCAGTTCAATCCTTTTTTGCAGCTATCTCTAATATGGCCTATTTTTACCCTATGTTCTTTCTGCGTTTTTCAAAAAAATTTTATCAATGTTTGCTGCAGCTCCTCGCAGTGATACTTTGTTATGCGCTGTTATATCATCGTGCCCCTGTCGCTTCTTCATGATTTTTACAGCTCTACCAATCGACTGCTTCTTTCATGTACAGACGTAGTGGCGAACCCTTTCCTGCAGTATCCGCCGGTAGTGGCTGCCATATACGGTCTTTTATTATTACCTAATGTTCCGTTTCCTACTCATCCTCCACAAACGTTCTGCCTATCCCTGGCTTTAATTACCCCTTCTTCAGAACTCTTGCCAGATATGTCGACCCCCGATGATTGCATTACCTACACCGATATACCTTTATACACTTATTTTGTATTACCATGTCCACCTTTAAACTGCCGCTAGCGGTCAGGATCAGGACAAGCTTGCAGGGATCCTTCTATCGAGGGTAATTCACGAATGTGTGCCATTGCGACATGAATGAATGACGCTGGTGCTGTGGTGCATACGATTATGCATAAAAATGATGAGGTAACACTTACAACAGTATTGCTAATATGCGAAAATTGCGTGGACGGGAAGAATATCGGGGTAAAGATTTCTTGGCGCCGAAATGCACTGCTAAGCGTATCTAATCGAGGCCCGGTACGTTGTTGCCAAGGTGGACCCGCGTTCTAATTGGTTTACACATTTTCAACTGGTTATCTGATTGCAGACAACGCATCTACATAGATATTCCAATCCGGAAGTGCCTCTTAGGGTGCGTGGCCGCTATCTCGTCACACCCTTAAAGGTCAACTCCGGTGGTTTTTTCATCATTTTGTGTTTTTGGTTGAATTACATTCCTCGGCACGTCCTGACTCCAACACAAAAAACCGTTTTTCGAAATGCCAATCAGAAGTATTTTTAAAAAAGAAAAACGGGAAATCGAAACCGAAACTGCTTCCACGGCCAGAAACGACGTCCCACTTGACGAAATGGTGACGTCACACTCAGTATTAGAAAAACACACGTACGCGCGTTGGATGGTGAAAATAACGTATGGAAATCATGAAGCATTGCATAAAATGTCTGAGGTAGTTCAATATAAGCCTCACATTTTCATAATCATGCGGGAAGTGGACAGTAACGCCGGTATACTGTTTGTGACGTCAGAAACTCAGTGTTGCCGGCAGAAATAGTCTCAAATTAAGCCATGAAAACAGCATATTTTAAAGTCGTGTTGCGCGTGAACGGATTATTGTACGGCGCCCAAATTTTGTAGAATGCGTCAGGACGGAGAGGAGAATCTACAGTAAAATTTTTATTTGAATATTCGAATGTCAAAAAACCTCCGGAGTTGCCCTTTAAGGCGCAGATTAAATGTCTCCAGGGCAACGAAGAATGCTCAATTTCTGCTGAGTAAAATCTTCACGAAGCTTTACCAAATAGGAATTTCCGAATGATTCTTACCCAAGGTTTGCAGTACAGTTTACTTCTTTGATTCTGATTGTAGACCCTGGGCAAAAAAAAATATTTGATATCAGCAAAATTTCGAAAAAGCAAGGTTATTGAGATGCGGCCTTCAACGTTGCGTAAGGCGCGGGGGGGTAGGGAGGGGAGAAGCTTTTTTACATGTACCATTAGCGGACACGCTTGGGATAAGCCACCGAAGAACTGTGAAAGAAAATATTTTTCCACGAACACTCTCATAATTATTACTTACCTCTCATAAATCTCTCAAAATCAGGGGATCAGGAGAAGCTTTCGAGCATGCACATGGTTGCTGTATACGCCGAAGGCGAATTTTCGAAGCTCTTTTGTCCCATAATTGCCAAAGCTACGCAACCACGATATGTATTCTACTAATGTCATTAATAAAATTGAAAGGCATAATGATCTGTCGGTATTAATAATGTCAATTCTAAAATACAACCCAATAGCTGGCAATATTACCCTACTGAAAAACGAAAAGTTCTACGGGGCAATAACCTCACACAATCTCAGCTAACCACATAGACTTTCATACGGTGCACGTCATTTTCATAAAATATCTTCCATAATTTATCTTAATGTACAAGAAACTATGAGATCTTAGGCAATTATATGCGACTTGTATGTGATTTCTTACGTGAATTCAGTGAGACTGTGTGATAAAATGTAAGGTTATTGCCTCATACAATTTTTTAAGTAGGGTAGCTTTTATGCATTCAATGTAATCAGGCAATGAACAGGTGCGGACATAAATAGATAGAGCGCGCTTTTGCGTTAAAATTAAAATGCGCCTCCTGTCCCGTACTGAAAAAATTGTATGAGGCAATAAACTTACATTTTCTCACACATTCACACTCAATTCACATAAGAAATCACATACAAGTCGCATATAATTGCATAAGGTCTCATAGTTTCTTGCACATTATCATATATTATGTATGATATTTTATGATAATGATATGAACCGTATGAGAGTCTATGCGATTAGATGAAATTTTAAGAGCTTATCGCCGGTTAGAACTTTTGGCTTTTCAGTATAAGAAAACTAGATTTGTCCAAGTCAAAAGGCACTGGCGTCTACTACCGGTTCGCACATACCACGACTGCCAGTTTCAAATATGCAAAGTGTGAAAATTGTTAGAAGGAAGTTTCATGCTCCGTAAACTTTTATCCACACCGGCACCTACGGGAATAAAAATTAAAATTTCCATATTTGAAACCTTGCATAGATTCCTCTATCAGCAATTTTCGTTCTATATCGTATGGTAGCATCTTATCTGAAATAATGGAACAGGTCAGGTCACGTCATTAACCATTTCGGACAAAACTATTTTATACACCCCACAGAAAGAGAATTTCACGAATGTCTTCAATTGATGGGAGGGTGAGCCTCATCGGGATCTAAAACAACAAGAGGCAGTGTACTGGCGAAGACTGCAGACAGGAACATTCCCAAACCTGCATATCCTTAGCAAGATTTACCCGTCGCAATATCGGGACACCTGCCCATGGTGGTAGCAAACCTTCGTTATACCACATCACGTGGCAATGTAAAAATAACGATAGCTTTCGTAAAGACCCGAGTGCGGAACAGTGGGAGAGCCGGCTCTCCAGCGGCGATCTGGATTGCCACGTCTGATTCAGCACGCCCAGCGAGCAGCGAAGCTTAGCGGAGCCCTGGAATAGGGGCACCGACCCAGTGAGAAGACGGAAAATGGACCTCTTCTGCTACTAGCACAACACCTTCCTAGATAAATTAACGTATTTCCTATCCTATCCTTATCTGGCAAGGGAATCAAGGCTTCAAAGGGCGAACACTCCCGTTCCTTCTGTGTGCCTTCATATGTTAAGCGGCTTCAGCTAATGGTATCCCCTTCAAATATGGTGCATTTCATATACGAATTACTTAGACCCATAATTCACCCCATTTTAAGAGTTATAGAAATGTTACAGAAGCACCACTCCCTTTCCTAACTCTGGAAAATATTTGGACAGAATCCCCAAAACTTGCTAATGCATAAATTATAGTTTTAAATTACTGAACCCGCTGTTTATGCAAGCATATGTGGAAACATGGCGTATGGCTACACTTGGGTGGAAGTCAATGAGTAATTACTCCATTATTAGAAATCTACGCCCCCTTGGGGGATTCCCCTAAATAATCTATCAACACCGTTTCCACTTCGAGTTATTGATCAATGCGTTCTCGGCCTACCTTGTCATCCGCTGATCGTCCTGGTTAGCTAAGTTGGTAGAACGAATGCCTGGAAAGGCGGTGGGGCCTGGTTCGATTCACGAACTCGGACGAATTTTTCTTTAAATATGAATTTTCGAGAAAGCTGCATAGCTTTTATTTAAGTCGTATGACTGCGCTTGGCTAGATGTCATTGAGTAACTACTCCCTTAGTATATGCAGTAACAACTAACATCGTCAGCGGAACAATCGTAATGTTCTCATCAAGGGCCTCAGCGCACCCAGTGCGATCCTCAACTGCACCCGTCCAAAAACATGAAGATCATTGCGTGCGAGTGTGATCGTGTATATATCAGTGTAGAACCGGCGGCAATCCTAGCTCCCTAAACAGTAGTTACCACTAGCGGCCCTTAGTAGTGGCCGCTACCGCGCCGCGGAACGGATTCGCCGAAGGTCACCTTTGATCTCGGCGCCTACGACAGGGCTTGGGCATGGATAATATAGGGATGTATGTCACGGCGAAAAACACTTTAATACAAACATTTCGGCCGGGGTCCGGCCTTCGTCGGAGTCAACAAATCTGAAGTTGGAATATATATACAGAAAGACAGAGAGAGAGCGATATATAACAATATTTTACCGCAAAGGTGAAGCCGCCTGTTTTTTACACCGCTAAAGCGTGCTTATTTGCCTCGGCAGGGAAGCCATGTTTAACTCGAGCAGAGATCCACCAAGAGTCACTAACGGGAACAGTGTTCAGCAGACCTAAAACATCTTATATGGCAACGCGCATCGTTTTCATGAGGAAGAAAATTACGCATATTCTACACGACGACATTTCCACCCTAGCAGATCAGATTTTTTCAAGCCCCACAGTACAACATTCCGATGCCACCTATGGCCGTGAGAGCGGCCTGCTTCGAGTAGTGTGAGAAAGGTCGACTTACAGCAGCATGGCAAGAAACGAGGAACACCTTGAAGAACCGTGAAGGAGAAGCTACAATCCAAACCCTCCTAACTCCCTAATTACCCAAACAACGGCCGAGAGCCATCCCTTCATTACCATAAGAGCTTCATTCATTCATTCTCGGTTGCGCCTATTAAGATAGAACTGTAAGGTGACACGTACAAAAGTACTCGACATGGCCCACGCAAACAAATTTCATTACCTGACCGCGGAAAGGTACGATTTTCACGGTCATATGAACACCTGAAGGCAGCGCCGTGACATCGCCCAGCTCCTCGAACGATGCACTCAGTTTAGCACACAATGGCGAGCGGCGGTAACGCGCCATATAGGTATACACTGAAAAATTGTATGAGGTAATAACCTCACATTTTCTCACACCCTCTCACTCAATTCACATTAGAAATCACGTACAAGTCGCATATAATTGCATAAGGTCTCATAGTCTTGTACATTATCATAAATTATGTACGATATTTTATGATAATGATGTGCACCGTATGGGAGTCTATGCGATTAGATGAGATTTTTTGAGGTTATTGCCCCTTAGAACTTTTGGTTTTTCACCAGGAGCGGTGCACGAAACTCTCCCGTAACATTACGGTGAAGTTTCTTGACCAGTAAACATTGAAGGACTCTGCCCATAGCAACGCGTCAAACAAATGGGTGACTGCAGCGCAGCCATTTCGTTCGCTAGTGGCGACGTCGAGTTACCAAAGCGCGACGTTAGCTGTGTGTTACACAACCACATTTAGTGCACTCTAGATGCTGTCCAAATCAAATCTCTCAAAAAGGCGGGCGAAAACAATCCGTGAAGAGGAAATTACCATTTTGATATCCGATACCCTGGTCGTTGATTTGGTGGTAGTTTTGGTGGCATAGCTCTGAAACGAGAACGCATGAAATGAGAGAGGAAAAATAAGTGTCACTCCTTCATCATTGGGCATGAACGCGGGTGAAGTGATTTCCAGTAGAGCGTCGCTTGGCAGATTTCACTGAGCTATTAATCGGCATAGTTAGAAGAAACAGGTCCGCGCTTGAATTGATTGTTACGTTAGCACAAATCAGAGTATGGCATTGTTGCGCGGGCAGTTATGAATGCCGTGAAGAAGTGAATTTGCAATCAACAAAAATTAGGGGAACGCTTACGCTTTCAGAGTTTTCGCAAAACCCCTTTAAAGCCACCTTTTCATTGCCCGAATAAAAAAAAACATTTCTCATATATCATTTTAACTTTAAAATTATTATTACTGTAATATTCAGTGCACATCCCAAACACACTTTATTAAATGATGCGCCTCACAACACGTTCACTACGTGCGCCTCCCCCAGCTGCATGCTTGGTACCAACGCCCTTTGGTGGCCTACGCCTTGCTTGCCCTTCCGGCATGGCGAGGACCTGGGTTCGAACCCGAGTAGCGGCAAATTTGTTTCGTTAAGTTTCTTCTAATTTCAGATGTACCTCAATTAGAGGAACCTCCTCGAAAATTTTCGCTTATTTGGACCCTTCCCTAATTCGCTGTTATAGCTTTATATTGATTGTGGATTCTTTTAAATCCTCGCTCGAGGTCATGCGGTTTGTTTGCTGGATCCGGGAAAGCTTTGCGGAAGGTTTGCTGGATCCGGGAAAACTTCATCCTTGGAGGAAACGTGGCAGAAAGCGCCGAGATACGAAAGGCACTTTTTTATGTTGAGTAGGGGACCAGCTCTTTCCACTCAATTGGCGTTGAGGAGGCATTACAGACGGAAACGACGGGAAGAGGGGTCATAGCTCTTCACTCAGTGGCTGACGTTTTAACTGAGACCTGGAGCTTCTGCGCCAGGATCAACAAGCGCTTCGATGACAATGCAATCAAAGAACACAGCAATGACACTAACATGCGTGATAAAAGATCTAAGACTTCCAGTCGATGCAGTCTTGTCTCAGGAGCTGCCTTCGGGTTGGCCATTTTTTTAGATAAACTGCTGGATTTCCTGCATTGAATAGCTTAACAGCGGAAACGGGAATGATACTGCAATTTATGACGAGTCTGGGAAGTTCCCATCACGTTATGGGGCTAGATGATACAAAACTTCATGTGCAATTAAGTTACAGATTTATTAGGAGAGGTTTCTTTTAAGCCTCTCCTACGAGAAGCGTACATTTAGGCTACGCTGATTTTTAAGAAATATGGCAAAATATACATGATAGAAACCGGAGTTTCTTACCGTGCTAATAACAGAAGGGCTAAAGAAAAACACAGGAAGAGAATCGCCTTCATCTCTCGAGCCCAAACGTCATCCGACAATAAATGATTTCACTCAGCACCCAGAACATTGCGAACCTTTAATTGTGGTGATATTTATATCAATAAAATGCATGTTCCTTAGGTTTCTATCATTCTTTAGTGATATTTTGTAAATTGCAATGACGTAGCAGTTGATGGCAGCATGCATCTCCTTGACGCAAACACAGAAAACAATATGTGGAAAGAAAACATTCACGAAAGGTTACAGGCCACGCTCATTATCCCGCCCAAAACGACATCTATAAATGCAAAGGCGCTGGTCTCAGTGTGCAATTATGTTCTAATGATAAGCCGATACAGTCACAGGCCCCGTTTCGCAGAAAATCTTGCGTCATGGTTGCATCAGCATGCGAGCGGAAAATCAAGAGCATTAACGGCTGAGCACTCATTGGTTGGCAGCATGTGTGACGTCACGAGACCGTACAGTATAACAAAGTTAGGGGTCCACGCAGGTAGCTCCTCTAAGGTGGAAAGGTGGAATAGAAACCAAAGCTGGAATGCCCTTGAATACCACGTAACGCACGTTACTCCTAAACCAAGTGGGTGTATTCCTACGGATCGGTTTAAAATCGTGACCTTATACCGATGTCGGGTGGTCTTTCTCTTATTATGGTAGCTTACGATTTTACTGTAAGGTGCATGTGAGGTACAAGAGGGGCCAAATAAGTGTTTACTGACATGGCATGGAGCAACGTACGTGTGCTCAAACGAGGATCCGGAAATGCAGCTGTCGACGGTACCCTTTAACACTGTCGTATCATATCGTTAAAGGCGATATTAAGTGTGCCTCATATTAAGCCGATCGCCTTTCTTAGCTCATCAGCAGCTTGCGCAGAAAGCGCTTGTCCGCGGAATACGTGACCAAAAGACAGATACAAAGCCAATCCATATAACAAGCCAAAAAAACGCAGATACCAAATCTACTCATGATTACGTGCCATAACTTCCTTAAACACATTGCGTAATGACTAGATATTTTAGCCATAGCCGGAATCTAAGATACAGCCAAAAATCCCATCCTCAATCCACATAACAAGCCAATGCCGAGCGCATTCATGAATAATTTACTATAACGCCTGAATGACATTGTATAATGACTAGCCTCATTAGTAATAGGCCGAACCCAAGACATTGCCAAGATTCCAATCCAGAATTCACATCAGCAGCATACGCAAAAAGTGACTGTCCGCGGAATACGTGACCAAAAGACAGATACATAGATACAAAGTTCTTGTAGAGAACATCATTCCGGTGCAGAAGGTGTACACGGATGGCCGAAAGGGCTGAGGGACATCAGTTTTCTGATCAAGACAGTCCAAGACAACCGCAAGGGATGGATCGCTGCGCTGATGGTGTGCCAAACTGCGCGCCTAAAGGGCATTCAGGACTATGTCGTTGTCTGCAAGGACGCTGGACGAGGACTCAACAGATGCGCTGGACAAGCAGTCGGCGTCCGAATGTTTGCGCCCAGACTTGTGACTGTAATATCAAAATCTTGCAGTCGGAGGCTCGATCATGCCAGGCGTGTGGAAGGGTCCTTCAAACTGATTAACCAACACAGGGCATGGTGGTAAGTTTGGTTTGGTTTGTGCGGTTTAGCGTCCCAAAGCAACTCAGGCTATGAGAGACACCGTTGTGGAGGACTCCGGAAATTTCGACCACCTGGGGTTCTTTAACGTGCACTGACATTGCACAGCACACGGGCGTCTTGCTTTTCGCCTCCATCCAAAAGCTGCCGCCGAGGCCGGGATTCGATCCCGCGCCCTTGGGAACAGTAGTAGAGCGCCGTAACCACTGCGCCACCCCGGCGGGGTTGGTGGTAAGTGACTACCTTGAAGGGCCGGCCATTGATGTAAGGGCGAAACATGGTAGTCGCCCACAAAAGGGCAAGGCATTCATCTTCGACTCCTTTTGAGACAGAACAACTGGCGTAGGCAAATGCGTGTTGACGCGTGTCTCACGTCTGAACAAGGACAGCTCTTATACCCACGTTACTAGCGTCGGTGTGATTTTCAGTGTCTGCATAGTCGTCGAGATGGACAATAACAGGCTGTGACTGTAGTTTGTGCTGGAGGTTAAAAAACGCATTAGCTTGAGGAGCGTGCCATGTGAAAGGCACGTCGCTTTTCGTTAAACTGGTCAGCGGCTGGGAGATTCGTGGAACGGTTTTGACGAAGCGCCGGTAATAAACGCATAAACCAAGGAATCGGCCGAGTTGCCTCACATATCTCGAGCTTGGAAAGTTAGCGATGGGTAATGTTTTTTTCGCGATCAGGCTTAACGTCTTCATGGCTCACAATGTTGTCCAAGAATTTCACTTCTGCGTAAGCGAAATGGCACTTTTCTGCTTTCAGATTTCCAAATCGGTTGTGGCCGGCGCAACCGCCCGACAGCCACATGGCGTACAATCACGACTCTTCCGGTCGGCAAAAGCCCACATCCTTGAAGCGCGAAGTGATCGTTCAGTCGTACCGTATTCGTCGAGTGCGCCGGGCGGCAGTCACTTGCTCCATTCTCGACGTGCACCGTAGGGTCGTCATAGACGTCGTCGTGGTAGTTGTCGTCGTCTGCATCGTTTTCGGGACACTATGAATTTTTCAACGGTTGTCGAAGCGTCGGCGGGGGATCTTCTTGAACTCGCCGGTCGGCAACTTTACCCCCCGAGTTCGCGCGTTCTAATTTCCCTGACGAGGGCTCGGGAGCCGGCCCCGATTGCCAGGAGCATGTGCAGGCGGTGTGGGGATGAGAAGAGGCGACGAGACGGCGACCGCGAGGATACACGTTGCGGCACTTTGTCGGCGAGATAGTCGTCTACGTCTCCAGTACATTGACCCGATAGCGGTCGTTGGGCGTCGAACTCGAAACCACGCATATTAATGAATATGGCCAGCTTCGCACCAGTGGTAGCACAAGGGGCACCGATCCTGCGTTCGACATACTTCTGACTTTCGGGAAGCAGAAGATGCCACTGGGACGTAGCGGGCAGGTGGGCCCTGAGTGTGCGGCGCCAGTATGAATTCCCCATGAAAAGGCCCCGAGGACTGTGCCAGGCGACGAAGTGAAGCGGCGTAGCTCACACGATTTGGCGGCAGTGACGCGTGAAGGGCAGGACCCTTGGCTCACAATGCCTGCTGGGCCTGCTTCCAGATAATGTTAAGGACAGCTTGAGTTTGGGACTACGGAAATAGTTAAAACAACTTACAGTATCTCGCGGACAATTCTCTCCGACGGGTCATTAAACACTACTGATCACTATCACGCATTTATTTGACTCATTGAGTCAGAAACACATCCACTTCTGGTTGGTCTGACGTCTTATCCATTGGACGTCGACATTATTCGTTTGGCTATTTCGACTTCTGCTTGATTTTACCTTTACATCTTGGGCTCTAATAAATTAAATATTCGTCGCTTTGACATAACTTTTTTCTGTAACCTTTTTTTCTGTCACATCAGCCTCTATCTATGACAACAATTTGTTCGATCCAAACTCTTCTGACAACGACGCAACGGCTGTAGACACTTTCTGTACACAGGACTCCGCCGAAATAGCCTACAAAGGTTTTCGCTTTAATAATGAGTGCTGTAGAAGCAACTTGTGCTGATGGACGGATGAAAAACAAATTATTTTTCACATATTTCAGGCTTTAGTAACCGTTGCTGGTAACTTGTTTGGCGTGGTAGATCCTCGGTCCAGGACAACGTTCTTAGATAGAAACAGAAAACTGTGCTTTCGCGCCGCACTGAGCAGTAGGCCCAAACTGTTAGTCATCTGGCTTCCGCCAGTATTAAAACAACCACAGCGCCACTCTCACACACTGCGATGGATAATTAGGGCGGAAATTTTAAATGCTAATAGCATTCTTCTTTCAGCAACGCAACCGAAAATAAAACTGCATTTGCGTTTTTTAAACACACTTTTATACGCATATGAAAGCCACCGTATCTACTGACGCGTCCCAAGCAAGGACGTTGCAGACGCGGTTAATAGTGTCCCATCCAGTTTGTGGTTTATACGTGGGCATAGGCCACCACCAGCCTCGGAGCCGGATCCTCGATCAGCCATCACCACGAGCACACTGAAACACCGCAGCGTGTACTCAAACTCCGCAGGAAGGAGAGCGCTTCGCTGCAAAGACACAAGCCTCCAAGTTCACACAGGAAACGTTTATTCAACGCCATCCCCCAGCGGTACAAAAACACCCATCAACCGCGTCCCAGGAGCGCGAAAGGAGCAAGGCTCCGCTGCGCGCACTACGTGACAAGGAATTCGCGCCGCAGGCACGCAAGGGCGTGCTGTGATGTCTCTCTCGCGGTGACCAAAAAGATCCTTTGAGAGAGAGTGGGCAACCACCGCAAGGTACGCCTGTCGTGGATCGTTGGATCACGATCGACAGGGTCGAGCTGCGCTCTCGGCTACAACCCGGAGCGGGCGAACTCGAGTACACGCTGGCACCGTTGTCAGATGGGAGGAGGTTTGGCTTCAGAAGGCGCCGTACCTCAAAGTCTAACATAACCTATCTGCCCGTCATCATTCATACATCATCCCCGGTACCTCCCCCTCCTCCTGGATGTCCGGGGTCGGAGGATTTTTTGGGGGGATGATGGCCGTACCCTGGCAAGGGGGCAGTCTTGTGGTGACACGCACACAGCAGTCACCGAACACTATGTCAACTGTATTTAAGGTCGCCGCTGTGACAGCAGATCGAACACAGGGAGACCGGACCTTCTTTGGACCTCAGATGTCCTGAAGGACAACTGTAACCCTAAAGTGCTTCATATTGACACTGTTATGGTAAGCCCAGAAAACGTGCAAATAATCGGCGGCCTGCTCCACATGTCTATTACCTCTTGCTCGCTGAGGTGACGCTGCTCACGGCTTAGGTGAAACCAGACCTCCCTGCGGACTCGTGCGAGCACCTCGTGAAGGCCCGGAACACTGCGTCCGAATGCAAAGGCGCACTG
This sequence comes from Amblyomma maculatum, assembly GCF_055883805.1. Taxonomy (NCBI): domain Eukaryota; kingdom Metazoa; phylum Arthropoda; class Arachnida; order Ixodida; family Ixodidae; genus Amblyomma; species Amblyomma maculatum. The sequence goes on from NC_139351.1 coordinate 95,587,700, forward strand.
GTCTGCGCAGAAAAAGGCCGGCAGACAAGAACAGTGACGTACGCACCTTGCGATATCTCGGAGGGGTCTCTCTCTGGGCCCCGCTCGAAGGGTCATCCGGGCGCGGCCGTCGAAGCGGTGCCGTGTTCCCGCCAAAAGGCGCCAATGAGATAAGCCATCAGGACGCAGGGGCAGAGCTGTGGCTGAGCGACAGTCACAAGTTGTCCGGACACCCCTCTACCTCTTGATACGGGAGAAAGGTAAAGAGGAGAACCACAGAAGAACGGGCGGCGGCTGCGAGGAGGGCAGCTGCGGAAAGCCCGAATCCCACAAGCTGTAAAGCTTTCATCCGAGGCCAAGGCTGGCCAAGGTAGCGAGAATTGCATGATGAAACCCAGAGTCGAAAGCGGCTTTGGTGTCAAGAAAAACGGCTTGGGGATGCTCCCAGCGTGACGGTACTCTTCAAGTGATGAGACAAGGGTAATAACATTATCAGTCACAGACCTCTTTTGGAGAATACCGTTCATTTCTTGAGGATACTCATTTCGGCACTCGCGGAACCAGGTGACGCGTTTGGAGATACGCACATACTTTGTGACTGCCCTCAGTTTGAGCATGATCTTGACTTCCTGGCTGCTACACTTCGCCGCTTGGACTCTCGCCCTCTTACGAAAGCTAAGATTCTGGACCCTTGTATGACACCTTCAACAAAGAGGGAAGCAGTGAAGGCACTCCTTACGTTTATAAAGGACTAAGGGATTATTTCTGGACTAAGTGCGCGCTCTCTACACCCCTGTAATTTAGATTTCTGGACATGTGACAGGGTCCTTTCTTTGGCGCTCTTTCTTTTCCGCGTTTTTCCCTTTGTTCCCCTCCGCACGTGTAGTGTAGCCGACTGAGCATCGCCAAGTTAACCTCTTTTGCTTTACATTCTACTATTTCTCGCTCTAGTTTTATGAACAGCTATACTTACCCTCCCCTTCATGGATCACTGCCTTGTCGTGGCGGAGGGGCTTGCGAAACTCGATGAAGTCGTGAGCTCTGCTGTGTAGGGCCACCCAAGATAGACAGGTCACGGCAGAGAGTTCTGACAAAATGTGATTCACTGGAGAAGGTAATGGCAACCCACTCCAGTATTTCCTGCCAAGAAAACCCCATGGCCAGTCACAATACCATTAATGATATGTCGCCGGAAGATGAGCCCCCCAGGTTAGAAGGCATCCCACATGTTACTGGGGATGAACAAAGGGCGATTCCTAGTAGCTCCAGGACGAATGAAGCGGCTGGGCTAAAGCCAAAAGGACGCTCAGTTGTGGATGTGTCGGGAAGCGACCGGAAAGTCCGATGTTGCAAGGAGATATATCACATAGCAACATGGAATGTAAGATCTATGACGCAAGGTACACTGGATGTCGTCAAGCGAGAAATGGACAGATTGAACATTGATATCTTGGGTATCAGCGAGTTCAAGTGGACCGGAATGGGAGAATTTAACTCCGGCGACCATTATGTCTTTTATTGTGGGCACGAATCCAAGAGAAGGAATGTGGTCGCTCTCATAGTAAACAGAAGAATGGGCAAAGCAGTGCTAGGGTACAACCCCAAAAACGACCGAATGATTTCACTTCGGATCCAAGGTCACCCTTTCAACATAACAGTTATCCAAGTCTATGCACCGACCACTACTGCTGAAGAAGCTGACGTTAAGAGATTTTATGCGGACCTACAATACCTTTTAGACCGCACCCCATCATCAGACGTCGTTTTTCTCGTAGGAGACTGGAATGCTAAGGTAGGGAGTGAAGAAATATTTGGAATTATAGGAAAGTTCGGTCTTGGCGAGCCAAATGAAGCTGGGCAGAGGCTAGTAGAGTTTTGTCAAGAAAACAACCTGACCATAGCGAATACTCATTTTCAACAGCACAAGAGGCGCCTGTACACATGGACTTCACCGGACGGTCTGTACAGGAATCAGATCGATTATATTATTTGCCGACAGAGATGGAGAAGCGCTATACAAGCAGTAAAAACAAGGCCTGGGGCCGATTGTGGCACCGATCATCAGCTTCTTGTTGCCAAGATTAAGCTTCGATTGAGGAAAACGCAGAAAACTAGAAGGCCTTTCAGGTATAATCTGGATCAAGTTCCATTAGAATATGCTGTGGAAGTGAGGAATCGATTTCAAGAGTTAGATCTAGAAGACAAAGAGCCCGAAGAGTTGTGGACTGATGTTCGTGATATAATACAAGAAGTTGCTGCTAAGGTAGTTCCAAAGCAAAAGAAATGCAAGAAAGCAAACTGGTTATCTGAAGAGGCTTTGCAAATAGCTGAGGAAAGGAGGATGACAAAAGTTATGGTGGAAAGAGAAAGATACAAGGTTCTCAATGCGGATTTTCAGAAAAAAGCAAGGAGAGATAAGAATGCCTTCCTGAACATACAGTGCCAAGCAGTTGAGGACAACAGCCAATTAAGGAACACAAGAGCTCTGTATAAGACAATCAAAGATATCAAAGAAAGCTTCTGTGCTAAGCTGGGCGTGATAAAGGACAAAGGACCTCACTGAAGCCTCAGAGATAAAGAAGAGGTGGCAGGAATACACAGAAGAACTGTACAAGAAGGACCCGTATGTGCAAGCCCAACATAAGACGGTTGTGATCACTGATCTCGAGCCGGGCATCCTGAAGAGTGAAGTTGAATGGGCCTTAGCCAGCCTTGCTAACAACAAAGCTAGTGGAATTGATGGCATTCCAGCTGAGTTGCTTCAAAACCTCAACCATGACGCTGTTAACATTCTGCATACATTATGTCAGAAGATTTGGACAACCCTGCAGTGGCCACAGGATTGTAGGAGGTCAGTTTACATTCCCATTCCAAAGAAAGGAAGTGCCAAAGATTGTTCCAACTACCGCACGATCGCGCTTATTTCGCATGCTAGCAAGGTGATGTTGAAAATCCTCCAAGGTAGGCTGCAGCAGTATGTGGATCGGGAGCTTCCGGACGTGCAAGCTGGGTTTCGCAAGGGCAGAGGAACTAGAGACCAAGTTGCCAACCTTCGCTGGATCATGGAAAAAGCAAGAGAGTTCCAGAAACCCATCTACTTCTGCTTTATTGATTATGCGAAAGCGTTTGACTGCGTAGATCATAGCAGATTGTGGCAAGCTCTATAAGAGATGGGAGTTCCAATTCACCTTATCTGTCTCCTCAGGAACCTGTATGAAGGGCAAGAGGCCACAGTCAGAACTGGGCATGGTCTTACTGATTGGTTTCCGATTGAGAAAGGAGTGAGGCAAGGCTGCATACTGTCGCCCTGCCTATATAACCTATATGCAGAGTGCATCATGAGGAAGGCCGGTCTGGCCGAGTCTTCAGCTGGAGTGAAGATTGCTGGAAAACGTATCAACAACCTTAGATATGCGGATGATACCACTTTAATGGCAGAAAGTGAAGCGGAACTCAAGAGACTTCTGATGCGCGTACAAGAAGAGAGTGAGAAGTTTGGGCTTAAACTGAACATTAAAAAGACAAAGATCATGCCCTATCAAGTCCTGGAGCATCAAGGGACAAGAAGTGGAAGCTGTGACAGATTTTCTCTTCTTGGGCTCCAAGATTACCTCGGAAGGAGACTGCAGCCATGAAATTAGGAGGCGCCTGCTTCTTGGAAAGAGAGCAATCGTTAGCCTTGACCACCTAGTAAAGAGCAGAGACATTAGTCTGCCAACCAAGATCCGTATAACTCGTGCTATGGTCTTTCCAGTTGTGATGTATGGATGCGAGAGTTGGACTGACCGCCGAAGAATTGACGCGTTTGATTTGTGGTGCTGGCGAAGACTCCTGAGAGTTTCTTGGACTGCCAGAAGATCAAATCAGTCAATATTGTCGACCATAAACCCTGACTGCTCATTGGAGGGTCAAATTCTAAAGTTAAAGCTCAGCTACTTTGGTCATCTGATGAGAAGAGCGGAGTCACTGGAGAAAGATTTGATGTTGGGAAAGGTTGAGGGTCGCCGGAGAAGGGGTAGGCAGCGAACGCAATGGTTAGATGGCATCCTCGAGGCACTGCAGATGAAGTTATGTGATGTTAGGAAGATCGTGAGAGACCGGAAAGCGTGGCGTGACATGGTCCATAGGGTCACGAAGAGTCGGACACGACTGAACGACTGAACTGAACTGATACTTACCCTATTTGTTGGGTTAAATGAGTGTGTTTTATGTAACTGTTATAATGACATAGCACACAAACACGATATTTTTCTGCACTTCGCCTTTATAAAGCTCCTTTAATAGGGTCACCTCGTTCTCTGGTGTCGTAGCAATCCCATAGCTGGCGACCATACGCATGGATGCAGTCGTGGAACTGTTCCGGGCGGAGCTTCTACACATGCACAATCTTTGCCGCAGGTATCTCCTGCCCTTTGTCGAAGCTGGCACTAAACGTAAGGAAAAAAAAAAGTTCTGAATTTTCAGATAGAGCAAGCAAAAAGGATAAAAAAAAAAGATTTTTCATAGACAGCTTTTAGGCCAAACAATTGTTACCATTTGTTATTATATTATTAGCAAATACTGCAGTGTTCGGACTGAGTTCGATCTACCGAGCCACCTTAGCCCAGATAAAGATGTCTTTGCGAGGAATCTGTCACCAAAGTTTACAGAATAATGCCAACGACATTATCTTCTAAGTAGAAACAAAACGAGCGCGAATGAATTATCTAGAGAGATGACGCGAAAAACAACTAATTAGTTTCAATTCTCGTACACTTTTTTTTTATTTATCCCAAGCGCTATACAGCGATTACATCCGATTATTGGCTTTACCCTCTCCAGTTAGCTGGCCACACTATCCAGTACTCCACTCTTCAATGAGCAGCTCATCAAGGTCACCTCAAGAATTTCATCGCATTATATAATGCCTCCAACCTCGAGTGTACACTGTTAATCTTGTTCCCAATATGTTCCAGTTATAAGTGAAACTTCTTTAAATGTTCCTCTTTCAACTGAAATTTATGTGGAACCAGATTTAAAATGTAAATTGGGATTAATCCCATGGTCGCTCTACTTCATTCCTTGTTTCCGAGTGCTTACACTAATCACTTTCTTTCTTCATTTGCAACTGCGATTATTGCCTATTTTGCGCTTCGTCTAAATACGTTTGACTGGGCTGTTCAGCCAATCTCGGTACTAGCCCGTCGTCAGGTAATCGGGATGTCATTTGTTACCCATTATTTTTCTCTCTGCGAAGTGCTTGAACACTTTACAATGTTTGCTGCTCTCCCTGTCAGTTCCTGCCTTACAATTGTTTATTCCAAATTATTGCCGTCTTTTCGGAAACTATTCTTGAGTTTTGCCCCAACTCCCCAACAGCCAACGACCGTTCCTTACATACATAAACTACTCAAAGTACATTTCTTTTTCCAGTGCTTTCTTGTTCGCACTTAATACTGCTTCTTTCAGGTAGATGCGGTGCCAAAACAATTTTGGTGGTCTCGGCCGCGCGAAATTTGCTTCCCAGTTTGCTTCACGCAAAATATATTCAACAACTTAAACTTTCAAGCTTTACGCTTCGTATACGACACATTCACTGCTTCGACTAACAGACAGAGCTAAAGATGACAACCCCTACGGTTAAGTGCAATCTACCACCTGAGATTTTATTCAATTGCAATAGAAAAAAACTAAAACAAAGCACGTGACCTAGGAATAATAAAAATGAAAGAGAAAACAACACCGGGCTTCGCACTTAAAGAAATTCGAACTTTTTTAGGTTGTTTGACGCTTCGTGTTGTCTTCCTTCAATGTTTTTTTTTTTTTTCGTTAGTATAGCCAGCACATACCATGCATATGAACATAGTCCAATTAGCTCAAATGAAACACTGCTTAAATAAATCCTTCGATACTTTGCGGTTCAATCCCTTATTGTAGCTATTTCTAATAGGGCTGATTTTTGCCCTACGTTCTTACAGCGTTTATCAAAACTTTTTATCAATGTTGGCTGCAGCTTCTCGCAGTGATACTTTGTTATGCGCAGTTTTATTATCGTACTCCTGTCGCTTGCTCATGGTTTTTGTAGCTCTACCAGTCGACTGCTTCTTTCATGTAGACGTAGTGGCTAAACAGTTCCTGCAGTGTCCTGCCTGCCATATACGGTCCTTTATTATTGCCTCATTTTTCGTTCCGTACTCATCCTCCACTAGCGTTCTGCCTATCCCTGGCTTTAATTACACCTTCCTCAAAGCTCCCGCCAGATATGTCGACCAGCGAAGATTACATTACCTACGTAAGTATAACTATATGCCCACGTTTTGTATTGCCAAGTCCACCATTATATAACTGCGGCAGGCGGTCGGCGCAAATTGAACTCTGGCCCATATCATATATCCCACAAGCTTGCAGAGATTCTTCTTGGCTTACTTATCGAGATAATTAACGAATGCATATCACTGCGACGTAGAAATAATGGCGGTCGTGCTGTGGTGCATACGCTTATGCATACTAATGGTGAGGAGGCACTTACAAGAGTATTGCCAATATGCTAAACTTGCGTGGACGAGAAGGATATCTGCATAAAGATTTCTTGGCGCCGACATGCGCTGACCAGCGGAAATGATTGAGACCTGATACCTTATCCAATATAGATGGCGGACCGAAATTTAAAGTTTGCAACTGGTTCTCTGATTGTAGATAGCGCATCTAGGTCGATATTGCAATCCGGAAGTGCCTCTTTGGGCCAGTGGCCGCTATATCACCACACCATTAACGTGGAGGTTAAATGTCCCCTGGTTTGCTCCCACTGCGGCGAAGAATATACTCACATCCTGCATAGTAAAATCTTCACAAAGCTTTACCAAATAGAAAGGTTTTAATGATTCTTACCCAAGGTTTGCAATAATGATCACTTCTTTTGTTCTGATCGTAGATCCTGGGCATAAAAAATGTCTTACATCAGCGAAATTTCGAGCAAGCAAGGTTATTGCGATTCGGCCGTCAGCCTTAAGTAAAGCGTGGGGGGGGGGGGGGAAGGGGGAGGGGGCTTTTTACATGTACCATTAGTGCGCATGCTTAGAAGAAACCATCTAACAATGCTGAAGAAAAATATATTTCAACGAAAACTCCCATAATTATAACCTACCTCATAAACCGCTCACGATCAGCCGGTCAGGAGCAGCTTTCGACTATGTCCATGCTGGTTGTAAGCGCCGGAGTCAAATTTTCGAAGCCCTTTCGGCCGATAATTTCCAAAGCTACGCAACCACTATTATGTATTCTACTAATGTCATTAATGTATGTATCTTTGTATGTATGTATGTATGTATGTATGTATGTATGTATGTATGTATGTATGTATGTATGTATGTATGTATGTATGTATGTATGTATGTATGTATGTATGTATGTATGTATGTATGTATGTATGTATGTATGTATGTATGTATGTATGTATGTATGTATGTATGTACGTACGTACGTACGTACGTACGTACGTACGTACGTACGTACGTATGTATGTATGTATGTATGTATGTATGTATGTATGTATGTATGTATGTATGTATGTATGTATGTATGTATGTATGTATGTATGTATGTATGTATGTATGTATGTATGTATGTATGTATGTATGTATGTATGTATGTATGTATGTATGTATGTATGTATGTATGTATGTATGTATGTATGTATGTATGTATGTATGTATGTATGTATGTATGTATGTATGTATGTATGTATGTATGTATGTATGTATGTATGTATGTATGTATGTATGTATGTATGTATGTATGTATGTATGTACGTACGTACGTACGTACGTACGTACGTACGTACGTATGTATGTATGTATGTATGTATGTATGTATGTATGTATGTATGTATGTATGTATGTATGTATGTATGTATGTATGTATGTATGTATGTATGTATGTATGTATGTATGTATGTATGTATGTATGTATGTATGTATGTATGTATGTATGTATGTATGTATGTATCTATGTATGTATGTATGTATGTATGACTTTGTTGAGCTTCCGGCAAGCGACGGTTTAATGCGTCATGACGCAAGCCAAGCGTCGACCCGTTGTTAAGCCCTACTCTGCATTACCTCATTTTGGCCCGTTTTTGGTGGGCCGTGAGGCTTGTGCTTTTCGAGCGCACTCGGGGCCTGCTGGACGGCCCATAGTTGAATGTCGTGGTCTGTGCTCTGTGCAGCACTTTGAATTTCGACGCGTATGTCTTGGATGTAGCTTCGGTCGGGAACTTGACACATTCCCACATGATGTGCCATTGGTCCGCCGGAACCACTTGACATACACTGCACATATCACTCGTGTAGATGTCTGGGTGGAGGAAGTGTAGCACTGCCGGGGCGAGGAGTGATCCGGTTTGTATTTGCCATAGAATGACCGCCTCCTCCCGACTAAGTTCTGGGTGAGGCGGCGGCATTTTCCGTCGAGCTAGGCGGTAACACTTAGTCACTTCCTCGTAACTAATTGTCATTAATAAAATTAATAATTTAAAGGCATATTGTTCTGTCGGTATTATAATGCAATTCTAAAATTCAAGTTAACCGCTGGCATTTATCTTTATTACCTACGCAAATAGAAAATGAAATTTTTATATTTAAAACCTTGCATGGATTCCTCTATCAGCAATTTCCGTCCCTATCGTGTGATAGCATCTGATCTGAAATAATGGAACACGTTATGTTCCCTAATCTCTTTAACCATTTCAGACGGAATTGGGTTATATACAATCCAGAATGAGAATTTCACTATAGCCTTCAATTGGTTGGAGGGTGGGGCTGAGCTTTAGTGCGCGACAACTTATCTGACAAAGAAATCAAAGCTGCAAATGTCGAACACTCCCGTTTCTTCTGTGCGGCATCAAATCTTATGCGGCTTTACTATCCCCTTCAAATGCAGTGTATGTGCGAAAGGTATTGGGACCGACACCCAGCACCTCCACCAAATATAGGAGTACGTTCAGTCTCAGGTCTATGTTCCCGTCGAACGTTTAACTAGCAGGCCAGTCTCTTGCGCAGTCTTCTTTGTGTGACGTCTTCTTTTTTATCACGCCCCTTTCGACATACGCTCGTCTTCTTTACGTCAGTCACCGAGCATTGGTGCGACACTACACTTGCATTATGTAAACCCATATTTCACCACAGCAACACATTTTCAGAGTAAGAGAAATGTTAGAGAAGCACCACTCTCTTTCCTACCTCTGGAAAAGTTTGGACAAAGATCCCCATCACTTGGTAATACATAAATTATAGTCTTAAAATACTGAACCCCCTGTTTATGCATCATCATCATCATCATCAGCCTGACTATACCCATTGCAGGGCGAAGGCCTCTCCCATATTTCTCCAATAAACCCGGTTCGGTGCTACCTGTATCCACTTGACCCCTGCGAACTTCATAACCTCATCCTCCCGCCTAACTTTATGCTGCCCCCTGCTACGCTTTCCCTTATGTTTATGTATACATATGCAGAAAAATGACGTATGGCTGCACTTGGGTAGATGAGGATGAGTAATTACTGCCTTATTACAGATCAAATCCACCTTCGAAGATTCTCCTAAATATTCTATCAACGCTGTTCCCACTTTAAGTTTTGATCAATTTGCTCTCGCCCTAATCCTCTGACCGTCCTGGTCAGCTCAGTTGGTAGAACGACCAGTTCGATCCCTGGACCAGGACGAAATTTTTTAACTACGAAGTTTCTGAGAAAGCTGTATAGTTTTTCTTTATAGCCATATTGCTGCGCTTGGGTTAATGTCAGCAATTAATTACTGTCTTACCATATTTTGAAACAACTAACTTCGTCGCGTCGCCGGACCAACCCTAGTGTTCTCATCAGGGGCATACGCGCGTCGAGTGGATTGTTCGAATGCACCGCCCCCAAAAACATGATCATGAAGATTATTGTGCGTGCGTGTGTGTGCGTATGCGTGTGTGTGCGTGCGTGCGTGTAACGAACAAACGCCTTAGCCACGCTGATGCCTTGAAATCACCAAGCGTGCCCCAGACTGGTTACCAACGTCTGACCAGCTGGCTTCCCTCAAACAATTTTAATCATGCTGCATGAGTTTTCGTGCAGCATTGCTTTTATTATTTATACCAGTGTTGCTGTTAAGTTTTAAAATGGAAATGTGCCCTGTTTTCTTATTCTGTACTGATGTGGCAGGTAATAAGGACAAAGAAGCAGCACGGTCAGTGGTTAAGACACTCGGCTACTGATCCCGAGCACCCGCGTTATAACCAGACCAGCCGGAATGGCCTCATTTTGATTTTACCGTGAAAGCACTACAAGGGGTCATGGTTACTTATTGGGCAGCAGTGGCGTAAACCGCAGGGGTGACAGGGGGGTCCTGACCCCATTGTACTAGGGGGGGGGGGGGGGTACACTGCACGCGAGTGACCCCTGTCAGATTCGTCCCGGGACTATATATTCGTTCGGCAGGGAATGATTGGAGTGGCACAAGCAACACGTAAAAGCCAAGCAAGGGAGGAGGTCCACGTAACGGCTCAGTATCAGACATTCAAAAACACAATGTTCTCGAAATTAATATCTGCCAATAATCAAAGGAAGTGGCATTACTGCGCATAATTGTATTTATCTTTAAACCTCTGCTTTTCTGGCAACGAGTCGATCTTTAATTGAGACTGAGAATAAATGATAGTCGTGCGCGTTCAAGAGCCGACACTACGTGAACCCTCGAAGCTTTATTTGCGGTCTTTTAAGGGCGTAAGCTCTTACTACTTTCGCTCGGACATTTCTCGTCCGTCCATCTATCCGATACACCACGTGTTCAAACTTGCCGTAGCACTTTAGTCAAAGTACTGCCGTTGTAGCCACGTGACCACCTCACGTATAACGTTATGATGTCATCACGTAATTGGGGCATGTACATCACAAGATTAGAGTGGTCTTGTTATGACGTTCTAACGTAACAAGGGCAGCCGTCATGAGTAGCTAAGTTGTGACGTCATCACGCGCATTACATGACTAGAGCAGCCATGTTTTGACGTCGTCTCGTAAGAGGCAGTCACCATGGGTAGCCACAGCAACGCCCATAGAAATGCGTCAAACAAATCGGTGACTGCAGCGTCTCCGCATCGTTCGCCAGTGGCGACGTCGTTAATAAAGTGCGACGTTGGCTGTACGTTACACTATTCACTTCTAGTACACACTAGATGCCGTCCAAATCAATTCTCTCGAAAAAGCGGGAGAAAGCAATCCTTGAAGAAGAAATTACCATTTCGATAGATGATATCCTGGTGGTTCACTTATTGGTCGTTTTGGTGGTCGTTTTGGTGGCATAGCTCTGAAAAGAGAACTGACGAAATGAGATAGGAGAAGTGTCATAGCCCCCGCCGACGCTATAAAGCGGAGGCGCTGAGATCAGCGTTACCAACCCGTGTTAGAGGAAAATAAAGATGTACAGCGCGTGCTAGAGAGCGCAAGCACGGCACGGGCTGTTCAGAATGAGAAGCCTGCCACGCTGGTCATCTTGCAATCAAATTTTGTTCTGCTGCCTTCAACTGAAATTTAATGCTCACTCAGTGCTTTACCAGGATGGTAACAAATAATTCAGTAATGTTTCTTTTTAGCGTATATGAAACTAATGAAAGTTTTGTGTCGGCATTCCCCTCACACTCTTCCTACACATTTTAAAAGAAACCAAGTCAGCCCTAATCAAACAGCCCCGACAGGCATGGAGGAATGTGGCGGGCATGGACGAATGACGTAGAATACAGCTGATCTGGGTGCCTGCGCACTCGGGATATCCTGCCAATGAGGCCGCCAATGTCCTCGCCTTAAGACTAATAAACCGGGCGATGGCGGACTCGGGCCTGGACAACTCAAGAGAGCGCATGCACATCTTCAGCCAGCTGATGCAGGCCTATCGAGCCGAGCGTGAGCTCTACCTCCCACCCCACCCATTTCTTTCCATCCACTACCAAATCCTATGGCGCCACCTACAGAACCGAACCCTCCCCACGCCCTACTTACTATCTTCCCGGGAGATAGTGAAGGCACTCGGGTGCCTTCACCCTATCTTCCTTGTGATTTCATACCACCCCTACCCTAACACATATCCTGATGGAGTGCCCTGCTGATCCTCCCCCGCCGGGCTCGGAGCTCTCCACCTAGGAGGTACGGAAGGCCTTACTGCGCGCGACGGACCCACATCGGCAGAAGACCGCCATCACGCGGGCAGTGGATATGCTGTACCGACATGGGCTTTCCGCCGGTAGCAGTCCGGTAGATGCGCAGAGACGACTACATCTTGATCGCGGCTGCCCTTGCCCTGGCGTGTAGAGTGGCTATACTCAAAACGCCATGCTGACGCATTTATTGCATTGAATTACAATAATTTTCCGGCTGACTTATTGGTACTCATTCGCCACAATGTTTTGGCACCATCGAATAGTGAAGACGCCGACTACAACAACGCCAGACGGAATTTCGTGTAATAGGGCTAGTACCGTATTGTTTCGCAATTATAAGGTGGTTTCGGACGTTGAAACCATGGGATTAGCTGCAGGGAGTTCAGGATGAACGGCATGTTGTTCGGTTTGATAAACGATACCCAATTGAAGCGATCCAAGTCTCCTCGCACTGCTCAGAAGCTATGCCGATAGTGGCGAAAGACAAAGGATATGCACGGGCACGGTGTATATAGACGTACCGGCGCCAGACAGCAAGAAGAACATTTGAGCGCCCCAACACCTACATATTGTTACAGACTAGATCGATGAAGAGGATGAGGAACTCAGTATAGGGGAGTGAAGAAGTGTGTAGGAGTTGAGGCGCCATCTGGCTCGAGTGCACCGTTATATTGTCTCGGTAAAGTTGCTTTACGTGGTGACATCTAGAGTTACATTTTGGGGATAGTACGGTTTAGATCACCAGCATGCTCCACCAATGACGCCGCCCTGGAGCCTCGTCGTAGGCGCCTTCTTGCTGGACACTTGCAACTGCTCGTTACCATGCCACCACCGATTGAGTCTAGGTCTGCGCTTCTCACCATTTCAAGTCAGGAAGCTGTGACCTTTATCCACCATACCGAGAGTAGCGCCCTTTCACTGGCGCAGCGGGAGAGAATGTTGACAACTGGGTCGCCACTACAATCATTGGGACTGCGCCTCTTAGCTCGACAAAGTCGTATTTTTCCTTACCGACACCGCCCTTATCTCATCTGAAAGCCACGAGGACACGCTGACGACATGAGAGCGCTTTGTCATTGAACTTAGTGTTTCGGCGACTCGTCAGCACGCAGGAAACGGGATGAACAGACTCTCGCCCATCATGGCCAACTACCCGGCGAGACCTGCACTACCTATACTGAAGAGGTCCTCGATTTGTGCAAGAAGATCGACTCTCGCATGTCGGATGAGGACAAAGTCGGGCAACTTTTGAAGGGCATTGCAGATTGTGTTTATAACTTTCTTATCGCTAAAAATGATCTCCCGAATGTCTGCGCTGTCCGTCATATCCGCACATTCGAAGCACTGACGACTGATCGAATATCGCCCAAGTCTGGAAGGCTGGCCAATGCGACAACTGTTCCCAGCGTTGACGAGCATGTCTCCGCGGACCTAATTTACCGACTAAAAGCGAGATCATGAGGGCAATTATAATTTAGGTAAGGACGACGAACCAATGATATTAGGATAAGAGAAAATGAAGCTGCGAAACTGTTTTTATAGACTTGATTTTAGAAATTTCAGCCACAGCGCAGAGCTTTCCTGGGTCCGGCAGAACCTTATACTTACAGGAGACGTGGCCGAAAATACAGATATAAGAAGAGGTGCTTTTTTATATTGAGATGGAGACCAGTTCTTTCAACTCAATTGACGTTGAGGAGGCATTGCAGAGGGAACCGACGGGAAGAGGAGTCATAGCTTTTCACCCAGTGTCAGACGTTTTAACTGAGACCTGGAGCTTCTGCGCCAGGCTCAACAAGCGCTTCGATGACAATGCAATCAAAGAACACAGCAATGACACTAAACATGAATGATTAACTATCTACGTCGTCCAGTCGATGCAGTCTTGCCTCGGGAGCTGCCTTCGGGTTGGCCTTTTTTGAGATAAACTATTGGATTTCCTGCATTCAATAGCTTCACTGCAAAAACGGGAATGATACTGCATTTTATGTCCGGTCTCGGAAATTCCCATAACGTTATAGGGCTTGATGATACTAGAATTTATATGCAAGTTACCGGTTCATTAAGAAAGGTTTCTTTTAAGCCTCTTCTACGAGAAGCGTACATTTAGGCTACGCTGATTTTTAAGAAATATGGCGAACTATACATGATGGAAACCAGAGTTTCTTACCGTGCTGATAACAGCAGTGCTAAGGAAAAACACAAGCAGAGAATCGCCTTCATCTCTCCAGCTCAAACGTCGTCCGACAATAAATGATTTCACTGAGCAACCATAACATTGCGAACCTTTAATGATGGTGATATTTTTACCGATAAAGGGCATGTTCCTTAGCCTTCTATCATTCTTTAGTGATATTTTGTAAATTGCATTGAGGTAACAGTTGGTGGCAGCATGCGCCTCCTTGGCGCAAGCGCAGAAAACAATATGTAGAAAGAAAACATTCACGAAAGGTTACAGGCCACCCTCATTATCCTGCACAAAACATCCATAAATGCAAAGGCGCTGGTCTCAGTGTGCAATTATGTTCTAATGATAAGCCGATACAGTCACAGGCCCCGTTCCGCAGAACATCTTGCGTCAGCATGTGAGCGGAAAATCAAGAGCCTGAACGGCTGAGCACTAATTGGTCGGCAGCTTGTGTGACTTCACGAGACCGTACAATATGACAAAGTCAGGTGTCCATGTAGGTAGCTCCTCCAAGGTGGAAAGGTGGGATATAAACCAAAGCTGGAATGCCCTTGAATACCAAGTAACGCACGTTACACCTAAACCAAGGAGGTGTATTCCTACGGATCGGTTTAAGAGCGGAACCTTATACCGATGTCGGGTGGTCTTTCACTTATCGTGGTAGCTTACGAATTTACTGTAAGGTGCGTGTGAGGTAAATGAGGTGCCAAATGAGTGTTTACTGACAAGGAATAAAGCAACATAAGTATGCTCAAACGAGGATTCGGAAATGCAGCTGTCGACGGTATCCTTTAGCACTGTCGTATGATATCGTTAAAGGCGAGAATAAGTGTGCCACATATTAAGCCGATAGCCTTTTTTAGCTCATCAGCAGCTTGCGCAGAAAGTGACTGTCCGCGGAATACGTGACCAAAATGCAGATACATAGATACAAAGTTCTTGTAGAGAACATCATTACTATGCAGAAGGTGTACACGGATCGCCGAAAGGGCTGAGGGACATCAGTTTTCTGATCAAGACAGTCCAAGGCAGCCGCAAAGGATAAATCGCTGAGCTTATGGTGTGCCAAACTGAGCGCCTAAAGGGCATTCAGGAGCATGTCGTTGTCTGCAAGGACGCTGGCCGGGGCTCAACAGGTGCGCTGGACAAGCTTTGCGCCCCGACTTGTGACTGTAATATCAAACTGTTGCAGTCGGAGGCTCGATCATGATAGGCATGTGGAAAGGTCCTTCAAACTGATTAACTAGCACAGGGCATGGTGGTGACTACCTTGAAGGGCCGGCCATAGATGTACGCGCGAAACATGGTAGTCGCCTACAAAAGGGCAAGGCATTCATCTTCAACTCCTTTTGAGACAGAACAACTGGCGTAGGCAAATGCATGTTGACGCGTGTCTCGCGTCTGAACAGGAAACGCTGTATACCCACGTTACTAGCGTCGGTGTGAATTTCAGTCTCTGCATGGTCGTCGAAATGGACAAGAACAGGCGGTGACTGTAGTTTGTGCTGGAGGTCAAAAAACGCATTAGCTTGAGGAGCGTGCCATGTGAAAGGCACGTCGCTTTTCGTTAAACTGGTCAGCGGCTGAGAGATTCGTGAAACGTGTTTGACGAAGCGCCGATAATAAACGCATAAACCAAGGAATCAGCCGAGTTGTCTCACATCTCTCGAGCTTGGAAAGTTAGCGATAGGTAATGTTTTTTTCGGGATCAGGCTTAACGTCTTCATGGCTCACAATGTTGTCCGAGAATTTCAGTTCTGCGTAAGCGAAATGGCACTTTTCTGCTTTCAGGTTTCCAAATCGGTGGTGGCCGGCGCAACCTCCCGACAACCACATGGGGTACAATCACGACTCTTCCGGTCGGCAAAAGCCCACGTCGTTGAAGCGCAAAGCGATCGTTCAGTCGTACCGTATTCGTCGTGTGCGCCGGGCGGCAGTCACTTGCTCCATTCTCGACGTGCACCGTAGGGTCGTCATAGACGTCGTCGTGGTAGTTGTCGTCGTCTGCATCGTTTTCGGGACACTATGAATCTTTTAACGGTTGTCGAAGAGTCGGCGGGGGATCTTCTTGAACTCGCCGGTCGGCAACTTTACCCCCCGAGTTCGCGCGTTCTAATTTCCCTGACGAGGACTCGGGAGCCGGCCCCGATTGCCAGGAGCATGTGCAGGCGGTGTGGGGATGAGAAGAGGCGACGAGACGGCGACCGCGAGGATACACGTTGCGGCTCCTTCTTGGCGAGTAGTTATCTACGTCTCCATTACGTTGACCCGATAGCTGTCGTGGGGCCTCGAACTCGAAACCACGCATATTAACGGATATGGACAGCTTCGCACCAGTGGTAGCACAAGGGGCACCGATCCTGCGTTCGCCATACTTGTGACTTTGTGGAAACAGAAGATGCAACTGGGAAGTAGCGTGCAGGTGGACCCTGAGTGTTCGGCGCCAGTATGAATTCCTCATGAAGGGGCCCCGAGGACTGTGCCAGGCGACGAAGTGCAGCGGCGTAGCTCACAGGATTTGGCGGCAGCGACGCGCGAAGGGAAGGATCCGTGGCTCACAATGCCTGCTGGTCCTGCTTCCGGATAATGCCAATGACAGCTTGAGTTTGGGACTACGGAAATAGTGAAAACAAATTACAGTATCTCGCGGACAATTATCTCCGACGCGTCATTACACACTACTGATCACTATACGCATTTATTTGACTCATTCATTCAGAAACACATCCACTTTTGGTTATTCTGACGTCTTATCCCTTGGACGTCGACATTAGTCGTTTGACTATTTCGACTTCTACTTGATTTTACCTCTACATGTTGGGCTCTAATAAATTATATATTCATCGCATTGACATAACTTTTTTCTGCCACATCAGCCTCTATCTATGACAACAATTTGTTCGATCCAAACTCTTCTGACAACGACGCAACGGCTGCGGACACTTTCTGTACACAGGACTCCGCCGTTTTAGCCTACAAAGATTTTCGCCTTAATAATGAGTGCTGTGGAAGCAACTTGTGCTGATGGACGGATGAAAAACACATTATTTTCCACATATTTCAGGCTTTAGTAACCGTTGCTGGTAACTTGTTTGGCGTGGTAGATCCTGGGTCCAGGACAACGTCCTTGGATAGAAACAGAAAACTGCTTTCGCGCCGCACTGAGGAGTAGGCCCAAACTGTTAGCCATCTGGCTTCTGCCAGTATTAAAACAACCACAGCGCCACTCTCCCACACTGCGATGGATAATTAGGGCGGAAATTTTAAATGCTAATAACATTCTTCTTTCAGCAACGCAACCGAAAATAAATCTGAATTTGCGTTTTTTAAACACACCTTTATACGCATATGAAAGCCACCGTATCTACTGACGCGTCCCAAGCAAGGCCGTTGCAGACGCGGTTCAAGCGTGTCGTCTGCTTCGTTAGTGAGGGGGGAAGGGCTCTCAAACTGAGTGCCTTGAGTCGTAAAGCTTTGTATGATACCATTGAAGAGAGCCGACGGCTGCTCGCCCAAATCGTGACTACACAATGATGGTCTACGCCTGGAGGCTAAACATCCCTCTCGCACCATTTTGACCAAATACTTCAACTGCAGATGCCCTTTGACCTCCCCAGCTGTGAGTCTACAATTCTGTGTAGTCGGTTGCTAGGAGTGGTGCTTACAAACGCCTATACCCATCTCATCAGAATGGCAGACTCTCCAACGTGTCAGCAGTGCGGGTGTGTTGAAACGATTACGCAGAGAGAGAGAGAGAGAAAGAGAGAGATCCTTTAATGAAAAGCAGAGAACTTAGCCGGCATTGAGATTTCGCTGGGATGCTACCCTGCGTAAGAAGGGGAATTGGGGAAGGAAAGATTAAAAAAGAATTGCGATGAAAATGAAAATGAATGGAGAGATAAAATACGGCCACTAAATGCATTGTAAGGTGCATCGTGGAGTAATTGTATAAAATAAAATGATGAAATGCATAATCCGACAATGTGCTTCTAGAGTCCACGGCATGAAAAATGCCTGAGGGTAATGTGCAAGGTGAATTCAGTGTTTGTTAAGATATCCAATCTATTTCAAATATGTAAATATAAAGTTCATTGCAAGCTTCTGCTGCCTAAGGCAGTTTAAGAGACCTCAAACACTGTTCATTGTTAAAGGCACTGGGGAGAGCTTCTCCGTGCTATGTTGATAGTACGCACGCTAGTTAGCGTACGCAAGGCACTCAAGTAGGATATGTTCGACAGCTTCAATCGAGCCACAGTTGTCACAATGCGGACTATTCATTTGACCGAAACGGTATCACAAGTCATTTGTATATGCACATTTCAGGCGAAGTCGGTGGTAAACAGTTTCTAATTGGTCAGAAAAATTCGTAGAGAGTCTTGATCTTAGATTTGGGTCAATCAAGTAAAGAAATTGAGTTTTTTGTCGGCAAGCTTCAAAGTCGATACTTTGCTTCGGCAACAAATTTTTTAGCCAGTTGGGATGCATCACATTTTCTAAAAAAAGTTGGAATGTATCTTTGATGTTAGTGGCCTTTACAAGCCGCTTCATCTGCTTTTTTCATTCGCTTTAATTCCACAGTGAGCTGGCATCCACTGAAATGTTATGCAGTGGCCTGCGGCAATAGCCAAATGATGTAGATACCCGGTGTCAAGGGAAACAAGAATTTCAATCTGAGGTGCCCAAGAAAGATTACTGTCCATCATAACACTTAGGAATCGTGATCGTACATACCATAGTGACCATCCACCCAGCAGGAGCGGGTATCGAGTCATTCTTTTTTTTTTTTTTGTGCGAACCACAGCAGCACTCTTGATACGTTGCTGCGTAATATAACGCGAACTTAATGCACTCCAGATGCTGATATCATCTCCAAAATCGGTATGCATACTCCTCGCGGAAGGTTTCTTGTTGTATGTATAAGGGCAATATTGAACAGGAGAGGACTAATAACAGCTCCCTAAGGTACGCCTCACTTCACTGCCTGAAAGAGAGTTGGACCATTTAGAGTGGTCATAAACATTTGCCGCTCTTGTTAATAGTGCCCCATCCAGTTCGTGGTTTATACGTGGGCATAGGCCACCACCAGCCTCGGAGCCGGATCCTCGATCAGCCATCACCACGAGCACACTGAAACACCGCAGCGGGTACTCAAACTCCGCAGGGAGGAGAGCGCTTCGCTGCAAAGACACAAGCCTCCTAGTTCACACAGGAAACGTTTATTCAACGCCATCCCCCAGCGGTACACAAACTAACCGCGTCCCAGGAGCGCGCAAGGAGCAAGGCTCCGCTGCGCGCACTACGTGACAAGGAATTCGCGCCGCAGGCGCGCAAGGGCGTGCTGTGATGTCTCTCTCGCGGTGACCAAAGGGATCCTTTGAGAGAGAGTGGGTAACCACCGCAAGGTACGCCTGTCGTGGATCGTTGGATCATGATCGACAGGGTCGAGCTGCGCTCTCATGTACTACCCGGAGCGGACGAACTCGAGTACAGACTGGTCTGCGCGGACAAAGGCCGGCAGGCAAGAACAGTGGCGTACGCACCTTGCGATGTCTCGGAGAGGCCTCGCTCTGGGCCCTGCTCGGAGGGTCGCGCCAGCGCGGCCGTCGAAGCGGTGCCGTGTTCCCGTCAAAAGGCGCCAATGAGATAAGCCATCGGAACGCAGGGGCGGAGCTGTGGCTGAGAGACAGTCACAGGTTGTCCGGACAACCCTCCACCTCTTGATACGGGAGGAAGGTAAAGAGGAAAACCACAGAGGAACGGGCGGCGGCTGCGCAAAGGGCAGCTGCGGAAAGCCCGAATCCCACAAGCTGTAAAGCTTTCATCCGAGGCCAAGGCTGGCCAAGGTAGCGAGAATTGCATGATGAAACACAGAGTCGAAAGCGACCTTGGTGTGAAGACAAACGGCTATGGGGATGCACCCAGCGTGAAGGTGCTCTTCAAGTGATGAGACAAGGGTAATAACATTATCAGTCACAGACCTCTTTTGGAGAATCCCGTTCATTTCTTGAGGATACTCATTTCGGCACTCGAGGAACCAGCTGACGCGTTTGGAGATACGCACATACTTTGTGACTGCCCTCAGTTTGAGCATGATCTTGCCTTCCTGGCTGCTACACTTCGCCGCTTGGACTCTCGCCCTCTTACGAAAGCTAAGATTCTTGACCCTTGTACGACACCTTCAACAGAGAGGGAAGCAGTGAAGGCACTCCTTACGTTTTTAAAGGGCTAAGGGATTATTTCTGGACTAAGTGTGCGCTCTCTACCCCCCTGTAATTTAGATTTCTGGACATGTGACAGGGTCCTTTCTTTGGCGCTCTTTCTTTTCCACGTTTCTTCCTATGTTCCCCTCCGCACGTGTAGTGTAGGCTATTGGGCATCGCCAAGTTAACCTATTTTGCTTTACATTCTACTATTTCTCGCTCTAGTTTTATGAACAGCTATACTTACCCTATATGTTGGGTTAAATGAGTGTGTTTTATGTAACTGTTATAATGACATAGCACACAAACACGATATTTTTCTGCACTTCGCCTTTATAAAGTTCCTTTAATAGGGTCACCTCGTTCTCTGGTGTCGTAGCAATCCCCTAGCTGGTGACCATACGCATGGATGCAGTCGTGGAACTGTTCCGGGCGGAGCTTCTACACATGCACAATCTTTGCCGCACGTATCTCCTGCCTTTTGTCGAAGCTGGCACTAAACGTAAGGAGAAAAAAAAGTTCGGAATTTTCAACAGAGCATGCAAAAAGGATTAAAAAAAAAAGATTTTTCATAGACAGCTTTTAAGCCAAACAATTGTTACCATTTGTTATTATATTATTAGCAAATACTGCAGTGTTCGAACTGAGTTGATCTACCGAGCCACCTTAGCCCAGATAAAGATGTCATTACGAGGAATCTGTCACCAAAGTTTACAGAATAATGTCAACGATATTATCTTTTAAGTACAAACAAAACGAACGCGAATGAATTATCTAGAGAGGTGACGAGAAAAACTACCAATTAGTTTCAATTCTCGTACACTTTTTTTATTTATCCCACACGCTATAAAGCAATTACATCCGATTATTGGCTTTACCCTCTCCAGTTAGCTGGCCACACTATCCAGTACTCCACTCTTCAATGAGCAGCTCATCAGGGTCACCTCAAGAATTTCATCGCATTATATAATGCCTCCAACCGCGAATGTACACTGTTAATCTCGTTCCAAATATGTTCCAGTTATAAGTGGAACTTCTTTAAATGTTCCTCTTTCAACTGAAATTTATGTGGAGCCAGATTTAAAATGTAAACTGGGATTGATCTCATGGTCGCTCTACTTCATTCCCTGTTTTTGAGTGCTTACACTAATCAACTTCTTTCTTCATTTGCAACTGCGATTATTGCCTGTTTTGCGCTTCGTCTAAATACGTTTGCCTGGGCTGTTCAGCCAATCTCGGTACTAGCCCGTCGTCAGGAAATCGGGATGTCATTTGTTACCCATTATTTTTCTCTCTTCAAGAACGACCCGAATGTGCAAACCCAACATAAGACGGTTGTGATCACTGATCTCGAGCCGGGCATCCTGAAGAGTGAAGTTGAATGGGCCTTAGCCAGCCTTGCTAAGAACAAAGCTAGCGGAATTGATAGCATTCCAGCTGAGTTGCTTCAAAACCTCAACCATGACGCTGTTAACATTCTGCATACATTATGTCAGAAGATTTGGACAACCCTGCAGTGGCCACAGGATTGGAGGAGGTCAGTTTACATCCCGATTCCAAAGAAAGGCAGTGCCAAAGATTGATCCAACTACCGCACGATCGCGCTTATTTCGCATGCTAGCAAGGTGATGTTGAAAATCCTCCAAGGTAGGCTGCAGCAGTATGTGGATCGGGAGCTTCCGGACGTGCAAGCTGGGTTTCGCAAGGGCAGAGGAACTAGAGAGCAAGTTGCCAACCTTCGCTGGATCATGGAAAAAGCAAAAGAGTTCCAGAAACCCATCTACTTCTGCTTTATTGATTATGCGAAAGCGTTTGACTGCGTAGATCACAGCAGATTGTGGCAAGCTCTCCAAGAGATGGGAGTTCCAATTCACCTCATCTGTCTCCTCAGGAACCTGTATGAAGGGCAAGAGGCCACAGTCAGAACTGGGCATGGTCTTACTGATTGCTTTCCGATTGAGAAAGGAGTGAGGCAAGGCTGCATACTGTCGCCCTGCCTATTTAACCTATATGCAGAGTGCATCATGAGGAAGGCCGGTCTGGACGAGTCTTCAGCTGGAGTGAAGATTGCTGGAAAACGTATCAACAACCTTAGATATGCGGATGATACCACTTTAATGGCAGAAAGTGAAGCGGAACTCAAGAGACTTCTGATGCGCGTACAAGAAGAAAGTGAGAAGTTTGGGCTTAAACTGAACATTAAAAAGACAAAGATCATGGCGTCTTGCCCTATCAAGTCCTGGAGCATCAAGGGACAAGAAGTGGAAGCTGTGACAGATTTTCTCTTCATGGGCTCCAAGATTACCTCGGAAGGAGACTGCAGCCATGAAATTAGGAGACGCCTGCTTCTGGGAAAGAGAGCAATGGTTAGCCTTGACCGCCTAGCAAAGAGCAGAGACATTAGTCTGCCAACCAAGATCCGTATAACTCGTGCTATGGTCTTTCCAGTTGTGATGCATGGATGCGAGTGTTGGACTGTGAAAAAGGCTGACCGCCGAAGAATTGACGCGTTTGAATTGTGGTGCTGGCGAAGACTCTTGAGAGTTCCTTGGACTGCCAGAAGATCAAATCAGTCAATGTTGTCGACCATAAACCCTGACTGCTCATGGGAGGGTCAAATTCTAAAGTTAAAGCTCAGCTACTTTGGTCATCTGATGAGAAGAGAGGAGTCGCTGGAGAAAGATTTGATGTTGGGAAAGGTTGAGGGTCGCCGGAGAAGGGGTAGGCAGCGAACGCGATGGTTAGATGGCATCCTCGAGGCACTGCAGATGAAGTTATGTGATGTTAGGAAGATCGTGAGAGACCGGAAAGCGTGGCGTGACATGGTCAATAGGGTCACGAAGAGTCGGACACGACTAAACGACTCAACTGACTGATTTTTCTCTCTGCGAAGTGCTTGAACACTTTACAATGTTTGCTGCTCTCCCTGTCAGTTCCTGCCTTGCAATTGTTTATTCCAAATTATTGCCGTCTTTTCGGAAACTATTCTTGAGTTTTGCCGCAACTCCCCAACAGCCACCGATCGTTCCTTACATGCATAAACTACTCATAGTACATTTCTTTTTCCAGTGCTTTCTTGTTCGTACTTAATACTGCTTCTTTCAGGTAGATGCGGTGCCAAAATAATTTTGGTGGTGTCGGCCGCGCGATATATACTTCCCAGTTTGCTTCACGCAAACTATATTCAACAACTTAAACTTTCAAGTTTTACGCTTCGTATACGACACATTCACTGTTTCGACAAACAGACAGAGCTAAAGATGACAGCCCCTACGGTTAAGTGCAATCTACCACCTGAGATTTTATTCAATTGCAATAGGAAAAAACGAAAACAAAGCACGTGACCTAGGAATAATAAAAATAAAAGAGAAGACAACACGCGGCTTTGCATTTAAAGAAATGGAACTTTTTTCAGTGGTTTGACGCTTCGTGTTGTCTTCCTTCAATGTTTTTTCGTTTCTATAAGTAACACATACCATGCATATATGAACATAGTCCAATTAGCCCAAATTAAACACTGCTTAAATAAATCTTTTCGATACTTTCCGGCTCAATTCTATATTGTAGCTATCTATAATAGGGCTGCTTTTTGTCCTATGTTCTTACTGCGTTTTTTTTTTTTTTAATGTTTATCAATGTTGGCTGCAGCTTCTCGCAGTGACACTTTGTTATGCGCAGTTTTATCATCGCGCCCCTGTCGCTTGCTCATGATTTTTACAGCTCTACCAGTCCACTGCTTCTTTCATGTAAACGTAGTGGCGAACCACCTCCTGCAGTATCCGCCGGTGGTGCCTGCCATATACGGTACTTTATTATTGCCTCATTTTTCGCTCCGTACTCATCCTCCAATAGCGTTCTGACTATCCCTGGCTTTAATTACCCCTTCCTCAAAGCTCCTGCCAGACATATCGACCAGCGAAGATTACATTACCTACGTAAGTATAACTACATGCCCATGTTTTGTATTGCCAAGTCCACCATTATATAACTGCGGCAGGCGATCGGCACAAATTGAACTCTGGACCATATCATATGTCCCACAAGCTTGCAGAGATTCTTCTTGGCTTACTTATCGAGGTAATTCACGAATGCATATCATTCCGACGTAGAATTAATGGCGGTCGTGCTGTGGTGCATACGCTTATGCATACTAATGGTGAGGAGGCACTTACAAGAGTATTGCCAATATGCTAAACTTGCGTGGACGAGAAGGACATCGGCGTAAAGATATTTGGCGCCGATATGCCCTGGCCAGCGGAACAGATTGAGACCTGATACATTGTTGCCAACCCAGATGGCGAACCAGAATTTCAAGTTTGCAGCTAGTTCTATGTTTGTAGATAGCGCATCTACGTCGATATTGCAATTCGGAAGTGCCTCTTTGGGCCAGTGGCCGCTATATCGTCACACCTTTAATGCGAAGGTTAAATGTTTGCTGGCTTTCTCCCACTGCGGCGAAGAATACTCACATTCTGCATAGTAAAATCTTCACAAAGCTTTACTAAATAGGAAGGTTCTAATTGTTCTTACCCAAGGTTTGCAATAATGAGGACTTCTTCTGTTCTGATCGTAGATCCTGGGCATAAAGAAATGTCACATGAGCGAAATTTCGAGCAAGCGAGGTTATTGCGATGCGGCCGTCAACCTTACGTAAGGCGTGTGTGTGTGTGGGGGGGGGGGGGGGGGGGGGGGATGGGGAGGGGCGTTTTTCATGTACCAGTGGCGCGCGTGCTTAGAAGAAACCATCAAACAGTTCTGAAGAAATATATTTTTCAACGAAAACTTCCATAATTATAACCTACCTCATAAACCGCTCTCGGTCAGCGGATCAGCAGCAGCTTTCGACTACGCCCATTCTGGTTGTAAGCGCCGGGGGCGAGTTTTCGAAGCCCTTTCGGCCGATAATTGCCAAAGCTACGCAACCACTATTATGTATGTATGTATGTATGTATGTATGTATGTATGTATGTATGTATGTATGTATGTATGTATGTATGTATGTATGTATGTATGTATGTATGTATGTATGTATGTATGTATGTATGTATGTATGTATGTATGTATGTATGTATGTATGTATGTATGTATGTATGTATGTATGTATGTATGTATGTATGTATGTATGTATGTATGTATGTATGTATGTATGTATGTATGTATGTATAACTTTATTGAGATGCCGGCAAACGTCGGTTTAATGCGTCGTGACCCTGGGCAAGCGTCTACTCAGGGTAATGTCATGCTATGCATTACCTCATTTTGGCCCGTTTTGGTGGGCCGGGAGGCTTCTGCTTTTCGAGCGCACTCGGGGCCTGCTGGACGGCCCATAGTTGAATGTCCTGGTCTGTGCTCTGTGCAGCACTTTGAATTTCGGACGCGTATGTCTTGGATGTAGCTTCGGTCGGGAACTTGGCCCAGTCCCACATGATGTGCCATTGGTCCGCCGGAACTACTCTGCACATATCACTAGTGTAGATGTCTGGGTGGAGGACGTCTAACACTGCCGGGGCGAGGAGTGATCCGGTTTGTATTTGCCTTAGAATAACCGCCTCCTCCCGAATAAATGCTGGGTGAGGCGGCGGCATTGTCCGTCGAGCTAGGCGGTAACACTTATAGTCACTTCCTCGTAACTTGTCATTATTAAAATCAATAATTAAAAAGCGTAATATCCTGTCGGTATTATAATGCAATTCTAAAATACAGGTTAACCGCTCTTTAATGCCTACGCAAATAAAAAATTAGACTTCTATATTTAAAACCTTGCATGGATTCCTCTATCAGCAATTTCCGTCCCTATCGTGTGATAGCATCTCATACGAGATAATGTAACACCTTAAGTTCCCTAACCATTTCGGACGAAACCTGGTTATATGCAATCTAGAACGAGAATTTCACTATAGCCTTCAATTGGTAGGAGGATGGGGGTGAGCTTTAGTGCGCGACAACTTATCTGACA
Organism: Amblyomma maculatum; assembly: GCF_055883805.1. Classification (NCBI taxonomy): domain Eukaryota; kingdom Metazoa; phylum Arthropoda; class Arachnida; order Ixodida; family Ixodidae; genus Amblyomma; species Amblyomma maculatum. The sequence goes on from NC_139351.1 coordinate 95,614,194, forward strand.
AAGAAATCAATTGAAGCTGCAAATGTCGAACACTCCCGTTCCTTCTGTGCGGCATCAAATGTTATGCGGCTTTACTATCCCCTTCAAATGCAGTGTACTTGCGAAAGGTACAGAGATCGACACCCAGCACCTCCACCAAATGTAAGAGTACGTTCAGTCTCAGGTCGATGTTCCCGTCGAATGTTTAACTAGCAGGCCAGTCTCTTGCGTCGTCGTCTTTGTCTGACGTCTTCTTTTTTTAGCACGCGCCTATCTACATACGCTCTTCTTCTTTGCAACAGTCACCGAGGGTTGGTGCGACACTACAGATGCATTACTTAAACCCATATTTCACCACAGCAACACATTTCCTGAGTTGGAGAAATGTTAAACACCACTCTCTTTCCTACCTCCGAAAACATTTGGACAAAGATTCCCACCACTTGGTAATGCATAAATTATAGTCTTAAAATACTGAACCTCCTGTTTATGCATCACCATCATCATCAGCCTGACTATACCAACTGCAGGACGAAGGCCTCCCCCATATTTCTCCAATAAACCCGGTTCTGTGCTAGCTGTATCCCCTTGACCCCTGCGAACTTCTTAACCTCATCCTCCCGCCTAATTTTATGCCGCCCCCTGCTACGCTTTCTCTTATGCTTATGCATACATATGCAGAAACATGATGTGTGGCTGCACTTGGGTAGATGTGGATGAGCAATTATTGCCTTATTACAAATCATTCACCTTGGAAGATTCTCCTAAATATTCTATCAACGCCGTTCCCACTTTAAGTTTTGATCAATTCGCTTTCGCCCTAATCCTCTGGCCGTCCTGGTTAGCTCAGTTGGCAGAACGACCAGTTCGATCCCTGGACCAGGACGAAATTTTTTAACTACGAAGTTTCCGAGAAAGCTGTATAGTTTTCGTTTATAGCCATATTGCTGCGCTTGGGTTAATGTCAGCAAGTAATTACTGTCTTACCATATTCTGAAACAACTAACTTCGTCGCGTCGCCGGACCAACCCTAGTGTTCTCATCACGGGCATAAGCGCGACGAGTGGATTGTTCGAATGCACCGCCCACAAAAACATGATCATGAAGATTATTGTGCGTGCGTGTGTGTGCGTGTGCGTGTGTGTGCGTGCGTGTAACGAACAAACGCCTTAGCCGCGCTGATGCCTTCAAATCACCAAGCGTGCCCCAGACTGGTTACCAACGTCTGACCAGCCGGCTTCCCTCAAACAATTTTAATCATGGTGCATGAGTTTTCGTGCAGCATTGCTTTTATTATTTATACCAGTGTTGCTGTTAAGTTTTAAAATGGAAATGTGCCCTGTTTTTTTAGGCTGTACTGATGTGGCAGGTAATAATGACAAAGAAACAGCACGGTCAGCGGTTAAGACACTCGGCTGCTGATCCCGAGCACCCGCGTTATAACCAGACCAGCCGGAATGGCCTAATTCCTTTTTTTTTTTTTTGCCGTGAAAGCACTACAAGGGGCCATGGTTACTTATTGGGCAGCAGTGGCGTAAACCGCAGGGGTGACAGGGGGGTCCTGACCCCCTTGTATTAGGGGGGGGGGGGAGGTGTACACTGCACGCGAGTGGCCCCTGTCAGATTCGTCCCGGGACTATATATTCGTTCGGCAGGGAATGATAGGAGTGGCACAAGACACACGTAAAAGCCGCGCAAGGGAGGAGGTCCCTTCACGTAACGGCTCAGTACGATCAGACATTCAAAAACAAAATCTTCTCAAAATTATATCTGCCAATAATCAAAGGAAGTGGCATTACTGCGCATAATTGTATTTATCTTTAAACCTCTACTTTTCTGGCAACGAGTCGATCTTTAATTGAGACTGAGAATAAATGATAGTCGTGCGCGTTCAAGAGCCGACACTACGTGAACCCTCGAAGCTTTATTTGCGGTCTTTTAAGGGCGTAAGCTCTTACTACTTTCGTTCGGACATTTCTCGTCCGTCCATCTGCCCGATACACCACATGTTCAAACTTGCCGTCGCACTTTAGTCGAAGTACTGCCGTTGTAGCCACGTGACCACATCACGTATAACGTCATGATGTCATCACGCAATTGGGGCATGTACATCACAAGATTAGGGTGGTCTTGTTGCGACGTTCTAACGTAACAAGGGCAGCCGTCATGAGTAGCTAAGTTGTGACGTCATCACGCGAATTACATGACTAGAGCAGCCATGTTTTGACGTCGTCACGTAAGAGGCAGTCACCATGGGTAGCCATAGCAACGCCCATAGCAATGCGTTAAACAAATCGGCGACTGCAGCGTCTCCGCATCGTTCGCCAGTGGCGACGTCGTTACCCAAGCGCGACGTTGGCTGTACGTTACACTATTCACTTCTAGTACACACCAGATGCCGTCCCAATCAATTGTCTCGAAAAAGCGGGAGAAAACAATCCGTGAAGAGGAAATTACCATTTCGATAGTTTATATCCTGGTGGTTCAGTTATTGGTCGTTTTGGTGGTCGTTTTGGCGGCATAGCTCTGAAAAGAGAACTGACGAAATGAGATAGGGAAACTGTTATAGCACCCGCCGACGCTATAAAGCGGGGGCGCTGAGATCAGCGTTACCAGCCGTGTTAGAGGCAAATAAAAATGTACAGCTCGTGCTCGGAGCGCAAGCACGGCACGGGCTGTTCAGAATAAGACGCCTGCCACGCTGGTCATCTTGCAATCAAATTTTGTTCTGCTGCCTTCAACTGAAATTTAATGCTCACTCAGTGCGTTACCAGGATGGTAACAAATAATCCAGTAATGTTTCCTTTTAGCGCATATGAAACTAATGAACGTTTTGTGTCGGCTTTCGCCTCACTCTCTTCCTACACATTTTAAAAGAAACCAAGTCAGCCCTAATCAAACAGCCCCGACAGGCATGGAGGAATGTGGCGGGCATGGACGAATGACGTAGAATAGAGCTGATCTGGGTGCCTGCGCACTCGGGATATGCTACCAACGAGGCCGCCAATGTCCTCGCCTTAAGACTAAGAAACCGGGCGATGGCGGACTCGGGCCTTTACAACTCAAGAGAGCGCATGCACATCTTCAGCCAGCTGATGCAGGCCTATCGAGCCGAGCGTGAGCTCTACCTCCCACCCCAACCATCTCTTTCTATCCACCACCAAATCCTATGGCGCCACCTACAGAACCGAACTCTCCCCACGCCCTACTTACTATCTCCCCGGGAGATAGTCAAGGCACCCGGGTGCCTTCACCCTATCTTCCTTGTGATTTCATACCACCGCTACCCTAACACATATCCTGATGGAGTGCCCTGCTTATCCTCCCCCGCCGGGCTCGGAGCTCTCTACTTGGAAGGTACGGAAGGCCTTATTGCGCGCGACGGACCCACATCGTCAAAAGAACGCCATCACGCGGGCAGTGGATATGCAGTACCGACATCGGCTTTTCGCCGGTAGCAGTCCGGTAGATGCGCAGAGACGACTACATCTTGATCGCGGCTGCCCTTGCCCTTGCGTGTAGAGTGGCTATACTCAAAACGCCATGCTGACGCATTTATTGCATTGAATTACTTTAATTTTCCGGCTGTCTTATTGGTACTCATTCGCCACATTGTTTTGGCACCATCGAATAGTGAAGACGCCGACTACAACAACGCCAGACGGAATTTCGTGTAATAGGGATAGTACCGCATTGTTTCGCAATTATATGGTGGTCTCGGACGTTGAAATCATGCGATTAGCCGCAGGGAGTTCAGGATGAACGGCGTGCTGATCGGTTTGATAAACGATACCCAAATAAAGCGATCCAAGTCTCCTCGCACTGCTCAGAAGCCACGCCGATAGTGACGAAAGACAAATGGTATGCACGGGCACGGTGTATATAGACGTAACGGCGCCAGACAGCAAGAACATTTGAGCGCCCCAACACCTACATATTGTTACAGACTAGATCGATGAAGAGGATGAGGAACTCAGGATAGGGAAGTGAAGAAGTGTGTAGGAGTTGACGCGCCATCTGGCTCGAGTGCACCGTTATATTGTCTCGGTAATGTTGCTTTACGTGGTGACATCTAGAGTTACATTTTGGGGATAGTACGGTTTAGATCACCAGCAGGCTCCACCAATGGCGCCGCCCTGGAGCCTCGTCGCAGCCGCCTCCTTGCTGGACACTTGCAACTGATCGTTACCATGCCACCACCGATTTAGTCTAGCTCTGTGCTTCTCACCATTTCAAGCCAGGAGGCTAGTGACCTTTATCCACCATACCGAGAGGAGCGCCCTTTCACTGGCGCAGCGGGAGAGAATGCTGACGACTGGGTGGCCACTACAATCATTGGGACTGCGCCTCTCAGCTCGACAAAATCGTATTTTTCCTTACCGACACCGCCCTTATCTAGTTTGAAAACCACGAGGAGACGCTGACGACATGGGAGCGCTTTGTCACTTAACTTAGTGTTTCGGCGACTCGTCAGCACGCAGGAAACGGGATGAACAGACTCTCGCCCATCATGGCCAACTACCCGGCGAGACCTGCACTACCTATACTGAAGAGATCCTCGATTTGTGCAAGAAGATCGACTCTCGCATGTCGGATGAGGACAAAGTCGGGAAACTTTTGAAAGGCATTGTAGATTGTGTTTATAACTTTCTTATCGCTAAAGATGATCTCCCGAATGTCTCCGCTGTCCGTCGAATCCGCACATTTGAAGTACTGACGACCTATCGAATTTAGATAATAAGGACGACGAACCAACGGTATTCGGATAAGAGAAAATGAAGCTGCGAAACTGTTTTTATGGACTTGATTTTTGAAATTTCAGCCAAAGAGCAGAGCTTCCCTGGGTACGGGAGAACCTCATCCGTAGAGGAGACGTGGCCGAAAATGCAGAGATAAGAAGAGGCGCTTTTTTATATTGAGTAGGAGACCTGATCTTTCAACTGAAGTGGCGTCGAGGAGGCGTTGCAGAGGGAACCGACGGCAAGAAGAGTCATAGCTTTTCACTAAGTGGTAGACGCTTTAACTGAGACCCGGAGCTTCTGCGCCAAGATCAACAAGCGCTTCGATGACAATGCAATCAAAGAACACAGAAATGACACTGACATGCGTGATGAACGATCTAAGACTTCCAGACGACTCAGTCTTGCCTCATGAACTTCCTGCGGGTTGGACTCTGTTTAGATCAACTTTTGGATGCCATGCCTTCAATAGCTTCAAAGCAAAAAAGGGGAATAATACTGGATTTTATGACAAGTCCAGGAACTTCTTATCACGTTATGGGCCTGGTTGATACTTCCCTTCTTATGTGCGTTACATATTTATTAAGAAAGGTTTCTTCTAAGCCTCATCTACGAGAAGTGTAGATTTAAACTACGCTGATTTTTAAGAAATAGGGCGAAATATAAATAAGGGAAAGCAGAGTTGCTTACCGTGCTGATAACACCAAGACTAAAGAAAAACAAAGTAAGAGAATCGCCTTCATCTCTCCAGCTCAAACGTCGTCCGACAATAAATGATTTCAATGCGCACCTAGAACATTGCGAACCTTTGGTCATGATATTTATACCAATAAAACGCATGTTCCTGATATTTCTATCCTTCTTTAGTGATATTTAGTAATTTACGTTGATGTAACATTTGGTTTCAGCATGCGTCTTCTTGGCGCGAGGACAGAACAAAATATTAAAAAACAAAAACATTCACTAAAGGTTACAGGACACCTTCATTATCCCGCCCAAAACGACATCTAAAAAAAATCTTAAAGCGCTCGTCTTAGTGTGCAAATTTGTTCTAATAATAAGTCGATACCGTCAAAGGCCTCGTTTCGCAGATAATCTGGCGTCAGTGTTGCATCTGCATGTGAGCGAAAAATCAAGTGCATGAACGGCTGGGACTGATTGGTCGGCGACTTGTTTGACGTCATGACGCCGTACGATATGACAAAATTGGAAAGAGCAGTCAACTTAGGGTAGCTTCTCTGAGGTGGAAAGATGCAGAATTTTTATATTTCTGTTCTCTCTTCTTTTGCAGTTTCTGGCTACCCACGGACATTTTCTTCTCTGCTTCCTTCTTTCCTGGACTTCTTTATCTTTTTGTGCTTTTCTTTCGCTTTTTCTCTCTTTCTTTATCTTTTTCCATTTCATATATTTATCTATTGTAACTAGGCAGTTATGATATTTGTTTCCTTTTGTATCTTTAATGTACATTTTTTACATTTTTACGTCTTTTTTTTCACCTAATTTTTATTTTTTTTATTTTGGGCGTTTAGCTCCTTTTCTCTTATCTTAAATTGGATTAAGCCTGGCAAAGCTTTGCTGGTCCGGGCTCCCTCTCTCTTTCTTTTACATTTTTTTTTCGTCATATTCTGAGAGGAATAATAAAAGGGATAGTAACCAAAACTAGTACCTTTGAATGCCGAGTAACGCACGCAACGCCTAAACCAAGCATGTGCGTTCGTATGGACCGGTTTAAAAGCGTGACTATGTATCGATGTCGGGTGGCCTTTCACTTGACGTGGTAGCTCACCTATGTAGTCCAAGGTGCGTGTGAGACAGACGAGGCTCCAAATAAATATTTAGGGACAAGGAACGTAATAACGTACGTGTACTCAAACGAGGATCTGCAAATGGAGCTTTAACGCGGTCGCATCATATCGTTAAAGGCCGAGCTTAAGTGTGCCTCACATTAAGCTGAAAACGTTTCTTCGCTCTTCAGTGGCATGCGCAGAAAGTGACTGTCCGCGCCAAGCGTGATCAAAAGATAGATAAAAAACCAATCCATATAACAAGATAAAAAACACAGATGCCGAATCCAGTCATGATTACTTGCCATTACTACATTAAAGACATTGAGTAATGACTAGCTTCTTTAGCCATAGCCAAAATCTAAGTCACAGCCAAATATCCCATCCTCAATCCACATAACAAGCCAATACCGAGCGCAGTCATGATCAGTTTACTAAAGCACCTTAATGACATTCCATAATGACTAGCCTCATTAGTCATAGACCGAGCCCAAGCCATAGCCACGATTCCAATCTAGAATTCACAAAACCAGGCTTTACTAGGATAGACATCTGCAGTTTTAGGGCAAAAGGCTGTCTTGGCTCAATAGTGGCATGCGCAGAAAGTGACTGTCCGCAGAATGCGTGAGCAAGACATGCCCAAAGCGAATCCAACACATTCCGCATAACAAGTCAAAAAGATACATTTCGAATATACTCATGAGAGCTTGGCTATAAGGTCTTAATGACATTGTATAACGACTACAGCCGCATTAGTTTTAGCCCGAATCCATTTCATAGCCAACGAAACAATCTAGAATCTACATAACAAGCCAACCAAAGGCAATTCAAGATGTCGCTATGTGCTACCTAACATATACAGCTCGTATGAAAATTATGCGGCTCATAAAATGTCTGTGAGCACTGTTTGGACATTTTATACAAGAGGACGTACAAAATACAGGCGCTGTATGCACATTATGCATACCGTGTAAGCAGCGCATGCAAATCAGTCGAAAGAAATGTTAAAAACATAAGGCTTTTTGTATATTGATCACACAATACGGGCTCATGAGTTAATCATTTCTTTTTAATGCCAATACAGAATTATTTCATTAGAAATTACCACAGATTCTTCCCGCTTTCAACGCCGTTCTAATTATAGGTTCTATTAAAATCACCACTTCCTCTTGCCCACCCATTTGTTGTCCCATAATTTCTGCATGTATTTTCTTTTCCGCATTCATAGCATTACAGGACCTTTTTGTTTAAGTGTAACAGTCACATTCCCTCCTATATAGATTGCAAAACATCCCCCACTCTAATGAGAAACACCAAAAGCATCTCTTTTCTTCAAATATTTGATGACAAAATATCCATGTTTTTGCTATTTTACGGTTTCAAACTTAGCAGTTATTACTGATAAGTGAACTTGGCGCCTATGGTCACAGCTGGGCTCCCCTTACCAGGTCCGCCCACATACGTTGCATTGCTATGTGTCAAATTACCGTGAGTCCTAGAATATTCGATTCCCATCTCACCCTCCCATCAAAGGAGCTGTCCCAGTTGACAACTCCGGCCAACTCGGACCCGTCAAGCGGTCTCAGGACGTCACGCAACCTGGTGGTCAATCAGTGTCCGGCTATGACACCTGCAACTGTCGCCTGCTGGAGGCAAGCCCGTGATTTTTCGATCACAACGCCAAAGCCGTATCTTATGGTGAACGGCAAACGGTTATAAACATTTATTGACTTCGGAAAGAAATTTTCAGAGGAGTAGTCTTGTTGGGGCACTCATTTCGGAGCTCCTGCAGCCATTGCCGCCGCGCCGCTCGGTCCTAGTGAACCAGCAGTTGTTCTTGCAGGCTAAAGCTAGGCAAATGCCTCCTACTATTCCTTTATTTTATGTATTTTTCTCTTAGGTGGTTTAATTATGCCCAGTGCATCCCCGTGTTACATGGCAGGCTGTGGGCTGGCTAACGCACCATGGGCAGGAGGGAGGGGGGGACGCTATCTATCTGGAAATATAATGCTGTATTTATGACGGATAGGAAAGTGTTGGTCTGGAGTTTTCTCCAGTCCCTAGTTTCCCGTACTGCTCGTTGCTCGTGAGGTGCTGGTAGCAACTGTCGCATAAGGCATTGCAGTTGGAGTCTATGGGACTCCTAACATAGATTACATAAGTGATTGGTTAGATGACGTCTGGTCTATCTGCCGCCTCGGTTTTTGTATCCTCGAACTGGGACACCCGCGATGGTGCTTCCTTCTAAACCAGAGTGTGCAGGGATCCATGTTATTTCATGTTTAATATATGTGTTTAACGTGGGGTCGTCTGATGAGACAGCAACTGTTTATAAATTCTACCTGCAAGTAGGAGCAGAAAAGCCGCTAATGAGTCGGTAACGATGTGGACGAATCGGCCGCTAGCGTTTTCGTGCCTAGGGCTATAGCAGTCACTTTTCCTTCAAGTATGATACAGTTCTGGATGGATAAGCTGATAAGTGGTTACCGCCCACTACAGCGCCTACCATTGAGTTCCCGTGAGGATAAGGTTACAAGGCTTCGTCTACACGTATACTGTCTTGCCACTTTCTTCCTATCGTGCATCTTTATGAAGTCCACCCTGGCTGTTCCCCGGCGTTCGTGTGTGCAGGTCGACATAATCTTAAGTACGGAAGCTACGCGTATGTGAGCTCTGCTTTTGGGTGGGATGTTGGTTGTGGATTGGATGATGTGTAAGTCTGCTGAATAGCCAACTCTTTGTAAGATTTGTCTGCCCGCTTCTGTTACCAGCAAATGCTCTCTTTGAGATAAGACAGTGGTCTCTTGAATTTCTTCAAAGCTGTCGTGGGTGGCCAGCACTTCAAGCTTGTTATTGGCAGTGTATGATGGGAGGCCGGGAGCATCTTTGATGGCTTAAATGATGATGGCACCTATTTTGTGGCGTTCTAAGTTAAGAATTGGTAGGTAGGGGTAGGCACTGGTCATCAGTAGGCGACTCTACTGATGACCAGTGCCTGGACAACCCGCATGCTATCATCTTCCGTCATTCCTTTTCACGTTATGGCTACACGGCATTATCATGGGTGAGAGTTGAGTGGTTGTGTTCACGAGTGTCCCGGCGGTCGCCTTGCGGTCGGGTTGGAGCCAGATTTCTATGATTCTGATGAGTGGGACTTCTCGAATTTGTTCTCCTTGAATTTGAATTTGGATTGGATCTTGACTGTGGTAGTTGCACCCTTTGATGCCCATCTCTTTGTATTATTCCGGTGAGCCCTTCAGGCCCCATTGTCGGGCGGTGTCTTTCACGTAGGTCGCGGCATGCTGAAGAGATTGTTCTTCGTCGGCTAGGGAGCCTGTTCATGTCCAAACTGTGATATGGGCATATAGAGTGACGCCGATGTTAGGAACAGCTCGCAATGCCCTTGCGACCCTTGTCATGACAGCGTTGAAGACGAGGCGTGCGATGATCGAGCCCTGTGGAGGGCCTTTGTTTGGCACGGCCTGATGATCAGATCTTGTTCCCCCATTCCTATGGTGGCTGTTCGGCTGGGCAGGAAGGTCTAGACGTTTCCATAAGTACGTTGTCCGCAGTTGATATTGGAAAGCTCTTCTAGTATTGCTTGATGCGATACGTTGTCGAAGACACCCTTGAGGTCGAGCGCCATAACTAGGTGCTCCCCGAATCTTGGTATGTCGGTCAGGACTTCTTCCTTCAGGAGAATAAAGCCGTCTCGTGTAGACAAGCGTGATCTGAATCCGATCATGAATAGGTGGAAGATGTTTTCTATGTAGTTTTTGAGTCTAGTCTGGATCACTCGATGTTTGGGTTTTCCTAGACCCAATTTTAGAGAGATGAGTCGCAGTGTTTCGATGGTTGTTTCCCCGGCTTGTGAATGACAATGATCTCTGCGTGCTTCCGCTCCAGTGGAATAGTGTTTTATAACCATTGGGAGTTGATAATGTATTCAGTGAGTTCTTTATTTGATTTGTTATTTGTGTAGGTTACGAATCATGGCATTGTTGATCTTGTCAGCGCCGGAAACGATGTTCTTAGTGCATGCACGTGCTGCTGCATACATTTCGGATTCCGTTATGGGAGCGTACAGTTCAGGATAACTAAATTGATAAATGAATGGCTATATCGTATATGGTATGGTACGATTTCGGTATATGGTATATAGCATATCGTGCTAGCTCCTGTCCTCAAGGCCTAGCTCCGAAGTACAACCATCCTTCAATCCTCTGAATTCAAACATCGAAGTTCGCCAGGTCCCCAAAGTCGTGACATATGCCGCCCCAATGCAAGTGACTCTTCACAACACCAAGGTGCCAGAGCTCCTCCTCGAAGACGCGTTTGAAGATGTGGAAGACTAGCTTTATATCCTCAAGTTAGCTCCAGTTCTGTTTCCAGTGGATTTATTTGTACTTCTCTTGGTATGCGTCTTAGTCACGTCATCCCTCCTCTATGGATAGCATTACGTTTTGGTAAAAGCAATCTTCATTGCTTGGTGTTAGTGGGCATAATAAGGGTGGCTGGAAATTGTTGTCCTTGAGCTTCGTGCTTAGTGCTTGGAGCTGTGCTGGAATTAAATATAGTTTAGCTTTGTTTAGACAAAAATGTGGCCTGCTACCAAACTATGTGCGCGGGTCTAAAATAAATGATGTTTACTATGTTCTTGGCCACGAACCTTACACTGTAAGGCCCGCATGACCTCACTGGGATGGCTGTCCCATTGGCTCACCAAAGACCATGGCGAATGAAGGTACATGCCAAGCAGGAGAAGGCAAAGCGCATGGCCACCTTTTACATTCCTCACAACTGTTTTCATCTAAAACTGTGGCGGAAAGCAAGCGGCAGAGAAAATAAAGTGCAAATTTGAGCTGAATAGCCGAAGTGCGTTATCAATCTGTTTTCTGTTTCGTGCCCGGCCTGCTATATTAGTGGGAAGGGGGACATGGAAGGTTTTCTAATTCCCAATATTTCGGGTGCTACATATGCAAGAAAGAAAACTTTTAGAAGAAAGTGTAGGCGATTCCACGTATAGCAGTACCATCCTCTTTCCTCACACTCGGTGGACTCCCTTTCAGTACTCCTTCAACAAATGCCCCTGAGCGGGTACGCCGCTTGTTCTTCCTCACATTACGCGCAACAAGTGTTTGAAGTCGTCTGTCAACAGGCTGCAATGTGGCGGGGATTCCGTGCAGTGCCCGACACCAATTTTTGCGCATACAGTTTCCAAAGAAACTGCCTGGATATATATAGGAAGAAATATGCTGCAGAAAGAAATGTGAGGCATCCCTGTTTAGTTGAAATTTCCTAGTCACCTCCTCGCAACTTTCTCCCTTTGAAGGATTTATATTTAGTTTGTTTTATTTTGTTTTGGCGCCCCAAGTCTCCTTCGGCAGTAGCTAACCTAGGGTGTTCAACGTACGATGTGCAGTTACTGTCATTCTGTATTCACGTATTCGGAAAAATGCTTCGCTCGGTTATTGTTCAGCTGGTCCTTGTGGGTCAGTTTGCAGCGGTTTGCTACTACTCGTTTACGTGACCATGTAGTCGTTATAGAGAAACGCTATCTAACATTGTGCTTCTAACACAGGTGATAATGCGTGCTGCGGCCGCTTCGTTCTCCCTAAGTACGACAAGAAAAAGGAAGCTAGATAAAGTGTTTATAATAAATCTAAATACAAGAGTGGTCGATCCACTTGGATAGCAGCCCCACTCCAGAGTGCCACTGTAATTTTTATTTCTGGTCCCATAGAAATTCAATGCTTCTGCGGTGCGCGTCCTCTTAGAGAGACGGTCAGACTTTCGGAAGAACAGTAAAGGCATGCTACATATGTCGTTATTTGGCAGCGATCGTAGCCACTTCCCATCAAGCCCGGACAGGAGACGTAGCCTCCTCCATCCAGTCATATATATTGCAATCATAACCAAATAGGCAGAAATCACAATAGGCAACTTCACACAATGTGAACCGTAGCTACCCAAGAAGAGAAGAAAACCGAGAAGAAAGGAGAAAACAGGGACATTGTGGGAAAGCCGACAGAAAAGGCAACGCGCAATGACCGAAAAAAGCGGCTGCTGATTTCCTTAGACCATTGTGACAGCTCCGGGCTCCCACCTATGGGTAGTGGGAAAAACAATATCGCCCCCCCCCCCCCCCACCACCCATCGAGGTGCTTTCAATGTCCAATAAGACAGCGTTGGTTGAGTCACCAGGACCCCATTTTCCCGGGCACAGCCAGCCAAGATCCATGTATTGTCAGAGTAGAGGAGGCCTAGTCCTCAAGTTGTCGGGAAGTATTGCTGTCTGAACTCAAGTGAGCATCATGTGAATGTTACAGATATGCATCTATATATGAATTTTACAGATATGCATCTATATATGAATGTTACAGATATGCATCTTCTTGGGGCTTATAAGTTAAGAGCGCCGAGACTTAATTATTTTCTTTTTTGAACAGTTAACTTCTACTTACCTCTATTAGTAGGGTTGAAGGCATGTTTTCAGGTATAATTTCAATACGAAAAGAGAAAGAAATTTCGTCATTTTTTTTTTCAATTCCTTGTTTATTAAACTTTTCTTGTGGGGTCACTTCGTTTACTAGTAACGTAGCAATCCTCTAGCTGGGGACCATACGCAATGAAGCGGTAGGGGTGGATTTCCGGGAGGAGCTTCCACGCAAGCGCAATCTTTGCCGCACGGATCTCCAACCGGTTGTTGAAGTTTGCACTAAACATAAGGAGAAAAAGGAACTTGTGAATATCAGATAGGGCAAGTAAAGTGAATAAGAACTCATTTATCATGCGTTATAGGTAACGAGAAAATAAATAAATTGGCTTCGTTTGTCGATAAATATTTCCCTTTTACCGTACCACCAAAATAAACACACCTGGTTACATTGCTTTACCGTTGCCACTTTGCTGACCGCTCAGTTCTGGACTGCACTCTTCAATGAGTCACCCATAAGGGTATCACCCACGATAGTTTTCGTCGAATAATATATAAATGCTACAAACCTGAATGGAAATGGGGATTAATTTCATGCTCCCTGGACTTCGTTCCCTATTTCTCATTGCTTATACTTAACAGCTCGATTTCTATTTTGCGTTGGCAACTATTCTGTATTCTGTGCTTCAACTCAATGCACCTACTTGGACTACTCAGCCGCTCTCAATGTAAGGACAACGTTAGGAATTGTGGAAGACAGTTTCTACCCATTATTTTCCCACTTTGTGAGATACATGAAGCTCTGCACAACGTTTGTTGCTCTGCCTGCCAGTTCGTATCCAATCATTTTCTTTAATTCCAAATTAATTGGCCTATTCTCGGAAACCATTATTTAGCTGTGCTCCGCTCCTCATCATCCGCCCTTTACTCCTTGCATAGATTCAACTACTTAAAATGCATTTCTTTTCTCAATATATTGGTTTCTTTGCACTTAAGACTGTTTCCCTGGCGTAGATGTTGTGGCAAGATAATTTCGCTGGCATTCACCGCGTGGTGTCTAATTACCGATTCGTTTCACGCAGATATTCCACAATAGAGACATGCATGGTTTTAATGATGCAAATGCAGAAAGTGCACTGCATGGATGACAATGATAGATTTATAGAATACAACACGTGAGTTTAGGTGCAATCATTACAATTGATGTTTTATTCAATAGCAATGACAAAAAGGAAACAAGGCATGTAATATAAGCTTCATAAAATAAAAATTGGACTGAAAGAGAAGACAACACGAAAGGGAACGTACTGGTGATATTTCGAGAAAAGAAAAAAAAGGAAATTCATCTGACATTTCGTGTTGTCTCCCTCAACCATGTCTTTGTCAATTTAAGCAGCGCCATGCATATAAGTGCGTTGTTGTATAGCCTCCCTCTGAAAGCGCCGATCTTCGTCCTATGTTTTCGCTGCGTTTTTCACACTTTTAAGATGAAAGCCTTCCTTGACTCATGCGCGCCGTGTACAGAAAGGGTGATCAGAAGTAGTCCTTCACACTGGCATTAAAAGAAAAAACTATTTTCCAACGGCAATCGAACCACTATCCCTCCACTTCCAAGCCGGTGTTCCTTTTTGTATATTTATTCCACTACTCAAAGCCGGGCTGGTGAGAAACAGGACGTAATTATCCTTGTTTAGTATAAGGAATGTAAAGAATATAGTAACGATTACAATGGCGCTGGAGTTAGCGATAATGATGATGATCATAGTAGCGATGACAATGACGCTGCATTCGGGGATAATTATAATGATGATAGTAGCAATTACAGTGAAGCTCATTTAATTGAATATGATAATGATGATAGTTGCGAGGACAATGAGGCTTCAGTTAGTGGTAACGATATTCATGACGATGGCAGCAGCAATGACAATGGCGGTGCAATTAGTTGATAGCGATGATGATGATGATGATGATAGTACCAATGACACTGGCGATGCAATTAATGAAAACAGTCCCGTAGAGTGGCTTTCGCCACTACCGCACTGAAGCAGAGTTAAGCGCAGTGTGTAAACTTCTTATCAGCATGTTCAGCTCCTCCTTTCAGTTCTTATACCTTGTTATGCGCAGTTATTCATCGTGCCACTCTCGCGATCTCCCCAGTGCCCATATGCTGCTTTGTTAACACCTAATTCTCCTTTTCCTGCTCATCTTGCTCTAAATTTCGGCATATCCCTGGCTTCAATTATTCCTTCGTCAGCTCCAGTCGGAGACCTGGACTGCCGAACATTTCATTACCTACATCGGTACATCTCTGTGCAGATGTTCTGTGTTCCCAGGTCTACTATTAAAACTGCCGGTAGCCGCACATTGGAATCACGGCCAGCGTATGTCCCACGACGTTACATGGATTTCTGCCTTATTTATCCGGGGTCACCTACGAAGTCGTGTCGCGGCAACATAGAATAAATTGCGCTTGTGCATAGGTTATATCTGAAACGAAATTAAGCTGTCAAAGCGCGTGCTGTTAGGAGCTAGGTTACATTTAAAAGGCTATAAAACTTAGCCTTAATGCATCGGTCAAAATTTGTTTGTTTGGCTTGTGGGGTTTGCGTCCCAAAGCGACTCAGGCATGAATGACGCCATAGTGGAGGGATCCGGAAATTTTGACCACAGGGGATTTTTCCAACGTGCACTGACATCGCACAGCACACGAGCGCCTTGCTTTTCGCCTCCGTCAAGAAGTGGCCATCGAGGCCGGCAAGTCGATCCCGCATCCTTGGGCACAGCATATCGAGCGCCCTAACCACTGCTACACCACGGTGGTTGGTAAAATTTCGTATTATATTGAGAAGAAAAACAGTACGTGGGATGTGCGGCGAATCAAAAGCAGGAAGAGAAAAAGCTTGGTTCGACCCTTTCGTTACGCCTGGTTCGTGCGGCTTGTGGTATACCCGAAAAACACTGATTAACAAGCGCCGTTAAAACAAGTGGTGTAGATTTGGCAGAAGCAGCAAAGCACCGATTTCTGGACATGCTGAAGATTGGTGACGTCAGTTTTCAGTATCATACTTTCTTACTTTGCGATGGCAGTGCACGTTAAAGAACCCCAGGTGGTCGAAATTTTCGAAGTCCTCCACTACGGCGTCTCTCATAGCCTGAGTTGCTTTGGGACGTTAAACCCAACAAACTAAACCAAACCAAACCATACTTTCTCACCTTATTCTCTTCAACGCATTCAAATGGCGATGAGGCGCTCCAAAATGACTGTATATAATCACGTTTATGACAAGAATTTGAAGGTTCCTGGCTGCGTCAGCTCTTGGCATTGGCTTCTCGACAATTATGATTATATAGTAAGCCGGCTGAGCAACATCGTCAGCTAAGTCATTGCCAGCAATGTCTCTGTGGCCAGGTATCCAATTATTTATTTACTCTGTTCTATTGCCTCGAGGTACAGACCCCTTCCCTAGCTCCACTACAAGTTGAGCATGGTCGCCACGGCTCAAGGGAAGTTTATGACATTGTAGGGCAGCATTAAAATAACAGAATACAGCCCATTTTGAGGTGGTTGTTCAGAAATGAACCGTATACAGTCTCACGAAGTGCGGTCAGTTCTGTCCCAGTAAAGGTGATCATCATCATCAGCCTGACTATACCCACTGCAGGGCGAAGGCCTCCCCCATATTCCATAAAGGAAGACCTGCGTGAAATTAGTTTGTTAAATTCGGCCTGCCTCGGCCACGGCGCAAACAGAACTGTAGCTCAGATTACCGGATCATCAGTATAAACGTGACTACGGTCGCGATAGTTAAAGTGTAGCATGGACAGTGTGAGTTGCTTAAGGGCGGCATTGATCAATTATATTTCTTCGCAATTTCCGAACAGCCAGGAGCATACAGGCACACTAAACAATTTCTCACCCTTAAGGATGCAAAAAGATGCGCCGCGGATTTACACTCCACAGCGCGCACCCTTAAAACACCCTATTTTGCAGTATCTTTTGGCAGTAACACCCTATTTGGCAGTATAGTACCGAACAGACATCTCTCCAATGCTTTAACCAGTACAGGGGAAAGTGAAAATAACATGAAAACTGCATGAAAATTGAACTTCAAGGTTTTCATGAGTCCCTCACCTGTCCAAAGAGTCATTTTAATTTTTTCCTGCACTGGTTAAAGCATTGCAGAGATGTTTGTTTGGTTGCTGTCAACATTGACATGGCGTCCATGTGTTTGTACCAATCAGTTGAGAGTAAAAACGATGCAAACTAAAAATATGGGCGCACGGAGTTCTATATTTGTGCATGCATTTCTTGCCGCACATCAATCTCAGGCTTTTGCTTCAGGGCTAATCTATTTGAAGGCCCTTCGAGCACCCATTTTCGTAAGGGTGCGAAAGAGAAGTTGCCCCCTTAGACAACGATGCAACCATCGCACCCTCTAAACTTTTAAGCTGGGTGCCCTTCTTAAAGGCGCGGTATCTGCGGCCGATTTTTGCACTCTATTGCTTGCACCCTTTAGGTACAGGGTGTTGCACAATTAGACCCGCGCTGTAGAATGCTTCTCCCAGCTAAACCGCGGAATCCTTGCAGTTCAGATTTCGCACAGAAATCACATTTTGTCGCTAGTATTTTTTAATACTAAATTTGTTTGTGGTACTTGCCTGATTCGATCAGAAGAAGTAAAATATTCCCATCGCCTGCGGCGGCGGCGACGCCAGACGAACCACTGCCCCAGTGATGGGACTGGTGGCGCCACCTCATGCTGCTTACAACAACTCAAACCTTCTGCCAGAAACGCTCGCCCCCTCTTTTCCTGCTACAGAGTTGTTGTTAGCAGCATGAGGTGGCGCCACCAGTCCCATCGCTGGGGCAACGGTTCGTCTGGCGTCGCCGCCGCCGCAGGCGATGGGAATATTTTACTTCTTCTGATCGAATCAGGCAAGTACCACAAACAAATTTAGTATTAAAAAATACTAGCGACAAAATGCGATTTCTGTGCGAAATCTGAACTGCAAGGATTCCGCGGTTTAGCTGGGAGAAGCATTCTACAGCGCGGGTCTAATTGTGCAACACCCTGTAGAAAGGGTAAGCGTCTGAGGACAAGCTAATTTGCACCCTTAAAGGTAGAGAAATTGTTTAGTGTGTGGGAGCCGCAGACACCACGCTGCAGAGGGAGGTCGCGCTGCCAATGTGAACAGTTTCGGGTTGGACGACTGTTGCGTTGCTATGACTTTTGCAAATGCAGAATGTGGTCTCTGTAGAGACACAGATGCAAGATGATACTGTGTAGTCCTTGAAATATGATCTATGTGCATTCGCAACGCGTCTAGGGCAATATACGTCGAAAGCCGATGGCTTTGGCGAGTGCAATGCTTCTCAATGTTGATGCGCTTCGAGGGACACTCAGGCATGTGTTGAAAAGTTTGAACCTGAACTGTCTGAGAAGCGCGCGCAAATTATACTTGCACGTGTTTGAAAGTACGGGTGTATTGGACCGCAATAATCCCAAAAGTGGTGCTCTGTAATACTCCAGCACTGACTGGACCGAGGAGTCCCATGATTTTTCGCCAAGAAATCGGAGTGAGCTTTAGATGTTAATTGGTTTTTTTAGTGGGGTTCATTGTAGGGCCCATGATAGATTGCTATCATAATCCCTAAGAAAATATTCAATTTTGAGTAACAAATTATGCGACCATCGATCAATACCGCATAGAGTCATACATATGCGTGTAAATGCCACCAGCGCGCACTTTTCAGTGAAACACTGAGACCTTGCTTCTGGGGATAAAAAGATATCTTGCTCGCACTTGAAGACTCATCCCAGGGGAACAGATAAGACCAAAATGTAGATGTCATCGGCACACATAGATATCTGGAGGGTGTTGCATCACTGTGATTTCTACTTTCTTTTTTGTGTATTATTGGTAGTTTGAGTGTTTCACATTCTGCTTTATACTCTATTTATATACACCTAGCTGCTATTATTGTATTGTAGAGATTGTTACTTCATTATGTAACTAATGCTTGTTTGTGCATACTGCTGTCAACTCTTTGTAGGGTGCGTCGACCTCTGTCAAGCCTTTTTCTGGCTCCTTTTTGTCGGCGCACCCAACATATTCACGATGTTTAATAAAATTGAATTGAATTGAATCCCGTCATAACCTTAAGGCATATCATGCCCCCTAATATTTTCCCATTGCGGCGAAGGATGCTCGAATTTGGCTGAGTAAAAGGTTCACAAAGCTTTATAAAATAAGTAAATATTGATTATTCTCACCCAGGGGTTGCAATAAAGGCCACTCTTTTTATTATGGTAATGGAGCCTGTGCATAAAAATAGATATAAGCCAAACATTTTGAATAATGCAGGTTATTGCGATTCAACGTTCAACCTTATGCAAGGCGCTGATGAGGGCATTTTTCATATATCTTTACCGGACATGCTTAGAAGAAACCGGCAAACAATTTTTGGTGGAAAATATTCCTAATCAAAATTTTGGTAATTATCACTGGCGTTAAAGTGGAAGTTTCCCTTACTTTATTTATAAGAAAGCAGGTAGCTAGGGCAAAAAGGTGCGAGTGTGACAGCTTGACGAGACCTTAGCTCCCAAAGTTGCCAGTCATCAGCATACTTCAATTATATTCGAATGTGATTGTATACAACGCAAGAAAATAAAGCCTAAAATCTAGAGCATCAAACCTAGCCAAATTAGAAATGCAGTGAACGCACTTCACGCAACAGAATACTCTGTTCGTCCTCAGAACTCTCTATTTCTGTAGTATCAAAGCACTACAAGAGGTCACGGTCGATCACTGGGCAGTGAGAGGCTCTTTCACACTCTTAGATAGCGAGTTCGAAAGGCCCGTTCATTGTAGCCGCTGTACCAGACTAAGTTGGAATAATCCGCGCGAGTCCATGTGGTTGTGACCTCCCGACACCGCTTAGCCAATCAGAGTGACGGCACAAACAAGAACGGTCTGAGAAAATAGTTAGTCGGTTGTGGTGAGCGCATGCGTGTTCTCGTACTAATACACTAATAACCACCACTGCTTCCCCTGACCGGTAGGTAGCTCGCGCTGGCAACACAGCTGGGTCCTCATCGCGATTAATCAGTGAGTGAAGTGCTTCTCAAAAAAATTGGCTGGGGCTTAGCTCGGTTAAGCCCGGATATCAGAAGTGAAAAGCTTCGGCGATGTCATGTTACGCGCACGGCCTTACTCACCGGTCTTAAATCTCGTAGATGCCACAGTCTTTCGCAGACGTCACATACATGACCGAATGGATTGTCCTCAAACTCAGTCTTAAGCATCTTTGTAGCACCAGCGCTTTCACGCACTTTCAGTGTGTAGTCTCTACACCGGCGACTGTTCAGTTCGTCGTCGATTGCCTCGTCACTTTCACTCCGCTCGCTGTAAAAACTGGTGGTAGTTGAAAGCAGTTTTTGAGCCTCGTGTCGTCGTCGTTTCGCCAGGTGCTCCTCTCTTTGCTTAGGGGTCTCCACTGCTCGTTTGTCTCGACGCCTCTCATTATATCGTTCTTTTCTGCGTTCGGAACCTTCGTTAGTTGTCGTGCTCGCCGCACTCAAACGACGCTCAGCGTCTCTTTGTCGCCGTGTAACAAGGCGAGCCTCCCGCTCTTTCGGCGTTTCAGCAGCTTGTTGAGCCCTACATCTGGCATTTCTGCGCTCCTTCTCGGCCAATTTCCACGCCACCACTTCAGCATCGTCTTTCTCCATGGCCGCCTGCGCTCCCCTTAGAGAGCTCCTACATATATACCGACCGCTCCGACCACAGCCGCGTATCTGCAGCAGCGCGCGCCAGCAGCTAAAGGTCAATCGGCAGAGCCAGCATGAGCCTCTCCTCTGACGTCACGCAGTTTCTCGTATGCGGAGCTGTGTTTTTTTCTTACGACGATACCACGCTCACCCCGGTGTTGACTAGCCTAGTGAAACTTTTGCTTCAAAAAAAAAAAAAAATGAGGCAAGGCGCGGAAAACCATGTGCAACCAAGCGCAGCGCATGCATGTGGGTGTCTTCAGGATGCCTTGATACGCGTGAGGGGCTATACCTTTCATAGCAGTGAACGTTTAGTTTTCGGCGCGCCTCGGGAAGCGGCGCTCGCAATCCGGACTTGTAGATAACAATCGTGAACCGCCGAGAAAGGGCTAATGACCGGGGATGGAAAACCTAGGAGGCTGTGGCATCACGCACGCGGCGTATTCAAGTAACCATTTTTTTTACTCACCAAGGCAGCAATCCCACAGCAGAGTGGAACTAGGACAACGCTACAATGTAGTACGTATGCCTCACTGGAGTAGACGTTCCAAGCGACAACTGAAACCGGCTGTCAATGAAATTTATACTTATCCTGTTGCTCTTAGCATCCCGCAAGCATTTACTAGTATCCAGCCTACAATCAGAAGTTTAGAAACCGCAAAATTTGCAGCCCGCTAGAGAAAACCGCACCTCTGTCTTTGTTCGAAATATGGCACATGGTGTTCATTCAATCAGTTGTCAGTGCAGCATTGTCCTTTTTTATGTGTGTGTGTATTGTGCGCCTCTCCTGTGTGTCGTCGCCTACTCTGCTGCGTGGTGCATCATGTCGTCTGAGTAACTAGCTCGACTTCTTACGGTAGGCACATTATCGCTACGCTAAATTCTCGGTCGCTGATCGCCGCCCACTCTCGGTCGGTAGACCACCAGCAAAAGGATTTTCAGCGCTGCCTTAGCCCTTGCTGCAATATATAGCGGTGGTCGGTGGCGTGTGAGCGTGCGAAGACGTCGGTGGTACATCGAGATTGAAGCAGTCGGGCGGAAGTCTGCCTGCACAGCGGCATAATATGCCCTGCCATCAGCGCCAGCCATGGCTGTTTCACTCGGGCCAGGCCAAAGCTGCAGCGCACGTCCGCTATGGATCCCGTGGCGTTGATTTCCATTTCAGCTACAAGCTCTTTCTGCGAGTTGCTTGGCAAATACCTCGTGAATTCGCGAAACGAGTGCAATCTGGATACAGCAGACAATCCGCCTTTCTCAGAATGCCGCTCCGCGCATGCGCGCCTCTCCCCTGGTTGAAAACAAACCACCAACCCTAGCTGTGCATGCACAGTTCTTGGCCTGCGCAGTCGGCGAAGCCGGAGCTGATCTCGGAGACCATGTGCAGTTTATATTCGTGAAAGGCATATGCGATAGATGGCGGTAGCTGTAAGAACACACACACACACATCGTCATCATTTCGCTGGCGGCTTCATCTCCCAAGGACGTTTCCAAACAGTAGCTTCAATCACTCCCAGAGGGCGTCGCATTTTGTGAAAAAAGCGGATTGCAGGCTTACTGAGAGGGCTTCAGGAATGTGCCCATAGAAACGACTGCACACTGGTGCTATGTACAAACAGTTGTGTCATCATCATCATCAGCCTGACTATACCCACTGCAGGGCGAAGGCCTCTCCCATATTTCTCCACTTAACCCGGTTCTGTGCTAGCTGCATCCACTTGACCCCTGCGAACTTCTTAAACTCATCCGCCCGCCTAACTTTCTGCCGCCCCCTGCTACGCTTTCCTTCCCTTGGAATCCAGTTTGCTACCTTAAGCGACCATCGGTTATCCTCTCTTCGCACTACATGTCCTGCCCATGCCCATTTTTTCTCCTTATTTTCCACTATAATGTCGGTAACGTGAGCTATTTCTCTGACCCACTCTGCACGCTTCCTATCTCAATGTTATCCCTGCCATTTTTCGTTCCATAACCCTCTGGGTTGTCCTCAACTTAAGTAGAACTCTCTTGGTTAGCCTCCACGTTTCAGCCCCATAGGTGAGTACAGGTAAGATGCAACTGTTGTATACTTTCCTCTTCAGTGATACCGGTAAGCTGCTAGTCATAATCTGCGAGTGCTTGCCAAATGCGCTCCATCCCAATCTTATTGTTCTTGTTATTTCCTTTTCATGGACCGGATCTGCGGTTACTATCTGTCCTAAGTAGACATATTCGCCTACTACTTCCAGTACTTCGCTACCTAATGTAAACTGCTGTTCCTTCCCGAGGTTGTTGAACATTACCTTAGTCTTCTGCATATTGATTTTCAAGCCTACCTTTCTACTTTTCTTATCTAGGTCATCAATCATTATTTGCAGTTCATCCCCCGAGTTACTTAGCAAGGCAATGTCATAAGCAAATCGCAGATTACTGAGGTATTCTCCATCTACCCTTATCCCTAACTGCTCCCATTCCAAGTCTGAATACTTCCTCTAAGCAAGCTGTGATTAGTGCTGGGGAGATTGTGTCTCCTTGCCTAACACCTTTCTTTATGGGAATTTTGTTACTTTCTTTATGCAGAACTATGGTTGCTGTGCAGCCACTATATATATCTTCCAGCACTTTCACGTACGGCTCGTCTACACCCTAATTTCGCAATGCCTGCATCACCGCCGAGGATTCAACTGAGTTAAATGCTTTTCCGTAATCAATGAATGCTATGTATAAGGGCTGGTTATATTCCGAGCATTTTTCTATCACCTGATTGATGGTATGGACATGATCGATAGTAGAGTACCGTTTCCGAAAACCTGCTTGATCCTTTGCTTGATTGCAGTCTAAGGTTGTCCTGATTCTATTAGCGATTACCTTAGTAAATACCTTATACGTAACAGACAGTAAGCTGATTGGTCTGTAATTTTTAAGGTCTTTAGGATCCCCTTTCTTATGAATGAGGATAATGTTTGCATTCTTCCATGGTTCCGGTACCGTCGGTGACACCAGGCACTGCGTATACAGGGTGGCCAGTTTTTCCAGCACGATATCCCCCCCGTCCTTCAGCAAATCTGTGGTTATCTGATCCTCTCCAGCTGATTTCCCCTTTTCATAGTTTCTTGCTTTCTTGACCTCGTCCTTCGTTACTAGTGGAACGTCTGACTGTTTTTCCCTACTGCCAATCTCATTACATTCCCGACTACTTTGGCTACTGTAGAGATCTATATAGAACTCCTCGGCTACTTTGACTATCTTGTCCATATTCGTGATGACGTTGCCCGCCTTGTCTCTTATCGCATACATCTGGTTTTTGCCTATGCCCAATTTCTTCTTTACCGCTTCAAGGCTTCCCCCGTTCTTTACAGCATGCTCAATTTTCTCCATGTAATACTTCCTTATATCGGCCACCTTGCGTTTATTGATTAGCTTTGATATCTCTGCCAATTCGATCTGGTCTGCTGGATTGGAAGGTTTCATACTCTGGCGTTTCTTGATCAAATATTTCGTCTCCTTAGACAGCTTACCGGTATCCTCTCTAACTGTCCTACCGCCTACTTCTACCGCGCACTCAGTAATGATATCTCTGAAATTATTGTTAATTGCTTCTAGTGTAATGTCGCCATCCTCGGATAGAGCTGAATATCTATTCTGTAGCGAGATCCTGAACTATTCTGCCCTCCCCTTCACCGCTAATTCGTTGATCGGTTTCTTTCTTACTAATCTGGTGCATTCCTTCTTCAGATTTAGGCTAATTCGGGACCTCACCATCCTGTGGTCACTGCATCGCACTTTCCCGATTACCTCTACGTCTTCCATAATGGCGGGGGTTGAACACATTATGAAATCGATTTCAATTTTAGTCTCCCCGTTAGGCCTTTTCCATGTCCATTTCCGGTTCTTCCGTTTGCTGAAGAAGGTATTCATGATTCTTAAGTTATTGCGCTCTACAAACTCAACTAGTAACTCCCCCCTGCTATTCCTAGAACCAATGCCATAGTCACCTACTGCCAGGTTTCCTGCCTGCTATTCCTAGAACCAATGCCATAGTCACCTACTGCCAGGTTTCCTGCCTGCTTTTTCCCAACCTTGGCATTGAAGTCCCCCATTAGTACAGTATACTGCGTCTTTACTTTTCGCATTGCCGATTCTACATCTTCGTAGAAGCTTTCAACTGCTTGGTCATCATAACTACGTGTAGGTGCATAGGCCTGTACAACCTTCAGTTTATACCGCTTGTTAAGCCTAATTACGATTCCTGCCACCCTCTCGTTAATACTATAGAATTCATCTATATTACCCGCTATATACTTATTGAGAAGGAAACCTACTCCGAGTTGTCGCCTCTCTGGTAAACCTCGATAACACAGTACATGCCCATCCTTCAGTACAGTATATGCCTCATTCGGCCTCCTAAACTCACTAAGCCCTATGACATCAGCACCGCTAAATTAGCTTCACCAGCCAGGGTTCTAGCGTTAAGCGTTGCCAGGGTCAATTTCCAATGGCGGCTTGTCCAGCGGAGCCAGGCATTCTTAGCACCCCCTGCTGCGTCACAGGTCTGACCGCCGCTGTGGTCAGTTGTTCCGCAGCCGCTGGTGACTGAAGGCCGGGATTTTATGGAGCCTATCATGGGAGGTTGCGGCCAATTACTGCACCAGGGCGCAGTAATTGCCGCAACCTCCCGGAACTACTGTTCTGGTGAGGGAGTGCGTTGCCGGAGGTGTTCACCGGTATCAGGTCGCACCCCAAACCTGTTTATGCAATTCCATCGACACGCGGATTTCTTTTTTTTCCTTTTTTTAAATCCGGTGGAGAATAGCACGGCACCGGGATTTGAACCCCGGTCCTCTTGCATGCGAGGCGAATGTTCTACCGCTACGCCACCGCTGCACCCCAGTTGTGCACACCGCGCAAAATTCAAGTGAACTCTCCCAATGTTGCGTATACCCAGTCTGATGAGGAAAAAGCAGGCTCACTTGTCCACAGCATGATAGATCTGCCAGCGTCCGGGAACCAGACTGACGCCGCCTAGGACTACCGCTTCCCGCTGATTTTATCTACTTTAACCAATGTATGGCAAAAGTCTGCATTCATTGAAACGGGCCTAACTGTGTTCGTGAAGTAACTGTAACTATAGCTCCCCAGCCGCGTTCAGCATCAACTGTTTTGCAGATCGCGTCACGCCATGTTGATTTCGCTAGTTGTTCCTGCGTCCTGCAATTTACGCAACCGTCGACTTCTTGCCGTGGTCATAACCATGCTGTTCCGCTATGTACATCACCAAAAACTTCTGAATCCGCTCCACACAATTGGCAGAATCACACTCTCAAATTTTACGGATTCGATTATTTCTACTCGTCGCAGAAGAATGCCGAGATCGGTTATTTAGATCTCAAAATATTGAATCATCTTCACAAACGCGCACATATATTTATAACCAGAGGTTTGATCCGTAATTATTCGCTTTGTTTGCCTAGACAAGGAAACCACGTTTCTCTAGGCAAAGATCCAGCGAGGCTTATCGGTCGCACCTAGTGCAGCCAGAACTGAATAACGATACGTATAAAGCTCTCGACATGGACCACGCGGAAAGATTACAATACCTGAACACGAAAAGGCACGATGATCTCCGTCATATGAACACCTGAAATCCTTATTGATGAGTCGTGACACCGCCCATTTCCTCAAGCGATGCCCTTATTTCAGTGAACAATGGCGCGCGGGGGCGCACGGCTTGATAGCCGGGAATGGTACATGCAGTTACGGAGACATTTCTTGACCAGTAAGCACTGAAATACTTTTCCAATCCATAGCACCAAGTTAAATGAATGGGCGACTACAGCGCCGCCGCTTCATTCGCCTATGGAGATGTCATGTTACCAGCTCTAAATGCCGTCCAAAACAAATCTGCCGCAAAGGCGGAAGAAAACAATCCGTAAAGAGGAAATTACCATTGTGCTAGCTGGTGCCGTTTTGGTCGTTTGGATGGTCTAGCTCTGAAACGAGAACGAACGTAATGAGAACAGAATAATAAATATCAGTCCATCATAGCGCATACACACAGGTGTAGTGATTTCGAGGAGGATGTCGCTTACCAGGTTCAGGATCAGCCATTAATCGACATAAGTTGGAGAAACACATCTCTACCTGAATCCAGTGTTATGCGAGCACAAATCAGCGCATGAGAGAGTTGCGTGCGCTGATGAATGCCGTGAAAGACGTGTATATGCAACCAACAAAATTTAGGTTAAGCTTCATCTTAAGAGGGTACGCGAAGCGAAGATAAGGACGTCCACGGCGGATATAGATGTAACGGCGTCAGACACCAAGGAGAGCATTAGAGGGCACCAAAAGTTACTTATTTAAGCCCGGACCGGCACTGGATGCGAACGTTGTGCTCCTGCTCACGTAGAACCCAATGCTCCAGTCGTCAGAAAGGATCGTTCACAAAGAAAAGCGAGAAGAGCGCATAGTGTTTAGTTACGAAGTCGGCAGCAGCCGTACCAGGGAGAAATAGACAGCCCAGGGAATGTAAAGTCCTCCTCCTCGAAAACGAGATGGTACAGATTCAGGTTTTCTCAGTGTCCGGCTCGCAAAAACGGCAGAGTACTCGTCCAAACCAGGCTTTCGCCGGGAGAGAACCGTAACAAGAGGACGCCACCTGGCATCGGTGTGTATTCATGGAGGAGAAAGGAAGTCTAGATGACGCAGGATGGGTTGAGTTTGAGGTTGTTGCTGACAAGTGGGATTAGCCTTGCGGCTTGTGCCGGCAATTGGTCCACCGTAGCGCCGTTTAAATAATCGTGTTCATAAACCAGTCACATAATCATGCGTAATAGATAATAGTCATTACATCTGTCACCGTCTGGATTACAGATACGAGTCCTGCAGGAATGTTATAAAAAGACGTGAAACCACCTTTCTACAAAACGGTTTTCCGCACGGGTAGACGATGTCCTTAAATGAACTGAGGGGGACTACTATTTATTTTTTTTTTTTTAGGAAGTTGTCAGAAGGCTGCATAGCGTCGTTAAGGCTACATGACATGCCGGTGACCAGACCAGTTGCCTTGTCCGAAGACAATCTGGGTCATGAGGGCAATTATATTTTAGATAATGAGGACGAACCGACAACAGTAAGACCAGAGAAAAATGAAGCTACGAAACCTTTTTATGGGCGTGAGCAAAGCGGATTTCGAAAATTCTGCCACAGCGGAATGCTTTGTTTGGCTCAAGAGAACGCCATTCTTGGAGGAGACGTAGCCTAAATTGCTGAGCTACCGAGCTACAAAAGGGCACTTTATAAAATTTTTGTGCTTCCGACTCAATTCTCTCAAATATGCCACCAAGGAACACAACAATGGCATACATGATAAACGATCTACGATTTCCAGTCGACACAGTCTCTTCTCAGGAACTGAGAATCGGCTTTTCTTGAGATACACTATTGCATGTCCCGCGTTCATTAGCTTCACAGCAGAAAGGGGAAATATACTGCATTTTAAGACGGGACCTGGAACTTCCTATCACGCTATGGCGCTAGGCGATACTTCCCCTATGTAAGCTACAGATTTAATAAGAGATGTTTCTATTAAGCCTCTTCTACGAAAAACCTACGTTTAAGCTACACTTAATTAAGGAATGGGCGATATACATGATGGAAATCATAGTTGCTTACCGTGCCGCTAAAAGCAGTGCTAAAGAAAAACACAGGCAAAGAATCACCTTCGTCTCTACAGCTCAAACGTAGTCCGGCAATAAATGATTCTGATAAGCAGCCGAAACATTCCGTCCCTCTACTTATGACCATGCCATTTATACCGATCTTCAGACTTCGATCATTCTTGAGTAATACTTTGTAATTTGCAATGACGGAACATTTTGGTGGCACCAAGCGTCTCCTTGACATGAGGACAGAACAAAATGTGTGGAAAGGAAATTTTCAGAAAAGGTTACAGTGCACCCTCATTATCCTTCCCAAAACGGCACCTAGGAAAACAAAGGCGCTCTTCTTGTCGCGCAGTTTTCTCCTATCAATAAGTCGATTCCGTCAAAGGTCCCGTTTCGCAGAGAATCCCGTGTCAGCGTCGGCGTGTGAGCGGAAAATAAAAGGCATGGCTGTGGCAGCTGGCATTTTGCAGGTGACACGGCTGAAAACTGATTGGTCGGCGGGTTGTGTGACGTCACAAAGCCGCACGATATGACAAAGCTGGAAGTAGTTGCTAACTCAGGTAGCTCCGCTGAGTTGGAAAGGTACCCATGTACAAACTGAAATAAAGATTGATTGATTGATTGATTGATTGATTGATTGATTGATTGATTGATTGATTGATTGATTGATTGATTGATGAATACCGAGTAATGCACACTACACCTTGATCAAGGAGGCATGTTCGGGTGGATTGGATAAAGCGGAAAGTTTGCATGTACAAACTGAAATAAAGATTGATTGATTGATTGATTGATTGATTAATTGATTGATTGATGAATACCGAGTAATGCACGCTACACCTTGATCAAGGAGGCATGTTCGGGTGGATTGGATAAAGCGGGACTTATCTACGCGACATAAAAGAGGCCCCGATTAGATGCTTAGTAACAAAAAAGTAGCGATTCGTACGAGTACGCAAACGAGAATCCACGAGGGGAATTCCAGACGGGAGTTTTGAGGGCAGTCGCATAAGGACGAGCTTATCCACTACAACATCCAGACAGGGCCAGAAAATTTCGACCACCTGGGGTTTTTTAACATGCACTGACATCACACAGCACACGGGCTTCTTACTTTCGCCTCCATAGAAAAGCGGCTGCCGCGCTGCCAGGATTCTTCCCGCGTCGAGCGCCATAACCATTGCACCACCCCTGCGAAACTAAAACACTTTCAGTTTAGTAATTAGATTATTTGTGTGTGCGAACTAGCATATTATGCTCTGCTCTATGACTGACTGCTCGAGGAATGCATATGCAAATAATTTGGTTTCGGATGAGGCAAAAGAACGTCTTAGCTAGCAATGATAAACTCATTGCAACTGTTTCGTCTAAACGAAGTGCCAGTTCGCACTCTTCGCACCAGTTTGATATCAGTTCGAGCGCATTATTTGACTTTATTTGATCCGGTTGAACAATAATTTGTTTTTATATAATATAATCATCCGCAAACATTTGAAAAGGCAGCGTCAATGCCATTAGCTATGCCATTTTTAAAGATGTTACTTGCGTGCTCTGCCCAGAAACTAGGCTTCCATCCAGTCAGTTATATTGTTAGTTCCGAGAACATTTTTGACTTTGTAGAATAGCTTAGGATGGGGAACGCGTCCAAAGGCTCTTGAAAGTCAAGAAAAAGCATATTATTTTCCCCGCGCATTTCAATCGCCGATACCATGTCATATAAGGTTTCCAGTAGTAGATTTGTTGTAGATAGGGCCTTTCTGAAGTCATGTTGATTTTTGTTCAGTAATTCACACTGTTCAATACAGATTACAATGTATTTGAGTAAAACATGCCCTGGGATCCTCAATACCGTACATGTTAAAGAAATTGGACGGCAGTTTGCGAGGTTATTAATGGCTCCAGGTTGGGGGGCTATAATTAGGGGATAAATACTTTTCCCCGCTTAGTCGCGGCTGGCTGTCGAAACCACCGACCCCACCCCGTGATTGCGGGTGTTATGGAACGCAGGCCGACGCTGGAGGGACATGCTCCTGAGAACAAAGAACAGCACTTGCTGACAGCAAACAGGAATTTATTGCTGTAGATAACAACGCCATCTAGCAATAATACACGCTGTGAATCTAGGTCATCCGACTCACCAGTAAGATTACAGGCGAATTTTCGCCAACCCTAAAGCAGGGGTATCTCCGAGGATATCTGGACGCCCGTTCATGCCTCCTTTGCTGGTAATGATGCGGCTCATAACCTAGCTCGAGAACTTTTCCACCGGGCTGGGTCGTGCAGCCCACCCGCTATATACTCCTATACTCCAGCAAGCCCAGGTTGTCTTCTTTAAAGAAATCCTGCAGCATTACAGGCTTGCCAGACTCATATGCCTCCCTGCAGACAAAACGCTCATCAAACGCCTGAAACATCAAACACCTATCCAAATCACGATATTATATTCAGGACTCCATTCCGACAAATGCGAAAATTGATACCAAAGGCAATCTAAACCATATGATCTGGAACTGCCCACAGTCCCTACTGACTCCTCCAAATACATCATAACCGACTCGCGAGGAGCTTGTCGGAACGTCCAGCAAGGGTGGACTACTCCCCTAGCTTACCGCATATACCAAAATTGCACTCGAGATTCGGATCCCGCGTACCGATCTCTCGTTTGGGCTCCAGGTCACCAAGGTCTACAAGGGAATGAGGCAGCCGACGCCGCCACCCGCGCGCGTTCTCTCCAGGTATTTCCCACGGGACCCGACGCGGACCAGGATTTTGATTTCAGCCCAGTTTACAAATTTAAAGAAATATGTGAATATTACAGATCTACGCACCAAACTCCTCCCACCCCGTGCAGAGGGCTGGGGAAGGCTAACGAGCGGGTGCTCCTGCGCCTGCTCACCAATACAATGTTGTGCCCGGCTACTCTAAAACATTTTGATCCGCAATTCGACGGGCTGTGCTCGCACTGTGGGGAGGTGTCTGACACCTACCACATGGTGTGGGCCTGCCAGAAGAACCTATCTTTGCCCCCTATCCCCAACTCCACCCGAGAGAACTGGGAGGCGATCCTGTCCGGCTGCTGTACCCTAGAGGCCCAAAAGGTCTTAACGCAGCGCGCCCGGGCTGCGGCAAACGCCAATGGAGTGCCTGTCTAGGCATCCCACCTAGTGTATATACCTATATGTATTATAATAAATGTTTTCGCCACCACCACCTACCTGCGAGCCACTTCATACACGACTTCTGATTATTGGAGGCTCTACTGGATAACCTCGACCTGAGGACACGCCGCCGCTGCCCAAGGGTTAGTGGCCATTCCGGTCCCTCCTCTGTGTCCGCTGATAATGAAGTTTCACCACCATCTTCTAGGCCGGACGGGACAACGAGGAGAGATAAATCTGCGCGAGGCCTTGCCAACGAACGGGAAGTCCGCCCGGGGATGCGTTCGCTCACGTCGTTCCTCCATGGCTCGCGTCAATGCCGCAGTTCACTCCGCCGCTCGCGGGCGCAGTGATGAAGCCGTCAAGGGACTTTAGCCGTCGGTGGTGCTCGTGCTGCCGCGACGCTCGCGCCATCTCTCGATAGTTAATGTGCACGGCCGGACTGAATGCAGCGGGTGCCTCGAGACCGGCCGTGGCTTTGTCATCTCATGACAGCTAAAGTATAACTACCATGGAGACCTTCAGGAGAAAGCAGACTTTAAAAGGGATGACGGGGGATTGTTCCCCACAAGACGCGCATTGGTATTGCTGTGGCTATTTCCATTGTTCACGTCGCCAGTAGTTGGCGATTTTTCGTAGAGAAGATATTTCGACATCCATTCACCATGCCTTTTGAGAAATGGATTAGGGATATTGTGAGGACCAGATTTTTTGAGTCAATGTTCAGCAGTAAAGACAAAATGCCTTGTTCTGTTAAACATCATTCACCTAGTTGTCAAGCGTTTTATTGCTGGTACGATAATGGGGGGTCTAATGTCATTAACCGTAAAAATGGCCTTGAGAGGGCATCACGCTACTGGAGGCAGCCTCAAAAAAATGGACAATAGATGGGTAGCTAAAGTATTTAAATACTTATACCGAAAGGGAATCGATTCAAAGTGGCAAAAAAGAACCAGAAAACTAACCAGTAAGTATGTAGGTATGCAGGACGGATGGAGAAATAAAAAACCTTAAATGACAGGTAAAGAACACAGAGGCTAAAACCTGGAATAATTCATTGGAAAGGAAGCTGACCCAAGACATATATAGAAAATGAAAAACTCGGATTAAGATGGAAACCTTCTATGACAACTCAAGAGGTAGCGGCCTTCTTTTTGAAGTTAGATCAGGATATCTTAGAACCCAAAGCTACAGATAGAAGTTTAATCAAAAGATGAAACTTTTGCTATGTGCGGTAGATGCCCAGAGGCAATTGACCATCTTATACTTCGGTGTGGCAGTATCCCTCTAGATGTCGATGCAGAAATAGTCACTCCAGACGAGGCCCTGGGGTTTAGAGGTAACAAGGGAAGTGTGAACGAATTGGCAGAGGTAAGCAAGAGACATTTAGAAGATTGGTGGATAAATAGCAGGGAGGGGATGCAAGGAAACTAAATTAAAATTAAACAAGGGTATTTAGATAAGATGGGGCTAAAAGGAAAGTCGTTAAAGTTAGTGAATGAACGAAGTTAAAAAACATAAAATAGAATGGTTGAGCATGGTGATGGCTATCACTAACCCATTAAAAATGGGACACTCCTGACATCAATCCATCCATCCAGCCACCACCCAATTTCAAAGGGGACACTTTTATAGTCCACCCATCCAGTATGGGAAGCGGCCGTCATAGCAGCGCATTGTGCGAGTCAGTTTTTGATATGGCTCTGCTGAAATTTTTTTCCCTCTCAATCCTCCATCCTGCAAACTATATATGGAAGCTGCATAAAAATAAAAGGGATACGCATTGAAATTCTTTGCCTTGCTCTGCCGTCTGCCATGTGCGCTTAGAGCCTGAGCTACTTCTTGGAATCAGGTATTGCATTCTGCGAACGATCAACTTGGGCCAAGGCTCCTTCCCCAAACACTTCAGAGAGATATTAGGCCCCACGTGAGCCCATGGTAAGTTTTGTGTGCCAGGGCTGGGTTTCAGCTTTCACGTGGGGCCAGCATAGGCTTCCCTGGAAACAGATGATTGGTTGGTTTCCGCAAGTTAATGTCTCAAAGCGACTCAGGCTAGGAAGGACACCATAGTAGAGGGCTCCAGAAATTTTGACCACCTAAGGTTCTTTAACGTGCACTGACAGCATACAGTGCACAGGCGCCTTGTTTCTTGCCTCCACTGAGAAGCGGCCAGGACTGGACACCTAGAGAACGAGGAATCGAACAAAATGGCTTCAAAAGGAATTCACTTGCTTCTCCTTCATGCTATAACAAAGACACGTGGTAAGATAATCTCACCTTGTGGTAATGTCATCTGATGCGGACAATGACCACGACATCCGAGGGTGATCTAGTATTAACATCTAACATTACAGCACTTGTAATGTTCTCAACATGGCGCTCAGTCTCTCTCGCATGCCCCTAGTCCTAAAACCTCTTCTTCTTCCTCCTCGTTCCAATTAACTGTTTAAAGTGACACAGGACAGCAACATCCAAATATTGATCCAGGTAAAACTTGATTCTGTTGTTTTTTGGGGTATGTTATCATTTGTCTGCAGCAAATAACCTACTTTTGACAAAAATGACGATGTCTGTACCAAGAACCAACTTCCACCATTCTGAAGTGAACCGAAATGTAACACAGCCTCTAGAATTTGCCTGTAAAGTTTAGTGTGGACGCATGCAGCTGATTGCGAAAATGGCCAGTGATGGCGGCACCAGTATTAAGCTTCTGAGCCTTTGCTAGATTCTTAAGGTGCAGAGAGTAATCTGCTATTACAATGTAGTAATCTATTGATACATGCCAGCTTTAATTTGCAGTCAACGTCCCTCCAAGTAACACAAGTTCCAGAGCTATTGCTTGAGCCTAGCAAAAAAACAAAGGACCGAGGCAGGCTGCAGTTACTCCTTTCTTGATATACGTATTAAGGGAGATGAAAGAAAACAACTCCAGTAATTCTGATGCTTTTAATGGTCCCAATACAGAACATGTAAAAGCTTTCTATGTTAATAACACTGAGATCTAGCAACTGAATTCAACAATGGTATTCTCTTCTTTTTTCATTCGCTACAACAGCACCCAACCTTAAAATCTAAACACTATGTTGAGAATGTTGGGTGACATATAGTACTGTACAGAATAATCCCCTTCTTTGTTTCACATACACAAAGAAGAAATTGGCTGACAGAAAAAGCCAGGCTTCCAATGATCTAAAACATTAAAATTCCAACTATCTAGTCTCATTGAAAGCAGTGACCACTGGCACATATAGTCAAAATTCATCTTCAGTTGGTTAAAATTTTATCATCGGAATATTTCCAAAGACGAGCTTTAAGAAAATACTGCGTTGAAATCTTGTGAGTATTCTGTTACCTTCTTTCTGAAGGGGGACATACAATAACAAAGATTGTCTGTCTTAGTCACATTTTACATATCAGTGTGAACCCGAAGAGAAGCGCATGAAATATTAGTTCTGAATCTGAAATGTTTCATCTCTCTCTACAGCACAGCTCCCTGGAAGATTGTAACCTGCTGAAGCAATATGTCAGTCACAGAACACAATACACATCTGTCCCATTTGTACTTTCAAAATACTGCTACAAAAGCTGCTGTTCTTTCTCTAAACATCTTTACTGTACAGTCACTGATGCTTATTTAATAGCAGCACCTTCAGAGGGGTTAGGCTTTTCACTCAGGCACTATAGAACCTCTAAAATAAAAAAATTATGGCACAGAGTTTGTCTCCACAGTAATAAAGTAAACTTTACAACTGTGGAAAGTGATAAACTTTTCACACAAGCCCTCATCAAAAACAACATAATACCAAATGTGTCTGCATTTATTTCACTGTAGGTACTTGATTCCCACTATAACAACTTCAAAAACCAAGATAACCCTGTCAAATTATTTTATTTTCTGACAGACCATTCCAAAATTTCCTCCTGCTTTTAATAACTTACGACAATCTCCTTAAATAATGTTAAATTTCACTGACTGTGAAAAGCTCAGTTTGCATTTTTAATAATGAGAACAGACATGAAGAGCACATTAAAAATTAACGCAAGTTCTTAAAGCACACCGATGTCCTAACTTCCAAAAAGTTCTCAATAAAAACCTGCACCACCAATGTATTAGAATAGGGTGATCAAATTGCATTATACGGAACTGCAGGGCTCGTTGGAGTGCTTTCTGGTGTTCCTCTAACCCTCAAATCATTTTGCCCTGTATACTGCAGGCTTAATAAAAGTATCTGTTCACTACACGTTGAACACGTCTGTTGACTTCAATTCCTTTTAGAAGCCACCGAGGTTCCCTAAAGCTAAAAGTTAGAGAACCCCCGCAGAATGCATTTCCAAGACTGGCAGCACAGTTTCACCATTGAAGCTACCAAACCTGCCCCTAAAATGTTACACATATAAATCTTCTTAAAGTTAGTTAATCTATAGTAAATGCTGGTATATTAATGCAGGTATCTTGAAAGGGTTCCCTACCAACTACCATCACAAGTGCTTCCAGGAGGCACATAAACAAAGGCACAAAACGCATTCACAGATCGATGATGTGGAGAGCGATCCTCGTTTGCACAGACATCACAAGCCAATTGCATTTATGCAATACAGGCACCCTGGTGTCCTCTCAAACGGAATGTAATGACAGTATGATAAGACAGATCGCACAACAAGTCTTACTACTCCACGGTGCAGAGAATATAGGTAGTTGTAACAGTGCTTCAGAGACTTTGGTTCGATCGCGTTTTCTTTGCAGTTCTTAAAAGGCTCCAGTTGGGAAGTGTGGTTAAATATGCAGACTTTAAAGCAGTGACTGATTTTAGACAATTGTCCTCTGCAAAATTTTCAACTAAGCAAAGTATGTCCGAGGGATAGTCCTCATACACAGTTTCTAAGAAAAAAAGTATGCCCTAAAATTTAATCCAGCCATTTCTTACACAGCAATCCTTCAAAACAAGCTGCGCATTCTGCAGCTCAAAAGGAAGTGCCTTCTGAGCATTCTACGATAAACCACAGTGTAAGGGGACATGGAGTCCATGAAGACGCTGCCTCAAGCCTAACAGAACAGTGGTGAGCTGGCAAGAACCATAGCCAATGTGACTGCCATATAAGCTGCCGCCATGAGCAGTGAGCTTGACGAGATGGGTATTTTAATTAAATGGGCACAACATAAAATTTTGCTTCTAAAAGCACTGAAGCTACTTATCATGCTATAGCAACCTAAGGTAAGCAAAATAGTCATGTGCCACACGTACAGTGTTTGTCAGAAGTTGAGACCCCAGGGGGTCTGCTACTGAATCTTGTATTGGTGTTCCTTTATCAATCGTGGAAACCCTGCCAGTTGGAAGGAATAGGGCAAACAAATCTTGCCTTCAGGTGATTTGAAACACTGATGCAAACCCCTGGGCTCTAAACTTTTGACAAAGACTGTATCATACCCTACCAAACCACTCAATAAAAGAGCTGTGAAATCTTCGTGGTTATGGTTCGGTGTGCACATCAATGTGCTATGTTGTGCTGCACTACCCACTGTGCAGGTGGTTGCCTTAGAGTAGAATTATGAAACTAATGGTAAAAGAAAACCACTTTGCAAGTGGCAAATGATTAGCCAAGTGAATGGTTTGCCTTGTACAACCCAATGCAGTGTGTTTCAATATATCTAGGACCAGTATGAATGCATTTTTTGTGTCCTTTGTCCAACAACAATAAAATATGCAACCGTGCTTGAGCGTGTCCCTGAACTTGAAGCTAATAGGAAGGTGCCTTCCAGCTGACGCCCCAATCAATAAAAGGATCGCCAAGAAAAAACGTTTGATTTGTGGATGAAAACAACAAAATTAGCAAGGCCCTTAATGATAAAAAAGAAAGGTAAGGTTAATGATACGCCTACCAACTCTGATAAAGTTTGAACGGCAGGATCATGGTTTGAATAGAAGCCTGCTCGTCGGCAGACTTAATTAGGGCAACTTTTGGAGAAGCGGTACAGCATGCACAAAGCACGTTGATGTTCTTCATAAAGAAAGAAAAAGAAAGCAACATTCTAATGTAGAAATTTTTTTCGCGAAAGGCGCAAAGCGCTACACGTTTCAACTCCTTTTCTGACAGCTTAATCGGCAGGTGCCTTCAGCCGAAGCCCAAGGAGTAATAAAGTGAATGTTACTGTTGCCAAACAAACAAGCAAAATCCTCGTGCATCCAAGAAGAGAATTC
This sequence comes from Amblyomma maculatum, assembly GCF_055883805.1. Taxonomy (NCBI): domain Eukaryota; kingdom Metazoa; phylum Arthropoda; class Arachnida; order Ixodida; family Ixodidae; genus Amblyomma; species Amblyomma maculatum. The sequence goes on from NC_139351.1 coordinate 95,651,900, forward strand.
AGGTGCCACTCAGATTTGTACAGCTACTACCTTAGGCTCAATTCACACTTCACCAAAATAAAAGCGATGCTGTAAATGACCTGGAAAGTGCTGAAACTGTAGTCTAATCAGTGGCAATAATGCCTTTTTAGTTGAGTATACCAGTAAGGATTTGTAGAACCTTGCAAAACTTTTGTGCACACTGCATTAGCCAGCCGGGCTACATCCTCGTTTGCAAGCGTTACAACGAACCTGCTTGCGGACGACAACGAATAACCTACTTTATTTAGCAAACGAACGCTGATCTGCCCAAATACAAAAACCTGAGCCAGCATAATCTTATCATCCTATTTCACATCCAGTCCAGTTATGTTTTATAACTTTTTGCCATGAATTCAAGTGATGCAACGACCCCAATGATGCTGTATTTGAGCAAGCAATAATCGTCAACACAAAGCATGGTGTCACTTACGCCAATAACAGAAAAACAGAAAAAAAAAGGAAGAGAAAAAGAGGAATCAGAGCAGAATATTATATTAGGTCTGAGGCTGCATGTTCCCAAGAGCAGCCACCCTCCTGCACATGAAAGAAGCTTTCAGTCGTACCACAGTAAAACCTGGTTTACACCCCTACCCCCGCCCCCCAAAACAGATTATGGCACAGTCACCAGAGCCGGATCAAAGCCTTATGTAAGTGCGCGGCATCACAAGATCGTTTTTTCATTGAATCCGGGGATAACATCGGCCAATTTGAATGTGAAACGGCACTGTACCAAAGTACGACCAGCTCAACAAGAGATCCAAATATTTGTCCTCATACCTGACCTCCATACTACAATCACGATTGTGCTCCTGTCAAGTCAGAATGACTGACAAGACACCACACAAGGCCAAGAGAGTGTCTGGCTAAACAGTTTTGCTTCTTCATCGCCAGGCTGTGGAGATAGTGGCCATAAGCTCCATATAAAGGCCAGTCAGCAAAGCCTACAGCTACATGCCATTTAGAACGAGAACTGGTGCTTAAATTTTTAGTTCTGTTTTTCAGAGACAACTTTCCGCTCCCAAAACCAATATGTGCTTCCATCACCTCTTTTTGTGTGGCACTTCCATTACTCCAGCACTCCACATTCGTCCCGTGCTATTCACCCTCTATGTGGTGAAACCTCCTCACGTGTCCGTCGCATGCAGAGAAGCCCGAGCCCGAACCCATCGCATTCTGAAAGCTACGGAGACCTTCACCATTATGGAACAGTCATGCTCCAGGCACTTCCAATAACGAGCATGAATTAAAGTATTTTACAAATTGTCTGCATCTCTCAGCTCTGTCATAAATGGAGATTACATTTTCCAGGTTTACCACCAATATATTCCCCTTTATCGCAAACGCTTTTTAGTAGCCTTGAAAAGTGAAGCGGGTAGGAGGCGAGGGGGGATCAATATTTTAACATTTGGATAAGCGACATTTATATTCACTCCTTAGAAGTCCTAAATAATAAGGTCTTTCTGTACCTTACTCTACTTACATTAGATGAGAAGGCAGTTTCATGCAAACTACAAAATCAGAGCGTGGCAAGTAAGATACACTCTATCAGGTCGACTCACCAAAACCAATGTGAGTAGAGAAGCTAAGCGCTTGGATATAGCAATTTAGCACACCTGAAGAACACCAAAAGATCAATGAATTGGTATAAAAAGTGCTTTCATAACATTTTTTTTTTCAATATCAATATCAACATCAGGTGATAAAATGTTCAAACTCTTGAGAATAATGTCGTAACAATCGTCAGGCACAAGTGGTGTAAAGATGAAATGGGCACGCATTTGTATAATGGCATGGGGTGCTGAAGCGTAACAGGGCAGGATATTCCCCGAGAATGTCAATGACGATCAATGAAAACCAGCTCGGTGCTACTTGACTTGGAGTTTGACTTGTCCTGTGCTGGGTACGATGATGCTATGTGCAGAGGCTGTTTTGTGACCCAGTGACACCAAAGGTCAGTGCCATATTGTTGTCCTCTTTTTAGCATCTGGAAAAGTGAACAAACGATTTCCGTCATTCAAGTCTGCTTCGGGCTAGATGGTCAACCATCATCAAACATAGTGACAAAGAGCACGTACAACATAGAGAAACACTTTCAATTTTATTCCTTCATTTTATGTACAGTAAAATCCCGGTGATATGAATCCAGTAGATACGTATTTCTCGACGATATGATTCGCAATATTCCCCAGCTGGAGCACGGTCTGTACAATGCGCAGAATTTTCTATCTTCCAAGCCCTCTCCCGCTCTACTACGGATGATATGGACGCAGGAACCGTGACTGCAGCTTTGAGTATTATGCACTGCCCGCATATGACTACACTATCTCCAGCCACACCGTATGCAATGAGCAGTTTGAGGCACTGAGTAGCCCCATGCCATCGTCATAGTGATAGGCTGTTCTACTACACTAGTTTACGGTGGTATGTGGCCGACTAAAATCGTCAAAATCATGATGGCCAGTTCCGCTGTACACACTGTGAGCAGTTGGAGACGGTGCACGTGGCAGACATGCACGGCCGCACATCGTTGACTCCGCGATCGCTAGTCACGCTGTATGCACAGGGAGCAGCAGGAGTAGTTTGCAGCGATACGCAGCCCGCACATCGCCACTGTCACGATTGTTTATCGTGCTGTAGTACGCAGTGCAAATGGCGAAGTGTGGTCGTGCAACCACAGGTAAATCTCGGCTGAAAACAGATGTATGCAAATGCCTACCCCATGCTTCTGTATAGATTGATAGATGATTTGCGTTTTTCTGCGACCTTTGAGACTTAGGTCACCGAGACTGTACTTGAATTAAATACACAGATGGCTAAATGAACATAACATAACATAATAAACTTCAGCAAATCTTACCAACACCGAAAACACTGGTACAGAAACTGAAACAATGCACAGCAGCTGAGCAATGACACTGTGATCACATTGAAAGCATGCACCGAGAAACAGACAATAGCAGAAAAAAACACAGGAGCTGAGTCAAGGACTAAAGAGAATGTTTGATATCTGCGTGATCAATGTCTCAGATCTGTGCATTAAGAAAAAAAAAATTACTGCTTCAAATGCCAAGGAAGTACAGTCTTTGTCAAAAGTTCAGACTATGTAGCATGGCTGTGTAGTGGGGCTCTGCTGGCATGCGGGAAAGGACGGAACCAAAACTTTTTCACACCTTCAGAAGAATGCAAATGCTACGAACACATCACAAGATACAAGGTGTAGCTCAGGAGCAAACCCCTTGGGCTCTAGACTTTCGACAAAGAGTGTACCTTACATCACTGCAGCAAGCACCAGAATATGCAGTCAAGTGGCAAAACTTTCTGCCAATAAGCATCAGGATGCAAGCCTGATAGCTGGCCACGTTTTGCCCACAGCAGAATTCAGAAGCACCCATCTAATTGTGTATAATTGCACTTTAGTATGCCTCTTGTGGCTCAGTCCTTTATTTAAACCATAGTCAAAACGCCCACGATTCTTTCATGCGTGAAGCTTCTGATATGCCCCCAGCTTGCACATGAAGTACAAACGCAGTTCACAACCCCCTTAGATACACTAAGGATAACAGTCTCAACATTTAGTTCTTCACTGCACAAATAAATGTTGACAAAGCTAACAAATTTTTATAGTTGCAGACAATTTTTCAGATTCCAATAATCTGGACTTTTTCTGCATTTCAGACTTCATTCAGGAACAATCAGGCGGCCCATAGCAACGCGCACGTTTTCATGATCAATATTTCGGACTGTGTGCAGTTCAAAAGCTATATTTTTCAAAACAAAAATGGTGCCAGCAATACAGTGGAGATGCTTTTTTCGTCACTTTTTTTTTTCACCATTTTATACAGACACGAGCAGGTATCATTGTTGCAACCAACCAATGCTTCGTGCCCGTACAAGGCACCATCTTGTATATAAATGGAGTAATTTCACCCAACTATCTTCGCTACATTTGTTCGTTGCGTATTAGGTAGTAACAATAATAGTACACTCTTCTTTGTCACAGTGGCCTACAAACAGCGCGCAATTGGACTGAAAATAAAAAATGAGCATCGCCCAATGCGGCTTCGATGCAGACAGGTCATGGAGCGAGTGGAGGGGGGGTCCATGAATTTGCGGAAAATGCACTTCGCTCACTTTTTTCGCGCGAGTTTCACCTTGCGGTCTTCATTTCTTTCTTTTTTAATTGCCCACGCTAACTTCAGTCACTCATGTATATTTAGTAGAGGTGTGCGAACACTGAAAATTTCAAGAACAAATCGAATGCAAATGTGGGGAAAAAATGACTTTGAATACTAAATGTCTCGGCAGATTTTGCAGGAACCGTAAGGCTGCATTGCCTTATTTGGAGTCAGCTGTTTGGCAGCCGTAACAGAAGTCGGAATCAGTCTGAAGAGGGCTGCAATAGCGTAAACTTCAAGAGAAGTGTGATCGCGCCTGCCAAAATTCTTGCAAAGTTTTTTTGACAAATAAAATGTTATTTCTCGTGGCCGCCTCCTCTACATATTGACGCAAGAACAGAGAAGGGGCAGGAGGTACTTTACTTTTCGAACCTAAGGACACCCCTCCTTTCCAGCATCGTGGTCATGAAAAAAAAAAAAGAGAGTGCTTAGAATCGAGCAAACATGGTAGCTACTCAATGCTTCCTATTTTATTTATTTATATATATATATATATGTATATATATATAGTAGGCTCCATTTAAGACAAACTTGAAGGGACACAAAATTTTTTCGTGTCGGAAGTTCAGTCTCAACAAAAGTGGCCCTATGACGGTACGCCTGCACGCTAGGTGTGTTCAAATATATGCTACATGAGAACAATCAGTAAAACTGCCTTCCAAGGAGAACATAACTGCAAATAGAGTATTTATTGCACTATGCGTGAAGTGAGCTTGAAAAAATCAGAGGAGTTCGACCCTGCTGAACCGTACGTCCGGCGAAAGCTCTGGCTGCGGGCGGCCGAGCGCTGCATCGAACACAACCAGAGTTCCGTTGAGCGCATAAAAGTTCACCGGCGTTCTAGGCAGAACCCACTTTCATAGTCTGCGCATGCGACGCCGGCAGACACTTTCCTGCTCCACTCGGTCAGCTCTCCGTGGCAGCGCGCACATCTGCAGTGCGGAGACTACCCTTCTCCACCTCTTCGCGCAGGCACACATAACTGCTGGGATGCCGCTATCCTCCTCCTCCTGTGGTGAGCACCACATAATTGACAAGTCACTGAGTGGCCCACGAATGGTTTGTGCATGTGCTGTGAGGCTGTATAATGAGGCATAAGACATCACAGTGGACGAGACCGGCGTGGTGCAGTGGCAGAACACCTGTGGAACGGCGCAGCTGATAGCCATGGTTATGGCTCATGTGCAGTTGTGGCCTCGGACAGGCACAGCAAAACTCGTTACTACTAGCCTAGTGTAGCTTTCCCTACAAAACATGTGTAACCAGCTCACATTATCCTACCTGAAAATAAAGTTGTTCTGGTTTTCTTTTCTTCAATGTCCTATCTGTCTTATTGCATCCCACGAAAGCTGCTTTTCATTTCTTTTTGATTTTTGCTTCCCATCCTGCTCTTAGCCATCCGAAGGTAGACAACAGCGTAGTGACCAGTCTCTCTTATCTCAATGCATATGCAGCATGCGCGTTACCCTCTCCATGAGCGGGCACATCCCGCACCTTTCCGTACGCCACAGGCAACGCACGTAGCACTGATACCTGCCACCTCTGCACCGTGATATCATGTGTTAGGACACCACGTGAGAAGAAAATGTGACCCTGGAATTCTAAAGCCTGAAGAAAGCGAGTGGGCTTGCTTCGTGCATAAGTGCCTTATAACCTAATGAAGGCAACGTGCAGCAAGTCACGCACACGCGATGCTGAGATCAGACATCCGTCACTGCATGGCCAGTAAAGGCTTTATAATGCTTTATTGTACAGAAGCATGTTTCACAGTTCCGCGTGAACATCACGTTCATGCTGCTATTGTGAGGGGCCACCCCAGTTCATCTTCAGTGGAATGTTTTTTCACACTGAGTCCAATGGGAAACTAAATAAACGGTCTCATACCGTTCATCTTAAAAGAAGTCTGCTGTAGCAGACTTGTAAAAAATCCTCGATTATGATAGAGAAATATAACATAGCAAAATTTAGGTTTCCCCAATTTCCTACGTCAAACGCGTGTCAGAAGTGTAGTGATAAGCATAATATATAGTGACTTCCCTTCCGAGCATAATTGTTGCCAGCAGTAACAAAGCCTTACATTATGAAAATCTCCTGGGCCTGCCAGAAAAACCCATCTTTGCCCCCTATCCCCAACCCCACCCGAGAGAACTGGGAGGCGACCCTGTCCAGCTGCTGCACCCTAGAGGCCCAAAAGGTCTTAACGCAACGCGCCCGGGCTGCGGCAAACGCCAATGGAGTGCCTGTCTAGGCATCCCATCTAGTGTATACCTATATGTATTATAATGTTTTCACCACCACCACCACCCTAGGAGAAGCGATGAAAAAGCAGCCAAAAGTGTAAAAAAGTGATCCAATGGTTTATTAGCCACATCACTCCATTCCCTAACAAAGATAGTACAGTGGTGAAATAGTAGAAGCATATACTTCAACATAACTCTTTCTCAATAAATGAAGCAGCAGCTAAAAACAAGCAGAGAAAGCAAAGCCAACATGCCAGCAATGTAGGTGCCATACAGCGTGCAAACCATCATTCAAGCATGCTACCAAAACTTCAAAAATTGAAATAACTTGCCCGCTGAACTGTTGTTACTCTCAGGTGCTTTCTGAATAGCCTGTACACTGCCAGGCGCAGTGCCGTTACGACGGCTGAAGAACTCTGCCAATGGATCCTGGAAAAAGGAGCAAACAGAACATCAATACAGCTCTCCTTTTTGTCATTAATAGCACCACCATCATCTCAACCTCCAAAGACATTAAAAATCTTGCACAACAAAGGCTTCCTTGCACAGCTGTTTTTATTTTTCAGCTGTCTCGCACAAGCATTACATTTCTAAACCACTCTTCATCACTTCCCTTGATTCTGTGCAACCTTCCAATCCATTGCTCCCAAAATCAAAATCCTGCAGTTACTTCGAGAGATGAACTGAAATCTTTAGTCATTCATAATGCTCTGAGATGCATTTCTGTGCTATCACAAGAACACAATTTGCACAATTGCCGCTGACCCATATATATCAATAATCTGCACCCGACAATGACAATGGGAATGACTAGTGGACTGAATAGTATTTCTCAAAAGTACGAGTTCTATAATGTCACTCTTAACCAGATACTCTTTTCCACTAAAAACTAGACAGAGAATATAGGTCTATTTCCAGAACAGAGCATTGTTTTACTTAGTAAAAAAAAATAAATTAGAGGCAGGGGAAATTTCACAGTGCACTTGGCCAGATTTGTGTGCACTGTAAACTTCTACTGTTGTTACACCTCATGTCATATACAGTGCTACCAATGCCACAAGTTAGCTGGGTGTCACATGTATACCAAAACTGTGTGCTCCTCAAGACAGCAGCCCAGATTTAAATGGCCCTGACTACACTTGTGGGTTTGGCTCAAACAATCTGCCCACAAATTCCGAATCACTGGCCAGGGTACGATTCCATTCCTTCAAAAGCATGGCACCCTGACTGCAGACTAAGAAGCACCATAGCCAGGAGCATAAAGCCTTCAGTAAAGAAGAATAACAACATGATTAGAAGCAGTGCCACGAAAAAACACAATTTTATGGTGCATCTACCATTACAGTTGATCCCAATACAATATTGATTTACTGGTCATACCGACCAGTCAGAACGTTGCCCTGAAACCATCGTGCGAAAGTATGGCTCCGATGTCTGCAGTGAAGGAGTTCTAGTTTGAAAAAATGCTAGAAACACCAAACGGTGCACTGCACCCTTAGGATTGATGGTTTTTCTACACAGCTCATGGAATGACCCTACGCTAGCGGAGCCTGATAAGCTGTGCAGCACTACTACAGTAGCCGACGGGTAATTCGGACTCCAATAATTCGGACTTGTAGGATATTTCGGACTTCAGTGAGGCACCGTCAGTCACCCCATAGAAGCGCATACATATTCGCGACGGATATTTCGGACTTTAAAAGTCCGAAAGTTCGATTTTTCGGACTAATTTCAGTCCCCTGCAGGCCAAAATCTGCCATCTTATCGGCTTTTCGCCGGCGCAACAAGCGCCATCTTGGATTGAGGTGGATTATCTCTGCAGTTGGATTGGCTTGACATGGTTTCGGTGCCCCATTTTTGCCAGGAGAGGCCCCTGCAATCTCTGCCACTTCGAGGTGGCAGTCGGATTGTCATCGCCGTCAACCTGCTTTTGTCGCCAACGCTGACGCGGGCAGCTATCTCTTTGTGCTTTGTCTCATACGTCCGCCGTGTTGTCACACGAGTTTCTCCGACCGCGTCAACCGAGTGGCGCGCCGTCAATCCTTTGGCCGTTTTGTGATTGCGTCCGGCGGTTCCACCGCTCTGAACGAAAAGTGCCTCATTTTTGCGTGTTTGACGAGCGGTGTGGTGCGCACTCGGGCTGTGGACATGGCCCCGCCGGTGCTGCCGGGTCCATCAAAGAAGCGTGGGAGCTATTCTACCATGACCCTTGAGAAAAAGGCAGCGATCATAAAGCTAGTGCTGAGTGGGCGAACGCAAGCTGACGTGGCCAAGGAGTTCACACTGTCGAAGCAAACTATTTCGGATTACGTGAAAAATAAGGAGAAGATTTTTTCCGCCTTTGAGGCGTCCCACAGCAGCAGCCAGAAGAACGACAGGAAAGGCGACCACCCCGAATTGGAGGCCTTGCTACTCTGGCTTAAAGCTGCTTTAGCGAAAAACCTTCCAGTGTCGGGCGACACGTTGAAGGAAAAGGCAGAGACCCTGGCCGTGAAAATGAGAATTGAAAAAATTCAAGTTCACGGACGGATGGCTCCGCGGTTTCAAGAAGAGACACGGTGTGTCTTTTAAGAAGATGTGCGGGGAGAGCGGAGCCGCCAACCCAGCCACGGTAGCAGACTACCGTCAGACGAAGTTGAAGCCCTTGTTGGGCCAGTACAGCCCGGAGGACACCTTCAACTGTGACGAGACCGGCCTCTTCTTCAAGATGTTGCCTGACCGCACCCTCTCTTTTTCGGGTGACTCCTGTTCAGGGGGCCGCCACAGCAAGGAAAGGATAACAGTAATGGTAGGTGCAAATGCCACTGGCACTGAGAAGCTGCCACTTCTTGTGATAGGCAAATCCAAAAATCCTAGGTGTTTTAAGGGCGCGAAGAACCTTCCCGTGTGGTACTGCAGCAACTCCAAGGCATGGATCACTCATGCTTTGTTTGAAGATTACGTGCGTCGACTCGACCGAAGTTTCGAGCGGCAGGGGCGACAAGTTATTATTTTTGTTGATAACTGCGCGGCTCACGGCACCTTCGACAACCTGAAAGCCATTCGGCTCGAATACCTGCCACCAAACACCACCAGCGTGCTCCAACCAATGGACCAGGGGGTGATCAAAAACCTTAAGGTGCATTATCGGACCCGTCTTCTGCGGCGCACAGTCCTTTGTTTTGACAACGGAAAAAAGTACGCCACGGATCTTTTTGCGGCGGTTAGCATGCTGGCTGACGCGTGGAAGGCAGCGAGAGCGGAAACAATTGCTAATTGCTTCAGGCACGCTGGATTCTCCGCCGATGAAGTCGATGACGTAGAAGACTGCAACGATTCTGAGGATTTGACTGCAGACAGTGGCGAAGACCTCATCGTTGACCTCCGCGGGAACGGAATGGACATTCCAACGGGCTCCACGTTCCGCGAGTTTGTTGAAGTGGACGACGGCCTCGATATGTGTGCGGACCTCACAGACGACGAACTTGTACGCCAGGTTCTTCAACCTGAAGACGAGTCGGACTCCGACGACGACTCGGGCGGCCTACCACAGCCATCGCTTGCACAAATTACGAACGCTGTGAACTTGCTGTCTAGCGTGTACAGCGAAACGACAACTTTGGCGCAAATACAAGCGCAAATCGTCGCCAGCAAAAGAAATTTGCCGCAAGGTAAAATCGGCGACATTTTTAAGCCGATTTCCTCTGAATAAAGTGATTTTTTGTGCTTCACGGATTTTTCGGACTGTTCGATTATTCGGACCATTTTTCGGGTCCCTTCAAGTCCGAAAAAATGGTCGGCGACTGTATACACAGGCTGACAGCACTAGCCCTGTAAAACTTCCTTCAAATTTGGACATCAGATGCTGTGCTTTACGGTGGCCTTCTGTCAATCGTACTCTAGTACATGCCATTTAAAAGTAGTGATAAATTATGCTAAACAGGTCATAGAAAGGCAAACGCTGCCTTATTTGGTTCACAATTTTTCACCGCATCACACCTCTTATAACGATTTGCATATATAAAAAGCCTAGAAGCATATACGCATGCGAAATGCAAAATCACATTTTTCACACTCCCCTGGACCCTCAGGCTTTTTCCCATGTGCCTTACAAACTAAGCATAGCCTCAAAAGATTCTGCTTGACTTTGCTGGAATCTTGGAGGCCTAAAGCCACAACAGTGCAGCTGCAACAGATGGTTTTAGTCAAATATGATACTTCTTTGCAACGCTGACTCTCTGTGCAAAGTAGCCGCTTGCCTGTTACTTTGCCGGATAAAACATAGCTGTTATAAACAGCACAGCAATCTCCATAGTATCGTAAAAGAAGATGTTCTTGTAGCCTTTCACAAGAAGAGTTATAAGGATCTTGCACTGAACAAAATTTTTCTTGCAATCGTCCATGTCACTATCCATAATCCAGTCGTGCTCGTCATCTAACACAACGTTCTCTTCATCCCAGATGTTACTTTCGGCATCCCTATCAAACACAAGGTAAAGAATTACCTCGGTTGTCAAACCACATTTTCTCCAGGATGCCATGTTTGAAAAGAAATGGGAATAAAAGCTTTTTGTCAATAAAGAAAAAAAAACACCTTAGACCCTGGACAACTATGTCCATCTAGTGGAAAACACATCAAACAAACACTAAACACACTTTAATGAGCTGCCTTCTACCGACCGAACTTTCTACAAAGCAATCATATTCACACGGGCCAGCAAATCATTGGTCAAAACTATTTTGGTCTATGCCATTGCGGCCGGCATATTGCTGCCCACGGAAGCCAATGGATTAATGCGTCCACAAAGTCAAAGGGGCATGGTCAAGATGACAGCCACACCTATGCAGCTTAAGATCCTTCCCTAATGCCGCACAACGCAAGCCTAGGTACCACTTCTGTGTAAAATGCTGAGCAGGTTCAGTGTAATATGGCGAAGCAGATGGAAGCTCGATGTGAGAGTCTCAATAAAAACATGGAAAACCAGTGACTAGGAGCCACCCCTTGCGAGTACAAACACTCATCACCAATTACACAGTGAACTTTAAACTTGGAAGCGTTCTAAATGTACGTGAATTGCGAATAAGAAACTCGAGCCCTCAACTCACTCGTCCAGTCAACTCCAAAATTTTTTGCTGCATGTAGACCAAGCGACCCCGCTGGTACTCATAGCTGAAAGGGAACAGGAGGACAGTGAAACACAAGGAATTCAGACTATAAGCTTAAGGCAAGCATTACATAACGAAGCACAGTAACCGGATGATTTGAAACAGCAATACACTGACCACACAGTGCCAAAGCTTCCACTTCAATTCGTCCCCACCTAAAATGCAGATGAGAGCAGTGTATAATTCCGACCTATCTTAGCACGACACATGCTCAGAGTTGAATTTATATATTTCTACTCCATTTCGTCTCTTATTTTTCAAAACGTCAGTAGTGTGATCCTAAAACACTGCATTAATCAGTGCTTACATAACAAGTAATGTGCTCGAATTACAATTTATGTATTCATTGTGGTTTAACATACAAAAGCGGCACGTATGCTATGGCTAACACAATACCAGTGGGAGGTCGGGGTGTTGCAGATCAATTTCGAACACCTGCATTTTTCATTCAGAACCATTTTCTTTTCTTTAATAGGGACAATATTTTCTCCCTAAAATGTATATTTACATTTAAAATGTATTTTTTTTTTCGAAAAGTTTGCCACAAGGCATAAGTTAAGAAAGAGGGAATGGGATGCAGGAGATAGAAAGTTAAAAGAAGGAGTGAAGTCCAGTTTCATTAAGGTAGTACAAAATGCTACCGGTTAATTTCCTGCAGGGATGTAAAACATTTCATAATAATTGATGGATGCAGTAATACTGAAATGCTGAGGCTTACCAAGTAAACACATGAAGGATCATGGAGACAATTCTTACTTTAAAGGTGCGCACTACGCGCGAGATTAAGAACATATATCAGCATAGGAATTGTTAACAATGCGCGACACCGCTCGATGTTTTCTGAAATATTATTCACTATACTCCTTACATGGTGTGAAAAATGACATCTGTAACAAGAAAAACGAGACATTAACCAAAAAAAATAAAAACACTATAAGCAGTCCACCCTCCAAAAAAGCTCCAAATCTGCTTGTACACAACTGTGTACAGGCAATCCATTTATAACGATACTAGACATAACGACGTATCGCTTATAACAATCAAAACCTTGTCATTTATCAGTTTTCCCATTGCCCCTATGTAAAAATAAACTAGATATAATGACCAATTATCAGCGGCATATCGAATACAATGATAGGTTTATTGCCTCGCTATAGATGTTCACCACGAAATTTTGTCTGGATGATCGATAAAGAATAAAATACTGAGAAGAGAATGACATGAAAACTCAACATAAGCGGCGAAAACGGACTAACATGGAGAAATCTTTGAGAGGCATTGCGCGCGGTTAAAAAATGAGCACTATCATCATTGCTATCACTGCCTGCCACCGCACAACGTGTGTAGCCGTATCATCATTGCCAGTACCAATTGTGTGTGACGGCGCAATAGCATCGAAACGAAACAGCAAATTCATCCGGATTTCCGCCAAGGTTTCAAGGCAGGAAGCCTCACAAAAAAATACGGCATTAGCACTCTACGATATTATCATCAAAGCTGGGGAAGTCCCGAAGTTCATCCAGTCACTGGTCAGTTTTATGCACATAAAAAGGACTACCGCCAGCGTGCGCGATAATGGAAGCGATGCTAATAATAATAATAATAATTGGTTCACAGGAAGGGAAAGGCGCAGTGTCTGTCACACTTGCTATGTGGACATCTGAACCGCGCCGTAAGGGAAGGGATGAAGGTGGGAGTGAAAGTGGAAAGAGAGAAAGGGGAGCCGTAGTGGAGGGCTACGGAGTAATTTCGACCACCTGGGGATCTTTAATGTGCGCTGACATCGCACATGCTCAAAAGGATTTTCAAGCTTCAGCTGCCACTCGAGCGCATGCACAAATTTCACACTTTTTTAAACATATGCACAAATTTCACACGTTTTTAAACATGCTTAGGTTATTTTATGGCTATATATGTATCCTGTAATAAGAGTTCAATGCTCTTTACGATTATTCACGTCGTTCCATCCGAATCCCTCATTACCGGTAGTGGGCAAGCTTACATGCATGGAAAAATGTGGGTGTGTTTTTTTGTTGATTCCTGCCATTAGCCGATCAAAACATAACAATACCCAGTTATAACAATTGTATTTTCCGGTTTTTAAGATATCGTTATAGGTGGACTGTACTGTACGATCACTCCTAATTCATTCCTCAGTTTCACATTGGTGGCACTGTCTGAAGCACACATTTAAGGTATACTATAAAAACGGAGTGCGAGCTATACACCTTCGCCACCACCAATCACCCACACACGAGTTGCTTAAACTGCTAATCTGGCGGTTCCTGCTCAATCTGCCTTAACTGCTCCCTGTGTTTGGTCTCCTCACCATCTAAAAATGACACACATAACAAACATGAAAACACAGAGAGACAACAAGGCGAACAGAAGCGCTGTTGCCTCCTGAATGTGACGTGATGGTGGGTGACATGGCACCGACAGACAGTAGAATGGTGGCAGCAGGTACGGTCGTTTAACGACTAGCTAAGGATACTGTGCTTCCGGTGGCGTGGCCCAGGGATTTCGGCCGTAAAGCCTCTGAGTGACTACAGACAAACTCCTGACAACGTGGCAGACTTCATGAGGCACAACGTTCGCCCTTCAGTAAAAAAAAAAAGCGCTCTTGTCCATCCTGTTCCCTCTCTGTGTTTTCGTGTTTTATGTACGCTGTTTTTAGATGGATCGTCACCAACTAGCCCAACTTTCTACTTTACTGAACTCTTCACCACCAGTAATACCTTCTTCAAACAAAATTTTTTTTAATGCCTTCCCTTTTCTCATAACTCAGTTCCAGCTCCGTCCATCCCACAGACTAACATCCCACCACGAAGCTGCACACTCATAACCACGCGGCACATTTACGTTTTTAGAGGAGAGTCAGCAGCAGTGGCTCATTCAGCAAAGCTGGTGGTGCACCACGACGCTTCTGTGACGAGCTGCAGCCATGTGTGAGGAAGGCAGCAAGTCTGTGCATGACGGGTATGGAGCACAAGGCAACATATGCAGCATCATATGCACTTGGACATCAGACGGGAGCCTAGTAATTTAGGCTGAAATACTATATAAATGTTCTGTGCTCTGACACAAAAACTTCTCCCTTAGACGCTCGTAACCATTCTGAAATCTCTTTTTTTGGCTACTCATGCTGTAGTACTAGGAAAACAATACCATTCTGAAACCACAGAATGAAAAGTTTGGCTCGACTTGTTTGGGATTTACATGAAATAATCACCTGGCCTGTTGCAAACAGCTGACCCATTCATCGCAATGTTTCTGCGTCGTGCAGGTAAACAGATGCTTCCGATCTGCGTCATCAGAAAATGCTAGAAGGAGAAGGAGGCCAGTGAAAAAAAAGGGCATAGAAAGGTCATTGTACACAATATCCTCCTAGAATAAAGGCATCTAAACATGACAACACTTTCAACCAATCTCAAACCTACTAACATGTCAGCAATAACCCAGAACTGTCTACGAGCATAAAGAGCATTGTATGTATGTAAATTTAAATAACGGCATGACTTTCCTGTCACACATTATTTGCATGTTCTGATACAGCCTCTCTTCTTCCACATGCTTTGTAATTTTGCTTAGAAATGTGTCAAGGCTCTATTGGGCCCCTAGCGGACATCGACAAGCCAGGCTCGTACAAGGCAGTTGTTATTCCTGGCTTCTGATGAGCCTAGCTCGTCACGTATTTTGTGGCACTCTGTCCAGTCTGCCATCAGTACGGCCAGTCCAATACACATTTTATTTAAACCACAAGATGCCGGTATGGGCTTTATTAAAGACCATTTTGGTTGAAATTTCAGCTTTAAAAATGTCTGCTATAAGTTAAAGAGGGAAGCTGTGAAGTTTTTCAGTGCAAAGCAGTGTAATAATGACCCAACAGAGAACAGGCAACTGTATTTTCATACCTTTCAAACGAACAAGAGGCCTTAATTTCGAAAAGCCACTTTTTGTGAAGTGTAGCTTTTGGGATGTTCCTAACTGTGCCTGCGTACTTTACCAGTTTTGCCACCAAGTTACCATACCGACAAAACTAAAGGTCCTAACACTGCTAACAACTGCTTTAAATTCAATAAATGTAAAAAGGCCTGCTCCACAATCTTGTAGAACACTAAGCAATGAGAAAAATGGTGCCTTCAGCAATATGGTTTTAAGGCAGGGAAAAAAGCAAGGGTCATTTTAGTGTTTGGTTCATAAACGAACAGTGTCTTGCCCTTACTGAACTGGTTCAGCACCTTATGAGCACATTCTCAATATATACACTCAAAAGCCACTGATGCAAATCATTCTAATAATCTTATACAATGGTAATTACTCATTTTTATGCTGATACAGACAATGACCTAAGCCTTTTCACCTCAGCTAACCTTCCTGTTTTCGAAGTTCTCGACTGTTCAACAACTTGTACACTTTAACAGGGCTATCTATTTTGAAAAATTAAACTCCTAGAAGAATATACTCGTGAAAAACAATGCAAGTGTCTCTAAATGTAAGCTTGCCAAGCCAAAACTAAGATATATAGAAAGGTTCCTCAGCCTATATGTTAAAAAGCCTGCACACTAAATGATCAGTGCTAATCGATAGCAATCAAAATCTTACTTCTTATTGTAGGCTGTTGTTTAATTAAGTTATTTTAATGCCTGTCCTCTAGATTAATAATTCTATGCAAAGTGGTAAAAGCAAATCCTGTTGTATAAGAGAACATAGTCAGCCTCTGTGAAAGTCTAATAATTACTCTGTATGGTCTCAGTCTACCTGCTATAATATTCCTGTGTGAGAAGTACTTAGCAATGATAGTTTTCAATGTATCATTAAATTGGAAAGAAAACTTATCGTCAGAGCATGTCTGCTCAATTCTGAGCTTCCTGCCTACCGGTAGTAACCCTCTCCCTTGCACACAAGCTTTTGTAGCATGTGTAACAGTTCCAAGACTAAAAAGCGTTACAAAGAACCCAAGGCGTGGCACATCAATGACATCTAATGTTTAAAAACACTGCCACCAAAGTACCCGACAAAAACGGTTTCTTCTTGGAATCTATTATGCACCGCACATCATGCAAATTAGGCTTTGATGTTATCAATACAAGAGCATCGCTATTAGCACGAAAACAAAACTGTAGCACGTAACTTTACCTACCTATAGAAAATGCAAATGCGTAGTGAACGCTTGGTTCATGCTGAACCCTGCAGCATTCGATGACAAATAAACCAACAGGCTGGAAAAGGAATACCGAATTCAGTGAACAAAATGCTGCAAGCAACTGCCACTGGTTAGTGCATGCCACTGATGAATTTTTAAGAAAAAGAAAAGCAATGTAATTTTAAATTTAACTCTGTTCACTACACTACACAGAATTTTTGCTTTTATAGACATTTCAAGTCTCCTTCTCTCCAAAGTATCCAAGAGTGGAGCCATTTAATGAAAGGCAATGAACAGTGTTCTAGAAGGGCTGGAAATCAGTGCCATTAGGCCAGGTTCACCGAATTTTCCTCAAAACCTATGCAGCCTTAGAGATGGCAGAACAGACAATGTGTTGTTGTGACTTCGTATGCACTCGAAGCTGTGCAAATGCAAAGGATTTATAGGATACCATCATACCAGGTGGAATGATACAAAGCAAAACTTTAAAGGTGGAACGCATTCACAAATTCTGAAGCTCTGCATGCAATGAGAGGAGCAGCAGTATGCTTACTTCTTTTTCAAACACTCCTCCATACTCATTCAACCGAAAGTAGAATAGCAGGTTCCCTTTCAACTTGAACCACCGTTCTTTGAACACTGCAGGGGAAAGAAGTGCATACATTGCAAAATGGACAAAGACAAGCAGCACCACAAAGTGAACTACAGTAGTAAAAAATCAGCATAGGCAGCTAAACAATGCTACCTTGTGCAGAGACCCCCTTCCACGTGTAACACCTATCTTTCAGTAACCAAGTAGCAGCCAATGTTATCTATGGCACGACAAACACTTCTGTGCCCAATTCTAGCAAAATACGGCAAACGGTCAGAGGCTACCGTGTGTAAAATTCAAGACCACGTAGTTTACTTGAGATAACTGTTCCGATAAACGCTTTCTTGATGCTAAATTTATTAGTGTAGGAAACTGTCCCGGAAGATGCCCCTATACGTCCGTTACTTTTCGCGCGAAACTCGGCTTAGATTTGTATACACAGCAACACCATGCAAATGTTTCCAGCGCATACGAAATTCACTTGGCTCGGATTTTCGAAACATATTGGCGGAAATTGTGGTAACAGCATCAAATGTCACTGAAACGCAGCGTCTGTTCGATCGGCGGCGGGGACGGTGGAAAAACAGCCGCGGGGCCGGTGTTTTGAAGCGGAGGCGATAATAGTGTCGAAGCCAGCCCCTTCACTCGAGCCTTTTCAATGAAGAATAAGTGGATGAATAGCACGCGAAAGCGGTCTCAATTGTGACGTTCGTGATGTGGTTTTTGCGTTCTTATGAAAACTGTTTACAGAAACCTCCACTTTCAAGGTCTCGCGTTTTCGTTTTCAAAGACTTCTCGCATTTCACAAGCAACCAAAGAAGATACAACGATCCGTCACAGCGCTTCGACACACAGTTTCCGCCGTCGGCTACCTGGAGCTAGTAACGGAACCCAGGACGAAAAACTAAAAAGGCCTTAGTCTTTCCTGACACATGTCAGACGCTACAAAGCAAAAATAAGAAAACGCCACTACAACGACCTGTCTGTCAGGCCGAAAACAGGCTGCCACAGCTGTAGAACACTCGTTGTTTTCTGAATATGACAGTAAAGACTGGGATACACCAGCGAGCGAAAATGAGTCAAAACGAATTGCAAAGAACTTGGGAGGGAGAAGGAACCTTACCTGTTACTGTGAAAAAAAGTTAAAGTGTTATAGCACAGGTTTAAAATTTTACCAGCCGTGCAATCGCACCTTCTCGGAAGGAAAGGTTCCGGTGGTTCAGACGCCCTTCTTTGTCGGCAGCTCCTGCGGCGACCGTTGCCATCTCTTTCTCATTGAACCGCATGGTTGCTGCGTGTCTCACGGGCAGAACCTCACGGGAAACACGGCCGTTCAACACTGAAGAAAAGCATAGTGCGCAGCGCTTACATGACCACCTACGGAATGGACTCCCTGTACGACGTTCGCTCACTGCTGCACATCGCCATATTTGCTTTTCGCTGCGAATGATGACGATGATGACGACGCTAACAACCATGTTATAATACACCTATGCACAAACAAAAAAATTTGAAACTTGCATTTTATTATTATACACTTATTATTATTATTGAGTTTTGGTAACTAAATAGGATGGGAAGAAATCTTAGTTACGAGACAGCAACTGTCTCCGCCAATCGTGACGGGTTAACTGCATTTTTACCGCGCTGATTTGAACTCAAGCAAAGTGGCTTGTTGGGCGAGTTGGTTGGACATTATGTTAAAACAGCGAAACACGGACTGATAGAAATACAAACGCAATGTGTGTTTGTCTTTATATCTATCTGTCCGTGTTTCTAGCGCTGTTTTACAACTTTTACAAGTCAACGAATACAAGTCAACTTGTCGAAACATTGGCTCGGCTTGCGAACTGAGGCTCCCCCTCTACCCTTTTTTTCAGTGCCTTTTTCAGTGTCTCTTTCATACTTCTTCTTACGTTCCAACTGAGAGCCAATGCGTGCGACTCGGTTAATTTTCTCATTATGTTTGATTATCCCCGCGAGGAGGAAATTCTTAGAGCACAGCAAATTGTAAACTGCACGATTTGTGTCCCGAAGTGAGGCAATTTCAAAACAAATTATACCACCTGAGGTTCTTCAACGTGCCCTTATATGCAACCAACTTAACCAAGCGACAGCCAGCGATGTCTGACGCTGTATATGTTTTCACAGTGTTAGTGATCAAAAATGAATTGGCAGGATCCGGCAGCCGGTAGCAATACTCAGTCACAGTTGACAGCGTCTTCTGCGGGTTCGTAGTTGCCAACATCAAATTCTTCGTCCGAGTGCACCCTGAAAAATTCCTCCTTTCATATATAAGGGGAGCACTCACATGCAAACGTGATCATAATCGCGCCCATGATGAAGGTCAAAGATGTAATTTACGCAAAATACGGCTTCGTGCGTATCACACGGATCCTCCCCGGAGGCGGTAGCCGACGATATTTCTGCTCTGTGCTGTCCGGGAGCACATCGTAGTTGACGTCACTGATATATATGCGTCACAAGGTTTTATAGGGATCTTAATAGCGACATGTGAGCTCTTTCGACAGGCCTCTGAGTTTAACAGGAGTCCAGACCCAGAGCAAGTCTCCGGGGTTGTAGCTGCATGCTTGCCTGTGGCAAACTGGCGCGAATCTTTGCGCTGTATACTGTGCAGTGTGGACACATGCCGTCTTGCTCGCTAGATAACTTGAGCAAACTGGGCGGCGTCGGAAGAAAGTAGGCTGGGTTCACAAGGACGCATAGTGTGTAAGTTTGTCTCAACTTCCCCGAAGTAACGGAGGCAAAACGACGTGAAACGTGTCTTCTCTTGGATTACCGTATTGTACAAATGTTACACATGGTAGGATATCATCCCAAGTCCTGTGTTGGACATTAATTGTTGAAAAATCTCGGCCATCGTTTGACAAATAAAGGCAGCCCCTCGATTTGTAATAACGGAGTCCGGGCTCCGTGCCGATCAGGACGATCTGGTACATAAAGCAAGGAATAAACCTCAGATGCTGTACCACAAGGTGCTTAGCGAATGAGATGGACTATGGCGATGATTATCCAATGGTTGCCACCTGAGGACACAGGGAAATCTAGGGCCGAGAAGGTCCATGTCGACTTCATTGAACGGTGCGCTGTGTGGTGCAATGGGTTTGAGAAGGCCTGTAGGCTTGAATGACTGGACCTTAATCCGGCGCTGATTTGCCGACCGCTCTGAACACAGCGTTTAACAACACTGGCAAGGTTGGGTCAGTATAAGACCATCTGTCGTATTCTTGCAAGCGTGCGAGAGTAACTCAAGTGGCCAGAAGCTGTTTCGGATAGTGGCACGCATATAAATTATTTCCTCTCATAGAAGAGGAGGTAAGCTCTCGGATCAGAGAATAAAGTTAGAGCACGCCGTTTTTCAAGAAAAACGACGGGTGGCCCCGAGAGAAACATTTATGTCTGGTGGCTGGCTGACCTTCCATATAGACGATGAGGGGTCGCAACTCTGGATCGGCGCACTGCTGATTGAAGAAATAATAATCGACGGCACCGAGGAAGTTGCCAGCGTCGTCTGTGCCGGACACATCAAGCTCGAACTGTGCACGAGAGAGCGTGTTGGCGCCTTCATGCTTACGTCAGACATAAAGACGATAGCGAGGTCTCATTCCGGCGGGCGAAGGTTCGGCTGCGCAAGGCGCCCTGATGGATCACGAAGGTTGGCCAACCAATACGAGTAGTAGTGGTTAGTGACCATTTTGAAAGAGCAACTTCGCCGCAGCCCCAAAAATGGCGAGGCATTCTTTTTCCGTTGTTGAACAGTTCATTGCCGCCCGCAGTGCGGACACCTGATCGGCAACGATGCCTGCCGATCGATACCTCAAAACTCGCGTTCAGCGTATTAAATTTTTAAGATACCATTGCCTCAACACGTTCCTCGTTCAAGCACGCTTAATTTTACTCCGAGAGCTCTCTGTCCAAATTTTTAACGGGTCAAACTGGTTTATGGCAAAGCACGTGACTGCAAATGAAGAGTCAGCTATATAGTTCAGACCTACGCGACAGAAATACTGAGCCTTCTCGGGAAACAAAAAAAAAAAAAAGTGCTCGAAGATATAAATTCGGATTACTTTTATCAGTGTTTTGTCTTTAAATTGGAAGCCACAACTCCTGCTTTTAATTTATTATCCTTTGTCAATAATGACTGCGCTCTCTTTAGATAATCAATCGAATGGCTGCTTATATATACATGGGCACTCGATAGACCTGTAGTATATGGTGAAATGAAAATATATAGAGGAACTGAAGCTGTTCACGAACTTATAGTGCAAAATACCGCAATATTTTATGCCGTTAAATGGTTAAGAATCGGTCGCCCCTCCTAATGACAAAAGATTCCGTTTGGCTAATTTTCTTGTTTGCTTATGCATGCCTTAATTAAGGTCATCGTGACTAAGCATCGATTACAACAATGTTGAGTCCATCAGGCCATCAGCAAAGTTAATGGCTGATTTTATATTTCTATGAACCCGATTTATTGTGTGTAATATGTATTTTTTAGAAAACAACCAGTATACGCCAGGGAAAGATTGAAGTGAGAAACCGAAACTACACAGACTGGCATAACATCGGCTGTGATGTCATAGGTTGGTTCACGTCAAGCTGCGCGGGTAAAACAGCAGGTAAGTACCTCGGATATCAGAACAACCCGGTGTCTCGCTATGAGCTTTTGTCGATACGTTTGAAAGCGCAGAAATCAGCTTCCGAGAGACCAATCGGTCTTCAGAAAGCGATTCGGGGAACGGATCGACTTCATCCGGCTTAGTTTCCTTTCATTTACGAACCACTGCCTCGAGAGACAACGGAGTCTCTGACTGGTCGCGTCGTCTGCCAAGGTACAGGCGACCTGTTAAAATCGTACAAACCGTCGGCCCAATATTGGTACTGTACTGGCAGTGCATTAATCCTATGTTGGGCTCGCCATTGCCAACACAGCACTGATATTGCGCCATTGTTTCTTTCTTTTTTTTTTTTTTTTCTTGCTGTTACTCCATTTCGAGCGCGTGTATTTCTTATAACACGGTGTTCTCAGAAATGCTCGCCTAAAGGAACCCCAAGAGCCCTCAGTATGTTTTAGCGCACGTGGAATTCTTGCTAGTTGTTGAGGCGGTGGAAGGCTTTTAACTGCCTGTCGCGAAGGTTGTTGCCTCTAGTAAATTTATCTCCGCCCACTGTCGCCGCTGAGGAATTTATGAATCGCACAGCAGAGCAAAACGTTCCTGTCAATCATCACTCCGGCGTATAAGTCACATCAAGCTGAAGGCAGGAAACTAAACTGTAATAAGCACGCTCGGATGGCGCGAAACCGCTTTCGAATACTATGCTCCCCGTGCACACTAGTCCATGACGTCATCAGCCTAGGGTGGCCTGTAGAAATATGGATCACGTCACGTGGTACTTATCTTGATAATTAAATTGCGAGAGAACTATGCCGCCTTCAGGTGAGAAATTCATCGTGGGACATTGGAACATCATGGAGAATATATAATTGAATTTTTTTCGACCTCTGAACATAAAAAAAAAAATAGAGTTGCCCCTTAAATGAAAAATAAATCTTAATTTTTTCTTGCACTACATTAACGCAATGAATATCAGATTCGTCTGAAATATACGCCACCATTAGTGGCCAGAAATATGACACTGAGAAGACAAAGGTGTATCAGTAATTACTTTCAAATAATTCTTGAGTGCAACAGCAGGCACACGTAATGCACCATTGATGCAGCCACGTGAAACAAGTGTAACAAAGGTCCGAAAACCTATCGGAGAAATAACGAATCCAGCGTGCGGGTTTGATGGCATATCAGTCTGTTTAATAAAGCGCTGCTCTGATACTACCAGATGTTCATCTTGTACTACATCCCGAACCCGTTTCGTTTTAACAGATTATCCTTTTCGCGTCGTGTCACAGCCACTCCTTGTCAATAAACTAAAGGTGTTAACTTGGACACAACTAAAGCAAAATGAATGAAAAGTGTCATCCGGAGTACCGCAAGAATCGGCCCTGGAACCACTCTTGTTTTTAATGTATAATAATAACATTCCATTTAATAATCCTTTTTTTTTTTTCAAGTACATGTCTGTTTTTCGTGCAGAAAAAAAAACTAAAGATGGCAGCAATGTTTGAAAACAGTGAAGCGTGCGTAAATATCTGTGTTTTACAAAAAATAAATAAATAAAAAAGAAGATTCCTGCTCAACTAATATCCCGTAAATAATAATTTGGAAAGTCAGAGGGGGTTATTACATATGCTTATGTGTTACACTACTTCATCACTGTTCATGGCGTGCAAATTTGGACTACGTGGTTGGTAAACCTAGCAGGTTGTTGAATTTCGCTCAAGGAAATCTTAGATGCTGGCCGACTTAGAGAAAAGTGTTCTCCTACGTACCCTGTGTTAAAATGGAATACACCTGCCCCGTATATGTGACCTTGTGTAGCAGCCATTAATTGACAAATTAATAAAATTCATAAACAGCAGCGTGAACAGCCGTAAGGTTCGATTTGTGTAGGCACGGGAGAAAAGATAGCTGTACAGCACCGAAAGAAAGAGTTGCAATGGGAGCTTCTTGCTTCTCGTAGCAGAAAGCTAAAACTAATTTATTGTACTTCATATTTAATCAAAAAGAGGCGTTATTCAGAAATTTATTTTAAACAGCCCTTTTATGTTTCCCAACTGAATGATCATTCTTGCAGAATTCAAGTTGTACCAAGCCAAGATGAACGTTCTCTAACTCTTTTTTTTTTTTTCTAATATGCGTGAGTAGGAAACCTGCTTTCAGAAATCCAGGTGTATCGTAGAAATTATGACACGCTTTGTGTCAATCTGTAACAGATTTCGGTCAGAGTGAGATAATTCTTGAATGAGCCCGCTGAGAAACTTTTGAATTTCGCGCCTCTGTTCCCTATTGGTGACGAATTCAGAATGACAGGCTTGAGATGACACCCCAGTTAAGTTACAGCGTGTGACGGTGTGACACCGAATTTCGGAAGCACACTCAAGTTGGCCACGATGATGATGACTACAAATTAGGTACTAGAGACTTCTGAAACGATTGCCAGATGGCCCTACTTGACCACTTGCGCTGTGCGTAGACCTTGTAGACCGAGGTTTCGGAAGTCGGCAAAAAATGCTCAACCATCAAAAACAAAAATGATATGGCAATCCGATGCTACAAAAACTTGCATGAAGTCGCTCCAAATAAAAATATATCTCAGAATTTTTCGTTAAAACGGAGAGCTCGCGGTGACCAGGTCGTTTTTGGAGCAGACGACGGAGCAGAAACCCAATCACGTGGCTTTATCGGTTTCGCTGCTGAGCTCGTCTGCTACAGAACGCTATAAACGATTACAAATCCACGGCGTCATTGTTGATGATGGGGCCTTTAACAGGTGGCCGTGCTTTGCTCCGATCGTAAATTGATCGGTTCTCGCCATTCTTCAGGTTAACCGAACTTTATTTCCCTGCGCGAGCGATCTAGCCGAGCAGCGCGCACTGCTGTACACCGCGAAGCGGCCGGAGTCCGTAAGCAAAAAGAAAAACACGGTGTCGCAGCCCCTTCCCTGCAGCCCCCGGGACCCGGTTTCAATGTTGTTGGCCGAAGCGATCCCACTGTTTCCACGGTCGCTCTCGCTCTCTCCTGGCGGGTCGACCTTGTGGGCGCCCGCTAATGGCCAGCGGACGACACTCGCTGCCTCCGGCATCGTTGACGTCGTAATCGTCGATAACGCCGACACGCTGCTTCAACAGTTGACGGCGTCACACACGACGATGAGCAGCGCACAGGAATGGGTCGGCCGAGTGGCTGGCGTCGTCACGCTCGCCAGCTTCGTCGGCGGCCTGTCGCTCGCCTGGCGCGTCCACCGGCGCGCCAGCTCGGCCGGCATCGCGTTCGCGCCCCTGGCCGCGGGTGCCATGTGCTGTCATGCCTGGCTTCTCTACGGTCGCGCCGTGCTCGAGCCTGCTGTGGTGTGGGTAAACGCGTGGGGACTGCCGTTGTTGCTATTTAACGTTCTGGTGCACCGCGCGTACGCCAGCGAATGGGGACCCGGCTGGATGCTGCTGGGGGCGCTGGCAGCGCTTCAAGTCACAGCGCCGATGATGACCGTCGCCTGGCTGGGACGGCTGGCCTCGATCTACACGGTGGCTTGCAACGCTTCGCCGCTGGCTCGAGTCAGGTCGGGCCCGTTGCCCGAGCTCGCGGTGTGGGCCCTGGCGGCTTGCGGGCTGTGGACGGCGTACGGGGCGCTCGCTGGTGACGTTCTTCTTTGCGCGTCAAATCTGCTGGGAGCGCTGGTAGCCGTTGCGGAGCTCAGCGCGGCGGCCTGGACCCGGTGGAACCGCCGGAAATAAGAAAACCCGGTATATTTTACCAGGTGAGTGCGCATTTAGATAACAATTGCTATGCAACAAAAGGTTTTTATAGTGTGAAATAAGTTATGGTATGCAGTATGCATATAAACAGAGTTAAACGACAGCATATCCTGCAACATTCACAAATTTCTTGATACTCGCGTTTTAGCTGACTTTGCTAACTTGCAGTGTGTTATGTTCTATGCGCCTTTGGCGAAGAGTTCACACGTAATGGTGCGTATTGGCGCTTCCACTTTCGTCGTTTTGTGCCTGTACAGTCTTTGTAAAAATTTCCTAGGCCATGCCAATTGTGGGCACAGGGAGTGCCACTGCGAAGCGGTGGTGCTGCAATCGCTAGCTCATGCCGGTCTGGTGACTGCGTTATCAGCGGCATCGTTCTGCAGGCGGTAGGAGTAGTATTCTAGTACACTATAGTAGGAGGTACTCAATTCTGACATCATCATGGGAACCCATTTTGTAGTCCAGAGTTCAGCCTTAGCCAGCTCAAACAAGCAGTGATAACGCGATTAGATATGCCTGCAGCCTTTAGCCGCACTGCATGCACCACGAAATGGCGGCCGCTGTGACGTAGGTGCAGATTCCGGAAGAGAAATTGCCGAATGATGTTACCATTTGACTCGTACCTGCTGCCAGCTGGGCCATCTTGGATGAAGTGGTGCTGGAACCACTCTACAAACTGGAATGAACGCACGCACGAGCTGAGCTGGCTTTTTGTATGGTTTAAATTTGAGCTATAGGAAGAAAATATATAACGTTAGGGGCCTGCTGTGGCTGGAACAGTGCTTCTTGTTGCTTGAACAAAGGCCACTACATTACAAAGGAATCACTTAAAATATACGTTTGAGTACCCGCAAGTTTCACTTCGGGATGGTGCGCATAGGTATGTGCGTGCATCAGGCAACCACACGCTACAGATGCTGTCGTGACTCGAATTCGGTTGAATGTTGAATAAGAACGTAGCTTTTCGTTTACATTTCGTTTATCAAGAACGGAATCGTGATCCAAGCAAGGCCCCGTCGCGGTAGCTCAGTGGTTACAGCGCTTGACAAGTGAATCCTCGGACGCGTGATCGAATCCTGGCCGTGGCGGCCGCTTTTCGATGGGGGCCAAAAGCAAGGCGCCCAAGTGCTGTGCATTTCAGTGCACGTTAAAGTACCCCAGGTGGTTCAAATTTCCGGAGCCCTCCACTACGGCGTCTCTCATAGCCTTTAGTCGCTTTGAGAAGTGAAACCGTATACATTTAACCCACGTAATCGAACGAAGAATATAGTTATACCTAGCTGAATTAATAGAACGGCTATCTTCGAGACAGAACACAAGAAAAGCCAAGACACAGCGCTGAGTCATGTAGTTTTCTCGTGTTCGGCACCAAAATTCGCTTTGTATCCTTGAAGATTAACGTATGCAAACCAGCTCAACTTACAGCCCTGTTGCCGAATTATGCTCTGTGTGACCCATGATTCTACTGTGTACTGCAAGTAGGGACTCTCCTTTTTTTTTTTTTTACAAGTGCTAGCTTCGCCTATAATTTCGTAACGTAGAGTGCCCCTAGAATTTTTTCATTTTAATTACACAACAGTGTCAGTGCTATTTATTTACCGAGCAAAGTACAGGAGCATGTAGAGGGGAGGGGGCACGCAGATTTGGAGTGCAATGTATATCCCGTATTAGAGTCAAGGTCTTGCATCGCTATACGAGGTGTGATGGTGTCTGAAAGTCGCGTAGGAAGGCCTTTGAGTACTAAGTTGGCGGGACGGGGATGCATCGACAATAGAGAAATACTTGTTTGGGCCGGAATTATGGCTTCTTTCGTGTCGTTACTCTTTTTTCGCAGGAATGTTACCCAATATATACTCTCGTCATATCACATGCCCATTATAGTGCTCATGCCTCTTACAAATATTTTTTTAAATCATTGCTGTCTAGCTTAAGGGCACAGATGGGCTCCCACATGATCCTATATGCGTTCAAGAATTCTTAAACAAAATGACTAGAGCATTTCGAGCAGCTTTCCAATTGGTTTCCCAAAATGATAGCTGTCTTTATAGTTACTGGTGCGCCTCCATGTCAGTTTTTGTAGATAATGCGAGAAGTTGGGCTAGTTGGTAGATATTCGTGGCAACCGTGCGCGAAAAAGACGAACACGCAGAGCAGACTTCTTTTTTTCTTCTTCTTTCCTCTCCTTTTCTTTCTCTTCTTCTTCTTCTCTGCCCGTCTTCTTTTTATTCTTCTTCTCTGCCCGTCTTTTTCTTCTTCGTCTCTGCCCGTCTTCTTTTTATTCTTCTTCTCTGTCCGTCTTTTTCTTCTTCTCCGTCCGTCATCTCCTCGGCCTGCCTTCTCTGCGTGTTCGTCTTTTTCGCGCTCGGTTACCATGACTGCAGTATTCGTAGTTTTAGTCTAAACATAAAAAACACGAGCAAGAAATTATAGAATATTGTTGCAATGACACTGTAACTGTTTTTGCGCCCGATGATTGAAACGCAGCAGACGAAAAAGAGAAAACTATATATGTTTGTCCTGCCACCGACAAACTGACTTTCTGTTCATATCTTAAGAGGATCGCAATGTAGAGATTATATTGTTTGTTTCAATACTCTTCCAGGCTCTATGCTCATGCCGATCCGAAGCAATTGCATGACACCTACTCCTGCGTCGACGGCGGCTAGCATCGCGAGGTTTTTCGAGGAACGGCATGGCGACTGAAAACCTCGGCGGTGTTTCCACTCCAGGAGGCAACTGCGTGTACTATACTTCTCCTTACAAGCTGCCACATTGGTTTGGCTTGCTGTGGCAAAGTGCAGTGTTGTCCAAAGCGACATTTCCAATACCCAGCGTCGACTGTGTGTTGTGACGTGCGTTAATAGAGAGATTTAGCATACCGTGATCCGCGATCCGTCACCGTGACACTCTACCGCTCGTGGGCGGGGCACACAAGCTGATTGGTTCCGATGCGCCAGGTCAATGTGCTGACATCAAGTATGTGGCGCCATCTATCGGCATGAAAGTGATCTAGACATGCGCGGATCACGGTGTGCTAAATCTCTCTAATACCTGTGGGAAATGCGGTGTTCGACCGCCTCGTTTGAAGGAGCCGTTCTCTTTCTTCGAACAGTTGGCTCTTCCTTCTTCCCTCTATACTTGGAGGAACTGGAGGGCATCAATGTATATAGCAGGGTATATTGTTTGGTTTACGATGGTTGGTGATAATGAATGTATGCATGATTAAACTTTCCGTTCGATTTATCAGTAGAGTTTGGCTTCAATTTGACCTGCGCATAAAACACAGGACGCCAATATTCGAAAGACTACGCGGGTATATACCAGGTGTTTGTGGAAAATCCACCACTAATTTTAAACGTGTGGTTTGTCATGCAACTTGATGTTTTCGACAAATACCAATATTGACAGACGTAAAAACAAAACAAAACAGGGGAATCACGTTAAGTAGTAACTTGGTTAACGAAACTATAATGGCTAGATTTAATCAATACCGATAGCTGGTATAGGCATATTTGTAGCTCACCATTTTAGTATCCATATCAGCTTTCAGCATAAAGTGCAAGCCTTTTAATACTACAGCATTGTTGGTGCAACGAAGGCGAAACCTGTCAGCGGTGT
Source organism: Amblyomma maculatum (assembly GCF_055883805.1). Taxonomy (NCBI): domain Eukaryota; kingdom Metazoa; phylum Arthropoda; class Arachnida; order Ixodida; family Ixodidae; genus Amblyomma; species Amblyomma maculatum. The sequence goes on from NC_139351.1 coordinate 95,681,229, forward strand.
CGAAGTTTGCGGGAATATTGCGCCTGCTAACCATAATAGGTAGTATTTAAGGCGTTTTCCTCTCTATACCTGCCACAGGCAGGTTGAGAAAAGAAACCAATGTCCACTTGAAGGGATAAAGGTAGAGACCGTATCTAAACGGCTAAGCGAAAATGAAGACAGAACGACCCAGCATATGCTCTTTTCTGCTTTCTTTTAATCACTAATAATTTAATTTGTGCCTGTAATATGTCTCATACATATTTAATAGGATGCAGCCTTAAGCTACCACAATAAAATAATTACCACCCGACATAAAGCCCCACGTTAACGAAGCCGTACGCAATTGTCTGCATGGTCTAGAAGTATATAGCGTGTCTGAATCGGGATCGAGTGGTTCCGGAGGGTTCTATTGTAATCTCACCCTCCTACCCCAAAGGAGCTATTTGAAGTGGCAGCTCCTGCCAGCGCGGCCGTATCTAGTGCTCTTATGACGTCACAGAACAAGCCGACCAATCAGTGCTCGCAGTCTTGTCACCTTGAAACTACCAGCTGCCAGAGACGTATGACCATTATCTCGAAACAAAAGCTGTGGCGCGTTTTGCGTACGCCGCAGTTTGACTTTCAGCCGACCTTGCGGCCAAAGGCTTGCGGTTTGCTCGCCGCTCGCCTCTACAACTTCACACGTGTGGTGCACGTAGCGGTAGGCGCTCGATTCTTCATTTATGCGAAGCATATTGCTAGAGGTAAACCACAACCCTTCGTGACGGTTACACGCCGTGCAAAGAACGTGGAATGCTACGTCACACCACGTGATACGCTGACGTCACGACATAAGAGAGACGGGGGTCCAGCTCGCGCCGTCGGCTGCAGTTGCACGCCGTGCGGACCACGTGGTATGGTGACGTCACACCACGTGATACGCTGACGTCACGACAGAGGAGAGACGGGGGACCGGCTCGCGCCGTCGGCTGCGGTTGCACGCCGTGCGGACCACGTGGTATGGTGACGTCACACCACGTGATACGCTGACGTCACGACAGAGGAGAGACAGGGGTCCAGCTCGCGCCGTCGGCTGCGGTTGCACGCCGTGCGGACCACGTGGTATGGTGACGTCACACCACGTGATACGCTGACGTCACGACAGAGGAGAGACGGGGGACCGGCTCGCGCCGTCGGCTGCGCTTGCACGCCGTTCGGACCACGTGGTATGGTGACGTCATACCACGTGATACGCTTACGTCACGACAGAGGAGAGACGAGTTTAGCAATCAATATATGCTTCGCATCTGACCAGGCTTAACCGAGCTAAGCCTCAGCCATTTTTCTGCTGCTTCGCTTCTTCTTCTTCTACATTCCACACATCCTTTTTCACACACCTGGCAAACTTCATTCCACCGGTATCCACGGAGTGTCGCACGCGACGTCAACACCTAGCTATGTGCCTCACTGCGCATGAGCGGTGGCGTCACCGCAGCCTGGGTAGCCTCTCGAGCGCTCGCTAAGCCTAATTTGCTCATCCTGCCGACATCGCTCACCGTGAGGAAGCGACGCGTGGAGGAGAAGGTGCGGTAAGAACTACAGAGAAAGCAGTCGGTCTCGCCCACAACTCCTCTGCTTTCGCTTAGTATATCTTGGCATTGCTCAGTTAAACCATTCCGCCTATTTCACAAGGCCGCTCTGCGCATGCGCGCCTCCCCCCTGGTTGAAAACAAACCACCAAACCCAGCTGCGCGAGCGCATTTCTTGGCCTTCGCGATCTCGAAGGCCATGTGTAGTTAATATCCGTGACAGGCGTATGCGATAAGTGGCGTTAGCTGTAAAGAGCACTCACCGTCATTTCGCTGGCGCCAAGGGCGTTTTCAACCAGTAGCAGACGAATTTTCAACCATTCCCAGAGGGCGCCACATTTTGTGAAAAAGGCGGTTTTTCACTCACGACGCCCGCAACGCGGACGTCGGATTTTCCGGAGAATCGGGCCTTTATACATGGTATCGTGTTAAAAAACCAACGGAGTGAGTTCTTGGCAATAAACAGTAGTAAACTGCAAGCGTCCCGATGGAGGACCTGCTGACATTTTGCCTTTTACTCCAAAACGCTTCAAGGCTTTTAAGTTACGGCCTCATGGTGGGCGAATGACATGCGTGCATAAGAAAACCTGTCTAAAAAGTACGCTTGTCAAGCATTCCTTGTATATTGGAGAAGTACAGCGGTGTGGCTCATATGCTGAGAGGGAAAAAACAGCTTATATCGAACAGAGAATATAGCTGCCGCAATGAGAGAGAGCCGCTGTATCACTGGCCTCTCCTTGCCGCTCTATCACCGAGCGGGAAGCCACTTGAAGCCCGTTCATATCTGCCGTATGATATGGCCCATGCCGCAGCCCAATACAGATTGCTGATGGTTTTACGGTTCTTAGTTTGTTTGTCACGCCACGGTGAAAACGAAAGAAGGCGAAAGAATGCCGAGCTAGAGAAAATATCCCACAGGTCAGTGAAGCACTCGGTCTGGTCTTTCGGAAGTACGGCGTGCAAGTTGCCCACGTTCCAACGAGCAAGTTTAGGCACGGGCTCGTCAATGGGAAAGACCCGCTTCCTCTTAATACATATCCTGGGGTCGTGTACAAGATTCCGTGCGCAGATTGCGACCGCAGTTATGTCGGAGAATCAGGAAACTGGTGCGAATGGGTCCACAAAAATGACGTGGCGAAAGGGCACAGTGCTGCTAACGCTCTGGCCGAACACGGGCAAGAAACTGGACACGCCATCAAATGGGACGGGGCACGTGTGCTTGCCAGAGAACGGATCGCTTCTAGACGCTTGTATCTAGAGTCTGATGATTCAGACCACTCACGGCACACTTAATCGGATGCAAGGGATTCTACCATCTGATTACGCAAGGTCATTACGATGTATTTTGAAGTAGCTATAAACGCATGCTTTTTGTCTGGTGTCCCCCATTGTGAGCAAGGAAGCCGTAGGGCTTCTAAACGTCATTAAGTTTTCATTTAACTTTTGCGTACGCTATATTTCTTATCATTTTCAAGGACCTATAGGCTCATTCTGCACCGCTTGTTCGGCCAAAAATCTGTCGCACTTGCGTCGTCGTAACCCGAATTGAGAAATACGATGTCGAAGAAAATGTGCATGTGTTTCTTATCAGAACTGTGACGTAAGGCTTCTTATGCGGAGTTCAGAGTGGTGTCGTTCTATTTCGCTCCTCATTTAGCATCCATCTTATAGTCAAGATTGAGGCTAGTTTACGATAGGGATTCGAACCAGTGACATATATGTATACCTCTGACAAGTGTGGGGGTCCACTGAGCGATGAAATACTGCGCCTTCATTTCCACAACCAATGTTTTCACGAGAATGGGAAGCCAGAAGGCTGTTTTGACGATGGTTTAACCCAGAGATCATACAACAACGATTTTGTTTTGCCCCTGCCTTTAAACACGATGGAAAAGCTGGGAATTTTAGCCACACGCGCTCGAGGCTGTCACGAGCCGAGTGACAATGCCCCTTCATTTTTTTTATGATAGGCTCTAAAATTTATTTAAAGTAAGGCTGAGTTAGCACAGCACGACACTGACATCTCATTGTTTCGTCAAGATAACTACAGTGCTCCTAAGGTTAACATTGTAAAAAAGGAGTGAAAGAAATACCAACATTAGAGTGCAAATCCTATCTCGGTCAGTTTCACAGATGAGAGAAAGATGAAAAGAATGCACAAATATTAGGGGCCGCCTAAGTATTCTTAAGAGCTGATGGAACAGCTTTGCTGCACGGAGACTAATTGTTGCTGGTAAGTAATGGCCTTAATTAGTGGTGCGAATTAGTAGTGCTAAGTAATATTGTTACTGTGTAGTGCTACGTAGTAGTGCGATGTAGTAGAGGTCAGGAGAATAACTTAGTATTGCTTATTAACAGTGCTAATTAGTGGTCCTTAACTTTAGCCAAGTGCTACTATAAAATTATATGTATAGTTGCTACTGTGAGATTCTGTTGAGGCGCTGCCCGCACAGAACACGTAAACTATCACACGGAACGAACGCACCCCAAGTGTCACGACCGCTCAATGAATGACCTTAATTAGTGGCGTCAATTAGTGGTGCTGTGTTGTAATGCTACTTGCTAGTGCGATGTGCTAGAGGTAAGCAGACGTGCAACATAGTAGTGCTTATTAACAGTGCTAGTTATTGGTCTTTATTTTAGCCAAGTGCTGCTGTAAAATTATGTGATTGCTGTTCACTCTAAGACATGATGTAGTCTTACCGAGCCTCTAAACAATCGCATTGAACGACCATTCCTCACAGGCAGGGCCGTTCGATGAAAACGTACCTTGAGCTTTGCATCAGAGGCGTATACAGGTATACCACGACTGGCTTGCGACTGAAAGACCCATAATTCAATTCCCGCTCGACCACTTTTCCTTAAGGTGTTTCCTTAGGGGTTTTCTTAAGGAGTGTTTTTCTTAAGGTGCACTCCATATAGGGGATTGAAGTACATCCGGACATGGCATATCATATATTAATTGACTAATAAAGAATTGTTGTGACTGCGGGGTTTTCCGTGAACTTGTGCCTTAACGCTTGCGCGTTACAAACTCACCTTAACACGAGCAACGCACGGAAATTACATTTTAATTACAGTGTGTTCTTGTACGTAAATGTCAACACCCCTGTTGTTCTTTGTGTGCGTGTGTGGGTTGCTGTGCGCAGCAATGATTAAAGGCGTGGCCGGTTCGCTGGCAAGGAGGTCCACCGTCGTTGCTCTCCCCCACCAATGAAAACAGAAGACTTCCGCCGCCAAGACGAATACAGAGAGCGTGCAGCCGAACACGTAGGCGAGCAGGTAGTCCCTCAGCGACATGTCGAACGTGGCGACGCTTCTCTTGGGTTGCCGTGGAAACATGCGCCATACGTTTACCTCAAACAGCCCCGACTCTGCTATGGCCAAAATGAGACGCCGGTGCTGATGCCTGTGGGTCGTAAAAACAGATCGTTTCGGAAGCATTAGAAAACTGTCGATATCGCTGCTTGGGCAATCTCCAGCTTATTTGCGTAAAATACATTGTTCGCCTGACTTTTATACATACTGTTCATAAGCTACACATATTGCTTTTACTGCACTCATTATTACGGTGACAGCGCATCGCGGCTTTGTTCTTCATGTTTCGATTCTTTTTTTGTTAACGTTTCAGTTGTGTTGAATTTTTCTTCGTGTTTAGAGGACATCTGTCAGCACATCCTGAATTTCCAGGCTCAACAAGTGAATGCTTCCATTACTTTTTAACGATTAATTCCTTGACCCTGCTGCACATTCCCTGACAGTCTGGTAGGGTATTAGCAGCATGTTTAAATAAAAATGTTATAAATTAGCCTATAATTGTAAATTCGTACCCCTGAGCGCAGCCGCCACATTTGCTGCATAAAATTATAATCCTGTTCAGAAATCTTGACTATGAAGATAAATTATTTCTGATCCAGGTATGGCACCTGGCGTCATTAAACTTCACTATATATAATATCTGTAATTAATTAATTATTTATCGTATAGAATAAACATCCTAAAGTGAGACTAAACGTAAAGGGCAGAAATGCAGCCAAAGATGTGTTAAAATGCAATGCCCAACAATAGCAAAAAGGACACTTCATCCCAAAAAAGCATTAGGGAGCAATCCCGATATAGCTATGCTTATAATAGTCTACACATGCACATGGCATGACGGTTTTTGATATTTTTATTCTATAATTATCTCTTTTGCTGGAACACCGTCATCCTGCCCACTAAGACAGAATTTAAGAATCTTCCACACTTTGCGCTCCAGCCGCGGCTCTCCGGTTAAAACCTTTTCAATAAGATTAAAGTAGACAACCCTAGTTTACTGTGCGCAGCAGGGTTTACTCATACTTTCCCGACTGCGAAGCTGGGAACTCATAGTCGACTAGTGTCAGCACAGGGCTCTATGACACAAAATAGACACAATGTCTAAGACGCATAAGGAGGAGATAGATTGAAATCATGATTTTAGTCGCTAGTCCCTTTTGCTGCGTCTGTTGGCTGCTTTGCCAGTTAAAAAATTATCAAGTACAAAAATTCTATCTCTGCCGTCATATACATGGTAAGAACAAGTTGATTTTAAGCTTGAAGTAATTCGTCCCACCTGAGTGGAAATCTGCTGTGTGCTGCGGACCACGAAAAAGTTGTCAAGAAGCGATCTTCTCCAGCCATCAAATGTTCTTCAACCACACTCGATAGCAGGGGCTTAGTGCACATCATTACACCGACATGTGTACCACGCATAACTCTGGGCGTACAGTGCTGCCGAGGTTTATAGGTCGTACACTCTTTCCCGCATCTACGCAGGGCCCTACTGATCGACTCCAAATGGGGTACGTTCCACGCTGTCCTGAGTATCAACTGGGCCACGTAGTCCATCATGCACGGCAATATTTTGCCACTGTCGAGTTTCTCGGCGAAATCATCCAAGTGTCGTATTTCTGCCGTGTAATCCGGAACGCTTCGCGAAGCTGTAATTTCGGTCTGCAGGAAGTTTACCAGGAAAAATGCGCCAATCATCCAGGTGCCCAGAAGTACACACATGAATGCAGAGCTTGATTGTAATCCTGTTGATGGACTGCGGCCTAGAAGCGTGCTCACAAAGAAATCACCGGCAGCAGTCAAGCTGAAAGCTTCTTCGGGAAAGAGGCGGCGCTGTACGAAGAGTAGAAAAATGACCGCTACGGCCAAAGGTGACAAAGTTGCAGACAACTTGAAGAAAGCGTACCAATTCCTGGCAAATGAAGGACGCAACGGGCGCCTGCGACGAAGTGTCAGACAGTAAGAAATCGGCGGGTAGTTCGCATAAGCATAGTAGGAACAATATGGGAGGCAACTCGGAGGCACTTGGCCCAGGACGATATCCACGTGCCGGTCCAGAAGAAGCGAATCACTGCCGCCATAAGTTTTGCATAGTCGAGTCATTGAGTTGTTGAGCGCACGATAGGCCTCCAACGCAGATGTAGGAAACTGAAGGGTATTCACAACGCACTCGTTCATCGGCTTATCGTAAATGGCGTATCGGATTTTTTCATTCTTAGGGTACCGCAAGGAAGGTAACGCTTTCACTTCCAGAAACTCTTCAGCTGTTTTCAACGACCTCCTTTCATTGCAGCGCTTGTAGTCATCAAAAGGCGCGTTAATTTCGCGTTCGTTCACAGTGATAACGTGACACAGGGAATTGGACAGCTTAGACAGAACACCTGCATGGTCCCTGACGGCAAATAGCCACATGACGTTCGAATGGTTCCTCTGAAGATCAGCCACTGCGCGAACTAGTTGGTTCGATACAGAATCTTCTCTAGGCACAAGTACGATACTTGGCCTTGGGAAAAGGACCCCCTGCGTGAAGAATCGAGTGAGATTCTCGTAGCAATTTCTCCGTGTCAAGCAGGTCCACATCGTGATAGGAACTGGGAATACCGCCATCAGTGCGTTCGATTCGTTCGCCGTCTTTGTAGAACCAAGGACACCGACATGGGATTCCGGCACGTCCATTGCTTTTACCAGCTCCGTAATCAAAGGACTCACCGGGGCCGACATGACTGAGGCAAACAGATGGAGAAATATTGTAGCCTGGCAGCGTAGTCTCATTATCTGCTGCATTACTACGCTCTACAAGACCTATTTTCGCACAGCTATGAATACAATGCCCATCGTAGCCACAAACAGAAGTGGTTTCAGATGCTCTCATGCATGGAATGGCGTTAATCGCGGACTACATGTTCGAAAGACGCCGTGAAGTTCGTTTTTATTTTTGTTCGCTCTTACGTACGCGTGTTCTACTGTAATTTATTGCTTCAGGTGGCCTTATCGTGTGCACACCTACCAAGACGCCATAAGCGAATTGTCGTTGGCGGTTTAAACGACTCCCACGCCTGGGCGAACGACCAACATGTCGAGTCTTTATCTCTGATGGCACAGTGCTGATGGCTTTATTTCGTGATGCATTAACCGGAGTGCTATTTTTGTTTCAGTGTCAATAAAACTTGCGTGCTGGCTAGTTGGTTGCACGATTCTCTTATCTGCTGGTGTTGCATTGTTCATTACATACACAACAGAATCCACAGAAAGTCTTCCACAATGGCGAAGCGTACACTAAAAGGAGATTTATTTTCAGTATGCTGAAGTAAGAAGGAAACTTTCTACGACTACAGAAACAAAGGGAGGGCCAGAAAAAAAAACTTGAAGCAAAAGATGAGGGAAATATAAAAATAAAAACAAAATCTTGAGAAAACAAGAAAACTAGACAAAAACTTAACTATATAAAACACTCCCATCTGTATTTTCTTGGAGAAGCAGCTGCGCCTGCTGATGACTTCCGATGGCACACTAACGCGATCTCATCTTTTTTTTTTTTGTCGATATTTATTGCCTCAGTTCTCATTTCTGATCCGACGCCATTCTTAAAGTTCGATAATCTTTCTTTTCAGAGTATCCTGTGATCTAGCTAGCGCCGTGTATTCCTCGAACCTGGCCGCGCAAAGCTTGACAGATGAAGTTTTTCTGTGTAATCGTCACCGCAGCAGGAGTAATGATTCCTGCTGCGGTATCTTGAAAACCCATTGATCCCTATGCAGGAAGGAAGACACGTGAAACTGCTGGTGGTTTGGCTGCAGTTTAACCTAGTGTGCAGCGATAGTTTAATGCTCTCCACTGCGGCACGTCTTTATACCTATTTTCACTCCGATCTTCCTCCTTTTCGTTACGGCTTGGGTACGGTGAGGATAATTGTTGAAGGAAGATGGGAGTGCGGGTTCTTGTCCACGGAAAACAAGTGAGACAGTTACCCCGCCTTTCCATTCCTATAAATAAATCAGTTTTTTTAATCAGTTTAATTGTGGCAGATACTGCGTCTTTTCTTTCCTGTAAACCAATCTGAAACGCCGCTGATGCCTGCTGGACTCAGTCTGCTTATATATACGGTGTGGTGCAGCGTTCGAGGAAGCGCCAAATGAATGGCGTCGCACGGACGCCTGGATCGAACGCACCCGCAGGGTTCATGATGATGATAATGATGATGATGACAAAAACTTTACTCCAACAGATAAGGAGGCCTCCTTATCTGTTGCTGTGGAACAGGGACTTCGCTCCGCAGCAGGGCTTCCTAGGTGTCTCTACACTGTATATTAATGCGAAAGCATTACTTTGCTATGTTCACTGATTTATGTTTGCAGAACTTGCCCGCAAAAATAGTGTCCGCAGCAGTTGTAAGAATCGAAAAGTGGTGGAGGTTAGTGATTGGTGTCAGTCGATAAAGGGTGACGTAATGTTGTGTCCGAAAAAATAATTAGTACAATGTATGTATGTATGTATGTATGCATGTATGTATGTATGTATGTATGTATGTATGTATGTATGTATGTATGTATGTATGTATGTATGTATGTATGTATGTATGTATGTATGTATGTATGTATGTATGTATGTATGTATGTATGTATGTATGTATGTATGTATGTATGTATGTATGTATGTATGTATGTATGTATGTATGTATGTATGTATGTATGAACTTTATTGAGATGCCGGCAAACGTCGGTTTAATGCGTCGTGACGCTGGGCAAGCGTCGACTCAGGGTAATGTCATGCTATGCATTACCTCATTTTGACCCGTTTGTGGTGGGCCGTGAGGCTTGTGCTTTTCTAGTGCACCGCGGGCCTGCTGGACGGCCCATAGTTGAATGTCCTTGTCTGTGCTTTGTACAGCCCTTTGAAGTTCGGGCGGGTATGTCTCGGATGTAGCTTCGGTCGGAAACCTGGCACCGTCCCACATGATGTGTCATTGGCCCGCTGGACCCATTTGACATACACTGCACATGCACTGCACTGGCAACAAAGCAGTTTACAAAGCTTGATTTACAAAGCGTATTCGACAGTCAAACCACTCAACCATATTAGTACAAGCATCAAGACTCAGCATGAGGGTAGCGAGCTACAGTTACATCCAAGACTTCTCGACCAACCGCACAGCGGAACTGCACGCCGGAGACCTTAAGCTCCCCGAACAGAAGCATGGTAGCACGGGTACTCCGCAAGGTTCGGCCATCTCTCAATTGCTCTTCAACCTCGTCATGGTCGGAGTCCGCCATACGATCTACATCAATGGCATTACCCTGTGGGCGGCAGGCGGCAAAGGCGCCAGTATTGAGCAGCAGCTCCAAGAGGATGTTACTGCCATCAAGCAGCACCTTGACAGCACAGGCCTAGTGTGCTCGACTGCCAAATCCTAGCTGATAGTCCTCACACCATTACGACCGGGACGGAAACGCGCTCCTCCTCGGGAGTGCGATCACATAAAGATCGTGACTGCAACGGGGCAGCGAATCGCCGAAGTTCCCAAGATCAGGGTCCTGGGCCTGCTGCTAAACAAGAACGGCCGCAACGACGAGACCATCGACGTAAAACCGAATGGGGTATGACCACATTGCTCTGACCAGGCCACTGAGAAAGCCATACTTGGCAAACATCCTTTTTGTGTTAGCGTCAGTTCCTAAGAAGACGGTAGTTCAGGCGGTAGGGTTCGATATCGGAGCGTCCAGTAAAAACAAAACAGGGCAATCCCAGAGTGCATGAGATATGCCGCCTCGCTTTAGAGTCGTGCAGTGGGGGCACGTAATCATTTCATTCCCCGGGAGCTCCTTGCTTCCCGTCACCGGCAAGAGCGAATCACTGATATGAATGACAGATGCACTGACTTTTCAATTACTAACGAATTTGCCTCTATGGCCTGTGTGTGCCATGACAATCTTTCCCTTTAAGACGCTTATGCCTGCCATCTACCTTAAGGTACCCCTCTTCAAGCTGAACTCCTCGCGATTTGGGGAGCCTTTTCAGGTTTGCATTGCATCCGGAACTGATTCAATACGCATTCTTACTGATTCATATGAAACCGACAAGGAGATCGCTACTCCGGATTTGCAAGACGCAACTGCTACGGCCATACAGCGCCTCCTCCCACCAACCCGCGACCAGAACTGTCGTCGTTCAGTGGACTCCAGGTCACACGGACGAATCAGGGGGCAATGCGGTGGCCCACGCCGCGGCTGCCTTGGCAGGTGGTACGGCCACATTTATTTCCCCACCCCACTTGCTTCATCCTTACTCGACCTTGGGCGGGCAACACTTCCCTTCTCTTGCCCTTATGCACTATAATGGACCAGTCTTCGTAGCCTCAGTCAGCATCGAATGCAGGTGGCCATACCAGACCCACCATTTACGCGTAAGACCCATCTCACCTGATATCGGTAACTTACATGAAAATTCCGCCAATCACACACATGACGCCGTGAACACTTGTTAGATTCCTACAATGTGCAATCGTTATTTATTTCGAACACCTACTTAAGCTTCGCCATATACATAAAATAAATTCCAAGTTACGCAACAAAATGTAACCGCATTGTTTTCTTTTAAAACCATAAAAGAAGTTTTTTTTTTCTGGTGCACTTATGGTATTGCTTGTGTTAGTGCTATTTTATAGTGTACAGATAATAATGCCTCGTATTATTGTTGCTGTATTTACACTGTCACCACACTGCACTGCTTTTAATTATTGTTCCTGCCCTACCATAAATACTGTTTAACTAATTAGTGTAAGCTGCCCTGCAATGTCAAGTATAGAGGGGATATGAGAGCTCTTCCAAGCTTCTTTTGAGCAGCTTTCACTCCCAAACACTTCGAACATGTATGTAAGTATGATTGTTTGAAAATGAGAATGACTTCAAATTAATTTAATATTCACTGAAGACAACCGTTTGGCCAATCAATATGATGCATTTAAAGTCTTCCGTATGTACAGACCACAGACATAAAAGATGCGATGTGCGCAGTCGCTAGTTGTAATCACTGCACCCACGCGTTGCTTCAGTATTTGGTAGCGTCAGTGAATGATACAGAATCTGTTAAAGACTTCTGCACAAGATGCTTCAAGACCACCAGAGAAAAATATTTCTCTGACGGCACATATACTATGTATTTGTTATCATCGAAATTCCCGATCCATGGCTTGAATCAATTATAAATTACCCTTGGCTATCGTCCTCCCGAACTTCTTTCAAGGTAATATTACTTGGAAGATAATATCAACAATCTCGGGTGTATACATAGACACATTGTTGCCCTCTGATGTGTGCCGTAGAGCGCCCGTGGCCGCGCTATTCGGATGCCCGGATGGATGGATGTTAGGAGCGTCCCCTCTGAAACGAGGTGGCGATAGTCAGCACCATTCTCAACCTTTCTTGTTTATAACTTAGATAATTCGTCAGCTTTAACAACATTCCTTTTAGTCATGGGTTATTTTTAAATACCTTTAAATAATTTCGATTTAGATTCTATGCGTCCCCCCCCCCCCTCCAAGTCGAAATAATCTACAGAACCGTGTAAAAATATGACAAAATATTCTGTAGTTCTGTTGTAAACGTCAGATTTTTCTGCTGTTCTGTAATACTTTTCGATAGGTCTGTAGTTTTTCTGTAATATATTTATGTTGTCTGTAGTTCTGTAGCACTTTTATGTTGTAACTAAAGAAATTTCTGATGCCACTACAGAACGTTCCGTTGTCACAACAGGTTTCCCGTCAAACACCGCACAGAAATACTGTCGTAACAACAGAAAATTTTCTGTAGCTTTCTCCGACTGGGCCTCCCTTCTTATTATCTCCCAATCTTCCAAGCTTATCTTGCATACCGCTACCGCCGATTCGTTCACGCTTCCTTTGGTACCTTTAAACCCCAGGGCCTCGTCTAGTGTTGATTATGTCTGCATCGACATCTAGATGGATATTGCCACACCCCAGTATGAAATGTTTGTTTCTGGGCATCTACATCATATTGTACAAGTTTCATCTTCTTGAATAAACTTCCTTCTGTAGCTTCCCATTCTAAGGCATCCTGATCTAGCTTCAAAAAGAAGATAGCTATCTCTTGAGTTCCCATAGAAATTTTCCTTCTTAAGTCGAGTTTTCCATTTTCTATATATGTGTAGGTTCGGTTTCATTTCCATTCAGTTATTCCAGTTTTGAGCCTCTGTGTTCTTGACCTGCAGTTTAATGTTCTTTGTTTCTCAATTCTGCTTTCCTACATACACTGGCTAGTTTCCTGGTCCTTTTCCGCCGCTGTGAGTTGTCCACTGATTGTATATTTTCCTAAGGCGTTCTTCGAACACTTTGGCCAGTGCGCCCCTAGCGGCTGATCCTGTCCCTATTATATATTTTCGGCGAAGTGTCATTGCCGCTAAAAGTATTGAAGGACTCTGGTTCTACGATGGGCAGGCATCCGCTACTTTCTCAGCCCAATCTATGATTTTCTCCTGAAGATCAGGCATGGACATGGCAACCTGCCACTGCTGCCTTAAAGGAATATTTGACTGATTTTAGTTGGAGAGAGCGATTACAGCCCCACATGATATGGTCGAGGTTGGCTCTGGCCAAGCAGGAACGACAAGCTCATGAGGGATTGATAGCTGGGTGGACGAGAAGGCGGAAGGAAATGTGACTGTATGAAGCTAATACATTATAATTTCGCGATAATGAGAGGTTTTGCAGTGTGGATGAAGATACACAAGGTGACAGAGATGGTAATAGGGATATAAAGAAGGTGGTCCCGCGCAGCAAGCGAGATGAGGTAGCTTAGGGTGGGCTCCAGGACTGGCCGCGCCCGGACAAAGAAACTTCGGACGCAGGAGTGAGCCACCTGGTTACCACCTAGAGCCGCCGGTGCGGGGGATAAATGTAGGGTGATATGGTAGGTTAGAGGGTCTTATAAAATGAGAGACAGGGCTGGAAGCGATGTTTGATCCACAACGAAATTGGGGATGGGTTATAATATGGTGGTAATGTAAGGAGTGTTCGGAGCAAGAGGGAGGACCACCTAATTTGAACAACAGCCGTGTTAAAACAACTGCTGTCAACGTTGTTGATTTCACACTTATAGGTCAATGTAAAGTCTTCCGTCGCCCCATTGTGTATCATCGCCTAAACATTGCTAACCAAATCAGTGATCAATGGGAAGAGGTGCGACAGGAGAGGAAGGAAAAATTTTCCGAGATCACGGCAGAATCTGCACTGGACAGATACGTAAGCCTAAGCGGTACTTCTTTGTCCGCGAGATGTGTCAGCGGGATTCCACGAGTGAAATATATTGGGCCTTTCCTGTAAACCACTAAATTATCTCTAATTAATTACCTAATTACCCACCAAGAACCATTTGTCACTTCCACACCTTTCCTTGATGCTCAATCCGATGGTACCATTATTTTCCAATATATCAACTAGTTGCTCTTTTACAGTGCCGACAAAGTCATACCTGCCTACACATACATACAATGCTTTGAAAGAAAAATTCAAACAGTGTGCCACTATTTGAATATAAACACGGAGCTCTAATTACAGAGTCGTGAAGCAATACACTGAACTACAATATCAATTTACAAGCCTTAGAGAACAAAAACCAGCCAAGGGACGAGGACGAAGGAAGACGATGTACACACGGAAGCTGATACTTGGCCATTGTAACAGAAGCTGATACTTGGCAGAAGTCTCTGGGCCAGTACTTACAGCGACATCTCCAGTCCCTCGCGGTACAGGATCCTTTCAACGTTGTGAACGCGGCTGAAGTGGTTCAGGTACTCGGCAACGGCTTACCTGGAGCCAACTGCGGCTTCTCTATTGATATCGAAAACCTGTTTTATAGCATCCCTCATGACGAACTTTTTGTTGCAGTGCGTGAACTAATTGAACAGAACGGTGTGATCGCCTTCCAAAATGCATGTGGTGTCTCGGTTGACGTGTTTTTGGAACTGCTGACAGTCTACCTTTCATCCACCGTAGTAGTTTTTAAGGGCGCTCTGTTTATCCAGAAAAAGGGAATTTGTATTGGGGCTAGCGTAGCTCCTGTACTGTGCCACATCTTTTTAGCAAAGTTTGACAGCTTACTACTAGGCTCTCTTCTTGACGAACGCGTGTGCAAAATTTTTAGATATGTTGATGATTTTTTGATAATTTTAAAACTTCCACCGAATGACTCTTTTGATGAGGTTGTGAACGACCTCTTGAAGGCCTTTAAGGCTTGCACTAACACCCTTTATTTTACGTACAAGCTACCCAATGACCAAAAGATAAGATTTTTAGAACTTCAACTAACTTTTCTTGGCGATGGGCATGTCTGCTGGTGCTTTTTACCGAGAAGCAAGAAAGCGTTGTTACCGTACTCCTCCGCTCACTCTAAAATCGTTAAGAGAGGCATAGTTATGAATTGCTTTCGCAGTGCTCTAGAGAAAAGTTGCCACCACCAAATAAAGAGTAGCTTTTACAACCAGGTTGGCCGGCTGCTGGCCGCAGGATTCCCAAATGCACTTCTGAATGCTGTGGCAGAATCGCTGCTACAAAGAGTTAAGAGGGGCCATGAAAAAGTGTCCAAGCTTACTGAAGCTGAATGGAGTAAACTTGAGGTGATGCCGTACGTGCATGGAATTTCACATAATATCAAAAAAGTTGCTGCGAGGCAAGGCGTTAAGGTTGTCTTCTCTGCTCCTTGCAAGTTATCAAGTCTTTGTTCTCGTGTTGCTCATGGCAGATCTAAGGCCCCTGCATGCTCGACGCGACATGATGATTGTTATATTCCTTGTGCGGCACGTGTAATTTATAAGATCCCTCTAACATGTGAAAAAGTTTACATCGGCCAAACTGGCCGGTGTATTAATGACAGACTGCGAGAGCATCACAACTCTTTGTCACACATTAGCGGAGCTAAAAATTTGGCTCGCCATTGTAGGGATTGCGGTTGTTATCCGCTGTTTTCAAATGTCACATTTCTTGGTATGGGTAAGGGTAAGGTAGAGCGCGAAATTCTTGAAGCTTATCACATAAGTATGCAAGGAGATAATTGTATTAGCACAGCATCCATATCGTTGATGCAGAAAGAAATAAGTTATTTATCTCAAAGACCCTAGTACCTTGGCTATCTCCGAAGCGTTGCTGTTTTTTTTTAGTCACTTTTATGCTGTATGTTGGACGTCGAGCTGCGCATGCCTTGCTAGGTTTCTTGGGAAATGTTATTATTTCAATAAAGCACAGTTGTTAGTTCCAGCTTCCGTGTGTACATCGTCTTCCTTCGTCCTCGTCCCTTGGCTGGTTTTTGTTCTCTAAGACTATGTACCAACTGACCCAGATTTCAACCCTCCTTCAATTTACAAGTGACAACGAGGTTTCTCCGTGACGGGATAAACCGAAGGTTTCGAGTACAGGGGTATGCGGACCATGTTGGATCTCCGGAGAAGACCAACCAGCACACTGCCGGGATGTCATGCTCCCAGCAGTAGACACGGGCCACAACCGCATTCGAACTAAGAAAATATCGCACTAGTCTCAAGGCATACAAATAATTATAGTACGCACAATCCGCAAAGGGCGCATATCATACTCTTTATTTGCGATTTGCCTCCCTTGAATGCGACAATTTGTGTACCATGCGGTCCATTCGAGAGGCACTCTTCCCTCTGTGGCTACGAATGGCTACGAATTTATAGTCGCTGTTAAGGAGGGTAATCGGTCGCCAAGATGGGGGACTCGACGGCGTCATGCCCTCCTTCGTAATTAGAACGATACGGCCGACACTGAAAGAGGGTGGATTGGCTCCGCTCTGGAGGAAACAATTGCATGACGCTCTCCACGCGAGTTCGCCTGTTAATGCGCTGGCCAACGGCTCGAGCGTGTCCGAGGTCCGCGGCATCCTCAAGCGGCACGTTTGATGGTCCCGCTGAGAGTGATGCGGGTGAATTGTTCTCGAGGATGCGGTGATAACGCTCGAGCAGCATCTCGAGATATTCGCGCATCGCTAACGTAAGCGTCTCGCCGCCACGTACGATGCGCATACGGCGCGGAGCGTCCTTAAGCATGGTCGTAGTGCGGACACGCCGCGCCTTACCCGCGCACACAAGAACTTCACGCCAGCCTGTTTTCAGCGCGTCCCAGGTAGCAGGAGTTACGTCACTAACTGCTGCCACAGATAAGCACAACTCTCGGCGTATATCATCAATGCACTGTTCATCGTGGAGTGCCGCTGCATCTATGCGCTACATCGGGAGGCTGTTTGCACGGCCCGAGGCTGCCCGCAGAATAACCATAACCGGGAAGTGATTACTTAGTTTAAGGCCTGATGGGAAAGGCAATGCCTCACACTGTAGCAAATCAGGTGCCATGACAGTGGGGATGTAAACTCGATCTATTCAGCTCGTGCTCTGGCCCTTGACTCGTGTTGGCTCGAAATTGTATCTGTGAAGAGTTACCCACGCTTCCTCTAAGCGTTATGATCGCACTAACTTTCCAAGTTCCTTCGCGCGGTAATTGGGGGCACCCTGATGTCGCAAACACAAAAAAGAACTCGCCTAATTACACTGCTCTCTGTACCACCGATTCTTTCCCTTGCAAGCACGTTATAAAGAAGCCAGCGCGCAAACAAACTACAACTTAACTCACATTTCCAGGTGACCGATATTGAATTCTCATTAAGTGCTTACACTTGCTAGCCTCTGTTGCGCTGAGCTCAATTTGCTTCGTTAAATTGTTAATTGCAGTGCGCCTAGACTGGCACCCAAACACCCAAAGTAAATACTTTCTCTACTCTTGGGGATATAAACATTGCCATAACGCCAGTGCATCGCAATGTTGTATTTTCATTAACACAGTGGGGTGAAAATTACGGGGATACCTTTCTAAGAATGTGAAGGCGAAAGCCTAGCTGGACGTTGTTATCTGTTGTGGAAGCGCTTCTTATATTTTCCGCTAATCTGCAAAGTTATGCATATTACCTCTCTAAAGTGAAGTTCCACGTGTACTATACACACAAAGAATCAAAGGCATCTACATTCTTATCGCGAAATTCGGCCCCTACTCGAGAGCAGCACTAGGGTTTCACTTTTGTAGCGAGAGGCGCACTACTCTTAAGAGCAGCGCATTTCGCCGTGTGTAAGACACACCACTAGTGCGCATGCGCTGAAACCGGAGAGGAGCAACAGGTTGGTTGGTTGTACAACTTTTATTTCCCCCGGAAAAGGGCGCCCTCTTGTGTTGTTGTCGTTGTGGCTGTAGGAAGAAGGAAAAGAAAATGCACGGGCCTGCTACTGGCTCTGTAGCTGAGCCACCTCCGCTTCCTCGTGCGGACAGAAGAGAAAAATAAGAACGAAGGAAAAAGAACAGGGAGAGAGAGACGCGCGCCGCAACAACCGTTGTCCACCACCGAAGCGGTGGCGGGTGCAATGATGGCCTACAACAGATAAATATTCGGTGGCAGGCAAGCCCCCGCCGCAAGCGGTGTTGATCCTACCGTCCCAGCCCCGTAGGGCCAGGAACTGCCACCCTTCACCCCCTCCAACATGCTGGATGCTAGGCAATGGCTCAAGGTCATTATGTGCCTTCTCGGAGCACCGCCAAAAAAAAGAAAATAATAATGATAATAATAATAATTGGTTCACAGAAAGGGAAAGGCGCAGTATCTGTCAAAAAGCTTAGCAGACATTCTGCCCTCGATGATAAAATTATGGTCTACAGGAAAGCCCGGAAAAGCAAGCGCTGAGAGGAATAGGTAGATTTTTGTAAACAAAGCATGTAACAAACTCTAAAGTCCCTCGGAAAGGTCATAGTTCAAATCGACTTCGGACATCGTGTTTTTGCTAGAATGCGGGCAGTAGTGCAGCAGCACTAAAAAAAACAGAAGACATGCATCGCAACAGAGGTCATCCACCCCTGAAGCGCCGATGAGTGCAATGACGGCATGCACAACTGATACAAAGTTCAACTGATACAAATTCACCGCCGGCAGAGAGCCTCCACCGCAAAGGGTGAATGTCCCTAGGTTTCCAGGTTAATGATGCACTCGAAGGAAGCCAAGTTGTCGAATTACCTGAATTATCTATCTCACTTCCCTTTCTTGCACCCGGCATTGTCACAAGAGAGAGGTTGAAGGGTGGCTGTTCCTGGCCCTACGGGGCTGGGACGATAGGTCAGTGCCGCTTGCGGTGGGGCTAGCCAGCCACCGAATTTTTATTTGTTGTAGGCTGTCATTGCACCCGCCACCGCTTAGATGGTGGACGACGGCTGTTGCTGCGCGCGTCTTTCTCTCCCTCTTAATTTTCTTTCTTATCTACTTTCTCTCTTCTGTCCGCACGAGGCAGAGGAGGTGGCTCAGCTACAGAGCCAGTAGCAGGCCCGTGCATTTTCTTTTCCCCAATCGAACTAGAGAGGACTGGGAGGCGGCCCTGCTCGGCTGTCAAGACCTCAAGGCTCAAAAGGCCTTGGTTCAACGGACGCGGGCGGCGTTGGTTTCCAAAGGGGTCCCGGAATAGGGGCTCCACCTAGTATTGTGAGGGGAGGAGACCAATACGTCTCTAACCCAAACACCTCTCTGTAACCAATTAATTGTTAATAAATGTTTTAACCACCACCACCTGAAAGAAACACCGGCGGCTACACATCTGTTATGACCTACTCCACCTAGATAGTAATTGAAACCATGCGATCAAGGATTCAGAAACGAGCATTAGTATAACATTTCTTCACCGGGTGACAACATATTGCTTTAGGGCAATAAATCATGTAAAACCAAGCAATGTGTAATATTGTCGGTGATAACATATTCTTGCGGCTCGCGCATATGCCGCTTGATTCGCATTGATTGTCAGCGAAATTTTTTAACAGTGTGATGAAACCCATTGAACAAACTGCGCTATTGACTGTGCAAATCATTTCCTCTTAGATGCAGTCAATAACTAATCAAGACATGCCAACCTAGCAAGCCTATTTTATCCTTCTGAAAAACAGTTGTACTGAACGATAGAAGCAAGACTACTTGAACCCACCCGGCAGTCTGAAACCGGTAGCCTTTAAAAGCTCTGCTATTTCTTTCTTTGACATTCTCGGTTCTTCTTTACTTAGGCTCGTAAACTGTTTCCTCGAGAGCGGAGCCGTTGTAGGCCGTCATTGCACCCGCCACCGTTTCGGTGGTAGACGACCGCTGTTGTTGCGGCGCGCGTCTTTCTCTCCCTCTTCCTTTCTTCTCTATTTTCTCTTCTGTCCGCACGAGGCAGCGGAGGGATGGTGCAGTGGTAAGACGCCCGACCACTGTGCCGGAGTACCCGGGTTCGAACCCGATCTCGGCAGCTGCGTTTCGATGGAGGCGAAACGAAGAGGCGTCGCGCGCTGTGCGATGTCCGCGCACGTTAAAGATCCCCAGGTGGTCGAAATTACTCCGTAGCCCTCCACTACGGCTCCTCTTTCTCTCTTTCCACTTTCACTCCCATCTTCCTCCCTTCCCTTACGTAGCGGTTGCGGTTTTCACAGAGAAACAAGTGAGACAGTTACCGCGCCTTTCCCTTCCTATGAATAAATCAGGCAGCGGAGGTGGCTCAGCCGCAGAGCCAGTACCAGGCCCTTGCATTTTTGTTTTTCTTTCTTCCTACAGCCATAACAACAACTCTGGTTGGACGGCGTTGCAAGCAGCGTCTCGTGTCCGACAAATGAACGGCACGCAGCAGGGCGGACGCCGGTAGACCGACGCGAAACATTTTTTTGCGTGCTTTTAGTTTCGAACCGCCCAACGTTATGGCGTTTCCAGAATACAGGGTTGCCACAACTGCCACCTGCTAAACCTGATAGTGAATAGGGTCTATACATTTGGGTGAACACCACAAAATTGTGGACGCCCACACTTAAGGTCAAGGTCATTTTAAAGGCATATTGTCACACGAATATCGTAGTAACGGTTTGGCTTCCATTGTAAATTGGTTTATGCGCAGTATCTGTCAAAGTCACTTGAAGGTGAAACTGGCGCTACGCTGACTACCTACCATAGTGAAGCTAAATACGCCATACCCACCACTATCAAACCCGGCATTGATTTCTCAGCAGCAGCATGATACACAAGCCCGCGCACAAACAACACGCAGCTATATGCATATATTTCCAAAGGATCAATCGTGAACTCGTTGGATCCTTACGTGTGAGGACCTAGATGCACTGAGCTCGATGTGTTTTATGAAATTGTTAATTGGAGTTCACCCAGACTACACCAAACCGCCCAAAACAAATATTTTTGCTACTCGTAGTGACGCAGGCATTGCCATAACGCCAGGCGCAACTCAATGCTGTATTTCGGTTAACATGGAGGGTCTTGCGTCTGTTTATTCTTATAGATTAGGAAATCCAGGTTCTCGAATGACCTGAGACTTCTGTTGGACTCCCCTGATGGGGCATGGGACAGGTAGGTCTCCGCTGATTGCGGCGGGGTCTAGCCTGCCACCGAATTTTTATCTGTTGTGTAGTGGTGGCGGGTGCAAACCCCCACCGCTTCGGTGGTGGACGACGGCTGTTGTTCCGGCGTGCGTCTTTCCCTCTTTCTTTTCTTTCTTCTCTATTTTTACTTCTGTCTGCACAAGGTAGCGGAGGTGGCTCAGCTACAGAGCCAGTAGCAGACCCGAGCATTTTCTTTTCCATCTTGCTACAGCCACAACAACAACAACAACAAGACTTTTTCACACCGGCCTTTGACATAGCGCTCCCTAGGCGGCTGAGGGTCCTATCTACCAACGCAATAAATACGCGATAGCGTAAGGCCAGTGTCGCAGGAAATCCAGTGCCGGCGTTATTTTCACTGTCCGTTGTACGCGAAAATCCACAATGAATGAAAGAAATAAAAATAAAGAAAAGTACTCCGAACATATCGATTCGATTTCCAGGCTTTGGGATTGAGACACGAGCATGCACCTATACATCAGATTTTTTTATTCCCAGTTTTGGCATGGGACGGCTACAAAATGTAATGGCAAAACACGTCATCAACGCATTTACTGACGTGGCACGTTTACATTTTTTTTCAACAGCCCCATTTTATCAAGCACTCCAATCGATGGTGGCTGGTCAGGAAGTACTGGATGCACTTCTATGAACCGTATACGACACTTTCAACGAAGTACTCACGTACTGATCGCACTTTGGTACCCACGTTGTTGTACTGCATCCTCGTTTTCTACAAAATATGGAGGCGGCAGGGGTGAATAACATCAAAAGAAATGTAATCTGTTTGTACAGGTAAGAACACCAAATATATCCACAATGAATTAAAGGAATGAAAATGAAAACATGGGGATTCAAAGGTGTAAAAATGCTCAGAATGAAGAGCCAAATGCTTGGTAGGGCTAATTAAAGAAATTTACAGCGCCCATATTGATCAAATAATTGATTGGAACCATAGAAAAACACGTGATGTAAAAAATGATAAATTGGCAAAAGAGGGTTTAAAGGTATCAAAATGCGCACAATGAAAGGTCAATTCTTGATGACGCTGATGAAGAGATTTTAGTGTGTAAAATGATAAATAAAATTAGTGAAATAATTGAAAAAGAAGCGAAAAGTGCAAAGTGAAAAACGTTGGTCAGCGTCGGTGTCCTTATTCTCGTTAAATTCAGACTAAAAAAAGTTGGCAGAGGCAGGCACAGATCTGAGCTAGCGTTCGTGATGCTCCCTCCCGTCAGGCGCCGTGTGCATGCGCAGGACGACGTCGGAGTGGCAGCGCCTCTGCCTCCGATTGTTAGCATAGCTTTCCGAGAAGTTCGTATGAAATTTACTGTTGTCTAAGTTCAACGTCCAAGAAAGATAACAGCTGCCCGCAGTGCACGAAAATTAAAGCAAATAAAATGAGTTCGGGAAAAAAGCAGAGGCGTGACAGCTGCAAAGCTGCTGTTCAATCGTATCTACTTGGTGCGACTATGCAGGCTTTGAGACGTAGTATTGATAAGGCTTTCACGTAATAAACGTCTTGGTGGTAAGCGATGCTCTTGGGTTCTGAATGATCGCAGTACGAAGGAATAACTGTTAATATGATTGTTGCTAGTATCGCACCTTTCCTTGTCCTCCCATACACGTACTACAGTGCGTGCGTGTGTATATACAAGTACTTGCATACTCGGGGACAACCTTCCGTGGCAATGGAGTCAAAGCTACGGGGGCGGAGCTTTACTGTGTTACTACGCCATGTAGTTCAAGTACCTTGCCTCGGCATGTCGGCAACGCGCACGACGTACGCTGTCAAAAACAGACGCATATTGCGAACGCGCGCAGAAATGGGCGGAGAAAAGCAGCAGACGCATCCCATCAGACAGCCATCGACATGAAAGTTGCGTATTAAACTCTCGCTGTGCTGGCTTGTACTGCAGTATACGCCTGATACAATAATAAGGTTAATTGTTCCGTAATAGTATAACATTCCAGAGCATCACCTGCGAAATTTCTGGAGGCACTATATTCTTGTGCGGAGCGAGCTGGCGCGTTTCGGCTCCGTAGCTTCCACCACATTGCCACAGAAAGTTGTCCCTGGAAGACAATAAATTCCCTCTGCTATGTCGCCGCTCACTAATGTTTAATAAAACTTTTTCTAAACACCCTCTTTACGTCGCAAGACGTCGACCCGGAGGAGGATTTTCGAGAAGCTGTCGACTCCTTCTGTGGGCCTCTTCCTCAACTTCCAGAAGACGCATGTTCAGCACTTAATGAGCCGGCAACTTTGGAGGAGCTGCGTTTTGCATTAGGCGCCATGAACCAGTCGACCGCACCCGATCCTAACGGACTAGTAGCCGGTCTTTATTCCACTTTCTTTGACATTCTAAGTCCTTCATTACTTAGGCTCGTAAATTGTTTCCTTAAGAGCGGAGCCAAGCCAACCTTGTTCAGTGTCGGCCGTATTCTAATTCCGAAGGAGGGCATGGCACCGTCGAGTCCCTCATCGTGGTGACCGATTACCCTCCTTAACACCGACTATAAACTCGTAGCTACATTGCTCGTCCGTAGGGTGCTAATCTACCTGCAGGATTTGGTTAGCCCATACCAGTCCTCTGGGTTACCTGGACGATCGGTGTTCGCTTGACTGACACTGACGAGAGACGTCTTCGAATACGCCTATGACAAACGGATCACTGGAGCTTTCGTTTCCTTGGACCAGGCGAAGGGATTCGACTGCGTAGAACATGGTTACTTGTTCGCCGTGCTCCGCTCATTTGGTTGTCCTGACGAATTCGTTCAGCTCTTACGCGGCCTTTACACATACCTTAGCAGTTAACTAGTACTGAATGACCAAATTGCCGGCAGCTTTCCGATTACGCGTGGAGTGCGTCAGGGGTGCCCGCTCTCGCCGGTAGTCCTCATACTTTCGCTCGACCCGCTGCTGCGTAGGATCGCCGCGGTCAGGCGTATTCGAGGTTTCCCATTAGTAGGACAGAAGATTGTCGTTGTATCTGCATACGTGGGCGACATATCACTCTTCGTGTGTGAAAAATGAGTTTAATTGTTTTTTTTTTACATCTTTTCAGGATACGCAGCTTAATTGCAGAGCAGCTCAACACGAAGGAAAGTAAAGCACTCAGATTCGGTCAGTTCAGGGGCCCTTTAGCCACCGACGTTCCGTTTGTGGACGCAGTGCGTATACTTGACTTGCTGTTTGAGCCAAGCGGGGTTTCTCCCCGTACCTGGGACTTAGTTCTCTCGCGAGCAATGCACGCTCTTTCTGATGCAGCGCGTTTGAACCTCACGCTCAATGCTAAAGTCAGTGTCGTCAAGAAACGAGCTTGCGCTTTCACCCTTTATGTGGCGCGTATCGCGACAATCCCGCGCAGTGTGACGAACAGACTCGCGTCCCTTATAGGGACTTTTGTTTAGGATGGCAGGACAGCGCTAGTCGCCCGTCACATCCTACACCTTCCGAGGAGCAGGGAAGGCCTTGGCCGCCGTGCATCCCGACAGTGGCTCGAGTACTCGCGTTAAGGCTGGTGGAGAGGCTATTGGCTGACGAGTCTTACTCTGGTCGCTCGCTCATCCTGTACTGGATAAGCACGGCGCGTCGTGTGCTTACACCCTGATATTATCTCGGTCCCCAAGCGGACAGACCTCTGCCGTTTTACCTCGAGGTTGCCGAGACAAAGTCGACTCTTGATGCAGACCTGCCAGATGTTAGGCGACCTACCAGCTATACGCATCAGCGAACTAGTTGCCGTTCGCAGGCTTTCAGCTGATGAGCAACGAGAGACCGCTGTCCCCAAATGGCGAGCGTGGGCAGCTTGTCGGCTGCCAAATGAAGTGCGACATTTTGACTGGCTTAGGCACTGGGGCGTCCTCCCCACGAGACAGCGCATTGCGAAATGGGGTATTGCACCCAATGACCAGTGTGCCAACTGCGGTGCTCCCGAGAGCCTCTCACATGTTTTTTTTTTTTTTTTAATGTGTAGCTTTAAGAACAATGTGGCGGCTCGCGTATAGAATGTTTAACGACCGCATGAACCCCGGCGTCAGGCGCCGGCGCAACCCTTTTGTACACCTGGTGTTCACTGTGGTTTTGTTTGTGTTGTGGCGTCGCAGGTGCCTCACTGAGGCGCGCCGCACTCCCGCCCGCGCAATGTACCCAGCCTTGCAGAGGCTGCGCCTCGTCGTCTGGAAGTATCTGTCTGGACATTTAGAAACGGACGGCGAGACGCGGTTTCTGTGGCGCTGGCACACGCGCTTCTATGTTGTACGGGGGAGCAGACTTGAGATGCCTATTGCACTTTATTAGAACCCCCTCCCCCCCTTGTATTGTTTTGATTGATTGATTAAAACATTATTTTCCACCGATTTAGGAAGCCCCCTACTCCCCGCTCCTGGCACGCAGGCCTGAAAAACGGGGGCTGGAACTTCCTCAACTAAGGACTGGCGAATATACATTGGTTATTCGCGGCCTCAGCCGCCAGGCGGACGGCTTTTTGGTGGTCAGAGAGGACGTCGCTTCGCAGCAGGGTTACCCAGGCTTCTCTATTTTTAATGTTGTTCCTAGCGCCCGGAGACTTAGGGCATTCCTAAAATATATGGTCGAGGGTCTCCCTCGCTTCGCAAGCTTTACATTTATCATTTTTTCTCTCATCTATCTGGGTGTGAAACAAACAGACAGGGTTTGGGAAATTTCCGGCTTGTAATCGGCGCCAGGCTGTGGCCTTTTTATTATTTAAACTAGGATCCCGTGGCGGCATCAGACGTCTTCCTAATCTGTAATTTTCGGTTATTTCTTTATAGGTTTGCAAACGTTCGTCCATCTGCTGGCAGTCGGGCGGCTCCGCGTTTGCCCGGAAGTTGAGATCCCGTGCTGAATCATGGGCCGCCTCGTTGCCGGGGACGGACGTGTGTGCTAAGGCCAAATTAGAGTGATTTTGCGATCGATTTTAGCTACAGCTGTTAAAATTCGTGCGGCTTCTTGCGAGACCCTGCCTTTTTCGACATTTCAGAGAGCAAGTTTACTGTCACTAAATATCAATTTTTCCCTCTCTGGGGAATCACGATTTTCAGTCTGTTATGTATATGTACCATAGCTTTAGTCTGTGAGTAATGTGCGTTTTTGTTGTGGCTTTAGGAAGAAGGAAAAGAAAATGCACGGGCCTGCTACCGGTAGTGAACCACCTCCGCTGCCTCGTGCAGACAGAAGAGAGCCACCCGATTGATTTATAGGAAGGGAAAGGCGCGGTAACTGTCTCACTAATTTTCTGTGTACACCTGAACCACGCCGTAAGGGAAGGGAGGAAGGTGGGAGTGAAAGTGGAAAGAGAGAAAGAGGGGCCGTAGTGGAGGGCTGAATTTCGACCACCTGGGGATTTTTAACGTGAACTGACATCGCACAGCACACGGACGCCTCTTCGTTTCGCCTCCATCGAAACGCGGGAACATCTTGCACGACTGTTGTGTGGCGCGCACGTTCTGGCACCTAGTGACGCGCATGTTTCATGCAAGGATGGAGTCGCACGGACGCCACAGGGACAGTTTCATAGAGCTTGTCATGTGCATAGACATGTATGTGCTTCCGCAGCTTCCGCAAAAAGCCTGGCTGTTTTGCGGAAACTCCCGCAAAAAGCCATGTTTCCAATGCTCTAGAGGCTAAAAACAATGCTGTGCACATATTTAAATGAAGAATTGATAACAGTGGGGGAGAAAGAATTCCTCCGACGATTTTCTACCATGTTTATTATTGCAAACGGCAGAGTGACCGCACCCATCCTTCCGTACTAGAAGGTAGGTGAGTGTTCTTGAATGCCATGATGCCCGATTCGAGAGACTAATGCTGCACAAGTGATAATATTGTAAAGAGCATATATGACGGGTATATTCTGTGTATGTGCATAAGCAATACTTGCCAGACCAATAAGTGTCCCAGAGAAATGTTCTTGAGTTTTGTAGATTGTTACAGAAAATAAAATTATCTTAAGAGTATATGGAATTGGCACAAAGGTTTATCCATAGAGAAAGAAAATATAAAGATAGGACACTCGTCTGAAACTGGTCTCAGGAAGTACAGTCGTGAGAAAAAGTGGTATACAACACTCAGCCAGTGACAGAGCTCGGAAAAACTGCATCGAAATACCATATAGCTACATCGTAAGTGCCCCGCCGGGGTGGTGCAGTGGTAAGACGCCCGACTACTGTGCCGGAGTCCCCGGGTTCGAACCCGACCACGGCGGCTGCGTGCTCTGCGATGTGAGCGCGCGTTAAAAATCCCCAGGTGGTCGAAATTACTCCGTAGCCCTCCACTACGGCTCCCCTTTCTCTCTTCCCACTTTCAATCCCACCTTTCTCCCTTCCCTTACGGCGCGGTACAGGTGTCCCCAGAGCAAGTGGGACAGTTACTGCGCCTTTCCTTTCCTGTGAACCAATTATTATTATCATTATTATTATTACTACATCGTAAGCGACAGCGACGCCGACACAAGCATGCAGATAAAATGGGGCATCACCACTATTATTTTGATCTTAGACAGCTGTTGCTAGATAAAGTTGGGAGGCAGTTTTCTCGAGCTCCGCCATCAGCTGAGTGCTGTATACCACTTTTGCTCACGACTGTACGTCACAACTACGCAGGCGTCTAGCATTCTGGCCAACGCCATAGGGCACAAAAAGGAAAAAAAAAATGTTTTTAAATTCAAGCGTGCAACTTTCCTGTTAAATAATTATGTATGCTTTAAGGCTGCTATTTTAGCACACATATCAAGATGTAATTTATTGAAGAAACATGCAAGACTGCTGGTCATCTGCTTTATCAGCTCGGTCTTGCTGTAGTGCCCCAAACGACTTTTCGCTTGCTGGGCAACAGAATAGACAAGTTTTTCTGCTTGAAAACACCGACATAGAGTCAGCACAGGCTAGTGTTGTGATTTTTACATCGCAGTGAGAAAGGGAAAGGCGCGGTAACTGTCTCACTTGTTTTCTGTGGACACCGCAACCGCGCCGCAAGGGAAATGAGGAAGATGGGAGTGAAAGTGGAAAAGGAGAAAGAGGAGCCGTAGTGGAGGGCTTCGGAGTAATTTCGACCACCTGGGGATCTTTAACGTGCGCTGACATCGCACAGCACACGGACGTCTCTTCGTTTCGCCTCCGTCGAAACGCAGCCGCCGAGTATGGTATTTAAAGCGCGCCGCACATGCAGTTTTGATTAAAAAAGTAAGAGGATGGGGGGAGGGGGCATCAGGGGCCAGAGCCCAAATACATAAAGCATGCAGGTATTTCGTAGTGTAGCTTAAGGCCAATGTCGTGCGCATTCATAAAGCCGCGAGTCTGTTAATTTAACAATTGCGGGCAGATTGGAAAGGGAAGGGAGGAAGGTGGGATTGAAAGTGGACAGAGAAAAGGGGATGGCTTATTGGAGGCCTCCGGAGTAATGTCGACCACCTGGGGACCTTTAACGTGCGTTGACACCGCACAGCACACAGACGCCTTTCCGTTTCATCTCGTTCGAAACGCAGCCGCCGGCGGTCGGGATCACACCCGGGTACTCCGGCGCAGTAGTCGGGCGTCTTACCAGTGCACCACCACGGCGGCGTCGAGGGGCATTAATAATAATAATGATAGTTGGTTCACAGGAAGGGAAAGGCGCAGTATCTGTCACACTTGTTTTCTGTGGACACCTGAACCGCACCGTAGGGGAAGGGAGGAAGGTGGGAGTGAAAGTGGACAGAGGGGAATAATTATAATAATAATAATAATAATAATAATAATAATAATAATAATAATAATAATAATAATAATAATAATAATAATAATAATAATAATAATAATAATAATAATAATAATTGGTTCACAGGAAGGGAAAGATGCAGTATCTGTCACACTTGTGTCTGTGGACGCCTGAACCGTGCAGTAAGGGAAGGGAGGAAGGTGGGTGTGAGGTTTTCGGGAAAGGAAGGCGCAATATATTTTAGGTGGACACTACAGAATCTTGGATAGCCACACATTTATTGGGTCAACGTAACTTGATATCAAATTTAGTGCTACGTGGTGAAGCTTTCGCTTCAAATGTAAATTACCGTGCAGGGTGCGAACCGGAAAGCAGCGTTAATACGCGGAAATGCTGGTTTCTTTTTTTAGAACGCAGCTCTTTGGCGCCCGTTCCTCTGTTTCGCGTCGTCGTCGCCGCTGTCAC
Organism: Amblyomma maculatum; assembly: GCF_055883805.1. Classification (NCBI taxonomy): domain Eukaryota; kingdom Metazoa; phylum Arthropoda; class Arachnida; order Ixodida; family Ixodidae; genus Amblyomma; species Amblyomma maculatum. The sequence continues at coordinate 95,710,738 of NC_139351.1, forward strand.
TCGTAAACTCGTAACCAGCTGCACTATAGTTCCACTTTCACTCCCACTTTCCATTATTCCCTTACGGCGTGATACCGGTGTCCAAAAAAAAAAGTGTGACAGATACTATGCCTTTCCATTCCTGTGAATCAAATATGAAAGGCACGCTTCACAGCTCAAGTGGAAGACGTGACCACGCATGGTACATACTGCAAACATAAGTGATCCGGACTGTCAAACTAGCTGTATATATGCAAACTACATCAAAATATGATGCTTTTCACTGTAAGTGTGTCAATTCTCGGTTACTACACATGTTACCCTGCAGTTCGGTGTGGGCGCTCACTCAAAGAGAAAAACATATTTTGATGTAGTTTTTGATATACAGCTAGTTTGATAACCCGGACCTCTAGCCGATCGTTCCATGGCTTTCGAGGAAGGCCAGGCCCGGATCTAGCCCACCCTCAATTTTGCTTTAAAACATACTGCTAGAAATTCGATGAGATATGCCTGCTAAGTTTGGCTACAGCGTTTTCAAGTCAGTTTGAGTTGTTTGCGAAGGTTCTCGTCTGAAGCATTTGGCATGTTGTTGTGGTTATTGTTGTTGTGGCTGTAGGAAGAAGGAAAAGAAAATGCACGGGCCTGCTACTGGATCTGTAGCTGAGCCACCTCCACTACAGAAAAAATAAGGAAGTACGAAAAGGAACAGGGAGAAAAAGACGCGCGCCGCAACAACAACCGTCGTCCACCACCGAACCAGTGGCGGGTGCAATGACGGCCTACAACAGATAAAATTCGGTGGCTGGCTAGTCCCCGCCGCAAGCGGTGTTAACCTATCCCAGCCCCTTAGGGCCAGGAACTGCCACCCTCATGTGGCATTAGTCCCTTCGCCGCGCAACGTTCCTGTGGGTCCACGTTCACACATATTTCGTCACGAAACACTCCACTAACAGTTCTTAACTTGAATGAAGAGAGCAATTAAGTCATCGCGAGCTTGCGGGAGGCAGAGCGTGTGGCATTAGTCTCTTTGCCGCGCAACGTTTCTGTGGACCCATGCGCTGCCTCCCGCAAGCTCGCGATGACTTAATTGCGCTCTTCATTCAAGTCAAGAACTGTTAGTGGAGTATTTCGTGACGAAATATGTGTGAAAAATGAAAAACGTTGTCTGTAATTGTACATGCATACCTTGCTCGAGATCTTTACCTTAATCTATCAAAATAGGTGAAGCAGCTGATGAGCTGCGATCAAATTTCGCATTAGGAAGTAACGTAATCGTCGGAAATTTGCACAGTGGATCCCCGGGCACTGCGGTATTGAGGGCAACGAACGTGCCGACGAGCTCGCGACCGCAACACATGAACTTCCTCCTAGCGACCAGCAACTCGCTTTGGAGGACGTTTGTGCGGTAATCGACGACCACCTCCGGACGCAGCACCCCGACCCACGCATCGCAAGAGGTGAGCGCATTCACAGTGTCAGCGGCCGCTTGCTGACTCGGCTGTAACGCGAAATGATCCTTGGATGTGTGTGGCACGCATTGGATGTGGTGGCCTGGGAAACGACGGATGCACCACGGACTCGCCACCAGTGACGTGTGTGACGGCTGTGGTGCGGTAGAGACTCTCGAACATCGTCTACTCTGCGCCGCGCTGGCCGAACCACGACGTCAGTTGCTGGCGGCTTACAGAGCGCTGGGGGTAATGCAGGACAGCGTAGCTGTGCTCCTGTGGCCGCCGGGCAGTGCGCGCGTCCACGAGCGAACACACGTAGCCTGTGAATATATCGAACGGGCGGGCCTGATGACCCGCCTATTTCACCTCGCCAAATAGTGCGCGCTGTGACCGAACGCTCCGAGTGTGCTATTCCGGACGATAACGACCGATCGCCCCACGTCGGCCATCAGTGTTTTGTATACAGTGTGCACGCGCGTGTGTCATGAACAGTTGCATGGACGTAGAACTATTGTGGAGGCCCGCCCGATGTTCCGAGTCAGGTTTCCACAGAACCAAAAGTGACAGATACTCCGCCTTTCAATTCCTGTGAACCAATTATGAAAGGCACGCTTCTTCCCTTCTTCCTCCCTCTCTCCCCTTATAGAGCCCCATATTTCGAGCTAATTTTAGTGTCGTTGAAGAACATACTATTCAATATAAATATTAGCATAAATAAACTATGACTTAGAGGCACAAATCCCGTGAGACGCTCAGAATCAAACTTTTCTTTTACAGTTACATAAAAAGAATACCTTATTTGCGATTTATAAGAAACGTGCTCACGAATACAAAAATAATGGTGCCGGAATGAACAGATGGCGACATTTATTTTAATTGATAACGAGTTAACTAGCGCAGATTGTTGCGATGAAATCTATACTTGCTACTTGCCCCAATCGCACTAACAGGTGCAACTCCCACGACTCTGTCACACTTCTTGGTATGTCCCGAGTCCAAATTTCTTGATTCGAGAGAGTGGCAACAATTAGTTGGCACTGTCTCTGTAAACAGGGTATGGAGAGTTACCGACTGCTAAATCAGTTCGTATCAAAAAGAAACGTAAAACAAGATGTTCGAAGTTGATTAAGAATAGATGCTGTGCACGAGTTGCGTTGAAGCATGTTTCCCACTTCCAGAATGCGGCGTCGTGCGCTACGACGGCTCGGCAAACGCCGCCTGGTGTGATGGCGGAGAGTCAAGACTGCCGTCGATGTGGCTGGGGGCCACCACGGTAAAGACGTTAGTGTTCACAGCAGCGGCGGAGGTTGCGCTGCCCCTGATCCTGGAGTCGAAGTTCATGCCTGCGAACAGTGCTAGCGCTGTGAAAGCGCTGATCACCTCCAGGAGGAGGAAGACCGCTGACCAGCCGTAGTACTCCGCAACCAAGCTCAGGGGAAGGCCGGACATCACTCCGCCCACTGCGTGTGAAGTGGAAAACATGAAGCTATGTTTGCATTTTGTAAAGTTTATATTTATTTGATTCATCGTGACGTTAATACTGGCTAGACCTGAAGGAGACAAGCGACCGATCACAGACGCGGCCGGTCTGGACGCAACCCTGCCATGATGGATAATACAGGAGCATTGCAGCGACTTATCTTGCGTAGAAGTCGATAAAGAAATGGCGGCTTGTAGCTTTATTTGTAGCTGGAAAATATATTATCCATTGACTCTACTCTTAGTGTTGAGCCAGCATCATCTCCAAAGTGAGTGGACAAATACACAATGAAGCCATAGCTTTCGAGTCGTTTTGGCAAAACAAAAAGGGGGGATGTTGGGACCTGTCGATGTTCAACGCGACACAAGAGACAAGGATGATCAAAGAGGAATTCCCTGGTGATGAAGCCATAGCTTTCGAGTCGTTTTGGCAAAACAAAAAGGGGGGATGTTGGGACCTGTCGATGTTCAACGCGACACAAGAGACAAGGATGATCAAAGAGGAATTCCCTGGTGATGACTGTGCTAATACAGTTTTTACATCGTCATGCAGCGCTCGTATCTTTTACTTCTGTCCCGTCCTTGTGTGTCGCGGTGCATTTCGAAGCGTTAACGTACAAACAGGCCCGGCTAATTGTCTCAGTGTGACGAAATATATCTCCAGGAGACGGCTCCTTGTTTAGGAACTGTTTTCGAGCATGCGAGTTTACAAGCAACAGGTCTTTAGAATTGTATTGATCGAGTTCACTAACGCAATTCACTAACTAAAGCAATCGCACAATTGTTTAATTTAAAAATGTAATTTCTTCTTTCAATAATAGAATGCACAACTCAGAATAGTTACGCAAAAGAGGTAGCCGAACTATCCCACGAGACAAATTAATGTATAAACATGACATGGGTATAATACGCTACTTGTGTGTTGCATACAAATATCGCACTAGCGCTGTAGGCAGTATTGTACTTCCCCACTGCAGTATAAGGGCTGCCTTTTAGAACATATAGAGAACATGCATTTTAAGTAGCATAAGGACGAACTCATGCTGCTGACAATTGGCGCTAGACTTCACTCTAGCTTCGCCTTCGCTACTAACACCAATGAGCCTTGATGTAGTCGCAAGCCACATATTCCCGCGGTCGCATCCAGTCAACTCGGGTCACAGACTGCACTCGTTCATGCCACAACCGCCACACAGCTTCTTTGCCGAGGTAAAAACAGCGATGAGAAAACACGTCATGCATACCAAACATCATCGTCGTGCACCGTCATTCGTTGGCGGCTCCGGAACGGCCATGTGATATGGCCATTTAGTTTATTCAATTGGCACAATGACCGTATTTCCGGCATAATAAGCGGGACGTCATACAACGTAGCCCGCGTCACCGGGTATACCCGACCAATATGGCACAAGCCCGAATGAAATTAAAGAAAATTTACGTCCAACCGCTAACGTACTACCACTGTCCTTATGAAAAGCGCCGCATACAAAGCCGTTTTAAGGCGAAAGCCTTTAATGTCTCATGCTGTTGTGGACAAAATATGTCCCGCTTTTGCGGCGGCTCTGATTGGCCGAGGCGGGATGACGTCATAGAGGTATCGACCAATCACAGAGCACCATCACAGTACGAGCGAATGTGCGCCTTATATGGCCATATGCCAGCCAATAATCAAATACTAATTAATTAGCATGTAATTCAATAAATAATTACTAGATAATTATTAGGCGGGATGACGTCATAGAGGTATCGACCAATCAAAGGGCACCATCACAGTATGAGCCAATGCGCGCCTTATATGGCCATATGCCAACCAATAATCAAATACTAATTAATTAGCGTATAATTGAATAAATAATTACTAAATATTTATTGGGTATTTATTTATTTATTAATTACTAAATAAATTATTAATTAGTACCAGTTGCGTAGCAGAATGCGGCACTTTCACTACTTTAGTCAAAGTCCCTCGCAATTTTTTTGTGGATAAATTGCGAACAGGCATGCATAGGCATTAAGTAAGAAGAAGGCGCTCTTCGCTCGACTGCTACGGGAACCCTAAGCCTCAAATTATTCTAGATTGTGGTTTAGGTTTGTAGAATACAGCCAGGCGCCCGAAAGCCGGAAACTAACTAAGACAGTGTACAAGTGGCGGCTTGTACAACTAAACTACATGGATGAAAGGCAGAACTTCAATATATGTATCTGCGTTTTTAACAGCGAAAATCCTTCTAACGCATAGACAACGTTTCGCGTGATATGACGCGCTTATTTTTGAACTCTTTATTTTCCCATCCAGCATACTGAGGAGCCGTAGTGTTACGTAAAGCCTGAGATTGACTTCAGGGAGGCCGCTTCAGTAATCGAGATTGAACGGCGAGAGGGAGGTGAGGTTGCAGTGCCAAATTTCGGGAAGCCGTAGTACACTTTCTTTTATCTTCCAGAACATAATCTGCGGACAAAGAAATAGAAAGAATTTCTTAGAGTAAAATAGTCTCATATAGAGTGAAGCCTTGAACTGGTGAATATCTGATTTGTGGTGGCAGCCGTCTTTCGCCTCATTATATACTGGCTCCAATTGGTTTGGCTTACCAGATTTAACGTCCAAAATCAAATCACGTTACAAGGAACGCCGCGGTAGAGGGCTCCGGACCATTTCAATCTCCTAGGGTTCTTTGACGTGAACTGGCATCGCACAGCACATGGGCGTCTTGCTTTTCGCCTTCATCGAAAAGCGGCCGCCGCGTCCGGCCTTTGACCTCACGTCTTTGGGTTCGAAATCTAGTGACTGCTTCTGCGGCGGTTCGTCTTCATTTTTTTTTTTTTTCAGGGAGGGGGCCCAGGTAAAGAAACCAAACTTTACTCCTTTAAATAGGGCTGTTCTTTATAAGGAACAACATTTGTTTGCTATGATGGGCGTACAGATGAGTTAAGGCGAGAGCTTTTATAGCTCGTTAAGTCGAAGAGCCATCGGTATCGTAGCAGTAGTATTTGTAGTTGTCGGCTCCCCATGTCGTAAATAACCGCGGTGGCTACGTAAAGCAAGCATACGAAGGTAATTTGTTTCTGTTGTGATTGACGATTATTTCATCTGTGACATGCGATTGAGTTTAATTGAAATTCCTAATACTTCCATAATTGCTGAGTAAAGAAATGATAAATTTGGAAAAAGTGCATGAAAGATGCTCAGAAGAAAAAAACAATGCTGGGTGATGCTAATTTTTAAAATGTATAAGGAATGCAATTGATCAATTATTTGAAATTAGTTAAAACCGACAAAGGCGTCAAACTGCTCACAATGAAAAGGCAATGTTTGCTGATTTTAAAAAATAAAATGCAAGAAAATTAAAATATGCAAAACTAAAAAAATGAAATTATCCTTGTGTTTGAAACGCTGTCATGTCATCAGTTCCTAATGGCTTTTCACAACTTTGAACTCTTCCCTTGATTTTGACATAAAAGAAAGAACAGCACAAAATATGTCTCTCTAAATGCCGCGGGTGACATTTTGTTCCAGCGGGCTTCACCACACAACGAAGGGGCAAATCAAACCTTTTTCCGCTTTGTCTCATCTCTAAGCGTGCCAGCTTTACTGCCACAAATCTCCACGGACGCCAACATTGAGTCGTATAGCCAAAGACTGTCAATTATGCACGTTGTAGAAATCCGAAAGCAAAAGCAAGCCAAGCCAAGTACCAAGCCACGAGTAAAAGCGAGCAAAAGAATCCAGAAGGGAAGAGTGATTAGAGTAGAACAAAGAGAAGAAGACGGAAGCCGATGCTAGTAAAAGATTGGTTTGGTTTAGGTTTTTAGGGTTTAACGACCCAAAACAACTCAGGCAATGAGAGACGTTGTGGCGGAGGATTTGAAATTTCGACCACCTGGTGCTCTTTAGCCCCTGGAATTAGGGAGAAAAGGTAGAAAGCGGGAAGACATGTCTTTTCTCTCCGAATGCTTCAACTAAAAAGTATCCCAGTTAGCCTGTAATGTTTGCCCTTTGCTTTCCCATCGGTACTACTCACGGCTTCCGCCGAAGGCTACGATGGCGTGCGAGGTTCCCGACAGGTGCGGTGGCACGCACTCGGAGGCCACCACTCCAAAGATGGCCATGGCCCCGTACAGGCATGCGCCCAGGACCAGACCGATGACACCGATGAGCAGCTGCATGTATTGCATATTAGAAACAGTGGATGATGAATTATTGCCATAGGCTCCGTATTGTTTCTCTCATGCATCTGTGATTTCTCTGATTGTGATAAAGCACAAGTATCAAACACGTCCTCGGGAGCTGGCAAACATCTTTTCCTTTCTTTTGTATATAAATAACCACTACCACCACCACCTGTAGCCTTTCCGGTATTGTCGCATGATCCGACGGTCCCAAAGATTGCGGAATTTGTTCGAAAATTCTGTTTCAGCCACAACCTGTTTTCTTCTGACGCGAGGATGTTGTTAGCACCACTAAGAAAAAAATAGCTGTGTTTAGCTTGTGGTTAAACCTAGAGTTACACGAGAGCTATCTGCATGGCTACGCTTAGGTCCAGCTTGAAAGTAAAGATATGGCTTTGCACATAGTTTACTCCATGGTTTCAGCTTTATTTATGCCATAAGGAGCACTTTCGACCACTAAAGTGCGATGAGGCGAAAGCCTCTATCGCGCGGTGTTCCGAAGCCCTCCACTACGGCACCTCTTTCTCTCTGTTCTCACTCCGACCTTCGCGATGACGCGATAGCGTACGCTACCAGCCAAAAAGCCCCGCCTCAAACGAGCCATATGAACGTGTCTACGTGGCCTAAGAATAATGTGAATGCAAAGGTTTTTGCAGGCTAATTGTGATCTCACCCTCCCATATGAAAGGACAGACCCGAGTTGGCAGCTCCTGCCAAGCGTAATGTCAGGAAGCCCTACGTCAAGTTGGTGCTCGGCCATGTCAGCTGCCAGCTAGCGCCTTCCACGACTTCTTTATTCGCTCCTCGGGCGGGCACGGCGGAATCGCGAGACTCTGGCCAATGTAGCGCTCGCTACAAAATTGTCCGCCGGCATCGGCGGCCTCGACCGCCATTTGAAGCCTGGCAACATTGAAAAAGCATGAGCATGCACCTGGCTGATAGAAGTTGGCAAGTGATATGACCGGACACTGAAAAATCAGAGGTGCAATGGCGCCTCGGCGCTCATTTCTTTCTCGCTCATAGAAGTCGCCGGATGTGTGATTGGTCTGTGAGTTGTCGGACGTCACGAGACTAGATGACACGGTCGAGTTGGAAGGAGCTCTCTTCTCGTGCAGCTTCTTGTGCAGCTCCGTGCAACAGAAATGTCTACAGCTATAGGACTCGCAATGGGGTCTCAGGTAATTAAAAGGAAATTGCCATGGCGTAATAAATGCCAGAAGAGGGCAAATACGGGCTGGTTTGCACATGCTCAAGAATCGTGTAAAACCGCGCTAGGTGAGACGACCCACGTGAATGACAGACACATGCACGTGACCCGTCTCACCTAGCGCTGTTTTACTCGATTCTTAAGTGTAATAAATGATTTAGAAACGAGCATTAATGTCGCTGTCATTAGTTTACATAGGCGATAATTTGTTAAAGTAGCATGCTGTAGAAAAGAAACGTTCTTCTCGTGAATATCCTTGATCGCGTCGGCTTTTTTCCACCCCACGTCATCCGCTGATCGCTTTTCACGACATCACGCCGGCATGTTTCCCAGCGTCTCTTCGTGCGAGTAAATCGTAACCAAGACCGACTGAAATACAGACCTGCACAGATAGCACTGCTCCAGCGCGCACCTTCTAGTTCATAACCTTCGCCGCAAGGAAACGAACACTACGGGTAGCCTAGCGCTACTGTAAACCTGTCAATAAGAAGGGTCTATTAGTTCTGTCATTTTTCTTCATCGTTATCGTTTAATTATCTGTCCACGCAGTAATGCGCAAGCACCTCTTCTGCGCATGTGCAGCGAGTAACTGCAGTGCCTTCGCACAAAACGGAATCGAGGTATGTCTTCTGGTGAGAGAAAAACATAAAAATAAACACTCTCCGCTAAAATACAAAAGGGCAAAATTTTTGAAGTATAACTCGGACAAAGACCTTTTTTTTTTTAATTTGGGTAGAGTTTGTTTATATTAATTTGTGATTTGATGATGATGAAAATGACAAACGAACAGGTCAACCGAGCGCCCTCAACGGCGAAAAAGGAAACGAAAGTTAGCGCACGCGGTCCCATAGGACCCTGCTTTTTGTGCAGGTCTGTATTTCAGTCGGTCTTGATCGTAACTGTACCCCACTCCGCCTCCCTTACCCCGTATGCCCGTATACAATGATACATGCTAAATCAAAATAACATTTATGAGATGCTGTCCCATACGCCTCTGTGTCACTAAGCATGATTTAATTGTTGCGCAACAATTCTTATACGAAGGGTACAATTTTCGGTAATGAAGTATCAGTATAGTGATCAGATGCCTAAGCGTTTTCATCCCTTATATTAAGACCAAAAAATGACTACCTAAAACACACAGTGTTCAATCAATAATCCATTATAGTATTTCAAGACCATTTTGAAGATGCACTTTTTGAAGCACTAAGACGGCACAAATGAAATAAAGGTGAATGATGGTAACCAGGTAGCCATTAAGTTAATTCTTGCAGTTAACGTTTTAACTGAAAAGAAAGAAAGAAAGAAAGAAAGAAAGAAAGAAAGAAAGAAAGAAAGAAAGAAAGAAAGAAAGAAAGAAAGAAAGAAAGAAAGAAAGAAAGAAAGAAAGAAAGAAAGAAAGAAAGAAAGAAAGAAAGAAAGAAAGAAAGAAAGAAAGAAAGAAAGAAAGAAAGAACCGCAGAAGCGCAGGTGGACGTCTGAACCCTACCGTAAAGGAAAGAAAGGTGGGAGTGAAAGAAAGAGGTGTGGCAGAGGAGAGCGCCGGAATAATTTAGTCCATCTGGGGTCCTTTAAAGAGAACTAACAGCGCATAGTACACACACGCCTTTGCGTGTCGACTCCATCGAAACGTGGCCGAAGTGGTCGGGTTCGAAACAGAGTATATTCTGGTTGGGTACTTAAGCAAATATAAATTGCATCATTGTGTAGCATTGATTAGGTGCTCGCGAGAGCAGGTATAATATCAGATTTTGGTTAAATACTGGGAATAATTTGCATCCAAATATGGTACATTGTGCAATACATCGTTGGACTGACAAGCTCCATCGTTACGCCATTTCTTAGTCATATTTGCAAGCTATTCATAACAGATCTTACGCTCTTGTTGAGCCCCAAAAATTGAAATACGAACATCACTTCAGTGGAGAGTTCTCGCACACGAGGAGACAGCTGTCAGGAGAGCGAAAAAGTCTTTTATAGCAAAAACAAAAGTATCTCGCAGTGGAGCATAGTTTTATGCTAAATAAAACAATTAGTGCCCGGCTGCAGAAGAGATCGAACTCTGCACGTCCCACTTGCATTCTCAAGCAGCACGTCCGCCGCTTGTGGGTGCGCTGTTGTCTGCGAGTGACAGGTTTGGTTTGGTTTGGCATGTGGGGTTTAACGTCCCAAAGCGACTCAGGCTATGAGCGACGCCGTAGTGGAGGTCTCCGGAAATTTAGACCCCCTGGGTTCTTTAACGTGCACTGACATCGCACAGCACACGGGCGCCTTGCTTTTCGCCTCCATCGAAAAGCGGCCTCCGAGGTCGGGATTCGATCCCGCATCCTTGGGAACAGTAGTCGAGCCTCGTAAACACGGCGCCACCCCGGCGGGATTTCTCTATTAGTTTGCTATATGGGGCTGCTCACTCGTCTAAAATGCGCGCGAAAATGGGCCCGCTGCGGGCGTCAGCACGATGTTCCGACGACTTCGTCCGTCAGACCAGCTGAAGAAGATTTATTTTTAGTTTTGCTCTTTTTTTATCGTGCTTCGTTTCACAAGCTTTATCACTAACAGGTGACCTCAGAGCCAGCCTTGTATTTGCTTCCACCGTGCAATCACACGCTAGTGTCTACATGCAGCTGTTGAACCGGATTAATACGTTTCAGCAGCGCAGCACGTTGTAGAATGCGGCACAAAACAAGCGTATATCGTATTAAAAGCCGAAATTAAGAGTTGTGATTATATTGTGATTGTATTGTGATTATATTGTGATTAATGTGTAACCCAAAGAGGAACGCAGAACTGAGGGGAGATGGAAATATATAAGCTTCGAGAAAGGAATGCAGGGTATGTGGAGGTAACCAACTTAGCCCATCGCGCGTGCGCGTTTTAGAACCCCTCTATTTCGTAACTAACGGAAACAAATTGTGCCAATTCCAATGGTCATGAGCTCGACGGAGCGCACGTACTCGAAACTTCTACTTGAGTGTAACAAAATTATTGTTTGGTCTAATAAAATGCTATATCATTTATTCACTTGTTAAGAGAGAAAATCAAGCCTTTATTGCAAGTGAACTCCCGGTACAATTTTTATTGTCTAAACAGAAATTTTCAAGGCGTAAAGTCGGAGTTGTATGTCCTCTGCACATTATCTAATAGGAGCAGAGTACCTCAGGCCTAGCGGTATTTTTTTCATCACTAAAAATGTAGAATTCTTAAGTTCGACGACCGAAGAAGATTCTCCCTTCAAAGCACGCGCGGTTGATTTAGTTACTCATATTTTAACCCAGATTTCAAACCTTTTTTTTTTTCTAAATTCGCCTCCTTCCATTGCTAGCTGCACTGATTTAACATTATTATTATTATTTAATAGTATTTCAGGTGGGAACATGACTATTCCCGAAAGTATCTTATTCTGTTAATCTCACGATCGAAAAGTATACCCTACAACTTGAGCAGCGTACGCTGCCCCTATAAAGGAGTGTGCTAGACAACATAGTACTCCCCTCTTACTCCCTTATGCGGTAATTCGTGCTCAGAATGTACATTATCAAGCGTAAGCTGAACACCCTTTGATTTTTCTCACTCCATCTCTCCTTACACAGCTACATTAGCTTTCTGTTCACCCTTCCAATTTAAAGCCGCTCAGTGCGACCAGTTTGTGTAGTTATATAAAAGATACAGATGGTAAACAAGATTCATGCGGAATTACGAGAGAGCGTTAGATTTATACACTTTTATACACAGCTACAGAACTATGTTATAACCTATGCAAAAAATGACAAAGACACAAATGCTAGTTTTTTAATCATATATTGTGCGGTGAAAATTTCCTCTAGGTGAATCAGACCTCTTTAGATGTCCCGTAGCCGTCGATACCCACTATAAAAAAGCTACAAAAACTACTAAAATAAGACAAAATATTTGTAGTTCTGTCGTAAACACCAGGATTTTCTGTAATTTTGTAGAACTTTCCTGTAGTTCTATTTATCGTACTCCTCGATCTGTAGTCGTGTAGTGCTTTTCTATTGTCAGTACAGAAAATTCTGACGTTATTACAGACATTTATGACGCCACAACAGGTTCATTGTCGAATACCGCACAGTTGCAACAACAGAAAATCTGTACTTTTTTCCGACTGGGCAGTTCCTCTAAGCGAAGTTTTCGAGCTGAATGAGATCATTGTAGCCTCTTGTTCAGGGAATGGGACACTCCCATGACAGTTCTCAGAGGCATGCTTGCAATTTTTTGAAGCGGCGAGGTTCATACGGAGGGTGCAAGGGTCCCGTGAATTAGATTCCCGTCTCCCTTTATGTTGAAGGAGCTGCACAGTTGGCAACCCGACCATGGCGTCATATCTCGTGACGTCACTCAGCCTTCCGACCAATCGCACGTCGACGACGTCCATGAGCTAGTGGGAGATGTGCACCGATGCGCCGTAGCGCCTGAGACTTAATTATCGGGGCCTGGTCATGTAACCCGCTAACTTCCATCCGCCAGGGGTATGCGGTGCCTGGTCATGTCAACCGTTAACTTCCATCTGCCAGGGGTATGCGGTGCCTTGTCATGTCAACCGTTAACTTCCATTTGCCAGGGGTATGCGGTGCCTGATCATGTCAACCGTTAACTTCCATCCGCCAGGGGTATGCGGTGCCTGGTCATGTCAACCGTTAACTTCCATCTGCCAGGGGTATGCGGTGCCTGGTCATGTCAACCGTTAACTTCCATCTGCTAGAGGTATGTCCGTGATTTTCCGAGGCTGCCAGCCTTCAAACGGTCGCTGCCACTGCCGACGGAGAATTTTATTTTACAAGGAGATACTAACGCTCTTGCGTTATAATATGCTTGCGTCATCCCCGCCAAATACTGTGCAGCTAGACTGGGTTTTTTTTTCGTTATGTAATAGACTAACAAAAGCACTTATGCGAACTTTATCCAATATAAAATTCATCGAATGAGAAGTAAAAAAGCGAAACTAAGTCACTGACCTACCGCGGCGGGGCGTCTGCTATCGGCATTGCCGCTTCCTGTCGGACTGCGAGCTCGTTATAAAGCGACATCGGTCGCCCTGACACGGGACCCTGGTACGATACTTGGAAGCATTCAGACATTCAGAAAAAAATTATGACGTCGTGATTGGGGCACAGTGGATGGCTGCAGTAGTAATGTCTGTGTCGTCGCCGGTTTTTCTAAAAGCTTCTAAATTTTTCGTGCCTCGATTAAGTCATGTGACGCACCAACTCGAATAACAGATTCGTTGAGCCATGTACAGGTGAACGCGCGGAAAAAAAGAAGTGGAGACCAAAGCTGGAGTTCCTGATGCAACTAAACACGACAGATGGGGTTTACGTCAAACGAAATAATTTATGAATTTGTCGCTCCGAAACATTTCAGCTGTTACATCCTTCACAAACACAATATCCCAGGATATAAGTAACTAACGCCATCTGCCGGCCACGCATAGCAATTTTCATATAACGCAACGAAGACGTTTTCATTTGGTAGTGAAAAAAATGAGATGCAGTTAGACGATGCGTGATCATGTTGATATTGGTTGAATGCTCTCCCAACCGTTCCAAAACATGGTCCCTGCACTCGCACTCAGACAATTAAAAGATTCGTATAGTATTGGCGACCTGAATTTTGTAACCTCAATGCCATGTTGTAACTAAAGGCGGCAGGTTATAATTGGTGGGTTTCGCGCAAGAAAAGTTGAATTGAGTCTTTGTAGCACGACTTCCCTTCTAGGGCAGCGGATTCGCGATTATTCGTGCTCGAATGGGACATTGTGATCCAATTGCACGTAGTTGAATTTCAAACAAGCCGTTTTGGGGCACGTTTTGTTCAAAGCTGTCTTAAAGCCCTCAATTTTCATTTGGTGACGAATACTAGGCCTTTGAATACCTTACAATCAGTAAAGGGGCCAAAATTAAAGGGGTGCACCCAAGTCTCCTTACGTACGGAAAAGCGAAAGCATTCCAAGTTCCATACCTAGTTATTCCTACGGTCACAACTTATTGTCTAGACATATTGCTGCGAAACATCAGCTCGTTATTGCTGACATTCTGTTTCGACGTCAGATGTTATTTTGGCGCCCACAACCTCTCGTCTAGAAATTTTATCGGATGCTAGCGTAACATAATCTGTATCATGACTATATCGATCACGTGACTAGTTATACCCGATCACGTTATTGGTCTATGACGTTATTAACTTGTACTTACTGTAACTTCCATTATCACTAACCATCAATCATTATCCCTTCCTGACGACGCCCTATGTTTACCGTAATTGGTTATCTAAATTTCAATTGAAGTGCGTTAAGAATCTTATCTATATTATCATGACTAACTAGTAATCCGTGAAAAACGATGCTATGACCTATCTCTTTATCGTTAATGCTCGTGTCAAATTCCTAATTATTGTTACCGTCGTTCTCATGATTGCTATCTGATGTGCACATCTTACATTCATGCATCCTGTCCACACCACCCATTAGCCAAGAAATTATTGATCACAATAAGTGCGCCATTACGAAGCTAAGAAGCAAACCGTGCCGCCGGTGCACGTCATGGCAAAAAACTTGGTGACGTTACTACTTCGCAATCACACAATTACCTCCCAACTGAGCAGGATGAAGAACATGTGAGATCACCCGCCAGCCAGTGACACCGCCGTGGTGGTGCAGTGGTTAAGGCACTCGACTACTGTGGCCAAGGATGTGGGATCGAACCCCGGCCTCGGCGGCAGCTTTTCGATGGAGGCGAAAAGCAAGGCGACCGTGTGATGTGCGATGTCAGTGCACGTTAAAGAACCCCAGGTGGTCGAAATTTCTGGAGTCCTCCACTACGGTGTCTCTCATAGCCTAAGCTGTTTTGGGACGGTACACCTCCCCAAACCAAACCAGACACTTTAAGCTGCGTAATGCAAGGGAACCTTACGATTATGTAAACCTGAAAATGAATATTCTCTAGCAGAAGAGGGGGGAAAGGGGGAGATGCGATTCTACGCCAGCAATGCACAGTTAACTATTCCATAACAAACCAAGAAAGCGTGTATCTTTCGAAACAGAAGGACGGCACGAAGTGGACAACACATGCACTTCTTCGCTCCGTTTTCTGTTTGCGAGTACTGCAAGCGTCGTCGCACGCCCCCCCCCCCCCCCCCCCGCCCTCCTTCCTAAGCAACCCTGACACTGCTGCTGCCATGAAATGATTGGGATCAAAGCGCAGCTTCAGTAGCACTTGGAAGCGAACGCAAGATGACACTGCGCGAGAACCTACCTCCGACGAGTGTTCCGTGATGCTGTAACCAAAGACGTGGAAAGCCACGGTGGCTCCTGCGACTAACACCACTGACACTGGAACTCTGGGACTCGCCCCGCTGGTGTCGCCCTGCATTCGTGCGCATATGTTCATTCATTAATTCTAGTACGCACGACTTCAGCATATATAAAAAATTAGAGGGGGCACTTTGGACCACTAAAGTGCAATGAGACGAAAGCCTTTTAGCGCGGTAGAAGCGCCTGAAGCGGATTTGATGCACACGACCTTTCTTTTTTTACATCGTGCCAACACTTTTTCCCCACGACTCATATCGCGCCGCCACCTACTCCCATGACGTCACGTTGTTGCTAGGATGCGCCATGACGTCAACGGCGGCGATCTCCATGAAAACGGCGTTGGCATGACTCTAGACAAAGATAAGATAACGTAAACTGGTTCATAGGAAAGGAAAAGCTATAGTATCTGTCACACACCTATGTGGACACTTGAACCGCAGAAATGGGCTCGGCATGGCTGTCAGGATGAGCTATAGTATGACAGGCTTTGCCGACAGACTGACAACGATGAGCCATTAAAGGCTTTCGCCTTAAAAACGAGGCAAGGCTATGACCAACTCAGTTAACAGGGCCCACAAGCAGGAACGGTATCGTGCGTGGAAATGAGCTTCGGTTGCTTTAGCGTGTTCGCATTATAGCAGCCTCATCGTAAAGAAATGACGACGTCCGGCGTAGTGTCAATTTGCCACCTCCCAGCCGTGGAATATGGAGAGAGGAAATTTCTCTCTCCACGTGTAAGGGAGAAGAGGCAGAAGCCTTAAGTTAGCTACCCCAGGAAGAGCCCAAAAATGAAAAAAAAAAAGATCGACTCAGCAAAGATAATAGTGAATGACTCGGACAAAATGAAAATGTCTTCGAATGACTGAAAAAGGAAAGCTATGACTGAGAATGACTATGAGTGGCTTAGCAAAAAAGAAGATGGCTCAGCTGTAACCCTCGTTACCTCATTCGGTATCTGTTTTAGTGTCTTGTTTCCTGAAACACGACAGATATTACTATTTTAAAGAGTTTGTTTTTAATTAAAGCTAACCGTGGTACTAGTAAATGAACTAGAAAGAGCGGGGCTAATTTTACTTCAACCTCTATGTACCTATACCGAACGGCGTTACAGAGGGGGCAATGAAACAAAAATAATAAATGGATGGGACGCAGGATTGAAGCACGGACAGCAACGGCCATAAGAAATACAGCCGCTTCTAATAATCAAGGTCGCTTAGTGAATTTCGTATTCCAGGTGCACCGATGTTATCCCACGCCAGCTTACTGTGAGGTAGTCACGGCAGAAGTATTTTGGGGGGGTTTATTTCGCTTGGTTTTCCATGGTTTAAGGTCTCGAAACGAATGAGCAAACAAATGCAGGGAAAATGAGAGGCTTCGCTGTGAGATAGCAAAGGATGGGAGCGAAGGGCCACTGACACAAAATGAAAGCACAGGGAATGTTTTATTATTATTATTATTATTATTATTATTATTCTTATTATTATTATTATTATTATTATTATTATTATTATTATTATTATTATTATTATTATTAGTGTGAAGTATAAATGAAATGTAGAGGTAAATGTTTACAGTGTAGAAGAAAAAAGAACACACGTCGACGGTGAGATCCGAACTCACGATCTCTGAATTTCGTGTCCGGGGCTCTATCCCCGAGCTATGGCGATGGCTGTTCTATCTTCCATTTTATTAGGCATGCATTCGTGTTGCGTGCTATCTATGCTTGAGAGTGTTCGCTAGCGCCACCCTCCTCCAGAGTAGCGGACGTGGACACGGGACGCGTTTTTTTTCTTCTAATTTCTCGTCAATAATTTCTGTTTAATTATAATTCACAATTACAAAAAATATATGCTTTCTTTTCTGTCAGTGGCTGTCGGCTCTTTTGCTATGCCAAGCGAATCAGGTTATTGATCGTTTTATATGCTCACTTTCAATGTGATAGTTGATGGTTACAGATAATGGTCAAAATGAGTCGTAAATTAGTTTTTTGTAAGAAAGTGTCTAAGTGTTTGATAGGAGAGCGTTAATGCCTCCCGTTTGGCCGTTCCCTTTGCGGTGTTAAAGGTACTACCATGTCTACTCTTAAGTGTCCTCTTATTCTTTTCCCGTTGAGCGCAACAGCTGGAGTCGGCATAGCATCGAGAAACCAACTTCCCTCCTGCGTTGTGCCTAGAAACTTACATCACGTATGGTTGTCATTAACGTGAATTAAGCATCGGCATATGTCTCAAAAGACTTCACTTCATACCGTAATTTGGCTTCACGTAAAAAAAAAATTTCTATAAATATAAGTCGGGATTATAAATGATTGGTCGCCAGTCAGGCAGACTAGGGCACGAAGGCACTATGTAAGACTTCGACATAAGTGGCGATTTGCAGGTATGTCGTGTTGTAACACATAAAGGGATATCCTACTAGCGTATGCTAATGAATATGCAGCTAATTAAAGAAGTTCTAATTACGGCATGCAGGAGTAATTAAGAGTGTAACAAATGCACGTTGACGTTTATCTTCGATGGGCGTGGCCTAGTGACGCCGTTATGAGGTGACACCGGCAATCTTACCAGAACACCATGCAAATGTGATGTACGCTGCCGCCTCATCAGATGGCGCACGAGCGGGATAAAGTTGCTCTACGGAACCTGCGTTCGCTTGGCATGCTTCTTCGTAGATTCAGCGTTCTGTGCTCGGAGGTGGCTTTCGTGGTATCAACTGCGCATCTTCGTTCGATTTCTAAGTGCGGAAGAGATCCAGAGGACCCAGAGGGGAGCTTAAGTTATCCCACCTCCCCCCTTTTTATGCAATGACACTTCAAATCACATCGCATAGACATGTGCACTGTAGATAAAGTAATAAAAAAGAGACGGGGGACCAGTCACTAACAGTTCGCAAGGTGTATGAGTGTGCCCGAGCCGGCATCTTAGTGAACATGCTAGCGGTTGTCTATCCCGTTGCTCCAGTATAGAACACACAGAAAGGACAACTTAAAATACTAATTCATAAAGCTTGTGCAGGAAATCCATTGGGACATCACCGTATATTGCTTGGGAGAATGACTGATAAATGCAAAGCAAAACAGCGCAAACTTCACAATGGACAGAGAAGGGCAGACGAGACACAGGCGCTGACTAACAACTGAAGGTTTATTGTTCTGACACCTCGGTATACATACAGCAAGCATCAAAAACAAGAACAACAACAAAGCCCGATAGACACTCATCTCAGCCAGACATCAAGCAGGAGCACCATGATCATCCAACTCCCGATAGGAAAAGCAACTCCTTATCTAGAAGGGCTATGGAGGGATGCTTACACAGCGGTCTTTTAGGTTTGCAATTTTTTCGGCCTCGATTATTTCTCGCGTGGTCTTGTCACCGCACCTGCGCAGCACGCTCGTGTTACGCAAATCAGGTGTGCATTTACAATCTCGGCGGTGCACACCCAGATGGCCCGAGATCCGCTCTGTCACATTGTAGTTGTGCTCCAATAATCTTTTATTAAGACATCTGCCGGTTTGGCCTATGTACGCATGGCCACAAGACAAAGGGATCGAATAAACGACGCCTTCCGCACACGAGACGAATCGGTCGCGATGGTTTGTGGTGCAGCCGATGTGTTTTCAACCCATCCCATTCACTCGCTTGCAAAGACTTGACAAGCGGTCCGGAGCCGAAAAAACAACATCTACTCCAACCCTTCTTCCTATCTTTCTCAAGTTATGTGAAATCCCGAGCGCGTAGGGAATGACTGCGATCTTCTTATCCCTGTCTCTACTGACTGTTTCTTTAGTTTTTAACATAGCCTCCGCTACTGAGGATAATAGCGCCGGTGGATAACCAGCCTGAACTAGTCGGCGCGTCTGGTTTAAAAAGCTATCTTCCAGCTTGTGGTTGCACGATTTCATGACTGAATTGTAGAAGCAAGAATTGATGATGCTGCGCTTAACCAACTTCGAGTGCGCTGAAGTAAATGGCAGAATGGGTTTTTTGGCGCGAGGCTCAAAGGCCCAGCACACATGATTGGGGTTGAAATATAGTCCTAGTTCTAAAAACCGTATGAATCCATTAGTAGGCAGTTCGTGCGTGACAATTAAAGGGCTCAGAATGCTTGAAAAACTACGAACAACATTGGCAGCTTCGGACGGGAAGGCGTCCTGTTCGCACTCTAGGAACACAAGATAATCGTCGACAAATCGAAAAATCTGCTTCACAGTGCTGCAATCAAAGAACCTGCGTAACGCCCGGTCTTGCATGGCTAAGTATAGATCACTGAGGACCGGTGCAATGGACGAGCCTATACAGATACCATTTGTTTGAATGAAAACCGAACCGTTCCATTCCGCGTAGGTCGATGTCAAATAAGTGGACAGTAGCTCGAGAAAGCAGTCAGTAGAAATGCTAGTCGCGTTCTGGAATTTTACAGCTCCATGCTGGTCAATGCAGTCCTTGATGCAATTGATCAAGTCGTCATGAGGTATGGCATAGTATAGGTCTTTTATATCAATGGAAAAACCTAACAACGCTCTTTCGGAGTTTCCTTTTAAAAACGTCACCACAGGTTCTGCATTCTTTACCAAAAAAGGGTCGTCAATAGTTAGTAGCTTAAGTTGCCTTTGTAAGAATGATGCAACAGATTTTTGCCAAGTCCCAGCTTCAGAAACAATGACACGGAATGGATGATCGACCTTATGGGTTTTAACCGAGAAAAACATTTCTAAGCACAAATACTTGTTGCTGTTCACTGCACTACATACCTTCTCGAGATTCAGGCGTTTACACAGTTTCATGGCCCTGCTTTTTACCTTCTTCAAGGACACGTTGCTGCATACATCAAAGGACGAACCTATGGCTTCAAGGGCTTTAGCCATGTAGTCGCCTTTCGGTAAAACTGCGAAACTGCGTCGTTTATTCGATCCCTTTGTCTTGTGGCCATGCGTACATAGGCCAAACCGGCAGATGTCTTAATAAAAGATTATTGGAGCACAACTACAATGTGACAGAGCGGATCTCAGGCCATCTGGGTGTGCACTGCCGAGATTGTAAATGCACACCTGATTTGCGTAACACGAGCGTGCTGCGCAGGTGCGGTGACAAGACCACGCGAGAAATAATCGAGGCCGAAAAAATTGCAAACCTAAAAGACAGCTGTGTAAGCATTCCCTCCATAGCCCTTCTAGATAAGGAGTTGCTTTTCCTATCGGGAGTTGGATGATCATGGTGCTCCTGCTTGATGTCTGGCTTAGATGAGTGTCTATCAGGCTTTGTTGTTGTTCTTGTTTTTGATGCTTGCTGTATATATACCGAGGTGTCAGAACAATAAACCTTCAGTTGTTAGTCAGCGCCTGTGTCTCGTCTGCCCTTCTCTGTCCATTGTGAAGTTTGCGCTGTTTTGCTCTGTGATGAACCAACTAGCTCGAGATGTTTTCTTCATGATAAATGCAACCCTTGTATTTATAAGTTTATAAAAAGTTTTATGAGCTTATATTTTATAAAAAAGATAAGTTTTCTGCCAGAGTATACTGTCATTACAGTGCGGTGATCTACTTTTATAAGCTGAGTCTACTTGTGTTCTGCCCTCTGTAAGTGCATGCAAAACAGTGATTACACTGCGAATGGCTCACATCTTATGTAGAAATTTTCGGTGGGAAAACCACACGAAACTATTTTGTCGCGGACAAAGAGCATTTATTAACTACGCCGTAGACCCATGCTAAAAGATACACGTCGACCTCTTCAAAATATTTGACATTTATTTAAAACCTTAATCGCTTCTGCTATTTACGCTAAATGTCATCGCACTTGCAATTAACTTTAAAATACCAGTCGAAGTTCTCCCTTCTTTTCAGCTAGCCTTTTAATCAAGAAGACCAACCTTGTTCGCGTGCCAGAGCAGAAGCCAATCCGTTATATAGCCGGCTATGATGCCACCCAGGAATCCGCCGCATTCGATACAGCTCATGAAGGCGTTGGCTGCGGGAGCGGAAAAGGACGTCTGTTTATTAAGTTATTTCACAATACAGCAGATCAAAATGTAATCGGCTCAGGCAGAAAAGTCATGAACCCACAAGCGAAGTACCGTACATGCAAACAAGCTATAGCGTTGTATATATACTCTCAAGAAAAACGTCTTGCAGACGAAGAGATAACAGAAAGTAAAACATCACGGAAGAATTAACAAGGTAATTAGTGCCAAAGCATAACCCGCAAACCATAAATCTGGCTAACATGTACCGTCTTTGTCAAAAGTGTAGAGCCCAGGGAGGCTGCTTTTGAGCCATGCAGTCACTCAGAGATATTGATAGTGTTAATGAATAATAATAATTACTAATATAATTATCACAAAAGGACTAAAAATGACTACGAAACGACCAATATGACAAACGACGACTTGTAATGACAGCAACTAACTGAAAATGAGTAAATATGCTTAGCTATGAGTGGTAATGACTACAATTACTAGACATGACTCAACAAGAGTCCGGACTATCAGTATCTCAAATGATGACTTGTATGGCCGCAGCTGACTGGAAATGAGTAAATATGCTTAGCTATGAGTGGTAATGGCTACCAACGACTAGGCATGACTCAGCCTGGCTTATCGTGACTACGAAACGACCAATTACTATGTCAAACCACGACTTGAAATGACCACAACTGACTAGAGAGGAAGGGTAGGCTTTTGCCGTTCTCCTCTTAATAGACATCTAAAAGACCCTCTATTTTTTACACAAGCAGCTCGATAGACAATAAACAATAGCTGAAGGTTTCGTGGAGGTACTTAACTTCCGATCTGGCTCCCTCGGCCATGCACTGAAATATGTCAGTGAAAGCTTAGTAGTAACGGAACAATTAAGATCGATAGATATGGTGTGGCATACGCATTGATATAATTGTTATGAAAGCGTGTACAAGCAGAAAGCGAGCATCAGCATCAAAACATATACTCTGGCGCTAAAACGGTGTTTCATTTCGTAATGCGATGTATACCTGATTGATTTTCATCATCGCGATAATCGCTTTTTATGGTTTTCCGGCAACAGTCAAGTCATACTTTCCCGATGACGCAATATGTCTGAACCAACTGGACTTTGAAGCAGCGCGGCAACAAAGCAACACTGAAAAAACACCGCTATATTTCTTCAAGTCTCTCCGCATCATGCATGTGTTCTATAGGTGGATACAACAAAGTCTGCAACAGACACGCACAGTTCCTCCACGACAAAACTGTAGTCCGCTGCTAAACTTTTCTTCCACATCACAGGCTTTTGATGTTTTTATCTTGTTTGTAATGGTCAAATTTAAAACACTGATTTCGTTGACTTCTGAGTGGAGTAATGCACACGCCGCGTGCCTGGTCCATAGTTTGCAACTGCTGTATTTTTTTTTATTAGCGGCAT
This sequence comes from Amblyomma maculatum, assembly GCF_055883805.1. Classification (NCBI taxonomy): domain Eukaryota; kingdom Metazoa; phylum Arthropoda; class Arachnida; order Ixodida; family Ixodidae; genus Amblyomma; species Amblyomma maculatum. The sequence goes on from NC_139351.1 coordinate 95,733,744, forward strand.
AACTATTGCACGTCGCGTGGCGAAGAACATCGTTTCATGCAGTTACCACTTGACTCTGCTTTGCTGAGAAGGATACTCCTTGCAATTACTGCAGATTGAACCGCAAATAGATGCAGAGGCAATGGTTAAACACAGCTCAAGACCGAAGCAACAATTGTAGTTCCTAGAATGCCATCTAAAGGTGTCGACCGATTGTCATGACGCCAAGGTCAACCGCTTTGCCACTACTAGCGCTCCGAGTGGCTGGCAGGCTGTCACCGTGAAAGCCACGCGAAGACGACGACAAACAAGGACACCACTATAGCGCGCATTGCGACTGAGAGTGACGTCATGCCACCAGGATCTTGAAGGCCTCATTGGAGGAACACCTGTCGTTTCTTTCTTGAGTTGCATCCGACCTATATTTATCCAAAACTGGAGATTCCACATTGCTGTCTGTGCTGCTGTCCTCTGCTTAATACACTGAAATACTGTCCAGGAAGAAGAACTTCTTCAAAGTTTATAGTATTTTTATACGTTACTAGCCCTGCGATCGTTTCTAGTGCGCGTGGCTGCGGACAGCACCAAGAGACAGTTTCAAATGACCCGCGTACCGGCGAACTGCGACTGCTTGAGGTCCTGTATCAGGTACAACTGACCCCAGTCGACTGCTCCCGTGCGTGCGAAGAACATAGTCAGGTACGCGGCCGACAGGAGCCAGATGAAGGGACTATTCAGCAAGTGCACGGTTCTCGCCTCCTCCTCTTGTTCTTCTGGGCTCCCTAGCGGTGACTCTGACGTAGGGAGAGAGGGTGTTCGGGAGAAATTAAACATTTAAGGAGAGTTACTAAGAACTCTTTTACTTTGCAATGATGCTGCGAGACTGCGACCCTAATCATTATCATCATCATTGTAATGATCCTACAGGTTGTGGCATTATAAAAAGGGCAGGAGAAGGCACTGTAACTAATGCCGACGGTCAATATAAAACGAACAAGTTACTAGAAATTTTATAACTACAAACAAAAGAAAAAAATGAAAAATTACAGATCAAAAGCATACAGATTCGAGGCATCCACAATACGTATACGCGAAATATTAGCAGGGTGTCTAATGAAACGAGAGCAGAATAAACGTGGTAAACGCAGTAACGATTAACCATGTCGAGTCCTTAGCGTTTCCGGTCAAAGCTTTATAGCGGGTAGGTCTATGATTGGGCTGGGACAGGTAGGTCACCGTCGTTTGCGGCGGGGGCTAGCCTGTCCGAATTTTTATCTGTTGTAGGCCGTCATTGCACAAGCCACCGCTTCGGTGTTGGACGACGGCTGCTGTTGCGACGCGCGTCTTTCTCTCCCTCTTTTCTATTTCTTCTCTATTTTCTCTTCTGTCTGCACGAGGCAGCGAGGGTGGCTCAGCTACAGAGCCAGTAGCAGGCCCGTGCATTTTCTTTTCCTTCTTCCTGCAGCCACAACAACAACAACAACAACAAGAAAACGATGAATGATTGCTGTCGCTAATATTATTTGCTATCAAATCGTACACTCGTCACACACTGCCCGAAATTAACTTTTGGAACAACGTTCGAATGCTTTGTCAGGGAAAAGAAGAGGAGGAGGAATAACTTTATTTTCGGTTGAAGCATTTTAAGTGTGCGGTATCCAACCACGTCAAGTGGCCAAGAGGCCTTGGCCTTTGGCCACTTCCAGGGCTTGTTTGCTAGCCCGGACTTCATCGTCTGGCTCCGGTTGCCGGGCATGCCGCATTTTTTTTTCGTTTAGCAGTGCGAACGAGCGAACACGCATACAACAACAATATATAGAAGATCCTAATGTTAAGTCGCTATATTCATCACAAATTGCGATGCACTGGCAACTTGTTTCACCTTTCGCAGGATGCGAGCCGGCTTCCGGACGATTCAGACTGCGCTGTGGGCTCTCACTGACGATCAGACCAACATCGGCCGGCTTGTTGACGATCGTGAACAAAGATAGGCAGCCCATGATCGCGCATAGTAAACCTGCAAAACAGAGTACAAAAGTGGCTGGTAAGAATTAAGCATAAATCCACACTGGTCTCTGTATGCAGTCTACGAAAGTTTCCATTCCCAGCGGCGCATTAGTGAATGATCTTTGGGAGCGCCTTCTTTAGCTACAAAGTATGCACTGTTTCGAAAGTCCAAAGGCATTGAATACCACAATTAGCAGGGCACGCCAAATCGCTCCAACTTCAAGCCAGAATACATCGCTTTGTAGTTTGTGTCACTTCAGCAGTTTGACACACGTTTTGCCTAAAGGAAGGACCATACCAAAGTTGGTAAAGTGAAAAGTTGTATTTTTTACGCCATTGATGTCTCTGTACCATACCACTTTCCAAATGAAAAACAAATTTTTTCGCGCTTGTTGAAAACGACCCCTTAGATGCGAAATTCACTACGAAGTCATCTTCATGTCATGAACATCAATCTTCAGCCGCTTTATTTACATATCATATCAACGTTTACCCCGCCGGGGTGGCGCAGTGGTTACGGCGCTCGAGTACTGTTCCCAAGGACGCGGGATCGAATCCCGGCCTCGACGGCAGCTTTTCGGGGGAGGAGAAAAGCAAGGCGCCCATGTGCTGTGTGATGTCAGTGCACGTTAAAGAACCTCAGGTGGTCGAAATTTCCGGAGTCCTCCACTACGGCGTCTCCATAGCCTGAGTTGCTTTGGGACGTTAAACCCTACAAACCAGACCAAACCTCATATCAACGTTTGGTTTCCAGGTGCTTGCGTTGACGAAGTGTTCATTACAGCTCTTAAAATGTAAGGTTTGGTTTGGTTTGCGGGGTTTAACATCCAGAGCGACTCAGGCTATGAGAGACGCCGTAGTGGAGGACTCCGGAAATTTCGACCACCTGGAGTTCTTTAACGTGCACATAATACGACGAACATGGCGCCACTATTGTACTTGTCTCCTTGGCGCCGCAAAGATTAATAGGACACTTATTCTGACCCCGAGATGAGAATATAACGTTCTTTCCCCATTTCCCCCCGAAACCAGCCTTTGTGCCGTCCCCTAAAAATAAAGGACTTTCAATCAAACAGTAAGTTTACTAATAGTTGAATGGTTAAATATTCGTAACTACCAGTTAAATGCTTACCAATATAATTTCAAAATGCGTTTGCAGCCTGTGCCCTTTAAAATGATATGTGCAAGAGTTTCCGAATTATTCTAGACCTGAGGGATTTTATTAAAGTACACTTTGTCTTGCCTCTGGCAGAGGCAATTTGTCGGTAAACAGGAAATGACTTCGAAATGTACACAGTGCTGGTTTTCCGGCTTTTTTTAAGCTAAAGAATTATGAGACACAACGGAGCTTTATGATTCCGACTGTCTTCAATACAATAGTGGTTCATTGGTCGTGGCCTGAATGCTTCCTTTCCTTTGAGTAAAACTGCACAAATATCGTGTTTCTGATGAGATAAATAAAAAAACATCTGCCGCATTCTCTTAATTACACGTATTTTAACCCATCTCCTGCAGTTCTACACTTTTTAGGCGCGGTGGCGAATCACGGTAGCGGATCGCGGATCACAATAAGCTAAAACTCTTTATTATCAACTAAATGCACTGTCATTATCATTGCTAATGACATCATTGCCATTATCCCTAACTGCAGCGTCATTGTCATCACTACTACTCTTCTCACAGTAGAAAAGGAGAATTACGATGTGTTTCACGATCCAGGGCGTGGCGCAGTTGGTTAAAACTCTAGGCTGGGGATCCGAGGGGCGGAGGTTCGATTCCCCGTGGAGACCGGATTTTTATTTTTCTGATGGCGTTAGTTTTAATTGTGGGTGATTATGTCATTTAATTTACAGCTATAATGTGACGAATGAACGAACGACGACAGTATGAGCCATTAAAGGTTCATCTGAAGCCAGCAGTCAGGGTGGTGCCTGTTCAGATGGGCCTTCAGCTGTGATAGGTTGAAAGGCACGTAACGTGCTGACAGGCAGCGCTGCACGTGCATGCTGTTACCCGTGGCAGTGATGCTCGCTCGCCAGCTGTAGGACAGCATCAGGTACGACGACAGGAATGGAGCTATGCTCAAGGAAATGTTCGATGAAGCCGAGAGCACTCCATACAGTGTCCCAAATTGGGCTTGTCGAAACCACTGTAAGAAAGAAGAGTGACAGAAAATTAAGGTACCTTGTACTCATCGGTGAAACCTTACAGTTAACCAATATTTCGGTGTAAATTGCCTTGCACGGGATGTCATACGGACGACGCTTGTTGCGATAAGCACAGTACATAAATTCACAGCCATTCACGGTGGTATATATTGCTCTATCGAAGAGCACTATCATCATCATCATCATCAGCCTGACTATCCACTGCAGGGCGAAGGTCTTTCCCATATTTCTCCAATTAACCCGATTCTGTGCTAGCTGCATCCACTTGACCCCTGCAAAGTTCTTAACCTCATCCGCCCACCTAACTTTCTGCCGCCCCCTGCTACGCTTTCCTTCCCTTGGAGTCCAGTTTGTTACCTTAAGCAACCATCGGTTATCCTCTCTTTGCACTACATGTCCTGCCCATGCCCATTTCTTCTTAATTTCCATAGAATGTCAGTAACTTGAGTTATTTCTCTGACCCACTCAGAGCCCTATTCGCTACTGCATATCACTGCTCGGCTAGCGGCTCATAATGATGATGATGATGATGATGAGCGGAAATTACGAGCTGTTTTCAGCTCGTAACTGGGGCGGGGAATATATGTTATCCGTAGAACATGTAGACGAGCAGACCCCAAGGAAAGCGAAACACGGCCAGGAACTGTGGAATATCTTGTGGACCAGTGAAATTGGCAAGTTTGTATGGAGATGCAACTACAGCTCATCTCAAGATAATAATGATAATAATAATAATAATAATAATATTATTATTATTATTATTATTATTATTATTATTATTATTATTATTATTATTATTATTATTATTATTATTATTATTATTATTATTATTATTATTATTATTATTATTATAAATGATAGTGCAAACTAAAACATCCAAAGACCACTGAGAGGACTATTTACGGTCTTAACAATTGACTGCTGATGGTTTTGCTGACCTGCTGCAGAACCTTGATGAGAGCGGGCCATCCGCAGCCCTGCGAACATCCGTTGAGGAACCATAACCCAGCTAGCGGGTAGGCCGACACGGACGATGCGGCGAGCACGAAGGTGAAGCCGGCGGAGAGCAACAGACCGGCGGCGAACATGAGCCGGGAACTGACGCTGTCTGAGAGCACGCCACACAGGAACTTGCTGCCGGCATAAGCCAGGTTCTGGCTGCTCAGGATCATGCCTGCGTGTGATTGCGATAGCTCGGGAATGTGAACCATTGGGCAACAATACGCTCACATTGTGGAAGTTATACAATCACCAAAGCGCCGATCTGTAATCGTGAGAGTCAGTCAGTTTACAGAGTTGTAACGAAACAGTGAAATATCACGAACGATGGGCGCATTAAAAAATGTTATGGTCCAGTAATATGGAGGTGAAGCAAGAATCATAAGAAGATTGACTTAATTCGAGACATATGCACAGGTACTACAGCTACGTATCGCGGCATAGGCTGGCTTCAAAGTGCTGCTTTTCAGCTATCTGTGGGAAAAAAGGCGAATAGCTGTCTATATATAGAGGAGCCAAATAAAAATAGCCTTCATTACCCTGCAATTTGTCCGTACATAGTCGGTGAGTAGTCCGTATATGCGCTGTCGAGCAGCAATTAATGCGCACATATATTAAATGGTAGCTTATACAGCTCGTTCGAGCAAAGAGCCCATTCCATTTAAGATAATTTCTAAGGACAGAGCTGAAGGTCTAATAAGGCTTGAAACTTACATCTAACCGAATGTGCAGCATCTATCACACTTTCTCCGTGAACACCTAAACCACACTGTAAAGGTAATTTCCAAGCCTGATTTGACCTTCAACGCTGCGTTCTAGAAATAGAAAATGACCTCTAACGAATTGATTTATATAGGAAAGAAAGGCGCGGCAGCTGACTTCAAGGACACTTGCACCGCGCTGTAGAGGTCATTTTCAAGCGTTATTTGACCTTCAGCTCTGCATGCGACAACTGGGGCTTTGATCCAAGTACCTGGGTTCGATCCCGACCGCCGGCGGCTGCGTTTCGATGGAGGCGAACCAGACAGGCGTCGTGCGCTGTGCGATTCAGTGCACGTTGTTGTTGCGATTATAGGAAGAAAAAGAAAATGCAGGGGCTGCTACTGGCTCTGTAGCTGAGCCACCTCCACTGCTTAGAGAAGGTGGTGGAGCCACCATTGCGGTAGTGGACGATGGCTGTTGCGACGCGCGTCTTTTCTCCCTCTTCTTTTCCTTTCTTCTCTATTTTCTCTTCTGTCCGCACGAGGCAGCGGAGGTGGCTCAGTTACAGAGCGAGTAGCAAGCCCGTGCATTTTAATTCCCATCTTCCTTCAGTCGCAACAACAAACAACAACATCGAACAGCACACGGATGCCTCTTCGTTTGCCTGAATTTCACTCTCACCTTCCTCCATAATGGCGGCGTGGTTGAGATCTACTAAAAGTATGGCAAGTACTGCATCTTTCCTTGCCTATAAACCAATTTAATGAATTTATTTTTAAGCTCTACCTTATACAGCTTGTTTGGTAAAAAAATGCTGTTGGCACCGAGTGTCGGAAATAATCGGGGGTTGCGTAAAAAATCATATCGTTAGCGTAAGTAGGACGAAGGGGGGGATGGGGAGGTAGGGGGATTCTCTGCTGGACAATAAAAGTTTATTCTCTCGCACGCATTATCGTGGTAATTTCTGGTTCTAGCGATTGGTGATTGATTGGTTTATTAATGAAATTATTGTGAATAATTTATGAGTTAGAGATGAAGAAAATGGAAAAAAAAAGGGTTCAGAGGCTTCCGAATGGAAACGAATTCTTGATCATGCTAATTAAAAAATTTAGTCTATAATTGATAAATTAATAATGAAATAATTGAGAAAATAAAAAAACGCATTCAAATGCTCAGAAGGATTGCCAATGTCTACTGATGAAAATAAAGATAAAAGGAAGAAAAGAAAATACCAAAGAAACAAAAGGAAAAACATCGTCTGTGACGGCTTTTTTCTTTACTCTGCACCTTTATTAAATATTTTATTTCTATTTCATTAACCCATCTACAAAGCAGCGGCTCCGCTGGACGTCAAGTTAGTGAGCGGACAACTGTTGGTGTTAGACCCTTCTGAAGTTGTATTTATTGCTACTGCAGTGATTGTGATAAAAATGAAAACAATCCAGCAATTTAAGCTGCTAATATTTTCTTCATGGAAACCGAATTAGTTTGCAATTTTGTATGTAGAGGACGGTCGGCTGATCCTTGTCAAATAAATTATTAGCGTCCAATTGTATTTACTTGTCGGAACCTCCAAAGTTCCACACTTCAAATTGGATGATCTAGTTGGAAAGGTAAAACAAAGTGAACTGCTCAGCTGGGAGTAGGTAAGCCCATTAAGATATCGATTTGTGCAGTTGAGTGCAATTATTCCACTTAGATCAAAATGAAATAATAGTTATTTTTTCTTGGTTAAACACATTGCAATTGTAAGATTTATTCCTTAAAAAATTAGGGCAGGAGCAATGTTGTAGTAAAAATTCTGCTTCGGCAAGGAGACAGAAAATCCTCCCTCTTTCTTTATAATAATTTTTAAACTAATCATGCAGGCGCATAAATTGGATATGCCGGGAGGATTAAGCCGCACGATTTCAATGAAACCAGCTTCCAAATTTTGGTTAAATGAGATTCACCATGTATAGTTCAAGTCTTCTGCATAATTGGAAGCTTTGATAATCAAGCAATGGCTTCTCACAAACACACTTAAGAGTTTGCTTGGCATGTTTGTAGATACGCCTGCTTTTCAAAGGACCATCTGAACGATATGAACCAAAAATATGATCACAAGAGGCAGAATGTTCCTACAATTTCGTGATTCTAAATACTGTTTCAGGCTTTTGCCGTAGTGTTCATTAAGCGATTGCCAAAAATATTGCATCAAGCGACTGAAATTTATTACGTTGTTTGAAGTAATCGGAAAGGAAGATATGTAGTACCGGCTTCATCTCTGCGCAGTCCGTCGGTGAGCAGTGCGGGCAGTACAAACGCGACGCTTTTGCGATTATAGCCATAGAAGGCGTAACCAAAGAACAAGGTTGTGAATATCATCTTCTGGTATCCCTTTACCTCCATTCTGCCATTCGCAATGTTCTTAGTAACTGTCCCAGTACTCCCGGCAATAAAGAGGGACAAAATACTTGCTCGGTGAGCTCGTCTTCCTGCTTCTTCTTCTTCTTCTTCTTCTTCTTCCTTGGTAAATGGCATATACTCACAATGGGGGATTGGTCAGGGCTCAGTGTGGACAGCCAAATGTGCTGCAGATACTGGATTAGTGTACTAAATCACCCAAGTAGCCAACGTTAACATTGCAGGTAGCACCAAATATTAAAATAATGTTATAAAAGTGTTATGTAAGTTCCGTGAATAGTGTCTAGTGTTTTGTGATGTAAAATAACATTAGTAGAACATTCAGAAGGAATGTTATACTTTTGTTGACTTATGAATGTTTTCTGTAATGTTATATAAAGTTTATTTTGTATTTTGAACATTATTTCAATCTTGCAAAGAAAGACTGTTTTAATATAATCGTTAAAATAATGTTTCATTCATAATTATAAAGCAGCATAGTACATATATTTCAAGCCTTTGTAGTTCCAGCACGTTTGAACTTTTTCATTTATTAGTCATGTTTATTAAATAATACTCTTTTATATATAAATCTTTGAAACGATGCCTGCCACAGAGTGAACGCATAGCCCTATTATTTTCTTAGGAAGCTTTGCTCATTATCCATTCGCCACTATCCCTCGTGGGACACACCTTGGCGATGTATATGAAAACTTGACTCTACCTATTTGTTCAGAGATGAGTGTAGTAGTTGGGCTGTGGAGACGTGCTGTATTGTGGTCTTTGCAAATTATGCAAGTTGTGTGCCATTACAAATCGTGGACCTACATGCTCGTGCAAGGTTGCTTTTTTTCATTTTCAAGAATGTTACATTTATGTTGCATACACGTTAGATTTATGTTGATAATTGCTTCCTGAAATATTATACTAGCCTTTATATGTAACATTGCTAAAACATAAAAAAAAAAAGGACATCACCAAGACCAAAATTACAATTGGCGGAAACAAAAATGACACATTGCTGTTATGTTTCGGTGCAACTATCGACTAAACAAAAAACTTAGGATTTAATATCATAGAATGGAATGAAAGCAAAAAATGTATGCTGAGCTAAGTTTTTTTAAGTTTCTAAATTTGGAATACAAATAGCAAGAAAACCTATCCGTAGCTGTGATGCGGTTATGTAAATATTGGCTAATTTGATGCAATAAAAAATTCTCTTGCACTCGCACCGTAGGAGCTTCCTGCTGCACATACGCTGCGCCACTTACCGCTCGCTCTTGAAGTTGCATGACGATGATGGTGAAATCAGCGAAGAATATAATAGCTATAAAGATGCTATGATGTGGTTTTGCTCGAACTCAGATGAAATTAAATATTTTGCCGGCCATCGCACATTATGCAATCCAAATTTCTGAATGGTACACGGGTAGATATGTCAAATAGGAGGACGAAGACGTGAATGCTCATTCACTAGTCTTCTAGTCACTGTGGCTGAGAACAACGGCTAGAGAGAACAACGTTCAGCAGCTCGTCTGGAAACCGCCAAAGTTCGTCGGACTTTCCGCATTACGATGTTTGTTGTCAGTCGACCGTCATAAACCGAGATAACTCGGCTCAAGTTTCCGTTTGGCGCACAACCGTAGAGACTGTGACAATATTTCGTGGCGCACGCGCCCAGCAGCAGACGACGCGAGAATGAATGCGGCCGGCTCGAGAGCAGACGACGCACACGTTACACGCCAGCGTCTTCCGCTAGGGGACTGACCGTAGAGCGCGCCGTCAGGTGCCGGTGCCGGCGTCAACAACCGTCAACGGCAAGCAGGGGTGCCGGCTCGGCAAGGCGTCGATCGCACATGTGATCGCCGCGCGCCGGCTCTCTGACGTGCTGATGCCCTAGGTTACGAAACGTTTCAAGACCTGCGGAAGAAGTCCGGAGGACGCCAAGGACGCGTCGACACCACCAACGCAACTTCGCGATCGCCGGCCGCTGCGCAAACATGGACCTCAAGAGCTACCAGTTCTCCATCTTCGCGACCATGTTTTTTGGTTACGCATTCTACGCGTATAACCGAAAGTGCGTCTCCTTCGCGCTTCCCGAGTTGATGGAAGAGGGCTTGACGAAAGAACAAGCGGGTAAGTTCACCACCACCCCATGCGCGTGGGCTGCCACCGCTGTTGTGGCCGATTGGTCCACTCGCTGTTCACGTGCTCCGACGACAGTGCGCGACAGTTTGAGAACAGCTTCGTTTTGCACGGAGCAATGATATCCGCCTTACGACACGATTGCTGATTTCTATGTTGTTTTTGTTTGAGCTTTTTGCTTCCCGTCAAGCATGCAGGTGGGTTTTGGCATATACCGTGTTTATGACGCGATGGCAAAGGCCTTATTGAATAATGCATGTCCTGAATCGGACGCTCTGCAAAACATCTGCGGTATCCGCGGCCAGACAATGCGCCCGTGATCCTGCCCGGGCTGAAATGTGACTCCCAGTTCGATCGTATAACAACCAAAGGCATTCAACGGGAGCACTTGCACGGAATATATCGTCGTCCTACGATTGCGCATAATGCATAGCCTTCCGTTGTCCCTTTTATTTAGCACGCTTGACAAGGAAGGATAGCTGCACTGGCGTAGCCGATAGGGAAAGCCCACCACTTGTGAAATCTTTTTTCGCGATTCAGGTCTGATGAGCTGAGTTTCCACATCCAGGGTGGAAATTTTTGACTTATGGCTTGTAGATATTTTGACAGTGTCGTAAGTTACACAGCAGTGCACAAAGATGCTAGTACAGTCTGGAAAGTGGCGGCCGGACGACGCCTCTAGCCCAAATACCACTAGAGCATGTGAAAGCTTCCCATCCTAACACGAGTGACAAAGTGCCGTCTTCTGCGTCTTTCCTCCTGGCCCAGTTCCACATCTTTTTGCCACAGATAATATGGTGGCGTTTTGACCATGTCCTCGAAGGGGAGCCCTCTGGGCAGAGGTTTGATAAGTGTCTCCCACACTTTCTCCTTCATTCTTTCTTCTCCGACCTGATGTTGAGAGCTTCCTGCTTGATGAGGTCTAGCTGTTATCACTTCACAGCAGCTTGGGAGATAAGGGTGCCCTGTCTGCCATAGTCGCCCCACAAGTGGTGCGTTCCATTTCTTCTTGTCTGGACTCCTTTACACCTTTATGGCTGCTGCTCAGGCCACTGTCTTCTCAGCTTATTTCAGCAGCCCGCCGTTGTGCCTTGTCAGTGCACTGCTGATGAAGCAGCTGGTTTTTAATCATCACTACCATAGTGTCCGAGTATAGTTAGTGTGTACTGGTTCTTGCTTTTTGGAGATTTCTGAATTTGGCCAAGTTGAAAGAAACTTTGAGAATGCCAGCACAAGGTCACTTATGTGTCTTACAGCTTAGCCCACCTAGTACTAGAGCCCTCCGTTTATGTGCAAAACTGGATGCCACTCAACTCGACCTTTGCTTCATGAACTAAATTTATGAGGGTTATTCGATAAGGAATGCTATATACATCATTATTTTGCTCTAAACAATATTGTTTTATTGTGAATTTAAGCATGCCATATTTTCCTGCTATTGTTTCGCTACAATACCTTATTTTTCAGGCAGCGCTTTTTTAGCATAATCTGCTTTCAAGTCTATGTCCATATTTTGCCTGATTAAAGGAGCCTATATGCCTTTATATGACTGCTTTGCTTCCTGGTGTCTCTGCCAACATTTTACTTCGCCAACAATTTCTTCATCACTACTATAGTGTTTCACTGCAGTTGAGCCTTCAGTTGGCCAAAGATGCAGAAGTCAGAAAGTGGGATAAGCGGGCTATAGGCCAGATGAGGAAATTGTCCATGGATGTTTCGTGATCTCTCAGATGTGCATATTTGTGTTGTCATGGAGAAGGAAAATTTCATTCACATTTTCGTGTCAACAAGCAGGCATCAATTGCTTTTTCAATTTCTGAAATGTCCAACAGTAGGCTTCGCAGTTGATCACTTCATCACGAGAGATTATGTTTCTAAGGATAGTCCCTTCACATTCCTAGAATACTCTAGCCATTACATTGCTAATGGGCGGTGATGTTTTTAATTCCTTGTTCCAAGGAAAGGTTGTGTCCTACCACATCATTGATTGTCGTTTTGTTCTGATGTTGTAGTTATCAACTAATGTTTCATCACTTGTGGCAGTTTTCTGACAAAAACATTGCCACCATCAGCCTTGTAACGAGCAAGTAATTAGGCACACAGATCCTCTGTGTGGATATGGTCCTCTGTTAGTTTTCAAGGAACCCAGCAGGCAGAAACCTTTGAATAACCTAACTATTTGACAATTGTGGAAGCCCTACTAACGCAGATATCAATTTGCCTAGAAAGTTGTTCAATTGGGATTTGTCAGTTATGTACTTTGGATAAGAGTGACTGCACGCTGCAAGGTTATGGGTATCAAAACTGTGGGCCACCAGCCGACACAAGGGAAACCAGACAAAATTTCTTTCCCTTGTTCTAATGATAACAACTGTCTTACCCAATGACTCACTGTGCTTTTATCCATTGCCAGGCCTCCATAGACATTCCCTAAGTTCCCGTGAATATATGATGGCGCCATTTCCTGCCAAAATAAATTCCATCACAGATCTCTGTTCGCAGTATCCCTGAACTGTAGACGCCATTTCAAAAGCTTGTTGCGTAGCTGTCATTTTTTGGTAATCAATATAAAATCATTAAGTACCAAAAAAGGAAAGGCTTTTGTATGGAAGCCGCAACATCAATATTTTTGACCCAAACCTTTGGTTGGCATTTTCCTTTCTTGGTACTAATGAGGACCTTGCTACCCAACCAGACGAGATTTCATCCTTAGACTTCTTCAATATCATCATCATTAATAGACCGAAAAAGGCTTAAGAATATCTCACGCAAAATAGAGAGCTTTAAACCAAAATTGGTTGAGGAAGAAAATATGTTGCATTACTTATGAAGTGCTCCATCGTAGTAAGAGGGGATGAGCTTGATATGTATCCAGGAAAGCACATTCAGTAAATTATAGCTTGAAACTGCAAACAACTCGGTGTACTGTACAGAAACTGGCAGGCGCCTCGAAGCTGCTCTGATGCAGTATTTGCAGTTAATTGTATGTGGGTGCTATCTATGTTAGCATGAGTTCTAAAAGTACCTGCCAGAACATAAGTACTAGCATGTTGTCCACGTTTTGCCAACATATACCCATGCTGACGCAACACTTTGCATTTCATGAGGTAGCTGTTACGTTGGAAGAATGTTTTTGTAGTGTACATGCAATCATGTGCCAATCTAGCATAGATGTAAATGTGGTGTGTGGAGGTGCTAATGTCTTTAAAAAAAAAAAAGAACACAAATAAATGAAAAAAATATCGGATTTGAGAAACAGTTTATGAAGTATAGATTATTTATGAAAATAATAACACATAAATAGAGCCCACAATATCCTGAGGCACAACAGGGGCAAATAACAACAATAATAAAAAAATTATACAGGTCAGAAATTATCTGTAAAATTCTTAATTATGGAATGTTTTCTTTTTCAAAAAGCTGATTTGAACTTGCTTTTCAGCTCAAAGAATAGGGCTTGAATTTAAATTGTAAATTCTCGAATAATGGCTAATATCAGAAAACAAACAGCCCTGTATATGCAGCAATAGGCTTTAAGATATGCCTGTCATTAAAAAATTCGTTATTACGATGAATGACTTGGGTCTAATAATATACCCTGAGGTAGCAGAATATGTCTACGAATTTCCCATCCTGCGAGATACTGTCGGTATGACTATATAGTTGAGCCTCTGACCTTCTGCTGAGCTGTAAACTGTTTTAACAGCCTTGCCACAACATCTGTTCTGCAGTACTTCATTGCAGTACACCGACCTCAGAGACATTGAAGCACACTGAGAGAAGCCACGCATTATTTTCTGCCTGTTTCAAAAACAAAGCATTTCTCTCACAACATCTTCTTTCATATGCCAAAGTTATGATACACATGAATGACCATTCTTGCTTAATGCTTTCAGGGAGTAAGCTGAACTGCGTTCATTTGCGAGTATCGAGTTAGTCTGCTTTTTTTGTTTTAGTTGTAAAGAGAAAATACATCTGGGACCCTTAGAATGCACTAGTTGTATTTTGTACTTACTCTTCGATGATTTCTGCACCTTTTAACGGTCTTCAGGTTAATACTTTACAGGCTGAGTGTCTTCCAGTGCTGTCCATAAGCGCATGCCTGCTTTCCATGTGTTAATAACTGTGGTTGTTCACCAATAGGCTGTGCCCGTAATATGGCTGTTTATCTGCATCAAAACTGAAACAAAGCGACCAAGTTTTATTTACTGCTTGTTTATTAGGTAGTGCTGAGTTTATGCTGGTCCAAGCTGGGTAAATGAAAAGGCATAAAGTGAGAGTAGAGATTATATTGTTTGGCAGAGGGCAATGATTCATGCAATTATTTTATTTTGTCACTATGTTGAGGAAGGTAAGGTGACTTGAATCAGTTTGTTCATGCCAGATGTGGTTCTGACACACTGGGATGATGGTGACGTATACCTCAATCTCGGACAGCAACAGGAAGAGCGTTCAAATCAAAGTTACCTCGCCAAATTGAGCAACGGTTTTTGATGTGAGGACAACGCTATAGAACAATCGATGCAGTGTACGTCAACTCTGTCGTGTTTGTGCAAAAAAAACAAAAAGCAACAAAAAAAAAACTGCAGGCATGATTATCAGCAGCCAAAACCTGGCGTACGCCATCAGCAAGTTCCTGGGTGGCGTGTTGTCTGACCGGCTGAGTGCACGCCTCTTGTTCACCTTTGGGCTGGTCCTCAGTGGTGTGGCCGCTGTGCTGTTTGGCGCCTCGTCCAGCTCGGTGCTTCTCTTCTCTGGACTCTGGTTCCTCAACGGACTGGCCCAGGGCTGCGGGTGGCCCTCGTGTGCCAAGATCCTTAGAAAGGTGTGAGCTCCACAACTACTGAACCTGCTCAGTGTTTACTTAAAAGAGTTTTACAATGCTTTTCAAGAAAAAAGCTTGGTGCATTCAGTGCATAAACAACCTGCTTCATAAATCTCCTCTGGCAAGAATTGAATGCATTCTCTACAACCACAGTTGTCAAGAATTGAAATTTACCCTTTCCACACTTCTGCTTTTTTGTTGATGATTTTTTGCACACTGTCTGTCTCAACAGTCCATTCATACGAAATATCATTGCTGACATAATCATGCTGCCGTTTTTCGTTTTTCTTTTTAACTGTTTTGTTCACTTTGCTACACAGCTACAGCCTGTACATTCATTCATGATGCACAAAATTGGTTCGGCTACTGACACTTTAGATACTTTCGTTTCTTTCTATGCACTTTAGATTTGTTTTGATTCTGTTCCACTGTTGTTGCTGCTAAACATGTTGATGTGATACCTGAAGTTGCCTAACAACTGTTTCTAATCTCATAACAAGTTTAGATGCATTACAAGAAGCAGTTGCTAGTTAAAAAAAAACATAAAGCTGCTTCACTTTGGGCTGCAGTATGCCTTTCATTGACAATTATTATCTAAAGTGCGAATAATGTTACACTTTTCAGTTGTTGTTTCTAGGAACCTGCTTTTGTTATCCACAAATAATTTCCATCCTTCTATGTGCTTGAATACGCAGTTTCTGTTGCAGCATCCTTCCTCTACATTGCAACTGTGCACCAATTTTAGAGTTTCAGTATACTACTGCTTTTTACTCATTCTTGTCATAACAACTCATTGTGTTCACAAATAATCATATTTTAAGCGTAATAAAGACCTCTTCTTTGCAAAACCAAACAAAGAAAATTTCTACGGATCGTAGCCATATAAGAACTGCTGCAAAACATGAAGGCATTCATCGTAAAAGCAATTTTTTCCCTTTATTTCTCATGCCTGGCTCGTACAAGTGTGCATGCAGAATTTGAAAGGGATATCACAAACTGCTCATGACAGCTGTGTCTAACTACTGGGTAAGTTTAAAATTCTGTTCGAAAAGTGTTAGGGATCCCTTTTAAAGCAGTGACTATGGACAGTTTTGCAGTGGGCACAGCATTCACTTTTTTTTATATTCCCATCACTAAGTGCAATTAATGGAAAACACTTGTAAGGCATGTCATCTCGATTATGACCTCTATGTTCGTCAAGGACTCCCGAACGTCTACGAAGTATCTGAGTACGATATCATTTCTGTGTGGTGAAATACGCTGGCATTGATAATTTTTTGTTTTTTTGAACTGTGTTGTTTTTTTGCACTTAGTAATAGCTCGGTTATAACTTGTTTGACATTAAAGTCTACATTGAAGCTTTAAAGTAGAAATTCTGCTTAGCGAATTAATCATGAGTTAACCCACTCAAGCATTTTGCTCAAAACTGTGTACATTGCAAACTCACTGGTTTTTCAAGTAGTGGGCTTTAGCTAGTGCTATTTTCTTCTTTTCATGGTAATTTAGCATCCTTCACCTTGCCATTGAGGCTCATTTTTATGCCAACTAGAAAACGCGGCCAAAGGTATTCCACACAATGGTGAGCTTAGTAGGAAAACTTTCGCCATTTTGTTGCTGGCAGATTTTTCGCCTGTACCACATCTTACTTTCTTTCCGGATTACTTGCATCACGTGCATCTGCAGAACGCAGAATGATTAAACATTCCCTGTAATGTTGATCACGTAGACTCTGATGCGTTAATATTTCATTTTCCAGCTATTTTCGTGCTTGTAACAAATTTTGTAGTATGTGCTTGTAAAAGATTAACTATTTCATTTTCCAGCTGTTTTCCTGCTTGTAACAAATTACCTAACTATTCGTGTTTTTCTTTTCGAAAACAAACTCGACGCCTGGGTATGCTATTTAGGCTAAAAATTACTTAACTTTGAATTGAAATAAAAAATAGGTCCCTGAAGAGTTAAACTGTAATAGGTATGGTAACTGCTCTGGGTACCACTGCTCAACCACCACTGTAACATGATCAGGAATTGTGTGTGGGCAGAAAGCGTTGCGCAAACTCTTCGTGTCAGATTATCACAATTTTGCTAACCTGCCTGTGGAAGATCTCTGGTTGTTGGAACATGCAACCAATGTAGTGATTGCTGCATAATGCACTCTGGCATGTTAAAAACCTCCCGCGCACTTGTTAATGCTGTTCCCTTCTTTTTTTTTTTTTTTTTTTTTTCTACAAAATCTGTTTTGTAAGAGCTGCTCGATCGTGTTTTTCCTTAGGTGAGTTCCTTGCCTCACATTGATCTGATGCTGGTGTTTGCATCTGCGTCCTGCAGTGGTTCTCGCCATCTCAGTTTGGAACCTGGTGGAGCGTCCTCTCCGCATCTGCGAACATCTCGGGTGGAGTGGCCCCTTTCCTGTCGGCATTCCTGATTTTGAACTACGGTTGGCGCTTCAGCCTGACAATAGCGGGTAGGTGAAAGGTGGGATGCCCTTAAATATCCTTTCTGGTAGCAGCTCTATATTTGCAGTGCTGTTCATGCACTACAACGTTCAGCCCCCAACTTGGGCAGCGTTTTCTTTATGCATATTTTAAGAAATATTGCCACAACTTCTGTCGTAAACTTATTAGAAAATCATTGTATATGTCAGCACACATTGATTACCAACTTAATTTTGGAATTCTGGCTTTCACACAAAATGTTGCGTCACTTTTTTCCACTCAGCAGTTGTTTTGGTTATGTTGCATTTAGTAAAGCTATTACTAACTGCTTTTGTGTGAGTGTTTCAACTACAGGTAAAACCCCTAATTTTGGGCGACAGAAAATTATAATTTCCCTAACGGAGAGCGAAGCATCTGCAGTATTAATTCTGAAGGACTTTTGCATAGCAATAGCTGCCATGCCGTCACTTTTCTCACTACTTTGGCCTACACACTACTTTGTGTGCCTGTTCACCCTTTCCTTTTCATTGTGTACTGTTTGCAACTCTCTCACTGCCTTCTCTTCTTACTTAGTTGCCCGCGCTGCATTCTTTCTATAGCAACTCTTCCTCGCCTCTATGTTTGATGCGGCTCGCCTCTATGGACATGATTTTTGAGGTGTTGGCTTTTCTTCGCACATAATAAGCCTATTGTATGGGCTCACTGTGGGTATATGAAAAAAACCGTGAAAAATACTTTGCACTATAATAAATGTTTGCTTCCAGTACATATGCAAGATGGTTTGTGGACCAGATTATTTGAGGCATAAGCTCTTGTTATATTTGTGCAATTATGGCAGTATTTCTGTTTACAGACTCTAGTATTATGACGCAGCTACTAGACACATGTGCGTGCATTGCAGCCAGGGCTGTTGCACATGACAAGCCAGCTTGCCTGAGCGGGTAGGGAGGAAAACATGTTAAGCTACCGCAGATAGCTTCTATGGCCAGATTCTGCATTTCAAGGGAATTTGTAGCATAAAAGCAATCGCAGTGCCATTCTGTCATTCGTGCTGACGTCCGCAAACACAACATCATCAGAAAATGGGAACGTGGTGGCTAGCGCACTATTCTGAAAAATTCGCTGCATCCAAGATTATTCTTGTTACTCAAAGAAACTTAGTGGCCTTAACCATAGTCATTACTAATTTTTTTAGACCAGTACGATTACTGTTGTTCACTGT
Organism: Amblyomma maculatum; assembly: GCF_055883805.1. Lineage (NCBI taxonomy): Eukaryota > Metazoa > Arthropoda > Arachnida > Ixodida > Ixodidae > Amblyomma > Amblyomma maculatum. The sequence continues at coordinate 95,752,611 of NC_139351.1, forward strand.
TTTATTGCGTATTCTTCCTACTCTCCACACCCTTGCTATTATCAATGCCCCATACCCCTGCAAGAGTGTCAGTAATTAGGTTATGAAAATAGATATATATATGAATTGATCAGTCTACTTATCTGTTCCCACACATATTGGATGGCGAGATATGGCATTTCTTGTCTTCTGTTTATCTTAGGCACCGTGTCAATTGCCATGGGAGCCATCGCCCTTTTCACGCTCATCAACTCCCCGACCGATGTTGGTTTAGAAGCACAAGACGTAGCCGGCAAGGACACTGCGGGAAAGAAGGAGGGTGCAAAGGCAGAAGGGAACAAAGGTGAGGCTTGCAGCACGGAGATGGTGGTGGTCAGCCCTCGGGAATTCGCATTGTAGTCGCTCACCCGAGCACGCAGGGCCCCAGAAGTCTGCGACAGCATCTGATGACCGCAGCGGGGCGACGGTCTGGGACTTGCTGGCGAGTCCATTCCTGTGGCTAGTGTCCTTCAGCTACCTGGTGGTCTTTTGCGCCAAGACGAGTGCCGTCGACTGGGGACAGTTGTATGTCATGGAGGACCTCAGCCATTCCCAGTACGCCGGTATGTTCTTCGCACTGAATTGTTGCATCTTCTCTCTGTGAGCAGCTCACTTGTCTATCTGTTTTGTCCAGAGTGAAGTAGGTCACGAATTTGAAGTTCTTTCTCCCTTTGGCATCTTTACTTTGTGCAGCTATTTCTGTATTCAGCACAGCATTGTGTTAAGATATACTGTGTTAAAGTGGTGTAGTATGAGACTTTAGAAGGAATGTTAATAAAATATTCTGTAACAATGGCATTGTCAAAGCAGTTTCAATGAAAATTTGGCGTAAATAATGGATAGCAGTAGCAGTAGTTACAAAAAAATGCTGACATGTTTCGAAACAAGTTTTGCAATTTATTTTAGTCACGTTTTTTTATGCATTTGTACTCTTTTATTTATTTTTTTGCTTTTTCCTCTCAGATGGCTGTTAGCATTACTTCTTTGTGCAACTCAACTCAAGAGCAATACGATGAGCTTGCCTCCAGACTAGATGCTCCAACCAAAGGCATTTGGCGATTGCTATGACATTATGGTCATGACAGTAGTGTGCGCTTCCTATTGGCTAAACCCCGGCATTTGCCTATTGTCACCGCACTGTGGTCATGACAGTAGTGAGCACTTGCTGTTGGTTAAGCCCTATTAATTGACCGTAACACCACGACCACTGGTTGATCCTATTGTTGGAGGGATTTCTTCGAAAGGCACCTGCCGCTTTGCTCTTGAGCTGAATGTGGCTGCAGGAAAATTTCTCTTCAAAGAGGCCCCTGAATTATCGATCTTGAGGTCTTTCTGTTTGCCCTGCTCTCCTAGGCAGTGCGTTGACGAGCAGCATTGAATCTGGCGGCTTCTTTGGCGGCATTCTGGCCGGCTACCTCACCGACTGGTTCCTGCACTGGCATGTCAAAAAGGTGGGCAGTGACGAACAGAGGCCACTTCCTGGCTCGCATTTGCAAACCGGACAGCTATGCTGTGTATTGCCGCGCATAAGGCGGCCCCACAACTCACAGCCCTTGCCAACTAAAAAAGGTTTACTCCAAATATAAGTTGACACATACCGCCATTTATGGCCATTACACGTAACATGTCGGTGGCCAGTTTTGGAAAAGAATATTGACTTATATGCAGCAATTACGTTAATAATGATTATGCTTTTTTTAAGTAATACTAATAGTTTACCATTTGTTTTGCCTTGCTCCACTAACAAGTTGGTGTGGCTCTCTTGCAGGGTAGCAAAAGCAATGCGAACCCTAGGATACCTGTAGCAGTGATTTTCACGTTTGGGGCAGCTGGCTGTTTCCACCTGCTGTGCTTCAACGTTGGGAAGGGCTCATCAGAGGTGAGGCCATTCCCCCTACTCTTTGTAGACTGAACATGAACCGATAGCATGAGCTGTCTGACCTGGATCAGAAATGCATGGATACTTATCTATATTCCAAACAGGTTGGTTTCAGTGGGTCTGTACAGCATATTTTCTAGCTCATAGTTGGGGAACATTTGCTTTGGAGGGCTTCTTACTGTGTACGAAGTAAAGTTGTTCCTTCATTTTAGAACAGGATATTCTACTTTGAACTATTACAGAGCGAGATGACTTGATGACCTCTCACTCTGTCGGCGATCAAGGCACTTACAGGAACTACTTGAAGGAAATCTTGATCTCTTTGGAGGGCACCATTTTCGCTCCAAGGTCAACTATCAAAGCAGCATTACATTTGTGTTCAGCTGCTCTGTCAGCACCACTGGGGTCGCTCAATGGTTGGGGTGTTCAACTGCTGTCCTCAAGGACGTGGGAGTCACCTTGGGACGTTGACACCTGTGAGCTGAACGAAAATAGATGTTCTTTCAAAATATAGTTAAACCTCGATGTAACGAACCTCCATGTAGCAAATTCCTTGATTTACAAAATTTTTCAATGCCCCAACGCCGCCCTCATTGAAGTGCTCATATTTCAAAGCTCCACGTAGAACATGTCACGGCGGTTGACCTTTATGTAAGGAACTTTCAACACTGACTGCCTCTTAGCTAGTGCTGAATTACTGGAAATATGGCGGAACCCCACAAGTGTCAGGGCGATAAAACACGAACTGGAGTGAGAGGGACGTCCATGATAGCAACGGGCGACCAGAGTTGATGCAGTGCACTGCATTTCAGCTTTTGTTTTCGGAAACTGGCACTGGTGTAGTTCATGCTCAATAGCAGAATAAAGAAAAAAGGCACTGGGCAAGCAGTGCACTTCCACGCTGCCACGCAGATGCTGGCAGGCTCCCGCGCATAGCTTGCCAGGGACGAAGCAGTGTCGGTTTCCTAAGGCAACGGTGGTGGGCGAGTGGAAGACGCAGGCGCCTCCTCTTTTGGCGACAGTGTGAACATGAGCACTCTCCCCCAGACTGATTCCTCCTCCACCCCTCTTTCCCCACTCCCTTGTAGGCGCATGGTGCGAACCGGGGTGGAAGTCAAGGCTGCTGCCGCAGTCACACCGTGCGCTCTCAGTGTGATCGTGAAACGGTTGATTGGTTGGTTTGTAGAGTTAAATGTTCCAAAGTGACTCAGGCTACGGAGAGATGTCATAGTTGGGGGACTCCGGAAATTTCAACCACCTGTGGTTCTTTGACATGCATTGACATTGCACCGCACACGGGCGCCACTCCGTTTCGTCTCCACTGAAAGGCAGCCGCCGACAGTCGGGTTCAAACCCAGGTACTTTAGTCACAGTAGTCAGGCATCTTAATCTCTGTGGTGGGGCTTAGTTGCGAATCGTTTCACTGCTTCTATAACTTCGAATAATTCTAATTTACTGTAACCACTTTCAAGGTGGTTTCTATTACAATGAAATTCTTGATCTGGTTTTCGTTAAGCACTGTTCTTTAAAGTTTTCACGCGAAAACTGCAAACAACGAAAACCTTAATGTAGCGAAAAATTGCGGACATTTTACAAGTTCATTATAACCAGGTTTAACAGTATAATTTTGGCACCTAGTTTGTGTTGTAGCCAGCATGCATGACAGTTGGCCCTGTGGCAAGCATAGAGAAAATATACACAGAAGGGGAAGGTCTCTTTAATTGCATGATGCTGGATATAATGATAATAATCAATCTTGTAAAGCCCACCGCAAGACGAAGCCCCTTCTCAACGTTCTGATATATACGTTTGACCTGGTGTCTGTAGCTGTCCCAACCCTGTGGGTGTGCTTACCTCATCTGTCCAATTTGATTTCTCAGAGCAAATGAACCAGCTTTAACTAAGGAGGTGCAAATAGTGAAATTTTCGAATACGAATTGAATACGAATGTGCCGAAAAAAGTTCCTTCGAATGTCGAATCGGCTATCAAATATATGATCAATGGAAAAAAAAAGAAAATTAAAAATACAGCAAACATTGTCCATTCTATTTATTTTGAAAGATTTGCAAATAGAATTGAACCGGTATGGCACAGAAGAAATGTACATTGTACTGAAAAATTCAGTGTAAATTTTATGCAGCATTCCACATAGTGGTTTAGTGTACCGGAAGAGCCTGCGTGAAATCGGGCGGGGCTGTCATATCGCTGCCGAATAAAGTAAGCTGTCGTTAATTCAGCCTTCAGGCGAGCAGAAAACAATGTCCTAAATAACTGAACGCTCGAATTGTCGAATGAGACTGAAAAAAACTACCGAAAATCGTTTGCATCGCTGTAATTTTATCTGATAGACACCTGTACAATGGATGTTGGCATTTCAAATGGAATCAAAGTAAGAACATTGTTTTCAGCGGGTTTGGTCTGGTGCTTCACTTTGCGCACCACTGTCGGGAAGGCTCACTTCACAAAATCGTTGTCTCGTTTTGAGGATGCTTCACTGCACAACCACACTATCAAGCATTGCAGTGAAACGCACAGTGCAGTCAAACAGTGGTGAATCCAAAAATGTTCAGTGTATTCGGTAATTTTCGAATATCAGTTTTCTGAATATGAATCGAATAACAGGCATATTTGATTCATGCTTTAAATTACGTATATTTGCACAACCCTAGTTTTAACATATGAGCATCGATATTCCGTGCCAGAAAAACTCTGTTGCGGTGGTCCACGGCCACTGTTTAAAGCCTCACAGCCTCGAAAAATCATAAGCATGCCTCTGTTATGTGTCAATTAGTAGGTGACATGGCTGCACACTGACTGGTTGGCTGGTTGTGGGCCGTCGTTAGACAGACCACATGAGATGGCCGATTTGACAGGTGCTTCCATCCCTAGTTCCTCCTTTGAAATGGGAGGGCAAGGTCTAATTGAACCCGCAGGAACCCTTTGATCCGAAGTCTGACATGCCCCTTCTTGGCTACGCAGGCATATTCATTAGGCTGTTTTATATCTTTGTCGGTTGGCCTGTCACCCAACGTGGTAGCTTGTGACTGTATTCTAATGAGTATGTGCAAGATAATAGGAGCACAAATTAAGGTATTAGTGATTAATCAAGTAGAAAGTACGCAAACCAGGATTCACAAGGAGAGCCACTGGCAAGAACCATTAATGCTGCGTAAAAGCTGGAGCTTGAATGGTACGAAGGTCTGTCAGATCCCAAGGAATCTGTTTCAACCCAGCAAGACATCTGCATAGATCTCGCCTCTCACAGCCAAGGAGCAATCAAAGATGCTAGATACATTTGTATCCACTTCTCTGACTGCAAGGCTACATCGCCGATTTCTTTGCATTGACAATAACTTAATCATGTAGCCTGCTGTAATAACGCCCACATACATTCATAGGCTGTGTGAGTCTCGTCGATCATTTGTGAATATTTAGTTTGTTGCCTGATTCACTCTCATTCTGCAATTAATATTTGAACTGACGTACAGATAACCTTTGTGGGGGGGGGTAAAACTTTCATGTTTATGGGACGCAGCTTTTGTGTATTGCTGTTGCGGAAGGAAACTTGGCGCAATAGCAAACCACAGTAAACACGTTGTGGCACCTGAACTCGGCTGGGGATGCATATTGAATGCATTGTGTCGTTAATTAGCTTGTGTGTCCAGATTGTCGTTTTTCCACCTGTCAAATACTGCCAGTGAAAAAAAAAATATAGGCTCAAGGACACTCGGAAAACATTTAGTATTGGTGGTAGCCAATGGCCAAGTCTTTCTTTTCGTGTACTGTTTTTATTGAGACACACTCCAAGGGCAAGGACTGACCTAAACGGAGTTGGTCTGGGCCGTTGATTACCTGCCGTTTCAGTTGTGGATCTCGAGCATTGGCCTGGTCCTGGGTGCCTGCCTCTATGGACCCATTGCCATCTTTGGTGTGGCGGCTTCAGAGTCGGCACCGGCTCACCTGTCGGGAACGTCGCACGCCATCGTTGCCCTTGCCGCAAGCAGTGAGTTCTATTCAATTACTGTACCATCCTCATCTTGTGAGCTGTGTAACGTAGCTAAAACCGAATCTTGGTAGAACTACATTCCTCCAGGTTGTACTGTTAGGCTTATTGCTTTGATGTATTGGTTCATTCATTTGTTTCTTTGTTTTGATCTCTTGGCTCTTTGTTCATCATACCTATTCATGAACAATTTTGCGAAAGGCCCCGCTCAATGTGGCAAAACAAGAACTGCACAGTAGTTTGTAAATATAATATTTTTTTCATCAGTCTCATGAAGGAGATTTTTTTTTTTTAACTGCGTACGAAACTTGTCAATATGGAGCAATCGTGGCAAACATAGTAAATAAGTTTGCACCTTCATCTCGCATTTCCTGCAGCTCTACAGCATTGACATTTGATTGTTCAGGTGCAGCCAACAGTTATATGTGAAAAGATGACGTGCATTTGTCTTGTTCTAGTTTAGACAGAGGAGATTGCTCTGTCCAGCCTCGACTATCAACCGGCATCAATTTGTAATTTTTGTTTGCACCATTATCGAGGAGACTCACTCTTTACAAGCCTTTCTGAAAGTATCCGGCACACTTTGAATGGTTACATGCCTCCAATAATGTAGCGAATAAGTATTTTGCAATATAGCCCTGGTTTGGCACTACAGAGTATGAGGCTTTTTTTTCCCAATTTTACCATGTCAAATTTCTGCCTCATAATATACCATATACCTATCATATATATATATATATATATATATATATATCATATTGTACCTGCCCTCTGTAACGCCGAAAGGCCTTAAGGGTAAATAAATAAATGAATAAATACCTGGATCTGAACAAATTTCAGCCTTAATTTACAATTCCGGCCTCATTATTAGTCAGCGCTATTAACATCAGGCTTATTGATGATGTTGCATCTCACTCTGTTACTGTTATTATGACACCTTTATTTTGGCAGGGGGAGGGAGGGGAGGTGGGCGGGGAGTGCAGTCATGTTCTTCAGGGTGTGTAACTGGCAAACATTATTGTGTCTTTTACTACGTATACAGAGAATATATCATTTACACTTCATTACCATTTTCATATTTCCTCACAGTTGGTGCTGTCATCTCTGGCCTGCCCTTTAGTATCATTGCCAATTACTACAACTGGCGCGCCGTCTTCGTCCTCCTGGAAGTGGTGTGTGGCGTCACGGCAGTGGTGTTATTCCTTGGGATGAACTTTGACGCAAAAATGGGAGCACGACGTCCTAAGAAAGATTAGTGACGACTCTGCGAGCTGAATTCCTGTGTCGCCGCACCCTTCTTTTTTTTGGGTAGCGTCTACATCAGTCACTTCTCGTGACATAAAAAAATGGAGCAGGTGTCAAGCATTTCGACACCTTTTTCATGCATCTGGTGAAATGGATTTCCAAACTGTTAACTACATTTACTTTACTGAATTTTTGGGAATTGAGAGCTCATTTACAGCTGTATCTAGAAAATGGAATTTGAACTTTGTTATTACCCTGTGATAAATCTATCATTAACTATTGCCTGCGCAGTATGAACAACTACTTAGTAATTGTACTCTCGCTGCCATCGTGTAGCCCCTGAGTAACTACAATTGCCTGACGCAAAAGATATGTCAAAAGGATGGTGGTAGTGTTACATAGTCATTTTACATCATGCTTTGCTTTTCCTTCTTTTACACACTAATATAAAACCCTTTTAAGGACATTTCATTTTAAACATATCTGTGACAAGCAACTGCAATGTGTTTGGGATGTTGAGCTTGGGAGAGTCTTTATTCCCGAGTTATCATCTGGTACCGTGAATGAAGTGTTGTTTATATTCTGATACAAAAAAACAATAAAATTGCAGGCATATCATCAAACAATGCATCAACTCCTGTGTCATTATTTTAAGCTCGGCTCATTGCTATTCAAGCTCTTGATTATCTTTGATTGTGACACACTGTTGCATAAAAATTGCTGTGGGCAAATTTGATTTCTTCAGCTTGCTTATGAAATTGTTTGCTGGCAGTATTGAAAAATGTGCTAGTTTAGCTATGCTTGACAACTACTACTAGAAGAAAAATGGTGGCAGTGGGAAATAATGCAGTAACCAGTGACTGCTAATGACAGTCTGCAACTTTAATCATAGAAGTCATTTTTTTCTAGTATCAAGTTGAGAAAAAAAAAAAAATTTGACATCTATTAGACCTCTTGCCAATCATGCAATGAAATATTATTGTGTCATTAATGTTCGCATTAAATTAAAACTGGCAGTGATGAGCACACATTATAGGCATATTGGATAATTTGAGCTTTCGGTTGAGTCAAACATTTCCAGTGTCCCTTGAAGGTTGAATTAGTGGGAATTTACTGTGTTCAGCAGTGGTATGACAGATCCACCTGATTTCATGCAGGTGTTTCCTGTGCAAAAGACAGGTGTACAAAATCCTGCATAAAATTTATATTGGATTTTTTAGTAGGGCATGTTTCTGTGTGATTCTAGTTCAATTTTTTTTTTTGCAAATACTACGTGAATTCTAAAATAAACAAGACACACAATATTTGTTATCTTTTTAGTTCCTTTTTTTTTTCACTCATGAAGTGCTCATTATTCGCAGGTGCTTTTTCCCCTTATTCATATTCGAAATGGGATTCAAAAATTTCAGTATTCTCACACTGCTAAAATTTATTCAAATTTTTAAGAAACAGCAGTCAATGCAATTTTAAAACAATTCTAAATGAACTTCTGTATTGATATAAACTTCTCTTAATGCAACAAAATTTTTCGCTCTGTAAAAGAACGTTGTCTTGTATGTCAAAAGAGAGCATTAAAAATAAAATATAGCATTTGTAATTGAAGCGAATGTTTCAGGAATCGCTCACAAACACCGTCATTTCTCGAACTGGGGTGAAAAAGGGCGCCCATTACTATGAGCCAGAAATCGCGTAGAAACGGGGGCAATAGGGCCTTCTGGCACTGTAGTTGTAGCATAACGGCTGCTTGTCATTTCTTGCAGAAGCCTCAGCAAGTGGCCAGGGGTTTTATTTGGGTATTTTGAGAGTCGTGAGCATCGATCGTATGAACTTGCAGCACTGGAAACGAAAATCAACCATCGACATTACCCAGAGTGTGTTTTGCCCTATCTTTTGCATACTTCTGAACTGCATGTGATGCGCTTGTTTCTTGCGCGGTTCACACGTTCATGCCCCTAACATCTGCACACTTTTTTGGCATTGTAATAGGAGCGTAAATTATAAAAACTTTAACATTGTAACAAACCTACGACTACTTAGCCAGACTTCAGCCTCTTGATTGCGTGTCGTCTGCAGATTGTTGACACGTGATGGCCCTGGATTGAGAATGGTTCTCGAGTGTCCGTTTCTATGTTACATCCAGTAAATTGCTCAACCGCGCGACACGTCATCTGCTACACAGCTTTGAAACGCTTGTAACTACAGAAATAGTTTCCTGTGATGCTTCGTCTGGATTAGTTTTCTCAGCAATCATGTTGCAGCCAAAATAAACTTTCTTTTCAGTTGGCCATTAAAGAGAATTTGAAAAGTACAGGACTGTAGACTAAAAAATAATTAATAGCATTTTCCTGTGAATTTGGCCCTGTGGCCTGCATAATTTTGGCAGCATATAGAAAGCTTGGAAAAGTGGTGTTTTCTTTAGTTGTATTTTATCAAGGATACTTAAGATGACCTTGAAGGAACCGGAAAATTAGTTATTCTTAAAATAAATCTGTCTTAATTGCAGTGATACATCTGAACATGCGAGATGTGCCCATATTTTTGCATTACATGAAAACGATTAATAAAATGGTCTTATTTAACAATTCATGCGATTCATTCAGCATCTGTGGTCTCTGCTCATGAACATCCAGCAGCTGTCCTTGCACAGCAACAAATTTGATTTATCAACAGGTTACATTCTCTGTTTATACTTGCCCATAATTGTATCACATATTTTTTGGAGTAGTGAACATTTTTAGATTTTAAATGAAAGGGCTGTATGCTGCTCTTTTCCCAGGCAGACCCTCTGGTCCATTCACTGTCTTCCTTTCTGCAAGATGCCGCTCCAGCATTGTTCTTACCACGGTATAGCCAACAGCTATGTTCTTTTATTTTTCAGGTTCCTTCATGAAATGAGAAGCTGTTCAGGTCATTATTAGAAATCTTTCTAACCTGTATACAACATTCTTTGTTATCTTCATCATCTTCATCTTTCACACTCTTCTTCTTTCTCCTTGCTGTAAATATTACACTACTAAACTTGCAGCACAGTATATTTTCATGGATATACAACTTCATATATTTATATCACCACAGCCACAAGCAACCTAAACAGTTGATATTGCAAATAAAAGGTGTTTCTTCCTCCACTGCCACGTGTTGCGGAAAAGAAGATGAAGTCACGCAATTTTGCCTCTTGAGCCATGGTGTCTGCTTCACGGCACTGTGCGTCCCAAGCCATGATGATGTAGTGCCCGAAAGCTGCGCGGCCGCGCTCCTGCTTCACCGGCAGTGAACATGGAAGTTGAGGACCCAAGCGCTGCACCTGTGGTGAGCACGCCCATTTCTGCTTTGGGAATATTTTCACTCGCCTCTGGTTGATGCACTGGGTTGAAGACATGCTACAAAGTCTGCGGCTCCATGTTTCATTTTTTATACTACTGTGTACTTTTGCCAGTTGACGTCACAACAGCGCAGCACAGCCAGTTTTTATGGCCAATGCTCTTTGTGTTCACCTCGTCGGGCATATTGGCAGTCCACATGTGAGGATAGTGTACCATACTTATTTTTACCACATCCACCTCGAGGTACCTTCTTTCTGATGTTTCACACTTTTCTGGTGTGAGCATTTGCTACGCCAGTAAGTAAAAATAACCCTTCATTTGTGCCTGCCTGAATGAACAAACTGCAAAGGACGACTGCCAGCTGCAACTATTTGGTGGCACACCACAAGACACAAAAAAAGTATTCGTACAAAAGCATCTCAAAACGTTCTCAAAAGTGCAGCTAGGCTGTGTGTATGGCTGCAGTCCAAAAGTTATCATCGAGAAATAAAGCATATGTTAGAGTGTGTGATGCAAAGACCAGTGGAGGTCCCCAGGGCTTCCAGTAGATCTGTGAAGCCACTGTATCATAGCATGAGCAGGATTGCCTCGGAGATGGTGAATGCTACATTGAAACACAGTGTAAGTTGTATTCTGCATGTGTTAACTAGAAATTTGAGTGGTTATTTCATAGCTAACAAATTATCGAGGCTGAGAAGAGTGCAAATGTCGAGGGATGGAAAATGGGGTGGGATGGGAATAAAAATGTGGTGCTTGTGTGTGTACAGTGCTTTTAATGTATTGTGTTCCCATAACTAATTGTGTAATTTGTTCACATAGGATGAGTGTTGCCTGGTGCTAGGCTCATCGCAGAGGGCCGCTGGGACCGCTTCGGCATTGGCAGTTACTGCTGATAATCCGGGCGTGCATGTTAAAAGTGAGTTCGGATTTGGTGGCTTCATGGTTGTGGGCATTACTTGGCTTAATTTTGATGCTTGGTGTTACCTTGACTGTGCAAAAGAGAAATTTCATAGGTGGATGCTTTCTCTTTTTTCTAATGCACTTTGTTCACTGCAGTTAAATGCGCAGTCATAATGATACCACAGGTGATGGTGCCATGACTCTGACTGTTGCAGTACAACAGTAGGCTTTAATACATAATTATACTAGTTGCATCTTAGGTGACATTATATTTAATTTCTTCTTTTCTACATATTTCTGGGTCAGTGGTGGATATGCGCAATATCCCATTTTGAAACAAAACTAAATTAAAAATACAGGATCGAGTTACTTCTGAATAATAGTGCAAGCTCTTAGCTGTTTTTTTATACTACAAGAAAACCTGATTAACCTATTACGCATTAATTCTACTTAGGACGTAGTTACATGAAGTTCTCTAAACATACAACTTACATTAAATGTCATATATTTGGTGCTCCCGTTCAGTGTGTATTGATTTATCATGAACTTCTTGGTTAGCCCGTGCCTACCAATACGTACGAGGCTGAAGGGATAGCCCCCTAAAGCATCCATGAACTACATCACGTGTTGCAAGGAGCTTCATCAGTGCTCCTGACACATCCATTATGGAGTCACTGCGTATCTGTGCTTCGGCCCCATAGCACTATGGCGATTATGGCGTTCTAGTGGATGATCGCTTCCAGCTTGTTATGCTTAATCAAGTGATATCACTTTCCACCATGCCTAATGTTAAGGCAAAGCCCAGCCTCAGCGGTGAGCATGAAAAAGGTCAATACACGCTATGTGTGGAACAGTGAACATGAAATATTTTGTCATGAACATGACAGCTTTCCACTGACAGCTGTCTGAGGAACTTGGAACAATAATTGGTAGATTTCACACTGTTTCAGCACCCCAGACTGAAGCCTTCTCAGTGGCAGTCAAAAATAAAGGATTTGAGCTAGTGGTCACATGAATGCAAGCTTTCGCTTATGCCTTGTTTTATGAAATACCTTAGTATCATTTTTTATTGATCCGTGGTTATACTAGTTAAGCTTTTTTTGTTGAGGTGTACTGCTTCCATGTGTGTAGTTATGAAATGGCCCTGCAAGGTACGACTTAATGAGGTTTTACTATAGTTTTCTTTTTTTTTTTACAATACAAACTCTGCAAGCATTGCTTCACAGGGTTCTGCCGGTGTGCACGTCAAAGGCCGCCCTTCGCCGATGCCGAAATGAGCGAGCCTGACTTCTTCCAGGAGCTGCGTGTCAAAGAGCGCAACTATAAGTTGATGGCTGTCGTCCTCACCGTGGCCTGCATCATAAACCTGGCCGTGACGGGCATTGGTGTCGCCTACCTGCGGCTTCACTTTGCACAGCAAGACATTCTCTCGGCAGACAATGCATCGCCCGACTCTCCGCAGAGCAGGGAGCAAGGTATAACTGGATTTGATGTGGTCCCACAGCCAGTCAAAAACACCGTGTTTAGTTGAAAACACTGTGTGTGCAGAAGAGTAGCATGTTGCTCCCAAAGACGATTGATATTGCTTATGGGAAGGTGTTCTGAAGAGGCAGATCATCTCTGCTCCTCCCCCTCTTAATTCTACATTTAAACAAACCCGAGGACTGCTGTCTAATGACAAAGGCATTACTTTCATAAGAAAAAAAAAACTGGGCTTTTGTGAACTGGGAAAGGTCAACAAATGAAATGCAGGCATTTTCAACTATACTGAGTTTTAGAAGCAAAGTGTGATGTATCAAAACAGTTTTTTTTTTTTTTTTTTTTTGGCACACAGATCATCAAGGCTAGGCTACATTGCCATATTCACTTCTTAACGATGATCAAGGAGTACTTTTTGTTCTTGATGTCAGAAGTGTGAATCAAGTGGTGGAAAAATTAAGGGATATTTTCTTAACCATAAATGCATCTCGATTGCTGCCGGACAATATGTAATCGACACAGACAAATGGAGTACAGAATTGATTTTTACTGAGAGCAAGAGCGGGATGAAGGTGTCCTTAGTGTGTCACCATTTGCAGTTCACTCTCATACTTCTAGGGTGTGTAATACATTACTTGTGTATGCTTGCTGCTTGCGTTGTACTGTTTAAAAAAAGGAAATTTTTGCATGGAAAACATACAAGCCAAGGAATCGAGAAAATGCTGTGGCGTGCTTCCAATTGTGTTTTTTTTTTAGAGGCACATATTTAGTTTCAGCTTTTAAATCAAAAGCAACCTCACAAAACTTTTATGTCAAAAAATAGCAAACTGTGTATGTGATGACTTTACTCTTTGCATCACATCTATAGAGCATCCCTTTGCCTTTTTTCTAGCACGCATTGGTTCAGTGGAGACCTTAATTATTGGAGCATTGAATGCATGATATTTGTATTATGCAATAGGCAGTAAGACTTACAGAGCTGATGCTCTTCCTTGAGCATAATAAGCACGTAACATACAGAGAGTATGTTACGTGCTTAGTTACCTAATTCAGTTGGCTTTCCTTGTTTGTCTGATGCAGAGTGCATAGTTGTTTGTTGCATAATAATTATTAGTCTTGCTGGCCTTTATCTTTGTTCTTCCAGTTTGCATTCCTACCAATTGATCTGAAGCCGCATATCAAGGCATGCATTGTTGTATACCACACTACATAGGCAGCTCATGTTGCCTATGTTGCTTACACGGGTAATGGTTGGCGATGTTAAATGTGAGTCCTTTCATTCTCCTCCTTTTCTGCAGCTGTCAGTTTGTATACCCACATCAAAGCCATGATCATGAAGAGAAGAGCCAAGCCGCTGGCGAGCACAAAACAAACTTCAACAACGCCAGGCTACATGCCGACGCACAAGCGGAGAACGCGATGGACACCTCGCTTTCACCTCCTAGACCTGCGATGGTTAAGAGGCACTACGACAAGCATGGCACCCAAGTTGTTCAGACAGCCTTCTGGCTATGTGTTTACTTGAGGTGCATTGCAGATGTCAACGAGGGAAGAAAGTAATGATTGAGATGAGCACTTCACCATCCATGGTGTATGCAAGAATCACAGTTGGAGAGAGCAGTGCACACTCGAGGCATTACACCTGGTTTGCGTGTGTCCCGTATTAATGGTTTCTATTGATGTGACGTTCATTTGGCCATGATCATGAGAAATACAAATTCTGAAACATGCATTTTGTGTTTCTTCTGTACATGTGAGTGTTTGTTTTTTTAAGTCTAAGCTTGTTAGCTTTAAAGCTGGGTTTGCTGAAAACAGCGATATATTGTTAATTTCTACCACAAGAACCATGCTAACAATACTGAAAGCATCTCTAGAGAACAGCGCTGGGAACGAGACGAAACACGAAAACGGAGAAGAAACACAGACACAATTGATTCTTCGTTCTTCGTGTTTTGTCTCATTCCCAGCACTATTCTTGAGATAGGCAATGCCAACTAGCCGGACACCTCAGTCTCCTGAAAGCATCGCTGACCAGAACAATTAACTTTCAGATTGAATTTCATGCAATAGCGCAAGGGTCCCGCATCACAAGAAAGCCGGCGTCGACGGTGGCCTAGTTGGCTATGGCACGAACAATTCTTACTTATAGGCATGTGCACGTCACAGCCGCATGTCCTCTCTCAGGAATTTCAGACATCCCTCAACGCTCACGTTCAGGGCGGTGTCATGCCTGGAATGAAAGTTTAAACGATGACATGAAATGCAGATTAAACGTTGCTGCATGTCTCAAATGATTTAACTTTATAAACGAGCACTGAGCAAGGATTGAAGGGAGCCTCAGTTCGCAAGCTGATCGCCAATGTTTTGACAAGGGGACGTGTCCAAACATTGGCTCGGCTTGCAGACTGAGGCTCCCCATGAACCCTTGTTCAGTGCTTTTTTTACTGCATAGCCATTTCTTCTTTCTCTCGTTCTACCTTGATCCTTAAAGGGCGCATGAAAAGCTATTTACTAGAATTATAAAACACACACTAGCATTAGGTATCCCATTATTCCTCTCTGCAATACAAGAATTTTTAAGCTAGCTTCATTAGCGCCAAACATATGGGCGATCGAAAATGATGCTCCTCTTCTGTTCCCTGAAGTCAACCCACGCCGGTGCGCAAGAAAGAAAACAAAACAAGTCGCGACGTCGCCCCACCACGTCCCGTCCCGCTTGCCGAACTTGGGAGCATCCAATGAGCAGGCACGCCAAGCATATGCCCCACTGACGTCAGTGGGAAGGCCTGCGTGCAGCGAAGTGTCGCCCAAATCGGCTGCGAGCGCTCGCTAGGACCACTTTGAAAAGATTATTTGCGAATTATTGGCTCAATATAAAGCTTTCAAATCTGACAAGAATACTCACTAAAACCACCTCTATGAATTGCTTGCATTAGAGTTTTATCCCAAGTAGCATTTCAGGAGCCTTACCTAAGTTTTGCTTAGAGCTCTAGGTTTTAGACAGGGTTCGAACCCATGATTTTTAGTTTTCGAGCTACACACGCTGTTGATATATGTCGTGTGGTCTTTCACGTGAAGGAGTGTTTTGATACTGCATTCTAATTAAATCGCCAGTATATCGACAGTACTGGATGATAATTCTACATTCGCCGAAATAAATAATAAGTAAATAAACGCTCTGTTTAATGCAGTTTGAGGTACGTGGCTGCAAAGTCTCATCGTCTCATTGCTGTGGTAGCAGCTGTGCTAAAAACCAAAGTAAGCTGCTGTTATTTGAAGTGAACTAAATTTCTGTGAGTAAGCTCACATTTTTATCATAACGGCTTTGGGATTTACATTTGTTATCAAAACTTTCTTGTACCTACGTTGCTTTTAGTTGCTCTTATTTGTTTAATCTGGCAACTACACATGTCCGCATGCGGTTCACAGCGAAGCGAATCCAATCCAATCCGATTCGTCTCGCTCTTCTGCCACTGTGCGCGTAGGTGATGGTGACGGATCAGTGAGGTGACGGGATGATCAGACACCGGCAAGTTTTACAGCTCTTGCTCTTCACCGTGTTCTGCGTCAGCGCGTCCCACGCCTTCATCGATGGCCTGTACTGCGGCAGAGAAAACTGTTACGATGGTGAGAGAACGCTTTAGTGCACGTCGAGTATTCAACTGTCTTTTTCGGGTAACCGACTCGCTGGGTCTTCTCCAAAAGCGTGACTGACCGCGGTCGTGTAAAATTTGCTGGGCACGTCACGCCGCGCTGGCACCGCGGCAAAAGAAAAATGAATGTAGTCCTAAACCGCCGACCTGTCAGGGATGGTTCTTAAAACAAGCAGGCCAGCACCTTTTGTGAGGTTTCGTTTTGTTACATAACATATGCGACAAAGCAGCATGTTTCATGCTGGTGCTAGCTAAAGCTGAATGCGTGAATGCATTTTGTCACTGCTTTGTGCGTACCCCACACACAGCCGCGTGTGAGTTGCATCAGTTTGCCAAAAAAAAAAAAATGACAGAGGATCAGCATCCGGGATGATGCGTTAGAAATGAATATTTCTGGGTATCTCGTCATAGCATCATCTTAGCGCGCGTCATCATTTGCCTGACTGTCTCATGAGAGCTTGCTTTCTACTGACCTCCCTTGAGAATGCAAACAACTGCATGGTGTGCTCACTATCTCTTGAGCTGATATATGACAATCGAGACAGTGATAGCACGTTGACCGTAACACTGTCGAGGTTCCTGGTGTTTGGAATGATTGCAGCCACTATTTATTTTTTTTTTTTAAAGGTCTTGCTATCGTCATTACGTTTGTGATCGTAGTCTCCTAGGTGGCCTGACCGACGATTTATAATTAGCAGTGAAGGAGGAATAGTGTATGAATGGTCTTTTTCATAGCACAGATAATATTTAGTGAAATGGAAATGAGTTGTGAATACGAAATACGTGCCTTCAATGACCCAGTGAATAAAATGCGTGCACTTTTGTTGAGATAATGGCACACAGCATTTCGGCCTTCAAGATTTTTCTTTTCTTTCTAGTTTTCAAACTTTGGTTTCTTGCTCATCTATTTGTATAACCACGTTTTCTTTATTCACTTCCATAGTGAATTGCATGTATGCATGTTGCCAGGGCTTAGAACTATGTCTCATATTTGCCATGTGCATCTAAGACCTAATACCTGTGGATAAGTGGTTGGAAATGGAAGTTGTGGATTCTATACTCTTTGGGCCCTCAAGTTAATAATGTTTGGCTGATGCACGTAGCATACTAATTAAATATTAATATGAAATGTTCAATTTTTTTAAACAACCAGACATGTGTTGGGCTTTTCTTTTTATTCAGATCTCACTGCACATGCAGAATATTTATCCAGTAGCCATGCAATTGCTTATTCCGTAACTAATTCAGGTCAACTGTAGACATTGCTTTATATCCGTTTATTTGATTTTGCTAGTCTTACTGTGATGCCGATAACAATAGGTACTCGGAAGTTCACCTTCAGTTTGTATCTGCAGGATTATGTGGTATTTAATGTTCTTTCTCCCTCTTTTCAGTATTGGGCATCACAAGAGACACATCAAAGGTGAGTGAACACCTTAGCTTGAATGCACATTTGGCGTTGTACAGTTTGTGTGTGTAAGTGTATAACACATTTGGCAAAGTTCACACACTGAATTTTCTGCCTTGCCCTTGCAGGCCGAAATGGCTCGAACTTACCGACAGTTGGCGCGGAAGTACCATCCTGACATGCACAAAACACAGGTAAGAGAAGGGCTTTGTTTTATTGAACTATATTCATCACATGTTTCATCAGATTGAACCTGTTACTCACGCAGTGTTTGTGTTGAAATATGTTAAGGTGGGCTTATTATTAATTTTTATGTAGTGCTCTTGTATTGCTCTAAGGGGTGAGATGCACAAAAAAAGAAAAAAGGAACACAGAAAGACAACACACAAATCTTCCACTGTACTTATTTTTTCGCGCTGTTCAGCACCTTCAGCAATGCCAAACCAACTAACCCAGCTTGCTATCCTTGATCTTGTACAGGCAGTCTTTTGACCATGTGGACTATTCAGATTCGAAACTTTTTGTGAGAATTCATGTGCCAAGAAAGCTTATGCTTTTCCACACCATGCAACCATAACCATGTAAACATAACCATAGCATATTATGGTTATGTTGTATAGCACTTATGAAAATGCAATGTAGCATGGTAAAGTTGGTAATTGTGGTAACTAGTAGCTAGCAGCAGAATGGGGTAACTAGAAGTTTGGTAATTAGGAACAGTCTTTGAACAAGAGTATTGCATGGTATCCATTATTGCTCAAGCTTTATGCAGGCAAGCCTTGTTGAGGTAAGAAAACAATAAATAAATAAACATTTTCCTCTATTCATTGTGTTGTTGGGTAAGTTCCAGGTGAAGCAGTGATAAGTTAGAAAATTGTCCACATCGTCTTTGCTTGTTGCATTCTACAACACTTAAATAACGATGCTTTCACTGAATGCAATGAGTGCAGGGTAGCTGTGCAGGGTCTGTATGAAAAGTTGCGACTTTCGTGCCTAGGCAGCTGCTAAAGATAGCTTCCCTGGCAGATTGTTCAATTGTTTGAGAAAACCGTCGCACTGTTTTCTTGTAGTAAATACCTTGACGTGAATGCTGTTATGTTCTTTTTTTAGCTAGAAAAGCAAAAAAAAAAGGCTTCAAGCATTTAATGAAACATGTAGCCAGTCGCAAAATACCATGATACAGGGAACACAGAAAAGGCGCCAACCAAAATTCTGGCTAAGAGGATATGTGGAGAGAAATTTTTATGTCCGATGCCTTGTAGTACTTTAGAAGAAAGGGTACATTTCCCACATTCTACGTGGCTGAAACCGCAGGTGACATTCAGATCAGTGAACAATAGAGGAAGAAACCAGGTGGGATGGAGTTGGCAGCAGGATGAAGATGATTGATGGCTTCATTGAGAGTAGCAATCCTTGCTCTGTCTACTCATTTCTGTTCTTGATGCAGTTTAAGCTGCGTAGGGAAAACTCTGGACCTTATGAGCACCAGCAATTCTAGCCCAAGCTTTAGCTTGCTAACATTGGATATAATGAGGTTCAGGCTTGTGCTTTCGAGCTCATAAGGTGAGAAAAAGGGCATTTCATTCAGCCAGATAATTCAATGCGTCATAGAGGTTTTGCCATTTTTCTTTTTCAATTTTGTTGGTGCTGATCCTGTAGAGTGTGCATTTCTGCCTATGTGCTGCATTTTGTAGAGTAGTGTTGTGAAAGCTGTTTGGGTGGGAACAGGCAAGCAAGCTTTTTGAAAAGTTGCATTTTTCACTGCTTGAACTTAGCCAATACTTTTTCCCTTTTTCTTAACTATCTAGGAGGCAAAGGCCAAGGCAGCAGAACGTTTCACCCTTATAGCAACAGCTTACGAGGTGAGCAACTCATTGCCGCTTTCTCTTAAAGTTGTTGTGCGAGACTTGTGGCTGGATGAGAACGACTTCATTTTTTTCCCACTAGATTCTCAAAGATGACGAATCTCGAAAAGATTACGATGACATGCTGGATAACCCAGGTACTACACAGCATCTTTTCTTAAGATGGGATTTATCCCATTTTATATGTGATTATAGAATGTTGCACGTTTGTCATAATTTTGTATTTAATTCTCTCATAATGTAAAGATGCACGGGCCATAAGTCTATTTATTGGTCTCTGTTGTTTTCAATTTAATTTAAATCATTGTTGATGTATTGTGATGTTCAAGTGTTGTGGAGTTTAGTGTATGAACAGTTGCAGGTTATTTCATAGGGTAGTGCAAATTGGGAAGCACTCGAAAGCTGTATGCTTAGCTAGCGCTTCATAAAAAGTGTACTTACTGCACTGTTTAATAACTTCTTATTCAGTTACTGCAAAGGAGGGACAGAACTGGCACGTTGCAGGTTTACAGTGATTGAAAGTTTACTATCTGTCGCAAAGTTCTTTCCAGAGAGCCCATGACTGGAATTCTGGAATTGCTGTGGCACTGAGCATTGATGCAGTGATCGCTGCCACTAACCAGTTTAACATTTCTGAACGTTGAGGAGAAATCCCAAATTGTTGTAGATTCTCTACAAATGGCTAACCAAGGCTGTTTTGCCAAAGTATGGATTCCACTTTGTTCTGGCCATCGGCTTGCTTCTCTTAGAACTTGTGCAACAGATGCTACGTGCTACATTCTTTTGGTACATAGTGGCAGATAAATTTTCATATCATGTAAGCTGGAAGTAAAAGAAAACAAAAGAAGGAAAGCATTCTTCAAGTTTTGTGTTGCATTGACAAGAATATCAAATGATGATGATTACTGGGTGCCTACTATATTTATGTACATATACAGCTGGTGCGGAGGAAGGGTCACGAGGTACTTTGCTGTGTGTTTACCGCTAATGGTGCAGTTCAGTCTATCATAGTCTGGCCCTTTGCAGTACTACACTGTGATAGTACTGCTATGGTGCTTTGCTGTGGTTTTGACTCGTCATTTGCTTTGGGTGCACATCACTTAGTTGCACGCCATTTTAGCAGTTTTTGAGAGTGCCTTGTAGTAACTGGCTGGTTGCTTTTAATTGCAGAGGCGATATACAGGCATTATTACCGGTACTACCGGAAGCGGATGGCACCCAAGGTTGACATTCGCATCGTCCTTGCGGTCACAATCACAGTCATCTCAGCCGTTCAGGTGCGTGGCTTTTGTTGACACAGCAAGCCGCTTGATGTTTGGCTCACAGAAGCTGTGGTTTGTTGAGAGCTCAAACAGTGGGCGCTAACTTTTTTTTTGTATCTTTCACAAATTCATTCTTGATATTCAGTCAAAATCGAACCAAAATCGAAAAGGTGACACTTGAAAGTAGACACTTGTCTAAACTAGAAATAACTAGACAAACAGAATGGTTGTAAACCTTAAAATAATGTTTTATAGGGAATCCAAAGCCTAGATGTAGATACGTTATAGAACTGGATAGCGAATTGTTGTGTAGTACCAGCATGAGCTATAATACTAAATCTTTCACGTGATTGTATATTAGGTGTACTACCAGGTAATTGGGTGCCTCTTACCCTGTGTTAATCTACAATAATGCCTTTTTCCGTTGTGAAGAATCCAAATAAGTCTTGAGCATTGCTTCAATTACTAGTAGCTGTCTGGACTTCTTGGATACATTGGAAATTCTTGTGGATCTTCCCCAATTTATTTATTTCCTAAACTTCTTCTAAAGTGAAGACACCTGCAAATACTAACAGTAGGATGTTGTAAGTACAAAAAATCTATACAGTAAATTTAAATAATAGATTTCTATAACATTTAGCGTACTATTTTTCTCTCACGTGAGCTGCTCATACTGCAGTTTGGTCTCGTAGAAGAACTGGTTAGGTATTCACTTCCTGCAATTCGTGAACTAGTACAAGAAGGCTACAGTCTGTTGGTGCATCCTCTTTTTGTGCTAGTGAATATGCTTTAATTAAAAAATATATATATTTCACTTTGGTTCAAGTAATTCAAGATTAGGTTTAATCTTTAATACTAGTTTTATCGGGATGTTTTGGTCCTTTAACTAGATAATAGCTATGGTTCTGAACTTGCAGACTTTATGTAAGCAAACTATTTTTTCACTGCCACTCTTGTGCAAAACTCGAGTTGGTTAGGAGACTCCTGGTGTTATTTTTTGACGCATGCGAGCAAAAACATATTTTTTGTTGCCAAAAGAAGTGACCGTGAAGCTA
This sequence comes from Amblyomma maculatum, assembly GCF_055883805.1. Lineage (NCBI taxonomy): Eukaryota > Metazoa > Arthropoda > Arachnida > Ixodida > Ixodidae > Amblyomma > Amblyomma maculatum. The sequence goes on from NC_139351.1 coordinate 95,774,702, forward strand.
TAAATCTCGTCATAAGTAACCCAGTGCTTTTTTTTTTATGGCATTGTTAGTCAGAGCATATATCAAAGGCTGCTGTATTCAGAATTCAATCTATGTTGAAGGCTTTACCTTTAAAAAATAAAGTTCTAGTAAAGGCCTGTATGAATAGGTTTTCTTGGTTTTCATGAAATTTCTACTTCAGTGGAAGGTAGTATGCTGTTCTAATTGTTGTGATATTTCTAGAAAATGCACTTTTATGAGCAGTTTACGCACAAGCATCTGGGTCTTTCTCGGGCCTGCTTGTGCCGTATTGAGGGCCCGAGCTTGCAACATGGTTCTGCCTACTTTCCCAGCTGCACATGTTTAATGTGCGATGGGTTATGTCCTTAAGGTTAATGTAGGTACTCATTGCTGATTATCTTGGTATATCAAGAATTTTATTAGTACATTGAGGAAACATCTGGCTCTTATGTCTATCCGAGGATAAGTACTGTCTTCAGCATGTTTCGAGAGGTTCTTAAGTTTGGACTTCATGAGATTGATATTCATTTGATTGTATAGTACTTGCAATCCAGATTAGAAGCCTTGTTTAATCCTGTTTCCCACTTTGCAAAAACACTCTGCAGAAATGTGGCAATGATGGCAGAGGCATTTGTGGGTATGCATGACCTTCTAATGTATGAAAGTACATATGTAAACCTATCTTTTTATTATTGCAGTATTATGGAGCCTGGCACAGGTATCGAGCTGCCATCGATCACCTTATCACAGTGCCTAAGTACAGGCTCAGAGTGAGTTTTTATTTTTGATATTTTCTCTTCCATAATTTCATGCAAGCACTTAGTGGCCTTTGTACCACTTAGAGGCTTTGCAGAAACATTAGGGTAGGTATGGTTGGTATGACGTGGGGTTTAATAATATTCTGAAGTGACTTGGGCTATGAGGGATATGTCGTAGGGTAGGGCTGCAGTAATTTCGACCACTTTCACTTTTTAAGTGGGCATGGACATGGCACACCGCATGGGTGCCTTGGGTTTTGCATTCATCGAATAGTGGCCGCTGCAACAGGGATTTTAGTGCATCTACTTGAAACCTGTGTTGGCTAGCTAGGAAGATTCTACAGAAAAAGTTGAGCATTTCTTGTTGGAAAATCATAGTTGTTGCGGGGCTTCTGCATGGAGCATCACATTTTGGAAGAAAAAATGCAGTTTATGTAGAATTACTGAACGGTTCGTTATGACGTGCTGCTGTGAATGAACATTTGTCATAAATAGCTTGGTACAGGTGGATGGGGATGGTTCGTTATGACGTGCTGCTGTGAATGAACATTTGTCATAAGTAGCTTGGTGCAGGTGGATGGGGGTAGTTGTCACTTGCAATTGAGGGATAACGGAGATGTTTCACAGGGGGAGAGAGAGGCATGTAAGTGGAAGATGTCTGCCTCTAAGAAAGAGGCGTGCAGATACAAATTTTCTGGTTGCAAAGCGAACGTGCATAAGCAGAAATTAGCTGCAAATCAAATCTAATAGTTTTGAATGCGTTCAAATAATTTCAGATACCACTATGGGCTCTGAAAACCATAAAAAAAAAAGGCTTCTCCATAAAGTGTAGTGATGAAAAGAATCAAAGACACTGCAAATAAATTCTGTTTCAACTTATCATTACCATATTTTGCCGTGCCTGTAAAAGCCATCAATCAATAAGTAATGGAAGGTTTGTTGTATAGTAATATTAGTGTAATAATAGTGCATAGTAAACTTTATCTTGTGGACCATTGGCTTTTTTGCATTTCGTCAGTGTGCAAGCACCTATCTTAGTGGGCTCAAACGCTAGATGACATGCCTTTAGATATGATGTTGCTAGATGACTCAGTGCTTAAGCCGATTGTATTAGTGCAGTTACATGGGCTGGCTTCATGCCTAAATGTTATGTTGCACACTTGTTTCTTATCCTCTGCAGTCTAATATTGCGCTGTTTCTGGATTCGAACTGGAGAAAATCAGAAACAGTCAAAGATGTGTCCGTAAAACAACCACAGCTACGCACGGGGCCTGAAACTTCCATATGCATTATGTCGCTTATCATAATGATCTGAAACAAGAGGATCGCTGCCAGTCAGATGCACAGCCTGTTGTCGACCATATCATGGTACGACACTGTGACATGCTGCGTGGTGGTACTGAATGCCTGTCAGCACATTGATTTGATATGTGCCTAGCATTATTACTACTCGTGCCCACCGTGGCGAAGCAGTGGTTAGGGAACTCGACTCGAGGTTGTGAGTTCGAATCCTGGCCACAGTGATCGTTTTTTGATGGACATGAAATGCAAGGTGCCCCTGTGCTGTGCAATGTCAGTCCATGTTAAAGAACCCCAGGTGGTCAAAATTTCAGGAGTCCTTCACTACAGTGTCTCTCATAGCATGAGTCGCGTTGGGATGTTAAATTCCACAAACCATTACTAATCGTGGGCTTTTTTTGTGGGCTGGCAGTCGATTTCGTGAGAAAAGAGCAAGTTAACTTATGCGACTTGTGCAAGACACTGCCATTTGTCATGTTGTCTCTCTGTGATTTCGATCGACAAAAAGTTTTGTGTTTAGCAAGTTTGAGTGTTTCGAATAGTCAAAGTGCAGTGAGAGTCTAATCTAATAATCTAATATCAAATACTATCTGTAAGCTGTTCTTAGTTACAAGTAATTGCACTGCCAAATATTTCAGAATCGGTTTTGACGTTTATGCTTTCTTTACTTTTCTTACCTTTGTTTTTCAGAAGTTTGTCTTTATCGGGTTACGTGTGCTGAGCTTGATAAACAGATGTTCAGTAGAAGTTCACTGTGACTGATATTTATTCATAACAGCATTGAAATTGTAAGTGGTCACTAAGTTTCTGTAAATTGGTGCTATTGATTCCTTTGTCTAGGTCTGTGAGGCCAAATAACTTCTGCTGTGAATATTCACGCGTTCATGTCCCAATCAGCACTTATCATTCAAATCCCATAACAAAATTTGGCGTCGCCTTAGGGTATGTGCTACAGCAGCATGGTGTCTTGCTCAGATGATGTTTACGGTTTGCTGTGTAACCATTTAAATTCTTTCTTGCACATGCAGGCCGTGGAGATTGCCAAGAAGGAGGGCTTGTTCAATCCTAACAAGAAAAAGGACAGGAGAAGGAAGGTAAGCACATCTTCGCAGGTATCATTAATGATACATTCTTATTCTTTTTTCCCCCAAACAATGTGGAGGTTTGACTTCTTTCTTCAGACAGCTTGACAAGCACAGTCTGAAGGTTTGAAGTACGTTTACGCGGTGCTGTTTGGCATTGAGGAATTGATGGCGGACAGAATGCACCTGGCAGCTGCTTCCTTTCTGACGGAAGACCTTTTTTGCAACATGATTGGTTTCTAATGGCTGTGCATGCGTTAGTCAGCTTCTGGTATAAGTACACTTTAAAACAGAGCAGGTTATGGGGGCTTTAATAAGATGGTGCTAACAGAGAGTATTACGGAGCCTCATGTTTTTCTAATGCATTTTTGAACATTGTGGTCAGAGCCGCGGGGCGCATTCGCTGTCAGATGCTTCCCTGGCGGAGGTGGATTTGACTCGCCTTTTTTGATGCCAGCCGTTTGAAGCAGTCTTTTCTTTGGGCCAACTGTGAACATTTATAGAGACCTGTCATGACTAGACTGAATATATTGTGTATGTGGAAGGTGCGAAGTACTCAGTGATGTTAAATGCATTGTGTTGAAAGCGTCTTGACATATTATACAAAGCCACAACCAATGCTTTACTGTTTTTTTAATCACCTTGTACTCAGCATAAAGCACAAAGCTCACTAATGATGCCCAGGAAGAACCTGTGGCAGGTATTGCTATCAAGGTTTTGCTAATAAAGGTTTCACATGCTAGAGTAGGGACTTCGACGCTGGGGCCTTTCGAATAGAATATCTGCCAGGCCTTCAACCCGTGGAGTGGACAAGCCTTCTGATTGGGCGAACCCAACTCATGTGGGTGGGTAGAAGTGCGACAGTGCACAGTCACGACATGCTTTCTTTACGTTTTCTCGCACTTCAGCGTATGCCCAGTTGAGGGGTGAATTCGGAGAAGTATAATTCTTTATCTCAGATATTTTCGCCACTATTACAGCTAGATAAAAAATTCTTGTGATGTGGTGACTGGTAACAAAATAAGTGTCCTTCACATTTTTTTTTTTCTGCTTTAGTAATTGGGTTTGCATGGTAAAGATCCGCAGGTGGTCTGATTCTCCAGAGCCTCCACTACTGTGTCTCTCCATAGTCTGTGTCACATCGAGGAATTAAACCCTGCATATATCAGCCATTTGAAGTTCTGTTAACATTTTGTGTTTCTTACTACGTGGTCATGCAAGCAGAATTGGATATCGAGGCAGAGTTGAAGGATTATGAGTTTTATTGAAGTGTTGTATTGAAGGGAAAGCTAAGCTCCAGGATGGAAGATACTTGTGTTGTTGGTAGCACTCAGACGTGTCTCCATTGATAATGGCATCTCGTGGAAGATACTTGTATTGTTGGGAGCTCTCTGCCGGGTCTTCATTGATATTGGCATCTTCTGGACTAAGGCATTTGCTCTACAATTAAATAAACACTATAACTAAATAACTCCTATGCCAGTGATGAGAGATGAGACCTTTCCAGCCTCATGGAAAAACTAAGCAGCCAAGTCTGTCTGTTCCTTCAGCCCAGCTGTTCTCCTTGTACTGTATCATTTACATCTTTCTGTTCATCTTTAGTTTGTACAGCATTGATACAGCTGACAGTTTTTCCTCCCACGAAAGGTGATAAGGGAAGAACCTCTCTGACTTCGTTCATCAGCTAGTTAATGTTGCCGCATTCTACACCTTAAACTAGCTATCGTTATCCTATCTTGCTGAATCCATGCCCAATCTTTGTCTTTGACACATATAGCAGCATATTTCATGCTCACACTTGTACTGAGGGAGACTAATCTCTTCTTCCTCTTGCAGGAGGAGATAAAGGAGGAGGAAGAGAATACACTCAAGCGCATCCTGGAGGAGCAGGTGGACATCCGTGGCGGCTACAGCAAACCCACGGTGCGCCATGTGCTTTGGGTGCAACTGGTGCTGCTTCCGTACACAATCGGCTCCTACCTTTGGTGGCAGGCCCGTTGGCTCATCAAGTTCACCTTGAGGGGCGAGGAGCTGGGGCTGCCTGAGAAGGAGTACCTCATCCGCCGTCAGATGGCGCTATCTCAGTCCCAGTGGGATGCCCTCGAAGAAAAGGACCGCCAGGGCTTCCTCCGCGACGAGCTCTGGATTCCCGAAAAATTCAAGGTGCTGCCTTGTTGCTGCTGGCTCTCTAAGCTAACTTGTCACAAAGAGGTGTGCATTGTGGTAGTTTCAGCAAGGTGCCTTGGGGTATTTTGCATGCAATATCTGGTTTTCAGACTGGCTACTATCCTCACGATCTTGCTGTACAGGGCCGTCCGGTTCTAGCTATAACATGGTCACTGTTTTCACAGCAATATTGTGTTGGACGTAGGCGAATGTCGAAGCAAAGGGATACAAGTACAGATGGACCAAGAGGTGGTCCTGCGCATGGCCTACCACTAAGCATTACTGCTTGATCGGGTCAGTCGCAAATGTTTTTTTTTAATGCAGTGACCTTGTTATAGCTAGATGTGGACGACATTGTACATTTTGTATGGAGGCTGTCATACTGAAGGGCACTAAAAGGAACGGTGAGCATGAAATGAGGTTAGCCTATGTCATTTTGTTTGTACCACATTCTAAAGATAAGACGGCTACCTTCCACGTAAACTAGATGTACAACCTCGTTAATTCGAAGTCATCGGGACCGCGAGAAATCTTCGAATTAAGCGGGTTTTCGAATTAACCGAACACACCAAGAAATAAGACTTAGGCAAAAAAATTCGTTGCAGGAACGTGTTACTTTTATTCGGCATATTTTGAATTACTACTGAAAGTAATCAGAGATGCTGGTTTGCCGCGTCCGGTAGTTTGCGGCTCCTAAGGTCATGCTCTCGAGTTGGTCAAATAGACGAAACATCTCTGAACTTCCACCGCGGCACTCAACAAAACTGCGGATAACGTTCAGCGATCCGATAACTTCACCAAGAGCAGGTGCTCGGGGAGGCTCGTCGGTGTCGTCGTCGCTATCGTCGCTGTCATCGCGCATGTTCGTACCAGCAGTGATCTCACTCTCCAAGTCAGAGTAGCCAGTCTGCTCTTCGCTCTCAATGTTGATATACTCGGCGAAGCCGACTGCATTGGACTCATCCTCTGCGCAGAGCGCATTCGCAATACTCTGCTGCTTCTTCGTCAAGAGTAGTAGTACATGGGTGGTCTGCATCGGCATCAACAGTGCTTTCACTGGAAAAACCAGCGTGTTCAAAACACCGCCTGATCAATGTGGGCTCCAGTTGTTTCCAAGCGTACACCATGAGGCATATGGCTCCGAGGAGGCCGATGGAGTACTCCTTGCCATTGTCGTAGCAAAGGAGCATGCGCTTGAGCAGGTGGTACCGATAAATCTTCCTAGTGTGGTGAATGACGCCTTGGTCCATCGGCTGTGAGATCGAAGTGGTGTTCGACGGTGAGAAAGGTTAAATTATTGCGTTCTTTAAAACGGCAAAACCATCCATTGCTGCACTTAAATTCCTCGTGCCCAAGTTGTAGAGCTAGGTCGTTGGCCTTCTCCCGCAGTAGCGTTCCATTGACGGGAAGGTGGGCAGCGTTTGCTTTCTGCAGCCAGCGAAGCAGAGCAGCTTCCACATCTTGATACGTGGGAGCCCGCACTCGTGACCGCTTCGAAGAATAGGTCTTGACGTAAGCCTCTAGTATTTTTGACTTGTTGCTCAATATTGTGGACAACGTCGAGAGGGGCACGCCATGCCTTTTGGCCAACTCGGTCTTCGAACAAGCGCTCTTGCCTGCTTCCTGGATCAAGCAGAACTTCTGCTGCAGCATTAAAGTCTTGTACTTTGGCATTTCTGCACTGCTACGGTCACAAAGCTAGCACTTCTGCACAGTCCCGCCCAAAAAAACGGCACAGTAGCCGACCCCTAACCACAGCGCACAACACAAAGAAATGGCGCAGGCGAGACCGGCGCGGCGGTGGTGGTGGCGTACTTGCAGCGTCGGAGGCATGGGGGAAGAGTGGGCGAAGCACACCAAGGGATGGAGTGGGGGCGAGGTCACGTGATAAAAACCGGTATGCCCGCCGTGTTGCAGTGAAGCACGTCTTCTCCTCTGCAGGCGCGTGTTTCGGCGGTGCGCGAGGCGCACTCTGGACCGATTTTTGTGCAGAGAGTGCTCCGGCTGGGGCGCTTCGCCTATAAATCATCGCCATTACTATGTGGCTTTGCCTCGCAGCTCCGTAGGGCCGTCGTTTCGCCGGGTTTGCGGCGAAACATGGATCAGGCATTGCCGCATAGCAGTCCAAATTTTCGAATTAACTGGGCTGGCGCAGGCCGCCTGTTCGAATTATCCGGCCAAATTTACATTGGAAAATACGGGACCGCAGAAAACCTTCGAATTATCCGGGATTTCGAATTAACCGAGTTCGAATTATCGGGGTATTACTGTACAGTGAAAGAGTACGAAATAATACCGCATTTAAACGACTGTAAGACTGTTTTTACAATCGGTCAACGCAATCAATACGAAGGTGTGGCACTACCGATGAAGCCGAGAAATGAGATATCAGGTATCCTTAGGCATGGTTACAACTGTGTTTGCTCTGTGGCTTTCCCTGTAGCGTACCGTTGTGGACTCAAATGTGGCAGATAGGTACTGCAATCATTGGCTATTTTCACAAGTTAACTGCAGTGAAGTCGGCGCATTTTTTGACTGCTTATTTCAGAGGCAAAGCTTCACTGCCATGCATTTTTAAACCGTGATCACGGAGCCTTGTTTTTTACAAAAGTTTGAAAGAAGTAAATGAAATGGCAGGAAAAAAAAAAGTGTTCTGCTTTTTAAATAAAATTTTTCTCTTCTGTAAATGCATCCTTTGCTACTGGAAAGACAGTGCAGCTGGGAAAAGCCATACAACTGATGTTCACATGATTGGAATTGTCCTCTGCTTTCTTTTGAAGAGGTGGAAAGTGGCAGTGAATTTTTTAACAGTCGATCCTGGATATATTGAATTATTGCTTATAGCAAACAGTCAAAGAATATCTGTGAAAACGCTTATCTAGACAAAACATTTAATTAATCCACATAATACTGCTGCCATGTGGAGAAGCCAATGTTTGGAATAACACTGGTGAAGTACTCACCGAAAGCTACTGGTGACACTCACCATGCTTGTGTTGCCAACTGTACCTTGTGCAACCAACCGTTAGTGGAACCAACTATAGGTTCAACTGAATGAAAGAGTTTTCTGCTTATAGTGCACCATCAACACAATTAGGCGTCATGTGCCAAGCAGTCATTAGTTACGTAGCACTGCCCATGGCAGTTTCGCTGTAAAGCAGAGTAAGGTCTACCAGCAGTGAGTGGCCTGATGCAACTACGCCATTTGGCTGCATGTTATGCGTCGAGCATGTCCCTATTGTTGGAGCACCATACTTTTAACCCCATGTCCCAGGTGACCCTATTCACTGCCATGTTTTACATAACAAATTATTTATATATCAAACTATTCACAATCACCTTCGAGGTTGGTATATTTGAGATAGACTGTGGTGTCGTTTTTTTTTTTTTTGGCTCTGGAATGGTGTGTATGACATAAGGAGACATGGATCACTACGTGGAATTCGCCTGTGTTCAATGAATAGTTTGAAATCGAATTCTTTTCTCTAGTTTTATTTTTAGTTTGTGATTGGGAAACATTGTAACGCTTTCAGTGAATGGGCAAAGAGCAATCATATTGCAGTTTTTGTGTGCTTCAATGACCTCATGCTCAGTTATAAAGAAGAAATTCAATGTTAAATTTTTTGCTGGCCATAAGCAAATTTGACATGGTAAATAATGTTCAATGCCTGATGCACAATTCTGAAGCCGAAATGCACAAAAAGAAACTTGGTGCCATTACAACCCTTGAACACATATTAAGAATGTGCAGCAGACGCATTGAAATGCTTCCATCGTTGTGTTTACTGTTGCTTTCATAGCAGGACACTATCTCTTTTTAGGCAGAGTGCATATCCTTATTTAGTGTTTGTGATCCAATGTAATACCTTGTCAGGATTTGAGCATACTATTCAGCATGGAATGGGCAATACTGCTGATTGCTGGTAAGGTTATTTTTTAATAGGCTGCTGTTCTTGTGGTTGGGTTATATGCTGCAATGGAAACAGTAACTGTGGTGTGTTGTGTGCCCAGCTTGTACCTTTCTGTACCAGTTGCTTCATTTGTGTAATGCATTTATTTAGGTATGCCACACACTGTAGCTTTACTTCCGTTTCTGTGGGGCTCTTGTTTTTCTTCTTAATGTCTCTGGGCTAGGTGGTCGTGGAACTTGATTATAGTGGTGGCCTGGTGCGGCACACCACTGGGTTTTTGATTCGTACAAAATTTTTCTCTCCCTGGTGCTGTGCTTTTCTGGGATAAAATGCTAGGGAAAAAGGTCTTAGATTGAATCGTGGTGTACTGTGCAAAGCCTGTGGTGTGCTATGCTGTCATAAAAGCAGTCATTTATTATATTGTGCAACATTATCTATGTTAACAGCAGCTTCATGGACTGGAACCTCGAATAACAGAAAATGTTACAAGCAGTATGACCCCACCGAGAACAGCGACATTGAAGTATGAGGTGAAAACGTGAAGCTTGGCGATCACACTTTGTCTTATGATCTTCAGCCTGACTGTTGCGACGAGAGATGTGCCATCGTAGCAGCTGCAACAAAAGGAATGATTATTGCTATTTTTTGTACTCTTTCAATTTTTTGTACACCATCACTTGCCAACAAGTCCAAGTTTATGCCGGAATCATATCACAATATAAGATCTCAAGTTTTATGACAAGGAGCTATCAACTCTGCAGTAACCTGCAGTCTAGTAAGATTTGTGACGCAGAATAACATTGTTATTGTACCGCTTTTTATTGCAGGTCTGGAAGCAGAGGCAGGAAGACGAAATGAAAGCCAAGCTTGCGGAGAGTGCACGATACAAGAGTTACCGGCGGTACATGAAGAACCATGGTCCTGGTCAGATCACATTTGAGGACTGAGCCCGAAAGTGGGCAATAAATTATTTTTACGTTTTGCACATCCGGATGTTGCTCTGAGTTAACACTGCAATAATTGTCTGGTACCACTATGATACACGAAAGAAGAAAGGCAAGCATAAGTGTTTCTTTTTGTTATTCCTAAAGCAATAAATACTGACAGAAAAAACAAAGGTAGATAGGGAAGAGGAGGGAAGTTAACCAGAAAAGCTTCCTGTTGGCTGCTCTGCACTGGGAGAAAGGGGATGAGGGGATTAAAGAGGGGAAGAGAAACGGGACAAGGAGCGCAGTCACAATTTGTTACTCAAGCCGGTGGCTGTCATAACAGTGCCTTCTATGTGGAAGGCAGTGTGCATGCATCACATGATCTCTGGAACAAAGCCAAAGGACGAAAAAAATAAAAAGCAGACAAAGACTCACACAATACCAAAAGACAGTAGAAATAGAGATCAAGAAATGCAAGTATTAAAATATGGCAATTCCATTTCCAAGAGCGCAACTGAAGGTGAGCCAGTGCAAGTCTGTCCCCTCATATGGATGACGGATCATTGTGTGGATTTATTTGGCTGTTTTTTCTTGGTATTGCATCATAATTGACTAACGAGCCCGAATTGCCTCCCTTCATTGGTACCACTGACCTGTTGGGACGGTATTGCATTGTATTCCTCAGTATGTATATTTCTATCACATCTTTTATATTTATTGCATTTTAAAAGACTCAAGACATTATGTAAAACAGAGGTTACAATTGATCCATTGTTTTAGTATATGTATACCAGAACATTGGTGTATTGCTTTTGCTAAGGAATATACAGTGTTTTTGTTTGTACATATATGAAACAATATCTAAAGGTTTTGTTGGTAAGCAGTTTATTTCAAGGTTACTGGGTGGTCTCAAAATGAAAGTGACCTTGCGGTAAGCATCCAGCCTGCATTCGGGAGGTACAGAGTTTAATCCCCGGTACCTAGAAATTCTGGGGAATAGTCACTGGGTTTTTGATTCGTACAAAATTTTTCTCTTCCTGGTGCTGTGCTTTTCTGGGATAAAATGCTAGGGAAAAAGGTCTTGGATTGAATCGTGGTGTACTGTGCAAAGCCTGTGGTGTGCTATGCTGTCATAAAAGCAGTCATTTATTATATTGTGCAACATTATCTATGTTAACAGCAGCTTCATGGACTGGAACCTCGAATAACAGAAAATGTTACAAGCAGTATGACCCCACCGAGAACAGCGACATTGAAGTATGAGGTGAAAACGTGAAGCTTGGCGATCACACTTTGTCTTATGATCTTCAGCCTGACTGTTGCGACGAGAGATGTGCCATCGTAGCAGCTGCAACAAAAGGAATGATTATTGCTATTTTTTGTACTCTTTCAATTCACCTATGTCACTATAACCTCAAGGCAGCATAATAGAGTGAACATGGCTGTACAGTATAGTTTTTTCTTTGTTTCAGTATTCAACAACTTAACTACTAATACACATGAACTAAGCGTAGCATACCGTCCTCCTGTAATGCTAATATATGTTTGGTTTCCTTCTACTATTTTGACTTTAACGCAAACTTCCACTAGTGGTAAGACTACTGTGCCCAAGGACGCGGGATGGAATCCCGGCCACCGCGGCTGCTTTTCGATGGAGGTAAAAAGCTAAGCGCCCATGTACTGTGTGATGACAGTGCATGTTAAAGAAACCCGGGTGGTCGAAATTTCTGGAGCCCTCCACTACAACATCTCTCAAAGCCTAAGCTGCTTTGGGACAATAAACCCATAAGCCAAACCAAGCCAATAAACTACCCACTAAGTGCTAGATTAGTTTCTGGCAATATGCCAGAGGAACTGAACTTTTAGCACTCGTTCCAGACTTCTATAGTGTGATACATTTCGCCAAACCTAATGTGCTGCCATCATTGCAGACTACTTCACATTTTTGAATGAATTTCCATGAAATTGGAATTTTCTTTAAAGTGCACAGTCACAAAGCTATCTTGGTCTCGCAATTTCAGGCAATATATTGGAGTACATATACACTATATGCAAGTCTCATTTATGACAAGTGTTCTCTGCTTATGTGTTTGAACTTCTCTTGCTAAGTTGTACTCTCTCGTGACTATTCACACACAGTTGGCACAGATGTTCCAGCTTGTGCGAAACTAATTTTAACGCAATTTTTTTCATAACAATAGTTAGGATATACCTTGGGAGAGAATACTAGTAAAATTTCAGCATGGTGATAATTGTTTTGTGAACAAGGAAAAAGATGTGGAAATACTTTTCTACAGGCTTAACAATTTTCTGTCAAATGTTTGCCAAAAAGCAACCTAAAAGCCAACACACCGTCTGGGTAAATGGTATACGACTTGCATTGTGTAAATGCTTAAAGAAAGGGAACAACTGTAACAGTATAAGTAAAAATGAGATTCAAACTGCTGACACAGGTGCAGAATAACAGCACGCTAGCCAATTGCAGCACATAAACAACAATGTTATGGCCTGTTAATTGGATTCTTACCTATTCTAGCAAATATTCTATTTAATGCTAGACAAGATGGCGCAGTTGACCTTCTGCTATTAATGGTTTGAAATGTGCCTCTCATCGCAGTGCATGGTCATTGCGTTTCCTTGTGTGCATGCACCGAGTGGAATCCCTCACGTAATATGAAAGTTCAAAATTCTGCACAGTTCAAAAAAATGTTTTGGTCCCTTTGAGTTGTCAAGAGCAACAGCTATTTCGTGCCTCTAATTAAAATGTGGGAAATGCACTGTTACGCCACTCATCCAATTGATCTGGTCCAATTGTTTCCATTGTTTGTTTGGAATACTAATCTACTGTATTGCAAGATGCCTTTAGAAGAAGTCGCAGCACTCAGATACTCTACTTAAACACCCAATCCCCCTGGCCATGAGTTTAACACCACAATAGCATTGGCGTTAATTACTACCATGGCATTAAATTGCAACTCGGGCGATTTTTAAATATTTTCGAGTCACGGCTTTCTTTTTTGTTTTCAAGAACTTCCTTTTGTGAACGCAAACTTAAATTTTCTAAAACATTTCCTGAACGTTCAAAAACACAAATGTGAAACTGAAACCACCGAAGCTGCTTGTTGCGACAGTGGCTGTGACGTCATGCTCAAGCGGTCCAAGCTTTGTCATCAATCGGTAAGCCGTGCTACAAGTATGGGCTTTGTGTGCTATGCCGTATCGTTTGTCGGAACTGCACGTATCCACGCTTTGCGCTCTTGTCATCTCTGATAGAGCAGAAAACAGCTAGCTTTTCAGGGATCAGCGAGCCTGCTAAATTGAGTGGTTAAATTAAGTTAATTTTTTTTTATTTGCTAACTATTGCCTTTAGACAATAAATGGATTTGCAAAGACGGAGAGCATCTTCTAAAACCCCCATTACGTTTCCGATAAAGAAAGCCTCATGTGTATCGTTTTTCCAGGCTCTAAACAAAGGCCGCGTAATGTGTGTGTATGCATATATATATATATATATCTTTATTTTTGTTTGTGCGCTATATATATATTTCACATGACTGGCGCATTGGTGCGCCACGATTGTGAGCTGCTCCCAACCTGGGTTTCTGCGAACGAAATCAGCTGCGGCCTTGGATCCAAAACCCCGTTGCAGCGGCGGACCAATATGTCCGCGGTTTTTTCTTCGTCCGCTTCAGGCTGTCGGCGCTTATGAGGGTGCAAGTCGCAGCGAGCTCACCACACTGGCTGCAACCATCGCGAACATAGCCTACCATTGGGACAGGGCTGTCGAATCGCGGCCACAGCTAATTTCGGTCACTCTGGCCACGATTGTGAGTAGTATCGTGGCACACGAATGCATTAGCCACAATATATATTTTTTTTGTATTTCGCGGACTTTCTTCAATAAATAGTGATGAATAGGATAATTAGTGATGATTCTAAATAGTAATAATAATAGTGGTAAATAAAGCGAATAAAATAACAAAATAAAAAATTAAAGAAAAGAAAGGAAACTAAAACGCATATTACAAAGTAAAAAAGTAAAAAGTGCCGTCGCACAGCACACGGAAGAGGCGTTGTTGTTGTGGCTGTAGGAAGAAGGAAAAGAAAATGCACGGGCCTGCTACTGGCTCTAGCTGAGCCACCTCCGCTGCCTCGTGCAGACAGAAGAGAAAATAGAGAAGAAAGAAAAGGAAGAGGGAGAGAGAAACGCGCGCGCAACAACAGCCGTCGTCCACTACCGAAGTGGTGGCGGGTGTAATGACGGCCTACAACAGATAAAAATTCGGTGGCAGGCTAGCCCCCGCCGCAAGCGGCGGTGACCTACCTGTCCCAACCCCATCAGGGGAGTACCCGTGTGCTGTGCGATGTCATTTTAAAGATTCTCAGGTGGTCGAAATTACTCCGTAGCCCTCCACTACGGCTCCTTTTTCTCTCTTTCCACTTCAACTCCCACCTTCCCTTATGGCGCGGTTCAGGTGTCCACAGACACAAGTGTGACAGATACTGCGCCTATCCCTTCCTGTGAACCATTAATTAACTAAAAACGTTGTGGCAGCGTTAATGCGTTCGCATTCTCCCGATGCAGTTTAGTAGTGATCTCTGAGGATTTCCTCGAGAGTCCAAGCCAACCGTCACTTTCCCCACAGCTATGGTTTTCGTGCCCTTTTTTTAAAAAAAAAATGATACGTGAAGCATGTGTCATTATGCGTATCTGACGTGTTGGTTAGCGCATGTTCTGCGCCTCGTTTGTTCCTCCTCGTTAGTCCCGACGGGGAGTTTTTTTTTTTTTTTTTTTTTTTTTGTTGTCCGAGAGTTAAATCATACATGTTGCATTTTCCCCCCAGTGAGTATTCTAGTGTCATAGCATTAAACGCTATATACCGAGTCACGGTCCCAGCTAACTTGGACCAAGGTTTGAAACAATTGCTTAGCCCTAGCACAGTGAAACAATATTCAGATATGTACAGAGTTGCATATGCTAATCTGCAGTAATTCTTTTCGTTCACTAATGTTAACTAATTAGTAACGACTAATTAGCCATTCTTTAGTTATTGCATTGAGAGAAAAAGTGTCAATGCAAAAGTTGTACATCTCGAAAAACGGTGGATACGTTGTTTCCATCAAGCTAGCATTTACGTAAAATGTTTTTTTTTTTTTTTTTTTTTTTTTTTTTTTTCACCAGCCGATAACGACGCCTGGCGCAATAAAAAAAACATACTTCTTGGTGACTGCAGCGTTACTTTAAAGTCTCGAGACGCGTCCATCTGGCGGAAGAGGCCGCAAAAAACACAACATTACCGACTCCAAGGGGGCCTGTCGGAATGATGAGTTGGGTTATACCTCCTCTTGCGAAGCGCATCCTACAAAATTGCTGTCGGTCCAGCGATCCTGAAAATTGTAATCTCATCTGGGCTCGCGGCCATCAGGAACTCCTAGGCAATGAGTTAGCCAATCAGGCGGCCCGCGCTCTCTCTCCCCGGGCCCTCAAGCTTGCCAGGGAAGTCTACTCCGAGCCCACCCAATGTCTTATCACATTCAAAGAAATTACTACATATTATAAGGACTCCCATCTTCCTCCCTTCTCTTACGGCGTGGTTCAGGTGTCCACAACGCGTATGACAGATACTGCGCCTTTCCCTTCCCGTGAACCAATTATTATCCAGAGACTAGGCCACATGACTCTCAGCAGCCCCTGGTGATTTCGCTGGGCTGCGCCACATGTTTTTTTCTAAAAGCTTGGTTACTTTTAGCTGGGACATGCAGCATATGCGCTCGAATGGGAACGAAAAAATCATGTGACAAAGCCTTCATAACAGTTTTCAGAGAACCCTCAGTCGAAAAAAAAAATACAGATTTTTTGTTGTAACAATAAAATTTCTGTGCGGTTTTTGAAGTGAACCTGTTGCGATAACAGAAATTTCTGTAGTTTCGACACAAAAGTTCTACAGAACTGCAGACTACAGAAAAGCACGACAGAAAGAACTGCAGATTTATATGAAAGTACTACAAAACTACAGAAAATACTGACATTTACGACAGAACTGCAGAATATTTTGTGTTTTTGACACAATTCTGTAACATTTTCCAGTGGGCCGGCATGCACATCCGTGGAATATCGGCAGCTGGTAAACCCTTGTGCTTTGTCCTTTTTGTCTTCTAGCCTGGAAGCCGCGTGAAGGCCTGCGAGCAGCACTAAGGGGCTTCTGAAATGGTACTTGCATTAATATTTTAATGCAAGAAGTCGATAGAGGTGGTCTTTGTGAGTATCCGAGTCAAATTTAAAGCTTCGCGTGGAGCCTATAATTTGCAAATATGTGCTAGTAAGTGTTCCTAATTACCGCCCGCAACCAGACACCTAACCGCGCTCTTCCTCCCCGATGCAATCGGGGCTTGCTGGTTTAGCCACTCATTGGACGCTTTCAAGCGACGCGGGCAAGGCGAGGCTTGGTGGGACGCCGTCGATAGACTTTTCTTCCATTTACTTCTTGCGCGCCGGTCTGCGCTCAGTTGAATGGGCAGTGGAGGAGCTGCCTTTTAGATCAGCGATATGTCCGATGGGAATGAAGCTAGCTTAAAGAAATTTGCGTTGAGAAGCGGACTTATGGCATACCTATTGCTTGCGTGCGTTTTCTAGCTTTAGCTATACTTTTTCAGGTGCCCTTTAAGTGTGCGAGAAGCCACGTGGGGCGCTGTTCACCTGTAGATTCCCGTGTCCCAGAACTCAGCCCTGGCGATATGCAGGTTGTTGGCCAGGTCTATCTTGACCCTGCCGCCGGACAGTTGGGACACGACCATCGGATTGAGCAAGATGGACCCGTTGCGCCACTGGTAGAACTTGCTGCCGAAGCGTTGCCTGCACAATGTTTCAGTGGGCGCTGTGTTCAGCGCCTTATGTGCACAGATGAGTAATATTATGATGTCTCATATGAGAGCACCAGCAGCGTTCCCTGAACGCCCAGTGGAAGGGTTCGAGTGCTTTAGGCTTACAAATATACATATTTTCTCGTCTCTTTCATTTGAAATGCTGTCCCCAATTTGGAGTTGACTGGCACCCCCTTAATTTGAATCAGGGTGGTGACAAGCGCCACCTTTTTCAGTTAAACAAGAGCTGTTTTAAGTTATTCTCTATTTTTGAACATTCATCGTGTCTGGTACTTATACCAGCCTGTGCCCCGTAACAGAGTGCTGCTGAGCAGCTGTGGTGGGGTAATGATTAATCTTATCCATATATGGTAAAACTTTAACTTACAGTTAGCGAAGATGAAATTCCGCAAACATCTATTCTAGGGATGTATGTTCTTATACAGGCCGCAATCTCTACATCAAGCTTCATTGCGAGACTAGCAGAGGCTTCATTTGTGAGCACGTTACTGCAGAGTCAGCGGGTGAGAAAATCTGAATGCTCCCAAATCAATCAATCAATCAATCAATCAATCAATCAATCAATCAATCAATCAATCAATCAATCAATCAATTACATGTAATAAGTAAGCGATAAAATGTTATTGGCGCCTTTCAGCAGATTTCTAATTCAGTGCGACGTGCCTGGTGCAGGAGAGCAGGACCTCGCTACCGCGGACTCGCTTCACTGTCCGGCGCCGTACCCTCTTGGGCAGTTCGAGCAGCTTCTGACGTAGCGAGAATATGCCGCGGCTGTTGTCCACCACTTCTTCGACCAGGCCCGATGAGTCGGTGACCACCACGACGCCCTGGCCCCGGATGCACGGTTCCTGGCATGGTGAGTGCAAACGTCAGTCCTTTTTCTATGCATCCGCATAGATCGCAGAGTAAGAAGCCGCCCTGTAAGGCTGATCACGTAATGACTCACACGTGACACTGTTCGAGGTCACATGGCCGAAGTCCTCGTGTCATGCCTTTACATGTCATAAAAGCCTTAGAGCGCAGCTTCAGTCAATATTTTTCGCAAAAGACAAGCTTTACCTACCACTATAATTACGTTTTGCCAGATGTCAGGCATGGACCTGATGGCATAATGCATTAACTTCGCCGGGCAGTTGCTTCGTACTCTAAGCCATGTGAGTGGAATAAATAGGGCCATGCTAATGTTCGTTAATCCTGAATGGCGATTTGGATCTTCTCGTATTGGAATATTCGCATGAATCAAGCAGTTTATTTTGGAAGTTAGCTTAATTCAAATAATTGGCACAAGGTTTTGAATAAGGTTCGTCGTAGTATTTTTATTCGATGGCGGTTCGAAAAGAGGCTTCGCTTTTATACGATGGATGAAGAGTTCAGTGTTGCCACACGGTCCATTCATGTGGCAGCGTTCATAAAGTTGACACTTGATTCCTACGGCTGGACGACGAGGCAAGACTTACACAAGTTTAGAAACCTTGCTTAAGGCCCGACCTCGCAGACCGTGGCTTATGCTGAGGTGAAGTTTTAGTTCATTTTCTTTCGTCATCAATACGAAAGGCTCATTCTTTTATACATGTACCTTGATGCACATAGCATACGAATTGCTTCGGCGACCCTTCAGTGTACATAGCTTTAGAGTGAGCACCATACCACAGCGCCGCCACTGGCGCCTCAGCGTTTCAGACTATATATATTGGCCGATTTGTGAAATTATTTGCAAAACTAATGGCAATTGTTAGATATAATCCATTCGTATTTGACTCGGAGCCATCATTATTCGATTTATATTCGATTCACCAGGAAGCCACACCATTCGTTTTCGATTCGGTAGCAGAAGTACGCTATTCGTATTTGATTCGGTTCGGAAAAGGTACCATCCGCACACCCCTAGGAATAATTAAGCATTACGCGTTACATCATTGACTCGTGCCATTAGTATACGATTTATATACGATTCGCAAGGAAGCCACACTATTAGTTTCCGATTCGGTTGCGGAAGTACGCTATTCGTATTTGATTCGGTTCGGAAAAGGTACCATCCGCACACCCCTGGGAATAATTCAACAGTACGCGTTACATTCTTGACTCGGTGCCATCCTTATTCGATTTATATTCGATTCGCCAGGAAGCCACTATTCGTTTTCGATTCCGGAAGTACGCTACTCGTATTTGATTCGGTTTGGAAAAGGTGCCATCTGCCCACCCCTGGGAATAATTAAACAGTACGCGTTACATCATTGACTCGGTGCCATCCTTATTCGATTTATATACGATTCGCAAGGAAGCCACACTATTAGTTTCCGATTCGGTTGCGGAAGTACGCTATTCGTATTTGATTCGGTTCGGAAAAGGTACCATCCGCACACCCCTGGGAATAATTCAACAGTACGCGTTACATTCTTGACTCGGTGCCATCCTTATTCGATTTATATTCGATTCGCCAGGAAGCCACTATTCGTTTTCGATTCCGGAAGTACGCTACTCGTATTTGATTCGGTTTGGAAAAGGTGCCATCTGCCCACCCCTGGGAATAATTAAACAGTACGCGTTACATCATTGACTCGGTGCCATCCTTATTCGATTTATATTCGATTCGCCAGGAAGCCACACTATTCGTTTCCGATTTGGTAGCGGAGGTACGCTATTCCTATAAGATTCGGTTCGGAAAAGGTACCATCCGCATGCCCCTGGGAATAATTAAGCAGTGCACGCTACGTCACAGTGACACGTACGCTGCATAGGCCGATCATGTGCACGCTCCAGTGGTCCTTGAGCACAGAAGCGATGACTTGCGGAATTAGCGTGGACCGACATGGAAGACCTTCTGGGAAGAGCTCCAACAGCAGGGTCATCATGGACGCCTCTCTGGGAAGCGTCCTGTTTTGGTCCTGGAAAAAATGAAATAAAATGTAAAAATTTCAGGGGTGTATGTAAGTCTGCTGAGGTGCAGAAATGCGATAGCATTTCTGTTATTGCTGCCGATTGCGCTGCCGAATGTTGGTTCCTTCATGCCTTTAACGTTTTTGAGGCGGGATTTTCGCTATAAACTAAGGGTAATTTGAGGCATGATGCCTCGTTTGCGGTTTCCTGCCGCACAGGATTGGATTGGAGAAACTATTGATCAAGAAGATTAATAGGAAGGGATGAGTGGCCCTCTAACAAAGGGCGACACCTCCCACCCGTCTGCAAGCTTGGATTGTGTGTTCTTGTACGGAGATTGCTGTGCTATGATGTTTTGTGTGTCAACTTCGCTAGATGGCGCAACGTGTCTAACGGGACACATTGTTTTTGAACACTAGTTCAAAAGGGGCCGGCCACTACTACATCGTCATCACCGTTATCATCAGCACCATCAACGGGAGATTCATTGCCTTTGTTTTTGCTTTGAATTTTCCGTGTGCAGATTTCAAAACGATTTCGTCGCCTGTCATAACCTAGCTATATACTTTGGGGCAGGTTTCCTGAATTTCGTTAATTTTAACGTGTTTTCTTGCTGTCACTGTTGCCCTTTCCCTCTGGGATATCCGGCGTGCTTATGCTCGAAACGTGTTTTCAGGCAGTTAACTTGCCGTAGTCGTTTGCGTGCTCGATATGATTCTTTTTTTGTGTGTGTGTGGACACACTAATTGACGACAGGCTCTGCCCACACCAACCATGAGCCAAGAAACGTTTTTGCACAGAAAGAAGTCGGGCAGCCATGCTGAAAACCTCAAGCTGACAACAGAATGGTGTCCCTTATGTCTCCACTGTCCTTAAGCTTCCGTGTTCGTGCAAACAATCACAGCGTTGAATGCCCACCTAATTCCATACTACAACCAAGGTCACGCATCCCGGCATCCCTTGGTGGATAAAATGCATTTTAGGTAACTCACGTAGATGCATGTATCACTTTTTCCTCTAGGCAATTATAAAAGCTGTGTATGCTTCCAAAACTGTTTTTATCGAAACAAACCAATTAACAAATAAATAAGCAAACAAACAAAATTTCTAGTTGTCGTCGTCAGTCGGGTCGGTTCAAGCAGCGGCTCAACGCCTGTGCAACGAGACGGAATGGACTTGCCTTGTATCCCACGGTACATATCCCGGCTCGGCGGCGTCTCCCGACGGAGCCACACCGGTCACAGCCACTCCACTCCGACCACTCGAGCCACGTGACCAGCGGGAAGCCAGATACCTCGGCCCGTTCTTCGGTGCTGTTGTGCTCGTTCTCCCACACCTTACGAAAGCGGAGAAACGGAAACAAGAACAAGTCGGTTTCATCGTCTCACTTTAATGCCACCATGCACTGAAAAGCGATTCCACGTCCGATTTCCACGTAGGATCTACTAATAGGTCGCTATGATTTATGCAGTGTTTCGGGAGGGTGTTTACTGCGATTCATATAAAATGCTTGAGTATCGCATAGGGTCGCACTCTATGTGCAGCGTCCACTCCACACATGGCGACGTAGGATATATGATAATCATGCTATCCACGTGAATGTTGCCGAATGCAAATAAATATACCAACGATAGATAGCCTTGATATGAGGCAGAGGCTTAATTCGTCCGAGCAACTGGTGAGGATACATTTATACACCAGCAAGCAGCGTTACGCGTACTCAAAGGAAAGTTTAAGTCAGTGTGCTTTACCGCGTGCTACTTGTACGCCCCTGTAGATAAACAGCAGAGCGGAGCAGATTAATATATATAATTCGAGTATCCAGCATCACTATAAAAATCAATAGTGAGATTCGATCAGCGCGTGTATCATGCGTACAGCAGTCACCAGACGATGACTTTGTGCAACACCATCGATTCAAAAAACAGGCCGATGAAGGGAAAGTTTAGGAAGTTTTTTTGAATATTAAATGGGAGACGGTGGCCATGACTTGAATGGTTGCACTAAGTAGAGGATGAAAAAATCTCACTGGGAAAAAAATAAGTGTTTACGGGGTAACTAGTCAATAATTGAGCCTATTAAGTCAATCAAAGGCCGAAATAGCTAAGGAGGTAATGTCGACGTCCAAGGGGAATCACGTGATACCCAACTGCCATGAGGTGTTACGTCATAGTGTGACGTCACAAACCGGAACCCTCTTGTTTCTTCCACAAGCTTGCGCATTCTCCCAATGCAGGTGCCGTTGTGACCTCAAACATTTTTCCCTTGCAACCTGCGTACCATGGAGTACGGCTCGCGGGCCACAACCTGCAGGTGGTAGGTGGCGTACTCCCTGCCGGCCCATAGGCAGCGGTAGAAGCCCGTGTCCGAAGGCAGCACGTCAGTAACCACCAGCGAGCCGTGGCCCATGAGCTGTCGCCGAGTGTCGCCCTTGCCCAAGGCCACGGGTGCGATGGACGACTTCGAAAGCGGGTCGACGCGATGCCACGGTGACTGCGCCTCGGACTCCGGTGGAAAGCTGCCCCAGTCAAAAAAAGTCAATGGGTCCAATTGGGAATTTCCCATTTGAAATGAATTGGTCAAAAACCAATTGTGTTTTCGCCACCAATTGGGCCTGACCATTTGATATGAATTGGTGCTCCCCATTGGAAATAATTGGTCACCTATGAAGACCAAATGGTTCACCAATTGAACTCAAATGGCCTACCCATTGAGCCCAAATGGTTTGCACTCACATCGCTGAAAAAAAAATAATGGAGACGCAATTTCAATGCTTTGTGTCCAGAAGTTATAAGGGAGCCGACTTCTATACAAGTGGATTGAAATTACAATTTTTTACAGAAATGATATATGAGACAAGCAAGCATTACACACACAGAACTGACACAGATTCAATGCATATACCCACAGGTTGCAGACTTATATACTCCATTCTTTGAACAGTGCTGCTGGGACCAGTGACACATCTTTGTTATTCAGAGTTAACTTATTTAATTATGCCTGCACTTAGAGTGAACACGATATAATCAATAAGATTAAGCGGCATATACTTTTTATAAGAACTTAAAATTTTCACTGTTGTCTCTTTATAGAGGTATGTATATCTGTGGATATCTCAGTCAAGGATATCACTGACTTGACTTTCCCAATTGAGAATGTTTGCTTAGGAGCCCAGCTGAAGCCCAATTCGTTTCAAATGGGCGTCCCAATTGGGAGTGAAGGAATCCCAATTGGGATTGAAGTAACCCATTGGGCTTCCCATTAGCCCAATGTGTTTACTCAATCCAAATTGGGATGCCCCGTTGGTTTCTTCATTCCCAATTGGGAGTCATGAAACCAACTGGGCGTCCCAGTTGGGAGTGAGGAAACCAACTGGGCTTCCCAATTGGGGGTGGAGAAACCATTTGGGTTGGACAGTACCCATTGGACAAACCATTTGGGATTGGCAGAACCAATTCAATCTGACTGGTCTTCCCAATTGGACCCATTGATTTTTTTTTGACTGGGGCGTGCATGCACATATACGGGTCCGACGTACAGCACGGTTGTAATGTCCCAGCAATAGAGAGATTTAGCTTACCGTCATCCGCGATCCGCTACTGGGATCCACCACCGCGCGTTCCCCTGCGCATGTCCAGACCCCCCTTGACGCCGACAGATGGCGCCACATACCGGATGTCGGCACACAGACCTGCCGCGTCGGAACCAATCAGCTTGACCGCCCCGCCCACGCGCGGTAGAGAGCCACGGTGGCGGATCGCGGATGACGGTAAGTTAAATCTCTCTAATATAACCGCCACCGCCACGGTAATAACCAAACCCACCGATGTTCACCTCTGAAGAAGGGAGACAGTGTACAAAACTTGAAGACACATACACAACACATGCGCTTGCGTTTTCTACCAAAACGAAATTAGGAGAACGTACGTTCATCCTTGTTTTTAAGTGCTGAATTTGGAGCGAGATGAAGTAGTCGGGCGCTTAATTGACCTTTTAGCAACTATAAGGGCAGTGTTGGAGATATCTGCGGTAATTCATCTACTTATTTATTTGCATACTTTAGGTGCCCAGAAACAGCATTTCAGCCTCGGATATGGTGCACCATTGTACATTCAGTAATTTTTGACAGTGAAAGCATGCGTGATGTATTGGTGATGCCTGTGATGCTCTTGTGAGTTTTTTCCGGACAGTGTCGCTATGCGCCAATCCAATAACAGATTAGACGGTGGACGGATGACCTCGTTGAAGAATGAGGAGGGTAGATGACGCCGTGATTTCGCCCGAATGTCACTGTAAATGTTTAAGTGTTCACTAGTGATATGTTGGATTGACAGCACGACACTACACCGCGTTAGGTATATCTAAGGGGCAGCCAAAATCATCGGATGCATTTTTGGTTCAGGAGTTTCAAAACTAAATAAGAATTATGAAGCAATTGGACGAAGAGGCAAGTAATATGACTTACGAGGTTTGCATTACAACGCACGACGTTAGATGGAATGCGCTTAAGATCCGTTTCGAAGCGTGTAAGAAATTTTGTGCTTTTGTTGCTTAAATCAAGCTTTCTTGGACAGCAATTTTATTTGTATGAAAATGTTCGACTATTGTAAGATACTGTTATGAAAACATAGAGCGGGATTGTATTATTCTCCAATACGCAGCAAAATATTCCTTAAACACTGTATTTCGCTCGCACCTAGTAGCTGTAATATTTTTTCCTTTCGCCTTCAGATGGAATAGACAGAATTTTGTACCTAACGAGCTGGCAGATTTTTGGTTTTACAGAAAGTACATAAAGAATTTTTTTATTTCGGGCGAATTATCAATCTCCTCATCGAAATCGGAAGGTAACGATCGAATACAATAAGTAATATTTCTCAGAACAGTTAAATTATTAGCGTGTTCATCAGTCCTGCAGATAGCATAGGTCTCATAATTCATAGATGCATAAAAAGGTACTATTAATTCTACGATAACCCGAATGGTTTTGACACCTGATATTTCACATACAAAGAAAAATCGTCTTGACATCTTTAAGCCTACATAGCATTTTTTAATCATAAACAAAATGCGAGAGAGAGAGAGAGAGAGACTCTTTAATGAAAAACAGATTTTAGCTGACATGTTACTCTGTGCAGGAAGGGGAACTGGGGAGGGACAGATTGAAAAAGAAGGGGGAGGAGAATAAAAGAAATGAAGGGGGAAATAAAATGCGGACATTAAATGCGTTTTAAGGTGGATCGCGGAGTAATGGTATAAAAGGAAATGAAATGCACAGTCCGATAAATGTGCTTATAGAGTTCACAGCTTGAAAAATGCCTGAGAGTAACATTTAAGGTGAAATGCGGCGTCCGATAGATATAATATAACCTGAGAAGATTCAGTTGCATCTTTTGGCAGCTCATGACGATGCTTCTGTGCGTCTCGAATCGTACTCTTGTTCATTCGCTCATTTCAATGTCTGCTAGCGCGCACCATATTCCAGGACACGGCAGCTCCACCTTGGAGCCAAGCAGCACGAGCACCGACTGGCGCCTGGGTGGAGCGTTGTCAGAGCGTTCCTGGATGCAGCGTTCGTACTCGTCCCACGACCACTCGATCTCCTTCCTGCGGGCAACCAATGGCCGCTGTAGGCAACAATTAGCCACTCCGTTTCTGTTTTGCTTGTGTGCAATGCGTTCCGATTACGCACTCCTAAAGCTCATATGACTCACATGATCTGGCACACGCCGCATGTTTTTGAGCTACTATAGCAGGTCTGCAGCATATCCTATATAGTAGCTGTATCCTATATGCCCTATGTATATGTCCTCTGTAGCCTAATAGGATCCATACAGGATCTAAGCTTTGTAGCAAGAGCTGCACTATGCTAGTAAAAGCCGTGTTTCGCGTTGGCAGCTGGCCAGAATTGCGCATGCACCGTTACCATGGCAGCCAGCTGCGCCATTGTGCTGGTGTTCGTCCGCTTCCCCATGCTGGTGTCCAGCGCTGCGCCGACGCATGACGTCACGACTCACCGCGGAGCATGCGCCATTACCATGGCAACCAGCTGCGCCGTTCCACAGGTGTTTCACAGTAGCGCCTGACTACGGAGCTAGAAAGCAGTGAGGGTATGCGCGTCGCTAATGAGGTGCTCCATGGGTGAAGAAGTTGATGGTGAGTGCGTGTACTGGGAGCGGCATCTTCTCCGGCTGCGAGACGCTGCTTCGTACGACCACAAAATCGTTGTTTGGTGCGAAGACCCTTACGGAAATCCCATATCTGCTCCAGATATCGAACATATGCTGCCAGATACAAATATATAAGGCAGCAAATAAGACCTTATCTGAGCGAATCAGATCAAAAATCAGGCCAGAGGAGGTCATATATGTGCAAAATGTTGCCCTTATATGGCTCAGATTTGGCCATATCATGCAACATATAATCGATATCTGTACGGGTAACGGGACCTTATATAGCTTGATCAGGGGCATATATGGTATCCTCGCGACTCTATGTGGCCTGATAAAGGGCATATATGGCGTCGTCATGCCCTTATATAGACAGACCAGGGCCATATGCCTGGCGGGACTTTATACAGCCTCATCGGGGCGAGGCCCGTCAGCGTAAGAATGAAGCTCGAAGGGCTAAGTATGTGTCGGAGACTCTTGGAGAGCGAGCAGAACGTCTCGTCAAGCGGCGACGTCAAGACATGGAGAGACAGATGCGTTGAGCCGATGTCGAAGCCCTACGGGAACAAAAAAAATAATGTCGGCGAAAAGACGCGCCGGCTGACCGAACACACCATTCGTCTGGTGGCCAGCATATCGTCAACGAGAACGTTCGAATTTGACCGGTATAGCCACACCAAAGCTAAACAAAGCTTAAACCAAGTCAAACGAAGCCTTCACCATATATCCTGGCCCAGCAGAGTTAAGCCACCACCAATATTTTTCACCTTTAAATTCTTGCTTCGTTTGGACCTCTGCCATTAATCCTTGTTCTCGATGACGTAGGTTTTGGGGTATGACGTTACGCTTCATGGTAGGGGTAAAGCACATTTATAATTGAAGTTATGTGCAATGACACGCCGACATCTATGATCCAGTTGCGGTCTCGTGCTGAAGTCCGCGAATGAGTGAGTGCGACGATGTGTTTGACACTCTTTAGCGGTTATGGCTGTCATTACCGTTTCAGAAGAAAACAAAATGCGCGGCGGTGGTGTGTTGAATCGGAGTAGCATGCTCTTTATGACTCGGCAGGATTGAAACAGGAGCAGGATGTGTCAATCAGAATGTATAATGTGGTGGGAAGGCTGGAGGTACTGCACTTCGTCTATCATGGGTGCACTGTCGTACCGGTACATATCTCCGCAAATATACAACATTGCTTGACACAATGACTTCCACTCCCCTGCCTACCCTTTCCCTCCACTACAACCGCTGCCTTTCTAGATCGCATCCTGAGGCCTCCCCCTTCAAAATACCATCGACACCTTCGTGTCGTATAGAAATGTAAGGACAGTTTACTTAAGGCTGAAGTCCCGCTATACAGCGTTTTAAATGGCTATAAGTATGCGCCGCTATTGCTTGGAGTGCCAGTTCACCACGTTGTCGCTAAACGGTTAATAATTGCGCATATCCTTCCCCTTCAAAACGCCTTCGATGCCTTCTTGTCGTCTAGACGCGGTTGTAGTGTCCTTGAGGTTCGCCGACATCCATGGAGGAGTCGCGCGCTTTCGTTTTTTCTGCCTAGGTTTAGTCGTGTTAAACCTTTCCTATTTATTTGTTTTTTCACAATGCCAACAATGAAGCTACTGAAGTGTGCTGCTGATTAAAGCGATTAAACTATTTTTGAAGAATATATTTCCCCTTAATATGCCCATAGTTTGGATGGTCTGTAAAGTTTGGCCGAGCAGAGAGACGGCCCGCTCTCACCTCGGACAAATTTTGAGATTGTTTACACTGATATGCTTTTATGCTCGTTTATTAATGTTTGCACCCAGCATATCTAATTTTAGGACATTGGCAATTGAAAAACAGGGTATTTTTTCACTACTTGTTTGGAAAACATTTCTATTCCTTCAGTCTCACCTCGTCTTCCCATGAAATGCTCTTTAATAAAACTCGCGCAAATGGTGGCGCCAGATTCTATTCTGGATAATATTAAGAAACTGTATGACGTCAACCTTTCTAGCAAAAGAGCGGATGCTAAAGAACCGAAACACCCTTTCTTACCACGAATATAGTGCTGACCTGCAGTTCTTCGTCTTGTCTTCAAACATAGCACTTCATATTTTCTATATTCTTTACAATTGAAGGGATATTTCGAAAACAACTGTGTTCGACATTAAAAAGTAAAAGAAGAGATCCTTTTTTTTGTTAGAACGGCTTTGCTGGGCATATCTTGCAGAAACTTCCGTATGTAGCTCAGATGCTTTTGGAGCGAAAGACACTTCGCACTACCTGAGCTGCCTTCTCACTTATTTGTGCAATGGCACCGTGGGTTCGGATGCCACTGGGGTTATGTGGTTGTTTTTAACGCGATGGCGTTGAGGTCGCAGAAAAGCCGGTGTCGGTGTTGTAATGCGAAAATCAGAAGAAAGTAAAGAAATAATAGAAGTTTCAGGGAGAACCGCGGAGTCGCAGTGTGAGGCAAGCACGCAACCGCTCCACCACAGAGCCGCGCATTGCTTCTCTCCGAATAAAGGTGGAACTAATGTATGAATTGCCTCATGACTGTCAGCGAATGTTTAGGCGCGTCATTAGAAATAAACTAATTACGGAAGTAATAGTTAAGCGAGTAGCAAAGAACATTTGCGTTGTCCTTACCTGCGATGCGGCGCTCACTGGAACATTCTTTCGATTGTACGGCACTGCCGCAACAGATGGCGCGAGCCGCCACCCGATTCAAAGCATTTTACATACATCAATCGTCTTCAAGGCATTAATGGCGTCTCTGGTCGTAGTATTGTTGCGGAAGTCACTTTAACTGCTTCCACAGCAGACAAATGGCTTCTTTATTTGCTATATTAGAAATGCGAGCGACACCGTTTCAAAAAATGCGCATCGCGGGAAGTCAACTTTCCCACCTAAAACATTATCAAGAAAATTTAAAAAGCAGTCTGAGCTTCTATGTTTATGGCTATCGATTTCTTAATGTAATTTTGGCCTCTAAAATCAAAAGTAAACAAAAGTTATTGAATTTTAGTTCGTTATTCGTTCACCACTGAGCTCTATCACGCAGATAATGCCCGCCTTTCTGTGCAATCCACCTGCACACTCCTCACCGAGGTATTTCTCGTAGGGTTTAAAATACCAATGTGTCAATAGTTAAAAAATAAAACAATGGCCCTTTTAGCAACCGTATACGAAGCCACCCGACTGGGCAGTTTCTAGCGACTAATCAGTTCCAGTTTGTGCAACTTGCCAGCTATCGCCTGTCATAGAAATACTCGCGATTTTGTGCCCGCGAAGCGAACGCCTGGATTTAGAGAGGTCGGGTTAAAACATATCCGTGAGGTGCGGGATATTAGCGCATTTTAAAGAACACCAGGTGGTCGAAATGAATCCCGTGTCCTGCAATATGATTTGCATACCATATCAAACGTGCAGCTTCGGAGCGTTTCGCATGGCGAATCAGCTAACGCGTGCGAAGATCTTTACATCGCGCGCAGACTCACGCTCTGAAGAGACTCTTCGCAGCTCCTAGGAAGTCGTAGGCACTGCAGGGGCCCACAGTACTAGCAAGGAGCAGAATCCACATCACCACAACAACGACTCCTGTAATGGGGGTATGCTTACTGTGACAGGAAAGGCAGGTCATGACCTCTTCTTTTACCTCCTTCTCATAAAAATGTATGGAGGCTCGCGCTGAAGATAGATAGATAGATGGATTTATTGAAAGGAAAAGCAGAGAGGTTGGCCGGAATAATTCAAATCTGGCCTGCTTCTCTGCACTGGAGAAGGGGAGAAGAAAGAAGATCATGATGGGTGACGATGTGGGAGAAGGCATATGAAATGTATATACAGGCGCAGTAGCTTGCCTCACAAGCGCGAATCAAGCCCGCTGGCGCACAAAAAACGGCAAAGAGCACGCACTGCCTGGACACACTTCCCCTTGTCCTGCCAAGCGCCCAGCAGCAGTTCCTCCGACAAAGGCTTCTTGTCCAAAGGCTTCAACGAAGCGACTAGCACACTTCTTTCGCCCGCATACACTGGGCACACCAACAATATATGGTCCACAGTCTCTGGGATGCCACAAGTTGAACATTCCGGCGAGTCCACCTGTGATGGTGACGCTGCAACAAAGCATAGTAGGTCAATTTTTTATCTTGGTTTTTCGTCTCGAGGCAAAACAAAATGGTTGTGAGAACGAAGAAGGGGGTTGGCTACATAAATGAAGGGAGGTTTGCTGATTGAATGCCCTCTAGGAGTGATAGGCGATACATTCTCAGCGCCTGAGCCTTATAGGATTGCGAACTGTCCTGCTAAAGGTCTCCTGTGGTCAAGCGCCAGAGTTTTGTGCGTTTAAAAGATAGCCAGGTATGCTGCTGATGATCAATGTTGGGCGCCGCTTATTGGAATTGTAAACAGAGGGAGAAAATAAACATTAATTGGTTCACAAAGTTGCGCACATTTGCAGTACTCAACAGCCGGCACGGAAAAAAATGCTTGAAAGGGAAGCCACTTCCGACTGACGGCTGGAGTGAGGACAACAGCGATCCGGACTGTCCGAAGTACCACCTCCTCTACGCGGATGAGAACGCAGAGGACGGCCACTATGCTAGGACTAACTAAAGCGTGTGTTCTGTGCCAGAGGTAGTCTTTCCTAGTCAAATGAAGAGTGTAGGCGTATAAGTTGAGGAGTTGAGGCGGTGAGTAAGGGTGGGTTTCGATGTGGGCGGCAGAACCTGCTCAGGTTTGTGAACTGGGGAGGCCACGGAGAACCATTCGATACGTGCATGTAGGCTGAAGTATGTAAGCTGTACAGACAAATGAACATTTTCGTAAATCACTTTGCTGTGGTTGTAGCGTTGTAGTAGGCGTGCCTCTTGAATGATGTCGGTATAGATTGCAATGCGGTTAAAGGGGAGAAGCTAGGTACGACAACGAAAAAATGTTGCTCCTGGACAGCTACTCTGTACATAAGGAGGACGAAACCTGCATATCTTACCGAGAACCTGCTTGTAAAGGCCATGAATTACTTTTTGTTAGTGTCATTAGAAACTGTACTATCAGAGATACGATGTGTCACCAACTTCCCAGACTGGTCGACAGATTGATGATTTCTCAAGGCCGACCAAGTGACAATGACCGAACGCTGATTGATCGTCGGTGTGTGTGTGTGTGTGTGTGTGTGTGTGTGTGTGTGTGTGTGTGTGTGTGTGTGTGTGTGTGTGTGTGTGTGTGTGTGTGTGTGTGTGTGTGTGTGTGTGTGTGTGTGTGTGTGTGTGTGTGTGTGTGTGTGTGTGTGTGTGCTTACGAGGCTACATGTTGACAGGCACACTGGCAGATGATGTGGCTGAGCACTAATTGCTCGGTGGAATCTGTGACGTCATGAAACAACGTGGCGTGGCCCAGTTTGCATAGAGTGCACTGACAGTTTACCGTTGAACTGGTCACGAGCCGTGGCCGAGATCGACGGCAATAGATTGGATGCACAATGTGCAATAGTTGAAAAAAGATAACAAAACGTGACAAGAAAGCATGTTTGGTACGACTGAACCAAACCTGCAGCAGCATCTTTTTTTCTAATCCTCTCACATTCCAACTTTAAGTTGACTTAGGTTTCTCCGTAATGTATTCAGCAGACTGGTGAAGCTGTGAGGCAGGCCGGGAATCTTGTTCAGAAATGCAGTTGCGAGTGGACGAACTCGCATTATATATATACTTGATGTCGGGTGAAGAAAACTTGTAGCTGCTCAAGTCTTTACCACTCCAGAGAAGAAGAACTGGTGGGTTTGCGGCGCTAAGGAGTGGGATGAAATGGAAGCTACGGGTGCTGTGTTGAGTGGGAAGGACTGGCGTTTTGCGTACGAGCTTCTCGTGACTACTTGGCTAGTTGTGTTGTGTTGAGGTGGGGACGCTCTTGTAAAACCATGGTCAGGCTTGTAAGGGGATGATGACACACGGTGCGGTGGCCCTCACAGCCTCTCGATTGATAACTTCGAGATGATCCCACCGATCTTTGGTAAAATGTTAGTCTTTGTGAGGCGGGATGTCATAATCGCCCTGATAAAACTGCCTGCCACATGGGACTGGGCCCCTCCAGTCATTTTTTACTAAAGCCTACAGCAGTCAAGCAGTCCATGTCTTCGAGGTGGATAGCCGGGTCCCGGACTTATACTTTTAATATCTCTTAAAGTGAGGTTCCGGAATGTGAAGAGGAATTGCAGTTACTGTCTTTATACGGTGCTTCCATAGGTTCGAGGCTGACATGTATATGTAGACTTGCTGACAGACAGCTGAAAACTGGCTTAGGATACATAAAAATGAAGAATTATCTAAAGCTGATATTAAAGCAGCTATCAGAGTGTCCAGGTCGCGGCAGTACTTCGTGCAGTGATGTAATCAGCTCACACTATGAAATTAAGGACAGAGACCGGATGTAAGCTCCATGAAAGGTTGCTAAAACTAATGGTAGATAGCGTAGATGATAATATCGACCCCATGGAAGGAGAACCTAGCTAATGACTGAATCTTCAAAGGAGGCAGTGTAGACGCTCATACCGGGCCTGCTGGCTGGCGCTGGTGACACTGCCGTCGCTGGATGTGCTTGAGAACGACAATCCCGCATAATTGTACCTTTAGGGTTGCGTGGTGCTAAATGTAGAGACATGCCGAAATTCGGAGTTGCAAAGGATGTGGCCACTGTTTAATATGGTCGGCAAATGTGCTTCTGCAACACCCGGTTGCCGTATTCAGGAAGGGCTGTACCACGACATTCGCTGGCGTGCGATCTCGGGTTATGCGCATGCGCAACCGTAAACAGCACGATATCTTGAGATTTCGTCTACCGGCCCGCCTTAAAACTTTTTAAGTGGTGAATATAGCTCTATACTTCTCAGAATGTCGCATTAACGGTAGCGAAGATCTAGAGGGTATGTAAATTTTAGCATTGATTTTTATGGGGAAAATAATTAAGTCAGTGCAATCTGATTCTGAATGAGTTACTTGAACCACAGTTTTGCCGCAAAAATACCTCTGAATGGAGCCTAAAATGGAGTTGACTATCAGGGGTAAATGATAATGTGCCTGCTGCGAACTCTTCATTGAAAAAACAAAAACAAAACAAGAAGTACCAGGAGATAGCGTACTCAAACTGCCGTGCTACGCGTTCAAAGGCATAACGCTAAACCTTAGCGCCAAGCGAGCAACCAAAGCGCGTATTTTAACTGTGCTTTTACCTGTTCTCACATGCGACTGGTATATTACATGTATTTACATGTATTTTACATGTAAAAGAGGTACTACTACCACGCCTGTATATTCCCCAAGGGGTTTCAATGCCAGATCTCAGGACAAGACAAAAAATTATTTTGGCTTGGTGCTGCGTTACACTGCTGTTTCATTTCGACCCTTATAAAGGAGAAAGCCCTTCTAAGCTTATGGTGAAAATCTCGCATTCGCGAGTAGTGTCCGCGAGACGTCACAACAGGCTTTGTCGTCGAAATAGTTTCCCCATTCGGCTAGTTTGGCCTAGTCCCTATGAAAAGCTCCGTGCAGCCACGTGCAAGTTCATTCTCGCATAGCGAGAAGACGAGTCTTGAGATGCCGATTTCGCCGAGAACGAAACCAAAGAAAAAAAAATGAAAGTACACAAACACGCAATATAGGAGCAGAAAAGAATAGGTAGAACAAGGCCTTAATCCAAGATAATTGCAATCCTGTAATTGTTTACTTATTTAATTGTCCGTTATTGGTAGCCGAATTCTCCGTGTGCTAAGCTGCCACTCTTTCAAACTGTGCTTCGGTTTCACTCGTCTCCATTGCCTTCATCTCCTCTGACAAATTTGTCTCGCGCTGCGCTTGGGATGTCCTCTTCATGTCTTCTGACATAGTTGTCCCAAAGACCATAATCATAGGCTTCCTTCCATCTGATAAAATACAAAGCTTACGTTCTTCGCTAAACATGACAGGACGTGTCAAACAATGCTAAAATTAGCAGACTAGCTAAACAAGTGCTAATTTTGTCTTCTGTATGTATATCTGTGCTTGGCCAAACAAAATCATCACGAAACCTTTTTTGTTACTTGGACAAGCTGGTGACATGCAACACTCAGTAGGAGTCCAAATAAAAAATCGGAGTAAATTCATGCACGAAAGTGAGCTCGACACATAGTTGGCAAAATTAATGCATTTTAATTGGCGATGGTGCGAAGAGAAATGAGGCGCTAAACATCGTTGCTGCTGCCGAACCGAGCCACACGCTATAAATGACGTGACTGCATTCAGTGTTGAAATAATGACAAAGCAGCTCTTCATTTCTCGCATTAGCTCTGTTCTCGGATCTTCAGTGCATCTTACGGATTTGCGCGTTCGCTGGAGCAATCTGTCATGCATTCTACTTCAGTTGCACGGCTTACCACGGCCCATCTTGAGTCCGAAATAGTGCGCGAGCGACATGAGAAGAACTGCGCAGGTTAGGAGTAGCCATGGTGGAATCACCAGCTTTCGAGACTGCCGTCGCCCTTCATCAGCCTCTTGGCGGTGCCACTCTGCCTGCTGAAACCCCGGCACGGCGCTGTCAACCCCTAAAGGCTCAGAAAGAGTCTGAGTTGACACACTTGATCCTACAGAATGGCCGTCCACATTCACTTGCGTGGAGGAATCCCGCTTTTCTGGTACAGTGGTCGACCCGTCGCAGTTTAAGAGCGCGGGGTTGATGTTTCGCCTCTCCGAGGGTGGGCTGTGATCCATGCAGGACCTTGGCTTCCACTTTGTCCCTCTTCCGTGCTGTCCAGTTTGAATGGACTTAACGCAAAATGGATCGGTCCGCAAAGGCCTGCGAAGCCTAACGAATCCGCTTTCCAGCCTGTGAGAGGGCTCCGAGAAATCCACCGAACAAGGCGACTCTTCTAGAAGCCCGGACATGGGCGACTTGATTCTGATTTTGGGACGGGCACCGCTCATTTGCTGCTGGACTTCGCCGGTGTCCCCCAACTGGAAGCTTTTTGTGCAGGGTGTGCTACGAAAGGTAGCATTTAGTGAGTCACCATCTACTGAGTTTGCAAGCTGGGGTTCCTTGAAAGTGATTCCGTGCACTGGAGAATCCGATTCTGTGGCATCATATGTCGTTATCGGCACAGTCATGCTGGCGGGCCCTGCTTCAACAGTTTGACGATAGCAAGTTAGGCTATCTAATTTCCCACCGGTATCTTCCGGTAGGCATGTCTCATTATCATGCGCTGTGTTAATTAAACCGTCTTGAAGAGTTGGAGCTTCTGGCGGGTGGCCGTGGATAGTTTGAGGATCCGCAGATGATTCAAGGGCCCGGTCAAGAACTGAGGTGTAGCCAGTTTTTCTTGTTTCCTGACTAAAATAACACGTAGCATGCGGCATGTGCTGTATTGTTTCATCCTGTATTTTAGGCTTCTCTTTTTCCAGGATGAGGTCTTTGGGGAGAATGGGCGCTACACCCTTCGGTTCATCCGGTATCCGAACAGTGGGTTTTACGCACTTGATATCTACCGGAAGGCATGGTGTCATATCTAGCTCTTTGGCCGATGCTCTGCGTTTTTCCTCTTCGCGGATGACAAGATTTTGGAGAATTGATGCCACATCATTGTCTTCACCCGCATGGTATGGTATCACATCTGGATTTTGTTCCGCTGCTTTACGGTGGTCTTTCTGGCGTATGAAATTTTTCACGGGGACTGGAGTGACATATTCTCCATCCCCTGATTTAATAGTAATGTTTTCGGGAATCACACACATAGAGGGGCATTCCGTGGCATTGACATTCTCAGCCTGTGCTCTAACCTTTTCCTGTGGGCTAAAGGGATATTTCCGGCTGACTGCTTTCTCACTCTTCTTTTCATCCAACGTGCTACTCCTGGTTTTTTCGCGGCTGATGTATCTCGGAAGGTGCGGTGGCACGGCTAGATCTTTCTCGGAGCTCCTGTCCCAGCTGAGGTATTTCTGTAGGACCGGAGTCACATATTCCTTTTCCATCAACGTTTTAAACTGCGGGCTATTGCAGCTGCGATATCGCGTAGCACATGTGTGGGAGGCGCTTGGCTCCCTATCGGACGCTTTATCTTTGCGACGTTCGTCTTTTGCGCCGATGAGACTTTGCGAGAGCATTGGCGTCACATCTCTTCCTTCATCCCGTGAATTAATGCCGATGTTTTCGCGCCTCACATATCTCGGGTGGCATGGCGTCTGATCTATCTTTTCACCATTTGTTTTAGGCTTGCCCTCTTCGTTGGTGAGGTACTCCTGGTGGTACT
Organism: Amblyomma maculatum; assembly: GCF_055883805.1. Lineage (NCBI taxonomy): Eukaryota > Metazoa > Arthropoda > Arachnida > Ixodida > Ixodidae > Amblyomma > Amblyomma maculatum. The sequence goes on from NC_139351.1 coordinate 95,811,038, forward strand.
CTGTACCATGCTTCTCTTCGAGCGATTTGTTAATCGCGTTTTCTTCGTGTCTGTCATGTCTCGGACGGTATGGTATCATATCCATCTCTTCACCCCGTGATTTAGGCTTGCCTTCTTTGTGGATGTCATAATTGGGGAATATTGACATCACATCTGCCTGTGTGTCCGGCGTCTTAATGCTGCCGATTTCGCGGTTGAGTTGTTTGGGAAGAGTCGCTGTTATATCTTCTACAAGCAGTGGTGTAGCTATGTATTGTCCGGAAGCAGGAGAGCTTGGAGGGTATAGTGTAATATCTCTCTTTGCGTCCGGTAACTTGCACTCTTCATTTTCTCGGTTAAGGCTCTTCGGACGGCAACATACCACATCCAGCTCATCACGCGGCGTACTCGAGCTGTTCTTTACAGGTTCAGCATTGCTGCCGACGATAGCGCTGAAGGAGCAGTTCTTACTTGTGCTAGTACCATTGCTTCTTGCTTCGAACGAGTCTTCACGGAGCGGCTTTTTCTCCGGCTTGACTTGTCCCTGATCCTTGCTTGATGCAGTCGAGCGCCTAAGATTGGCAACTTCGGATACTGTTGGAGGAGTCATGTCTTCTTCCGTTATGATGCTGACGGCTCTGATTGATGCCGTGTGTCCTGCATCACTGTCACCCATGCTACGTTTGCATACCTTCGAATACTGAGGAGTTGGTGGCGCCTTGAATTTGAATTCAGATGAAAGTTTGGTAATTTGCGGTGCGTCGTCTTTGTAACTCAAAGTCGCCAGGTCTCCAATGCCTTTGTCACCCACTACCTCGGGTCTTGCCTCCGCACAGCTCGTTGCTGTTCGAAGAGGTGATGTGTGGGAAGGATTGCGGATGACCAGGTCCTTAGCGTAGTCCTCCAAGGCCACAGTCGGAGGGACGGGTCCTGCGGACGCTGTCGAGATTCCCGAGCCAACGGAACATTGCGATGGAGAATCAGCAGACTTTCGCCTACTTTTACGAGTGAAGTAATAGTGGAACACTTTCTTGGTTTTCTTTGCAGGCTTCGTGGGCGGCTCGATTGCGTCGCACTGCGATGGCGGCTCGGTCACGGCTACCTTTTCTTCTGTAGTTGGTTCCTTGCTGACTTTCTCTCGCGTGCGACCACCACCCAGGATAGAAGGGAGGTAGCGCCCTCGGGATGGTGGCTGCCGACGATCTTCCATCTTTTTCGGGGCGCCTTCAGGACGGTTCCTCCTTATGGAACGAATCTTCAACCCCCGCAGTAAGCAGGGTGCAGTGTGAGCGTGCGAGCTTCTGCTTTGTCTTCGCTCATTGCACATGGCCACTGTGCTTTTCGGATGCGCAAGCAGCGATAACATAATTTCAAAGAAAGAAATGCTCCGTTATTTGATTTTTGGCTATACTCAGCTGTGCCCCCTAGCCAGGAAACATGGGAAATTTTTTGCATCATGTGCTGAATGAGGAGGTTTCTTGTTTATGTTTATGGGTATACACATAAACATAAAAATAGACGTAAAGAGTAAGCCATGCGGATAGCGCACGATATCCTTACTTGCTCATGCCCCATAAAAGACAATGCATGACAGCACATAAACAGTAAGCTAAGCTATCAATAATTGTACCTCACTTGTCATGTGTGGCATTTTGAGGGACGAGAAAGTAGAAGAAACAATACGGTGCGCTTAAACAAATTAAGACAGTGGCAGTGTGCTGAAAATTACTAGTTTAGTTCATGGTATAGATCAAGGTCAAATGTTAAATTAAGGTAGAAGTCAAGGACAAGTGTCAGGGGATGACACTCATTGGTCAGTTCTAGGTTAAGCTATATGGGCCTTAGTTTAAATTACCCGTGCGAGGCCATGTAGTTGTGATATTACGAAACAGCTTAGCCAATCACAGCAATTGAACACAATGTTCGACGGTATTTTATTCTCATGTTTCATGTTACTTTTATATGCAAGGAGATGCCCGAGCTGGACGCTCAATCCGACTCTCTGATGCCATCTGGTCTTGTGACGTCATACAACCCAACGACCAATCAATGCCCAGCTTTGTTGCATGCTAGCTACACCCTGTCAGATGTATGCTGGTGGTTTTTTTAGACGGCCGGTTTCAAGGACGTCCTAGTGTTGAGGTGGTTGCTGTGACAACCTCTGTATGTCGGTTGCTATGGCAACGGCCAATTATGTCGTTCGTATTAATGACTGCACGGAATAGCTTAGCCAATCGGAGCGACGGTAGACGAAAAATTTACTGCTGCGCTTAATTGTTTATTTATTTATTTTTAATGCCCTCAGGGTACAGGCGTACGTTCTATAAATATAGTTAAACTAGAAAAAGAACATGTTGAGATAATATAATAATGCAAAGCTAAAAAAAAACTGAAAAACAATTTCACTGCTGGAGTTGGCACGCGCACACGCACAAAATAAAATAAAACAACAAGGAACAACAAGATACAAAGTGTAATTTTAAGGAAGGCAGCATTAATGTCGAGAATATCCCATCAAGAACATGAAATGTAAAAGGAAACAGAATACACAATGCTAATAAAAAATAAAAATGCAAGAAGTTTCAACAGTATACAGTCAAAAAAAGTTTTGCAACGCGGATTAAAAATTTTCTTCGTCAGTTATTCTTGTTAGTGATATAGACAGGTTATTCTAATCATGATATGCACGAGGAAGAAAGGAGTTAGAATAGGTAACTGTGTTTGAGTATGGAATGTGTACCTTTTTACTGTAGTTACGGCGAAATGAGATGTGCGACGCTGGTTGAATCCATACGGAGCGCAATGATGAATAGTGATGATACATTTTTATGAAAAAGTGACAAATGGGATAGCTTTCTTCGAATTGATAGAAGCGGGAGATGTAAGTTATGTTTTCATGTCGGTAACGCTGGCTGTCCTTTGATAGTTATTTAAGATGAATCGGGCTGAGCGTTCTTGTTTTACTTCAATGGACTGTATGATGTTTACTTGACCGGGATCAAGAAAAGAAAACATGATGCGTATTCGAGTTGTGGACGGTTGTATGTGGTATACATAATTAATTTTAATGATGATGGTGCAAGGGAGAAATACGAAGAATATATCAAGTGTACGATTGGCTTTAACAATGATGCAATTGAGATGTTGCTTCCAAGATATATTATTACACCAAGGTAGCGGTATGATGTAACAGACCGTAATTAGACGTTATTAAGCATAAACGTGGCACTACAGAATTTAGTGCGGGATACCAACATTGATTTGCATTTGTTAATGTTTAACTTCATACACCAACTACTGCACCATTCGTTAATATTATTAAGGGCATTCTGAAATAATGAAGACAGAGTGGACTAAGCCCGAAGGTGAATTAACTTCATTAGTAGTTACGAAGTGAACGTGGGATGTGAGGAGAGATCGAATCCACTCAATAACTACAGGGTCGATGTTTGGGAAGCTTAGCTTATAAAAAGCCATGCGTGGGTTACTTTGTCAAATGCTTTGGAGAAATCAAGAAAATACAGACAGTTGAAAATCCAGTCTAGATAGGCATATAGATCATTAGTGAAAGTGACAAACTGAGTTTCAGAAAATATTTTATTACGGAATCCATGCTGCGAACTTCAAAAAACAAAGTTGTGAGTTTCGAGAAAGTTAGCGATATGTGTGCATATAATGTGCTCCATGAATTTTGCATGGAACTGATGTAAGGAAAATCGGCCTGTAATAGAAGGGATCATGCGTTTAACCTAACTTTTGGATGAGGATAACTTTTCCAGATTTCCAGTCATGAAATGTGGTGCCATGGTTATGTGATTCTGAAAAAAAAAATTGCGGTCTAGTATTATTGAGCAATATTCTAGCGTACCTTGCAAACATTATATTGGTCTCAACATAGCGCGATAATTTGGATTTTAATTTATTTATTATAGCCTTGATACACCTCGAATGGAAAGTTATGCGGTCTATGATGTGATAATTCTTAGTTTTCACAACTGGCATTTGAGTGGGGAGCATAGGGGACAAAAATGACTGAACGAATCTGTCGGTTAGTGAATCTGAACACAGACGAGGAGACACTGAGTCCCCAGAACTTGTGAGCAGTGATAAGACATCCTTACCAGTGTTACCTCGCATTAAATCCCAAAGTTGCTTTGGAGTAGCCTTTAGTAACTGTGGAATGGTGTTTAAAAATGAAAGCTTAGCTGACCTTAAAATACTATGCATGATTTCGCCATCTCTTTGTAACTTAACCAATCAGTAAGTTTTGAAGAGTGGTTCAGTTCAGTTATTTCAGTCGTTCAGTCGTGTCCGACTCTTCGTGACCCTATGGACCATGTCACGCCACGCTTTCCGGTCTCTCACTATCTTCCTAACATCACATAACTTCAGCTGCAGTGCCTCGAGGATGCCATCTAACCATCGCGTTCGCTGCCTACCCCTTCTCCGGCGACCCTCAACCTTTCCCAACATCAAATCTTTCTCCAGCGACTCCTCTCTTCTCATCAGATGACCAAAGTAGCTGAGCTTTAACTTTAGAATTTGACCCTCCAATGAGCAGTCAGGGTTTATGGTCGACAGTATCGATTGATTTGACCTTCTGGCAGTCCAAGAAACTCTCAAGAGTCTTCGCCAGCACCACAATTCAAACGCGTCAATTCTTCGGCGGTCAGCCTTTTTCACAGTCCAACTCTCGCATCCATACATCACAACTGGAAAGACCATAGCACGAGTTATACGGATCTTGGTTGGCAGACTAATATCTCTGCTCTTTACTAGGCGGTCAAGGCTAACCATTGCTCTCTTTCCCAGAAGCAGGCGTCTCCTAATTTCATGGCTGCAGTCTCCTTCCGAGGTAATCTTGGAGCCCAAGAAGAGAAAATCTGTCACAGCTTCCACTTCTTGTCCATTGATGCTCCAGGAATTGATAGGGCAAGACGCCATGATCTTTGTCTTTTTAATGTTCAGTTTAAGCCCAAACTTCTCACTCTCTTCTTGTACGCGCATTAGAAGTCCGTAGTGGAGGGCTACGGAGTAATTTCGATCCCCAGGTGATCGAAATTACTCCGCAGCCCTCCACTACGGCTCCTCTTTCTCTCTTTCCACTTTCACTCCCCCCTTCCTCTTTCCCTTACGGCGCGGTTGAGGTGCCCACAGAAAACAAGTGAGACATTTACCGCGCCTTTTCCTTCCTATAAATAAATCAGTTTTTTGAGTTCCACTTCACTTTTTGGTTAGAGTGGTTAGCTGAACGAAAAAAACCCTTCTTATTTTATAACCTTTTTATATGTGTGTTGTACCAAGCTGCTTTATTGCTGGCGTCGGAAGCTGTAAGGGGGACGTATCGAATGATTAATTTGAAAAAAATATTATTACGGCACCACTTTCTCTCAATTCGCTTTTACACCTGCGTTCCTCCATTTCGTTACGGGGCGATTCAGGTGTCCACCGAAACAGGTCTGACAAGCAGTGCGGCTTTCCCTTCCTGTGAATCAATTAATATTATTATCATGATATTATTTCAAAATCTGCTGATTGAAAGGCAGTATTAATGTGGATATCGCGGCTATACTACAAGCTTTCGCTCGTATCACTAAGTTAAAGCCTTGCTTAAGCCCTCACAATTTTTTAACCTGCACTCTTTTGACATCTTTAGTGGCTAGCAGCTTACAAATTCATTTCTTTTTGAGGGCCTTAAGCCTTAATCATTTTGCGGAGGCCGAGTAGTGCTTGTGCTGAAGGAGGGCGCAGTGCCCTCACTTCCAGATTCTTGGCGTCCTATCACTTGTGACTACAAGTTGGTCGCATCGATACCTGTCAGACGTTTGTGCCCTATCTTGGTAGATTTCGTTTGCCTTTACCTGTCATGTACTGCGCTGCGCCTTCAATCTTGTTGTTATTGTTGTGACTGCGCCTTCAATCATGCTGTTATTGTTGTGGCTGTGGGAATAAAAGCCCCGCCGGGGTGGTGCAGTGGTAAGACGCCCGACTACTGTGCCGGACCGGGTTCGAACCCGACCTCGGCGGCTGCGTTTAGATGGAGGCGAAACGGAGAGGCGTCGTGTGCTGTGCGATGTCAGCGCGCGTTAAAGATCCCCAGGTAGTCTAAATTACTCCGTAGCCCTCCACTACGGCTCCTCTTTCTCTCTTTCCACTTTCACTCCCACCTTCCTCCCCTCCCTTACAGCGCAGTTGCGGTGTCCACGGAAAACAAGTGAGACAGTTACTGCGCCTTTCCCTTCCTATAAATAAATCAGATGTAGGAATAAAAAAAAAAGAAAATGAACGGGCCCGCTACTAGCTGAGCCACCTCCGCTGCCTCGTGCGGACAGAAGAGAAAATAGAGAAGAAAAAGAAGAGGGAGAGAAAGACGAGACAGCGTCTTGCCAGATAGGGTATTGTACCCAATGACCAGTGTGCGAACTGCGGTGCTCTGGAGAGCCTCTCGCATGCTTTTTGCGAATGTGTAGTAGCGAGAACAATGTGGCGGCTCGCACGTCTGGATGAACTCCTGCGTCAGGCGCCGGCGCAACCCTTTCGAACACCTTCGTTATCCGACTCTGATCTACATTCAAGACCCTCAACACTCGGCGTATCACACTGAAGTTTGGACGCCTAGACAGTGTTACACAGTGGCCACCGCTGCAATACACTTTGCGAGATTTTGGAGTAATACGTACCACAACGACACACGAGAATTTTTAAAATTCCTCTAATCCTCATAGGGCAGCTATGGTGACCTTGTAGCCGCTGGTGCGCGGTAGGGTGCTGTTTGCGGCCACCTTTTGGACAATTGAAGCTATCTTGCGCCACCTGAAATAAGAATAAACAAAGTTAAGGCAAGCAAGAACAATTCTCTCCCTCTTCGAGAGAAAGACGCGCGCCGGAACAACAGCCGTTGTCCGCCACCACCGTAGCGGTGGTGGGTGCAATGACGGCCTACAACAGATAAAAATCAGTGGCTGGCTAGCCCTAGCCGCAAGAGGTATTGACCTACCGTAACAGCCCCGTAGGGCCAGGAACTGCCACCCTTCGCCATGCAACAAACGTACAAGTCCATTTGAAGCGTTTCGTGTGGCTACTGCACATCATTTGGCGCCTAGCTGTGCTATATACGTTTTGTCAATTTTTTGGTTCTTGGTGAGCTTAGGCGAACTTTTTTACGATCTTGTGAAAAATATTTCACGTTGCGTAAGTAGCTAGACGTAACAGATGCATCAAATAAAATATTACTGGTACAGGAATTCAAGTATTGCGCATTATGTAAATTACATCTTTATCCCCCGTACCGTGCCCTGTAGAGTAGGCTGCGCAATGTTTCCGATGGACAACCGTCTGTCCTTGCAGTGCATTGCTACTGCGTATTTATGTTACCGCGAGGTTGCCGAGACAAAGTCTACTCTTGATACAAACCTATCAGATGTTGGTGTAGGCGACCTACCAGCCATACGCATCAGCGAACTAGTTGCCGTTCGCAGGCTTTCAGCTGATAAGCAACGAGAGACCGCTGTCCCCAAATGACGAACGAGGGCAGCTTGTCGGTTATCAAATGAAGTGCAAGATTTTGACTGCCTCAGGCGCTGGGGCGTCCTTCCCACAAGACAGCGCCTCGCCAGATGGGGTACTGTACCCAATGACCAGTGTGCCAACTGCGGTGCTCCCGAGAGCCTCTTGCATGTTTTTTTTTTCGAATGTGTAGTTACGAGAACAATGTGGCGGCTCGCATGTAGGATGTTTAACGTCCGCACGAACCCCGGCGTCAGGCGCCGGCGCAACCCTTTTCAAAACCTTGTGTTCACTGTGGTTCTGTTTGTGTTGTGGCGTCGCAGGTGCCTCGCTGAGGCGCGCCGCACTCCCGTCTGCGCAATGTACCCAGCCTTGCAGAGGCTGCGCCTCGTCGTCTGAAAGTATCTGTCTGGACAGTCAGAAACGGACGGCGAGACGCGGTTTCTGCGGCGCTGGCACACGCGCTTCTACGTTGTACGGTGGAGCAGACTTGAGATGCATGTCGTCCTTTATTAGAGCCCCCTCCCCTCTACTGTTTTCCCCTCTCTGGGGAATCATGTTTTAATTCCAAAGCATTACTTCGCTATGTTCACAGATTTCTGTCGGCAGAGCGTGTCCGCAGGCCATGTCTTGCAGAGGCTGCGCCTCGTCGTCTGAAAGTATCTGTCTGGACAGTCAGAAACGGACGGCGAGACGCGGTTTCTGCGGCGCTGGCACACGCGCTTCTACGTTGTACGGTGGAGCAGACTTGAGATGCATGTCGTCCTTTATTAGAGCCCCCTCCCCTCTACTGTTTTCCCCTCTCTGGGGAATCATGTTTTAATTCCAAAGCATTACTTCGCTATGTTCACAGATTTCTGTCGGCAGAGCGTGTCCGCAGGCCATGTCCGCAGACCGTGTCTGCAAAATCGTGTCCGCAGCCGTTGTGAGTAACTGAGAAGTGTTAAAGGGTAATAAGTGGTGTCAATCGATAGAAGGGGACATAATATTGTTGCTTAAAAATAATTAGGCCAATAAGGTAATTAGGTAATTATTTAGAATAACTTGTTCACAGGACAGGAAAGGCGCAATATCTGCCACACTTGTTCTGTGGACACCTGAACCGCGACGTAAAGGAAGGGAGGTTGGTTCATAGGAAGGGAAAGGCGCAGTATCTGTCACACTTGCTCTGTGGACACCTGAACCGCGCCGTAAGGGAAGGGATGAAGGTGGGAGTGAAAGTGGATAGAGAGAAAGGGGGGGGGGGACCGTAGTGGAGGGCTACGGAGTAATTTCGACCACCTGGGGATCTTTAACGTGCGCTGACATCGCACAGCACACGGACGCCACTTCGTTTCGCCTCCATCGAAACGCAGCCGCCGAAGCCGGGATTCGATCCCGGGAACTCCGGCACAGTAGTCGGGCGTCTTACCACTGCACCACCCCAGCGGGGCAAAAGAAGGGAGGAAGGTAGGAGTGAAAGCAGAAAGAGAGAAAGGGGTGCCGTAGTGGATATACTGTCAATGATGTGACGTCACGCAACCGAAATTAGAGCCGAAAAATGGGCATAAGAAGGCATTGGCGCGCCATTTGAAAGTGCCAAAGACTAAAATGGGTAAACAAGTAAATATGAGGTAGACAATGTGACGTCACGCAACCGGAAGTCGAGCCGAAAAAGGGCATAGGAAGGGATTGGCGCGCAATGTGAATGTACGAAACGAGGTAGACAATGTGACGTCACGCAACCGGAAGTAGAGCCGAAAAAGGGCATAGGAAGGGATTGGCGCGCAATGTGAATGTACGAAACACTAAAATGGGCAAACAAGAAGTGAATTAAGCAACTAGGAGCAACCAGAAGGAACCAACAACAGCATCCGTGCTTTCGAATTATTCCAATGCAGATTCTGCAGTGCTCTTGAATTTTTTCAGTTTATTATGTATATTTATCATAGAGAACCCGACTTCGGCGGTTGCGTTTCGATGGAGGCGGAACGGAGCGGCGTCCGTGCGCTGTGCGATGTCAGACCACGTTAAAGATCCCCAGGTGGTCGAAATTTCCGGATTCCTCCGCTACGGCGTCTCCATAGCCTTTAGTTGCTTTGGGACATTAAATCCCACAAAACCAAACCAAAACCAAACCTAATTATCTTAGATTATTTTGTACAGGGCTTTGGTCTCTGAGTAATGTGCGTTTTCGTATGTATGTATGTACCCAATAAACTCCTCTTTGTATCAGCCTTAGTTCTCGATGTGTCTTTTTTACCTTCATTGGAATGAATACTCCGCGCATATTATTTGTTCAGCATGTGTGTTCATGTTGTGCACGTATGATGACGATTCCTGCTGCCTCCACCATTTTATAATTATCGATATCTCTGTGATTGATAGTTGCAAAGGTTCTTAGCTGGTCACACGAAACAGGACGTAGTGAATGATATTAAAAAAAAACTGCTCTTACTCAGAGTTGAAATAAGTAAGGTGAAAGAAGGCCCTTGATTTCGCTCTATAATGACTTAGATAAATCCTGCCAATTTTCGCCAAGGAAAAGCGGCCGCCTTGGCTGGGATCGAGGCCACGTTCTTCTTGTGTTCAGCATCGAGCCCCATAAGCACCGAGCCGTTACAGTGAGGTAGCCGTCCTTTATAAACTGGATACCGAAAAAGCGTGAACGTTTTTTTCGGGCTGCCCAGGAGCTCCGCCCACCAGTCCAGTGCACTGGAAAGTGAAGCACCGTGCTGGCAGCCATATTAGAGAGATTTAGCATACCGTCATCCGCGATCCGCCACCGTGGCTCTCTACCGCGCGTGGGCGGGGCGGTCAAGCTGATTGGTCCCGACGCGGCAGGTCTATGTGCCGACATCCGGTATGTGGCGCCATCTGTCGGCGTCAAGGAGGGTCTGGGCATGCGCAGTGGAACGCGTGGTGGCGGATCCCAGTAGCGGATCGCGGATCACGGTAAGCTAAAACTCTCTATTAGAGAGATTTAGCTTACCGTGATCCGCGATCCGCCACCGTGGCTCTCTACCGCGCGTGGGCGGGGCGGTCAAGCTGATTGGTTCCGACGCGGCAGGTCTGTCTTGGACATCCAGTATGTGGCGCCATCTGTTGGCGTCAAAGGGGGTCTGGGCATGCGCAGTGGAACGCGCGGTGGCGGATCCTAGTAGCGGATCGCGGATCACGGTAAGCTAAATCTCTCTATTAAGTTGGACTCCATTCATAAACAGTACGTTCTGCCAGCCAAAATACATCACGCCTTAAACTTTGATACTGTGCATGCCGCTGGTCTCTAAGCAATTGGAATGCTTTTGAAGCTCGCTTCATTTTCTTGTCTTGAGTTTAACTGCGCCTGGTCGCATTCAGAGCCTGGACGTGCTGCCAACAAGTGCTCCAACTGTTTCGTACCCTTGCCAGCGTGCAGGCCCGAAAGTATCACAGCTTATCAATAGTTGAGTCAACAATTTTCGACAATTATGGCAATTCAAAAATGCTTATTTTTCCAAGCAACTTTGCCATAATACGTCTATTCGATGACGCCACACTTATCACAAAGAAATTTGTCTCCAGAAAGGTCACGTTTAATTGGCCAATCTAAATCCAGTAAGCTGTTGAAGATAGCAAAAACAATAAAATAAAGAAAAAAAGTGAACGATAATTCAGGGACGGCAGAAAAATAAGAGAAAGCAATCACTTGCAACTTAATTTACTAACGACTCAACTGTTATTGGGCGTCTCTCATAGCCTGAGTTGCTTTGGGACGTTAAACCCCACAAACCAACCAACCAACCATCAACTGTTATTGAAACTCATGTTGGAGACATGTGCATTCAGGAACACGCTAGGCAGGTGGGTCACCGCCGCTTGCGGCGGGGGCTGGCCTGCAACCGAATTGGTATCTGTTCTAGGCCGTCATTGCTCCCACCACCGCTTCGGTGGTGGACGACGGCTGTTGCGGCGCGCATCTTCCTTTATGGCATGGTACATATGTAAGCTGAGAATTGTGACAGATAATGTGCCTTTTCTATCCTGTAAATCAATTTCAAACGCCGCTGATGCCTGCTGTACAACGCGTCCTAGACGCCTGGGTCTGCTTCTGTTTGGAGGGAGGTGGTGAAGGGTGGCAGTTCCTGACCCTACGGCTGGGACGGTAGGTCAACGCTGCTTGAGGCGGGGGCTAGCCAGCCACCGAATTCTATTTGTTGTAGGCCGTCATTGAAACCCGCCACTGCATCGGTGGTGGACGACGGCTTTTGTTGCGGCGCGCGTCTTTCTCTCCCTCTTTTTTTACTTACATAGAAATACTTAGAAATAGAACAAGCCCCGCCGGGGTGGTGCAGTGGTAAGACGCCCGACTACTATGCCGGAGTACCCAGGTTCGAACCCGACCTCGGCGGCTGCGTTTCGATGGAGGCGAAACGAAGAGGCGTCCGTGTGCTGTGCGATGTCAGCGCACGTTAAAGATTCCCAGGTGGTCGAAATTACTCCGTAGCCCTCCACTACGGCTCCTCTTTCTCTCTTTCCACTTTCACTCCCATCTTCCTCCCTTCCCTTACGGCGCGGTTGCGATGTCCACAGAAAACAAGTGAGACAGTTACCGCGCCTTTCCCTTCCTATAAATAAATCAGTTTATTTTAGAAATAGAACAAACTTACAAATAAGTGGAACCGAAAAACAACTCTCGAAAATAAGCTAAGCGCCATAAATGGAACAAGAACCCCAGGAAGAAAATAGCCGGGCACAATAGAGAAATAGAGAACTACGCATCAAACTAGAAGGGAAGAGGGAGGATCAAATGTGCGACGAACTAGAGAAGAAAAGAATATGAGCCATCCCAACACTCGGCGGGTGCTGCGTATCGACCGACCTAAGGCATATATATATATATATATATATATATATATATATCACGTGACTGGCACGTTGGTGCGCCACGATTGTGAGCTGCTTGGTTGGTTGGTTCAACGTTTATAAAGTATCTATAAACGTTGGGTTGGTTGGTTCATACGAAGGGAAAGGCGCAGTATCTGTCACATTTGCTCTGTGGACACCTGAACCGCGCCGTAAGGGAAGGGATGAAGGTGGGAGTGAAAGTGGATAGAGAGAAAGGAGAGAAAGGGGAGCCGTAGTGGAGGGCTGCGGAGTAATTTCGACCACCTGGGGATCTTTAACGTGCGATGTCAGCACACGTTAAAGATCCCCAAGTGGTCGAAATTAGTCCGCAGCCCTCCACTACGGCTGCTCCCAACCTGGGTGTCTGTGAACGAAATCAGCTGCTGCGTTGGATTCACAACCCCGTGAATCCGCATTCCCGTGGCTCCGCATTCCCGGCAGCGGATAAAGAATATCAGAGGACGGAGTATCCGCTACTGGATGAACCTATTCTAGTAGCAGAGGACAGGGCCACGCCCTTTGACCTCAAAGAAACACAACGCCTGGGCCAGACAAGATAACCTACGGCATGCTAAGGAACTTAGACGACAACTCTACAGTTCGCCTTGCAGCATATTGTAACAAAGTTTGGGAATCCGGAAGAGTCCCTAAACTCTGGAAACGCGCAAACATTATTTTAATCTGTAAGAAGGGCAACGTCCCTGGTATAGAAAATATTAGGCCAATTTCACTGACCTCGTGTCCAGGCAAAATAATGAAAAAGGTAACTCAGACGCGACTAACTCGATTCGCGGAAGAAAATTTGGAGGACGCTTAAGCTTCGCCTTCAAGAGTGGAACGCGATAGCGTTATTGCACCTCGTCGAGAAAACTTACTAAACGCAAGGGTATTGGGGCATCCTCGCACCGGTACCCGCGCGGCCCGAAGGGGAGAAGCGGGTAAGCGAAGATAGTGATCTAAAGAAAGGAAAGACGCTTGATTCTACAACGTGTGAGGGTGCACGGCGAAACGTCAGGGGCGAGTGGCGCGCCACGTGTCGGGGCAGCGCCGCACATTGCGAGGAGGGGTTCTTCTGTGTTTGCCGCAAGATGGCTCTGCATGTGCGCAGAGCGCAGAAGAAATGTAGCGGAAACGTACTTCGCTACTCGTGTAACTGCGACTTCTGTAAGTAACATGCTCATAATTATCGATATACACTGCAGTATAACGTTCTACGGCATGTTTCTAAGGCAACACCGCATTCACTAGAAGCGCTTTTGTACCGCTTTCAAGCATCGAACTCGTGGCTGAGTGGTAGCGTCTCCGTCTCACACTCCGGAGACCCTGGTTCGATTCCCACCCAGCCCATCTTGGAACTTGCTTCTTATTTATGAAGTGCATGCCGGGATTTATCGCTCATTGGACGCCGACGACACCGGCTTTTCTGCGGCTCCTTAACGCTACCGCGTTAAAACAGCATCTGGCCCCAGAGATGGTAGGTTTCAGACCACACCTTAGCGCTCAAGATACCATGCTAAGGTTCAAACATGATATAATAGACAAACAAAAGACCAAAGATATGAGAGCAATATTGGGCATAGACTTATCCAAAGCGTTTGATAATGTCAGCCACTCGGCTATCCTTGACGGCCTGTCAGATTTTAGCGTAGGAAGGAGGATCTTCGATTACGTCAAATAATTTCTCAAAGACAAAACAGAAACTCTACACATGCAGAGCCTCAGCTTGGAAGAGATTAAATTAGGAAACAGGGAAACCCCAAAAGGGGCCATCTTATCCCCCATCCTATTTAATCTAGATATGAAAGACCTCCCGCGCAAATTAGGAAGCATCGAAGAACGTGTTTGGCTCAATGAGGGCAGCGATGCGCCTATCGAGGAATGTCTCCAGCAGGCAGCCAACACCATAGACCTCCATGCCAAAAGTAAAGGGCTGAGATGCTCCTCGACGAAGTCGGAACTACTAATCATCAGGCCTCGGACGAGAATCTGGATAGAATTGGACCGGAAAAAATTGCGGAAGTAGATAAGATCTGAATTCTGTGCATGCTCATAAGCAAAACAGGAAACAACCTAACGACTATGGCTAAACTAGACGCACACGCAAACCAAGTGGTAGGCATCATTAGAGGTAGAGGGTCAAAGGAGAACCACAAGTAGAGGCTGGTCCAGGCCCTCATCTTGAGTCGGATCTGCTACTCAAACCCATTCTTTAACATAAAAAAGCAGACAAAAACAAGTTAGATGCCATAACAAGAAAATGCTCGAAACGAGCACTGGGAGCAACTCGAACGGCGCCACTCGAATTCCTAAGTCCAACTGAGACAGGACAGCAGATTCTAAGCTGGGTATGTCTACAAGAGAATAGAGGCACTAAATACCAGGCGTTCCATATTGAGTCCAAAATTAGGAAAGCTCTCACGATCTCACCGATACCTAAGAACACGCACCCACAGCACGATCAGGAAAGACGCCAGCACAGAGCCAAACACTTGGTAAGAAAACCAAGCAGAATGCCGCCCGAAACGGTTGCCTTCACAGACGCCGCCCTTGACGATGACGGGAACTCCGTCTCAGTGGTAGTCGACGGGTCCGGAATAGAGCAAGGCAAGATATATTGCACTTTAGTAGACGCCATGGAAGCGATCGCCCTAGCGTGCGTTAGTAGAGACGCGAAGGTGATCATCAGTGACAGCAAATCGGCAATAAGGAATTTCTGCAAAGGCAAAATACCACACTACGCGATGAACATATTATCGAAAACCAACATAGACATAGGAATCATCCTAACCTGGGCCCCCGCTCACTCCAACATACAAGGAAACGAAGCGGCCAACGCCCTTGCCCGAGCGCTCATTATCCGGGGGGACGCCGGCCCCAACCTTACGTTAAGGTCGAGACGCTCTGCGACCTACAACGAAGTCATCCAGTACTACAAGTTAGGACGGCGGAAATATCCACCCTAAAATAGGTCCCTCACGTCCACAGAGGCAGTTAGTTACCTAGCGCCAACCACTTCGTCAAAGCGGCAAACCACTTCGTCTACTAACTCCTGCCCCTTAGGGTGATATCGGGCTCCCTGGAAGCCTGCGAGCGGTACCGGAACTCCGGTGTCACCTCTTCCGGGCAATAAACGTTTTCACCACTACCACCTGGATCAAACCCGGATACTCCGGTTGACTAGCTGAGCATCTTAACCATTGAACAGTTTATGCTCTTGCTTTTCAAAATTTACTGAAAGTTTTCTCACCGAAAGGTGCAACGAGAATAATAACCACTCACAGCGGTTAAAAAGCAACGAAATTGTTGTAAAGAGGAACTAAAAACAAGAGGCACTTTATTTGCGCAGTTAATTAACGCATTGCTAATTGATTCAGCTGCACATGTTTGAAACATAGCATTCTGAAACTGTCTCGTCAATTTTGAGACCATAAGCAGTATAGTCCGATCCCTTGTTAGGTAGACGAAGCCATACCGAATAGGAAGTGCGGCCTTTGACATGGTTCAGCCATCTTGCATGAATGCACCAAGGTTTTGGGCCTTAATTTTGATAATCCAGGGGTAATTAAGAAATTGACTGCCTATCCTGAGGTCATCATTAAGTCGGGTAGACGTCGTGCATGCATTCAACACTGCACAGTCAAAGTTGAGTGCAAGTACTTAAGGTAGTGGCTAGTTATTCACTAGATTATTTAGTAACCTTTAGGTTAATGAAGTATGCAAAATATAATTCGCTATGTGTTACATCGCTGGATAGCTACTGACGAGAGCAAGCTAGTCTGACTGCGATGTGCAAATAATTGTGCAATCTAAAATGTATAGTGTAGTGGTAGCTATACTGATGAGAGCCGGTATAATCTACCACTTTAGATAATTATTTAGTGCAACTCATTAACGATTAAATATGACACAAAATGAAGTACATTGTTGGAGAGTTACTGACGAGCATGTTACACTCACAGCATTGCTTGGTTGCTGCCGAACCATGCAGAACAAAACTTAAGCTCGCTAACTATATTTGCACTCTTGAAAGACACCACTTTAACTAAATTGGTGCGTTGCTAATGTTCAATGGGCGCAATTGTCTGGTACACTGCTTCACAGTCGCAAGCGTGTTACCTTTTCCTTTGCAACGATTCTGATGAAAACAAATAAAATACTTTTTTTCTTTTTCTAAAATTGAGCAGAGTGCGAGGCAAGACAGCGCAATTGACAACCACGTGGTCTCTGGTTCCGCTGCACATGTGGTGAGTCGATAAATATCCTGGGTGAATCCATGACAGCATTCGAAAGTATTTCTGTGCTCAAAAAGCGATACTTATTTTCACTTTTGTTGCATTCGAGCATAGTCACTGCTTCGAGTGTCTAGAAATGCGGCCTTTTGTTTGAGCTCAGGTCAAAAGTGGAACAACTATATACCATTTGACATACACGAGGTCGTCTGCGAAGAGCCATTCATCGACAATTGATCGCCACGAAAGGCAATAAGCAGGACCAAAATAAAAGTGCGACAGCTCAAAATTGTGAATAAGGGGAAGAAACACGGTAAACATGATACATTGTCTCCTAACCTAACTCCCATCTTTTTCCAAAACACGATGATTGAGGCAGTGCTAGTGACAGCGCGCTGCAATTAGGACAGGCGAAATAATTTTTTATTACTTGAGAGGCCTAGGGAGAGGAGAGGTACGGTGAATAAGACCTTACCTCTATTTATTTACGTAAGGTTATTTTCAGAGTGATACGCTTTGTATAGGAACAGCTCATAACGGGCACGCTGCCTTATCCTGATGCGTTGCCAATGGTGTACGCGCAGCAACGGCTCCCGCTGTTGGTTAGTATAGTGACGTTACGTTGAGTGCGCTACTGAGGTACTCCCCTGATGGGGCTGGGACAGGTAGGTCACCGCCGCTTGCGGCGGGGGCTAGCCTGCCACAGAATTTTTATCTGTTGTGGGCCGTCATTGCACCCGCCACCGTTTCGGTGGTGAACGACGGCTGTTGTTGCGGCGCGCGGTTTTCTCTCACTCTTTCTTTTCTTTCTTCTCTATTTTCTCTTCTGTCTGCACGATGCAGCGGAGGTATTCTCAATCAATCAATCAATCAATCAATCAATCAATCAATCAATCAATCAATCAATCAATCAATCAATCAATCAATCAATCAATCATGCAGCGGAGGTGGCTCAGCTACAAAGCCAGTAGCAGGCCCATGCATTTTCTTTTCCTTTTTCCTGCAGCCACAACAACAACAGTGCGCTACTGCGGTTTGAAGCGCACTAACGAAATTTTCGGAGCCTTCCACTTTCGATTTCTCTTCTAGCCTGACTTGTCTGGCTAGAACCTTATAAACCAATCTTAAAGGTGTTAGAAGTGGTGTACTATGAAATTCCACGACGAATTTGTTGTGGCGACGAACCCAGAGATGAGGGGAGGGGGCAGGCCAGAAATGTAGTGCGTGTTTTGGAAAGTTGCTGACTCGGCTAACATGAAGGTGGAAATGTTTTAGTAAGTGGTACTTTTTGACCTTCTGTGAAACTACGTTTCAAGAAAACTCCTTTATAACTGTAAGCGTGTAGCCTTTTAAGACGCACCACATTTTCATAAGGACTTGAAAAACAAAAACTTCAAGAAGTGTTCTTTTGTCAACATGGAGCGAGCATCGAGCAATACACCGTGTTTAAACCCAACCATGCGGTATCCGGTCCTGCTTCACACTTAATCAGCTGATAAATATTCGGGATATTTATTCAGAGTATTTTATAACACTTTGATTCTCCAAAAATGTACCAGATCATCAGCGTTGCTATCATCAAGCAATATCTATAACCTCTATGCCCGTGAAATGCGGCATTTTCGGTGAAATCTGCTTAACTGTTTTGTAAGAAGAACATAAAATTTATTGCTTCCAACGAACAGCAGGATATTGGTTTGAGGGATATTGCTTCATCATGTGGCCATGAGCTCGTTGCGTTCAGAGGTTTGGAAGACTGTTGTCAATGCCCAGATCTGTGTGTCCGAAACGGGCATCTTAAACCAGCTAGAAGACACAACAACGAAAAGAGAAGCAAACAAGACGAGAGGCTGGTGAAGCAGAGAAGCTAACAAGACCCAGCTTCGTCTTGTTTGCTTCTATTGTCTGTATTGTGCCTTTTGGCTGGTTTCAGATGAGCCATCACCAACTCGCCCTTTTGTCAACCTTCCGAGCTGGAGCTGAGCAATGCGGTCTCCAACTGGTCTGGATTCAAGAGCTACAAACGTGGAGGAGGAAGGTCTTGACACAAATGCTATGATAGATTGGCATGTTGGCCACACAATTTACAGGAAGGGGAGTAGATACCAGGAGGCATGTTATCATATATTGCGAGATTGTGAAGGTTCTCGGTTGGTGTTCCTTACATACAGCCTCTTGGTTTTTGATGAGGAAAATAGTTGCGGACGAATAGATAGTCTACCTAAGCGGTAGTGTATGGTGATTGCATGAAATGTAATCATACAACCTCTTGCCTTCCGCAGAACGGGCGATGATTCGTCGGGCATGATTGTGGGTCGCCTTGTTCTCTGAATGGGAAGAGGGTGCACAGAGACATATCACTTGAATCTAGAGCAGTATCGTTTTAGACAGCGGTGCGCATATCAGCTTTCTTTATTTCAATTCGAAAGGTTGCCATCGGTGCGCATTTTGATATATCAAATGAAGAGTCCACAGATTTCTACTATGTTGATGCGACTTTTATTGAAGATCTGGCAGTCACCCTCCCTCTGTGCAATTAACTACAGACAAGTTCCGGTCATCTGTAATATGCAACGTATCGTAACAGAGGCTTATTAGTGTTCATATTACACCATCATCGGCACTAGCTTTTTGCAAAGCATCGAGTCTGAACGCAGCAACGAAATTATTCAAAGGTATCATAGATGGCTACGGACACGCCGAAATCCTCGTTGAACAGGATCGCTATATATACTTTATTGTTGATTCATTGCACGAATACGGCGTCGGAGGTGATGCCCTTCCAGAAGACGTAACCAGACTGGACGACAGTAGCACTGCAAAGATTTAAAAAATGAATTCATGTCAATGTTTCCCTCCAAATCGGGATCAAAACACAGAAGCTCACCTGAAGTACACCTGTCCGGTGTAGCCTGGTGGAGCTGTCCAGTACACCACGACCTGCGTCTTGTCGTCCCTGCTGTTATGAGTGATGGCGTTCTGCAAGAATTTAAAGTGGGCCTTTTAATCTCGCTCTTTCGACGCTTTATGGTATGTGAAGGACTACCACCATGTCCCCACTCCCAGTACCACTTAGCATAGTGCAATTCTTTGCACTGTGTGCTGTGTTGTCCTGATCTGTTTCTCGGGTATATATTTATTTCTCTACTGGGTCATTTAACCGTTCTCTGCAGACATATTTTGTACAATAGACCGAAGAACTGCAGGACTCAATTAGCATTAGTGCATTCAGTTGACGTCAACTTCCAGAAACGTTAAGGCGTAGTCATCCTTCTTCAGTCCAACTTTTCCCGATGGGGACAACTTTTAGCTAAATATTCTCAATTGAAGCGATGCGATTGTCCGTGTGCTCAAGAAGGCTCGAGTGGCGACTCACCGCAGTTGCTCCGGTGCAGTCGAGTGTCTTGGTCTGTGCGTCAGGTGTGAAGGTTCCCTGCAGCAGCTCGCTAGTGTGGACGTCGCGAGCCGTGAGAATGAGTCCCTTGAAAGGAGCGCTGCCATACACAGTCACTGAAAAAAATACAGTTTTTGTGATCATTACCCAAACCGGCGCCCATTACGCGAACTTTCTCGACGTAAACCTCAAGCGCGACAATTTGCACTACTAGTGTAATTGAGATTAAATCTTCAGTGTGGTTTGATCATCAGCCATTCTGGTTGCTTAGGGAATACTGAATGCCAAGACACATGTACTTAAATACGCTGTGTCATATATAGTCGAGATTATCTATGTGCCTGTACAAAAGAAGTAGCTGTTTCAAAGACGATAAATCTGAATGGACAATTGAAAACATCATTACCGTCGCCGATACAGTGGCGCTTCTATAGTTAGTTTGCTGACATTGTCATTTGTACTATCCCAAGCACGTTGTGTGCATTGGCGTCAGTCCTGTCCACCTAATGGTAAATGTGCAGTTTCCTAGGTTGAACTGTCGTGGCCCGTAGATAGTCCTTGATTTAGCACTCGGTTGAGTTCTTGCTGTATTTTGGAGGGATCAGAGCAATAGCGCATTAGTCAAGTGTGCACATTGGGTTTTGAAATACCCCTCATCCGCCCGTGCACAATAAATATTCATGTCCACATGTGAGTGTGAGTGCTATGTAGCTTTCGTGGACATGACAATGAATGCACTACAGGGCTTCTGATATTTATCCGCTTCTGTGTGAGGCAGTAAAATCATAGTACGAGGTTCTGCAGTGTGCTGCCTGACGGGCGACCACAGACAATGGAAAAGGCGTGTGTGTTCCTCCGCCGTAATTACACGAAACTACAATTGAAACCCTACTGCACCAGCCGTTTTTCTTGCACATCCAGATGAACCTACAGTACAACGCCGCTTCGTGCTGTGAGATTCTTGCGACATCTCTTGACATTAAATGACGCTCAGAGCAGATTGAAGTCGACGTGTAGTGATAGATGACTGACTGTTCATTAAAAGATGTGCTTCTTAAGTTGAAAAGAAGCAAGAATGGAAAGGCGTCGCCAATGCAGATTCTTTTCACACGCAAAAGGCAGTACATCGACAAATTAACCGCGGATCTCAGAAGCCAGAATACAACGCCAACCGCATCAAAGCTATGATCACGGAGTGGTTTCTGGTACAGACGCTATGAGTTCGTAGCGAGTGTTTAGAAAGCATTTAAATTCAAACTTCTCATAACTGCGCGCGCCTTTTGCTTCTGGACAAGCTTGACATATTACGAAGAAGAAAAGGGCAGCAGAATCTATTTTTCAGAATGGACTACAATAGAGCGGATTTATCGTCGGCCCGCTGTAAAGCATTCGCCGCTCAAGTTTGGTGGTGTTGGCGCTCATATGTGGACGTAACCTGTTGGCACGAGTCATCCTAAATGCCCTGGAAAATGTATTATTGACCATAGCTTTGCATGCTATTGACGAGTCTTTCGAGAGATTTGAAGATAAAAAGTTAGTCACAACCTGTCCTACCCTAGCGAAAAAACCCTATGAGTCACAATAACCTTATACAGATTTCTCATACTAAACTCGTATAAATCTCATGTAATCTCATGATAATATCATTAAATGTATGATAATTATATGAGGTTGTATAAGATATGTATGCGTTTAGTATAAGTTTAGTATAATTCTGTATGAGGTTATTGTGACTCATACAGTGTTTTCGCTAGGGTAGTAATACTACACATGTAGCCGTGCTGTGCAAGGATTATTTTCATTTTTCATATTACTTGGCTCTGTGCGGATGGTTTCTGCTCCCGGCGTCATGGGCCGTACGGGATGGTATCACGCTGGCAATGACAGAAACACGCATAAACCTAACCAAAAGCCAGAGCGCGCTGGTGGACCGGTGGCCGCGCCATCAAATGACGGAGCAGGACGGCGCGCCTGACACTCCGGAACCATTTCAACGGTAGCAATCGAGCCTCAAAAGAAACTGCCTTCTATCACTACATCCATTTTTTTTCCATCTTTTCCTCTCGAATTCCCTTTCCTACACAGAGTAGCATGCCAGCGAAAACTAAACGCCGGCAAAATTCTGTTTTTCATTAAAGGGTCTCTCTATCTCTCTCGGAGCAAGTGGCCTTCTTTATGATTCTACAAAGGGACCTAATAGCCACTGACATCGAGGAAAGCATTAAATATTTTTGGAAGGTGTTGAGCAATGTACAAAACTGATGTATTAACGGAAATAAGGATTACAAAATGGAAGAGAAATAGCCACATCCCACCGCTGAGATGCGAAAAAACGGCCTCCGAACCCATGGCCTCATTCTCCCTGCGTTGTATGCATCTCATAACGAGCGGCTTATTTCCACCACATTGTGTGTATCTCACAAGAAACTCCTCATTTTACCTATCTTGTACCTATTATAACGAGCGCCTCATTTTCTTTACATTATTATATCTCATAAAAAGCGCCCCACTTTCCCTGCATTGTATGTATCTGATAACGAGTGCCTCATTTTCCCTACGTTGTACGTATCATTAAGAGCGCCTCATTTTCCTTATGTTGCATATATCTCACAACGAGCGCCTCATTTTTCCCACGATGTATATATGCATAAGGAGAGCCTCGTTTTCCTTACGTTTGTTTGCCGAGTTCCTTGTGATTGGCCCTTTCCATTTTTTTGTTTCTTTAATTATTAATACCCCAGTGTCACCATCACCAAACACACGTTAGCAAGTCGTGCGCATTATAACGTGTTCACAAACTGCCTCTTTTAACAAGCTTGGCGAAAACGACCCTTCGTGGCTGATGCTTGCTTGCCCGTACGGCAAGCAGAGAACGTGAGTTTCGACCCATATGGCATTTCTACACACGATTGGATCCGATTGGTGACCCTGAAAGCGCGATTATGCACTCAACAGTTAACTGGTGGATTTTCAATTTTGATGCCCTTAAAAACTGCTGAATATTTTTTTTTGAAATTCTTCTAATGAGTATAAGGCGATATTAAATTAAGAGCGCAGAGTGTATGGTTATCGCTTCCTTGGAATGCTTTAACTTAGTGGTTCCTATGTTGCAGAGTGGCGCGAAGAGTGGCAATAAATGTTTTTTTTTTTTTGTACAAACTCGACATATAATCATACCTTGGCATGGTCTTTCTAGTTCACAGCACGCTTACCGGTGACGCGGCCGCCCTGGGCGATGTTGGCGGGCGTCGCCTGGATGACGTACGGGGACTGAGATGTCTGAGGCTGGGAGGTGCCGTGCTTGGGGAGCTCCGTGTTGCACACGCCCGCTGGGGCTCCCGACGGATAGGCGCGGAGGACCGCGGGCAGCAGGGCAGCCACCAGGCAGAAGAGGGGAGTGAGGGACTGCATCTTTCGAGATCCCGACGAAGCTTGAACTGCTTCAAAAATAAGAAAAGGGATTTCATCAGTGCAGGCCTCCCTCACAACATTTCCCCTGCGAAGAATGTTGTACTGCTTGTTAAGAAATATTACTTCGCCTGTACTCATGTTGCATTGTATTTGACACTATAGACTTTGACATTATCGCGCATGATGACTACTGAATTTTCGACGTTATTCAATAGTGATTATAACCATCGTGATGTGTTACTAATTAACTATCATAATGTACCCCAACCCTGCAACAGCCTCGAAAGAGGCTAGCAGTCTATTCAAAATAAATAAAATAAATTTGTTCAGGATGAGGGTACGTGTTCTCCTTAATGCTCATGGGGATTTACAAACAGGCTGCAAAAGCGAAGTTTTTGTCAACACAAAGCAAAACAAGCAAAAAGGCTGGAGAAATAAACATATATAAGGCATCTTTTTCCACACACAGCACAACTTATACTACCGTCATGCGTAACCAACTAACCACTTTAGTGCTAATATTTGCCAGCCTGAGCCTGCTAGCTAAATTTTCGACCCTATAACTTTTCTTCGTCTGGGTGAGCGAATAAGAGATCTATTGGCTGAGAGTTGACTGAAGGAATAAAGGTTCTGTCTCGTCCCAAGTTCAATATAATTTATGATCTTAACTCGTACGTTGAAATATTAGGAACCTGGCGCAAAACCTCAAGGTTGTAAGATCTTTGGGCCGAAAATTGTTTCATGGGAGGACACTGTGGGGAGCGTGGCGCTGCCATCGTAATATGCAATGACAGGGAACTGTAATCTCTATTTTTCATTCGCACGCAAAAATATTGTCCGGATATTCCCGGACTACCAAAGATTCATACGATGTACGTTGTGCCAGACGCGATAATTCTTGTGAAACTTCCTCTAACTATTGCCATGCTCCGTTATGTGAACCTAGGAAGATGTGTTGTGGACAACACGTTGTAACATATTCTCGTTGGCAGGGCTAACAGCCATCGCCAGTTTGTGATTTTAAGATCTGCACCATCGAAGGGTACATGTTATCAATTATGTTAGTGCACGTTTTCCATAATCTGTAATTGTTGCTTGACATATTGGCCTCTGCGTCACAAAATGCGCAATCAAAATTTTCAACACCACGCGTTGGTGTGTTCGTATTCGTCGCTGTATGATACAACACATAAATGCTTGGTCAACTCTGCCGAACCACGAGAGTTTATTGCATTTAAATTGCAAACACTTTCGATGCGGTCTGCCGTTTTATGATTTCTTTGCCAGAGATGCGTTACCTGTTCAATATATATATGTCACAAGGGCATATTCTGTTTGAATTAGTGCCTAGAACTTAATTTGTGTGAATAAGCAGTTATCTAGAAGGCAACGTGCTTACCTTCATGCCTAACCACGTCCAGCACTAGCCTTATTATTAGGGACTTTGAGCCCGGTCACGGTTAATAGCCTTCCGAGGTTTCATGCATTCCTCACACGCTTTATGCTAAGATAACTAGGGATTCAAGAGCCTGCCCTACACAAGGAATTGAACGAGGACGCCCACTGTCCTCATTAGCGTGTCTCATTAATAATGTTTGTCCATTATACCTTTAACCAGTTCTCTGAGCTTAATTACCCTTGACTAGCGAGCCTTCATTACAGACGCATTGCAAATCGAAAGAGCTGGGAAAAATTCGTGACGCTTCACCTTTCACCTTTGACAGCCTTCGAACGAAGAAAGCTGCTTGGTAAAACATGCATGGAAACCGGCTCGCAACAGTCTACCATTTTACTTCTATTAGACAGGACGGCGCAGCAACAGCAGCTGTCTCAAGTGATATCGTTGGAATGACGGATAACGTGAGTTTCGACGACCCCTGAGCCGCAGGATGTCGTATAGTCAGCAACAACGGGGTCATGGCGATCGACCACGCAGGAGAGGAAGCTGCCGACGTCCGCACGTCTCCGTGGATCGCACATCGGCCGCTTCATCACTTCCCCGCGGCACCTACCGTGGCACCTACCGTGGCACCTACCGTGAGGCCCGTCACCCTCCCTCAATTCCTGACGACTGCGCCTTCTCGGACGATATGCCGCCGCAGTACGGCGTATACCGCCTTATCGTCGAAGGAACACGTTGTATTCCTTCCGGCATACAGTGACAGTATAGCGGAAAGCGTACAATTATGAATGCATCGAGGTCAATCTTTCGCGCTCGGTGATCTCCCTAGCGCACCGGTTCGGAGCGCAGAAATCTTTGATCTACGCTCTCTTCTTTCACCAAGTATCTTCTCCGCCCGTTCGCGTTGCCTACATGGAGGTCCATAGTCAAGTCTCCTTGGTTTCTTAAAGCAAAAGCTTTTAGACTCCACTCCTTGTCGACGACCGGTGAATAAAGTTATTTGTCTTCGACCTGGAGTGCGTTTTCGGATTTTTCTTTTTCACAACCAGTGTGATTTCATAACTTAAACACACGCGCAGCGCTAGTTGAGAGGTTTGTTTACAACCGTTCATGAGTAGAATAAAGGCTTCGAAAGTGTGTTGGCCATACTCAGGTCGATGCTTGTCTATTTTAATCTTAACCAGGGAGAAGATCTAAAACGAATTACGGTGCAATGGATAAACTGGCCTCATGTGACCAATGAAGGGCCTTAACAAGAAGGCCGGAAGCTAAGTCTCTTAAAGAACTAACCAATGTAGAATTACGATATTGTCGTTGTGAGGATGTAATGCACAACAGTAAGCTAGTAAGCGCAAAGACAAAGACGTAGGCGAGTCTCATCTCCTAAACAATCTCTCTTCAAACACGGCATCCTCGTGCTAGTAACTTACACTCATATCACTAATATTCCGGAGCTTAAAGTCCGGGTTGAAAACATCACATCGAGCATCAAAGATCACATCACGTCGACTACTCCCTACAGTATATACCTCCAGGGAGTAGTCAATTTGCATGCCTGAGAGCAATTTATTGCTGCGTATAATCACGTATCGCGCTTCATTGTTCTCTTTTGTATTTATCTTTGAGTTCTACTGTATCCATGACAGAAATCTGCTTTACATGGACTTGTCGGACAAACTATAGTTTGCCTGTATCAGTTGACTACCGCGTCACAAAGGCAGGAAAAAGATTTGCACTAAGCTAAAAAAAAAAAAAAAAGGCGGGGAAGGGAAGGGAGGGGGGAGTGTAGGTAGGAATGAAAGTTGACAAGGCGCCCCACCACCGAAATGTTTTCTAAAAAAGTGTTAACAACGCAATAAATGAAATTAAAACCAAGCGTGCCATCAGCTACACTCTCCTATTCGGAGATTTTTAACTTTCCTAGTATGACGGGTACCTATTTATTTCTTGACGTTTGTCTGAATGTTAATCTCGTTCAAATAATATTCGAACCAACAATATAGCTTATGGGTGCGCTAACATTCTCGACCTGATATTAACAAATAACCCTGAATGCTCTTATACCAACACATACGGACCTAAACTAGCCTCGGCTATTGGCCCAACATTTTTTGCAATTTGTACGTTTTATTGAAATAAATAAATAATTGATTGATTGATTGATTGATTGAATGATTGATTGATTGATTGATATCTACGAGGTGTCAGCGATCACCAAAAAACATATCCAGGCTTCGTGATTAAACCATCTCCACGCGCAGCAAGAAAACGAACTATCCGACTTTATGATAGGGGAGGCTGTAGTTCAATAAATGATGAACTGCGCGCATTTTTCCGAGGCTTTAAATCTAACTTTCATGAAAAATTCATCCGTGATAATTGGTCTTTGTTTGGGAAAAACTCGAATATTTTGTCAAAGGGTTTATTTCAAACTTAAATATGCGAACGAACTCTGAATACCCTTGATTCACAAATTAACTCAAACGTTTCTAAAATAAAAAGGAACGTCATTCCCGCTCGGCCAGGCTATGCCCTAGTCAAAACGTTTGGTACGAATATTATGCAGCTGAGAAAACGTATCTGCTAAGTATTCGAGAAGCTACACGCACCATTTTTTTAATTCAGATTTGCCTAGAATGTTGACTGTTAACCTTTTGAGGTTATGACAAGTGTATAACCCTTAGCCCACACGCACTATTTCCCTCACCGACGCATCCGGTGTTAACAGCTGCGAAACCGAATGCGCCAACATGTTTAGCTCTGCCTTTCCATCGTGTTTAATAGTGAAACAGAGATGATATTTGCTGCAAAGCCCCCTATTATTCAGAGGACTGTGCTTCTTCTTGCATTTTCTTCGGCATAAACTTTATCACTAATTGAAAACATTAAAAATTCATCATCGGCTGGCATTGACAAGATCAATACCAAAATACTGATTAACACCAGATATACGCGTTCATCTCTGTTGTGTTTGTCTACAAATCAGGCGAGACGAAATCACCACTAAATTACCGTCATATATTCTTAACCACTATTATCCTGCAAAGTCATGGAACATGCAGTTTACACCCACATCATGACATTTCTTGATTCCAACAACTTTTTACATTCTTCCCAGCATTGGTTTCGACGGGGTTAACCCTGCGAGACCTATCTTGTTACATTCATACATGATCTGCATGCTAACCTTGACTCTACCTTGAGTGATGTTACATTTTTAGTTTTTGCTAAAGCTTTAGATAAAGTACCCCTTGAACTGCTACTGATAAAACTTTCTCGATTGAATTTACGCCCTATATATTGAAGGGGAGAGAAGAGTTTTTGACTAATCGTTGCCAGTTTGAATTTGTTAACAATAAGAACTCTACCTCACTCTTAGCAACCTCAGGCATCTCACAGGAGTCTATGCTTGACCCGCTATTTTTTCTCACATATATTAATGATCTGCCCTTAAACATATACATCTAGCATACGCACGTTCGCTGATGACTGTACATTATTCTCACCCCGCTGACCACATTTCTCTTCAAAGCTATCTTAATGCTGTTCAGGACTGGGGCAACTAGTGGCTAATGGAACTTAACCCAAGTAGGACTAATCTTTTTTCCATTAATCGTTGCCGTAATTATCTTGTCTTTCCTTACATAACATCTGAAGTTCCCGTACAACTAGTTCAGTTATACAAGTATTTAGGCATAACAAAGTGATCCTTCTTTTAGTTGGCATGTTACTAACATAATATCGTCAGAAAACCCAGAACTTAGGTTCCCTAAAACGCCATCTTAATCATGCTACCCAGCATGTAAAGTTATTAGCTTTCAAATTATTTGTCATGTCTCAACTAGAGTTTACATCATCCGTTTGGCATCTTCATCAAGTTTATCTTCATTATAGTGCACTCGAATCTATTTAAGATCGCTCGGCTTGATTATTTATTCATCGTAATCTTGTGAAATCAGCATTTCCTCCTTTAAAGCAGCGTCCAGGCCATTGCTCTTATTATTTCACAATTTTTTTTTCACATTCTCTTGTGCATCACACATTATATTCTCTGTCCGCCCGCTTATCTCATCGCACCAGCCATCAACTACAAGGTTTCCGTCCGCGTTCCCATACCTTCTTGTTTTTAAAATTTCCTTTTTCCTCACCCACATGCAGAAAGGAACGGCCTTCCAGACAATTTTGCTATCACTTGCTCACTTCATTTTGTTGAAAATGTAAAACGATCCCAACATTGTGACTATGTATCTATCATTGCTACCCTTTATGTAACACTACATTGAAGAGACTTTAAGTAAAATGAAAAAAAAAAATAGTGCTCTGCGTCATCTTCTGCCTGCGTTTCACATATGTATTAATCTGTGTTTCGTAGTTCTTTATGTTTTGCAACCTCTACGCCGTTACTACGTCGGCCTGAGTGTGCTGCCCGCGTTGCGAAAACTGTCTCGGCAGTACAACTTTGCGTGGCTCACTAGAAGCAGCTCCCTCAGTCATTTTTACATATGAACCTTGAAAAACTGCCGGGGTTAGTCTTTTGCATCACTTTCGTAAATATATGATGTTCTGGTGCTCGATAAACGACTACCCTCGCTGTCCGATACATGAACACCTTTACACAAGGCGCCGTAATAACGAACAGCGTGCAAGCGTACAATGGTTGGAGTAAGGGACGGAAGCTTTAAAAATGTCCTCTAGCGAAATGCGAGTCGGTTTACGCACTTCTATCATAATTTTAACATAAATATTTTATCTTCATGACGTTTTCATTATGACCAATAAAAATGCTTTACTTTACATTTCACAAATAAACTTTATGCTAATACAATCTGCACCGGGAAAAGAAAAAAATTTCCTGTCTCTTCATACAGAATGGTAAATGGGGTATCGGCGGCTTTCCGCGTCCCCGCTCTTGGAGCGAAAACAAAATTGGGATGAAAAAAGAAAGGCTCGGCAAGTGTTGCTGGTTGAGCGAAGCCGATTGCTTGAAAAACAGGGCAAAAAGACATGACACGGAAGGAGTAGACACTTGAGCGCTGACTAACAAGTGATCGTGTTTTATGCTTGAGCGTGCAAACACACAACGACAAGTGCACAGAAAACAGAAGAAGGGGTCGCTACTGCGCCGACACCCAAGAAAGACACACACACACAAAAACAAAACTATCAGGCTCTTCAATCAAGAGTTAATATAGTCTAACGCGTGGTGTGACAAAGATATCGAAGGTTTGCTTGCACTTGAAGCCCCTCTACGTGCGATGATAAAGGCTTAAATAAGTTTGAGCTTCTCGGAGTAACATTTTAGAATTGTGCTGTGCAACAATAGAGGAACTCAATCTTTACACGTTTTATTATGGAGCGCAAGATTACTATTGGGGACAACCGCATTAACCAACGTTATTAAACTTGTGAGATTAAACGTCCCAAAGCTGCGCATAGTATTTCAGGGGCGCCAGAGTAGAGGGCTGTGAGTTAACTTAGAGCGCATGGAGTTATTTAACACCCGCAAATGGGCGTGAACAGTGATGTAAATAATGAAACATGCCACTACAATCCTTGTTGGCACTGTCCGCAAATGCCGAAACCTATACATATTGGCGCTCGGCTTCATAACGAAATTCCGTGCGGTGCCACATTTGTCCTTTGCAGTGTCCGAATTGCGACGCAACTGCTCCTTTCTCAGCGTTGCAGCGCTACAGGCGAGGTCATGTCATTTTGCTTCCTAAACTATACTAACTATACAATATACATCTGCTGGTCAAGCCGGATGTCAAACAATTTGCGATAGAGATTTGAACCGACGACAAATATATACCTCCAATGGTATGCCACCTAGAGCAGCGCGAACCGTCAGAGGAGGAGGATAACTGGAGAGAGCGCCGTCAGAAGCCTTATACACATCATCATCATCATCATCATCATCATCATCATCATCATCATCATCATCATCATCATCACCACCACCACCACCACCACCACCACCACCACCACCACCACCACTATCATCAGCCTGACTATACCCACTGCAGGGCAAAGGCCTCTCCCATATTTCTGCGAATGCGAGTCTTGTTGATTATTTGAGAGCGAGAACGGGTATTCAATACGAAGTACGCGATAAGTCCTCTGCTCTCTTCCTCTGCGTCCTTGCACTTTCGTTCTAAAAAACGGGAACCAAATCGAGTTTTGTCGAGTTCATGTAAACGTAGCTAGAGAAACAAAGTACAGAGAGCAGAGAGAATTACGCTGCCGGTGACATAGTGGTGCGGGCCACAAAAGGAAGTGGGGATCAGCCACTGCGGCAGAACATCGCGCGAGTCTGCTTTCGTCTTCCAACACGTAGGCGGTCATAAATGTCTGCTGGATTTTTCATACGCCTGTGTCACTCGGAGGTGTAAAGCCAGTCAAAGACGTTATTTCTGAGGAGTGTTATAAAAGAGAGGAGGAACGGTACAGGCAGATATGAGGCGCTGACCGCCTCCCGAAACCTTATAGAACATTGAGAGTACGTAGATGTCCAGGTCCAACAGTTAACAACCTAAAGAAAATGATCTCAAAGAAATACGGATACTGAAGAGCAAGAGAATGTTGAGAGGCTCATGGGGTTAAAACAGGAGCGAAGACTGCGTCAGCGTTCAGCCAATCTCGGTTCACTGGAAAGAACTGGTGTATCTTGCACGTCACAGTAATGTTACCGCGCTGTCATTATTTTAATGAAACTATTAGGAGGGACACGTAGGCAAAATCTCTCTGTCAGCGTCTGTCTGCAGCGTCAGTACGTATAGTGTGTATGTGCATATAAGATGAACAGTAGAGATAGAAGTGATTATAGGAGGAACGAGTGGCTGGCAGCAGGTAAGTATAGGGCGTATGCACCTACGTCACAGCTGCCGCCATTTATTGGGGCATGTAGATGGGCGAAAGGCTGCAAGCATATTTATTCGCCTCATCATCTCCTGCTCGGGCTTGCCTTGTTAAAGCTGCGCTCTGCTCCACAAAATGGCACCTGTGATTTCACTCGAATGCCTCCTATACTAATAATGACTAAAGCCAAGAATGGTAGAATGAGAGAAAGAATATGGCTACTCAGTATGCAAGAGGCACTGAACAAGGGTAGAGGGTGGAAAGCCTCAGTTCGCAAGTTGAGCCGACGTTTCGACAAGTGGCCCATACAGACACAAGTCCATATGTTGAAACGTTGGCTCAACTTGCAAACTGAGAGGCTACCCCACTCCCCCCCCCCCCCCCCCCCCCCTCTACCCTTGTTCAGTGCTCTTTAAAGCCAGCAATGTCTCAATCCACTACGGTATGGCATGGCGCGGCAAAATAAAGGTGAATGGAGGACAAGATGCGCAGACGTAAGGAGTCGTCAATCGCTTTCAGACTCTTTTCAGACGCCCTTTGCATGCTTTGGTGAGAATTCCCAAGCAGTTACAAACGAGAGGAAGGATAAGAAAAAACAGCGAAATGAACACCTGTACTCTAGCTTCAGTGAACATATCAAGGAATGGGTGAAAGGAGCACGGCTAGGATATTTAGCAAAACGTTAGGTGTGAAGAGGTTGGAGGAAAAATACTTATACTAAGTAGTCTTAATTTCACAGACGCCTCCCACAAAGACGCGCGGTACCGGCTACACCAAGGTCAAGTTGTAGAACACCCTTTAGCGCTGTAGTTAGCAAGATACTTATGCATAAATAACAAAACTTCGTGCAATTACAGCCACTGCGTTACAAGAACGCGACACCCAATATACTAATCACAGTGATACTAATCATTATCCGGTTCGTCTCTGTGTGTACCTATCGCTCTTACACACACCGTCATTATTTTTGCTTCCGCCGTTTATTTCCAAGTACCGTACGAACGAGAGTAGCTGCGTGTCGAGCGATTATTCAGGCGCCAAGCCAGCTCCTGCGAGCTGCCAAGCAATCGCAACGTTTACATAACCACTCTTCGCAAAAAGAAAAGAACCCTTACGCTGGCACGTGCGCTCTGTGCTAGCTGCACGCGAGCGTCGACCGCGCTGAGCAATCAGACCTCTTTTTCCCCGATCTCTCTCTTTCTCTCCGATCAACTTCGCTTTCGCGAAAGGGGAAACTAAATTAACAAATAGAATACGGCAATCGAGGCCGCGCGCGGCCCTCAACCTCGATGGTACTACTGAACGCTGGCCTCGAGGGAGGCGAGTGTGTGTGCCGCCACTATGTCTTTGGCTGGCTGCCTGATTGGCGGTGTCGACGGGTTCGTTCGCACGAAAAACAAGGTTCCGCATTCGATTAGGCCGCGCTTTGTCCCTCTCGGTTTCTGTTTCGACATCGATCTTTTCAGCGCAGTGAGCCACCGTGGTGTTGTACGGAGCAGAGCTCATGGGTGAAGCGAACACGAAAGTGAATCTTTGTGGCTACGGGCGAAAAATTCACAGGAATTATGTCTCTGTTTGACCGAGGGTATAACTCATGTTCACACTCATAGAGTATAACTCAAACTTCGCATCATATCTAGGAGTCGTAATCTATATATCGGCGTAAAATGGTTCTTTCAAAATGTCCTTTTCTATGTTTCACACTTCTTAAATAATTTATAATCACTAAGAACTAAAAAGAAGACTACTTAAGCCAGTCCCAAAGTAGATAAGTGTGAATCGCAACACGCCTCTCTGAGTGCGCACTGGCTCTTGTGCCGTGTTTGCCGCGCTTTGGGCACTTCGACTCAGTTAGGTGAGATTATCCGATGCCCTCTCTTACTGTACGATGCGAAACGTCAAAGAACGAATCAATGCAATCAGGTGGCCAGCTCGGAAATGGGGCGGTGCGGCTGCCTCATCAGAAGGAAACAGCACAGCAAAGTCATATCGCTACAGCTGTGCAATTGTTCTTTCCTCTCGAGTTCTGCGATCGAAACATGCAATTCAAGGCCTCGCTGACCCAATCAACGTACTGCACTTGTCGAAATGTAGTGTTGAAAGGGGGGTCTGTATTACCATTTTGCCTACAATTACGGCTCAAATAAAGAGTAAGAAACGCATCATTTGATTTTGTAGTTTTCCTCTAAATACACAGCGTCCTTTATACTTTCCGCGAGTCGTTTGCGAAAGTAATGCTTCGTCATAATCTTTGTACGACTCCGCACGCGTCTAACTGTTTACTCAATGGGCAATGCCTTTGCAAGTGTGAGGGCGCTGTCTTCACACTCGTACAAGTCCACGCGCATCTCGCCTGCGAGCTCCCATATTTTAACGGCTGTTTAAGGTTTTTTCGGAAATTAAAATGTCTCTACGTACCATTGTGAACGCACGGGTCTATCGAGTTCTCGAGTACGGCGTTCACTTGCAAGTGATGTTTCGTAAAATAAAAAAAAAAAAAAAAACCAAATCGTAGCTTAGCCTCGAATAGTAGGAACAAAAAATCGGTGAACTTTCAGAGCAAACCAAAGAAATGCGCACTTATCCTAAACCGTACTGTAAATTCAACACAACTGCCGTCCTATGCAATAGCTTCGGTATGGGGCACGAGAACATCGCGATACGGTAGTCGCTTTTTCCCCCGAGCATTTCGTCGTTATGTAATCATGATGTCAGTAAACTCGAATTATTTTGTTACCTGCGCATTCCGAAACAAGATTCTTCCCCCATGTATGGTGGTGAGCACGACTTGTACATCGTTCATAACGATGATTACGACAAGAGGGAGGGACTTGCATGAAGAATGTACAAGGAAGAACTTACGAGGAAGCTTCGTGTGAGTTTCACTGAAGCTCAGTCACAAAAACAGGACGGGGAAAACCGGCTCTCACGTCACACCTCGTGCTGAGTTGGACTGCCCGGTACCAAACCCTGGACCCTCACGTGCGGCAGACTTTGGCGTGCGCGGGATGGAAAGAAGTAAGAGAACGGCTTCAAAAGGACCTAAATATGATAAAAGAGTTATGTCTGGCAGGTGATGACCTAATTGCTGCAACTCACCTGTGGAGGGCCAAATATTATTGCATTCGAGTCACGCTCCCCTGTGACATTCATTTCACTCTAGACACATAGATATGGTTCATAGGGTCACGAAGAGTCGGACACGACTGAACGACTGAACTGACTGACTGACTGTCTGACATAGATACAGCTAGATACACAGACTTCCCTCGTGTCGGGCGCGCACCAGTCTCTAATGTCACTGGCATACCTTGTTTGTCAGAGACATACAACTCTAGAATTTTCGGCATTGATTTCAGCGTAGATATTAGCTTCGAATCAAGGTCAAACAATCTCAAGATTTTTGTTTGTTTACTTTTGCTGTTTCTGGGCAGAATTAGCAAGAGAAGATAAAAAGTGCTGATGCCTAGGGCGCTGCATGGCAGAGTTGAGCATGAAGGCTGTGATACGTTTTCCCGCCAAATCGGCTTCCGGATCACTTACGCAAGTGCTTCGTATTGCCCTCGAAACGAGATGTAAATACCCCTGCGAGGCATGGCGACACACCGGCGTACGCAGGCAGAGCCAGGTTGCATTCAGCGTTGCTAATCACCGCTTTCGCGGCAGCCATTAACCCCTTGGCAGGTAGGCGCGGCTGTACGTGTTGCGGATGCCGTCCACTACTTATGCGCGCGCGAGTATTGCGTATTTGTGTACGCCCACAAAGACAAAGCAGGTTAGAAAAGTAAAGGAGGGCAAGTACACAAGAAAACCGGGCCAGAGAGAGCTACTGCTTCCGTGACTAGAAATCTGCAAAATGGAGGTAGGCGCGGCAGTTAGCAGCAGGCTCTACGAACCGGGTTACAAATACTAGTCTATAACAGGCGGATGCCCTTTGACACAAGTGAAAACTAGTTCTCCGAGTGCCCCCTTCTTTGCATCCAGTTTCAAAATGATCTTACGCTTTAAAATAGCACTCCTACTGAAGAAGACTGGCGTGCGCAGTTTAACCTCTTGAAGGGGTACACTTGCTCACACCCTTTCTTGAAAGCAACCACTAACAATTTCTTTCTTAAGGCGAATGCCTTTTTAGGCTCATGGAGCGAGAATCTGTGCGCGGGAGCGCGTGATTTGAGCGTGGCATTAGTGTGCGGATGTGTCACTCGCAAATAGCGCACGTGAGAGGAGGGAGATTAGGACTGAAAACGATTCATGGTGATAAGTAATGTAAAAATTTACAGACATCGATAGAGCTAATGATTAATAATGGTGACTAATAAGGACTAACAATGATTTGTAAGGACCAATATGCCAAACTATGACTTATGATGACCGCAGCTGAGTGAAATGGCTTAGCAATGAGTGTTAATTACTACAATGACAAGGCATGACTTATCATGCCTGCTATAACTACGAAACGATTAGTATGTCAAACTACGACTTGAGATGACCGCAACTGATTGGAAACGAGCAAATTTTCTGAGTGGTAATGACTACAATGGCTAGACATGACTGATCATGACTACGAAAGTAGGCTTTCGATGACTAGGATCTCTTCGTTTTACTCTTAAGAGACAGCTAAGAGTCCCTCTATTTTTTTTTTTTTTTTTCAGTTTTGCCACAAGTGAACTTTGCACCACACGCGTAGTGAAGTACGTTTACATCTATTGATATTGTTCTTACGTTGTGTGTTTAATTACAGGAACCTCCGCGGTAAGGGATACGAAGGACATAAACGAAAAGGAAAACCAGATGACGTTCACCACACCACTCGTTTTTTTTTCACCTACCGGTGCGACTACAAGCATAAAAAGAACATCAGCGCGCAATAACTTTTTTTTCTTCTTTAATATGTGTAGCCACGGTCACGTCTCAACCATAAAATCTGCGGCAATGGCTTGAGCTGCATCAGGTGCGGGCACTATTATGACGCCGCGCGGACGGAAAGCGAAAACTCGCTAAATTTTTCAGCCAGCCAACGCTTCACGCTGCCGCAAGTGTTCCGACACGGACGGATGGTCGCCGTTCGAATCACAGTTGGGTTACCTAAATGCAGCGGCAAACACAAATGCATGCACTACTTTTCGTCGGTACGCAGGGTAATACCGAAGTCTGTTCCTCTGTGGCGTCCGTGAAAGCGCTTCCTGGATTTATGGTCAGAGGCAACATTGTGAATTTGAAGAGAAGAGAGAAAGAGCTTTGCCTTTGAGGAGAGCGGTCATATATACAGAGTGTCTGTAATTAACGTTTGATCAGAAAGTAAATACTTCAAATAGTTTTGCTTTTACTAGGAGTCAGCAAATAGCAGCGACTGCTCCGTCCTGGTGCACTTAATTCCAGCTCTATGTGCACTGTCAAAGGTATAGTGACCAAGGGGTTTCAGCCTTGGCCACAGCATCGTCGCAGCATGGCCAAGGATAGGCGCGCTCTGTGGCTTGCCTCCTAAAAGTCAATGTGCCCCTCAGCAGTACTTAAGGGCAAACCCGTTAGGCTCTTATCTTTGTGATGAAGCTCGTGCCATCTTGCCGTAAAAGTCATGCTCTGTTCTCTCTCTCTCTCTCTCTCTCTCTATCTCACCCATTGGCCCCCTCCATCTCCAATCATACTAGTCTGAGTGAACCTATAGGACTGTCTTCGTACATCAAGCAACTACCAGAAGTCTTGGCTGTGATTTAC
This sequence comes from Amblyomma maculatum, assembly GCF_055883805.1. Classification (NCBI taxonomy): domain Eukaryota; kingdom Metazoa; phylum Arthropoda; class Arachnida; order Ixodida; family Ixodidae; genus Amblyomma; species Amblyomma maculatum. The sequence goes on from NC_139351.1 coordinate 95,848,398, forward strand.
TACTAGGTTGTTGCAGCCATTCAGCACCCCTGACATATAACGGGCCTAAACATGAACGCATCAAAATGTACAAAATTTTTCTCAAACGTTTACAACTCAAGAGGCCTGGTTCTAAGCCGTTCAATTGCTCTCCTTAGGCGTTCGTACACCTTCTCGTCATTGTAGAGGATAGGAAGAAAATACCCATCCATTCCAGTGATTTACATCAATGAATATGCATCACGAGCTACACGATGAAGCTTTGAAGCAAATACTTTGATCTCAAATTCTTCTTTGACAAAGACTGTACCTGGGGTACAACCGTTACTTACTTTGAAAATGTATTACCTGTAGGATGTAGGGAACAGGTAGGGTGAGCGATCTGGCGCAGTGTTCCCGCCTTGAGATTCGTTGAGACGTTTCCAAACCGGTGAAGGCGCTTGCTAAAGAGTGGCTACAAAATGTGGACAGAGCTGCCGTCGAGTACGAAGCACGGCGGCACACCAGGCCGAGCTGCTGCGCCCGCGGACTTCCGTGGCACTACTGGCGTCTACCCGGCAACCACCTGTATGCTCACTCTGTCAGTACCTGTGACGAAACACAGTTGCCTGGCCTTTTACTCTCGGCGAAAGAGCGATGGATAGGGGAGGAGGCTGGTTGGCACTGGATATAAGGGTCGTGTACAGCTTGCATTTTGTTTATCGACTTCAAAACACAAGAAGTAGAGAGGGAAGAGAACACAAGGCTTTGGCAATGAAGCAAGACACGAAGGAGAGTAATAACGCGGGAGTGCACCCGCTGCAGTACCCGACCTCATCGACCACCCCTTACACCACCCAAACCCTCCCGTATCTAACTTCCTCCTGGACTGCGCTAACAAAGAAGAAAAAAAAGATCTGAATAAAACGTACTACGTTTTCCCTTCGGGCGAGGGTAAGAGCGAAACAAAGTCGCCGAGGTAAATTGTGTTTTAATCATTTAGTGCGCGAGGAGGGAAAATCGGTAGCTTTGACGCAGTTGAGACCCTTCTCCTGCTTGCCCTCCATATTGGCGCCCTTTCCCGATCCACCCGCTAGACCGGTGAGTGAGTGAGTGCGGTCGCGTGACTGCGGCCTGCCTGGGTTGCACCGATGTGGGACAACGACTGCCTCCTCGTCTAAGTCAGCGGAACCACCGCGCTGTTTCTTGACGCGCCGTGTAGGCCCCGTTGACCGGAAAAAGTGCCGAAGCTGAATAAAGCTGCTGTCAGCATATTTTTACATCTGCAAAAAGCTAACAAAGAAAGGAGGGAAAGCAAGGGGATAGAGACCGAAAGAGATGATAAAAAGAGGGATTCAATGACTTTTCTTAGCAAATACTTGTGCGGAATGAGATAAGAAATAAACGCGGAAAGAACGGCCGGAAAGATGGAAATAAGAAAGGACAGAACGAGGAAACTCGATGTGGAAAAAAAAAAAGAACACAGAAATAACCCAAAAAAGAAGTGATAAGTACCTATGTCCACCGGTGACCATGTAACATGAATGGGAGGTACTGAAGCATGTTCCTTGCGTAACTTTGTTTTTTCTTTATTGACAAAGCGTAAGGGGAATCGCTTCTTTAGTCACCTCGACAAAAAAAAGCTGGCTGAAATAAAGTCCCCAAAAATGCATTCGTAGGAGGTCGTCTACAATATGTGCCATTAAGATGCGTCATACCGCGTAAAGCGCTGCTAATGGGCTGACAAAAATTATCATATCAAAAAGAGGAATGGTTACTGTAATCCTCCTGGGGACATTGACGTCATAGGGAACGGGGAGGGCAACTGTATGTGAAGGCTGATCATGCACCTTCGTGGCACTTACTTCCAATTTTTTTTTTAATCGCTAAAATAACTTCGAACGCGGCATACCTTATTTGTCTTATATATACATTTTTATTAAATTTATTGCAGCTGTTAAATGTCTTGATGGGTTTTATTTACTTGTGTTTGCCTATGTACTCTTTCCGTTTTTTTTTTCCTTATCATTTTTTTTAAGCGCCATTCGGGGCACTGTTTGCCGCTTGCTGTTTATTGTGCTTAATCTGTGTGTGTACCATTGTGCTTTAATCTGTGTCGCGTATTTCTTTTTCTTAATGATATAGTAATTTCCGCGTCGTACTATTTTGTTTGTTCATATATTAATTACCTTTGTATTTTTTGCCTGTTTCCTTACATTTTATGTATATATTGCACTGTATAGATTTTATGTCCCCCTTACACAATGCCTAATGGGCCTGTAAGGTATTTTCAAATAAATAAAATAAATAAATAAAATACGTCGTCAATCTATGCTGTAAAAAAATGGCGGAGATACTATACACACCAGACTTCGTCCGTAGTGTTTGAAGCATCGACCCTGCGGGCCACTATTTTTAACCACAGCTCATTACTTGGCACTTCTTCTTTTACTTTCGGATGTGGTTAGTCTTTGCGTAACCCGCACAGAACACAGGGGCGACCCTTTGAAGAATACTAAAGATCCTGATGCAGTGGTTCTGCATAGCGCCTACTCTAGTGTGCCATTTGTAATGACCCGGAGCTGCCAACAGTAACCCCCCCCCCCCCCCCCCCATATTGAATTCCTAACATAACAACCAATCGCTAATTATACGAAAGCTTCCTCAGGAGAGTGGGAACAAGAAAGCAACACAAGTTTGTATATATAAAAGCAAAAAAAAAAAATGTAAAAATTTATTTTTCGCACGGCGAAAACATCGTTCCTTAGAAAATAGTCCCTTGAGAAAAGCTTCGCAGCTGTACCAATAAGTCCGCGACGATATATTCTATGCAGACTCCGTAACATTGGCTATAGTCCTCGGTTGTTGCTAAACGGGCCTAGGTTAACACCTCCACAAACCTCCCAGCTTATCTTTATGCTCAAATTCGTCTACTAAGTTAACACCTCCACAAACCTCCCAGCTTACCTTTATACTCACCTTCGTCTACTGCTAATCAGTATTTCATTACTACTCAACCTTTTAATGCTTAGCAATAAGCCGCGCCTGTAAAGCGACGCTGAGGACGTATTCATATTGACCCAGATTTTTAAATTACTATGGTTTGATGTAAGAAAAAAAGGTACTTAAAAAAAAAACCGTGGAGTGTTTTGAAACATAAAAAAAACAACAACACATGAATGACAGGTGTGCCCCGTACAGCGACGTCATTCATAAAGTGACTGTAAAAAGTATTATAGAGAATCGTCCAACTCATAGCGTCCTGGGTGACAGCATAATTCTTCCAGAGAAAAACACAAATATTAGTATACTATTTAAATTCACCGAAAATAACGTTCGCACCCTTTTTCGCGTTTTGCTTTAGTACCCATGCCAGGAGTTTACGCTTTGTTGTAGATAAATGTTTAAAAGCTGTTGTTCTGATTTTATTTTTAGTTGGGGGGGGGGGGGGGGGGGGGGTGAGGGACGGTTGACAGAAGCGAGAGAAAAAAAAATGCGAAAAAGAGAACATAAATGGGGCCAACTGACGACCCTGTATGCCACTTCAAAGTTTCGAAATGTGCGTAATCAGTGTAACGAAACAGAAACTTTCTCTTCAAATTGCTCAGCCGAGACAAACTTTTTCGCTGGGTAGACAGCTGAGCCGCGAAAGATATAACTGTTTAACTCTGGTAAGGGGGAAAACTTGATCCATACTTCTTCAACGTCCCTCCGTTAAATGTATCCTCTTCCTTACCTATTCAGACCAATAGTGTGGCAGACTCTGCCATGTTATTGGGTAGCAGCACTGCTCGCTGTAATTATTCACCTACAAGTGCTTGTTTACCCAATAAAGGTTCTGGGTATGCGTTTAACAGAAATATTTACAGCGAATTAGACGTACAGACTAAGCACAGCTACTACGGGTCAAAGTGCCTTCTAAGTTTCCGAAGTTCCTATCTTCAGCGTACTGCCAGCTTTCTATCTGATGACTCGTAGGCAACTAAGGCGCATGATGACCTTATTTGGCTATGTGCCAAAATATTCAACACAACGCAACTCTATCTGAAAGCTCGCTAGCGGTTTACAGTGCGGTAAAAGCCGACTAATCCTTGTTGTTTTCCAAGCTGAGGAAGAAGAGAAGCCGAACAAAGGTATCAAAAGGTCATGAAGAAGATGAAGGGGGAAAAAAAGCAGAACGTGGCGGTGTTAGAAGAAGAAAAAATCTCGGCTTTGGTCGCAGTTGCCATATTTGCTTTCAGGGCACAGAGCTTTCCACGTAAACCGAAGACTCCTCTTCAAAGCTGTCATGTGTCTCGACGACGTGAGTTGTCGCAGCTTTCTGTTGCATTCTTTTTTGCACGTGATGAAAGTTTGGTGCCACCTTTCACGATATTCGGTTGGTAATTATATTTGGTTGTAGGAATATGCCACAATGTATATTGCAGTTCTGCGGAATCAATAAGTGAAAGGTTAACCGGGACAGTACAAAGCCTAGTGAAAAGATTAGGAGGAAAATCTCGAGAATTAGCTGCGAACGAATAGCCGGAATTTCCGAAGGCTAGGTTCGATATAAGTTGGTTGGAGATCGACGTAACCAGCATGATTGCAAGTTTTCAAGAGGCATTGCAGCTAACAGTGCCTGATTAAGAGCAGTAACAAATAAAACCGCCACAAGGCTTTGGAACCTTATCACCAAAACTTTATGCATGCTCGCCCTTTGCTTGGAACCAATGCCCTCGCCTTTCTTATTCAGAGGACATTATTTGATTAGTACCTCGCCCTTCAGGCTGGCAGCCTGCAGGCTTACAACGTCAGCATTTAAAGCGGACGAACTGCATAAGCAGCGATGTCGAGGTTCCGGTTTGTAATTAGCCGTGTAACTGTTTTCACCTGACAGGTGCTCAAAAACTCTTTGGCTCTCACTTATTGACCACATGACCGTTGCGACGTACCGTCTTTGCCAAAAGTAACCAGGCTGCCTGTTCCGCTTCTCAGACGGGTAGTAGAGAATTCGTAGCAATTCTGAAGCTGTAAATCTGTGCAAATTAAAGGCGCACTCCTGTCCTCACTTATTAATAAGTTTTGATCCTCTGGAAGTCTATGTTGGCTTTAGAATACAAGCGACAAGCAAAACTTGCAGCCTGGTTACTTTTGGCAAAGACGGTACCAATGTTAACTGTAACTGATCCTACGCTTGAATGGGGTGCCTTGACGCGGTCCGTCAACAGACAGTTTACGTCACAATGTGGTAAAGTAGATTTTTGTATGTAGTTGTATGTATATACGACATCTCGAGCCCCGAGCACCCATGCTTAGCCGTGCTTGGCATGGCCGGATACCGAGAAAGGAACATCCTGGACTAGTCGTTGAGCGGCTGTAGTGTTTGGCCCTTTGAGGCCCAGGGGTGGAGGTAACTCACCAGTTTGGTCCTCGCTTACTGTGGATGGCACGTCAGACTGACGCTATCGGGTGAAGTCGGCAGTCTTATTTTTCTGTCCTCCCTTCCATCTTTCTCGCAACTTTCATCTCTCCTCCTCCCTTCTTGTTTTTTCTCTTTTTTTTTTTTCATGGCGGCGAAGGTTGACCTTGTTTTGTAACTAACCTGAGTTGCCCCGTATCATTTTATAGTTATGGCGAACAACCGGTGTAGACAGGGCTTACTTGCAATTTCCTGTCGCGTCCCCTCGTAGGACTCCATGATGGGTGGCTGACACAGTGACCGAATGACACTGTCATTTTATGGCTGCTGCTTTTGTTTTTCAATAAATCGTTCTCCGAAGAGAAGTCACACCGACAAAACAGTTAACTTGTTAAAAAAATTCCATCAACTTTCCACGCTCCCACGTGGTCTACAGTGAACACGGTGAGAAAACTGCATTGCTGATCTCATTTCTTGTTGCAAAACATTTCACAGAACCAAAGATCCAAGGCTGCTGAAAGCTAGGAAAAAACTAGCAAATAGATACCTTCCTTTGAATGTGTTCTGGAGCCAACTATATGAGAAGCTTTCAGGAATAGCATAATTTGCAGATATCCCAGTAACCGTCACCCGACACCGCTCACTGATCACTATACGCGGAGTTATTTCATGTGATGATGTCAGTCAAGTGACAGAAAACTCCTGTTTCACCTGAAAGAATAAAAATATCTGTAGGACACGAATGATGCGCCTTTAAAAAGATGTCACGCGGTAGCGCAGGCAACCACCCAATATACCAAGCCCCGCTTTAGCTAAGTCGAATTAATCTACCAACGTAGCTTGCAGATGCAGCGTGGCTGACTCCTCGTCTAAGAGCAGTGGAAGGTTGATTCTTAATCACCTACACACGTGAAATGAATAGCCCCAGTTGACAGTAGCTCCCAACTTTCTGGTCTCATGAGCTCTCGTTAAGTCGCAGAGACCACCGAAAAATCAGTTCCCGGTCATACCAGCTGCCAGATGCCCAATGCGAGTGCCATACCTGTGATTTTTCCCTCACTAGGCCAACGCCGAACTTTCTTAGTAAAATTTGTCACCTTTAAAAGGTGACACATTTTTACAGGATCAAAACGAGATGAGGCAGCCTATAAATGCCTACTAAACGCGTAGTCCTTCCTTTCGCGCCGAGCAGACTACCTGACGCTGTTGCTGTTGAGGAAGGCTATTCAAAGGTGTAGATCATGCAGATCATAAATCCCAAATCAAAGCCGCTGTTATAAGCGTCGAAAATGTGGCCACGGCTCTCAAGTTTGCCAAGGCCAACCAACATGTGTCGAATGAGCCTCCCATGAACACTCGGCTGAGAATTGTGAAGTATAAAGCCACCTTTGTGTAAAGTGTGATTGCAGCCATCCGGCTTACGCATGGTTTTGAGCTACTTGGAAGAAGGAAAAAATAGTGACACTAATGGTACTGGAAGCATAGTTTTCTGAGAAGCGCAGGAGCTGCTCTCATTGCCACAAAATCTAGTCTACTCTATTGTGGTTGAAAAGGGCGCGGGAACATAGTGGACTTGTACACCTGCCAGTGCCACACGCAGCGAGCCTGGAACAGTGCCATCAGGGCCTCAGGTGGAAGCAGTTGGCACTGCTCCACCGCTCCGAAGGCAGGCTGCGCGGACTCTCAAGTCCGCCGGTGAGACCTCTAATCCTACCGTGAGGCCTAGCTTAGATGCAGCCCTGCGTAGTGTGTTATCTTCAAGTGTTTCTAGGGAAGCGATGGGTGCAACAAAAATAGGGCTGTGCCTTTGACTCCGGAGAGGTGGCGGAGGGGCAAAAAAAAAAAAAAGGAAAGGTCTGAACAACCGGTCCAGACACAAGCCCCCTGTTCTACACTCTGCACGCAAGCAAACAATAACATGAACAATGCACACGAATTGTCGGGCACAGTTAGATAGCTTAGGGGACATAAAGGATATATTGGCTACATGCACATGCTATTTTGTATTGACACATAAAAATGGTACTGGGTACTAAGCAAACGAATTTAATAAAGAAGTACTGTCTTTACCAAAAGTAACCAGGCTGCTCCGAATGCTGCGGGGGCAGCCTCTTTATCCGGGGTGCCTTGTCTACAGCTGCCTCTTTATGCGCCTCGAGTACCAAGATATAGGAAAGATTGTTAGCGCCTTTCAAGTTGACCCATCTGTTTGTTTTATATTTGCAAAAAGTGTCCGTCAACTTCTTGGTCTTGGTTATAATGTGTATAATTTGTAATAATTTCTCGCCCTTGCTTCTGGTTAAGCTCTATTAAGAAACAAACTGTGTAACGAAGCTGTCCTCCCGCTTAGCTATTAGTTACACATGTTGATTTTCTTAATACGCACAACCTTTTATTTCTGGGCAGCGCCGTCTCACAAACATAGCCAATTCGTTCTAAGAAAACGAATAACCAGAGCGGAGCGGTGTATAGAACGTAAACACGCATAATTATATAGGGCGACTTATAGTCCCTTGAGGGCAGTTACCGAAAAGAGCAAATAGCATTGTCACTATACTGGGCTCCATCGTTCCTCACACGTGACCACGGAGCCCGCACAAAACGCGCGCCTAGTTTTTTATCATCCAAACAGGGAAAGTGAGCATGCGAAGTTGCGTCAGCCGCTGTAACCTGAGGAGAAGAGCGCCGATAAGCGGCAACGAACGCGCTGGCACGCGCCTGCTCTCGCGGCCTGGTTACTTTTGGCAAAAACTGTACAACCTTCTACCGCGACCGAGAGCAGGTAAGCAGGCCCTCAGGTGGCGTTGCCGTCATAGTACAAAGGGCTGACATAACTGATGGGTTCAATGTAAAAACTACTGTAGAAGCGGCAGCAGCACCTTTAATGACGCCCCAAACAATTACAGTGCGCTCTCTAAATATAAATCCACATCTCTTCGTAACCAGCCATGGTTTAGAAGAACCCTTAGGCCAGCTACTAGAGCGGTACTAGGTACGTGAAGACTTTGAGGGCTACTCCTACATCTGAAGTGGAAAAGCACTTGTGGCCAGGTTATTGAAGATATTGTACGAATGTTTCCTTAAAGCTTGTAAATCTGCACACTACTCTCCGTGCTCGCTAAAAATTGATTGTTTATATTTATCTTTTATTTCGCCCTCCGCCAGTTTTATATTAAATTTTTTGGATAATCCTCTATGGGAGCTCATTCTCACCGGAAGTCATTCCAGGGAAATCACGCCGCTGAAGTCTGCACTTAGATGGATGGTCGTTTCTTTGAGAAAACTGGTCTCAAAACGTTTTATCAGGTAATCTCAGTGTCGATGAACTAAATAAAATATTGACGACCTATATTATCACTGCTGCACGCCTAGCCATTTCTCAGTCATCAAGCATAGTATGGTGGAGTCATAAAGTTATGCATACACAAGAATGTAGACCACCATAATATAAACAAAATAAAAATTTAGCAATTTTGTTGATACCTGTACGCAGGAGAATCTCGTAAATTAAAAAGGCTAGCGCTCAAGCATGACACATCCGTTGCAGTGCTGATATGTTTTCCTGCCAAAGCTGTGGTATCCATAACTAGTTCAGTCACACGAAATAAATGGCAAGAGGACCTCATAAATTTTGAGAAGACTTAAACACAAGCACGGCACATCCATCGGAATGCTGACAAGGCATTCTGGCAAAGTTATATTATATATATCCAATTCAGTCGCGCAAAAAAAAAAAAAAAAACGTTCACTCTCAACACGAATCAACCCAAACCGGAGTTAACGACTTGTACTCTAGAGTCCTCCCTGAGTCATGTTTGATACATTGTGCTATGGCGCACAATTTCACCCCAAAACTACAGAGCACGCACGCACGCATGCACGCATGCACGCACGCACGCACGCACGCACGCACACACACACACACACACACACACACACACACACACACACACACACACACACACACACACACACACACACACACACACACACACACACACACACACACACACACACACACACACACACACACACACACACACACACACACACACACACACACACACACACACACACACACACACACACACACACACACACACACACACACACACACACACACACACACACACACACACACACACACACACACACACACACACACACACACACACACACACACACACGCGCACACACACACACACACGCACGCACGCACGCGCGCGCGCACACACACACAGAGAGAGAGAGAGAGAGAGAGACAACATACGGTACACTTACGGATTGCTAATACGGGTTGGCAGTGGTAACAGATACTCGCCGCGGTCGTTGTAAACTCATTTAGATTCGATTGCATTTCGTGTTTGCGGAGAGCGAATCACCGCCACGTTTTGGCTTGTAATGTGACGCATGCAGATAGAAGGAAAGCGCACAGTAACCCAGGCTTCCAAAAGACGCATATGGACTGCAACAGCACTCCAGCCTCGTTCCGTTTCAATTGTCTTGTGTAGTTTTTTTACACGGTTAGTATTGTAGTTTCAGAGCTCCGTTAGAAGCAGTAGAATAGCGACTGGAGTAGCTCTGCTGTTCACGTGGTTGCTCCGTCGTACAGTAGTACGCGTCCGGTTACTCGCATTGGAAAGCGGACGGCTACCGCCAGCGCTCCCATTTCGTGTAAACAAACGACAGCTTCTCTGCTGACAGTCCCTGACACTTGGTCAGGTGGGAAAGAACAGGCAGATATATTGGGGAACGTTTTCCTGAAGTTTTTAGTTCAATACACAAACCAGATGCTAGCACGTCTTTCTCAACCTGCCGTAGTGGCTTTTAGTATTATTAAGACGGAAGTTATTAATGGTTCATGATTCGCCAGCGTGTCCGTCCATGCCTCGAAAAGTGTCCCACTTCTTCGCGAGATTCCACGAGATACCGCGGAATTCCTTTTGTCATTCATCCTGATGACGTCATCAGAAAAATATAAATCCTGCAGGTCTCTGCCGGAAACGAACCTCCATCCCTCGGATGGAGGTTTCCATCCGAGCGCTTTAACTAAATGCGCCACGCCCAGTATCGTGAAATGCACATCATATTCTCCTTGTCTACCGTGAGGATGATAGTAGCGGGATTCGGCGAGTGACAGATACTGTGTCTTTCCTTTCCTGTAATCCAATTATAGAATGCCAATGAACTTTGATGCGTTCAACGGAACGCTGGTTCTGTTCGACGAGGAGCGTGCGATGTACCATGTGCAGCAACAACGCCCAGGCTTTCGAATTTCTCCACTGCGGATTCTGAAGTGCTCCCGGAATGTCTGCAATATGGGTCACAGGAGAAGCGCCAGAGGCTTGAGAAAAGGCCGTAATTGCACCTTTCCTCAAACCTGTAAAGCTGCCAATCTGCTTTGTGGTAACTTTAAATAGCATTCACAATCTGACTCGCCAAACCCTTCGAATGTGTCCTGAATATTTGGGTAACGTTTACTCCCCAATACCGTGAACTTCTTGATTGATTTATAGGAAGGGAAAGGCGCGGTAACTGTCTCACTTGTTTTCTGTGGACACCTGAACCGCGCCATAAGGGAAGGGAGGATGGTGGTAGTGAAAGTGGAAGGAGAGAAAGAGGAGCCGTAGTGGAGGGCTGCGGAGTAATTTCGACCACCTGGGGATCGTACACGTGTGCTGACATCGCACAGCACACGGACGCCTCTTCGTTTCGCCTCCATCGAAACGCAGCCATCGAGGTCGGGTTCGAACCCGGGTACTCCGGCACAGTAGTCGGGTGTCTTACCACTGCACCACCCCGGCGGGGCATGTGAACTTCTTGACGTCCACGAATGCGGTTTTGTATATATATATGGAGAAAGCTTACGACACCGCAGCTGGAGGTTTGAGATTCTCTACAACCTTGAGGTCGAGATTTCGCTATACATCAAACTGTCGCGAAACTGGTTGTGCAATGAATATGTATTTATTTGCATAGATTTCCGCGTGGCATTGCGAACCCACGTTGGCCTCTATGTGTGCCGGTTAATTATTACCGCACCCGTCGCGGGGTACCATGAGAACGCGATGGGCGCTAAGTGCTTTTGCACGGCGCTCTTCCTTCGCCTTGGCTAGAACGAACCTGTTGTGCCTCTGCTCAAGGCCGACACTATCACAGCAACAACATTGGCCCGTTGCACCGACGAGGTCGCTGCACAGCGCCTCGCAATCCACGCAATAGTGCGCCTGATGAATTACGAGACCCTGAAGGGGAGACGGCGGAAATGCATGCGCGCAATTATTCCATACTGCGCGGACCTTTGAAGGCCTTCAGTTAAACACCAAACTTCGTTGCAGGTATACGCAGGTGGTCTACGAAGGCAGAACTCTCGGCATCTCCGCTTTGCGCTTTTTGAATATATCCAGGAAGCGTATACGCAGCGTATCGTGATGACGCGAAACACGCGTAATTCATGTTGGTATCTCTAGGTCGTTTTCATTGCAGGAGCAATGACAAACAATGCGGCGTGAGCTCGCTTTGATTTCACGCAAACGCATAGTTTACTGCCTGCAACGACCCTTTAACGCATCGGTGTTGGAGAGTCGTTCGGAAGATGACAGGTGACAGGCCGGGGATCGATAGCTCGTTAGGATGTATGACGTCACAAGACCGGAACTCTTGAACCTTAAGTAAAGCACGCTACTCCTGGGCTACAAATACACTTTCCTGTGGCTTGATTAAAGCTGGGCTTCGTACAGGCGAGTGCCCCTACAAAGACACGACGTGTAAAACGAAGGCTTTCCTTACCGTGTATTGTGGAGGCTTTTACAGCGAATTTGCCTGTACAAGGAAGAAATTTAGGCGCACCCAGCGGCTTTCTTGTTGTTTCACGACAAACGCATGTACCGGAGCCACCATGGTCCAGTGTAGCCGCTTACGTACAGCGATGCACGCAGGGAGTGCGCCACACCCAAGACCATGCGGGTGAATCGCACATCCGTTGCAGAAAAAACAATGCCAAAAAGTTTTGCTAAAATTTTAGGATCATGTGAAATTGGTGTTGCACAGGTTTCGCTCTTCTGCTGCTTATTTGGCTGAAATGAAATAAATTCTCGTAACAAGTTAAACATCTGCTTTTATTGATTGGCTGCACGTCTGCAGCGTCATACTGCGGAACTTGCCGTTGCACTTGCTAGCGCGCAGTGTCCTGCATTGAGCAACAACACATTTGTTGTGAAATTTGTTTAGGAGCAACAAACTTCACAACGGACAATCTCCAGCTGTATGCCTGTGTTGTTTCACATTTCGCTTGCGGAGAATGCCTTGAACCTCGCTGTACGCAGTAGTTGTGAATTGCATCGGACGAAGTGTCAGAAAAAAATCCCTACATTTGTTTCAAGTATCGCTTCAGCTTAAGTTACATAAAGGCTTCCTTTGCTGAGCGTACTTAGGTTGACCTATCGGGGGCAACGCGGTGCGCGACCTTCACAACGAAGTGTACTATAACAAATTTTGGGTGTGCAGAGCGCTTCGTTATAGGGGCGTTCGACATTATTAAAGCGAAAGCCTTTATAGGCTCAGTGTGGATAAGATAAGATCCTCGAGAATTGAATAAATTGATGAGTAAAAGAATGGTTGCATGAGGTAGAGGGTAAAAAAATGTCTATGTGCGAAATTTCATTGATTTGGAGTAATTAGTCAATTAAATCCAAACAAGACAATTTGAGGTCAAAATAGCCAAGGAGGTCGATATAGTGTGCAGACGTCAAAACAGCCACTTACCTCGAAATTGTGCAAAATACGTCAAAATTGTAAGAAAAAGAGCAAAAAAAGAAAAAAAAAGAAGAAGCAAATGAGTAAAAAAGCGTGAAATGAGTTCAAAGAGTCGCAGGAAAGGCTTTCGTTATCTTTCACATAAATTGTAGCTCACGACTGTATGCTTAAGGATATATGTGAGATAACATGAAAAATTGAGGGATTAGTGACTAAGCTAATTACAAAGGGCATGTAGCGAATGATGATCCGCAAGGGAGGATGCGGATGGACTCTTAATGTATAAAACAGTAGTACAAGCAAAACTCGATGTTTTTGTACTGAATAAGAAAGTTGTAAATAGTTTCTTTGTCTTTGCGCGCGTGTGTGTGTGTGTGTGAGAGTGTGTGTGTTTTGCTTGAAGGTTCCAACTATTATTCGGAAATAAAGCATTTTTTTCCCACTATGTATGTGTAATATATCATGCGGCCTTGCGTTTAAAGATAGATGTCCGCGATTATAATAGAATCGTTTTTGAAAAAAAAATGCCATAGTGCCTCTTCAACATAAGTACATTGCACATTTACCACCTCGCAGGACTTTGTCGACCGGGAAGAGACGTTCTTCTACTACGCGCCGGTCAATGCTCCTCCCCCGCCACCTCCACCGCCGCCTCAGATCGTGCCGGTGTCCACCTCGACGATGGTGACCATGCAGACCCCGAAGCCGGCCCCGCATCCAGCACCGCTGCCGGCTACAGTGGAGCCAGAAGCCACACCAACTGCGCGTCCTGGGACGGTATTCCGAGGCGCCGTGTCCACCAACATGACGCGCTCGAGGGCCATGACGGAGGAAGACGGCGGAGAAAGAGAAAATCCGCAACATGATCCCCAGACATGCGTGCATCGCCGGACGGCCGCGTACGTGCAGCGATTTAGATTCCCGTGCATGGTAATAGAGTGCACAAGCATCGTCTTGTTGAGCGCAATATGAATTCTATTGCGAGTTTTCCGCGGCTGGAAATGATGCTGTTTATCGTAAACGTATATAAACTCAACAGAGACGACACAACAGGCAAGGAAGACAGGGCAGGGCGCTACTTGCAACTATATAGGGCATATTATATAGGCGATAATACCGGATGCCCTATATCTGTGTACATTTGCATAGGTAGCGGTTCACTTGTACGGGAGAGCCAACCTCGATGCATCAGTGGTTAAGACACTCGTCCACTGAGTCAGGAGATCCGGGTTTTGTCCTAGGAACTGCGGCCGTCTTTCGATGCAGGCGTATACCGCAAGGTGCATGTGTACTCAGCGATGTCAGTGCACCTGAAAGAGCCCCAAATCGCCGAAATTACATGGAGTCCTCTACTACGCGTTTCTCAAAGCCCGAGTCGCCACGACACGCTAAACCCTAAACTAATTTACCCTGTATCGAGGAACTGTGTCTCGGCCGTGTCTGGTCTTCGAATGCGTTAAATTCACGCCGTAGCTCATGACGTAGTGACTCAAGAACTCTGGGCAAGTGGATCACGTAACGTACGGCAATATAACGCAGTCATCGAGAACGAAGCCTTTTATTATAGTCTGAAAAGCACAGGCAGGAGTAGATGACAATATGCGCCGTTTCTACGGGCGCTAGCTCTGAATTTTCTTTTTTAAACTCTTGTATTCATTTTATGGTCGATTGGTACCTAAGCCACATCCGAAGCCGCTCAGGGGTACACACTTCTTAATATAACGTATGGGTTGAGAAAAGTCCTACGTGGGCTGAGAGCAATACGGGAAACGAAAAGGTATCGTAACGCCGTGATGTCATACAATACGTGTAAATGAGACTAAGGAGTGCCGGTGGAGTACAATTGCTTCAACTTCCTAACTCGACATCGGCAACGTGGGTTGCCGGACCCACCTGGGGTTCTTTAACGTGCAATGACATCGCACAGTACACGGGCGCCTTGCTTTTCGCCGCCAGCGAAAAGCAGCCGCCTTGGCCGAGATTTGATTAAGCGTCCTTTGGATAACCAGTCGACCGCTGTAACCACTGAGCCACCACAGCGGAAGGAGGCTAAGGTTTGCAAGCGTTTGGATAGCGTCACAGCTATCAGAAACCGACATCTCGACCTCGAAGGGTAAAATGTTTTCTTCATGTGAAAGTCTGTGTATTGTTGGACATGCATCCCTCACGATGACAACAAATGTATTCTAACGGCGAAAAAAAGGACGGGGCAATTAAACTTACTTTTAGGGCCTTCGTTATAGGTTCCCATTTCGTATTAAGAGGAAACGTTGAGAACTTGTCTGCAAATATAATCTAGGTTAGAAGCTTAATAGCGCGGTATTGAACTTGAACAATGTTGTGAAAGTGAAGGCTAGAAACAATGAGCAAAGAGATGCGTTCACGGAGCTACCCAGAAGCAAACGATAGGCTTGTAATCCATGAGCGCCTCTTTTGTCGTGTCGTGAACGCCTCACGCATGTCTGTCATGGGCCATACTGCGGCGAGAAGCTTCTTCAGCTTGCCGTATGACCTAATAATAGCGGCAGAAGCCACACTGCGAGATTTCTGCTCCTTTATAAGCAAGGATAATATAATTTTTCCTTCTCGAAATGTTACTTTTCCGCGATATGCAAGCAGACACTACTGCAAGCTTCTGTTGTTCATCTGTTTTTCCTTATGTGTTTACCTTTCTAAAATCGGTCACTATGGTAGGCGCCCTACTGGACACTCGTATGTGGGGTGGAAAGGACGCGTTAATAAAACGGGGTTGATGATTCCAGGCTTGTACTGAAAGTGGCTGCGGTGTTTCTCCTGTTGGTGCTTGCGATATATATAGTGACTTTACCCCGAGAAGTTTGAAAGCTGGCGAAAGAAATGTTATGCATGCTCTCTGCTTTGCTGACGTGCAGGACCAGCTACGTCCGTGCACACCTTCCCCCCATGACGAGAAGCGGCTCCCGGATTCAGCAGCTGGTCTTTCCCTACCCAGTGTGGGCACCCGACAGAACACCTATCGTTACTGGTATGCATTCGTTCCATGCGCCTTCTTCGTGCGAATACTGGGCCTAACATTGTTCGCAGATTCCTATTACGCCCCCAGAATGGTGAATTCACGTGAATAATTAAAGTGCAGTCGTAATACTAGTGTCTCTTTTCTCTAATACTAGGCCTTACGTTCGTGTATAGCACATCGGACCTGGCATGAAATCTGACCTTTAGGGTCAAATCCATATTTTTTCGCCTGCCTTCGTGAAATTTCGGATGCATGTTATTTGGCGCAGCCTAACTCTAGTTTTTGTACGTACGTTACTTGTCCGCTGTGAACACTCCGAGGGTTCGAACCATAATCGCTCTATATGATTTTTCTTCTAGTTTTGCTTCTTAAATGTATTTGATGCTGCGACGCCGTGGCTGCTCTAATTTGCTCATTCAGAGTGTTGACACATCTACCTTTAGAAGCGTCACCGTCAAAATGTTTGGAGGAATAACTAGCGCAATTTTGATACCTTTCGTGATTATTATTTCAATTTTGTCCTTTTTCTGCTTTGCCCAGTTTGAGATAGTGTATAACGTATAGCACGCGGCTCATGACGAAAGCCTGAACCAATATCAAAAGATTGCCCTCCTTCGTTCCCGCATGCTTGTTGGAAATGCGCTTCAGCGGCTGGCATGTCTGGCTGGTACTCGCTTTATTTTCATGATTGTTTCAGTGTTTTTTTTTTAATTAACCTGTATGCGCAACCCTGGGAGTTAATTTTGTCTGCGGATGGTTTGGCATTGCTATTTACTCATAAAGCCAGAGGGGATATTTCTTTTTCTTCTTTGAGATGGCGAAAAAATAGCCTGTCATTTTTCTGCCGAGAATTTGAGCCCAATCGGCTGGAGATATTCCTCTCTTACAACTATGGCCCTCTGAAATGTGCTTACAATTTGTTCATCACTACTCCTGTTCACCCACAGCGTCAAACTGCCGGCATATAGGTTTTATGTGCGGACGATCCCCAGCACGTCAGCAAGTTGGAATCACCTTACCCTATATGGTCGCAAAATATCTGATAATTCGAAGTTTAAAGCTGCTTAAACTAACCTTCTACTGCCATAAACACAAGAAATTAGCCCTCTTTTAGCCCTCTTTTTGTTTGTGGTCACGACAAATTTTCTTACCAGTTATTTTTTTTTCTAATCTTAGTAACGATTTAAGTAATCTTTTTTATTACCGTGTTAAATGTCTTTTTTTTTTTTTGCCATCTTGTTTCTTTGCAAAAGCTCTGCTTATGCTTTGTACCATAATCTGCTTTTTTTCGTTCCTTGAAATCTTTACTATTATATTGTTAACTTCTTTATTCCACTGATGTAACCTCTACGCTTTTTTTTTTTTTTCGCTGTGAACCGCGCTTATATTTACTTATATGGGTTTATTTTACTGCTGTTTTGTTTTCGACTTCCTTATAATGTACCCCACTCCCTTCTGCAATGCCCTCAAGCCCTGAGGGTAATGAAATAAGGAATGAAATAAGAAATCTTTAAAATTTTAAAATCCTGTGATCCTGGTGTTGCACCATTTTGCAGTGAGGCCACTACCCACAAATGTTATATCTTGTGTCGTGCCCTAAGACACGTTATTTCCCTTCCTCGTGAGCCTCATCGCAACAGCAATGAGGATCAGCCCGTGTTGTTGAATTTTATCCCAGAGATTTCGACATTTACCCTGCGTGAATTTACAACCCCATGCCGGATGGTGCCCATTAACATCGCCCACTATCAAGAGTGGACTGCTTTTTGAAATAACCTTTGTCCTCGTAAAAAGATCGCCAAAGTTAGATCTGCGTTGCCTCCATGAGCTGTACGCGTTCAGGGCGAAAATATTCCTGTGTTTGCGATTACGAGGGATGAGTCCGGCCAAAAAATGATCGATCCGTGCATTCTCCTTGTCGTTCTGCAGTGTTGAGATGTTTCCCTTTACAAAGGTAGTCATTTGGGTAGCCTTACGAGACCCTGAAAAATATCTGTAATCCGCTGATTTATCATTTTTCCCGCACTCTTCGACAGCAGAAACCTCCGGTCGATCGCCATTGGTCAGAAAGGACAGCAAAATCGCACGTTTACGCCAGAAATCTCAACATTTTTGAGAGGCAATTCTGTCCACATACTATGGTGCAGTTGCTACCTCTTGAAGAAAATCGCACCTTGAAAATGAGTCCTGAATATAGATACATGGAGTGCGCCTGCAAATACGACCGTTTGATTTGATGGAACCCTTTGTATCCACTATCCATTACTAGTGATATTGCTTTACCCGCTTTCAAATTCTTGTGGCTGCTTTCGTCTATCTCTTCACTCTATGACCTCACTTAATACCTGTCCAGGCATGCCATCTCAGCAAGGTTCCACTACTATAGTGATGCCGCCGTCGGCTCCTGCTCCGCCTGTGCCTCCAGCTCCTCCGCCGCCTCCTCCTCCCTATCCCCCGCAGCCTGCGCCCTCCATCATCATCACGGGCGGCGGTGGAGGCAGCAGTGGATGTCACCACTACCCGCCTCCCCCGCCGGCTCCTCCGACCATCATTCCGATCCCTTTCCCAATGCCGACTCCCATCATGCCCAGCTTGCCTCCCTACCCTCAGCCACCCCCTCCTCCGGCTCCAATCATCATTATTCCGCCGGCTGCACCGGCACCACCTCCACCTCCTCCTCCCCCACCACCTCCACCCCCTCCGCCACCTGCTGCTGTTGCTGTTGGCGGGGCTCCCGCTGCTGGGGGCATGATGGCCGGCATGTTGCCCGCTCTCATGGGAGGCTTCTACGACCAGGCAGGACAGCCGGTGCGCAAGCGCAGGAAAGTCAGGTAAATATGAAGGGAATGAACGGACAACACTTAAGTTCTTTTTCTTCCATTCTTTTGACCCAAGAAAGAGTGAAAAAAAGTGTTCAACGTCAATCTCAATAGAGAAAATACTTGTCACTCATTCTCTCTCGTTATGATATGTAGTAACGTGAAGGCCCGACTCGATTTCAGCTCTACGTACTTTTTTGTTGTTGAAACGGAAGATTCACGACACCAGCAAGCTCGAGCCTTCAGCGTCAGTGTCGGTGGGCGCCTGGAACAGCACAAACTCGGGCCTCCAATTTCATATGGGAGGGTGGAATTAGAATCAGCCTGTTATGACATTTGAATTCACGTTACCCTTATATATATGCCACGCAGGTACGTTCATAACAGGCATGAAAGTGGGTTCTGCACAGAACGCCGGTGAACCTTGATGCGTTCAACGGAACGCTGATAGTGTTCGATGCAAAGCTGGGTCACCCTCAGCCAGAGCTTTCACTGCACATTCACTTCAGCAGTGTTGAACCCCTGTAGCCTTAGAGCATGACATGGACAGGCGGTAGCTGACAGCTGACAAAGCCGAGCACTAACTAGTCGTTGGGTTGCCTGACACGTTTGGCCCGAGCTGCCAACTCGGGTGGCTCCTTTCGCATGGGAAGGTGATATCAGAATCAGCCAGTCAGAACCGTTTGCATTCACGTTACCCCTTGGATACGCAGGCATGTCCATACGGCTTGGTTAAAGCGGGAATTTATGTGGGCTGGTAGCTTACGCCCTCGCGTCATACCCTTAAGGGCTGATTTCGGCCAAAGACGTAGCCAGGCAAAAGAGGCTTCCGCTTCCATCCAGATTTAACCAGAGTTAAACCACAGCTATTGTTTTTCTTCCCAGATGGTTGAGGCAGACATTGTGCCAAAGTTTAAATGGTACTTTTTTCGTCCTTCTCAGAGTAGCTCCGAAATAAGTGTACTGATAACCCCATTCCCATGCCGTTAAATGGTTTCGATTGTGCCGGTGAAACGGTAGGAGACACGTGTAGCTGGATGAGGCGGATAGCAACCACAGAAAAGAAAAAAATGGCCAAGCCGGAGTGACCGTGATATTTTTCGGCACAGTTTGCGGGATACTCACCAATTTGCCTCATCTTTAGTGGCACGACTGAGAGCTCTACTCGCTGTGTCTCCATTTCGCCGCGGCGTTTTGAGCACCCCTGTATGGCACACCATGTTTGCAAATCTGAGGATGAAGACATAGGGCTTTAGAGCTATTTACAATCCGAAAGCAGTCTTGGGTCATGAGTGGTGTGGACATGATGTGTGACCATCAGATGGGTACATGAGATAGCAACCATAACAAAATTTGGGCTATTAATAGAAGATCATTATTGATAAGAGATAAATCATAGCAACGCAACACACAGATCACTTATAGTGATAATGAAAATAAGATAAGGTCGATAAGACTGATAGCGTAAGTCGATGGGAATTTAAGTCAACATTAACGGTAATCATATGACGTCATCAGATTAGATAGTTACTAAGATTACTGATAAGATACTGATAGTGATAATTAATGAGAGTGATGATGTCATCAGCTGAATCGGGATACGAACACGTCTAGGCAAGAGTCAACAGCGAGTTGATGACGTCATAACTAGATGCCGGAAGCGTATCTAGACTAGAATTTGTAGACGTCGGAATAGCATCGAACGTAAGGAAGCGCACAACAAGCTCATATCGGATATTAGATACAGAACCTGCAGGGCTCCCATGTAGTTCTTTTCCTTCTTCATAGATGGCGACACGGATGCGGACTTGACTAGTGGGTCCCAATACTAACGCCCCCTTCCGCACAGGGCGCGCGCATCGAGGCACCCTGGGACTTGACGGTCGGTCCGCATAGCTCGGTCAGCTCGCGACGAAGTGCCTTTCCCGTTTCCTGCCTTCCTTCCCACTCATTCGTTCGTCTTTCTCACCAGCGACTTCGACGTAAACACGGTAATACAAATAAACGTGCCTAAGTGCTACCACACTAAAAGCACGAGGCATGTGCTGAAGCTCGAGCTTTACATTTACTGTGTACAAGCAGAGGAAATACGCTTATAATACCAATCGCCGCACGATTTTCTTTCTGTGCACGCTGTTTCTATCCTGGGCCTTCATTTTGAATTATTAGAAGCAGGACTTCACAATAACTGCACAGTCTAAACAATGTGACAGGGCACTGATAGCGGCACACACACACAATGATTATTGCTTAGATATAAGCGACAAGCGCAACTCTCGAAATACATTGGAGGTTGCATTTCATCTATCCTTCGCTCCTGACTGGTAATTTTTCGCTGCCCGTCCACCTACTCAAGCACATGTGCGCACTTGTGAAAATGTCACTGTAGCTTCGCCGTGCACCTGTGCTTGTAGCGTACACTTATGTGGATGACCGACGTAATGAAACAGGCCAACTATTGCCGCGATAGATTAGCTTTATTGGGCGTCTCCATCAATAGTGCGGCTCAGTGCTCCCTCCACGTCAAAAAGCCCATGTGTGAACAAGCGTAGATGACAGCATTCTTTTTTTTAGCTGAAACCTCTATAACGCATTTTTTCTTCCTATTTTTTTCCCACATTCTCCACAAAAACGAATATCGTTTTACGTAATGGGAACGATTTTCCGAGTTTGTTTTTGTTCGCTTGTAACAGAGAGCCGTCCACCCCTTCGTCATCGGAGGAGAGCTCGAGCGAGCTGAGCGAGGAAGAGCCTCTGCCACCGCTGCCGAAATTTAAACCCTACGTGCCTCCCACGGTGCCCCCTTCGCCACCTAGCGAGCCGGTGCCTGAAAAGTCTTCGATACTCGAAGAGTGGAAGCCCGAGGAGGCTCCACCGGAACCCGAGAAGGAGATCGAGGTGCCCGGTGCGGCGTTGCCCGAGGAGCCGCCCGAGATATTCCCTTTCTTGTGAGCGCCTGCGTTCAGCGCAATATCGTACGAGACAAGCCTTTTTACGTTAGGTTGCGGTAAGTGTGGGGGGAAAAGCTGAGCTGCAGTCAGAAGCAGTCGCTAGAAACAAAAGCAAGCAAATTACGAGCAAACGAGCTCAAACTGAGTTCAGCATATACCGCTTTCTTGTGCGTTCGGATTAATAGACGCAACTTATTCAAAACGAGGACACACAATTGAAATAAGATGACGTCACCGCTGCTCGCTTCCGAATGAAGAGTGCGATGACATCGATATTATTTTTATTGTTTTATGGTAGTCAACCCACTGTGAAAAAAAGGCTGTCGCCCGGAGTATCGTTGTAAACTATATCTCTACGGTTTGAAGTGGTCAAAATAAAGGGAGGGAGAA
The DNA here is from genome assembly GCF_055883805.1 of Amblyomma maculatum. Lineage (NCBI taxonomy): Eukaryota > Metazoa > Arthropoda > Arachnida > Ixodida > Ixodidae > Amblyomma > Amblyomma maculatum. The sequence goes on from NC_139351.1 coordinate 95,870,667, forward strand.
AACTATTAGCAGCTCGACTTGAGCGAGAGAATATGATAATTTGCCATTTGGCAGGTGACCAAATTGGTTGAGAGAAATCTTCCCTTCACATGAAGGTGAAACGAGTTTGAGGCCGGAAGGTGGCTGCGGTTGGAAAAGGCCAGGCGTTGGCTACAGGAGATATGCTGCCTTTGGCGGAGGAATGTGCAACCTGGGAATCGTCACCGCGGAAACAGCCTGACAATGGGCTACCCTAGAGCCTAGAGGGCCAATCAGCCAATTCTAATCGGGTTTTATCGGTTCATACTTGTAGTCTTTGCAGTGTTTGGCAGCTTGTAGTTTCTATTAGTCTATTTATTCTATGAATGCGCAGGAAAGCCACTGAAAGCAGCAATCTGCTGTGTGTCCGAGAATTAGACCTCTCATTTATTGTGAAAAAAAAATGCAGAGCATTGATTTTATGTGGGAGGTATAACGACTCAACGGCGTGTGCAGCAATAATTTTGAAACCGAGAGTTTGCTTCGCTCTGGAATTGCACAGATCCGTCCATAGGAGACTGACTGTCTTCAATATATTTCGCAGTTGCCTAACAATTAAAAGAGGTGCTCAAGAAACTGGAATAAGACACGAGACGAACACCTCCACATTGACTTCCGATTGTAAACTATGAACAAATTTATTGTCATAGAACGAGACGTATACTCCTAGATGGCCGCTACTGAAGCTCTTCTGGTACGTGCATGGTGCGTGTTAACACATCAGTAGATGTCGTTACGAAAAGTTTTTAGACTGTCCATAGACTGCCTCTAGACGTTTGTCAATAAAACATTGTAAGACCATACATTTATAGAAAGTCAATATATTATCACGTGCGTGGTAATTAAGGAATTCACCAGCTTCCGCTTCTTCATTTTTCCGTCCACCTCTTTTTCCTCCTCTTTGCTACCGAACTTTAATTATCACGCACTGGACAATATATTGACTTTCATTAAACGTATGGTCTTACACCTTTCTTAAACGTTTATCAATAGACGTTCTGTTGACTGTATATAGCTTATCAGTAGTTGATGTGAAGTGGGCATTGTTATAAACTTTAATCTTCAGATGGTCTGTAGATTACCTAGACAAAATAAAATGAACAAAACTATGGACTGATCTAGAGATAATCTTTGGATGCAAACTATAATTGTAAAACCCAGCAATCGAGTCAATAAAAAAGCCTGTATAGTCTCTAGGCCGTTTTTATAAAGGTGGACAAAATATCAAGAGTGTAGTTGATCGAGAAAGTACGGGACATCTCGTAGTAGAGCACTTTCTTGCAGAGGCTTTTGACTGTAATTGAATTAACCATCCAATAACACCACTTGCTTCTGTTAATTCCTCTTGCATTTCTTAAACAGCGAAGAACCCCAGTATGGTGCCCTGGCCTGGTGCTGTCTTCTATTGGTGGCGTTAATACCGTGCCTCCTCCTGATGGGCATTGTTGTCCCAGCCGGCGTCTACCTCGGATTCTTCCTCTGTGAGTTTCTGTCCCTGTTTCTCACGAAGTAGTCATTATTGTGCAACCGTACAATGTGATTAATCCGTGGTGCGGTCGCGATCAGAGGGACCGCCTAAAACTGATGCGATTGTTTTGGTTTCATCTCCACCTCATCTTCTTAAGGAGGGCGGCAATTCGCCGAGGATTCTTTTGTTTTTTTGACCAACATGACTGCAGCGCCGCTACTGTATCTTGTATATTTTGCTTCGGAAACTGAGGCTTCCCAGCTCTCTGGAGGTCGGCTTATTTAAGGCAAAGCAGTATACTCCTTGATACCAACGCAGTTCATTTTTGGTGTCTTTTCGTCTAAAAGTAAAAGGGAATCCCTGGAAGCTCTTCAGAACCGTAGTAACCCAATCAATCAGGTATGGACATACAACGTCAATGTGGCAACTTGGCCCCGGGCCAAAATTGTTCAAACTTTCTTGGATTTGAAGGCAACAGTAGAAATAGGTCCCGGCTGATTCAAGACCATTGAATGGGCATTTCCACTTGTATGAGAAGTTATATTGTTGATAACTGTTTACACCCATGGTTAGAATTGAAATGCTAGTGTGTTTCAATGAATGTATGTAGTCTTCGAAGTGTGTCTGAATCTTTAAGAAGACGTGTTTATTACGTAGGGGATGGTGATTATCTTTGTTTCGAGGCGCAGCTTTATTCAGCAGCTAGTGGTTTATTTGGAAATCTACAACGCTTTTGAAGCCATCATCGCCTCGCGCGCGGGAAGGCTGAGTAATCGCAGCAAAATAGTTTTGAAGATAGACAACGACACACATGTTTAAAATTGGCAATAAGCGGTTTTAAGCATTCGTCCTTAGAATAAAGATGGTGTTAGAGAGATGATCTGCCCCCGCTCTTCCCACTAATAACAAAGCGCCACTACCCCTCATTAAAGCACACATTCGTTCGTTAGTTCCTGACACTAGGTGCTATAAATGCTACGCTCACAGTCAATTAATCCTACCAGTCCTTGCTAAACGCACTGCAAAATTCTCTTTCTACTCAAAACTTTTCCACTCTGAGCACCAGACCTAAATGTGCCCTCAATAGGAATTGCTGTCTCGTACGCAATGCTGCACCCTCTGTAAGGTAAAAACGAAAATGAGAAATTCAAATATAATCGCCCCAAAGGTGATAAGACGCCCAAAGACTGTGCCGGAGTGCCCGTGTTCGATCCCGACCGCGGCGGCTGCACTTCGATGGAGGCGAAACGAAGAGGCGTCCGTGTGGTTTGCGATGTCAGTGCAGGTTAAAGATCCCCAGGTGGTCGAGATCACTCCGTAACCCTCCACTACGGCTCCTCTTTCTCTCTTTCCACTTTCACTCCCACCTTCCTTCCTTCCCTTACGGCGCGGTTCAGGTGTCCACAGAAAAAAGTGTGACAGATACAGCGCCTTTCCCTTCCTGTGAACCAATTATTATTTAAGAAATTCAAATATCGATCTGTAGATTCAAGTTTTGAGGCCACGCTTTTGCTTTGTGCAGTAAACCACGCTACCGTAAGGATAAGGAAGGGTCATTTTGCTTCCCTAAAAAGCAGGCAAGGGAAGAAAAATGTCGACAGGGTTTTTGTTCCCATGGTTGCCACCACACGTCGGATAGTGGTTAGTGCTCACAATTATCTGTAGTGCACCTCATTAATTTTGCAATGACATAAAGCTAGTTCGCAGGAGCAAAGGGCCAATTTTAGGACTGAAATTTTCCAGCGCACTGGAACAGTATACGGACCGTTGTAAACTTTTTTGCAGTATGCTGTTCTCACATAATTGCAAACCAAAAAGTCTAGTGGTTTACGTGATGCCTCGCTGCTGGCAACCGACAGATGGCATTATCTTCGATTTTCTGAGCATGGTGGCAACTACACCGCCCTGTTTCAAAGAGGACACCCCTATCTTTCCTCTATCTACTAATACAAATAAATATAAAAAGAATCAGCACTGTACGACAGTCAACACCCTGTTTGAAATGTGATGTTCCTATATTCCACCCACTCATTACCTCCATGGAAGCTGGACTTACACAATGCTGAGGAACTGGTCCATTAGTTCCGAATGATCCACTGTCCGTTAGTCTGTTCTCTTTCTGTAGCGCTGACAGTATGGGTTTTGTTGTACTTTATTTTCATTAGTCGTGTGACATGCACTGATACTTTCAGATAGCTCGACCGTCAGCTACTGCTACTCGGACTCGTGCAAGACAGATGGTAAGCTTCTCCGAATAAGCCAATATGAGTGTATCGTACGGTAGCCAAAAAATATGTATGTATGTATGTATGTATGTATGTATGTATGTATGTATGTATGTATGTATGTATGTATGTATGTATGTATGTATGTATGTATGTATGTATGTATGTATGTATGTATGTATGTATGTATGTATGTATGTATGCATGTATGCATGTATGTATGTATGTATGTATGTATGTATGTATGTATGTATGTATGTATGTATGTATGTATGTATGTATGTATGTATGTATGTATGTATGTATGTATGTATGTATGTATGTATGTATGTATGTATGTATGTATGTATGTATGTATGTATGTATGTATGTATGTATGTACGTACGTATGTACGTATGTATGTATGTATGTATGTATGTATGTATGTATGTATGTATGTATGTATGTATGTATGTATGTATGTATGTATGTATGTATGTATGTATGTATGTATGTATGTATGTATGTATGTATGTATGTATGTATGTATGTATGTATTTACGAATACCTCAATGGCCCCATTGAAGAGGTATTACATGAGGGAGTGGTACATTCAGCCTCGAATTAGGAAGCTAAACAACTTCGGAGAAAATGCCCATGTGAAGACATCTGAAAGCTTCCAAGCTTTTCTAAGCCCATGCAGTTCAAAGCCGTTGCTTGGTAGTCAAGATGAAAAGCTGCAATTCTGTCCAGCTTGCGTTGTGAGCGATAACCAGTAACGAAAATGAAAAATATGAGAAGCTGAAGAACAAGTTGGAACGAAATGAAAAACTAGAGGGCTCAGAACTATGACAAAGTAAATGGTTTCTTTTTCTCTTAATCGCTATAACAAAGGAAGAAAGTAGGCTACGCATGCATTAGAGAAATAATGCAAACTGCATTTGCCTGGATTGGAACTGAGCTGATAAGAAAAACTGACTCAGTATTGCAGTTCGTACGTCTACCTAGGCGTTCTCAACGCTACATATGGGACAGTTGAGATTTGTAGTGCCCAGTGCATGGACGGAAGAAAGCGTAACGAACCACCACGTCGACGACAATATTATACACTAACTGCAGGTAAAATATGAAGGTACAATTTAGGTGGACGACAAGTCGATAGTGCTAACGAGGGGTTAATGAATGCCGTCTAAAAACAGCGATAGATTAATCGATATTCTTAGTTGGGTCGACTTGTGTGGGCTTATCTGTAGGGGACGGCATTAAGAAAAAATGAGTACTAGCGACGTTTTTCCGCAGTGGCGGATACAACAAAGTTTGGTTATTCGGTTACGGATATGCCGATGACAAAATTATTAAGCGCTTTCGCATAGACTGGAGTCGCGCCAACCGTGAGGTGCCATTTTCACCTCTTCGGTAAAGTAATTTTCCCAGTCTTTTATTCGCAACTGTACATAACTGTCTGTGTCTGATGGATGATCAGAGTATAATTTCATTGCTTCGAATTGCATTTAATTGATGTACCAGTTAAAACAAACTCACGGAGCCTTTGATCTCACCAGCAATGTTTTGGTCTTCAAGTTCCGACTTACTGTTATCAGGTAGGCATTTTCAGGAAATATAGTTTGTCTGTCAAAACGTTATTGGGGACAATATGGTACCCAGGAAGGTTGTGGCTGTATTATTTGGTTGTTAAACTTTTTAGAACAAGCATGGCTATGTTCAGCGGAATACGATGTAAATACGGTGCCGTCGCGTGGCATTGTGTTGGGTTTTATGGTGCATAAATAGCTCAGGCTGTCATCCTAGGTATCGTCGGTAGAAGCGTTTACCTGACAAAGCGCTTTGCTCGAGATGATAATTTAGTTATTTTATTTACGTGGCACCCACGCCACTACTTGAGGTTTGTGTTAAGATCAAAGAAAGCAAAAACATTTCATGAGACTATAGTTAGTGAATATACGTAATCGATTGCAGAACAAGAGATTCATGTCGAAAATGAGAAAGAAAAACGTCAGAAGAATTTAATTTATGAGAAGAATTTGATATAGGATAACTTCATGAATGCTGATAGGTCGTGTCCTATTCAAGAATGAATCCTCAGTTAGGGCCCCGCCGCTTTCAACGCCTGGCCGGCCTGCTATCTTACTTGTCAAAAAGAGCTTTTGCAGGTGAACAATATTTTAAAAGGAGCAAAGTAAAATAAGCATTGTAAAGGTAAGATGAGCTTTGACAGCAGCCGCACCGCGAGCCCACGACGCGAGATCGAGTTGTTGGCACGAAGGGCTAGGACGGTCGCTTTTGCGAGGTCTCTCCCGGGTTCTCATCGCTACTGGAAACTCCGTTACAACTTGGTGGAGGTGCGGGGTGTCGATCCCCGTACCCCTCGCCAGCATAAACTCTACAATAGAAAACATTCGTGTAATGCAGAATGTGGTGTATTTACACGGCGCGTCGCAACCAAAAGGCAAGGACATTAGAACAGTGTAGTACATACCTGCAAAGTTACTGTACATCATCATCATCATCATCATCATCATCATCATCATCATCATCATCATCATCATCATCATCATCATCATCATTATCATCATAATCAGCCTTACTATACCCACTGCAGGGCGAAGGCCTCTCCCATATTTCTCTAATTAACCCGGTTCTGTGCTAGCTGCATCCACTTGACCCCTGCGAACTTCTTAACCTCATCTGCCCACCTAACTTTCTGCCGCCCCCTGCTACGCTTTCCTTCCCTTGGAATCCAGTTTGTTACCCTATAAGCGACCATCGGTTATCCTCTTTTCGCGCTACATGTTCTGCTCATACATACCGGTAGTTATAGGCGCACATTAAATATTAATTGCTTTGCTTTCGAATCAAATATTATTGTAGCGAGCTGCAGTTCTTTAATGACTTCAAAAAAAAAATAACGTACCCTACAACTTCTCTTATGCGACTACATGCCAACCTTTCTGGACATATTGGGTAGTCCCGAAACACAGCAGAAATGCGATTAGATATTTTTGTAACTGGGTCTCTTTGTTATAGATTTCACACAAGGTTTGCCCAAATTTTGTGTCTTGCAAAGTAGAGGCTCTTTTATGTGAGTAGTTTATGCAAAAATAGTTGTCAATTAACAGTAGCTTTTGGTTACGAAGCTAGCCACCTCATTTTCAAGCCTGCGCAACTTTGCATCAAATATTCATAATACGGAACTCATGTAGCCTAATGTTGATAATGAGGATCAAGGGCATGGTGGGTATGATAAATATGAGTGTATAATAATGCTTGCTTCATGCATTTACGTTAAGTGGAACGCTCGACAAACTGTAGGTCCTGGAAACATCTCCACACGACTCCTAATTAGGAGACATTACTTCCGTTAATGATGATGATCATTACATTATTTTTGTGGCGACGGTGGTGGTGGTCACGGAGATGGTGACGTACATGATGATGATGACTGCAGCGGCCGCGTACAGCACCGCGTACTCCCATGGCGATCCGTGCGAGGAGTTCTACACTCTCATCTGCACCGAGTGGGAGACCGATACTAAAATACCTCCTTATCGGTACATGTACTCGGCTGCCATCCAGAGACGCGACCGCATCGAGGCAAGCCTCAGGAAACTCCTGATAAGTGCGTCTTTCCCTCAATCTCGCCTACTTCCTTTGCGTGTTCACGCTGACTCTTTCACTGTGTACGCTTCTGAGCCTAGTCTTCGCGTTTACCCGTTTGTCACGCCAAGCGTTGGTAAAGAGAACGTTTAAAGGAGGATATAGGTCAAAGGTTGCTCTAAAGGACAAGTAAATAGCGATAGCTAGCCTTTATAAAATAAACGTGAAGCATAGCTCCAAATTGTTTTCCTCGACGATGCCGGAATGGAAGTTCTGGGAGTTCCTTATTATTCGTCCCTCCAGCAACATTTTGCTGACAAGGACGAATAATAAAATGTTACCGTGATCTTCCGGTCACCGGTACCGCAGCGGGAAGATGGCTAGCGCGCCGTGCTAGCGACTATGCTGTATCGCACATAGCGTTTAGAAAAAGGGTGTCGTCTCTCTGTTTCGAGCTTACCAGTAGTCTTTTATAAGTTTTTTGCTGTTGTGGCTAAAATAAACATTCCAGAAAGTTCTTATCTGCGATGTTAGCGGGAAAATAAGTAAGCACGAGTGGAGGAGGTGGCTTGGTAGAAGGGGGAGGGGAAGGGGGAAGAGCTGGTGGTGCTTGGGCTGGTGGGGGGGAGGCAAATGCCTCTTTTGCACCTCCTACTGATGCTCATTGAGTCAGGTTTCACAATGAATAACCGAAAGCTGGAAGCTTCCTCAGAGGTTACATGTGGACATTGAACTGATAAATGCCTGCTAAATACTTCCCCCAGAAGTTTTCCCGAAGCACGAAATGTTTTTTTTTTTTTTTTACTAAGTGCTGGGATATTTCTTCTAGCCATAAAATACATATAATAGTTTTATTCGGTCATTTCCCGTTTCACTTTATTCATTTATACCCTACTGATAAAAAAATCTGGCTTTTATCTCCTCGCAATCTCAGCGCCACTGTTTGAAGACGCGGTTATAAATTGAGAAAATTGTGGCTATTCATAGGGCCCCTAAGTTTACGCAGAAGCGACAGACGTCCATGCTGCGGGCGCATTCGCAGCTGCTCGTCCGTGGCCGTTGCGGTACTTTACCAGCTAGTTAACGTGACTTTACCTTGATGAAGTAAACCAACCAGCTATGCGTGATCGGGTTAGAGATAGTCCTCCATTGTAGCCTTCTCTACATCGTCAAAAAGAAACGTTGACTCCTAAAAGCACACAGCAGCCGGTCTTTTAAGGCGCATCTTATGTCTTCTTGGGCTCAGGCGTGGCTTCAAAATTTTCATATCTTTCCTTGCGTCTCATGCATTAAACATGTGTTTCTTTTTAGTGGATGAAAGCAAAATCCACCCATCGTCCGGTTTCAACCAATAGTGGTGGAGATCATGGTCATGTGTTTGCAGTCCGATAATAGCAGTAGTGATATAATTAAAAAGAACAAATCCAGGGCAAAATCAAGACTTCTACTGGTGTAGTTCAATTGACGATAGGTTGGCACTCCTGGAGCCCGCTGTACAACGTTTTCTGCCAGCGGGGCGGAAGCTACGGAACCTAAACACTCACTCTCTTCCTACGTGCAGCGGAATACAGTGCCACTCTAGTTTTACTTCTAGAGCACTGCTCCTCGTATATTTTTCGGCAACCATTAGGTCGCAGTAATGAAGCATCCCAAGTAGCACAAAAACGGCCCAACATTGGCGATATTTTGGCAGTGAACTGGTCTTAGGTTGGTCGGACATTGCCAACGCAGGACAAATACTGGGCAATGAATTTTGCTTCCTGGGACCCTGTCAATTTACCGCTTACGCCAAAATGAATGCAACTTGCACCTTCGAAACGGCAGAGTTTTCTCTCTCTGTTCCAGATATCTCCAGCTCCATCCAAAAGCCTACCTCGGATGTTGAGAAGTTAGCCATTATGTTTCAAACGTGCACTGCAGGTCAGTGATGATCTTTTTCTTTATTTGGAGTTGAACTTGTTCGTGCGCCTGGCACTTGCGTTTGAGAAGAAGGAATCCAATAACATTTACTGGAGTCGCCCTGTGGAGTCATTTGCTTGATTTCGAAACCCAGTGAACACTGAAGCTTCCTTGGACTTCTCTCGAAATGCATATAAGGTAGCAGGACCATCCAGAAGCTTCAGTGTTCATTGGGAACCCACTGCACCGCTTATTTTCACCCTCTTACATTTCAATAACTTCTAGACACCCCTCACAAAGTCAGTAATATTCTTTTGTGCGGAACTATTCTTGGAGGCATTATGACAGCCGATTAGAGTTTCGCAACGCGGAAAACCGAGAGGTGATTTTCTGCGGGATAATGCCAAAATTTCGCATTAGTTACCGACGCTCTGAAACAGTTGCACCGAAACTCAAATTTCGCTAAATGAAGGCTTCAAATGTTTTAAGAATTGCATTTTTTTTTTGTGTGTGTATGTGTATTTTGCACATAAATAAAAAATCTAGAATGAGCTAAATTTTGTTATCACAAAGAAGGAATTTCGCCTACATTGAATGAGATGCTGTTATGGTTGCTGTTCTGGAAAATATTTACTGTGTTGCATGTGTACACTCTTAATTTCGTTCCACATAGGTTGCGCTTATAAGCGGAACGTATGTGGAACCAGATTAGGAGTGTAGCATAAAAAAGGCACACCGACTGTAATATAAAGAACACTAAATTCAATTGAACCAAGGTGACTGCTGGCTATTGGATGCTGTAAGAAAACTATTTTAATTTTTGATGGGCAAAATGTAGTACATGGCTTCTGAAAAAAACTGCTGATAAGATTACTAAGTGTGCCGAATTTTATTGGTCGGTGGCGCTCCGCCTTTCGTCGACAAACGTTTTTGTGTCCATATATATATATATATATATATATATATATATATATATATATATATATATATATATATATATATATATATATATATATATATATATATGAAGGAAAGAAGGCAACAGTCGGCGAGGCCAAGGATAGCGTTGGGGATGGTACTTTATGTCTTTTTTTTTAATGTTTACTTGGATAATCACAGAAAGATAATTAAACACAAAATAGAAGAAAAAACAACGCTTCTTCTACTTTGTGTTTAATTATCTTTCCCCTAAACAGATTACACTACTAATTTCTGTGATTATCCAAGTAAACATTAAAAAAAAGACATAAAGTACCATCCCCTACGCTTTCTTTGGCCTCGCCGACTGTTGGCTTCTTTCCTTCATATATATATATATATATATATATATATATATATATATAAACATTAAAAAAAAGACATAAAGTACCATCCCCTACGCTTTCTTTGGCCTCGCCGACTGTTGGCTTCTTTCCTTCATATATATATATATATATATATATATATATATTGTACTGTGATAGTCAGCACTTCAGCCATCGATATGCACCTGTGCGTTGTGCGACGAAGACAAAGAAGAAGTACGCTGGGCTCGCCGTTGCAAGGTCCTGTCCTCACAGCTCTCCATCTGAGCGTCAATAAACGCCCTATTACAATTGGTGGAGGTGCTGGGCACGATCCCACCCAAACTGGAACTGCGAAGCCGTACACTACCCTCTACGACCGCCATGCAAGACACTTCGACGCTGCCGGCCGTTCCACCCACGATCATGTGTGCTGGCGTCGTGCGCCAGCGTGACCCTTGCCTGTTCAGCGGCACGGCCGATCAAGATGTCGACGACTGGCTGTCATCCTATGAAAGAGTAAGCAGCTACAACAAGTGGGATGACTCATACAAGCTCAGTAACGTCATATTCTATCTGACGGACGTGGCGAACCTCTGGTTTCGCAACCATGAGGCTGACCTGTCATCTTGGTCGACATTTAAAAAGAATTTCGCGGAAGTGTTCGGCCGCCCGGCAGTGCGTAAGCTTCGTGCCGAACAACGTTTACACGATCGTGTTCAGCGCGCTGATGAGACCTTTACCAGCTACATAGAAGACGTCGTTGATCTCTGCAAACGAGTCGACCCGGCCATGCCGGAAGCAAACAAAATCCGCTACATCCTCGAGGGCATTTCTGAGGACGCCTTCCAGATGCTGGTAGCGAAAGATCCCACCAGCGTTAGTGAACTCGTGAAGCTTTGCCAGAGCTACGACGAGCTTCGCAAGCGGCGCGCTTCTAGGCGCCGCTCCAGTGTGTGCGACGAAGGCGTATCCGCATTATCCCTGGGTGGTTCGCCAACTTCTGAAGGGAGCCCGCTGAATCAAAAGATCAAAGATTTTATTCGTGAAGAGGTCGCACGTCAAATCTCACTCCTTCCCCATTTTCAAGACTCGGGCCGCCTCGTTCCTGAACTGGCTCCATCTTTGGCCCCTGCTATACGCCGTGTCGTGCAAGAACACGTCGCTGATGCCTTACCGTCCAACCCCGTGGTGCCGCCTGTGACGGCACCTCTCACGTATGCCCAAGTAACGGCTAGGCCACCACCTTCGCCCACGTCTGGCTCCTATGTGCAGGTCCCTGCCTACCGTTCACCGCCGCATGCTGAGCCTTCGTTTCAAGCCCCACCCTCAAGGTTCCGCCCACATCCTATGAAACCTTGGCGTACTACGGACAACCTTCCGATTTGCTATGCCTGCGGTCGGCCGGGCCATGTTGCGCGCCTTTGTCGCCAGCGCCTCCAACCTTCACAGCCTGACTTTCGATTTTACCCGTACCATACCGACTCACGCTCGCAAATGATTCCGCCCGGTTCTCAATTTGTCCCACAAGATCGCCAAACCTATACCACTCGTCGATCACATTCTCCTCGGCGCCGATCGCTTTCTCCAATGCTGCGACGTTCTACCAGCACCGTTGAGGGAAACTAACAGTCGCAGTTCCGGGGGCAAGAACTGCGCTTGTTTCGAATTCCTCAAGTCCTCCATGTCGTCCCGCTAATGTTATCAAAGTTTCTGTAGAAGGCGCCACAGTTCTCGCTCTCGTCGATACCGGTGCAGCCGTCTCCGTCATCAGTGAAGCGCTCTGCCGTCGAATTCGCAAAGTGACCACTCCGATTTCCGACTTTTCGCTCCGCACCGCCTCATCACAGCACATTCACCCCTCCGCATCTTGCACAGCCCGTGTGCTCATTCAAGACGTCTTGTACCCCATCGAGTTTATTGTTCTGCCGAACTGCTCGCATGATATCATCCTCGGATACGATTTTCTATCGACTCATCAAGCCGTTATTGACTGTGCTCGTGCACAAATTGCCTTCGCCCCCCTCTGTGATGCCCCCTTCTGTGATACCCCTCCCCGCACTGCAAAATTTCTCGTCGCCCATGACACCGACATTCCTCCGTTCTCTGCTGCCCTCGTACCACTGTCTTGTGAGTGGGTAACTCCTTTGACTGCGATTTTTACACCTTCCGAAGCCACCTCCCGTCATCCCTGCCTCCTTTTTCCGTTCGCAGTTCTCGAAATTCAAGACGGCAAGAGTGCACTTTATGCCTCGAACCCATTTTCTTGCCCAGCAGTCCTGCTCCGTGGCGAATGCATTGGACGTCTTGAAGAGCTTGATCCCAGTCATATCACCACTCTTGCTGACTCAACCCCCTCCTTCGACGTTAGTCTGTGCTCTTGCGATGTTGCGACCGCTTCGACGTTTTCCAACATGCTATTGATGCTGATCTTCCACTTGCGCAACGTGATCAACTTGTCGCCCTCTTGCAGAACTTCGCTTCTTCATTCGACTTTCCTCAAACTGACTTGGGCCGCACGTCTGTCGTAGAGCACACCATCGACACCGGTAAAATTGCACCTTTGCGCCAGCGCCCCTATCGCGTGTCGGCTTCGGAGCGCCAAGTAATTGCTGATCATGTGGACGACATGCTCCGTCGGGGTGTCATTCGGCCATCCCACAGTCCCTGGGCGTCTCCAGTTGTGTTGGTACCTAAGAAAGGTGGCTCCTTCCGGTTTTGTGTCGACTACCGCCGGCTCAACAAGATCACGCGCAAGGACGTCTATCCTCTGCCACGCATCGATGACGCACTAGACTGCTTGCAGGGCGCCGAGTTTTTCTCCTCGTTGGATTTACGATCTGGCTACTGGCAGGTGCCAATGGCTGACGCTGACCGCTCTAAAACTGCCTTCATCACACCGGATGGATTATATGAATTCAACGTCATGCCCTTTGGGCTTTGCAACGCCCCGGCCACATTTGAACGCCTCATGGACACTGTGCTTCGTGGATTCAAGTGGCGAACCTGTCTTTGCTATCTCGATGATATCGTAGTCTTTTCTACCGATTTTCAATCCCACCTGCTCCGACTGAAGGACGTTCTCACTTGTCTCGCTACCGCCGGCCTCCAACTGAATCTGAAGAAGTGCCGCTTTGCTGCTCGCCGACTAACAATTCTAGGTCATGTCGTTTCTAAGGATGGCATTCTTCCCGATCCCACCAAACTTCGTGCAGTTGCCGAATTCCCACGCCCAAAATCACTGAAGCAGCTACGAAGTTTCATTGGCCTATGCTCCTACTTTCGCCGCTTCATCTTAAATTTCGCCTCTATTATTGCTCCTCTCATCCAGCTCCTCTCCGGCAGCTCCGACCTCTGCGCATGGACACCTGCTTGTGATGACGCCTTCAACACTTTACGCCGTCTTTTAGTTTCGCCTCCCATCCTACGCCACTTCGACCCGAATGCGCCAACTGAGATTCACACTGATGCTAGCGGTATTGGGATAGGCGCCGTTCTCACCCAACGCAAACCTGGTATCCGAGACTATGTGGTGGCGTACGCAAGCCGCACCTTGACCAAGGCAGAGTCCAATTATTCTGTTACGGAAAGAGAATGCTTGGCCATTATTTGGGCCATCGGCAAATTCCGTCCGTATGTCTATGGCCGACCATTTTATGTGGTCACTGATCATCACGCTCTGTGCTGGCTGGCGTCCCTCAAGGACCCGTCCGGCCGCCTTGCTCGCTGGGCTCTTCGCCTCCAAGAGTATGACATTCGTGTCATATATCGCTCAGGCCTCAAGCATACTGACGCGGACGCTCTTTCGCGCTCACCGCTGCCTCCCTCTTCGTTGCCTGATGAGATCTGCGCCTACGATTTGTCTTCGCTTGCCACTATTGACATGGCCATGGAACAGCGGCGCGACCCGTGGATATCTACACTTCTGGACTTTCTTTCAAGTCACTCTCCAGGTCGTCTGTCTCGGGCGCCTGCCCGTCAAGCTCACCATTTTTCAATTCGTGACGGGCTGCTCTATCGCCGCAATTATCTTCACGACGGAAGGAAGTGGCTTTTAGTCATCCCCCGTCATCTCCGTGCCGAAATTTGTGCTGCTTTCCATACTGATCCCCAGTGCGCCCACGGCGGAGTGTTGAAAACCTACACGCGCTTGCGTCTACGCTTCTTCTGGCGTGGAATGTACCGCTTTGTCCGCCATTTTGTCCGCTCCTGCCAGTCTTGCCAACGCCGAAAAACTCCTCTCAAGTCCTCTGCTTCGTTGCAGCCGTTGCCCTGTCCTGCCCGTCCGTTTGATCGTGTCGGCATAGATCTATACGGTCCCCTTCCAACAACTTCAGCTGGCAACCGCTGGATTATCGTGGCAGTGGATCATCTAACCCGCTACACTGAGACATCATCATTGCCCTCTGCTTCCGCACGCGACGTGGCTGCCTTTATTCTGAAAAACCTGGTTCTTCGCCATGGTGCCCCTCGCGAACTGCTCAGCGACCGCGGACGCGTTTTCTTATCAGACGCTCTTGAGGCTCTCCTGAAAGAATGCCGCATCATACACCGCACCGCTACCTCGTACCACCCTCAGACGAATGGACTGACAGAACGTTTTAACCGCACTCTCGGTGACATGCTGGCTATGTACGTGAACACCGACCATTCCAATTGGGACCAAGTTCTACCGTTTGTTACTTACGCATATAACACCGCGACACAGGCCACTACTGGATTCTCTCCATTCTTTCTCCTTTACGGGCGCGAGCCACCCTGTACTATGGACACACTTTTTCCCTACCGCCCTGACGTTTCCGAATCTTCCCCGCTATCCGATGCCGTCACGTACGCAGAAGAATGCCGTCAGCTCGCCCGCTCTCTCACAACAGAAAATCAGTGGCAACAAAAATACCTCCGTGATACCGGCGAAGCTTCTTCATATCTCCCGGACACACTGGTGTGGCTCTGGGTGCCCTCCACAACCCCTGGCCTTTCAAAGAAGTTTCTTGCTCGCTACCACGGGCCATATAGGGTCCTCCAGCAAACATCTGCAGTCAACTACGTAGTTGAGCCCGTCACGCCCTCTGCGGACTTGCGTCGCCGTGGTCGTGAAACAGTTCACGTGAACCGATTGAAGCCATCCTATGACCCCGCTGTGCTTTCCGCGCCATAAGTCGCCAGGATGGCTCCTTTTTTTACCCGGGGGGAAAATGTACTGTGATAGTCAGCACTTCAGCCATCGATATGCACCTGTGCGTTGTGCGACGAAGACAAAGAAGAAGTACGCTGGGCTCGCCGTTGCAAGGTCCTGTCCTCACAGCTCTCCATCTGAGCGTCAATAAACGCCCTATTACAATATATATATATATATATATATATATATATATATATATATATATATATATATATATATATATATATATATATATATATATATATAGATCAATCAAGGGGAAATGAGGGTGCTCGTTATAATATATGTGGGAAAGAAGCCAACAGTCGGCGAGGCCAAGGAAAGCGTTGGGGATGGTACTTTATATCTTTTTTTTTAATGTTTACTTTGATAATAATCGAAATTAGTAATGTAATCTGTTTAGGGGAAAGATAATTAGACACAAAGTAGAAGAAAAAAACAACGTGCCGATGGTGGGATCCGAACCCACGACCTCCGAATAACGCGTCCGGTGCTCTTCCAACTGAGCTACATCGGCTGCTGTCCCCCCTGCTACATTCTAGGGTATTTATGTTGTCTGTATACGAACCTTGAGAGTGTTCACCAGCGCCACCCTCAGCCATAGCGGCGGACGTGAGACGTCCTTTTGTTACCGCCAGCATCACGTAGAACGTGATCAAGAGCGAGGGCGAAAGCTGTGCTAGAACCCTCTTACGCTACCTATGGCTTCAAGACTGCCAGAACCGAGACCCCCGTAAGCTACAAGCAGATCAATCAAGGGGAAATGAGGGTGCTCGTTATAATATATGAAGGAAAGAAGCCAACAGTCGGCGAGGCCAAGGAAAGCGTTGGGGATGGTACTTTATGTCTTTTTTAATGTTTACTTGGATAATCATCGAAATTAGTAATGTAATCTGTTTAGGGGAAAGATAATTAGACACAAAGTAGAAGAAAAAACAACGTGCCGATGGTGGGATCCGAACCCACGACCTCCGAATAACGCGTCCGGTGCTCTATACAGACAACATAAATACCCTAGAATGTAGCAGGGGGGACAGCGGCCGATGTAGCTCAGTTGGAAGAGCACCGGACGCGTTATTCGGAGGTCGTGGGTTCGGATCCCACCATCGGCACGTTGTTTTTCCTTCTACTTTGTGTCTAATTATCTTTCCCCTAAACAGATTACATTACTAATTTCGATGATTATCCAAGTAAACATAAAAAAAAAGACAAAGTACCATCCCCAACGCTTTCCTTGGCCTCGCCGACTGTTGGCTTCTTTCCTTCATATATATATATATATATATATATATATATATATATATATATATATATATATATATATATATATATATATATATATATATCTGTGCCAAGGAAGTGCCCTTACTGGTGATGAGCCTCGAACTAGACGGCGGAAAAAGTGAAATCTCACTGTCAGAACAGCTGAAACGAGTTCAAAAGAGATGCTCCTACTTCCCAGCATTTATACGGATCCTGAAATGATGCAAGAATGTAGAGTGAAAGTCTCCTCGAGTTTTAACTTTCAAGGCAGTCGCTGCTATTTCAGTATTATTGACTTGATATCAAATGGTTGATACTTTTCTTCACTATCTCCGCCGTCTTTGTTCGCAGTATGCATTTTTGTTAGTATTTATTAACTTCTAGTTCATACGTTTCATTTATAGCAATGCTTCTCTTCGATCTTTACTTTTGACGTGTTTTTCAGTAATGCTATTTGCGTACATTTATTATCTCTGCGCGCTGTGATTGTTCACTTGTCGGACTTTCTAGTAACATGTATACTAATGTATACTAATATATAACATGTATAACATCTATAACATGTATAACACGTACACTAATGTATACATGTATACTCTTGTGTTTCGTGTCGTTATTTACGTCGGTTTTTCTTAAGCTCAACGATGTTTGAACATGTATACTAATGGGCTCATCAGTGTGGCGTGGGAAGTGCGTGATACCTGTTGTATATATGCTAACAAGAAGATACTGATTAATCCGTTTCGAATTTTGTAGAGCCGTAATGCCGGCCTTCCACATCGGAGTGAACGTACATGAAAGCAAGCCACCCCTTTCGCTTTACACCGACTCTCATTACCATTATTCAGTTAGACAAACGAGTGAAGCGGCGCGGAACCAGCAGTCGCTCTCCTTCACAAGGTCGTCACTGTTTTATTATAGCGAACTCTCCAGTTCTGCGCTGTTGGTTTTAACGACGGCCGTTAGAGGAGCGTGGGGTTACGACTGGTGTGTGCGACTGTTTCGACGGCGGCTGTTTTGTCGCGGCAGTTTCCCTAACGACGGCACGTGACATCGCAATCGAACTTATAACGTCTGTAAAGGCCCGCTTGCTTGCGAAACACTACCGCCTGCCGAAAGTAGGAAACAATTCGGCGCTTTCTCTGGGGATATGTACTATACAGTCATTGTGAGCTTGAAGCACTGAAGCATGCTCGGGGGGTTGGCTCCTGCTCCGCTTATGCAAAATATGCATGTCCTAGGATGTTCTTGCCACTGCTATAGTTGCGCATGGTTGCGTTCCTGTTGCAGAACTAATGGGGGACACGTGTAGTCAAGCCATTAGGCCGCTAACTTGAGCGTTGGAATGATGAAGTTTCATACTAGGACAGTTCAGGGGAATGTGGCACGCCAAGCTACTGCTTTAGGTTGCTAACTTGAGCGAAATAAGCCAAGAGTTTCTTCCTATAGTTATTTCGATTCTCAATGTCCGAAACCGAAGGGGACAAAACATTTCGGCGATTTGCAGCGTTTAAAATTTTTCTTTTTATGCATTGCCTGTTGACGTGGACAAAAATACAGTTGGAATAAACTCGATGCTCGTATTAAATGAATTCGTTGTAAAGAGGTTCACGTGATTAAATTGTAATCTGCCTCTTGAATATTTATGCATTCTACGCTCACGGGGAGAAAGGTACAGTTGGAATAAACTGGGGGTCTGTATTAAACGAATTTGTTTTGGGGAGACTTCACGTGAGTAAAATGTAATCTGCCACTTGAATGGTTCTGGCTCCCCAGCACGGTCGATATTTACGCATTTACGTATACGAATGATAGGAGAGCAGAATTTGAGCGTTTTCGGGCCCACTTGCCTGAATCCTCTTTCGCTGGATACCTTTAATGAGTCAGGCAGGGAAGGGGCTGCTTTGTTTTTAGAGGCAGCTTCTCTCAAGGTGGCGACGTCGGTGGAGTGGTTGGACCTTGAGAAAATCTCCCGTCCCCTACCCACTCGGATGGATTTGAACCCGCGGCTCGGTTTTTTTTTTTTAAATAATATTTTGACACTCCGCTTGGAAACATCAATATATTGATGCCAAATCCAGTAAGCCAGCGTATCAACGCTCCGCCTAGGAGTGACAGATAAGATAACAGTTGGTGCACGTACTCGTTAACTTCTGAATTTCTTAAATGCACTGATTGTCTTGAATTATTTCGCCTATAGCGAATATTATATCTCAGTGGTTTTGTTATTACAGAAGGTAGGTAATTTTGCTACCTGACATTGCACGCTTAATAAACTATCTCGCAGTTTCTGTCTTGTACACGCTTTATTTGCTGCCTACAGGCGTTTTGACTGTCTGCAAACATCGGGGATTTCGTTTCATAAGGCCTCCAGAGAATTTAATCCCTCTTATGATCAGAACCCTGGTCTATGTCATGCATGATATGTGGAATCGGGAGACTGGGCAGTGTAAGAAAGTGAAACCGGCGTTCACGCACCTTAAGACGAGCTGATAAAAAGAGCTCACGTGCAGGTGTGGGTTTGGGCGCTGTGTACGGCGGGAAAAATTACCGGATTCTAGCAAAGTCACCGCTTTGTCATGTAATATTTTAACTACCTTCCTTCTGCGCAGATAATGGAAATTTGACGTCAGTTGTGGCTGCGGCAACCAAGTTTTTTCATGCCGAGTTCGGCCCCGACTTTCCCAAAAGCTTCAATGGCACCGTGGAGTCGCTGGCATCGCAACTCGGACTAAAGTGCGTGTTTCACACTGATTTATTCTGCATGCCCGCATTTGAAACCAATCACTAGCCAAAATATTAATAATTTGAGTCGCGTTGAGATCAGGTCAATTCCCTTGCTTTAACGGAGGAGCCTATAGACCACTCTGAGATCTTGTAACGGGGGTTCTGAGAGTGGACCGTCTCCGATGAGGAGCTCATCCATTGTGGAGGGCACCTGTGAGACACTTGGGCAATCCGCCTTTTTCACAAGGCCGCTCTGCGCATGCGCGTCTCTTTCCGGGTTGAAAACGAACCACCAGCCCCAGCTGAGCATGCTCAGTACTTGGCCTCCGTGATCGGCGCAGACGGAGTCGATTTCGGGGGCCATACGCAGTTCATATTCGTGCCAGCCGCATGCGACAGATGGCGGTAACTGCCAAGAACACAGATCGCCATTTCGCAGGCGGCTTCGTCTCCCAAGGACGTTTGCAACCAGTAGCAGACGAATTTTAAACTACTCCCAGAGGGCGCCACATCTTGTGAAAAAGGCGTGTTGTAAGATAACGCAACAATCTTATAATTTCAGCACCGACCACTCGTGCTAACGCGAAACGCGCGTACGTTATGTATGACACCTGCAATGAGGAAACACATATGCATACTGTGAGGTTTCTGCGGCCAGGAATGAAACATCTTTTTAAGTCCTATGGAGAGAACAAGGTGCCTATGTGACGTTTTCGAGACAAGCTCTCTATCAGTACCTATAGTGCGACCGGATGACACGTATGCGATACGTAATGCTTGTGTAGTCTTCCGAGTTCTATGATGAAATGATCCCCAAAAAGGAAAGCACAGCAGCCGCTGGCGACTGCCTCGGAACAGCAATACCATTATGAGATACGGCACTATGCTTTATAATCTTTCTTTATGATCGAAGCTGCAAGCACGCAGGTTTTCCGCTCTATTTCTGACGCAACGTTCAAGAAGATTTATCTGGAATGATTGTTATAGCAGACAACCGCTTCTGCATTCATTTCTTAGGTGTGTCTCACCTTATCAGGACCTTTGTTCTTCAATTTTCAACGGAGCACAACCAATGGTGGCATCGATTTGGTTCCTCGATGATTGCAAGCTTTGTTGTTGCCACCACCTATTTGTTCATTCCTTTTTTGGCGCTAGTTTCAAAGTTTATGATCAAGCAGAGAATCAATTTCAGTGCCACGCCGGTCTGCTCGTCTATTGTTTGCCATATTGTCGCCACCGCTTAACGATATCTACGTGAATACAAAATACCTATCTGTTCTCTGGGCCAGTGGTCTGACTCTATATCTACCGCTTTTTTGAGACATGCTAATCTATGAGACATCTATTCAATGGAGCACACACGTGATGTGATATGAGGTAACCATATGATCATAGCTGGGCGCTAGTACATAATTCAGGCCTGTTTGTATGTAATTCTATGTAGAACACATTTACGGGCGGGATATGTCGTGATGCCTACCTTCACGCCTTTCACCCACGTGCGATTCAGAAGGAGTTCTGAGTTCGTGCACAGAAAACAAATTGTACTCATTTTTTTTTTGTATTTGTTTGTCAGGGAGCTACCTCTTTCATGCCTTATATAAATGAGTAAGCTTTGATCGTACGTTTTATCCAATTTTTTTCCAGGTACGCCCTATTCCCGATAGCCCGGGTTATGGTTAGACAACGGTACCCTGGCCAGAAGAGCGCCATCGTCATGGTCAGTGGTTGTTCGTGTAGAGCTTTGCATGCCAGGGATGAACCGGTCTGCTTTAGTTGGAAGTGCATTTCACATGCTCAGAGATTTTCACATCAAAGCTGTGTAGAATTGCTGTAAAGGTGCGCTAAATATGCGTACGATCGAGGGAGAACAATGTGATGAGCATTTACTTACGATATAAGTTTTTTGCAAGGAAACATGGCAATATATTGCAAACGCTTGGGCAAACAAGATAAAAAAACATCGCATGTGTTGGTTGAATGTAGTTACAGAACTTCATTATAGAATACTAAAACAGAGGGCTTGCTGATGCACAACCTTGTTTTACGCTATACTGTCGTATGCTGTATTAGGCTAGTCTTGCCGAAAGGCCGTTGCTATAAACTGGCATCGTGCCAAGAGTGGCCAAACGTGTCTGAAAAAATTTTGAATGCTCCACAGTCCTGGCGTTACAACCAGATGACTTCGCGCGGGAATTTCAAACATCCCACATTCCAATAGAGCTATCGAACTTGGGTTGAATCCAAAGAAAGCCAAATTATTGAGAAGGTTCCTCTAAGGGGGATATTTGTGAAAGTAGAAGTAATTCAATAAAATAAATTTTGCTCAATTTGGGTACGGGCGGGAACTTTTCGACAGCTAGACGGTCAATGAACACAGAGGCCACAAATGGTCGTTAGTATCAGGCATGATAGAGGGGCTTTAGTGAACGCGTTAGGGTGGGGGCAACGAAGAGAAAAAGAACAAAGCTGAAAGGGATAAAAAGATTTAAGAAATTAGAAACACGATAATAAATAAAACGTCACTGTCGTGTCAACTCCCAGTCGGAGGATAAGAGTTTCTCAATTGCTTTTTTTTTTATGCAAGCTCACAAATTATTCTTGTTAGCTAGTATGTGTGCTAAACAATATATCAGTGAGACTAACGGTGGTGAGCATAATTTTCACTCTAACCATTGGTCTGCCAGGTTCTTGGACCGCTTGAATCTATAGAATGTTCAAGTTATTTTAGACGCATTTTGATGCACCACCCTTTCTGGTCTGTTAATATTTGCCCCCGGCAAAACGTTCTTCACGTCACTAGCGATGCTTTCTATTCTGTAACTTTAATTTTTCCACAATGGCGCATGTGCTGCTGCGTTTGATGCCGTAAACACAACGCCGTTATAATATTTTTTATACACCCCAATTATATATTAGTTATATAAACTGCACGACTAAATGTGCTGATAATAAATAACTGGTTGTTTATTTGTTTTCAGCGTTTTCTAAAATCCTCTCATCATTATGAAAACCAAATGTTCCACGAACTAGCTAAGACACAGGCGGATTTTGGATACCCGGATGATGTCATCATATTGCGTTGCAATCGAATAATAGAAGACCTCAGACTTCAGCTTCAGTGCGAGGATTAGGCAAGGGACAAAGAAGTAAAATGTTTGCAGTTCTTCCTGGCTTACATCAGCGTTTCGCAGTCCTAAGCGTGTCGTTAAGTTATGGCATGGCTGCTGTCTTCGTAGAGCGCAGCTGTTATGCACACGTTCGGGGGCCGTGGACAGTCGCCGTTGGTGCCGTTATACATACATACATACATACATACATACATACATACATACATACATACATACATACATACATACATACATACATACATACATACATACATACATACATACATACATACATACATACATACATACATACATACATACATACATACATACATACATACATACATACATACATACATACATACATACATACATACATACATACATACATACATACATACACACACACACACATACATACATACATACACACACACACACACATACATACACACACACACACATACATACATACATACATACATACATACATACATACATACATACATACATACATACATACATACATACATACATACATACATACATACATACATACATACATACATACATACATACATACATACATAGATACAAGCGTCTCCCAAATTCGTTCCCTCAACATATCACAAAAATATTTCTATAGCTGTGCTCAAATTTAGTATTACAGAGTATCGTAATCGTTCTTAAAATGTTGACACGCCCACGCATGCGCGCGCGCACGCACCCTCTACGGCCGCTTCGTTGGAGGAGCTAGACATTGAATTGCCGTCTCTACCAGGCCGATGTTAAGAAAGGAGTGAAGCACCGAGATACCATGAAGCGTCAGGGCTAAGCGGCCGGCACCTCTAAGTCATGTTTGCGGACAGCAACAGCCCTCGCTGACTATTTTGATTATGCCGTGCTTTTGTTGCCGCTGTTCTTGCTTATGATCTCGCGTTCACTCATTCGTGACTTCGTAGTTGAGCCTTCCTGACACTACCATGCATCCGCGCTACTACTTGGACCCGGAGACTTCCCTGGACACCTTCTTCATGGACGACGAGAGAATACCGGAGCAGATCGAACAGATTCTCAACGACTACGGCCTGGATGGTAGCCACAGTCAGCTGATCTACGACATTGACAGCACCATAGCATCGGTGAGTCGCAGAAGCACGTCTCACTAGCTCAAGTAATGACGCTAGCTGCGTGTCAGTTGCCTTCTCACGCCCTGGTGTTTCAGAGACCGTAGAGTTAAAGGGACAGTCTACCGTCAGAGACGTGTATGAAACTATTGGCACACTCTTGTAGATTTCCCCACTTGGCGGAAGTATTGCGAATGCTGCTGTTTAAACATGAATTAATATATTAAATTGATCAAGAAAATGAGGTTTCAGATGGTGGCGTGATACTGCACCCTTTCATTGCTACTAAATGGTATATGCTTAGAGTGTCTGAAGTGAATATACTTCGTTTCATGAGAATGCCACAGCAGTATACAGACAGGTATTTGCGTTGATAAACTTAAGCAAGTCTACTTTTTCTCTTTCAATATATTACAACTACTTCAATTATTTAATCTTGCTTGATAAACTGTTCAAATTCGTTCGAAACATAAAATTACGCAACCAAGATTACCGCTATACTTCTAGCGGCGCTGCAATTGGCAGCGACCGCCAAGAACGGTTCTTAGTATCGGTGGCCTATATATATATATATATATATATATATATATATATATATATATATATATATGGGGAAATGAGGGTGCTCGTTATAATATATGAAGGAAAGAAGCCAACAGTCGGCGAGGCCAAGGTAAGCGTTGGGAATGGTACTTTATGTACTTTTTTTTAATGTTTACTTGGATAATCACAGAAATTAGTAATGTAATCTGTTTAGGGGAAAGATAATTAAACACAAAGTAGAAGAACAAACAACGTGCCGTTGGTGGGAACCGAACCCACGACCTCCGAATATCGCATCCGGTGCTCTTCCAACGGAGCTACATCGGCCGCTGTCCCCCCTGCTACTTGCTTGGGTATTTATGTTGTCTGTATACGAAACTTGAGAGTGTTCACCAGCGCCACCCTCAACCATAGCGGCGGACGTGGAAAGTCCTTTGTTACCGCCAGCGTCACGTAGAACGGGATCAATAGCGAGGGCTAAAGCTGTGCTAGAACCCTCTTACGCTACCTATGGCTTCAAGACTGCCAGAACCGAGACCCCCGTAAGCTACAAGCAGATCAATTAAGGGGAAATGAGGGTGCCTGTTATAATACATGAAGGAAAGAAGTCAACAGTCGGCGAGGCCAAGGAAAGCGTTGGGAGTGGTACTTTATGTATTTTTTTTTAAATGCTTACTTTAATGAAATTATATATATATATATATATATATATATATATATATATATATATATATATATATATATATATATATATATATATATATATATATTTATTTCATTCCATTTAAAGCTATTTTAGTGCTCTAAATTATAGTTTTAACAAAACATCTGCATTCGTTCATGACACGTTCTCCACGCGACCAAAGCAGGGCGGCAGTCCTTGTGTTCATCGATCTGAATAGAGTTACTCATACCAGCTGCATGCCTACCAATGATAAAAGGAGACCGCCGTATAAAAATGAATTAAGAAATGTGAAAACATTTTAACTGTTCTGCCTTGTTTCTCAACTCTATTGTCGGCCGTTCGTTAATTTCGGGATGAAGCGCTCAAATGAAGCCAGAAAAAAATTGTTTAAAACGTCTGTAGACTGTCCCTCTAAGCTGCTCAACCCAGTGTTGCAAGACCTGATCACGACCTCATTTTAGGCAAGGCGAGGCGAAAACGTTGCCCCTATAGGCTCAGCGGTGCGTGTGCAGGTCAGAGAAACCCAAGGTCGTCCAGATTAAATCTAATTCCTCCTCTGCAGAGCCTCTTTCTTTTTCCTTCCTCCCCACTTCCCATCGTCCCTTATTCCGTTCTTTCGTACACGTCAATCTAAAATGAGACAGTCTGTAATTTTTCTCTCCTCGGTCAATGACATTGAACGCCTAGTGCCTGCTATGTGCCGGCGCATCTTGTGCGCAGGGCCAATCAGCGTGTGCGCCACGCACTACACGTGGCAGCTGTAGACGGTAGTGGTAAGCAGTAGCGGGCATCTAAATGCTAAATTTTTTTCTAATATCACCTGTGAGCGACTCTCGTGCACGTTTTGTAACTGATACCGTTTTCTGTTATTGGGTGATCGCCTGTTTTTCTCAAGAAATCATGTTAATATTGCTGGTTTGACTTAGGGTGGCATAAAAACGCGGGAAAAATAAAATTTGCATTGCCGTTCAGGCGTTTTGTTCAAAGAGTATAAGTTAGCCGGAAACAGTCACGTTCGAAGCAGTGCAAGTTGCTTCGCGAGCTTGGAGCTCATTGGCTGCAATCACAGCATTAGAAACACGTTAAGCACAAGCATAGAAACCTTGAGAAAGTACGAGGTGATACGCAAGATGTTCGCTCTTCAGGATACTATTCTTCTCTTCAAAGCATGCGTTGATCGAGCGTTGAGTGTATACCTGCTAATCGCAACGCGAAGAAATATTCGCTACAACAATTTAAAAATGAAACTCTTCTTAAAAATAGCCATGGTCAGAAAATTAGGGTGCAAGGTGCACTAATTAGCTGTAGTCGGAATGAATATCTATTACTTTAGTAAATTTTGGAACAAAAGTGCCGCGATACTAACGCATACCTAAACTTTTGCACATTTTTGGGAAATAGTTTTTGACCGCAAATCTTTCACATATTATATAACTCGACGAAAGTGATCAATACATCCGCGAACATTTTTCTTCGCAAGCTTCTAGTTTCTTTGCTATTACTCTTCAAAAAAGCATTCTCATTGAGTTTCTATGGTAGTGGGAATTGTTTGGTGTGAGCCTAGCACAAAATTTAGTCGCAAAATTTTGCCACCTGTGGGGACGTTAGACGATTTATATCAATATGTTCATAAAGTATCTTAATCATTACGCAATTGCCTCATATTCATTTTCAATATCACTGTGCATTGCTTTTTTTTTTTCGCCCTCCTAACTACTGGCTACGAGCGCAGAAAGGCTTCAAAACAATTTTTTTGCTTCCGATCGGAAGTGTAGAGCATTCCCATGAATACGGGTATAATTAGAGTACATTATAATATCCCACAGTTTCCGCACAGTCAAAACCTGTCACTATATTGTGATCGTCGATTACTTTACAGTATTTGTTTAGTTGCAGTTCATGTGCTGTAACATGGCCACAGCAATCACTTGTATTTGGGAAAAAGTAACTCCAGTTGTAATTGGCCATAACCTGAACACGACTCGTACTAGATGATTGTTGCCGAATCATTGTCACAGAAAAAAGGATATTGGGGGTTTATGATGCGGTTGAGGCAAAGGGCTACCAAAGTATCCACAACTGTTCTTTTTTTCCTCTCCTGGCAAAGCATTTTGATCTTCCACATCGGCCACTCCATCTACGCAGGCGTATAAAAATGCCCGGCGTACCTCGCTGGACAAGCCCAACCTGGCAGCGCGTGGTGTCCAGGTCCTCCGGTGGATGCGAGCAAAGTCTTGGAAGTGGAACGAATTTCTCCAGCCGTTCAGCGGAACGGAGTTCGTTAACGAGACGCAGTTGAGATACGAGTACATTCCCTACTTCCAGAACTTCGAAGGCACTATCGACGAAACGCTGGCACGGAAGCCGTGAGTATAACGCGCATAGGTCTTAAACTCAAATCAACCGCGAGGCATCTGTGTTCAGGCTGGCCACCGCCCACTTTTTCGCGCTGCGGTTCCTGTTGTGGGTCGCACCGGCAGTCACCACAAGCGACGGGAAGCCCGAGAGCCTAACCAAGTTCTACGTTCAGTACGACCGGGGCCTGGCCTTTCCGACGTCCCGTCAGCCTCCTCGCTACCACGCCTGCCTGCACGTGCTAGACCGATTCATGACGCACGTGCTCACCGTAGCCTTCGAGAGGATCGTCGTTGACAAGAAGCGCACGGCCGGCCAGGTACACGCTATGTCTACTAATGCATGCTTTTGGATACTCACCCATGAACAGCGCGAGGTTGTCGTCCTGTGATCTGTGGTCCTTCTCTATGTTCATTTTCTGTGGTGTTAAGATTGTTCTTGACGCCAGCTATCCCAACTGCCGAACTGAGTCCTACAAGGAGAACTTTTGGGATTCAAATGTACTCAGGGCATGACACTATTGGAGGAAAAGTCTCTAAGATGAGCTGTAACATGGCTGTCATATCTACTGGATATAAACTGGACCTGCCTATCTTAAACTGCGTAGATGTGACTTTCACTAGTGGGGACATGAGGCATCGATTAGTAAGAACGCTCTCGAATTCGGCTACTTCTTATGTGTCCTCTAGCATTTTGTTCCAAATAGCATATCTTAGTCGGGTTGTTTTATCTTATTACTGAAGATTTCCCGCCAAAAAACAGTAGTTCCAAGCGTCTATACCTGGAAATTCTGGGGAAGTTCATTTCTTCCACGGAAATTTGCTTATAGCCGGAATTCCTTCCCATACCGTACTAATGAAGCATTGCAACCAATATATTCGCAGACCATCTCTCTTATGTCTTTCATTTTTATTATTTAGTATCCCCAACGTAATCATTGCTTTTTTACCGTAGCTATAACTACTGATTGCAATCACAGGGCCACCATTTTAAGGGAGATATTGCTGGTCATTCAAATGAGGTCGTTGCTATAAATATGATTATACGAATGCCATACGAGGCCACAGTTCCCTGACAGTTATGCGGTATTCATTATTGTCGTCAGCCTGCCTACAAGCACTACAGAGCGAATGCCTTTCCCATATTCTCTCAATTAACTCGCTCCAGTACTAACTGCCGCGCTCGACCTCGGCAAACTTCTTAGCCTCGTTAACTCACCTAACATTCTGCCACCCTTTGCTTACGCTTGCCCCTTCTTGGCGTGCAGTCTGTCATCCTTAGCCACTATTGGTTATCTTCACTTCGCATTACAAGTCCTGCCCATGCCCATTTTTTCTTGATTTCCACTAGAATTTGATTTATTCGAGTTATTACTCTGACCCACTCCGCACGCTTCCTATCTCTTAACGTTACAACCCGCCTTTTTCGTTCCATTGCTATCTGCATTGTATCTCAACTTAAACAGAACCTTTTAAAAAGTTATGGTGTCTTCGGCTGACGGCACTTGTGCGCTGCCACACGTTCAGCTGGTCTCCACTCTTGCAGTATCTACTTTCGGCTGGGGCGAGCACGACACGAGTGTGCGACACCGTGCCACCGTGGGGCCCGACGGTGGAGCGTATGTTATAATCCCGTCGTGCAACGCGCCCTATCACACGCTGAGTGCACACGACGCTGTCGTCGCAACCGTATTCATTCTACATAGAGAAGCTTCGTCAAAAAAAAAAAAAAGAAGTAAACGAAGCATTTCAATTGGGCATATTAAAAAACAAATGACGAGCATGTTAGCAATTGCAATGCATACTGCCATTACACAGCCACTGGCCGACGACCCATGTGTAGCTGAAGGTCTGTAATGTGTATCATCATAAAATATACAAATAGAAACCGGTAGGCATAAAACTGTTGTAGTGCGTGACAAGCCTACATTGCCATAATCGCGAAATTTCGCGAGCATGCTCCGGCGTCGACGTAGAACGGTCTCCGAGACAGTCTACGGTCTCGGAGGCTAGGCAGAACAGAAGGCAGAAAGAACGACGGCACTCTGCGAGGCTTTCGCGCGTTCGGCTAGAGGACAGAGACGGCCCACTCGTGCGACGTTTGACGTAACTTGTCCACTCACGCGGAGGCTGTGCGCCTAAGTAGAATACCATTAGTATACCCTCTAAGTTTTGCTATTTTTAAGAGAGGATAACAACTGTTCGCAATGTATGGTAGGCAATGCAGTTGGCGCATGGCTAAAGATATGGAAATGGATAGCTTTGTTAGAGCTGTAGCTGATACGTAACTACTTGGCGCATCTATACAGGTTTCATCCCATGACATTCTGAGGCCGTTAGCTAACGGTAGCGATTTTGACAACTGTTGGAAAGTGGTTGTAGCTCGAACCCTCTCCCTCCCCTTCTATTACTTTCTCCTCTCCGAGGAGTCATGTTTTTCAGTTTATTATATATATCTGCCCGTTCCTTCGTTGATATGATATTTAAAAGAAATCACATAATTATGTTTTTATCTGGCGTGTGTGAGCGTCTTTTTTTCTTTTGATATGCTTTTAATCTTTCGAGATGTTTAGGCCAAGAATGCATAGAGAGTCGACTCGAGGGATACGGTATTCCCCCAAAGAAAGATTTCCGGATCAGGAATTTCATCGTTTGCAATCGTGTTTTATATAGTGCTTTGGTCTGTTAGTGATGTGCGTTTTTGTATGTTTGTATGTACCCAATAAATTCTATTTGTACATTTTTCGTTTTGGTGATTTGTCGCCACTCATGTTAATGTCTAAAGACCTCGCGTCATAGGGCGCGCCTACGCGCACGAACGTACGCTGGAGTCTGTCTGCGCATGCGTGAGGTGCCAGGCGCGCGCTGAGTTCCCCGGCGCTTGCTGGTTTACTTTTTTTTTACATCGGTGCTGCGGTAAGCAGAGATGGGCCACAGTCAATCGACAACGAAAGGTTCAATTGCCGCAGTGTAGCGGTGGCACTCGCTGCGAATCGCCAGCCACAGACAGCATAAAAATAAACACGTTAAAGAAGCTATGTGGAGAGAAGTGGCGTCTGAGGTGCTGCCGGGAGCACCACGTGCATGTAAGTGCATTGTTGGCAGCAAGCACTGAATAAGTAAAATGTGCTTAAATATTCTCGTGTTGCAATCGCGCAGACAGCATTCAGCGTGCTCAAAGGCGATGACAGTCGCTCTGGGACAAGCTTCAAGCAGCAGTCGAACCGTTTCGGTCGGTATCAGCCTACGAAGTCTTGCAACAACACAGTAGCACTCGCGCAAGAGACGCTTCATGGAAATAGGTACTTTTTCCTACAAAATTTTAACGGCGCAAAAGGCACACACACAGGAAACGACAGAAAGAAACGGACAGTAAGAGCGCCAACTACCAACAGAGTTTATTACGGAAAACAGCTTCTTTTATACGCCAGTGCATTATCATGTTCCGAAAAAGACAACAGGAAAAATGGCGCAGTGGTTACGGCTCTCGACTACTGTTCCCAAGGACTCGGGATCGAATGCCGGCCTCGACAGCCGCTTTTAGATGGGGGTGAAAAGCAAGGCGTCCATGTGCTGTGCGATGTCAGTGCACGTTAAAGAACCCCAGGTGGTCGAAATTTCCGGAGCCCTCCACGACGGCGTCTCTTATAGCCTGAGTCACTTTGGGACGTTAAGCCTCACAACCCAATCCAGGAAAACAACATAGTCGCGATTTATCTGCAGGCCAGTTCATTATCGCACCCAGCACAAGTCACAAAATTTTTTGAGAGCATGAGAAACCTAACACCTAAAATGACAATATGCAAATGACCGTTTTAAAAATACAGCTCCCGGGCGCTGAGCTTTACCGACGAAGCGCTATGCACGTGGCCCCAGCTTTCTGAATGTGATAAGCCCCGGCAATTTTTCTTTCAGCCCGCTCACTGCCTTTACCGATAAACTCTGTCGTTTCCAGCTCAGGTGCACATTCTTTACAATCTCTGCAGTGATCTGGCAGGTTCCCCCGCTCACTGTTTTTTATCGTCCTTTCGTGCCGGACAGCTCTTTCGCTGAAACACCGGCCAGTCTGGCCGATGTACACACACTACCGCGGTATTTATAGACGACACCGGACCTGCATTCAGTTACCGGCAACATGTGCCTGATAGCGCATCTCGGCTGTTGTCTTGTCATCATGGAGGAAACCTTGGCAAGCTTGCATGCTGAGAACGCCACTCTCACTCTGTACCGACCGCCTATTTTCTTGATGTTGTGCGCTATCCTATGAATGCACGAAATTACCGCCACAGGCCTCTTATCTTTCTGCTTGCTTGACAGATCACCGCTTGAACTGCGTTTGATTTTCTGCAGCGATGTTTCCCATACAGCAGTGATCAAACGCCACGGGTAGCCTGCGTCATCTAGTCTCTGCAGCTACTTATCAAAGCCTGCACACAGTGATTGCAGGATTTGGAGAGAGCTGCGTGCTTGCACGTCAAGGCGATACGCCTTTTTACAAGTTTGGAATGTGCACTGCTGAATGGCTTAAGGCTTTTCCTAGAGCGAGGATTGTACATCCAACACACACGCTCTTTATCACAGAAGTTGAACTGAACGTACAGAAACTGGATTTTTGCCCCTTGAGGCAGTTGCGTCGCAGAATCCGACACTCAGGCATTAGCCTTTCACTACTTTAGCCGCTAAAGTTCCTCGTATTTTCATTTTTTGCTAGAGTGTCGTTAACTTTGGTTTCAATTGTCTGATCTTTGCTCACTTCATGTCTCTTTATCTTACACCAATCATTTTCCATGCTTTCTGCGTGGTCCTACATTTAAGTTGAACCCTTTTCGTTAGCCTCCGCGTTTCTTCCATGTGACCATCGGTAAGCCATAGCTGTTACGCACTTTCTTTTTCATGAGTGCTGGTGAGCTGCCGTTCATGCTTTGAGAGGTTTTGCCGAGTGCGCTCCATCTGAATCATATTTAAGCGAAAACCTTTCTAGGCTTATGGTGAAAATGAGGCGTTCACGAGGTTTTTCAGCTAGACGTCGCAATAGGTTCTGACGTCACATAATTTCCCCTTTCTCATAGTTAAGCCTTCTTTCTCGCATGTCGAGGAGAGGAGTCCTGAGATGCTGATGTCGCTTACTACGAAGCCAAAGGAAAGATAGTATAAAGTTATAATAAATACATAAACAAGCAAGATAGAAAGAAAGAGAAGAGGTAAACAGAAGAGTAAAAAGAAAGGAACGAAGATAGGCTTTCGCCAGCTCTTAAGTGAAGCTAAGTTCGATGCTGCAATATTTCAACTTATTCCACTTTCATGGCCTCCATTGGCGGTCACCACCTTTCCTAAGTGGACTATTATATTACTACTACTAACGCTCCGCTACCTATCGTAAACTGCTGCTACCTGCCGGGGAGGTCAAGCATGGAATAACTTGCTATCTTTAGCCTTACCCTTGCGCGTTGCTTATCTAGGTCAAAAATTAATGAGCACTGCAGGATCTGCATTGGGGTAATGCGAAAGCACGGATGCTGCTGTTGGTTGCTTCTGGTTGCTTCTAGTTGCTTAATTCACTTGTTGTTTACCCATTTTAGTCTTTCGCGCCAATCCCTTCCTATGCCCTTTTTCAGCTCTACTTCCGGTTGCGCGACTTCACATCCTTGACGTCACCCTAATTGACTGACTTAATTAACTACATTAGTCTTTAGTACTTTCAAATTGCGCATCAATCCCTTCCTATGCCTTTTTTTTTCGCACGACTTAGGTTGCATGACGTCACATCCTAGATGTCACCTTAACTGATTGATTTAATGAACTATTTAGTATTTGATGCATCTTAACATCACCTTAACTAACTGACTTAATTAACTACTTTAGTATTTGGTGCATTCAAATGTTGAGCCAAGCCAACAGCTAATGAGACCATTTTCGCCTTTACGTTTACATTTTTGTTTCTAATTAATTACCTAATTAACCTATTAGCCTAATTATTTTTCGGACACAACATTACATCACCCTATATTGATTGACATCAATCATAAACCTCTACCCTTTCTCAATTACTCACAACTGCTGGGGACAACTTTTATATTTTTGCCTCTAATTAATTATATATGTAGGTTATTGGCCAAATTATTTTTCGGACACAACAATACCTCACCCTATGTCGATTGCAATCACTCATTGACCTCTATCACTTCTCAATTACTCACAATGGCTGCGGACATGATTTTGCAGACGCGGTCTGCGAAAAGAAATCTGTGAACATAGCGAAGTGATGCTTTCGCATTATTAATTGTTCTTTGCAATTTGCCCTCTGAATTACACAGCATGGCAATGTCATCAGGGAACCGCAGATTTTTTGCTGTTCTGCTTTACCCTTATCCCTAACCGCACCTGATCTAGGTCTTTGAGCACTTTCTTAAAATATTCATTGCATATCACAGGAGAGATCGCATATCTTTGTCTAACATTCTTTGTTATGGGGATTTTATTACAACAGAGTTGAAACTTGGGTCAGTTGGTACATGTTCTTGAAAAAAAAAAAACAGTCAAAAGACGAAGGACAAAGAGGAAGAGATATTTTTAGCAAAGTTTGACAACACACTTCACGGCTCTTTTCTTGACAAACGTGTGTGCAAAGTTTTCAGATAAGTTGACGATTTCTTGATTATTTTAATGGAAGACAGTGGCTTCTTTGAAGCCACTATAGATACGTGTCAGTAATTTAACGTATGGCTCCTTAGTATACCGCCCCATTTATAATGACTACTCCAGCATCATCCGTTTTTGATCCCGCTGCCAGCGGCCATAGAACACATTATGAAGGCAGTGCAGGCATGTTGGTTGCAACATCCGAAGTTTCCGCTGGCACTTACCACCCCAGAAAATTTTCTTTGGAATCATCTTCACGAACACTATCATCATCTGCCTTTGTCCTGCCAGAAATGTCGAAATGTCCTTTCCTTTCTTTTTTTTCCAAAAAGCTACCCCACTTGCACTGCCCACGCGTAGATTTCGATTGCTTCAGTTCCTGGTAATTATTTCTACTTGTACATTACTACGTATACGAACTTTCACTAGGTAAACAGTGTCATCGCAGATACCACCCTTGTGCAAGTTCAGTTTTCTTCCGCACCATTTTAACTGAGAGACAATCGGGGAACATTTAGTCACTGCTATTAACAAGGTGATGGCAATGATCTAGCCTTGCGTTGAGTAGTCAAAGCGTACTTTCAATAGTTGTCCTACGCTCCTGCCATAGAAAAGCAATAGTGTACGTTGTGGACAATATTTGTAAGTTACATTGTTTGAACGAAACGGCATTGTATTTCGATGTCTTATAAAACCTTGCTTTTAATGTGGGTCCTTATTCTTTGTTCTTGTCGTTTTCAGAGTGTCGCTTTCTCCGCGTCCGCCCTAATCTGATTGGTGGAAACGTCGAAAACTTATATATGCTTCCGGTGTTTCCACCGATAGATGACTCGAGGTCACAAAGAAAAACTACGCTTCTGAAACTATGCAAACTCGGAATAAGGACCCTGAACTTGCACAGACTAGTTTAGATTACCACTGCAATTTTTATAAATAACAGGGAATTGAAAGCGACCATAGGGATAATCTAAGGATATATTGAATGTTACTGAACAATCTTGGGCTAATCTAAAAACAACTGCATTCATAAGCAAGTGCCTGTTGACAAAATGCTCTTGTCGAGGTTATTTGTCATGATTGACGCTTTAATGTTTACCCAATGGATTACAGATATTTCATCCAAGTAAGCCGGGCCGTGTAAATCGTTCACTTTACGGGATGGTCGCTGTGCCTTCATTCGAAGGTGAAACCTTAGTCATGAAGTGAGTGTATTTGCGGATGAACGAATGGGATGAGCCTCCTGGTTGTTTGATTTGACAACCCGAGCAAAAATAAATGGGATCCAAATTTCATGCTTTCTTTTTGGCTGTTAGTAAAGGCTCTATTACCAGGTCGGGCACCATTAGCAGCACTTCTTGGAATAAATTGAATGTGCTTGGTTGTTCGTGTCTTTCTTAGCGATTCAGCACTGAGCAAATGTATGTTTAAGGGAAAGCCTCTCGCCATTCCGGCTTATTTATTTCCCTCTGGGTTTTTTTAAATCTATTTTCTTCGGTATTTGCAGATACAGGACATATTCCGAGCCCTCATCCGCCAGAACCTGACCACGGCAGCTGACAAAAAGTTCTCGTTCAGCTCTCACACCAACGCACGCTCTCGACTGCTATCGTACAGAAAGGTATGGCACGAAACATGAATGTACACTATTGTGTCGTATGAAATGACAACACGTATCTTGCCTTAACTGAAGCAAATTTAGCTGTAGCACAATGGCTTCAGCAGTCCGTCGAGGTTTATTCGTACACAAGATAGTTGCTAACAAAAAGCAATCGTGTATCGTTTAAACGAGTCATTACAAATGTATGACCAATGGCTCATTAGCCCAAGATTAGCCCAAGATTGTTCAGTAACATTCAATATATCCTTAGATTATCCCTATGGTCGCTTTCAATTCCCTGTTATTTATAAAAATTGCAGTGGTAATCTAAACTAGTCTGTGCAAGTTCAGGGTCCTTATTCCGAGTCATCATTCTCAGCATAACATCGCCACTTATTGTCCGACAAAGCACCTCCTGCGTTTATCTAATCACACCTGTCCTACCAAAATTTCTAACTTCTTTATTCCCTGGCTTCATCCTGCCACCCCGCCTTGAAATTCCTTCTTAGAATTCACTTCGTTATCTTTATCGACCATCACTTATCTTAGATTTGCACTATGATCCGTACCTTATTTCATTTCTTCTTTGTTTACAGCAAGATTTCAGTATTTCCCTTCCAAACTGGGCTCATTTCCTACTCATGTAACGTTACACCTGTCAGTTTCGTTTCCATAGCTCGTTGCATTGCCCTAATTTTAGATCGACCCATTTTCTTGGTATTTAACAACCTATTTGTAAGTACCGTTAAGATGGAACTGTTATTTACTTTCCTCTTGGAGAATACTGATAAACATGTCATTAATTAATACCGAGTGCTTTATAAATGCAGTTCACCTGTTCATTTTTATCAAAGTTATTGTTTCTTTCCTCTCAGCCAATTATATATAAAATGGCCCGAAAGTTCTGGGCACGGGTGTTTCTTCATAAATAGTGTTTTACTTTGACCTGTCTTTTATTACTACCCCGACGTCTCACAAAGACACGGCCACTGCCGCCGACGCATAGTTTTAGCTTCAGAGCTGCCACCCTAAACTGACCACCCAGTAGAATTGGCCACCCTGTATATGCACTCCTGGTGACCTCGAGAGTACAGAACCTTGGAATAACGCTAACGTTAGGTCAATTTATAAGGAAGGGAATGTTGAAGATTTGAAAAAAAAAAAAAAAAAAAAGTAGACCGAGGAGCGTGTTGTATCCCGCACAAGTTTCGGTCACGGATCATGCTGTCAGTTGCAGTTCCGACGATGTTTATCTTTTCCCCGGAGTAGTTGTGGAGGGTGGCAGCAGGCGAGCACAACGCATAGACATCCGCGAAGAATCTGCG
Source organism: Amblyomma maculatum (assembly GCF_055883805.1). Lineage (NCBI taxonomy): Eukaryota > Metazoa > Arthropoda > Arachnida > Ixodida > Ixodidae > Amblyomma > Amblyomma maculatum. Next base: position 95,907,704 of record NC_139351.1, read on the forward strand.
GTAATGTTCATCGCTCAGCAGAGAGACTGTAGCCCCAGTGTCAACAATGAGTAAAAAAGGACGTTGTCCTATCGTAACTGTGGCACGAATTTCTTTCGTTCGCCCATTTTTATCGTTGACGTTTAAGATTGTAATGGCGTCGGATGCTTTCTGGCCGACGTGGTTCATGGCGAAACCACCGCCGGTGTGCTGTTCCACATCAGAGCCAAAGGCACGTCTTTGCTGGGACTCGACGCCATACGCAGTCTGGGCATAAACATCATCGGTTCATACTATGGCTGGGCACTCAAGTCCCACAGTGGCAACATAGAGGAAATGGCAAAAGCGGTGATGGCTACCTATTATCATGTGAGCATGTGAGCTCGAGAGAAGAGAGAGAGAAAATGTGCTGATGATGATAGCACTGGTGTATGGAAACGAAACCGAAACTTGTGCGGGATACAACACGTGTCTCGATATTTACAGCACTGGGCGTAAATTTCAGTAGTCTAGCGTGCTATGGTCTTTCCAGTTGTGATGTATGGATGCGAGAGTTGGACTGTGAAAAAGACTGACCGCCGAAGAATTGACGCGTTTGAATTGTGGTGCTGGCGAAGACTCTTAAGAGTTCCTTGGACTGCCAGAAGATCAAATCAGTCGATATTGTCGACCATAAACCCTGACTGCTCATTGGAGGGTCAAATTCTAAAGTTAAAGCTCAGCTACTTTGGTCATCTGATGAGAAGAGAGGAGTCGCTGGAGAAAGATTTGATGCTGGGAAAGGTTGAGGGTCGCCGGAGAAGGGGTAGGCAGCGAACGCGATGGTTAGATGGCATTCTCGAGGCATTGCAGATGAAGCTATGTGATGTTAAGAAGATAGTGAGAGACCGGAAAGCGTGGCGTGACATGGTCCATAGGGTCACGAAGAGTCGGACACGACTGAACGCCTGAACTGAACTGAACAACAATTAGTTTGAGAATTGCCGCCCATAGTTCTTTATAGCAGCAATATATAAAGAACTTTAAATGCAAAATTTTTCACGCACCGGAAGCTAGCTTCCATCATCCCCGTCAAGATGTACACGACAATGTCTTACAGTATCTCTTATTTCCCTCACAAATAAAAGGTTGTGACGGAAAGCTTGACTTAAGGCTATAATGAACACCGCCTGGAACGCAACACTGGCTACGGCGAAATACAAGGCTATAACAAAATACCAGCTCCAGCAACTTAATAGTGGTATTTTAATACTTCAGTGGCATATTATGGTGATTTGGTTACAGTGATATTTGCTTAGTGAAGCTACAAATAACGGTAGTAGTTGCGGTACGCTACGCTCCAGAACGATAAAGCAAGAAGAAGGCATCGAAGAATGCTCTCGCATTTTTCCTCCACCAAGGCAACTTATTGTCGTAAATGTATCGCAATCTTTGCACCTTCCTTTGACAGACCTGAAGTTTTATGATCTTTTTCTTTGTATTGTTTATGCGGCTTTCTTGGTGTTTCGTTAATGGCTCGATGACCATTCATCTACACCCGTTCCTACATAATCATCGCCTTTTTTACCTGGGTGCTAGTACAGATAGTACTGAACTTGGCTACTTACCTATCATGTTCATGTCAATAAAGACATGCCCGTTTCTCCTATTAGCTCGTACATGTGAATCTGATTAATGCCTAGTGCCTCCTGACTGCTTTTATGCTGCCTTCGTTCCTCAGCACATGCAAGACTTTTCGTGTGTTATAATTCCTAACGCCTGTTACTCTACGTTTAATAATTCTGGCAGCCCTCATTTCTTTTATTTATGTCACAATAGGCTTTCACGCTTAAGCTTTTCTCTATCGCATCTTTCGTATCCATGGAGTGATCACTAGTGTGCTCTTCATCTAACCAACCCCTTATGTTGTGCACTCCGCAATGATGTTTTTCACATTGTTATTTGCATTATCGTCTTCTTTGGTTACAGTGGAATATCTATGCTGTAGGGAGATAATTAAATTCTCTTAACGTGCTCTCGTACTAGCAACTTGTTGATGGGCTTCTTTTATACCTTGTTCCCTCGTTGCTGTACAAGTTTAAGCTAAATTGACTATTTTACCATCCTATGGTCATAACATCTCACCTGACCGAGGATGCCAAGCCACGCACACAATATGACGTCTATTTTATTTTAAATCTTGCTATTCAGGCGTTCCTGTGTCCGTTGCCTCCTTCGAATAAGATTACATTCAAAATTCATAAAGAATTTAGTTTTGCATTGATTACTAATACCTCGCAGGTGCTATTTCTAAGAACGGCTGATTGGGCGAGTTGGTGAACCATGATGGACAGTAACGTATACGTGCGCAAAAAAGACGAGACAAAGAGGAGAAGTGGACAACGACGGCGCAGAACTGACAACGCGGTGTCAGTTCTGTCAGTTCGGTGTCAGTTGTCAGTTCTGCGCCGTCGTTGTCCACTTCTCCTCTTTGTCTCGTCTTTTTTTGCGCACGTATACATTACTGTCCATCATGCTATTTCTAAGCCTACATCATAATCACGTACTGCCTGGTCTCTTGCGTATTTTTTTTTACATTGGCAGTTGAAATCGTCCATCAGTGCAGTCAGTGTATTGTGTTTTTCCTTTGCTCACTTTTGATTGCACATGTTTTAGTTATTCATTAATAATAATGTAGAGTCGCATGACTCCAAGCAAGAGAGCGCGGAACAAGAATTACAAAGAATTACATACAACACGCAATAAGCATCAACTACATCAAATCGGGCCTGAACTGAAGCAGATGAAATTGGACGCAAGAGTACAAGAACATCACGCAAGCATTTTCTTCAAATTTGCAATCAATGCATCAACACTGGAGCTATCGACAGTGTGTTTCGATAATTTATTTGATTCGCTTATGGTTTTATGAAAACAAATATGAAAACTTAAAATGTTTGATGAGAGCGGCATACTCTTGGATCATTTTACCATTATAAAATTAATATTCCCGGATAGACGGAATCTTCTATCCGTCTAGATAGAAGATTCCGTCTATCCGAGAATATTAACCTGATGTATGCGCGTAGGCTTGCTCTATTTTCAGCTTGTACCTCTTATGAAGGTTTGTTAAAATTGTTACATTGCACGTGACGGCAGCCTCATCTAGAATGCTTCGTACACATGCAAGCTGCGCGGCTCCATTGAACGTAACACATGACGTCATGCTTCTCGCAAGTCAATCGGAATTTCGTGTGACCCCACTGCGTAGTCAGCACCTGGTTTCCACTTCAGCGAGCCTTCTGTGCTTTGCAAAATGCTCATATAACAGAATTCCAGTGTTTTTTTCATCTATATAAGGCTTTGCGGATCACAATAGCCGTAATGTACCAAACCGTGTTTCAGCCAGTGATGGCTCAGGCGCTTCTAAAGGGCTTGTCTCCATCCTCGCAGACCAAGAAACTGAAGACGTTCGTATTCCAGCCCTATAAAAGCATGGAGGCTCTGCTGCGAGTCATCTACAAGGGTGCCGTAAGTGCGCTCTGCCATTGTCATCATCATCAGCGTTCATGAGCCCATTCTAAAGCCGTACTGGAACGCTCTTTTCTTTCTTATTTGGAGGGAGGGGGAGGGGAAAACCGCATGCCCATACGTGATGAGTTCGTGTTTAAAAGTGAGCTTTGGTACCTGTAAAATTTACCAGGTCGCTAGCTCTACTGACGTTCCTTTCCTGTCGATACATTTTAGAGGTCGCCAGACTAGTCTCGGAAGTTGCAGAATTCAGAAATGAGGATAATTGCTGGCCGTCGCTGCAAGGTAAGGTCGCCTTCACCTAGGTGCAAAAAAATGTGTTAAAATAACCTGTGCTTGCAAAAGCTAAGCCTAACAATGGCCGCCACGTAGACAGGAGTTGCTTAGCGGTTCCATGCGTGGGTGCATAATAAAGAATAGTCGTAAAGAGACAGCGGGAACCTGTGACCCCGTATCCAGCAGTAACACAAGAGCCGGTTACTTTCATGCCTGCCATCGTCAAAATTAATCAAGAGCACAGATTCACCAGCAGTGATTGTGACACAACTTCGTACGATTCACGTGCGCTATCCTATGTATAGAAGTAATACTATATATGCATCGAAAACCATGGCCAAGCGAACGCTGAAGAAGTTAATCCACATCTTAAGCTTTGACAATTGGTGCATGTCCCAGTGTTCTAGAACACCGTATCAGATGACGGTTCATACCTTCTTTTGCCGACCCGGTGAACAGTATGAGTACCAGGGTGAAACCTTCCTGGACTACCTGCTGGCATACTCCAGAGCGGAAAACGTCTATTACTGGGCCCTCATCAACGGATTCAACGACAGTGGCAGCCAGCTCTTTATGTGAGTGTGTAGTGGTGCTCTTTATAGCCTGTCCAATATGGTAGCTATAAGCAAATAAATAATACTATTTATAATATGTTGTGTAAATTAATCCTGAGCCCAGCACCACGGCGTTTCTCATAGCCCAATACTAGCCACAGAAAGCTACTAACAATAATTCTTGCTCGTTAGTTCGTATTACATACTAAGCATTACGCTCTTGTCGCGCCGGCTTGGAAAGTCCTACTGAGAGCCCTTGTTCCACCTGCTCTCTAAATAGGAAATACTTAAAAGAGTAAAAAGGGAGTAATACCTCATTTAGCGCAATTTGTTAGGGACCGGATATGTTCTTAGTTCTTACTCACAGACTGAGCATTGCGCTCTTGTCGCGTCGGCTTGGGGCATTCTACTTAGAGCCCCTGCTCCGCCTGCTCCGCCTGCTCACTATAACTGCTTAAGATAGTAAAAGGGAGTAATGCTTCATTCAGCGCGATTTGTTAGGGCCGGGGTATGTTTGTACTCACATACTAAGCATTGCAGTCTTGTCGCGTCGGTTTGGGGCGTTCTACTTAGAGCCCCTGCTCCGCCTGCTAACTACTTAAGAGAGTAAAAAGAAAGTAACTCGCCATTCAGCACCATTTTAGGGCCGGATAATGTTTCCACACTCCAGCGGTAGTTATTTATTCGCAAAAATATAGATTATTAATGGTTCGAAACGAAAGCAGATTCTTCAAAGCATACCAAGTTATTGCTTTTACCAGGGTTTAAACTAGATTTTATAGACCTGTATCTACTAACCCCAAGAAATCATTTGACGTGGTTACAGGTCACCTTTTATTGCTAATGACATCAAACGATGCGGTTTGAGATGGGTAAATTCCTGTGTTATTAGCAGGACAGCATTTTGTATAATTAGCGGTGAGAACCTTCACTGGGGCGTGGAATTAGCAGACCCTTGTAGGTGATTGCACTGGTGTAGAAGGCTTTCTTGCCCCAAAAACACACAGGAAAGCAGTGGTCCTGTTCATTTAGAGACGGAACGAAACTAGCACGATTCGCACAAACAAAAATTCAATACGACAAGTGAAATTTATTAGCTACCAAGGCAGCTTATTACTGCCGCGGCCTAGTGTGAATATGTGATGTTAATAATTATCTCTCCAAACAGACATACATGGAACACGCGTGGCGTTTAATCAAGGTTTTCATACTTGGTTAGGTTAAACTCGTTCCGCGTGTTTGGACAGTATTCGGCATTTCTGTGGCTAGTCAGAAGAGTCAATGAAGCCATGAGCAAAAGGGAATGGAGATGGCCACAGGCCAAGATATTCCTTAACAAGCAAACAGGAAGAGAAAAGAAACTAGCTCTAGGTAAATCAGTCAGGTATACGCCTTTGCAAATCAAGCTCTTATGAAGCTGCATGTTCACTTACTTATTCCTCGCCCCAAAACCACCAAAGTCGGCGCCGTGTTAAACGCACGTGATAGCTGCGACTCTGCCCTTGCGATTAAATTCCTTACGCAGCTTGGCATGGGAGGAAATTCTTGTGCCTTATTAAGAAGAAAGCCTTACTTGGCTATATTTACGAAAACGTGACCGCAAAGCGTGGAAGCAAAAAATGGAGCAAAATGTTACATGTAATATGACGTCACATTAAGTTGAGACTGGTATTCATGAATTTGTATAATGACAAGGGTAGGGCGAGAGAACGTCCATTGCTACACATTATGAAAGAGCACTGAACAAGGCTTGCGAACTAAGGCTCTCCCTCAACCCTTGTTCAGTGCTATTTAAATATGTAATGACGAGTGATACATCAATTTCATATCATGTAAGTCATTAATGAGTCATAGTCACTCGTCATGAGTCAGTCAGATCGAAGACCCAATGTGCGTGAATATGGAGTCATGATGTGTAGCCAGTCAAAGTCATGACCGTGACTAGTGTCTAGTCATGACTCTCGCAAGTGCCGTGTCATGACACTCTAGAAGCTACTAAAGGGCAGCCAACGCGCTTGGTTTCGCACTTCTCCAATGCAGATTTCTGCAGTGATATGATTTGTTTTTTTATAGACCAAGATTAGCGCGTGTGAGGCGCTCCCTACTGCACAGTTTTATTCTTTTATTTTTTTTTAACAAGAAGAAAAACTTTGTGAAGCAGGCTTTCCGACGAATAGCTTATACACTAGCTGTCGTCATTTCGTGCATCCCAGTCTTGGATCAACTTGCTCCCATGATCACCCCTATGCCTCTGAATGTCATGCTCCTTTGCGCAGCCACACGCCACGTCTTTTGGAACCGCAGGCCTCGTACGTCTACGACACTAACACATTGGGTGAGTTGCGCTGCGGTTACTATCGGCAGCTGGAGTAAGCTTGGCTCCCTCAAACTACCTCTGTCTGGCACGCCATTCTCATTTACTTCTTGCGACGCAGTGGTTGCCGCACTCGAGCGCGTGCGGGTTCCGAGATGCACTGTTCTTGATTCCTTTTATCAATGATATACATCTAGGGCATGTGCCTATGACACCGGGGCAACAGAAATCTTGTTCTTCTTTCGAACAAATGTCGGGGAAGAAGGCAAAAGATGTAGCGCGAGCGGCACCATTGTGAAGTACAGAACTACAGTTAAGGCAGTTAAGAAAGCAGTGTAGGTGACGCATTACAAATAGGCGATACTTCAAGAATGTGTGCTTCTTACGCACTAGCCTTATTATATTTTTATTTATTTCCTCAAGTCTGTTTATTAAAGGAGCTCCCATGGAGGCACGACTTGTACTCAGGCATTTTATCGATGATCTGCTATTTCTACATCCATCTTTTATTTGCAGACCTCGGCGGGTAATCTTCGGTAATCTGCGCATGGCCGCGTATGCGTCAGTGTGCACATAGATAAACAGTTACGATTTTTGTTGCCCAGTCCAGGTCATCTAGGAACTAAATTTTTGCCTACGCGAAGTTTTAATCTAGCTCGTTGAGGTGTCTCAATCGCTGAAGGACGAATCGTCGGACTGAGCAAAGTGAAAAATGCAGTCAAATGCTTCGTTCTTGGGCGCAAAATACATCTAGTGTCGCCATCTCCTGTCTTTGGTTACCTTAATGACTTCGGCATCTCCTCGAATTTTGAGGTACGCGCGTTTCCGAGAGGCACTTGTTGTATACTTCTGCCCTCTATGTGCAGTGCGCACGAACGAGAACATCGGCCTCAGTGAAATGTAGTGGCCTCTTTGTATGTTGCGCCAAAACGCGCTTCGCAAGGTTTTGTCCGCGCAACGACAGAGGACAGCACACGTTTGATTTCAGTAAAACTATCTGTTTTCGCTAGAATCTGACAAGTGTGCTCCTGCGTTTTCCGGCCTGCAAAGTTAAAAATATTTAGTTCATTCAAAACGACTTGAGCTAAGATCCTTCTGCGACGAGATTTAGGGCACAATTTTTTCCTTTATGTGGTTGTTACACTCGGAAATGAGGCCTTTATGGGAAGTGTAAATTTCTGCTTTAACAACGAAATATATTCAATTATTTATACCTGGCAAGATCAAATCAAATTGGTCAAATCCCATGTGACTTTGAATGAAACTGTACACATATATTATGGTGAGGCTACCCCCCCCCCCCCCCCCCCCCAAAAAAAAAAAAAAATAATAATGTGCCTCTGCCCGTCGAAAGCAGAGAAATAAGAGTTGGAATATTGAAACACGAAGCTTAAGATTAGCGTTCGTTGATGAGGATTGAAGAACGCAGACTTGAGTTAATAGTACCGAAGGGATAAGATAACAGCTTAGATTTTCGACTTTCGCTGGTCTCGGTTTTGGCTGTCAAGTAAGTATATTAACCCCAAATGCGGGCTTGACGAGGGAATAGTGCCAAGTATCACTATGTACTATTTAAGAAGCGTCCGTGTAAACTGACCTTACGCTGTCTCCTAAACCGCCTCGTGTGGTTATAATCGGCGTGGAATCATTCAGTAGGGTGCTCTTGGCGTCAGTGTCGGCTCATTGGGTAAAAAGAAATTTTTTTCGTAGCAGCGTACTGTTGTGACAAATTCCGGAGTTCACCGCAGTTGTTAAACTGCTAAGCCAGTTTTGGCATCCTGTCTCACCTGTAATGATTGTCATTTGCGCTGTTCTCTGTTCCTGTGTGCAGTGGTGCCGTTCAGTGTCATATTCGACTACAACATTGACGACCTGGAGGTCAAGTGAGTGACCCTAACGCATTTAACTAGCACATGCCAGTTGCTGCCGGCTGTACATATGTACTTGTCCAAGTAGAATTTAATTCGTAATTGGTGACGTTCTTTTTTTTGTTGCCTCATTACGGAGAAGTCGTTAGTAGTTTGATTCCGCTTTATGAATCGAATTCATCGTAGTTGCACGTCTGGTTACGTTACGATCGTTGCTGCGACATCACTTCCGCAAAGGTGCCAACGTAGCTAGCCACCCTCGTGAACTATACGCAGTGTTGCAGATAGTTACTCTTATCCAGTTTTAAAAAAATTCTATTTTTCTTTGTGTACAAGGAGTGAGCAGCCACAGAAGCTTTACGAAATGGCTACCCTTACAGAACTCAAGCTAAAGGTAGCGAAATTTAGCCACCCGATTTCTGTTCAGCATCAGATTTGTTAACAAATAAGACTACATATTTTGGATTATGCACATTTCATTACCAAATTGTAAATAAAAAAGTTTCGAATCAGCACAAAATGAAAACTAAAGAGCCCAAACATCGACCGTCTTCCACGGTCGTACGCCGCCAGTAGGTTTAAAACAAATAAATTAAATATATACGCGCTTATACAGCTTTTCCGGAGTGATAATATTCTCTCTCGGGTAATTTTGGCATGTTCAAGCCAACGACTAGCCAACGGTACACCTGTACTTTTTCCGTGAACCGGTAGATCCAGCATGATTCGCGAGTCCAGCCTAATTCGTAGGGTATCTGTATTTGGTGAGTTCACACAGCAGAACAAGCGCTCAGTATCAGCGTTTGAATCTGGAAGGGACAGATAATAATACGCATTACAACAGGCGCAGATAAAGGCATTCACCACAGGCGTCCATGTACCATAATGCTGCTCTTGGAAAAAAAAAAATTTAAGCATTAATTTTGGTCCAGTGCATCGCTGCTGAGCAGTCAGGCTGCCGTTCAACATTCCTCTTTAAAAATATAAATGATAGAAGGCAGTGCTGAGCGATAAACACGAGGTAGCAAAAGTGGGCTGCCCTATCATATGAACCATGTTCCTCATTAGGGACCATCCTCTTTAAAAATATAAATGATAGAAGGCAGTGCTGAACGATAAACACGAGGTAGCAAATGCGGGCTGCCCTATCATATGAACCATCTTCCTCATTAGGAACCAAATTTTTCCATGGAATGAAAAAATCACGAGGGACTTTAGCGACTAAAGTAGTGAAAGGCGAAAGCCTGAGTGCAGCATTCTGCTGCGCAACTGAAATGAATAAGTAATTAATTATTTATTCGTCATTAAGTAGGTAAATAGTCAATTAATTATAGTTAATCAACAAATCACTTATTTAGTAGTTAACCAGTAATTAATTTATTATTTAGTTGTTAATTAGTAACTGCTCATTGATTGGCATATGACCATACAAGGCACGTATTCGCGCATACTGTGGGGGTGCTCTGTGACTGGTCAAGACCTCTATGACGTCATACTGCTCGGTATCGCTCAAGAGGAAAGTATACAACAGTTGCATCTTACATGTACTCACGTATGGGGCTGAAACGTGGCGGCTAACCAAGAGGGTTCTATTTAAGTTGAGGACAACTCAGAGGGCTATAGAACGAAAAATGGTAGGGGTAACATTAAGAGAGAGGAAGCGTGCAGAATGGGTCAGAGAAATAACTCAAGTCACTGACATTCTAGTGGAAATTAAGAAGAAGAAATGGGCATGGGCAGGACATGTAGTGCGAAGAGAGGATAACCGATGGTCGCTTAGGGTAACAAACTGGATTCCAAGAGAAGGAAAGTGTGCGGCAGAAAGCTAGGTGGGCGAATGAGGTTAAGAACTTCGAAGGGGTCAAGTGGATGCCGCTAGCACAGAACCGGATTAATTGGAGAAATATGGGAGAGGCCTTCGCCCTGCAGTGGAAGCATCATCATCAGATGATGCTTCGGCCAATCAGAGCTGCCGCATGCGGGACACATTTTGTACACGACAGCATGTGCTTTCGCCTTAAAATTGTCGCACCCCTCGTCTCCCCTTGTGCCGTCACTGACTTTCGATGCGGGTCGCTAACCGAGGTGCTACTTGATATGTGTAAGCTGTTTTCCAGGGGCAGCAGCAGCAGCAGCCACGCATATGGAGCCTACATGCGCGTTTGATTACACCTTGCCCGCACACGCGCGCGCGTCAGCCACCACGACAGCAAACCATATTAGCTATTAAGCTTGGAAATAAGGGATCGTCATAATGCTTCCTTACTATTGTATCTGCTGTTACAAACTAAATTGCCAGTAAATGCAGCTAAATAGCCGAGAAAGTATAGCTAGAAAGTAATCAGAGAGCCAACCTGAAAATTTAACGGCCGAGATGGTCGTAAAGTAGCCAATATGGCGCAAATCAACATTGGCAACCCTCTACCGCAAACCGAGTCGTCCAACCAACTGCTATCCAAAGTTCTTCCGCGATGTTACCGCGATAAGCCCCGAAATAGAGATGATGAGAAACAAGTCCAGATGTCGGAATAACATGCACCAATTTCAAAGGATAAGCGCTTCAATAAGAAGCATAGTGCCCGGGCGTTCTTTTGGTGCCCTGAAAACAGTTTTGCCCATAGAAAAGTTACTTAAACGAATAGAAAACGAGCTCCTCAATATCTTGCTGTAACATCTATAGTAAACTGTGTGACAGCGTACACCTTCCCCTTGCATTTCTCTCCCTCTTCTCGTGCACACAGCGTGTTCCGCAAGGTCAAGGTCGCCTTCAACATCCTGCGGGCCATGGTAAAGCTCTACGACCAGATCGGTGAGCCTGCCTGCGTACATTGACCCTCCAACTTCGCATTTCCCCCCTTTCTTGTCGTGCTATAGTGCCGGCGGTAGCAATATTCACTAAAAAAAGAGAAAAAAAACCTCAGAAGAGACCGTGACGTCACGTGGCCAGCGTTCGCAAGCCAAAATACTCATGAAGCGGTTCCCTCTTCCTTTTCAAGGCGAAAGACTTTTGTCTCCCATCACTCGTCAGTGTGTCCATCATCCGTGCATCCGAAAGAAGTGTCCCACTTTCTCGCGAGATTCCGCGGTATTCCACTATCAGTCATGCTGATGACGTCATCGGAAACGTAGGAATTCTATCTCCACCGGGAATCGAACCTCCATCTCTCGGATCCCCAGCCGACCGCTTTAACCAACTGAGCGACGCTCGGGATTGTGAAACGCACATTATAATTCTCCTTATCTACCGCGAGGATGACAGCGGTATTCAACGAGTGACAGATATTGCGCCTTTCCTTTCCTGTAAACCAATCATAGAACTCCGGTTAACTTTGATGCGTTCAATGAAATGCTGGTTGTGTTCGACGAGGGGCGCGTGATGTACCGCGTGTGCAGCAGCAGCGCTCAGCAGTGTTCTCGAAATATTTCCTCCTCCGAGTTTTTCGCTAATGTTTTGGTGTTGGTTTGTACTAGTGCATGCCTCGGCGCGCCCCGTAATGCGGGTATCTGTAATGGCTATCTTCAAGTTGCTTTTTGTCTCCTTCCTCCTTTTTACTTCTCTTTTTCTCCTCCTTTTTACTTTCTATGACTTGGCTTGAAGGTTACTGCCGAACACGCCCTCTTAAGATTTTTTTTCCTCCCAACATTTTCCCCTTGGGGGAAGCTGTTCCCACGGCAGAACCATTAAAAAACCATACATGGCCTATGCTCGAACGCATCCTGTTGTTTCATGCTGAACCTTTGGAACGAAAATTCAGGGGGCATTTAATCTCTGCCTTTAAAATGTCTGACGTCACCACGTCAATGGTTTCCGTGTGCGGGCACCCTCGAGGATACTAGTTTGCATTGGCGCAATTTACTACTGGGTTAATCACAAATCCTTTAATTTGTGTTTCTGTTGTCTCGCACATTCTTATTGCACACAGTCGTAAAATACCACATTATATGGAAGACCGTCCGCTATATATATATAAATCTCCGCTTGAACCAAGCCGCACAAACGTGTTTAGGCTGCCTAGCGGTAGCGTGTCTTACTCCGGATGCAAGTGTCCCGGGTTCAGTTCGCAGTCCTGCCGTTCTGCAAGCACCTATCAGCTTGGCCGTGTTATAAACTCACCTGGCGTCACACAATCTGCCGACCGACCAGTGCCTGGCCTCGTCACCTAAGCAGAGGATCTGGATCTTACCATTTGGGACCTTTCCGCTTCGGAAAGCTTTAATACGAACTTTTCTGGTGCCTATGAATTGTCACGCCATCTAGAAGCTGTCAATAGAAGCATTCGGCTTTTTCCGTCATTGCCTCCTGAAATTCACTATTTTTCATTCTTCTTTCCCATTTTAGGTTCTACGGCTTTTATATCTAAGAATTTTCGCTACTTCAACTTTTTAACCCATTTGATTTTCCGGGTGATTGTGCATATATCAACAATCTGAAAGTTTGCAACTTCGATATGATTTCCTTTAGTGTCCGCTGGCGCTGCCACTATTCGTAAACTCTCGAATTATAACCGATCAAAACCGCCGTTTGTTTATACATAGGTCCTATGGGAAGTTTTGCAACTGATAATGTTAAAAAGCTGTGCTACTAAGTACCGCCTTCCAGAGGCTTATGATTTTTCGCTCCCAACACCTGCACAAACAACGCCGATGCCCTATTTCCTGTATAAAAGAGACCTGTTGCTTTTCGTTGTCATTGACTGCAGAAGAGTTGAAATGTTTCGCGTGTTACAGCTTATAATTTGTCCCTCAGTATGTTGTTTCGCGTTTCCCATCGCTGCATCAGTCTTACTGGCTTCCCAAAATACTTTGTTGGGCGAGTTCGTAAACATCCAACTCAAACGCTTCTCCTGTAGCTTCCTTTTACTATCTTGTCTTGTGTCTTCCTGTTCTCGCGGTTTTTATTAACAATGGATGCTTACTGGCTTCGTTGTCAGGCGCCACTGTGCCGTGTGCTACAATTGCAACTACCTCGTACATGGTTTGTCTGCAGAAACAGGGGCACTATTCTCGACCCGAATGGCCGGTATTCGGCGCCATATTGCTTCTCTGATTGGATCCCAGAATAGTCACGAGGTTCAAATTTGTGGCGCGCAATATTGAGCTGTCAAAATGGCTCTTTGTGGTGACATCAAAATGGCGTGACCTTGCAAACGGGTATTTAGCCGAGCTATTCATCTGACTGGATGATAAATATAATTGTAGAGGGAAAAAGAAGGTATAGATGGTAGGGAGGAAAACAAGCTTTCGCTTTAGTTACGAATGGGCTGAAATGTACTTACTGCTCGCTGTCAAAGGGTGCTTTCTGAAATCTGTTTGGCTGACGTTGTGCAGCAAGAAATACGTCAGGCATACACATCATTCCGTGATGTCAAAATGGCGTTTCAGAAAATAAATGACCTCTGCCATTTCTGTAAATGGCAGAAGTTGGGCGCCACGTTTGGAACCACACTGAACATGGAGGAAGGAAAGCTTAGGAGAGGCCCTGACGTCATTTTTTTTGAAGCCGGCGCGGCCGCGCCGCGACCGGGCGCTGCAACGTCTCTCCTCCACCTTTAACCTTTCTCCGCGACACTCACGTAGGTAGGGCCCTTAGCAACGCTGTTGCTAGTGGCCCGAGTTTTCATAGCAACGCGTCGCCGTTGCTAATGGCCCGACTTGGCTAACCCTAAATTTTGACGTCACTTCCGCCACACTTTCTCCAATGCATTGGGAATGGCAAGGGCCTCTCCTAAGTTGTTTCCTTCCTCCATGACACTGAAGCAAGCGCATAAAAACATCGCGAATTTGACGTGAAGTATAGGCGGCTGTTAGCTCACCGCAGTTTGGTAGACAATTACTCTGGATGGGGAAGTAATCTGAGAAGCCATCTTGCAATTGCAAGAAGCACTGAAATGAAATAAGGGTAATTTTAAGCTGCGCAACCTTTTCGAGGATAAACGGAAGACTCAAATTTACAGCCGCACGAGGGCACTAGCTGGCCTCCCGTCGCAAACGCTTTGCTCTCATAGAGAAACCATCGATCTACGCTGTTGCTGCCAGGCGTAGCAATGGAGGTCTGCTAACTCAAGCGGCAGATCCGTGCGAGACGAGGCATTTCAAAGAGCAGCGCAACGCTTTCGAATTATCCGTATGGACGGTTCGTGAGAGCGGCAACCTGAGGAGTCATATGGTGCGGGGGCTGTGCTAGGAACCTCGCGGTGAGAGGCAGCGAGAGATCACCAAGGGCTGCCTACCTGCCTTAAACGTGGGCCCTAAACGCTGCCTTTTTTGTCTAGAAATATGCATTCACTTCAATGGTAATGAAATAAAGGGCCTTCTCGCCGCGGAAGAAGCAAGCAAATTACTGACTTCTTTTTTAATAAAGTAATGTATGTACCATGTGCTGCCACATGTGATGTGATATGATTTGCTCAGGTATGCATGCAGACTCACTCTTTGCTTATTTTTTCAGAAAACAAAAATAAGTACTCCAGAGCGCTTTATGAAGATACGCACTAACCATATGATGTTGCTAATTGACATTTTGTGTTGAGGCCTGTTTTTAATAGAGAAAAGAATATCCCCCTTTATTGCTTTGCATTTTACCGTTTCGACGGTTGGGGGGATGAGAGCAAAGGCGCCGAGCAGTACAGAGCAGTACAGGAGCACGCCGAGCGAGGGTGTAACTGTCCTCCCATGGGAACGCTCTCTGCACGTCAAGTGCAGCGCGTCACGACCATGTGACCTCACACTCTCCCCAGCATTCTCCGCCTGCTCGCAGTGGCTGCAGTTACAACCCGAGGGGAGGCAAACGCTCCGTGTAAAACCGCTTGTTTTGCATGCCTTTGTTCTCACAGCGCGGCGATCTGCCTCCATTGGCCCTTTCGATGCCAGCAGCGACTCTCAAATATGCATACATTTCCTGAGCAATGCTTTCCGCTTGCCGAGCACCGACGCTTTGCAGCCGCTATTTTGAGCTTAGTCGACTCAAGACAAAAAAAAAAAAAGACAAAAAGATGGCGCGGATAGGAAGCTTTATGCAATGTGACTTACTCTACACTCGCTTTGAACGAGGGATGCCCTCGGGTGCTCTCAGAGGAGGAAAAGCCCTCCTCCTCTACCATTGGAAGCTAGTGATTCTACTCCTGCTCTCCCACTGGAGGGCGCCCGCTTGTCTGAGAGCACTTTCGAAGTGCTCTCGAGTGCGCCTGCTCTCCCACTCGAATTCGTCATAAGAGATACGCACATGCTGTGTCGCCTTAGCTTCATACCACTATTACTTAAGTCATCTTTCGCTTTCTTTCCTTTTCCTCCATTTATACCCCTCTGCGCGTTTATTCCCCCCCTCCCATTCCGTTCTTCTATTTCTCTGTCTCTCATTCTTAGACACCTTTCGCGTTTCGCAGAGTGTAAGGCCTAGACTGCCTTCAGCTCACGCACGCACATTCTCTCTCTCTCTATCTTTCAGCGTGCTGCGTTCTGCGCTCTTCTCAACACACTCAACACAATCCGACAGAAACTTAAGCTGACTTGCTTACCTGACGGTAGCTGGTCACAACGCGGCTGTTCAAAATTGGTGCTTCGACACTGTGACCGTTGTCGTCAGATATGGACCAGACCGGCTGCGCGGGCACCTATTCGCCAGTACTGGAGCTACTTCGAAAATCGGCCGATTCCATCTGTTTACGACGATGTCTTAAAACGTTTTATTTCTTGCATTCAAATGGCGCTAATAAGTGAATGTGAGAGGTCATCGGTGCTTATGAGGAGAAATGCTACTTTCCGATCCCATTCTGGGCCAAGCCACCGCGAATATTTTATTTCATTCTTGCTCTTCAGCTCTAATGCTCCTCGCGTCTCGTAAACTCGTTCAGGCTTTCCGCGCGTAGCTGCTGCCGAATGTCCGACCGCAAGTATGTCATGATACATTCAGACCGCAAAGTTGCAACATATTTCACTGGCCCTCACTGCAGCTCGAATCGTCCGCAGCGCGGAATGCGCCGGAGAAGCTCGGTTACAGGAGCATCGTCGTTTTTCATACGTGGCGCCAATATATTCTAGCAGACGACAGCCCTTTTTTCTATAACCTTTTCTGCACTTTTGCTTCAGAATGCGCAACATAATTGTGCGCTTACGTAACCTGGCACCGTCCTACTGCACATGTAACACGTACGTCACAATTTGAACGAAATGTCCAATTGTCTAAAATAGGGCCCCGGGAGAGTTTATGCGTAACGGAATCCGCGGCAGCGCAACCAGAAACGCAGACGAAGCAGTACAGAGCGGAGAGGAGGTGAGCTGTCTGCAAACACAATTTATCTGAGAACGTCCCCGCATTTTGCTGTTCTAATAATGCATCCTCGTTTTCTCTCAAAAAGTACACGGTACTCGTCAGGTTACAGGCCTTCACGAAGAAAGCACCCGAGAAAGAGGAACAGCCAGCATCATGACAATGTTGAGAAAGGAACATGAATTCCTCACATCTGAAGATGCGTCAGTGAAGTCGTTGCGAAATATGAGTCGAGGATGAGAGAGTTAAAAATAAAACTTTGCCGAAGCTAGGAAAAAGATGCTTCTTAATCAATACGTAAAATAGCACACATATGTTTGTAAATAACCGTTTTTCTATCTTTGCAAGCACGTTAACGCACTAAAAAGGTCGAACAGTCACATAGTGCGCTCAGAATAGCACCTGTGAAGGCGAAATCATGTCGGGAGAAGTGAATTGACGAAGTGCTAATGCTGTTGACTCCTGGTTTACCTATGAAACATACCTCACTGAGCTCTTTTTTTTTTTTTTTTTTTTTTTTGCCGTGTTCTCTAGCTATAACAAATACCCTCGTTATAAACTGCTAGCATTGTATTAGTCTTAGCGCTTTTGCAATCATCAAACTTTTAGCTGCCACCACTTCCCATTACTGTTTATGCGCCTGTAAGTTTGACGTTGTACCAGCGTTCACAGCTTACTGGATTCTTATAACACATCGCTTCTGCGTTCAGTGTGTAGTGCATACCAGATATAAAAGCCAAATTTAATCAAACTTTTAAAACCATCAGAGTGCGCTAGCCTAGAGTGGCCAGCTGAGGGTGGCAGAGAGTCACTTGCGTGGCTTAGTCTGCGGTTCTTGAAATTTATTTATAAAGCGAAGTCTAATTTGCTAGCTGTTTTATTTACTGGTGTGAGAATCAGTGTCAATTCAAAAGTGATAGGTAGTCTCGAAAAATGGCTAGCGGCGGTGTTTGCGCTGGGGTAAGATATCCGCAGCGACACTGGCCTTGCAAGAAGCCTACCACGTGACCAGCAGCTGCTAAGAACTATTCTCCCCTATAACGCGTAGCCTTTATAGAAGAGAATGGTCCTGGGGAAAATGGATGCTGCTCCCTGGGAAGTGTCTTATGATGCTGATGTAGCACAACCCCCACGTGGATTTTTTTTTGTGCTGTTTTTGTTGTAGGCGTTGCCCGTTAAGCTAGGTAAATAACCGCATCACTCAAACGCATCATAAAAAAAAAGGCAGTGCGAATAGTTAAGGGCGAACATGGCACAAACCAAGACATCTAGTTGCTCAAATGATCAGATAGCCGTTTATTTCTTGATCTACAACTACTGTTTTTGCGCTTTATTTTGAAGCCAGTAATGAAACGTTCGGTAACTAGTCTTTACTGAATAATAATGATTGTGAAGAAAAAATACTAATTACTAAGGCGCACGGCTTATAAAAGCCGTGTGCCTTTGTCAGTGGTTTCAATGGGCTTAAATGAATCGCCTTTTTTAAACCTTGGTTACATTTACCTAACACACCCGGTAGCATGCTTTGTGGTAGTACATGGTTTTTTTTTTTCTTTCTCGTCACTATTCCACAGATTCTCTAGAATTATGTGGGAGTGGACAAGACGAGTACGTTTTTGTTAGGATTTCCCGGTCGTTTCTATGTGTTACGGGGTCACATGTGATTGCGTTAAATTACCTGTGCTCTGAAGTTTTCTACTGAAACCTTCTGCGTCAATGACCCTGCGCTTTTTTTTTTTGAGCTTTCACAGCCACTGATAACTGATTCAAAGTGTGAAACCCGGTTATTCAAATAATAAAATTTTTCCTTTAAAAATGCCTGCTTTTTGTGAGAACTGCGTTTACATGGTTAAGGCCACTACCGTTTTAAATGTTTCAGAAGGAAGCTATTGTCATTGCGTGTTCTCTAGTCTTTTGTTTTGTTCGAGTCGTAGATAGTCCGATTAAGAATCTTTTGCTGTCCACATGCAACAGCAGTCACCTTACCTCCAGGTTTTAGCCTAGCTAAAATTTCAAAACCGGTTAAGTCAAAGTTTTGCGTTTTTGGAAGCTTTGTGTAAGGTAAACGTTTCGACTACTATTATGACACTGACGCTGACGCTCTGTGCCCAAAAGATTTTATTATCGAAATAGCATTGCGAGAGAAACGTCGCTGTACATTATGGTTGATATAATTAGAAATTTCCGAAATTGCTAGGCAATAGTTTTCGACGTAATTTATTTTTTCACGTATTGTATAGTAGCGTCATAAATCAGTATATCCATGTTTTTAGTTTTAGCTATTTACTTTCAAAAGTCCAGCCAATTGAATTTCTGTGCCAGACTTAATTACTCTTTTCAAATGCGACAAACCGCACAACCGAAATTTGCTACCTGTCGGCAGCTTAGTGCATTTCAATAAATATGTTCATAAAAGCGTCTTGCGATTTCCCACATTTCCTTGGCAATATTTTCGAACACGAGCAGATTCCTTTTCTTTTCTAACTGCTTTGTGTGGACTGAGTAAAAGCATTGAAAATAAATTTTCGCTACTCAGCAGAAGCTTATACCTTCCCCATTAACATGTGCATAACAGTATTACCAGACAGCATCTCGCAGCTACGACACAATAAAAATGTGCTCCGGAAAGGTGCACATAAGCAATTGTTGTTTTGTTTCAGTCGGAATTGACAAGCTGAAGTCAATAACTTCAGACAAAATAGACTTGCAAAGAGTAGAACGGCAGTTTGGGCGAGTTGGTTATGCATTTTCTCATAAAACAGCGCAAAGACATGGGACGAAGAATAAGGAAAAGACACACACGGCGCCGAGTAGCTGCTGACAACGAAACAGCTAAGTGGAAAAAAAATTCAACAAGTAAGCTTCTTCAGCAGGCGTGATAACAACACAGATGATGACTATTGTCTCATTAAAATTTTTAATGTGAACGCGTTAGAAATGTCATAACTCTCACGCATTTCATTCCGAATTGGTGGTGCTCCGCCAGTTGCCCGTCCCCAAATCATACTACAATGTTTGCTGCATCATTCTTTCCTCGCTCAGCCGTAGACTGGAATGGCCTTCAACACGGTATCCCTGTAATCGACTGCCGATCCACGTTTTCTAATTGTGTAACTAATATTTGAGCGATACTATTTTTGTTATATACAATTACTTATACCTGTACCCTTATGTAATACCTCATAACTGGGAGTCTTTAAGGGGATGAAGGGATTGATGTGATGTATTGTTCGGCAGAGTTTGCCTAAAGATAGGGTGTCTATAAAGTTACACATGAGAAAAAAGTAACGATAAGAGTAACAGTGCGAGTTATAACCGATCAACATCTAAAAAATAACTGAAGCTGACAGTGACTCGTGAGATTTCGACTATAAATGACATGGCAAAATAAGATGACCACGCATGACTCAGCAATAATAAAGGTGTCCAAGGATGATTCTGCAAAATGAAGACAAGTAAGGATTAATTGGAACGTTAGACGAAAATACCGCCTGTAAATGATATTACGTCCACGCGATGAGACGGATAAAAACTGCGAATAGTTCCAGTTTTCAGTGATACTTTGAGTGTAATTCTCATTACTATAGATAAGAGGTGTGAATTAGGCGTAGTCTTTCGCATTTTTCTTGCATAAACGCAGCTGATGGCCCTAATGTTTTGTCATCTTGTTTCCATGGGAGTTTCGCACATCTAAAAAAAAACTTGACAACAGGAATAAAAATTGGGGGCATCTTTTTTATTTTTTTTATCGATTTGATAGGAACGCTAATACGACCTGAGGGTTTTTCGTCTAGGTACCTTTATGCCAATCATGCCAAGTTCGTCTCAATGTGTTGTTATTAAACGATGTAAACAGGCGTGTAATTTTGGATCTGAAGTCACAGTGCGAAATTAGAACAATGATCAACCGGTGCGAGTGTCGTCAAATACAATGTACAGGGTCATCTACTTCTAGCTGTAACACGGTCACTGTTTTTACTGTTTTCCGACGCAGGCTCAATTGAAGCAATGCGATACAACCACAGAGGGAGTCCGAGGTGGTGCATCTAACTGCCAGGAATGTATACCTTTATCGCATGGATGGGTTGGACACCTTGGCGCTTTGATAGCGGTCACCAAGTTATTGTTAGATGATGGCCCTTTACCTGCATCTGTATTAAGGGAATACGATTAGTTGATGAGAAGAAAAAGTTCCACATTTAAGTAATTCAATTACACGCCGTAGGTCAAAATTATAGGGGCATGAACTTCAGCATAAGTGTATGGGTGAGGTGAGCACTGCTAAATCATTCTGCGGTCATTTCCACCGCCACCTAACTTGGTGCATGCAGGGTCCGTGGTAAACGAGAAGGCCTTCTTCGAGAACTGGGTCAGCGGCTACGCCCTGTTGAAGACCAACGACCTCGAGCGCTGCATTCAACGGCAGTACCGGGTCAGAGGCCAGAGGGAAGAGGTGGGTGTCTGCGCATGCGTGCGCGCATGGGCGTTGCGTATATATGTACGCACGTGTAAAGTTCGTTCCAGCATCTACACAACATTCCAGTTCTCGGGCTTTGAGAACCTTCGCTCAGACACACTCCATATCTGCCCAATTCCTGATACGCCTTTTTTATATAAGTCCAGATATTACATTTCCGTAAGGGAGACACATTGTTTCGTTCTTGCGACTGGACGCTCATTAGCTCGTAGTAACGGAGGCAACAGAGCTGAATAAAACGTGCCACAAGCACCCGACAAAACCCAATATTGCTACGCCGTCCTACCGCGCTTAGCTGCTACTGTGCTGTGCCCTCAGGTCGCCTTCTTAGGCATGCCTTTTCACACGTCTCCTTACTATAACTCTCCTCGTAGACGCGAATCAGTGGACGCGCCGCGCCGCCTGTTGGTCATACTGTGAAACAGAATGGAGCGGCAAGACGAAAACCGCGCAAGCAGAAATTTTAACTACGAACACAGGGCCCTAAAGTTTTTAAATATTCTACAGTAAGAAACTCTATGGTCCGGACCGGTTCTTCCTGTTGCGTGACAGGGTCGTCTATCTGAAGCGCTTTGAAGTTGCGCCTCTACGAAGCACTAGTCACGCGCTCTTGTCAGCAGTAGGCTCTCTTGTCTATTTTTCTGGGTATTAACATTGGCCTGCGTGGTTCGCAGTCTTGTGAGTGCACGTCCGTGCGAGTTATGCTGATTCGTTTTATGTCGCCACTTACAACTACCATGTGGTGAATAAAAACGGCATTTCCTTCGCTCGATTCAGGACAAAGCGCAGGCGAGGCCCCCCATCGCAGCACTGGAGACCTTCGCCGACATTATTGGCATGACGGCGACCATCAAGGTAAGTTAGTTAGTTTAAACAAACGGCCTCTGCGGGACAGTGGTGTTTCCCGTAAAATTCTGCTTCCACAGTAGTATCTTGGGGCGCTGCACTGTAATATACAAATAAGCCAATAAAGGAGTAATAAGGGAGTAACATGTCCTCTATATGTACGTTTTGTCCATCGAGCCAGAAACACGTTCTCTGCACCCGAAACGCATGACGAGAGAAGCAGTAAGAGAGACGGGGGATAGGCTAGGGATCAAGTGAACAGTTCGTCTTCCCGTTCCTCCTCTCATTAATCTTTTTCGCGCCAGGACAAAACATTAATCCTCCAAATTTGCACACGGCCCGCTTCTCGCCGCAGTTGTTCCGCTCGCGGAGTAACGGCCCGATTTGAGGACCAAAGTGGACGTTACTCCCCCTTCAGCAGGTTATTTTTTTCTTAGAGTGTAGCGCACTCCCTTGTATGGCCATGGCGTTCTCTCCAAGCTTTAGTGCAGATTTTCATCTCTAAATGTAAATAATGTGTACAATTGGCAACAGTGGGATATTTTCTCTCCAAATCATATTTGTTGCATGCAGTTAGCAATACTTCTGATGCCTGCACTAGGCGTTTTGAGCTTAGCAACTTGGAGACGTTAAAACCTCGGTTAATTTTGGTTAACTTATTAATAATTTGCTAGATCTTTCCATGTCTTGAAGTGAAAATCAACTTCCGTTTCCGATCATAGTCATTCTATATTTCTAGCAATAACAATCTACTCCAGAGCTTCGAGAGAATGCCGAGGCCCTACCAGAGAGGGCGGTAGAGGATATGATACCCCCTTCTTATTCCCTTATGGGCTTAATAATGTTCAGCGTGGGCTTGCTGCTGCTGTGAGAAAACGAAGTTTTCCCTACATTAGTTGTCCATACAGACCTCAAGGATAGCCAATTAGCTTCCTTGCGCGGAACACGAACTTCTTTATTCTACAGCCCTATCCAATGCCTTTCACTAAGCCTAGAAATGGTTAGAAAGTTTTGAAGAAAAGAAAAACTTCCACGGCTATGTCTACAGTGTTCAACTGAATGTACCTAAACAAAAAATAACTGCAAACGCAAACGTCGGCGGCAATGATATTCATTGCCTTGTTCTTAGGTCCTCGGGATGACGTCGCAGTTTAAGCTGAGCGGTAGCTGTCAATGGTCGTTTAAGAGCACTGAACGAGCGCCATTGCCTCCTTCTTGAAGCACACTGCATGCGGCGCCTTCCATCAGTTTAAATTGTTTCTTGGTTTTTAAAATGGCAAGAAAATACCTCTAAACTCAAGCTCACGATATCTGCGTGAAAGCGAAAGATGAGGCAATAAAGCTTGCGAATCACGGGCTCTACGTGTGCCTGACAATTTCATGACGTCATCAGCGTAAGATGGCCAGTATAAATCGCCCTATTATCGGGCATGGCTCAGGGGAAGTGGCGCTTACCTTAAATGTTTGATGGCGCAAACCCTACGTCACCTTCACGTAAGAAATTTGACATGAAACATTGAAATACCCCGAAAATTTAAACTTGAAATTTCTTTTCGAACTTTTCACACGAAAAAAGTCAGGAATAAAAGATATTTCATTGTTAGCCTTAAACTTTATCTACATAATAAATTAAGTTCGCTAAACTTACTCCAGACCGTAGCAGGCTGGGCGTGTTGGTTATTCTAGATTTGCAAAACACTGAAAGCGCCCTGTCCCTCTAAATAATCGGCTAAGGCAGTCTGATGCAGCAAAATCTTAATCTAACTAGATCAGACTGAAAAAAACGGGCAGGCAAATAAACGATAACGTAACGAACTTGTGTAGGAACCAACGGGGTGGGAATATTTTCATGGTTTTTTTAACACTATGGCAAGTAGCGGAATTATGAAATTATTAAACACACGGGACACGCAGTGCAACGCTGAAGTCAGTGGCGGTCAGCAGCTCAATTGCATTCGGTCCTTGGAATTGATGCCTATTCCTAAGCCGGGCTGGCATATGATATGAAGGGAACGAAGTAGACGACGCATCGATTATTTCTCACTTTATGCGTGCCTCGCAAGGCCAATGCAGGTAAAGAAATAATAATGCATGATTAAAACCTTGGCAACGCTACACTTTATTTATGACAAACCAATGTGTTCTTTACTAAAAAATTACGAGGGACTTCAGCGACAAAAGTAGTGAAAGCCTAAGTTTCGCATTCAGCTACGCAACTGTACTAATTAGTCACTGATTATTTAAGCAATCATTATTCAGTTAAACAATTAGTCATTAAGTAGATAATTATTTATACATTATTATTATTATTAAGTAGTCATTGACTGGTTAATTCTTTAATTACTTGATTAGTCATCAATAAATAAGTAATACATTATTAATTGGTCATGAATTAGCAATTGACCATTGATTGACATATGGCCATAGAAAGCATGCATTCGCGCATACTGTGGTGGTGCTCTGTGATTGGTCGAGACCTCTATGACGTCATCCCGCCTCGGCAAATCAGAGCCGCCGCAAAAGCAGGACACATTTTGTCCACGACAACATGAGCGATTCATTAAAGGTTTTCGCCATAATAATGATCAGGTAAGATCAGTTCAGTTCTGTTCAGTTCAGTCGTTCAGTCGTGTCCGACTCTTCGTGACCCTATGGACCATGTCACGCCACGCTTTCCGGTCTCTCACCATCTTCTTAACATCACATAGCTTCATCTGCAGTGCCTCGAGGATGCCATCTAACCATCGCGTTCGCTGCCTACCCCTTCTCCGGCGACCCTCAACCTTTCCCAACATCAGATCTTTCTCCAGCGACTCCTCTCTTCTCATCAGATGACCAAAGTAGCTGAGCTTTAACTTTAGAATTTGACCCTCCAATGAGCAGTCAGGGTTTATGGTCGACAATATTGACTGATTTGATCTTCTGGCAGTCCATGGAACTCTCAAGAGTCTTCGCCAGCACCACAATTCAAACGCGTCAATTCTTCGGCGGTCAGCCTTTTTCACAGTCCAACTCTCGCATCCATACCGTGGCTGAAAATTAGGCGGGCGGATGAGGTTAAGAAGTTCGCAGGGGTCAAGTGGGTACAGTTAGCACAGGACCGGCTTAATTGGAAGAGTATGGGAGAGTCCGTCGTCCTACAGTGGTTGTAGTCTGGCTGATGATGAAGATACTTTGACTTGACAGATTGTTCCTTTTCCGGATCCGCAGTATTTTCAGGAGACCGTGAGGCGCAAGGCCTACCCGCGAAGCGACTACCGCCTCTTAGACTTCAAGCTCCTCTCCTCTGAGCAGCTGCTCTTCTATACCGTCGGAGAGGTGGGTGGAGCCTGCTATAGCCATGCGCAAACTATCACTCGCGCGAGCCAATCACAGAATCGTCTGTATGGCACGCAAGCCTTACATAGGGATGTGGTCATGTCGTACCTTAAATCGTGGACAACACACAGGCTGTTCTGTTAAATGAAGGAGCTGATTAAAATCACCGCATCTTGTTATTGCGGCAAACCGCAGTGCTATTCATGTTTGTTTCCTTTTAATCACTTTACAAGGGCAACTTTATAAAATGTAGTGTTATAAAAAAAAAAAAAAGAACTCACAAGTGCTTCTTTTAGTCTGATGATTTTGTTTTCTTTTAACAGGAGTTCTTGTATGGGAAGTTGTTGAAAGAAAGAGAGCTGTTAAACTGATATATATATATATATATATATATATATATATATATATATATATATATATATATATATATATATATATATATATATATTCTTTCACAGAAAAGAGTGTCGAGCTGGTGGAGCGCCGCAGTCCAATCCTGTACCTTATTTATTTGAGCGAAATAGCATTTTAAGTGTTCTAACCTCTCCCGTAATAAACATGCCGCCAATCGTAAGCCTGCAGAATTGCGTCTTTTTTTCCTTCATTAGGTTCTAAAGAATTCTAACATTCATATGATCTCCTCACGACGAGCAGGTACTTTATAACGAACCTCAGCCGCCATAAAACAAAGTTTATGCGCCTTTCTTCCATGTTGACATCGACCACCAGTCATAATGTAGCGTTTGTGTCAAGTAGTGTATAAGTATTTTTATAAGTATTATTTTATAAGTATATTTATAAGTATTATAAGTATATAAGTATATTTTATAAGTATTTTATAAGTATAAGTATTAATTCGCCCCTCTCTGGGGCTGCGAATACCAAGATGGTAAGTTAAGTAAACGTATACATATAAATTCGAAATTCAAAGTAAGGGAGGGCACTGTGTATTCGGGAAACGTTTTCATTTCGTGGCAACTTGTGGAAAAAGTAGATCTATTAAAACACATAGAAAACAATAACCAACGCTGTGTGAGGGTTACGAAATGGATTAGAATGCAGAAATACCATGGCGGGCGCCTGGCAGTCAAGCTGGTAGATGCAACTGAGAGCATTGTTTTGAGTGGGTGAGCGCAGCACATGTAGCACAAAGAGCCATTTGGACACCAACTGTAGGAATTTTTCTACTTTGGATTAATCGCTTCATACGCCATTGTTTGTTTACATCGAAAATAAACATTTTTGCCTCTAAATAGTACATGCAAGCCTTAAGCACACTATACTATTTTTTCTGCTAGATATCAACGGTTATTGTAGCGTGAGGCTGCATCAATTAGGAGTTTAGGGCGTCTCCTGGCAACCAGTCAGGCGAATGAGAAATGATGGCTGAAGCCTCTTCAGAGCTAGGGTGAGAGCTTGCCATCACCCAGTGCGCATCTAGAAACGTGTCTCCTCGACGTCAAAAGGGGGAGCAATTTAAAACAAAGTCAAGCGACCATTCTGGGCAAATTTATTGCTTCAGTTCCGCCAACTGTCCACCCTAAGTTGTTCATGGCTGTGGAGTAAATACACTGTTGTGGGGCCTCTGGAAAATTTCTGCCGCCTGATGTTCTCAACGTGCATTAATAGAGAGTCCGCTAAGGGTAACAAAAGCCGGTGATGCTTATAGGTAATTTATCGCCTACCGTTTCTCTTCAAATTTTTCGGTCTAGCCCATGTAGTAAAGATGTCGCCGATGGCAAAGTTCAAGCGGCCTCCGGATTTTCCAACCCGTATACATATACATGTCAAGCGAGAACATTCAAGACTGCACACCGGTACCACGCTGTGCCAAAGAAAGCGTTACCAGCCAACTCTGTTCAGCCTACATTCTTTATTTATTTATTTTTTTTTGCCGCTTGCGTCCTTGAAACAGCCGTATACAGCAGATCAGAAAGTGGAAGGGCAGACACGCTGCGGTGTCCTGACGGGCCGGTCGAGCACCTCGACTTGATACCCCTCCACAGCAACCTCCATATGGGACGTGTCACCTTAGCGACACGACACGATGGGCGCGAACTCGGCCGAACTCTTGAAAAATGCCTACCAAATTACAGCTTCACTTTGAAGTCTTATGCGCGGCATGCATTCTCGGTATCACTTCCTCTACATAATGCACACATTTCGGATTCTTCAAGGCACCAGTCTCTGATATCCATTTTTCTCTTTCGAAGAGCAGTATAAATTGATAGGAAAACGCAGCGGCCGTTTTTATTCGCCAATATCGGTGAGTCCGCATATGGAAGAGAAAGGTTGTTTTGAGGGAGGATGATAACGGGTTCAATAAATATCAGCATAATCGGCTTTTCTTTCGCTCTGTGGACCCCCTTCCACTGTCCCTGGAGGGGATCATTACAGAGCCATCACCACAGGTCTCTCATAGCACGTACTGATTCGAGACGGCAGACATCATGTACTAAACAAGCTCACTTCTTTGGTTTATTTTAAAATTTAAAGGCTTACTTTTTGCAAACGTCTGTGTTATTTATTCGTTTATTAGTTGTTAAGCCAATTAAATTCCACAAGGCGAGCTTTTCTTCACCGCTGGATGCAGGAGTTCTGCGAGAAGTGGCCGCGGAATTACACGGCGAGAATAAATGCGTTGAAGCGGTACACGCAGGACGACTTCTACATCAACAAAATAAGGCGAGTACAGGTCTGTCTTTTTCTTCGTATATTTATTTTTTAGTTTGCTTCTTTTTTTTAACTTTCTCTCCAGAGGCACTTATGCTTTATCTGTCAGGAATCAGGATTTCGTCGATGGCAGGAAAGCACACGATGCTTCAGCTGAGCTCAGTGAGAAAGGCTTAGACTCACGGGAGAATGTGTAGGCATAGCAACATAACAAGCAATGCAGAATTGGGCTTACATAGGGCATGCGACGGCCTATCCTAAATTTCACCTTGAATGACCTTGGCAGAATTTGACATTTTATAGATGATAGCTGACTCAGGTAAGAACTAGATTTGCCCACCCTCAAAGTTGATTCTCCTAAATTCGAGAACGCAGTCCACCTACGCCCAAAATCGACTTGGTCACTCCCAAAGTTCACTTGGCTGCCTCATAATATTTCAGTGGCCGAACCCCAAATTTAGCTGACCTACTTCCAAAACTGAGCAAGCCCTTCACCACCAAAACGGACTTGGCTCGCCTCCAAAAGTTGTGTCGCCCATCCCCAAAGTCAACTTTTCCCAACTCGAAAATTAAGTTGACCCAGGTTCAGATTTAACTTAGTAAACTCCGAACTTCCTGCGACCAACCACCAAAATTAGGACGGAAAATCCTTAAACGTGAACGGTCAGTCGTGATTTGGACGCTCGCGCACGATACTGCGTTGGTTTACGGACCCAGAACGCCTCTAATATTTTTTTCACCAAAAGCACTGTGTTGGCATGCGGGGGGGAGGGGGGGGGGGCAGGATGAATTGTATGTAGTATGCGAAAGCAATTCAACGAAACAATAACCGTGCTGAAGTAAAAAATGGAAGACATATGCATTATAAACAACAGAGAAGAAGTAGACGAATCTATGGCAATAAAAGAAGACAACAAAAAATTTTGCTGCGGCTTATATCACTCGAATATGACACTGAAGAGAAATATCAAACCTAAAAATATAGATACAGCATTACAATTAGGACGAATGCTTAATAACTAATACCTATTTTAGAATTTGATTACTTAACATACCGGGTAATTATTAATATAGAAGGAATGGAAAAATCCCAGTGGATATTTGCGTACCCCTATTCAAATTATAACTCAGTTTTAGATTGTGAAGAGCGCTTAGTTCTTTTCTTTTTAAATATTGGTTCATCTTAGCTGGTACACCTTTTACAGCCTTTTAGTGGACGTTATTTATTTAGTACGCATGAAATATTACTAGCAGTAGGGCGTCCGCATTGCTTTTAGCTGAATGTTAGGCTCTCCTAAGTAATATTACGACAGCTAAAATCACCTCT
The DNA here is from genome assembly GCF_055883805.1 of Amblyomma maculatum. Taxonomy (NCBI): domain Eukaryota; kingdom Metazoa; phylum Arthropoda; class Arachnida; order Ixodida; family Ixodidae; genus Amblyomma; species Amblyomma maculatum. The sequence continues at coordinate 95,937,112 of NC_139351.1, forward strand.
AAACAAAAAAAAAACTACAAAATAACGTGGAAGCACATGAAAATGTGTTAAAGATAATTTCGTCGGGAATGTTATCTACAGTAAATAATGCCCATTTATTCTCAAAATTCATCTAGTGCGAACGCGTGATGAGTAGCTTCTCATATAACGAATAGAACGTGTAATAGCTAAGAAAGCATCACCAAAGAATGTTTCTTAGCTGTTATCTTTCCTTTTCTCCTGACGGGGTAGGTTGTATCTTGTGAAGCGATGTCCGCTGTAGGTGGTTTTGTTATCAGAAAGATCCGACGTTATCCGAAGTTTCGTTATTGCCATCATATACGCGAAGGAGGTCTCGACTGCCAGTGAAATGAATATTTCTTCAATTTTGCTTCCTTTATCCCACTTCTTGGTGTTATCTGTGTAGATATGCTCCTGCCTCGTCCCTTTCCACCCAAGGGACGGGAAGTAATCAGGTGTGACATCCAGATTTTCGTATTCACAGTCATGAGAAATGAGCGTTTACCCATAATTTATGTTTCCTAAGTCTTTAAATACGCAACTGCCGTAGTCACACTAGTTAAAGGAAATTGCTTAAAATTGATCTTTATTTTCTCGAGAAAAGTAGGTTTAAGCGCAGTTTAGCAAAATCGACTAATAGTCACTTTGGGACGTTAAATTCCATAAACCAAACCAAACCGTATGCGAATGAACACACAATATGTATTCTTCAACGCGAACTGCTTGTAATTTCATCTTTCCTTTCAGCAGTGGTAGCTATCCTGCGAGAGTTTTTTCTCCTTACTTTGTCATATCCGATTATATTTCGACACTGAATGAGTTACAGACGTCTCTCCCTCCTAACCACAGGCTGACCAAAATGTTCGATAACATGGAGCTGCTGCACAACACCTTCCGGTGCCAGTCCCGACCTCCATGCAAAGTTCTCACCTCCGACTACAAGGAGACGGATGAGCAGCAGGCCTCACTGAGCATATTCAGCATCTTCTGAGACCACCCCTTCCCTCACCTCCCTCCCTCTCACTCGCTGCACGAGTTCCAGGAGGGAAGAGAGGAACAAACCACGCCCACCTCCTACGTCGCATGCGTCGTCACGACCTCAGAACCTGTCCCGGCGTCATTTACTGCGTCGTGTGTCGTCTACTGTGTTTTTTCGAGGCCAGGAAAGAAAATTTTTTTCTAGGCAGTTTTTCTTTTTTGCTTCGGGGAAATAACTACGGGGGAGAGGGTGAAGGTTCAGATTGTACATAATGTTTATATTTCCTAGTTATATCTTAATTCGCACTTTGAATATAAAACATTACACGCTTCTATTGTGTCTGTTCTGAGATTAGTCTGTCAGAAAAAGGGGACATACGGCGTTTGTTTAATACAGTGGCAGCGAAAGCTGAACGAATACCTTCAACTGCAAAGTGCAAAGTTTTGCTGAAAGCTTGATTTGATTTCATAAGATTTATTTTTATGTGGGATACCAGAGGGGATTGAAAAAAAAAAAAAGCTGCTATTTTGCGGCTTTACTCACCATAATCACGTGAAACTCAGTAAACGGGCGCCAAAAAGTGGCACAGCAAAATGAGATATATACTTTCAATATACTGCCGACCGAGTGATCATTCATCAGCTTTCTTCATAGCTTCATCTATACACGGTAACATTGCTCTTCTCCTCATATTAACACCGCTCTGAGCAGTTGCCATGACAACCATTCTTCGGTCAAGCTTACTGCTATACTACCAGGATTACAACTACGCGAAAACTAAGAATGTGCGATCGATAGCTATCGCTGCAGACTCCGGAATTCAGTAAAGCTAAGCCTGGCGGTGCCTGCGAATAAAAGAAAGCAGGATCGGATTCAAGATTATGAGGAAAATTGTTTAAAGGGAGATAACGCAGTGAACTACATTACATCAGTTATAGCCGAGTCATTTAAGAGCGACGATAGAGTAATCTCCGCAAATGAGGAAGCAACACAAGGTAGCAGAATACAAAGCAGCTTAGAACTGACCAATCTAAACTGGAAAAAGGCAGAAAAAAATATTCCTAAAGCAAATTCCGGACGGCTGGCGGCAGAGTAAAATGAATTTGATTTATAAAGGGAAAGGAGACAGGATGCACATAAAATCCTACAGGCCGATTACCATAACATCTGTTATGTACAGGTTAGCCATGGAGGCGGTGAAATTAAAGGTGCAAGCATGGGTTGAAAGTAACGAGATACTCGGTGAACTTCAGAACGGCTTTAGAAATGGTAGGCGCTTAGATGATAGCCTGTTCGTGCTTACCCAATGCATCGAAATATCTAGAGTGGAAAATAGACCTTTGTATTTGGCCTTCCTGGACATAAACGGGGCGTACGACAACGTAAGCAGGGAACTCCTGTGGAACATATTAAAAGAAGGTATCGGTTATGAGATTATAGAGTTCCTACAGGAAATATACCGAGATAACAAAGTAGAAATTATGTGGGAAGGGATAAGAAGTACGGAGGATGTATGCAAAGGATTAAGACAAGACTGTCCTCTATCACCGGTGCTGTTCATGCTTTATATGATAAACCTGGAACGGAAGATACAAGACAGTAACCTAGGTTTTAACCTGTCATATAGATTAGGTGGAAAGGCGGTACAGCAGCGCCTCCCCGGTTTGATGTATGCAGACGATATTGTGCTGCTAGCTGAGAGTCTGGAAGAATTGCAAACTCTAGTTAAGTATTGCGGAGATGAAGGGAACGCTCTAGGCTTCAGTTTCAGCGCAGTTAAGTCGGGTCTGATGATTTTCAACGGCTCAACTGATCAGGGTCTTAAAATACCAGGCTATAGAGTAGCAGAATATAAATATCTGGGGGTATGGGTAAACGAAGGATTGGCATGCATTGGAAAGCATGAGCAATCACTTAAGGCCAAAGGGCGAAGCAATGCCGGGATAATGAAGCATAAGGCATTGTGGGGATACAATAGGTATGAGGTATTGAGGGGTATTTGGAAAGGAATTATGGTGCCCGGAGTTACTTTCGGAAATGCGGTTTTGTGCCTAAATTCAGAAGTGCAGTCGACATTAGAAATAAATCGGAGATCCGTTGGACGATTAGCACTAGGTGCCCACGGCAAAACTACAAATGAAGCGGTACAGGGAGATATGGGCTTGGCATCTTTCGAAGTAGGGGAAGCTCAGAGCAAAATATTATATGAGGAACGCCTGAGGAAATTGGGCAGTAACAGATGGGCAGTTAAAGTATTTAAATACCTGTACTTAAAAACGTTGACTCACAATGGAGGAAAAGAACTAGGAAACTTACTAGTAAGTATGCTAGTCACAAGGACGGAGAAATAAAGAGCATTAAGCAACAGGTGAAAAACACAGAAGGTAAAAATTGGATAAATTTGATGAAAAAGAAACAGAGTGTGGAATTATACCGAAAGTGGAAAATGCAGATCAGGAAGGAAGATTTCTTTGATAACTCAAGAGGCAGTGCCCTACTTTTTGAAGCTAGATCAGGGTGCCTTAGAACACGCAGCTACAAAAAGAAATTTAACAATAGAGATGACGCATGTGCTGTATGTGGAAACTCCAGTGAAGCAATTGATCATATTATACTCGAATCTAATGGTATCCATCCAGAAGTTGATGCAGGCGCAATCACTGTTCCTGAAGCTCTGGTGTTTAGAGATAACAGTGGCCGGGTGAATAAACCGGCGGTGGAAACTAGCAAAAAACGGCTGGAAGATTGGTGGCTTAAAAGCAGGGAAGTGACATAATGTTAGTAATGTAGGAACAAAAATTAAATAAATAGAATGATGGCTTAGTTAACCATTCTAAATCAATAATTAAGATATAGGGAGAAATATGAGCATGATAGCTACTGCTACCACCCCGTTTCAAAAGGGAAGCTCCTATATTCCATCCATCCATCCATCCGTCCATGCACACAGACCTACCACATCGGGACCAATCAGCTTGAGCGCCCCGCCCACGTGCGGTAGAGAGTCATGGTGGCGGATTGCGGATCACGGTAAGCTAAATCTCTCTATTAATCCAAACATAGCGGATAACAGCTTAGCGTACGGGGTGGTGCAGTGGTAAGACGCCCGACCACTGTGCCGGAGTTCCCGGGTTCGAACCCGACCGCGGCGGCTGCGTTTCGATGGAGGCGAAACGAAGAGGCGTCGTGTGCTGTGCGATGTCAGCGCACGTTAAAGATCCCCAGGTGGTCAAAATTACTCCGTAGCCCTCCACTACGGCTCCTCTTTCTCTCTTTCCACTTTCATTCCCACCCTCCTCCCTTCCCTTACGGCGCGGTTCGGGTGTCCACAGAGCAAGTGTGACAGTTACTGCGCCTTTCCCTTCCTGTGAACCAATTTATTATTATTATTTACGGCCCATAGAAATACATGTAAAAATGACTTCCAAAGTAGTTTCCTTTTTTCCTATTGCACCTATGCGGTCGTCTCACTGTTACGAAAAGTGAACTACATCCTAAAAAAGAAGGCGAAAGTGTGTTACTTGTTCGAAATCGGTATAATTTTAAATCGCCGCATTACGTGCGTGCTGGAGGATCTTCATGTGGAGATAACGAGATGAGAGCGCAGACGTGGAAACGGTTGTAACAAATTTTTTAAAAGAATATTTTCTTCAAGTGGGCACGTGACTGCGCGTTTGTTACTATCGAACGCTTGCATGAATGGAAAATTAAGAAGAAAAAAAACGGCTAACGCGAGGCACCAGCATAGCTTTAGAGCACCCATTTGGTTATAGGAGAATAAACCTTATAGCAAAGTCGGCTCCGCCATCTTTCTGTTTTGACGAATGCTGCCGCCCCACTCCACCGACCACTAAGTTGACAAGACTAGTTCATGTGGTCGCGATTGTCTCCTCAACGACCTCCACTCACCACTGAGAGTAACCGTTCGTTAGTTGCTGATGAGTAGTTCCTAGAGCATAAAAAAGTATCCAATGTCATTTCGAAGCTGATATCTTATTGTGGCTGTTTGAGGTGATTTGAAAAACATGTGCAAGTCTTCGTTTATCGTTGCAATGAGACTGTGTATATGGCTACCATACATATTTTCTCACATCGCGCCGTTCAACGTTTAGGTACAAGAGCCCTACTACCGACGTTTTTGATTTCGCTGAGATGACAACCGGTCGGGAAAAAAACTCGGAGCCAGTGGATTTCAAAAAGCAGGCTGAGGCAAAGAGCTCAGCTTCGGTGGCCACTAGGTTGCCCCTGTTACATCTCGGTACCCATTATTGTTTTCGTGCTAACTGCCACTCTTTGAGTGAGAGAGTGCAAAACTTTATTAGGCTCTAGATTGGCTTGTCTTTTGCGGTTTTCAGATGGCTTCGTCTATCTTCTAAGACAAAGGTCGGTTGACCTTAGTCCAGGGCTCCGCTGGATGCTGCTGCCAGTTGTGCTCGCCGAATCAGACCTTTTTGGTCGACTCGGCGATCGCTGGAGAGCACTCCCTCCCATTGCTCCGCACTCGGGTTTCTTATAACGGGTACCACGCTTATCCCCTGGTATGGCACACGCGGGAGTAACAGGGAACCAAGAGGCGGACAGGATAGCTCGAGGGTAGACTTATTACCGAGCATCCAACGTAAGCGACCTCGAGGGGAACGAACCTGTACCCCAAGATTATTCGGCGATACTAAACCCTTACAAGGGCTGCAGAAAGCGGTACCCACCACCACACAACTCCCTTAGCAGAGAGGATTCAGTCGCGTGGAGGCAGCTACAAACGGGCTCGTACCCGAACCTACACGTACTCAACAAAATGTATCCCACACAGTACACTGACAAACGCTCTGGGTGCCAAGAACCACCCATGCTGTACCACTCTTTGAAACTGTGTTTAAGATGTAGTCATCGTCACCGCATTCAACTTATCTGCCAAAACTCCATCCGCGCTGCGCTTCGGATCTCATTGTCGTCATCTTCTCTGATAAAAATTCGCAAAAGATAATAATTAGGACCCGTTCATTCTAAAAAACGTCTTAAGCACCCGCTAACCTTTTGGGCATAACCTTACAGCATATCGTTCGTACATGAACGATGTTTTTGACGCGCCGCTGAACTCAAATTTTCATGTGTTGGAACACGTATAGGTCCTTCTATAGGCAGAAAGTACAACTGTAATTTCAGATTCCGTTGGTTCACCTTATGAATAAAGATTTATGAATGAATTAATGAATTGGTTCACCTTGTTTTCAGCAGGCGTCGAATTAGGAAGAAGTATTTATTCGAAGCAGGAATAGGCCTCACGTAGGTAGGTGGTCTCAGGTTTCAACAAAAATGGCACCAAGCTCAACTTCCAAAGCCCTACGTTAGAAAGCATTCCTGCGGTACTTATGGGGAGTGGAGAACCCTCTTTTATTTTACGCATCTAAAGATTGTCCGAACACGCCATTAATTCGGCGCTGTTTGCTTAGTAGCGCTGTTGTTCCTGCGGCCTTTTTTATGACAGCAGTAGCGAAAAGTCCGAAGACGACTTCATAGGCTCTGACTTAAACTCGGGTGATGGAACGGGAAAACATCAGCCTGCGACTTCATCTATTGGTCCAAATTAAGCATGCTCTCAAACACAGCTCGCTTTTGGGCATGTTACACGTGTTCACTCTGCGTACACGCTGTTTTATTTACATTCGCTAGGGTTTCAGCGACATATTCCAGTTTCAGACACAAGGAAAGTTCCGGCACGTAAGGGAACTCCTGCAGAACTCCAAAAAGAGCAAACTTCTTTAAGCAGCAACGAGTGTCATTTGAGCACCTATCTTTCAGAGAACATCTCCAGGAACAGATTTTCAATTCTGATGGAAAACTAAGCCCTGCTCGCCACCCTCCGCAAAGCATGGCTGCCATAATCCACGGATCTGCCATAACCTCTCCTGGACAGAGCATGTTGACAACGTTGCAGCAAATGCCCTACGCAAACTATTTTTCCTCCGATGTGCTCTCAAGCTCAGCCCCCCCCCCCTCCCCCCCCAGTGTACGCTCACTTTCATATAACACTATTATTCGCCCTATGCTAGAATATGCCGTCATAGTATGGGATCCTTCCACTAAATCTAACATTGCTAAATTAGACAGTGTCCGAAAGAAAGCAGTACGGTTTATTTACAATTCATATAACCGCACATCTATCACTGCTGTTCTTAATCAAAGTGGTTTGCTTCCAGTCTCTCACAGAAACCGCATCTGTCGCCTAAAGTTCTTTTTTCAGTTAATCAAAGGCCAGTACAATATTGAAACATCCAACATTATATCGTTCTCCTCGGGGTACAACACTAGACAACGGCATGATTTTACAGTAACACCATTACACGCACGAGTTAACACCTTTAAGTATTCCTTTTTCCCCAGAACCATTACAGACTGGAATAATCTAACTAATGATGCAGTAACGCATACTTCCCTAAAAAGGTTTGAAAACCACCTTTAACTTTTTTATATTGTTGTACCGCTACATTCCTGTGTTTCGTTTGTACTTTTGCAATTGTATTGTTCATATTTAAGATCGTTGTGTTGTTTCCACCACTGATGTACTTCCATATTGTGTGCCCACCCTGCGATGGTCTTGTAAAAAATCGCAGTATCAATAAATCAATAAATAAAATGTTCACAAACGCGAAAATTCTGAAATATGCTACAAGCCGAGGAAGATCGAGATGAAAATGAACATTTTCACCAATTTAGCAATGTTGTTATGAGAACGGCGCACACTCAAGATGAAATTCAGCTTATAACCTATTGATACGCCGCGTAGCGGCTTACTGAGGAGTTGGAAGAAGAAGAGAGAGAAGCGCGCCGACTAATCTCGTCTCTGATCGGCTTGCGACCAGATTTCGTTCGTCAAGCTTTCACCTGTATTAAGACCATTTCATCCGCTACATTTGGCACTAGGTGGTGAGTAAAAACGTCCTGGAAAGAGACAGATTAGGGAGCAGCGAGCTGGAAAAGAGATGACCTTGACCCATCAGCGATATCTGCGTACTTTCCATGGTGAGCCAGAAGATGGCATTGAAGAATGGCTCCGATATTACAAAAGATATATAAAGTACAACCATTAAAACTCTACCGCTTGCCTGTACGACGTTGTTTTCTTCTTTGCTGGCACAGCTCTGACTTGGTTTGACAACCACGAGGAAATCTTCGCTACCTGGAACCGGTTATGTTGAAGGAACACTAAATACTTTGGAGCTACTCTTGTAAAATAAGGGACGCGCTGAGCATCAACTTTCCCAGAGGGCCTAGCTGCCCGGTGATACATGTACACGGTACATCGAGCAAGTACTGAAACTTTGTCGCATTGTCAACTGGCAGACGTTAGAAGAAGACAGGGTAGGCCACCTTCTTAAGGTAATCGCTGGTGATCGCGTGACAGCCTTGCTACGATTGCAGATGTCATCAAGTAGTGCCGTGCCCTTGAAGTGCTCAAAGCACGCCGGATAGCGCCCAAATTCGGCCGCCTTTCCAATTTGACAACCGTTGCCAGCATCGACATCCCGGAGGCTGAAGACATCGCTTCTATGATCAGGAGAATTGTGTGCAAGGAGTTGGATGCTCAGCGGAACGTAAAAGATTTGATTTACCTTACCACCAGACATCGAGGTCCGTGCCATCATGTAAGCAGCGTACGCCATGGACTGCACCAAATAACAACGAACCGTCTTACAACTATGGTACTTAGCGGCCCAACAATTGACGTCGCACCCTCATTTCCAGTAGCTCCCATCCCATACGGATGGAGTACCTTGTGGTGCGCCTAGTAGTGCGTACGTCGCCTCGTCTCGGCCTCCAATGGATCCTGCTGTGAGTTACCAGAGCAGCCAGCCACCGATATGTTACGGCTATGGGTACAGCAGACACATCTCCCGCTTTAGCCCGCGTCGCCAAATATCTCGACCCCTGTACAACGAGTTCCACGCTTCAGGAATGACGCCCAGTGGGAACAGCCACCCGGTATACCTTCTATCGGCCTTCTTCCCCTCAACGCTGTGCACGCAATGACTCCCCTAAGTCCGATCGCAGCATCACTCCCCCGTCGCAGCGACCAGGCTGTTCACCATCTCCACGTCACCGTTTCGTTTCTCAGCGCAGCATAGATATGCACAAAAAAGAGGACACCACGCTATGAACTCGACTGAAGATAAAGCGCACGGGAAGACACACACAAGAGAAGAAGACACAGGACACGCGCTAACCAATGAATCTTGCACGGCAGGTTAAGACGGCAATGAAGGAAACACACATGTTGACTTGTGACGGAGAATTAGAAGAACCACATATAAAAGAGCCCTCATTGCTTGAAAGGTAGTTTAACAAAACTTGAAGTTGGGCTAGATGGTGCAGTGTAACTCGACTGAAGATAAAGCGCATGGGAAGACACACACAATCTATATATGTGGTTCTTCTTTTATATGTGGTTCTTCTAATTCTCCGTCACAAGTCAACATGTGTGTTTCCTTCATTGCCGTCTTAACCTGCCGTGCAAGATTCATTGGTTAGCGCGTGTCCTGTGTCTTCTTCTCTTGTGTGTGTCTTCCCGTGCGCTATATCTTCAGTCGAGTTACAATGCACCATCTAGCCCAACTTCAAGTTTTGTTAAACCACGCTATGAGGCGCTGAATACCCAGTAATCATGTCTATCAACCAACTAGCTCAGCAGTTAACTCAAAGTTTCCTTTCTCCTCCGCTGGGAAGCGAGGTCTTGCAACCGATGGAGGTAAGGTCACCGGACAGTCGGTGTTATGAATACCTCTGCCTATCGTCATGCTAAAGATATGAAGTGTGCGTGGACAAGGTTAAAACGGATGCTTTGATTGACACGAGTGCCGCTGTGCTGGTGCCTTTCATTTCAAAACCGCCTTCGACAGAAAGTTATGTTTGTGTGGGACAAAAACAGCAAGTTTTTTGGAGTTGGGGGGAAAACTTTAGTGTGTGTTGGCCTGTGCTAAGGTTCAGTTGTGGTTGGTGATGAGTACAACAGAAGAGAATTCGTTATACTGAGACGTACCACGCGTGACGTGATCTTGGGCGTTCACTTTTTGCGCGAGTGTGGTGCAACTTTGAGTTCAGTCCCGGTGAAATATCTGTAAAGCCGATCGTTATCTTCGCATTAGTGGAGAAATGTCCCAGTGTCATTAAGGAGTTTTAAAGATGTCCTGCTGCCTGCGTTGACGGCAACATTTGTGTCCGCGAAATCATCCCAACATTTCCTGGGCAAACACTCAATAGTCGTCGAGCCAGATGTCTCGAACGATCGAAAAAAAAGTTGGTGCCACGTGCCGTCGTGGACGCAATGGATGGCCGCGCAGACATCTGGACTGTGAACACGTCAGAAGAGGCTGTTCGGGTTTTTTCTGACTGGCACTCGCGAGATTTGAAAATCGTGCGATCCCCAACGTCGGAACTATTTCTGACTGCAGCGGAGCAGCGAAAAGGAGGTCTGGATATTATGTTCAGCTTGAGCCCACGGTCAACAAATCGCTCCCGTCCAGTGACCGCCGTACGCTGCAAGACATTTTGAAGATACATGCCCAAGAGTTCGACTTTACCTCCAATAAATCGGGTAGTCATTTTCCAGCTTCACGACTACAGCATAAAATTAACACAGGAAACACACCCCCTATTCGCCAAAAACCTTAGAGTTCCGCTGGCAGAAGGCAAGATAATTCAGGAACAGGTGGACGAAATGCTGCAGAAAGGAATTGTTCGAGAATCTTCCAGTCCGTGGGCCGCACCTGTGATCCTAGTGCCAAAGAAAGACAATTCTTGGCGTTTCTGCGTAGACCACCGTCTAAATGCGGTAACAAAGAAAGACGCATACCCGTTCCCTCGCATTCATGACGCAGTCGATTATCTGCATTCGGCTTCATATTTCTCCTACGTTCATTTCCGATCTGCCTATTGGAAAATTCCTCCGCATCCATCCGACCATGAGAATACTGCTTTCGTAACGCCAGATGGTTTGTACGAATTTAATATGATGCCATTCGGATTATGCAACGCTCCCTCGACGTTCTATTCATTTATGAGCACTATCCTCCGTGGCCTAAAAAGGGAAACATGCGTCTGTTATCTGGATGATGTCATCATTTTCGGCAAGACCTTCCAAGAGCACAATGAGAGACTCTGTATTGTTCTTGAATACATCGGCAGATAGGGACTCATTTTGAATTCAAAGAAGTGCCATTTTGGCGACCTCTACTTCTCGACATCCTCGTCAACAAGGATGGTATCGTGCCGGATCCACAGAAGATCGCTGCAGTACGAGACATCGAAACTTCACGTATCCTTCGGAGCTTTCCTGTCTTGGGCAAATTGCCCACCCCCTCAATTCTCTTCTGTAAAAGGATTCGCAATTTACGCGGACCCCACAGTGCGAATCCTCTTTCAGCCTACTTAAGTCCTCTCTAACCTCAGAACCACTCCTGCGCAACTTCGACCTTTCAACTCTGAAGGAGATTCACACTGACGCCAGTGGCGTCGGTCTTGGGGCAGTGCTTGTCCAGCGGCTTAGTGGGGCTATTACGGTGTTGCTTACGCCAGCCGAACGTTAAAAAAATGTGAGCTTAACTACAGAGTCACTGAACTGGAGTGCCTCGCAGTTGTGTTCGCTGTAGACGTGCTTAGGGTCGGCCAAATGTGCTGGGACGTGCATGCCGAAAAAAAAAAAGAGTTATTTTAATCTTGGAACCCGGTCTAGCCCGAGTGCTACTCACGCGCCAACAGCCGCTTCGACGTCGTTGCGGCCCAGCGCGGTGCTAAGCACGTGACAATATAGTTCTTGGCTAATTTGAATTCGCTACAACTTGTTAGTGCATTTTAGAGACTGTCGCCGCAGGAACTGAAATGGCGACCACTGCCTTTGGAAAGCACTAAAAAATATCCTAATAGGCAAGCAAAATTTCGACACCTAAGAAACACCGGTGTTATACATTTTGTATACATTGAATTACATTTACTGCGACGTCTTATTTGACATCCATGCCTTTTCTGACTTCCATGTTTTATTTTTCAGCAAGCTGGTGGAGCGATATTTTTTCTTTGTGGCACATATGAAGTTAAACACACAACCTGTATGTATTTAACCCACTGTCAGAATAGCTGTATTGTATTAAAACCGTGCTAATATTTGATTTTACAGCTTTTTTTTTCGAACTCATTTCCCTGCCACCTGTTTCATTCCATGGTTCTGTTAGAGTTATCTAAAAAAATCTAGAAACACTCACAAGCCATTTTATAAAAGTAAGAACAAATGGCATTCTACCAAGTTTTTATATTCTCAGACTTTTACGACCATTTTTATTTTCATATGTACGCTTTTATCCTTTTTTAAAATTTTTCTTGAACGTTCGTACTAATCTGTTTTACGGTGTATACATATAAACGCTTCAGGTAAATGTTATACTTATGTGTGAAAGAACATTAGCTATAGCTCGGTACATGTTACACGATGCTTTTTAATATTCTGGATTTATAAAAATATTTTTTCTATGATCCCATTGGATCGCGTGTTTTTGACGATAGTTAAACAGTTAAATAGTTCGCTAAACATGGTAACATGCCTCAATGGTAAATGAAGTAATACTCATCCAAACTAGTGCCACCTTTTTTTTCTCCGAATCGTCATTGCTCTTGTATAGTCCGATACGTAGCCACGTGCGCTACCTTTGCTCCCCGATGCAGTCATTAGAAGCGGGCAGTCAAGGAATCGAAGTTTATTCACGTAATGTTGCTCTAAAAACTTGCTCTAATGAACGAACTGCACACTGAAGCAGACGACGGCGCCACTGGTACTGTCGGCTAACTTAACGTCACTAAACTAGTCTGAACCTAGTCTAGTATCGTTGGGCTAACTTCGCTGCCCACTAACTCCACCCCACCTCCTCTCCCCATTTTGTTTGTAAACGTAGTGTTTTCGGTGTTTGTGAAAGATGAGCGTCCAATTTCCACAGTAAACACCAGGAGGGGTGTTTACGGTGAAAATGGAAGGGTGTGAAAGGAGCGTAGAAATGTACAAGTTAAAATTACTTATCTTCACAGCCATGCGGTGAGTGGTTACTGTGGAAGAGAGTACATTTTTTTTCTTTACAATGCCTCCTCGCCTCCTCGTAGGGCATCTTTGCTCCGTTTAAACCGGACGCCACTGATTCGTCAAATACATCGATTATTCTCTACCACAAGAACGACGGTATTATCCTGGGTTGCGTTGTAAAGCGAATGAGGAAGGTAATCGATGACTATTTACGTCGTTCTTATCGAATGAGCGTCGTCGAGAAAACAGCTTGGTTTATTTTTCTAAAGGGGCCCTGCTACGTACCTCACTTGCGTCACTCACCTTTTTTTTTTAATATTATTGTGGCTCTTTGGGGTCCTTTGTGGCATGTTTAAGACTTCGTTGGTTTTATATTAAAATAGCGGCGAACTAAGCTCGAGCCGTTTATACAGGGTGCCCAAATATTTCATGCAAGATATTGCTAACACTTCGAAGCACCGCACACTTTAATAGTCTGACTTCTCCCGTCATCTACTGAGCACTATAAAAAAAAAATCTTGTACGCATTAGAGTTACAAAATGAGCCGAGAAATGGCGGCACATCTATAAGTGCCTCAGTGCCATGGAGATTTCAGAGCTTTCAGACCGCTTTTTGCGTATTCAGATCTAAATGTTCTATCTGTCTTAAGCCCCTAAGCCCATTATACTTAGTGGCATAGGCAGAGGCGCAGAGGCGAATTATTTTTTATTATTTTGGGTGACCTCACCGTATACGTCTTAAGCCCCTGCGGACAGGGCAGTTTATTTTACACAGCCCAAAATAACCCATGTCTTAAGCCCCTCCATGGTTTGACACGACTACAGCGCTACTAAGCACATTTTGTGCTAAATAGGTGTGACTACTATCCTTCTTAGTGTAGGCTACAAACAGTTCTCAAAATCTGATTCCATCGAGACTTGGTCTCTTTCACGGCTATCTTTATACCTCATCCAATAACTGACTTGACACACTACGAGAAGACCTCTCCAGCAAGTCACGAAAGCCCATTGAGCGTGTTCCTGCGCGTCGCGTCGTCTGCACATCGTCTGCTCGGTGCTTAACAGATATGGTTTGTAAAACGTATAAATAGCGACGACTGTATTAAAAAAGAAAAAAAAGGAAAACTTTGAGAAGATTTAGAACCGCACTTTTTTTTACTTCGCACTTTCTGCCACATCCTAATGTTTAGTTCTGCGTATTCAAGCAAGGCCACGGCGAGTATTTTGCTCTAGAAAACTATTTTTGAGAACAAACCGACTTTCGTGATTAGGCCTAGGAGAGACAGAATCATCACTCGAAATACACAATCACAGGAATTTTGTGCTCATGGATGTTGCTGTAGCATAGATCAGGCCAAAGAAAATCTCAATGCGTCTTTTATGATTAAAGAACGTACCGAAAATTTGGTAAGAACGACGAGTTCATTCTTAACTAATACAGCTTGCTTCGAAGCACGCCGCCATGTTTGCAATGCGACTTTTATCATACGCGACAACGCTTAACTCGATCAGCAGTAGGGCATGTAATGCGAGTATACTTTTGTGATCGACTTGAAACAACGGTTCACAAATTCACACTTCGCTTGTATGATCACTTTATGCTGGCACTACATTTCGCAGCGTCAACATGTCGCCTCTGCACTCTTCGCAGCTTTGGTAGCGCAGAAGTAGAATACCAGATTTTGTGGCGAAAGCAATACGCCAGGTCTAACCGCTCGTACCTGGGATCATTCTGACTCCTCATGTGCTGAATTTGATAGCTTTTTGGCTAAGAACCGACCATATATAGGTTCCGATGATGCCCGAGGCTCGCTAAGCCTTGCCACGGATCTCGATTGTGTTACCATGGCAACGGCACCGCCGCCGCCACGTGCCGTCGATGAATTTCCTGGAGAAACACGTGCCCACACTGCCGAAGCACGCGCCAATGCCTCAGACGCCAGAGAAGAACGCGCTTCACTTCACTTCACTTCACTTCAAACTATAAGTTTAATAAGAAGAATTGCACCTAAAACGGGTGGCGCTGGCTCGTCTGTTGCACGCCAGTTAGTGAGGGCGGTTCTGCAGCCCCGTATTGTTTATCAGGCCCAGTTCCAGCATCTTACAAGGGCACAATGGGATCGCCTTGAAACCGTAAATCGAGAAGCTATGAGGAACATAACATGCCTCCCACGAATCACACCGGTCGCAGCGTTACAGGAAAATGCGCAGCTCAACACCTTCGATGAACTGGTGCAGCAGCGTCGTGATGCTCGCAGACTCAAGGCCACTTTGTCACGTTCCACGCAAGCACTGAGGGCGTATGCAACGTCACACATTATTCTTCAGCCACCTGCGCCAGTTCTCCCTGCCTGGAAATTTATACAGTTAGGAGACAACAAGCCAACTGACATCCGCAGACCGACGTCTGCCAACTCTGCATCGTTGCTACGCCAGAGATTTGAAGAGCAAGATACTAACCTGCCTCAAGATTCCATAGTAGTGTACGTAGATTGAAGCCTGCAAGGCTGTGAAGCCAAAACGGCAATCTACTGTCCACGGAGACCTAGCCTGAATCAGACAACTACGTTTCAGCTTTCGAAACCACTTACATCTTTCTGCGCTGAGCTTGTGGCAGTTCAGGAGGCACTCTGCTCCGTGACCTCTATAACCATGCTCCCTACAGCCCACGTTGTCATCCGCACTGACGCACTACAAGCAGTACGTCAGCTCCGACGTGTCAGCCGCTGCCCTAAAATTTGCCAGGACATCCACCAGCTTGCGGCGCGCATCCCACAGTCAATACGCATTGAGTGGGTCCCACGGGATCTGCTGCCTTCCCAAAGTCAAGCTGATTTAGGAACCCGCCTCGTGAACCAAGACGCATCAATCCCACGGCTTCTCGAAGTCGATGACGCTACCCTCCTTTTGTCAAGAAAGGAGCACCTCCGGCGCCGCACACGTGCACTTATCCCTCCGTGTGCGATATCCCTTCCCCGCGGTCTCACCCGTGCAGAGGAGGTTGCGCTTAGGAGGATCCGGGTCGGTGTTGCCCTTACACCAGCAGTAACCAGGACGTGGTCATACTTCCAACACTTATATCCTCGCCCAGGATGCCCGATCTGTAACAACGAAGATGTCGAGGCCGACATCCACCACTTGCTGTGGGACTGCCCAGCACTCAAACCAACACGAATCCGGCACCTGAGCATAGCTGGCCTTTCAGCAATCAATCCTGCCTCATACGTCACTTGGACGCAGGGACCTCATTATCGCTCACTTCTGGACTTCATAAAATCAGCCAACCTTTTTCCATTCATTTAATCATTTATTCATCCTTCATCTCATAACCTACTGATGCCCTGAGGCAATAAATATCGACTAAAAAAGAAAGAACGCGCTCATACCTCTGAAGATTTCCATGCGTCTGACTGGATTACCCCAAAGAAAGGCAAACAAAAGATTCCGGCTACACATTTCTCAACGCTGAAAACTGTCGTAATCAGGGCACCAAGTACACTCAATATCTCCCAGGTTAAACCCTACGAAATTCTTCAAGAAATTTCCTCAGCAGCAGACTTGGCGCGACATGAGCGACAGGCTCTGACTCTACAAATCAAATACCACCAGAATGTCATCCTTCTGAAGACCACCAACGAATTGACCGCCCGAAAGGTAGCAGCACTTTCCTCGTTATCCATCCGAGCCAAAACTCATAACATCCAATCTTACATGACGGCCCCGGTGGCATCGTGCCGGGGCGTAATTCATGGAATCGAGAAAGGTCTTTCAGAAGCCGAACATTTAGAAAGCCTTGAATCGTGGCATGCGACGATCCTGTCCGCTCGTATGATGGGACAGATCGAGTCTGTATTAATAACTTTTGAAGGCACCCATGTACCTCGACAAATTCTGTTCCGCCGCGTCTTGTACAGATGCAAGCCTGAAAGACCAAATGCTTTGAAGTGCAGCAGGTGCCGTGAATATGGTCATCGGCTCCTGAACTGCCCTCACCCTCCGACATATCAACGCTGCCCCACCTGCTCAGCCCAGCTCAGCCAACAAGATGAACCACATCGTTGCTCCGCCTATTGCTTCCACTGCGGTGGAACCCACCCAACTTTTGACCTCACCTGCCCTGTACAGAAACAACAAGACCAAAAGAGCCACAAGGCTGCATATAACCGAAGGAAGAGTCTCAGGGAACAGCTGGAACCTTCCGTCCAAGAACAGAAAAAGCCATCTAATTCCCAGCGTCCCACTACAAAGCGACTATTGACTACGCAACAAAAAATGTCTGGTCACCTTGGCAAGAAGAATACGCCACCCCATCATCCTCCGACTCGCGAGGACTTCCCCCCTCTGTCACATGCAAATCAAGAGACGGCACCACCCCCTCGGACCAATGTCTGGCATCAAGAAGTTCAAGAACTGCCAGCTGCCCCACGTCCGCTTCTCAAGCCAGCTACGCTCCCACCACTGGGTAAGCCGAGCCCGCCACTTCCCATTTCCCCTCCCAAACCTTTCTCTTATACATATTACGATTCCACACCAGTTATCACATCTGAGAATTATATGCGCCACATAAAAGATCGAAATGACCCTATTATCTGGTACCTTGCAGAAGAAATTTCCGCCATTCGCCAAGCATTCGAACTCATGCATACCCTCCTTAGCAATCTCCTGCAGGATGACGAACGCATGGATTTCCTAAATCATTCTCTTAAACGGCCCCGTCCATCTACATCCCCTGAAGCAACTGCTGCATCCTCTTCTGTCCCTCCCGAGAAGCGCGCTAACGTAGCTTAAGAATGGCAGGGAACAATCACATACACATTGTACAGTGGAATAGCAGAAACCTGCGTACCAATCGAACGCTCTTTATCCAATGGCTCCTGACTTTACCCTCGCAGCCCCACGTCATTCTCATTCAAGAATCGCGTGCTCTTAAAGGTATTCCGGGCTACCGTGCCCTGCATGCAGCGCATGACAGCGACTGTGCCCCATTAGTGAGCACTTATATTCGTCGGGACATCCGATTTGAGGCCATTGAAGTCCCCAGTCGTCTTGAACGTCACCTTATTGCATTTACACTGTATTCTGATCACTTATCTCGCCCTTTATCCATTCTAAATTTTTATAACCCTCCTACAGAGTACACGCTTTTCAAACCGCTAATGCACTTTACTTCAAGATTGTTTCGAGACTCCAACTTCTTGATAGGTGGGGATTTTAATGCCCCGCACGTTATCTGGGGTTACCCACACACCTTCCGACCTAGCCGTATACTCAACGACGCATTAAACGGAGCTCAGTTAACTGTTTATAACACCCCAAACTCCATTACCCGGGAAGGTTACAGGAACCAACAATCCACCATGCCAGACCTCACAGTGGGCCGCGGACTGCGAGAGGTCACCTGGCAAGTTACAGATGAAAAATTGCTCAGCGACTATTACATTATTAACATCACTGTCCCTAGCCGTACCCGTCCTCGTAAACGTAAAATTTCCCACACAAACTTGAATACCTTTCGCACTATACGCGACACCTCTCATACTACTGGCAGTTTTCAGAGCTGGACAAAAGCACTCAAACATGCTCGGAAACAAGCTACGCAGGAGAGTTCCACTTCAGTCCCGTCAGATAATCCGGACCCTTACCTTGTACGCATCTGGAAGAGGCGGAAACGACTCTTGCGCACTCTTCGCACTCAGCCCAACAATGCTCGCCTCTCCGACCGAGTCACCGAATTGACGCGACAGGTTAAAGAACACTGCGTTACACTTGACACCAATCAATGGAACAAAATTTGTAACACCATTAACGGCACACTAAATCAAAAAAGAACCTGGCATTTACTCAGAGAACTACTCGGGCCTCAACCGGCGCCTGTTCCCACTCTCAAGAAGCACTATTCTCAACTAGGCGCGGATGCCTTAACAGCCCAACTCCGCGATCTCTACATTCCTCCTCCCCTACCCAGCCTTTATACTCCGTACACTGGTGCTTCCAATGTAGAACTCGATCAGCCGTTTACCCTCTGGGATCTCGACTGGGCGCTAGAAGAGCTAAAGCGGAAGTCAGTCCCAGGTGAAGACCAGATTACATACTCACTCATTCGAAATCTCTCTGACAAGGACAAAGAACATTTTCTGAGCATTATAAACTTACATTGGGAAGAAAGCACACTCCCAGAATCTTGGAAACAGTCACTTATAAACCTACTTCCAAAGCCAGGCAAAAAACCTGCGCTTCAAAACCTCCGCCCAGTTTCCTTAACATCATGCCTGGGAAAAACCATGGAGCGGATGGTGCTCAATCGGCTCGAGACTCATCTTGAATCCATAAATTTCTTTCCCCCTCAACAAATTGGCTTCCGAAAAGGTGTGTCTACTCAAGACCTATTTTTTCTTCTCATGCACGAATTTGACCCTCCGCCCACTTCCCAGATACAAGCCATAGTGGCCCTTGTTGTGCGAAAAGCTTTTGATAACCTTGCCCACGATCCTCTATTAAACATCCTTGCCTCTACTGGCTGTGGTCCAAAGATGTATGGCTACCTCACAGCATTTCTCCGCGACCGTACGGCCAAGTTCCGTCTCCCCGATTCGATATCTGATCCTTTCCCCCTCACACGTGGTACTCATCAGGGCGCTATTCTGCCACCCACCCTTTTTAACCTTGCAATGGCTCCCCTATCTCGTACTTTAGCGTCTATCCCAAACCTAAAACACACATTCTATGCAGACGACCTTACTCTTTGGTGCACTTCTGGGTCTCCTGGAGCAGTAGAGGAGACCCTACAGCAAGGTATCGATGCAGTCGTTAGTTACCTTGATAAAGTAGGGCTATCTCCCGCACCTGAAAAATCCGAATTGCTGCTGATTGCAAAAACTCGCCATCAACGCCAACATAACCAGCTGATCAATCTCACAATGACAGGTCACCCCATCCCTCGTGTATCATCCTGCCGAATCCTCGGACTTCATATCAATGAGTCAACCAATCAGGCCAATGTATCTACAACCGTTAAAGTTTGCAATCAGCTTACGCATCTAGTTCGCCGCATAGTCAATAAGCACGCCGGGCTACGAGAGGGTCAAGTCAGGCAGCTTGTCCACGCATTAGCACTTAGCAAAATTTTATATACGATTCCTTACCTTACACTACCTTGTCGCCAAAGGCATCAGATTGAGGTTGCTCTTCACATATTGTACAAGGCCGCCCTTAACGTCCCTGTACATACGTCCACGGAGCGCCTATACTCTACGGGGCTGTTCTTGCCCCTGGGAGACCTCATACAACAACATCGCGACCGGCAAATGGCACGTCTTTCTAGCACCAAACAAGGACATTGGATACTACAGCAGGTTGCACTCAAACCTATAGACCTCCCTATAATTACCTTCCTTCTTCGCTCCCGGATAACCTCAGAATAATCTCCATTCCAAAAAACGTTGCACCCGACACTAACGCAGGCAGAGGTTCCGCTCGCGTTTCCAGCCATGTTCACCCGACAGATTCCACGGTCATCTACACAGATGCATCACGAACTAACGTCGGAGCGGCTGCTTACTCAATTCAGAGCTGTAGCGATGTAGTGACGCATACCCTCGGCCCTTACATAGATCCTCCTCCTACAGCGACTCTCGAGACCATCCCAATAGTTACCAGTATTCAAGACCTCGCACAAGCACCCCCTAACCCTTCAGGATATACCATATACACTGATTCAATACAAGCTATACGCGCCATTCACACGGATCGCATTCCTGAAGAACTACACGATGATCTACACAGAGCTCTTACCAAACTACGTCCCCACACTGTAACACTGAGGTGGATTCCTGGTCACGCTGGAATCCCAGGCAATGAGGTAGGGCATCGCCTCGCCCGCGAACTTCAACACCGGGCGCCTGGGATTCCCTGGCCTTATCCACCAACGTGGGACACTACTCTTCACTACAAAAAAGAAATCAACGTTCACTACGACAACATTAGAGAAACACTCCGTACACTTCCTCTTCCTGATAAATCTCTCACTACCACTCAAATCCGCATTCTTAGTCGCATACAACTAAATACACTGCTTACTCCTGCCCGATCTTTGCTATACAGAATCATACATTCCCCTGCATGCCCAAATTGCCCAGAACACTATGCAAACTTGGAGCATTGCATCTTTTCATGCCCTGTCACCCTCCAATCTCCTCACTTTCCACACCCTCCTCCCCCAACGTGGCGGGCTTGGTTAGCCTCTGACCAGCTGCAAGATCAGTTGGCCTTGGTGACCCTGGCCCAGGACATTCTTAACGCTTAATGCAATGCGTTAAATAAAGTTGTTTCTTCCTCCTCCACGTTACCCCTATAGGCCACTAAGGCACGTTCATACGGCTTGGTTAAAGCGGGGATTTATATGTGGGCTGAAGAAGAAAAAGGAGAAGCGGACGAAGAAGAAGAAGGAGAAGAAGACAAAGAAGAAGAAGGAGAAGAAGAGGAAGAAGAAGAAGAAGAAAGGAGGAAGAGAAGAAAAAGAAGAAGAAGAAGATGAAGAAGACGAAGAAGAAGAAGAAGAAGAAAGGAGGAAGAGAAGAAAAAGAAGAAGAAGAAGAAGAAGAAGAAGAAGAAGAAGAAGAAGAAGAAGAAGAAGAAGAAGAAGAAGAAGAAGAAGAAGAAGAAGAAGAAGAAGAAGAAGAAGAAGAAGAAGAAGAAGAAGAAGAAGAAGAAGAAGAAGAAGAAGAAGGGAGGAAGAAGAAGAAGAAGAAGAAGAAGAAGAAGAAGAAGAAGAAGAAGAAGAAGAAGAAGAAGAAGAAGAAGAAGAAGAAGAAGAAGAAGAAGAAGAAGAAGAAGAAGAAGAAGAAGAAGAAGAAGAAGAAGAAGAAGAAGAAGAAGAAGAAGAAGAAGAAGAAGAAGAAGGAGAAGAAGGAGGAGAAGAAGGAGAAGAAGAAGAAGAAGAAGAAGAAGAAGAAGAAGAAGAAGAAGAAGAAGAAGAAGAAGAAGAAGAAGAAGAAGAAGAAGAAGAAGAAGAAGAAGAAGAAGAAAAGAAAAAGAAGAAGAAGAAGAAGAAGAAGAAGAAGAAGAAGAAGAAGAAGAAGAAGAAGAAGAAGAAGAAGAAGAAGAAGAAGAAGAAGAAGAAAAGGAGAAAGAAGAAGAAAAAGAGAAAGAAAAAGAAAAAGAAGAATGAGAAGATTAACAAGGATAAGAAGGTTTGGTTTGGTTTGTGGGGTTTAACGTCCCAAAGCAACTCAGGCTATGAGAGACGCCGTAGTGGAGGACTCCGGAAATTTCGACCACCTGGGGTTCTTTAACGTGCACTGACATCGCACAGCACACGGACGCCTTAGGATAAGAAGAAGAAGAACGCTCGATCACCCGCAGCTCATGTTTTTGCTCTATATTCGGTGCAGCGACGTTGAACCCTTCTAAAAAAATTTACCCGTTCTCGCATGCAGCGTTTGGAAAGGGTGGAACACAAGAGCTTGAAATGGGGTGGTAGCAGTTGCTACCATGCTCGGCTTTTTAAAGCAATAACGTTAAAGTCTACCGGAAAATCCGTCGTCAGCATTTTCGGCGTTGTGAGCGGAAAATAACTAATAACTAAATGCGCGATAGCTGGCAGCTGCCACGGCGGCGCAATGATTGGACTTACTGTTGCCTAACGTTACACTTGGCAGGAGCTGCCACCTCGAGCCTGTCCTTTCATATGGGAGGGTGATATCACAATCAGCCTGCCAGGACCTTTGCGTTCGCAGCCAGACACGCTACCCTTAAACAACGCAAGCCCGTTCATACGGCTTGGTCAAAGAGGGACTTTAAATTTTTCTCGGGTTTTCTTTTGCATAACATGATACGTAGGTTAGAAGCGCATGGCAAAGTACTTATGAAGTAACAGAGGCATAAGTTAGGAGATTAGTTATTAAGCTAGTTGCAAAGTTCCCGCACGCAAACTAACAACAAGGGGAGCCGCGGATGGATGCCATTAACGCTATTTCGTCATATAGGCTTAAATGCAGAGCTAAGTGTCTCCCTTTCCGAATATTTTTTCTGTCCGCTTTTTCCTGTCCTCTTGTGTCTTCCCTCTCCTACTTTCTTACTCCCCGAGACATCCCGCCCCCTTCCACTTTGGCATCCGTCACCCTTTCTTCGTCATCGCTTCCCCTCCTCTTCTCCTATGAAAGTGGAGAGTGGGATATTTCCCTCTCTTTTCTGCCAACTGCCAACCGAGATTTCAAAAGAACTGGCGGAGAGATCTCCTGCACGTGGGGCCGTTGATGCAAAATCATTAAATTTTAATTACATATGCCAACCAAGTATTAAAGTGTGGCGAAAGAGAACAATACTGGCCTGGCTTTACATAATTCCTAACATTTTCTTGATTTAGAAATACAGAGTAACGTTTCCCTCGTTTTGAAATATTCATCCATTTAAGCTCTGACAATGGGTAAACATTACCCAACTCACCATGAGCTCGAGGTGGCGGGATCAAATCACCGCCTGTGACCAGTTTTGCAACTGTAATGGTAGGAAATGCTTGATTATGCGACAAGTCGCATGTCGTTATGGCGATCGGGGTCGTCACACGTGCCGAGATTGCGAACGCCCGGTAACGAATCTCCGCAAGCTTACAAGCTTCTCACAGCTGTTACATGACAGGCACGCAGATTGGCTACAAAGTAGGCTTCCTTTCCTAGCTTAGCAGCTCTCCTTACGAAAGCTTCGCTAGGTTGCATGTTTACACAACGTTTCGCATGCCGTACTTAGAACGGCTCCGTTTTTCATATCTCCTATACCGCCTAAGCGCCGGCTTTAGCCTGCGACAATAGAAATGCAAGTCCATCGAAATGAAATATAAAAACCTTCCTTCGACATCAGAACATTGATTTCTTTATGATTTCATGTTTCCGTGAGCTTTTGCCGATGTGTTACCTTCCCACCAACGCTTCCACTTCCTGCTGCTTGTTCAATCTTCAGCTATTTATTACAAAATGTTCATGTATTTTAAGGAGAAAGCTTTCCTTGGTTCATGCGTGGCGTCCGCAGAAATTGTGATCAGAAAGTGTGCTTCGCACTAGGACTTCACGATAAAAAATTACGAGGGACTTTAGCGACTAAAGTAGTGAAAGGCGAAAGCCATGTGCCGCATTCTGCAAAGCAACTGACACTAATTAGTGATTGATTAAATAATTATTTTGGCAATATAATAATTAGCCAGTCATTAGGTAAATAATTGATTATAGTTGTTTAGTCATTAATTAGTTAATTAGTGAATTACTTTATTAAACCGTGATGAATAATTATTAATAAATTACTTAGTGGTTAATTAGTAATTTATTATTGATTAGCATATGGCCATATAAGGCACGCATTCGCGCACACTGTGGTGGTGGTCTGTGATTGGTCGAGACCTCTATGACGTCATCCCACCTCGGCCAATGAGAGCCGCCACAAAGGCATTTTGTTCACGACAGCATGAGCCATTAAAGGCTTTCGCCTTAAAATGCCTCTACCGGGAATCTAACCACTATCCCTCCGATACTCAGCCGAGCGTGCAAACCACTACTCCACGTCGGGCCCGGGAGAAACAGATCGTAATTTTTCTTGTCTAGTGTAAGGATGATACTAGCGATGACAGTGACGATGCAGTAGTGATAATGATGATAGACGATGAGGCTGCAGTTATTGTTAATGCTAATTATGATAGTAGCGATGAAAATTATGGTGCATTTAGTTGACAACGATGATAGCAGCGACAGAGGGGATGATAGTAGTGATCGTAATAACGATGCAGTTAGGGATTATGATGATAATAATATAATAATAATAATAATAGTGATGCCAATGAGGGTGCATTAGTTGGTAATGATGATGGTAGCGATAGTAATGGTTGTAGCGATGACAATCATGATGCAGTTTAATGACAGTAGTCATGTTGAGTGGTTTTCGCTATTTCCGCTGTTAAGGAAACTTAAGCACAGTTCCGTAATTTTTTGTTTTGTTTAATATCGAGTTCCCTTTGTGACCGTCTTGTAATGTCATATGGAATGGAAATGGCCTTCATCAGATTACCTACAACGTCCTTACTCTGATCGTACTTGATTGTTCTTGCTTCTTTCTACGTGCGAGACTGGTTTTGAGTAAAGCATGTCAGTCGGCATCATTTTAATGCGGTAACCCAGAATGAGGAATGTCTACTCAGATTTCAGCCACACCCTACTAAAGCACAAATGAAAACCATTATTCGTTATTATTCCAAGCATACTCATAAGCATAAAGTCATAAGTCGCCGCATTATATCAAAAGACCACCTGACAGAAAAAGCCCCGCATTGATCATGCCTTGCCAGCATTCCAGCGTGGCTTACGGGTAGCATGTGTAGCTCGGGATCTAACAGCCCTGAAAGGCTTTCAGCGTCTGCCAGCTCGGCCATGTTATGTGGTCTTGTGACGTCACACCAGTCGATGGCGAATCAGCGGATTTCTATATCACCTGCCAACTACCGCTTGCCACCGGCATGACAGTGACGTTTCGCCATGGCGCCGACAATATTGACATGGATTTCCGGAAAACGGCACTTCTAAAGCTTTTAAAAAATAATTAATTATATCTGGCACAGATTGAAAGATAATTGATTAGGCACAACCAAAGTGCACATGACTCTACCTTCAATAAAACAAGGTCAGATGAATGACTTTCCAATCGGATGCAAATGTCGGTAAGCAAAAGATAGATTTCGTAATCGTTACTCTCAAGATACATTCGAAAGTGCAGAGTATAATGGAAGCAGCTTTATTCTGTATGAGCGCCACCGAATCAATTAGTCGCAGGAATTCTATAGGGCCAAGGCGGGCTCCAATTTCTAATTACGGCTTACAAGTTTCGGTCGGAGCGAAGAAAAGTGCACCGGATTCAGTTTTCGAAAACTGCTTTCAAACACAGCTCAGGGTCAAATTTTGAGACGGTCCCTATCTGAGTAAGGGCGCCTTAAGAGCGGCTCGCCTTCCTTCAGTCCATTTTTAAGCACGCCTTACTGAGGAGCGCTTAGTGAGGCTTCCCTTAGAATGTCCTTTCCCATAGGTAGGCACTGCGCTACCTTCATGCTTCCTTTCATCGCTCCTTCACTTGAACGCACGCATCCCTGCACAACTCACTTTGCGCTTGCGCAGTAGGGCGTCTCTGATGGCTCAAGCGACTCGGGCGACGCCCACTGCTAGTGGAAAAGCTCGCAAAGCGAACATTCGGTGCTGCTCCTGCACAGCCCCTCCGTTGCAAAGAGTTGCGCGTTGGCAGGCCAACCTTGTTTCTCGGTCAAGTCAAGTACAGCTTTGAAACAAAACGTGTCAGATAAAAAGCGAGTGCCCATAGAAGGGCACCTCGAAATAAACACAACGTTATAAATATGTACTTGCTTTTTATGCAATCTGAACCATTATACTTCAAGCATTAAGCGCGTATTCTCGACATCAGACGAATGCAAGTGGCTCTTCGTCGCTCCGAGTGTTTCCTTAGCCAAGGAGCAGCTAAGGATTGTTCGAAAATTAGACGCATCACTTAAACACCTCACTGAGTTGAGGAAGCATGGAGGGCTCCACGTGAAAGGTAAAGATATATCGTAAGCTAAGGAGCGTTTTGAAATTCGGCCCTAAGTGATTTTGACATAAATTTCACAGGTAGCTATCTAGCGAGTAGGACTTGCTCAGGCAGCGCGAACCATTAGCCCAATATTGGAGCAATACTTCCAATGTCAGGCCCATATTGCACCAGTACTTTGCCAATATACTCTAATATTGGGCGGGCGGTTCGTGCTGACTGCGTTCAGTCATAAGGGAAAGAACGTGCCCGTCCGTGTCAGGCGCGTATATTGCGACGGTAAGGAGCTGCATTGTATTGAATAGTTAAATATAATGTCTTTGAAGGACACATAAGTTATGAGGGTGCGTAATGAAGCATTCCAAAATAATTTAAGTCGGTTGTGCTTCTCGCGCTCATATCGCAGAGCACACAAGTGCTTTTTGCGTTTCGTCTCCGTCAAAACGCGGCTTTCATGGATGTGTTTCAACCCCTAACCCAGTCGCGCGTCTTGAGGAATTGATTCGCGGCCTCATACACCTGTACAAGCTACAATGTTCTATAAGGTCATTGGGTGAGGATGCCATGTAGTTGTTCGCCAGGTGCTTGCGTGACAGTAGTTGAGTGACGCGGGTAAGCACGGCAGTAACATCGTTCTCCTGTCCGTAGTAAGGACTTCTGGTGTGTCTTAAAGCGAAGTAATCTGCTTGACGAAAACTTTGAGACTTTCGGATAAGAGTCTTTTTGCTTGGCTCCTTCTTTGGCGTAGCAAGCAGCCAGTCATCGAGATGATCTACAAGTTGCCGTTTATAGACCACGGGAAAAGACTGAGAAGGTCTACTGCAACTTGTCGGAAGAGATTCAATATTTCGGCTCGCCTCATCGGTGGCGTCTTTCGTTGCCGACACTCATGCATGGCAAGGCTTGGCTTAATATGCGATCTCGCCTGCTAAGACCGGCCAGTTATTATACGTCGCTCACTGGGCGAAGCATACATGTGACCCTTAGATGTCCTGTTGTGAGCTCTTAGTGCGATGCCTGCAGAATTTCTTCTCCGACGTATATAAGCAAGGTAAGACGGCATACAGTCTTGTTGCGCGTGAAGTTAGTTTTCACAACGACGCTGCCCTGTAAGGAGAAGGAGAACAAGGGCTTAAATACTATGCGGTGGGGAGCGGTGTTGCCTTACAGGTACTCAATAGGGCGCTGTGTGTTAGGGTTCTAAGCGTTGTTATCACATAAAATCACTGGCACGCCTATAACCGTCCCATGAAAGTGCCGTCGCAGTCTTATTTCGGCGGTGCGTCGAAGGTGGTTCTCGCAGGCAGTATGCATCGGAGTACTTGCGCCCCGGATTGCAGACCACGGTGCGTGTTGAAATCTTGGAGTTGAATGCACCATTTAGCGAGGCGTACAGTCCGATACTTCAGGTTTGCCATTCAGTACACATTGTGGTGATCACTCACAACCTTTAGCAGCTGATCGTACAGGTACAGAAGAAACCTTGACGCGGTCCAGACTATCGCAATGTGCTCCTCCACCGTCGTTGAATAGTTGGCTTCAGGCTTCGATAAAAGAGGCTTTCATACGCTGTACCTCTCTCATGGCTTTCTCTACTATGCACAAGAACAGTTCCTAGAACAATATTTCTGTTTAGGCGTTTCAGTCGGATCATCAAAGCACACGCGGAGCCTGCCAACAACGCGGAAGTTCCATGAATGCTTCTAATTTTGGAACTTCCTTTTCAACCAAGTCGCGTCTGAATTTGTAAGCTGCGTCAAGGGTTCGGCGACACGCAATGGGTTATGTATAAGCTGCCCATAGTATGCGATCAGCCATAGGAACCAGAACACAGATATCATGTCTACCGGCGGCAGAAACAATGCGATAGACGCTTTTTTTTTTCTCAGTCTTAGCGTACTTCATTTTTTCTTACGATGTGGTCAAGGAATAGAAGGTCACCGTAAGCTAAATGATGCTTTTCAGGTTCCAAAGTAAGGCTTTGTTGCCTCCAATGCTGTGCGGAGCATTTTCGATGACTACCATACGAAGTGCAATACGAAGAGGACCGCATCGTCTAAGTACACAAAGCATTTTTGACTCCAACACCATGTAGACTACACGCTGAAGTGTCACTATGGTTATGGTGAACTAGATGCTTTCCTAGGTCTCTATAGATGTGTTAGAAAAAAAAAAAGACTAAACGTTATGATCTTATAGTGCTCTTACAGGCCGTCGGAGGGGGTGAAAGCAGTCTTTCCATGGTCACAGTCGTGCTTCGAAACCGCTGTTGACCGACTGTCACCCGTCATGCTTGCCCAAAGAGGCGATGTTCTGTTGAGTCATCGGCCTTCAGAGATGTTCTTTGCCCACACGCATCATACCCGTGAGAGGAATCGGGCTTGGTTCGAACGTGCTTTCTTGCACTTTGGAGAGAAGCTGAGACCGCAGGGAGCACAGTTCACAGCTCGTTTATTGCATTTAACGGCATCTCATTAGCATTTACAAACAAAGCACCCCAATCAAGCCCAGGCTCATCCCTAGATGCGGAGGTGCCATCCTCCGCCAGTGTCTCTCTTCGCGTGAGGACAGGGCTAACAATCACTTTCTCACACGAACTACCTCAGTGGTGCTCACGTTGCAGTATAACATTGCTGAGACACGCTGCCAGCTGCACGTGCAGCGGTGAGCTTCGCGCGCCTCCCGGTTTACAAAGGTTCGGAGGTCGAGAGCATCGTCGCTCGTCCGACGTGCTGGCGCATCAATGACGATCGAGCCAGCGCCTCTTTCTATCGAACATGCAAGACCAGCTGGGCTGCCGACACTGATTGTTGACTATCCCTAACACTAGTTATATTTTGAAGGGCACGGTAATTACGATTACGCCATTGTTTCAGTTGCACTGATGGGCATGAATGTCTGTTTCATTTACTTCGATTTGTCATTCGACCTTGATTTGACGATTTGAATCGCCCTTTTGATACAATACGGTATTTTGCAATAAAAACTTTATTTTAAATAAGCCTTCGGACACAAATGTACGTGCAATGTATCCTTACTATGCGCCCGAAGCTCTCTGCATAGAAACAAACAAGATATACTAAAAAAAATTTATAAATTGGGTGAAAGAGTATAATAAATGTAACATTCAGCGTTTTATGAATACAAAACTAGCAGATAATTTTAATTGAAATCTAAAAGAAACGGCAGGTGATAAGAAGAGCATTACAGAATGGTCAGTACCAACAACAAAAGAATGCAATGCAACTAAGCACTTCTAAACAATGAAGATGTCCCTAAATGTAAAATAGACTTTTCTTATGACACAACACAAATATATCCATGGCCATGAAGAACTTGGCGGTATAAAGGCGCTTTAGAAGGTCGTTGATTCGGAATAGCGGTTAGACGTCTTCCTTGATTACTCTGTTCGGTTGGCATAATCGGCACATAACCGGAGGCTTTCTTTTAATAGGATGACAATCTATATACAAGGGCTTTCGATTTCTGGAAGATTAATATCATCGCGCAGCATTTAAATCCTCAACTTGCTTCGTGGATGGCTTCGTATTCTCGCGTTGGCACACGGCACAGGCTGTGGCGGAAAGAGAAGGTGTGTCCATCGGTTGTAATTCTATGTCTGGAAAAGGGCTGCCAGACCTTTGACAAAGCAGATAAACAATCGCTGTATTTTCGGATGAGTTTCTGCAGAGGTCGTTTGTACTGGAGCGAGTTTGGATTAATGTTGAATCTGGACTCTGCTGTGTCGGTCACTGGAACTGTGGAGGCCTGATCTGAGAAACAAACTGTAATGCTAACCGAGCCTATTTCCTGCAGGAAAGAGCTTGTCCTGCCAGTGTTGAGGCGTCGGTAAAAGCTCCAGGCGGAAGTTTATTATGGCGTATTGTGCGTCCCGCAACAATGTCTCGGTCTGGCAATAGCTGTAGGTTTTGTTTCGACGAGGCCGTCAATGTTTGTGGCAACACTGACAGCTAACCCACCTGCTTTTCTTTCTCCCCATCCTTCTCCTCACCCAGCGACTACGGTAGCCAGCATGCTAAAACGTAAATGGGAGGTTACTTTTTCGCCGACAGCACAGCAGCATAGCGCAATCATCCAGTATCGGATTCGGAGGTACATGAACCCGTTTGTCGAGAACGTGATAGACTTGAAGAATGGTAAACGTCGACTTGATTGACCGAACCGACTCGCCGTCAGCTAGAGGGCACCGCTATTCTCTGTGTGTCAGTAATTTATGCTCATGTTGGTCTTGGGTCGTTTGTCTGAAGTACCTGTCTGCGACGGCAATGTGCGACGCTCTGCTCACTATATTTAGTACGACAGGCATCCCAGAGGCCCTTTTCTCCGACTGCGGCACAAACTTCACGGCCGCATTTACAGTAGAGGTTCTGGCGAGGCTGGGCTGTGACGCGACAGTTCCTTGATATCAAGTGGACTTTGAAGAAGCGCACTGCTCGACAGACAATTGGAAACACTCTGTTCTTGAATGGTTATGAAGTTTTTGGGGTTTCCAATATGCGTATGTGCCCGAGTCTACTAGCTGACCCTTTTGCGTGTTGAACTCAGTTAATCGGTGAATAGTTTAACCCAGTGCAATGGGAGGGAATGGGGGCAGTAGAAGTTTTGACGCGTCGTTTCCTTTCTTTTATGCGTTTTATTGTATGTTGTGGGATTATGTGCCTGTTGGATCGAAACTTGGACCATAGTTTTCGCTCGATAAACGTACAGCGTTCCTTACTGGCGTGTTTACAATGAGCGGAACGCACATTATAAGGACCGAACGACTGCATTGATCATCAAGCTCTGCAGTGGTGTCTGGTGCTCTTGTGTTAGCAGCTGGCATCTGGCACCTTTGAAATCCCAATTGTTTATTCATTTTACTGTTATGTTTAGAGACGGGAGGACATTTTCCTCGTCACCACTCCGCTTTTCAGACGTCAAATTTTATGGAGCTAGATAGGCAGGCTCCACGGTCGGATAGCCGTGGCGATTGTGCGCAGGGCAGCCGGAAGGTTTGTTCATTGCAAGTCATTGTTATTACGTTGTACGTACTTCCTGAATATAAATAATGTCTTTGATCTCCTTTGAGCTTACGTAAAACGAGTATGTCCGTAGAAGAATTCGAAAGGAAAGAACCCACCTTCAGGGGCAATAAGCATATCTTGGCTAATTATCTCTGCAAATTCTTGTCTCATTTCCAACTAAATAATAAAAACTTTATTGTTAACAGCTAAATGATCTACCTTCTAAAATTCAGCCATTTGATACCTCATCAGCTCATATTTCGTCTAAACTACTCCAGTGAACTAACACTGATAGAATTTACTGGCACAATTAGGCGCTGCATTGTTATTAGAATGCTGGTGGCAGCTGCATTCGTAGATTTTTATAAAGCTTTTGACACCATCGATTATTCCATATTGAATAGAATAAATTCCTGTGAATCTCTGGACACGCTTTAACCCTACTAGTACTCGCTGACAAACCTTAGTTCGTTACAATATCAAGATCTTTATCTCCAAATAGGCATTAATCAAGGATAGTTACAGGAATCTGTTATAGCTATCCTTCCGCACAGTGTAGTTCTCTTGAATGCCGGATGCTTTATCTCAAGCAGCAGAACTAATCAAGCAGCTTCAGAGAGATGTCGTTTACGCCACCGTCTGTTTTTGAACAACAGTAATTATAGGCCTAAAGGCATCACCTACTCTAACTGCTGTGAGCATGGCGATAGCATATCTGTCATACCTTCCTCTAGTGATAATTTACATGATCTATGATTAAAAATATTATGCAGATTGTCTATATGGTTCATAGTTTCCGGAAGTCGCACAGCAAATTTGACAAACACAAAATGTAAGGTAGAAATCGGACAGGTTAGAATAACGGGGACCTTAAAAATGTATGAATTTTTGCCAAAGCAATCGTTCTCAAATTCATTCATTTGAAGCTAGTTTTATATTTGAGGTCAAAACAAAATTTAACGGAAGAAGAAAGATATTAGAGAGATTTAGCTTACCGCGATCCACGATCCGCTACTGGGATCCGCCACCGCGCGTTCCATTGCGCATGCCCAGACCCCCTTGACGCCGACAGATGGCACCACATACCGGATGTCGGCACACAGACCTGCCGCTTCGGGACCAATCAGCTTGACCGCCCCGCCCACGCGCGGTAGAGAGCCACGGTGGCGGATCGCGGATCACGGTAAGCTAAATCTCTCTATTAAAGCTGCGCTTTTGTGCGTTAGCGTTCGCTTGCCGTTTTGCGGCTGCAGCTTCAGCTTCCAGATGACCCATTGGCGTCCTTGAATTTGTTTAGGGTGCTTGTAAACGTGTCTGGGTTCCTTGTGGTAGAGCATCCGCCTTGCATTAGGGAGGTTTCAGGTTCGATCCCCGTTACCGCCGGGTACCCACTGGTTTTCAATAATTACAAGATATCCCTAGGCTGGTGCTCGGCGCTTTGGGGGGAAATAGACCAATAAAAAGGGCCACTTTTGGGCTTCTGCTACACGAGTTGTCTTATGGTTGTCCAATCGCGGAATGAATCACTGGTTCATTGGCATATCTGTCAACATACCTGTCATCTGCTCATGGATGGAGCCTTGAAGAGGATGGATGAAGGCGGCTGGAGGCTTTCAAAGAGTGGAGTTTGGCGCTCGATCCTAGAAGGAGATTTAGTTTCCTGGGCTCACTAAGCCTTCTCCTTCTTTCTTTTCTTTATTTGTTTTCATTCTCAACCCTTCTGTCATCTTCACGCACTTCTATCATATCAGAGATAAAGTTTCCGTCTAACTTCTTCGTTGCAGCATGCTGCGATTTAGCTTTTAGCGAATTTTTCGTAATTCTTAGCAATTTGTTATATTTAAGTTTTCTTTTATATCTTAGACGTTTGCGATGGCCACCTCTCTCTTGCAAGAGAAGGGGGAGATTTCTTTTCCTTCGATTTTACGCACCTTACATCCGTGCATATCATGCAGCTTTCAGGCACGTCTGACAGAGAGGGGTCATTTTCATTTGCCCAGACCATTTTAAAGATCACGTATTAATAAGATCGCACTATTCCTGACACGTACTATCTATGACAGACGTTTGGGGAGCAGGGGTGTTCTTCTAAGCCGTGTAATATTTTTCTTCTTTAGCATCCGTAGAAGTCATTCCTGTTCTCCTTATCTCCTTACTTTCCTAAAAATTTTCTTACCTTCAGGACATTCGGAACTCTGGGAATGTTTTACGAGCCACACGATGGGCCCAGATGCAAACCTCATGGGCTTAAACTTTCGACAAAGACTATATCTCGACAACCATATCGTTATTTTACCTAGTCCTCACAAGATTACCAGAGATGCCGCATGAGATTCTTCACAGGAGATAATACTACCCTGGGAAGCCCTTTCGCACCAAACACATTATATATCGCTTATATGTACACCGGCGCGAAGGTTCGGTTAGTTTTGCAAAGCTGCATGGTCTTGGAAGCTTGTTTTATCGTTTCTGAGAGTGGTACTTAATATTAGAGAGATTTAGCACACCGCGATCCGCTACCGTGATCCGCCACCGCGCGTTCCATTGCGCATGCCCAGATCACTTTCATGCCGATAGATGGCGCCACATACTTGATGTCGGCACATTGACCTGGCGCATCGGAACCAATCAGCTTGTGCGCCCCGCCCACAAGCGGTAGAGTGTCACGGTGGCGGATCGCGGATCACGGTATGCTAAATCTCTGTAAAGAGATTTCTCTCTAGTGATCTGGGCATGCGAAATGGAACGCGCGGTGGCGGATCACGGTAGCGGATCGCGGATCACGGTGTGCTAAATCTCTCTATTGTTTAGGTTCTTGTTTGCAGTTATGGCAAAGTTGTCCAAATGTTTATTTTTATCGCTTTCAGAAACATCCGAAATTAAAAATGAACAGCATAACTTATTTTCAAGTATGCATTTCTGCTTTATGAGTAACAACTTGACGTGACTCAAACACGAGCTCGTTGTAGTACAATGCTCGCTTCTTTTTATTTCACACTTAACTATTACCCGACAAAATATGTTACCGTTTGAACAAAACAACAATTAATACTGTTGTGTCATTTTGGTGCTTCATGGCAACATTCACCTAAAGGCCAGCAGCTGGCTTCATATATGATAAAGCAAGAAACCGTCGCCATGAATGAACAAATTCTGAGTTAAATGCAAGTCGAAAGAAAAAAGTCTTGTTTTATGTTCTCCACAAAGCCCCCCCCCCCCCTCTTCGTGTTCACTAAGAGGGAAAAGAGAGGACCTTTCTTAGTAATATGCTACAACTAAACAGATGCAATTTCCAAGCGTTTTTACTTTTTTTTTTTTTTGAACAACTACTGAAATAAAAAGACGCACCTGGCATTCTTACATTTTCAGCAGCAAATGCTTTGGGGTGCAGTATGAAAAAATTTCCGCACCTTGGCATCACCCCCAGAAGGATAGCACATACGCTTCACATATCGGGGAGAGGCAAAACTTGCTTTAGCTAGCCATCACTATCTTTGACATGATGGTAGGTTACATCTGTTCGCCCGCAACGATAAAGAAAAGAGGAGCACTTGTACTTGCGCGTCTGTTTGTTGGAGAATCGGGTTACATAAGTGCGGACATTCGGCACTAAAATATAGTTGACAATCAGCATTCCTTGGTGTCCTATTTGGTCTTAATCTATTTTTCGCCGCGAAATTCACGATATGAAAATGGCCAGTGCCGAGTTTAACTGCGAAGCCGTCAACAAACTTCATTACATTTGGTCGTAAGCTTGTCTTGCATATTGGAATCTATGAGGGAGCGAGAGACGCACGCCAGCCAGATCTTTGTCTGCCGCCTCATGAAATGCTCTTTGGGAAAATGTGTTAACAAGGTACTAAATGTTACACCATGGATGGAGGCATCTCACGGAACCACCTGCGAAGTCCACCATGGCGCTGAAGATTAAGCTTTGTGCAGTATCACGCACAGTTTTCTGGGACACTGATTAATCGTGGTGCAACAGTGGGACACACTAAAATAGTTAAGAACAAGTTGATGGCAATGGTCTTCAAAGTTTACGATGCATGGCAAGTGTTTGCTTTTAGAGCTTTCCCTGCTCTCGCGCCGAGTAATGCGAACTGCCGTAGAAGACCAGCGGCCTGCGTGTTTGCAAATAACAGTGCGGAAACTTTGGAATTATTATAAGACACGGGTAAAAGTATCGGCGGAAGCGGCCTTATCTTTCGACGCTTAACAAAACGTGGATTAAGTTCGTCCTGCGCTTACAAAGGCACTGTCATAGAACCACTAGGGTGAATTTGTGAAATTCACAAGCTTGCCGGGGGATTATCTGCGAATACATAAATTTTTCATGGCGCAGTTATACAGTATATGAAAAATAAGTACTTCAAAGCCCTTTTCCAAAGCTTGCCCAAACATTTTGGGTATGAACCTGCTCGAGCGCTTCATGTAGTCGCGTTTCGCTACCATCAATTTCTAAGAAATAGAAGCGAAGTTTTTATAAGTAATCTACTCTAATACAGCGGCTTTTAGCTTTCGGGGGGCGCACGGTTCGCTCTTCAGTCGTTTCTTCTTAAACGTTCGGCCGGTATCATCATCATCGCCATCTATAAAGTCGCTCTATGAGGAAGGAAACCTGTTCAGTCACTTATTTCATGTAACTGGGAGTAACAGCCCGCATGCCACCAGTTAATCCAGTTACCACGTTGTACTTGGGCGAAACTGGATAGTCTTATTTTTTTATTACTTTTCACAAACGTATTGCATTTATCACGAAAAAACACGGTGGCGATAACGATCGATTGCTTGAAATACGTTGTGGTGCAAGACCTTGCCGCTGCCACTGGGGACGCGGCAGTCGCGCACGCTACCATCTATCTATACTTGTCAGAGTGTTGTAACAAGCGGCTTCCTTTGAAGAAACGTCGCGCTTGCATCAGCTACAGCATGGTGCCCTCTACTAGATAGAGTTACCTAAAGGACAGAGAACACGTGAGTCTGCGCAGCGGTGTTGCTGATTTGCTTTCGTAATTCTCCGGCATCCTTATAGAAGTGGCGTCGAGGTTTTTTTGGCTCGCACGCGCCATAATCCTCCTTCGGAGTGGCTCGGGATTTCTAAGTGCATTCGAGTTATATATTGTTCCGTACAAACTGTACCGCTCTGAAGCTTCTTTTAAGAAAAGGCCTGAGCGTCAATCGAAAAGCTGAAGCACTTCGTATTTCACATTTGTTTCCCCGCAAAAAGCAGAGGGTTTAATCTCTACAACGTGCGCAACACAACTTGTCTAGTATCTCATCATCGTCGTCATCGTTATCACTCGATCTCATTTGCGTCTACTGCAGTATGAAGGCCTTTCCCACTGACCTTCATTTAGCCCTCTCCTGCGCCAGTCCTTTTCTCCAAACCCAACTAGTCTTCAATAAAGCATGTTGCCGGGCTAGTTTTTTTTTTCTTTTTTTTTTAATCAAGCTTGCCATAGTGCATATTATAGAAACTCATGTAAATTATTTTCCGTGAGGAACCGGAGCAGGCTCCCGCTCTTAGCGTTGTCGGTGAGCCATTTAGAAAAGTCCTCTTCCCTTGTTGTGGTTAGTCCCACTTAGCACAGAATCTGTGTCCTTGATGCCCTTGTCCCTGCACAAGTCCATAGCAGGTGGCGAACATCCACTTCTGCAGCTGGTGTGGAACACTTCGGGCATGTGGTTTATCCGATGTCTGCTTGAGACTCCCATCGGCATGTTACCGACGGGGTAAGGGCCGCCTCAGCTCTTATCCTTCTTTTCAAACATCTTTTAAAACTGGGAAAAAAAAAAAAAACCCTGGCGCAAAACATTCACACACACAAAAGAAAGAGACAAAGGGACAACGGACGGGCGCCTGTCCGTTGTCCTTTTCTCTCTCTCTTTTGTGTGTGAATGTTTTGCGCCAGGGTTTTTTCCCCGTTTTAAAACACCTAGTCTTCCGAAACTTACTTATGTCATCATCTGCCGTCCTTAACTCTCTCTCCATTTCCTCTTACAATTACCTTCGCTGTGAATGTAATCTGTTGCCATTGAAGACCATCGGTTGTGTGTTTTACGCATTTCATTTCCTGCCCATGTCGACTTTAAATATGCATACACTGCTAAATGTGACTTATGTCTATGACCTGTGGCACGCGTGTCGTGTTTGCGTCACATGAGCGCATGAGGGCATTTATACCGGGTGCTTCAGCTAAAGATGATAAGTTTAAACAAAATACAATTCAGCCCCAATGGAATGAACGAAAGGCAGTTGAAGGTTACGTAGGCTGGTGGACTTTTCAAATCTTCGCTTCAGGAATAAATTGTCGACAAAAAAGCTCAAGATTAACTTGTAACGTTTGCAATGAGTTGCCATTAATCCAAAGTAGCTTTACGAGCCTTAAAAGACGTGCTAGCAGTAAGATATGCACTCACTATAGACCTCTTCCCAAACCCTGCCTCAAAGAGCGTAGTCCAGTTTTTTCGGAAGCGCTGTCTTCGGTGGGAAAGCGCTCGCAAAAAAACTATACATATAAAAACTATACAAAAACTATATGTGTACACTACTCAAGAAATAAGCATCAGTGACTGATCACGTCGTATAGGTTTCATTTAAAACCGACCTATAGACCAACACCGTGTTTACAAACAACGGGGGCGCTCGCGGCGTCGCAGCTGACTGGGGGTGAAAAATAGGATTAGCGCAAATAGGAATAAATGTTTTTTTTTTAATTTCACGAGACACCTATGATGTCCTTATTCGGTGCAGAGTAACCGTGAACATCCTAAAAGAGATCATGAAAGTATGAAATCTCATGATCGAGGCGAAGTATTTTTAAAACACCGCGAAACGTATGGGGGTGCAAGTTGGTAGGGCGACCCATAAAAACACAAGTAAACGCAACTTATGGCAACATTATTCTCGTTTTGCAGAGCACCAGAAGTGGTGGCCGGTCGTTAAACATTGGCCAGCGCTTTGAAGAAGTATGCTGCGTCATTGCAGAGGCGGTCTACTTTTAAAACTCCTCGAATAATATATGTTGTGAATCCGGACACCCCCAAAATGCTCATGTAGCGAAACACGTAGTTTTGTTTACAGTCTGATATGCTGCGGCATGAAGTAAATTAGCTTAATAATACTGTCCCTCAAGTGATACATCCTAGACAGAATTACATTTAAAAGGCAGTTGTCAAACGCCGTACGACAATACGGACCGAACGAGAGTCGCGCATTGCAGCAGACGACAATGCAGCTGGCGATACCCACAGCGGCCGCCTACAGCTGCTAGCGTCTGCTAGCGACAGCGCCGGTGGTTTATTGCCGTCTGCAACTGTGCGCGGTCAGTTTATCGTGCTGTGAACGGTCCCACAAGTCGCCAGACTTGCAGTACTTGCAAGGGAATGTAGTGTGCCATGCAACATGATGTCGGGGCGTGATACAAGACGTTCACTAGAAAATGAGAAGGGTTCAACGCTGCTGAACCGAGTAAAATGTTGCGGTAAGTTGTGTTTACATGTGTTTCTATGAGTCGCCCTCCCAACTCGCACCCGCATACGTTTCGCGGTATTTTAAAAGTACTTCGCGTCGTTAATGAGATTTCACATTTCCGTGATCTGTTCTAGGATGCTCATGGTTGCTATGTACCGAATAACGAGATCATAGAGGCGCCGT
Organism: Amblyomma maculatum; assembly: GCF_055883805.1. Taxonomy (NCBI): domain Eukaryota; kingdom Metazoa; phylum Arthropoda; class Arachnida; order Ixodida; family Ixodidae; genus Amblyomma; species Amblyomma maculatum. The sequence continues at coordinate 95,976,402 of NC_139351.1, forward strand.
GAAATTTGAAAATTGCTTCGAAATTTTTCGGGTTCATGTATTCCTATGGGCGCTAAGCCTAGTTTTCACCCCCAACCACAGAGTTTCTTACTTTTACCTAGAGGGAAAGCTGTGCTGTCGTCTATGGGAGTTTACATGGAGTTTCCAGACGGCCAGTTCAGCCACCATGGACGCTCAAAACATCATTGGCCGGAGAGCTACCGAGTGCAGAACTACAGTTTTGGCCAAAACTAATGCAAAGATAAACGTTGTTTTACCGTGCATAATGTCCTAAGATTGAATATTGCGACTATAAATTATAATTCGGCGACTATAAGGCCGAATTTACGGGCAACAGTCCTAACTTTGTTTCACCGGTCTAGGAAGATCCGCCTTTTTCAGAAGCTGACTCTCTCTTTAGCTGAGACACCCGGTATGACACATCTGTAGATGCAAGCATACCGCCCATGACAAAAAGGCCTATGGGAAGTGATTTATCTCTCACTCCTATATAACTGATCCCGACAATGTAGTCCTGAAGATCAATAGTCTGGCGAACAGAGGACAAGTTTGCTCTCCTTGGTGGGCTCGAAAAAGGAAGGTATTGGTCAATGCGTTGTCGCTACCCAACTAATTGGAGGAAATGCATCAATATAAGGTCCGGATATGTCTTACCAGACCTGCCCGTACGCGAAACCGAGAATATGGTACACAGCACAATCTTGCAAAAGTAAGGCCTAATCATGGAATGACTTTTATGGATAGCTGTATAGTGAATTTCAAAACGAAATTTGGGACCGCGACGTTATTTGCCGTTTGCACTTTCTTCTTAATGGAATTCGTAGTAAATTTAGTATGAATGTCCTGCAGAAAAAATGTAACCACCTCGAATTCATTCGATCGCTCTCTGGCCATCAAGAGAGGAGAACTTGATCTCCCACTCATTGGACAATGAAAATATGACCAAGTCACTAATTATTACACTGTGATTAAGATAGGGCGTGGCTATGAACTGCGCAATGTTTGAAGATCAGGCTTGGCAGAGAGTACATATTGTTTAGGAATAGAGTCATGGACAAACGTTTGTGGGATGTGGTTTCTCGGGAAAAATATTTCTGCACTGTCAGGAAAAGCAGACGAATGCAAAGTACTTGCATACAGTGGGACATACGGGCTTCGTTCGAGGGGAAAATATCTGATGAATGTCTAACGAGCCAATAAACTTAAATCCATTAAAAAAGTTTGTCCATGATAGTAAGCCATTGGCGCAGGGCATCCCTGATTAACATAGCTCAGGTAGCGTAGGAAGTCAGCTGGAATTTGAAGAGCAGAGTGAAACGTTAGTTTTGACCGCGTAGCTCCTTCGTTCATCAATAAATAAATAAATAAATAAATAAATAAATAAATAAATAAATAAATAAATAAATAAATAAATAAATAAATAAATAAATAAATAAATAAATAAATAAATAAATAAATAAATAAATAAATAAATTATACACGCAAGTCTGCCTTAGCAATAAAACTTGCGCGTTGCAACTAACATTGGTAATGGGAAGTTCTCTAGAAGCCGTGCTCTGCTGTGAATATTTTAGGAATAGTTTATCTTTCGTCTTATACCCTAGGATCAGCCAGAGGCCTGCACAAGTGAGTGCTAGTTGTTCGCTACTTCTATGGAGTACCCTAGAGGTCGCAGAATGGCTTGACTCTTGTCTTCCTTCGTAGAACACAACGTTATTGAGGCATAGTGCATGATTTGTCGAAAGTACAGAACGCAGGATGCGGTAGGAAGTCTTTCTGCTCCGCACCCTGGTATCTAGTTACGAGTACCCAGCGTTCCAAACCTCTTGAACATAAGAGGGACTCTGGAGGCTACACTTCCACGAGAACTACATGAAGATCCAATACACGGCTTTGAATCAACACCTCCCCTGCCCCCCCCCCCCCCCCCCCCCCCCCCCCTTCAGGCTCTAAGCTGTTGACAAAGGCTGTGACAGCTCTAGGTATCTCCAGCGGTGTTGTTGTTCTAAAGAAGTAGGTGGAAGGCGGAGTCTGAACAGTAACTAGAGGGGTATTTTGAATACCATTCTCCCTCCCTATCCAATTATTCCTACACAGCTACTTCATGGATACTGGCCTGCATGGCAGGCTTTAAATGCAATACTGCTTTTTTCTTGCCGCTCAAATAACCCTTGTGGGTTATTTGTGGGCTATTTACCTCTACTCGCATTTGTAGCATAACCACAGTGGTGCCCGCTTCTGAGAGAAAGGCTGCGTTAGTATATTTTCTGTAAAAAAAAATCGGATTATAACTCGATAAGTGATTAGTAATTAAAACTTGCGCAGTGTTACATCAAGTTTCACACAAATTGGAACGAGCGACGACGAGCTGTAGAACCATGGAGGTGGAAACAAAATAATTGTTTCCTTTTTCGTAGAGAGCCTAATTGTTTCCTTTTTTGTAGAGAGCCTTGCAGCCACCAGTTCATAGGTGTGTAAGGCGTTCGCCAATATCTGAACATTCTACTTTACAACACTGCAGTTAATCATAGTTTTTATCTGAAAAGTAATATCTATTTCCCACTAACGTGCCACGTATTAGCCACGCAGTCTACTTTACGTAAGTTTCATTACACCGAGGTGTTGGCCCGGAAATAATGTTAAACTCCGCAAAACAACAAGACTTAGTCTTCGCGCCCAAGCAGCTCGCCATATGCGGTGGTAGTAGGAGCCGCGGGAGGGGCTTCTTCGATGCGGGCGGAGGAAGCGGTACATTATAAAAGGGGATGCCGGCGCCGCGTGACCGGATTCGAAGTTGCGGGGGCGAAGTTACCTCACGACACGTGAGCTTACGTAAAGCTCACGTTGGCCGGCTCTTACCTAAGCCGCACATGTTAGGGCCGAGTATTAAAGGCAACGGGAAGGCTCCGGGGCCTCGTCCGCATAGAGAGATGAAGCCAGAAAGAGGAAGAAGAAAGGAAGGGAAGAAGAGAGATGGAATGGCCTTCTCCTCCTCTACTTGCGTGCCAGCCTTTGTCTCCCTCTTTCCCGTCTCCGCTGGCCTCCTTTTCCTGCTTTTCTTCTCTTCCCCGTCCAATTCGATTCTATACCTCGCAATATTTCATCTTTGTTTGCGTATCCTCGGCTTCGCCTATGACATGAACTTGGCTTGTCTTTACTTTTTCCCCCGATGACCGAACTCACGTTGCCGGAGTCGATTCACGTTTTTCCTTGTCCCTTAATTGTGCGTAACGGTCTCTTGAGACGGGAGAGACGGTGGGCAAAGGGAGATGGCGTTGATTGCACCTCAGCGCCGGGCTCTTGGACGGAGGTGCTGTAGGCTCGTGGGTTCGTCTGTTTCCGCTGGCTTTTGCTTCCCTCGGTGGTGATTACATAAAGTGGGTGTTGTGTAACGGTATCGAAGTCTCGTCAGACCGGGCAGGGGGGAGACTTATGAGCCCCGTCCATCATCAAGCGGAATGTTCTTCTGACGCCATTGTGTAGATTGAGGGCTAAAAGACATAATAAAGAAGTCGACTGAAAGGTTGTGATATAGATGTTTTTGACAAGAGTGACCCAGTAGCTGACGGGTACGTTATCAATGCGGAGTCTTTCACGTAACACTGGCCAAGCCTTAAAAAAAAAAAAAAAAAAAAAAAAAAGCTGTTATATCGAGCATTTTTCGTTGTCACTCCTAAACCATCTGCGAATATTGTTTAAGTTATATTATTATTAACCTAAAGTTATAACGTCAACAAAGGAACCACTACAGACATGCCAAATATTATTACAACTATGATAGTGAGATTCCTTACATTAAGAACATTTTAAACTTCCCGAGCGTATCAATACAAAATAGTAGAAAGAATTGAATATGAAATAACTTTTTCTGTATTGAAAGTCTTAGTACGGAAGCTTGTTTTTATTGTTGTTTCAACTACGCATGTAAATTCTGAAATACTGGTGAGTGCGGTACAATTTCGGACTAATCGCCTGCTTGGCACATATATTCGTGCTGCCTGTCGTCACTTACCTAATAAGTAAAACTCCGAACATAGCTTTTTATTTAACCCTAATTGCTGTTTCCTTTCCTCCTTGGCTTGACAGTTTTCTCTCTTTTCCACTCGAGCATGTAAAGTCGTTTTTATTTATTAATGCCTAATAAAAACTAGATCTATCTTTGCTTTTTTCAAGTCCAAATCGCCTAAAGTCTTCGTGGTGAAGTACTTATCTGAATCATGGACGTCCTGAGCCCTGACACTCTAATAAAGCATGCTCTGCCCCACCCCACCTGTATAACAACATCAACAATTGGTTATGGCATGCAATCTAAGCTTTGGCAAAAGCATTTCGTACTCTTCCCAAAGGTTAGCACATAGGTTAGGGGACAGAGGGAAAGAACTCAAGATTACATGTTGGCTCGGTGTCGGGCGAAGTGTTTCTTTGTCCCATTGTCGTCGCATTAACCTTCTTTTGTAACATGAGACAACATTCCCAGCTTCGTGTCTTGGTGTTCTTAATCTAGCCCACAAGCTTTGCAGCCCTGTAGGCTTGATTAAGGAAGGGATTCTCTTGAAATTGACGGCAAGTATTCAGTTTTTAGTTACATTCCTAGTTTCATTCCTAGTTTTGTTGCAGAATTCTCACACCGGTTCACATAGGAGTTTCTGTCGTTAGTGAATAATTCATGAATGAAATACTTTTTATTTCAAGAAGGTTCTCTCACATGCTGTTCTCTTCTTTGGTAGCAGTACTTACTTACGAAATGCTGTTGCCCCCGCCTGGTCCTTTTCCGCATCTTTCCTTAAGTATTCTTTATGCTAAACCACTTTTTTTTTTTTGCTTGACTTCCCTTAAAGGAATGTAAAGTGTTTCAGAACCCGCTTTATATTCGCTTTTCAGAGGCCTACAGGCTTAGGTTTATGAAACGGAGCTGAAATAACTCGAGCGGAGGGTGAATAATTGATTTCCGGGGTGTTTCTGCACGCAGATTTGTGCCGTTGGTGCCAGCTCTTAAGTGCTCCATGACGTCATGTTCGACGGCTAACGCATTCCTGATGACGTAAGCTCAGGAGACAATGACGTGCTAAGTGCGCCTGCTGGCGCCTTCAGCACATATGTATTTTCACCTCATCCTGTGATGTGCGGTCATCGCATGATCTGAGTCAGGCGATGGTTTGGCCCCATGATCCTGCACTTAGCGGGAACATATAACAGAAAAATTTACTATATGCATTGACCAGCCACAGCAGGCAATACATCCCCGAAAACCTTGGGAGAGGGGAGGGGGGGGGTGAGGGGGAAAGGGAGGGGGTTGTGGTTGCTACGTGAAAACCAAAAGTAAGTAAAGAAACGATAAAAGCATTGCGAAGACCCGAGGAGTCAAAACAAGATTCCTGCGCGGTGCGAGGCGAGCACGCAACCACTCCGCCACAAAACCGCAGTGCTTCTCTGTGAATAAAGGTGGACCTAATGTATGCATTGCCTTATGACTGATCGCTATTGCTTAGGTGCATCGTTAGGAAGAAACTAATTACGATAGTAATAGGCAAGTGAGTACCAAAGAACATTTCCGCTTTGCTTACCTCCAATGCGGCGCTCACTGGAAAATGGCTTCGATCATACGACGCTGCCGCAACAGATGGCGCGCGCCGCCGCCCGATTCAAAACCTTATACATCCATCTTATTCAAAGCATTGGGGTTTAAGGACAGCAGAGAAAGAAGAGACTACAGACTTTAGAAATAACCAAATGGAGGTTATCTGATTAATTGTTAAAATCAAGTCAGGAGGGAAATTTCACCCTGCACTAAACAGAAATAAGGAGTGTTGTATCATTAAAAGTATGTCGTTCTGAGGGTGAAGAGCATGAGAAGGCGATGCGAACGGGGCCCGATAACGCATCATGTTAATTCTTCAATGCGAAGCATAAGCGTCCTCCAATTTGTTTGCTTCAAAGCCGGATGTCTTGCAGAATGTGAGTTTTAACCCTTGCGCGTAAATACTGCGCTGCTTCTACTGACCGCCCCTGCCAAAGTGCACGCAGCCGCCTGCAGTGGCGTTGGCCTCGGCGCCATATTTACCAAGCACAAATCTAATAGGCCGCTGCCATATACGAGGCCGAATCGAGGCAGAATTTACGAAGGTCGAATCTAATTACTGGGTGCAGAAAAAAAGAGTGTCGATCGCCCTGCGAAATTTCCAATGTCCGTCCCTGTGGCGTTGTGATAGACCATTATGCTGCTCGTTGACTTTCCTCGTTAAATGACCTAAGTGGCCGCCTCGCTATTCGGGCTCCTTGTCGTCAGGAGTTCAGGATCCTGAAATTCATGTCGGTTAAGACGCCGAGGTCCTATATTTTCAATAAACGTAGTAGATACTGGGCGCTTCATTACTGTGTTCAATGATGAGGGCCAAGAATGAGGGCCCTTGTCACCGGGGATTATTGTAAATAAGTCGAATAGGTGCTCATCCAGTGGCATGGTTGTCGTCGGGCTCATCTATGCGTTCGAATTGTCTCCGTTTAGACTCCTTCCCTTCTCCCGCGTTTCTGCATAAGGCTGCATCCGCATGCTGTTATATTCCTACAGTCTTCTTTCTTAAATTTCTTCTAAAATTACGCTTTAGGTGAAGCAGAAAATTATTCAACACATAAAGTGCTGAAGAGTGACAGCCTGTTTACGTTAATAACTAAGTGCTTAAAGGGTAAAATAGTTATTGCGCGTGAACCTATCAGTAGCTGCAAGATCAGACACCTGTACTGTTATGTATGACAGGATGTCATGATATTGTAACGTGGCTATAAGGACATGCAAACAATATTTTGAAGAACCGATTTTCGACCACTTCGTCTTTTAGAATATGAGGCACTCTGTACAATGAATTGTTCAGAATAAATCCAGACCAGTGGCATAGCGAGAAATATTCTTCAGGAAATGTTATACGCCGGCAGTACAAAAAAGGCCCATAGATGTGGTGGGCATGTAGCACTCAGAAATTTTCTGGGGTGGTCTGACACCGAAATAAGAACACCCCCTCCTCTTTCTTTTGCTCCCAACCCACACCATATGATGGTGCTCCCCAAATTATAGTGTTCTACAAACTCCAAAGATTGTGAAAATTTCAGTGCACGATCATTTTTTTCTTTGAATTTCAGTGTCTGTTTTACATTTTTTGTGAGGTTAAAAAAAAAAAAAAACATAGGCTCATTTTTTCTTGTCTTTTAGGAATCAAAATTTTTGTCCTTGGTGCTATGCCCTTTCCATATAAATCCTACCGAACACCGCTTTAAGGATGACTTCTCACAGTAGTTGAAAACTCAGTTTGAGACGACTAACTCCCCACATTTGAAACAAACACGGGATCTTACTCGAAAGAATCGGCACCACAAAGATTTTCTCATCTGCCATGATCAAATATTCCTCCGGGTTCCAACACACGAGTTACGCCCTAGAACGCCGCTCAACTCTCGAAATCTCACCGCTCCCCGAAGGCCACGGTTGAAAATAGACCGTGCCCAAACCTCATCGTCACGCAACAGGCGTCGACCACTTAACACTTACCCTCGTCCCTCCAACCCTCACACCTTCCCTGTCTCCTTTCCATCACCATTTTCTCTTTGTGCGCAGCGACCTTCTCTCTCGTTCGAGTAGCGGTCAAGAACTCGCCGTGTCCTTCCTTCCCCCTTTCTCTCTGCATATGTAGGCGTGTGCGAGAGAGCTCTGTCGTAACCGTCACGTTTCGGCCGGGGTCACGCGTAACAGGCGCAACGTGCTTTAACGAGGCATACGCAAAGGCCACGTGAGGCGCTGCAGTTGAGTCCCGCAGTAGACGATGGATGAGCTAGTCGACCCGACGGTCACTGTGGCCAGTCGCCTATCTGTCTTTGTCGTCTGCTCAGTCAGTGAGACGCGACACCGTGTAGTGCTCCTCGATGACAGTTCAAAGGCAAACTCTTTCTCAAGTGTCAAAGTCAAGCTGCGTGTGAAAGCAGCGTCAGGCCTGAATAGAACGCTGTAACGGTGCTCAGCAGACATTCAAAAGTGAAATTAGGCAACCCCTTTAGTTTCGGGCATACAGCTCCTACTTTAGCGGATTGTAGGCCTGTGGGCTGTACTTTCGCAAATTAGCCTCACTTTAGAGGCTTGATCTGGTTCTACATAAGTTCGAGTCATAAGTTGAACTTTTTAACATGTAAGTGGAATCACGTATGTGCTTTGCAGTGTCCTTCTTAACAGGTATGTGGAACCAAACAGAGGGCACTTCAAATCAGTGTCTTTTTTGTGTTGCGCAACGTGTGGCTCGGGCAGACTACACAGAAAGGAGAAAAAAGTTAGTTTGGGTTCAACTACGATGTGACATCCCCCTGGTAACCTTAAACGTGCTTAATTAGGAAGAGCCTTTCGTGTAGGTGCGAGATTTAGTCAGCGTGTCCGTATATATAGGTGAGACAACTGCGAGCTCAAATTCGAGACATAGCAATATTGTCTACTCATCTGAAAATGCAGTACTTGGTGGCCAGCAGCAGTATAAGGCCCCATTGTGTTTTACAAAATAGACGTAACAAAATATAAATCGAGTGTAAAAGTTACTTTTGCCGCCATTTACTATGAAGTGCCACCTAACCGTTCCGTATAAGTACAAAACGAGGCATAGATGGCGTATAGTATGGTGGAGACCGGATGGCAGCCTAATACATTACACCGAGTCAGACAACTGGGGCGTTTTTTTTTTGTTTTTTTTTTTGCGAAAGCAATACTACCCCAGGTCTAACCGCTCGTCGCGTGGTCCGTGGCCCGTGGACCCCCCTGTTCCTCGAGGATGAGAAGACGACGAAGAAGAAAACGATGAAAATGAGAAGACGACGACGAAGAAGAAGAAGAAGACAGCGAAGACGACGAAGAAGAAGAACGCTCGGTCATCCGCGTCTAATGTTTTCTCGCCATATCCGGTTCAGCAGCGTTGAACCCTTCTCATTTTTTTCTCCACAGAATCTAGCGAGGCGGTGTAGATGTTTGCGGCCGCGGCCGAGTTACTATGCAAGCGAAATGAAAAATGACCCATTTACTGGGACTTGCGACTTCTATTCACCTGAAGGGACAATTCAGTTCACATTGAAATCTGCGTATATTGATAGATTTACGCTTTTTGTAATAAATGGGCTACGCTGAGCGAAAACGGGGCTTACATAAGCAACTGAGAAGGCTCAGAAACCAAAATACGAATGTAGTCGCCGCCAGCAGTTTTCACAAGTAAAGCTGCGCTCAATACTATTTGTAATGAAGTTCTATGCGTGAAAGAGGAGGAGACTACGCCTCACTTTCATTTCACTTTACTACCGTGATCATGAAGTCCTTTTCGACCATGACGTCACGGGTTACAGTTTAGTGCCGGGAAATAAATTTTACAAACATGAATTCAAATTTCTTGTCAATAAACGTATACTTTGCAAATGAAATAATATCAATATAGACACAAAAAGCCTTGAAATAGGTATGTACAAAGAAAACATATTAAGGACGACTACAATACCACCTAATTCAAAATTCTAGCGCAGTTATTTAGGATATATATACGGAGGCGATTAATTTGAGAAGTGTTTGCATATATTGTTACGCTGCTTAACGGCTTACTGGCGAGTTTTAGATGAAACAGGAAAACGAGGGAGACGTGCGCAGACCGATCTGGGCTCTGAGGCACTTGCCACCAGCTTTCCTTCGTAAAGCCTTCACCTGCATTAAAACCATTTAAACGGTTACATTCGGTGTTAGGTGATGGATAAAAACGTCCTGGATTCGCTAGTACCTCGTCGCAGCCGCCGTGTATCAGATTTGCCATAATTATCGCCTCAAGAGTTCCTTCTAATGGCTACCACCCAAGGAACGCAGACTCGGGAACGGCGAGCTGAAAAACGGGCGCCAAAGAGCTGCGCTCTAAAAGAGACGGCCTTTCTCCGCCGGCGAGAGTCGCGTACGTTCCCTGATGAGCCCGAAACTGTTATTGAAGAATGGCTTTGACATTACAAAAGGCGCAGCAAGTACAACCGGTGGTGCTCTACCGCCACCCTATACAATGTTATTTTCTTCCTTGCTGGCACGGCTGTGACTTAGTTTCACAACCACGAGTAAATCATCGCGACCGCCACCCTATACAATGTTGTTTTCTTCCTTGCTGTTACGGCTCTGACTTGGTTTCACAACCACGAGGAAATCCTCACGACCTGGAACCGGTTTGTAGAAGAGGTCACTAAGTCCTTTAGAGATACTCTTGCGAAGAAGGTACGCGCTGAGCACCTACTTTCCCAGTGAGCCCAGCTGCCCGCTGAGACGTGCTCACGATACAGCGACAAAGTATTGTCGCATTGCCAACCGGCAGATGTTAGGTAGGGCATTTCCTCAAGGGGATTCCTGAGGATGTCTATAACTTCCTTATTTCGCGAGGCAGCCTTGCTACGGCTGCAGATGTTACCGAGCAGCGCCGGGCATTTGAGGTGCTCAAAGCACGCCGGATAGCCCCCAAATTCGGCCGCCTTTGCAATGTGACAAACGTTTCCAGCATTGATATCCCGTAGGCTAAATACATCGCTTCTATGATCAGGAGGATTGTATGCAAGGAATTGGATACTCAGGGACAACGTACAAATATCGATTTACCTTACCACCAGAAGTCGAGGTGCACGCCATCAAGTGAGCAGCGTACGCCATGGATGGTACCAAATAATAGCGAACCGTCTCACAACTACGGTATTGGGCGGTCACATCAGTCGACGCCGCGCCCTTATTTGCAACAGCTTCCATCCCATTTGGATGGAGTGCCTCGTGGTGGGCTTCGTCGCGCGTCTGTCGCCTCATCTCGGCCTCCATGGGATCCTGCGGTCGTATTTCAGAGCCGCCAGCCACCGATATGTTACGGCTGTGGGTACAGAGGACACATCTCCCGCTTTTTCTCGCGTCGCCAAATTTCTCGACCCCCTGTACAACGAGAGCCGCGCTTCAATAATGACACCCAGTGGGAGCAGCGACCAGCTACCTTCTATCGGCCTTCTTCTCAACGCAGTGCACGCAATGACTCACCTGTGTCCGATCGCAGCATTTCTCCACCGCCGCAGCGACAAGGTCGTTCACCATCCCCACGTCGCCGCTTTCTCTACCGCTAGGAAATTAGGTGATGCGACCGATGGAGGTAAGGTCTCCCGACGGTCGATTTCACGAATACCTCTGCCTATCGTCATGCTAAAGAACAAAGCGTCAGTGCGTGTGTGGACAATCTTAAAACGGATGCTTTGGTGCCGATGTGTCAGTTATGAACCTTTCGTTTAAAAACCGCCTTCGAGAGAAAGTTATGTTTGTGTTGAACAAAAACAGTATGTTTTGTGGAGTTGGGGGGAAAACTTTAGTTGCGGCTGGCCTGTTCTCAGCTCTGTTGTGCTTGGTGACGAATGCTAGAGAACAGAATTCGTTGTGTTGAGACACGCCACGCGTGACGTGATCTTGGGTGTAGACGTTTTGCGCGGTGGTGCTACTCTAGACTTAAGTTCTGGTGAAATTGCAACAAATCGCTCCCGTCCAGTGACCGCTGTAAGCTGCAAGACATTTTGAACATCGATGCCCAAGTGTTCGACTTTGCCTCCAACGAATTGAGTAGCCATTTCCCAGGCTCTCGAATACAGCATAAAACTAAGTCAGGAAACGAACCCCCTATTCGCCAAAAACCTTAATATTCCCCTGGCACAACACAAGACAATTCAGGAACAGGTGGACGAAATGCTGCAGAAAGGAATTATCCGGGACTCTTCCAGTCCGTGGGCTGCACCTGTGATGATAGTGCGAAAGGAAGGCAATTCTTGGCGATTCTGCGTAGACTACCGTCGTTTAAATGCGGTAACAAAGAAAGACGTATACCCGTTACCTCGCATTCACAACGCAGCTACTCGATTGTCTGCATTCGGCATCATACTTCTCCACCATTGATTTGCAATCTGGCTATTGTCAAATTTTTCTGCATCCATCCGGCCGTGAGAATACTGTTTTCGTAACACCAGATGGTTTGAACAAATTTAATCTGATGCCGTTTGGATTGTGCAACGCTCCCTCAACGTTCTATCCATTTATGGACACTATCCTTCGTGGCCTAAAATGGGAAACTTGCGTGTGTTTTCTGGATGATGTCATCATTTTCGGCAAGACCTTTCAAGAACCCAATGAGAGACTCCATTTTGTTCTTGAATATATCGGCAAATCGGGACCCATTTTGAATACAAAGAAGTGCCATTTTGAAGGCCGACAAACTCTATTTCTTGGCTTTCTCGTTAACAAGGATGGTATCAAGCCGGATCCGCAGAAGATCGTTGCAGTACGAGACTTCGAAACTCCACGCACCCTGAAAAGCCTTCGAGACTTCCTCGGGCACTTTTCTTATTTTAGTCCCTTGATTGCTGGCCTTGGGCAAGTTTCCCACCCTGTCACTTCTCTCGTGCATAGGGATTCGCAATTTGTGTGGACCCCAGAGCGCGAATCACCTTTCAGCCTTCTGAAGTGTTCTCTAACCACAGCACCAATCCTGCGCGACTTCGACCCTTCAACTGTGACGGAGATTCACACTGACGCCAGTGGCGTCGGCCTTGGGGCGGTGCTTGTCCAGCTGCATAGTGGGGCTGAGTACGTCGTCGCCTACGCCAGCCGCATGCTAACAAAATGTCAACGAGAGTACAGTCACCGAATTGAGTGCGGTGCTTGTCCAGCTGCATAGTGGGGCTGAGTACGTCGTCGCCTACGCCAGCCGCATGCTAACAAAATGTCAACGAGAGTACAGTCACCGAATTGAGTGCCTCGCAGTCATGCTCGCTGTGCCCAAGTTCCGACCGTACCTATATGGACACCAATTCACTATCATTACTGACCATCATTCTCAATGCTGGCTCACCAAACTTCGCGGTCCATCTTGTCATCAGGTGAGCTGGGCATTGCGCTTACAAGAATATAACTTTGGTGTCGCGTACAAATGTACGGGACATCACAGTGATGTAGACTGCTTGTCACGCCACCCATTGCCGACTTCAGTCAATGATGAAGACAATTTCGAAGGGTAGAGATTTAACCTCGTTCACTCCGACGTTCCCCATTAGGGAGACTTTAGGCGAGAGCAACGCAGCGGTCTGTCACTGCAGCTTCTTATAGAACAGGCAGAAAGAGGAGCAAATTCATCGCCTTTTACCATTAGAGATGGTATTTTGTTCAAGAACTACTCAGTCGATGGCGCTGCCCTGCTTTTGGTCGCACCGAAAAGTCTTCGCGCGCAACTATTGAACACTATGCTGGACATCTAGGCTTGTCTCGTACCCTGCACTGAATTCGCCAGCGTTTTTATTGGCAGCACGTTTTATAAGACGACCAAGTAGTACGGTGCAACATGTGAACAATGCCGGTGCTTTTTCAAAGACTTTAAAGAGCCACCGCTGGATTATTGTCAGCGGAGACTATCTTCACCAGATACGTGAATACCGCTGGTCTCGTTATCGAAAAAGCGGCTGACGTTTCCTCATCATTCCTTCTACACTGTTATTCTTCGCCATGGCGCACCCCGTGTTATAATAAGTGACTGTGGACGGCAATTTACTGCTGACGCCATGCAAGAAATGCCAGATTTGTAGACCAGACTACCGACACTCCACACCGTATCACCCGTATACCAACGGCCTCACCGAGCGCACCAACTCCACCCTGAAACTATGCTGTCCATGTACGTCTCGTATAACCATCGCGACTAGGATGCAGTGCTACCGTATATCACGTACACGTAATACGCGGCAAATCATAAGGCTACGAGGTATTCTCCCTTCTATTTGCTGTATGCCAGAACTCTCCACGTTTTCCTCGATACCATCTTCCCGCTTTCCCCAAACGGTAACGCGTCGGTTGCCCAGGTACTATGCCGTACCGAAGAAGCCCATCGTACAGCCTGTTTACGCACACTGGCCTCTCAAAGCCGCTAAAGACTACTACGACCTGCGTCATCGTGCAGTGGCTTACTCTACTGGAGACATCATCTGGACTTTCTTATGAATGGAGTCTTTAACGCTATTGCTTTAAGAGCGCCTGCCCAGAATTTCTTAGTACTTTCCTATTCATCAGTTTCGGCCGTGTTAACTGCTCCTCAGTCTCATAAACATTCTGCACAAATGCAGCAATTTTCAATCTAAAGCTGATAAGAGAAAAAGGGCCTGACGCATCAACTTAATACTTTTTATTGCCGCCCGTCACGCAGTCCGTGGCCGCAGTCACGAATGACCTTGAACAGCCACGAAGAAGAAGACAAAGGAGAAGTAGAAGAAGAATAAGAAGTAGTAGTATAGTAGTAGTAAAAAATGAACAAAAAGAGAAAGAAGAAGAACGCTCGGTCACCCGCAGGTAATGCTTTCGCTCCATATTCGGTTCTCATTTTTTTATATATTAGCCGCTTATTTTCCATATATCGGTTTATTTTATCCTTTTTTTCTTCTGCGAGCAGCTTATTTGCTTACCCCTTCATTTGGATTGCACGTTGCAACATCATTCATTTCCGGGCGACGTTATGTGGCTCTGCGTGCGAAGGCTAGACGGAAGCGGAAGTATATGTGCTTCTGGGCTCGTTGCGTGGGAAGTGGATTGTTTGTAGGTAGTTTTAGGGATCCTGAGGCGCGAAGGGAGAGACGGCACAGTGTCACAATTACTGAGGTAGACCACTCCCCACGAGAATAATAAAAAGGTCAGGCCTCTTCTTGTTCCTGCCTAACCTCCACTGCAAAATCCCAGAAGGAATTGCGCAGGTAAACATTGATCTTTACTTCGATTTTCGAAGAAACAATCTGCTACCTAAACTAACTATCCAAATAATTACTCTCTGTTTTTAACTAACCATTTCAAGTTCATCCCTTTACCGCTTACAAGCTTTCTAGCCTACTTACAACTTTAGTTCATTCTACCAGTGTTTCTTGTTTTCTTTCTTTTTTTTTTTCTTTTTTCTTTTTTTTTTCTTTAGAATCGCACCCAACAAGGTCGTGCACGTGTTGTCACTCCATTTGATACGTGGAGGCGCACATCTTTCCTCTATGTGTCCTCTCCTCCTTGTTTCTTACGCTTTCACGTGATTTCCTTTTTCCTCTCCTGTTTTTCTCCATCCAATGACACGGCGGTGTGTACGGAGCGCATTTCGGCCGTAATCCAACGCCGCAGCTTGTTTCGCATTGGCCAACGCTCTCCCCACGACGTCGACGTGGCATTTCAAATCCTTCGGCAGCACCATGGGCTGAACGAAACGTTGGCTCGGCCCTATCCGCCGCAGAGAGATGAGTCTTTCGTAACACTCTCGTGTAACGGAAAGCCACCGGCCACAACGTACCTGCAAAGAGGTTTCGATTTTTTTATTCTTTCATGCGGAAGACAAAGAGTCAGAAGCTTACCTTCGTGTCTGTAAGCGGCGTGGGTGCTGCGAAAGAGTTTCGATATTTTGATCTCTAATAACCTTATATAACCCACAGCGGCTAGAGTTGTGGAGTAACAAAGTTGTAATAGATCTCTCTAATCAGCCTGAACGTCGGCGAACCCCTCCCACTTACGATTGTTGGGCTTATTATTACTTTTTTGTATGTGATCTGTGAGGCGAGAAGGGCTAGATTGAAACAAAGCTATAAATGGAAGCTGCGTCGTAACATGAATGTAGTTGTTATCGCCCGTCGTGTTCGTATTGGCTTTCACGTGGAGATACGAGAAAAACAAGGGGTCATACACGTGGGAAACTTAATATGTTTTCCCATCGCTTGTGTAATTATCCCCCTCCCCATTTCTTTTATAATTCTGCATGCATGATTGTCAGTTCGCTCTTTCTATTGGCTGATATGTGATTTGCCTAGGCTACATGGAAGGCACACTGTTGGCAATCAGGTTCTCTGTCCACGACGCCCACTCGAGTAGCAAAGCAGCCCCCTGTTCTATAGCAACACACAAAAGGGCATTTTCGCCCTTATGATGGCGCTCGAAGCGATATATTACTTCGCACAGAGAAAGCGTTAGCAATGAATAGCTATGTGAAATTGATAACTGAGCCAACTGAGTGTTGCATCTCGAAGTAATCAAGAGTGTATCATGTGACTCAAAGCAACCAATGGCTGCCAAGGGTCGCGTAGCCTAGTCAGTTGAATTGGTTGTATTCTATAACTCATTGAGGTTTTGAGAGTGGACCACGGCAGTGTTGAGAACGCTCTAGGCGAATTTAGGTGTGGGATAGGTCATCAAGCCCAAATGAACTCATCAACGATCAAATTAGGCCACATTTCGGGTGGGCCATCAAATGTCCGAGACATGTCCAAGGTGCTATAGTAACTATACCGTGCATTGCCATTTATATTCTGTGGAGCAATTGTCAAATTGTGTTTGCTTTTTGCGTTGTCATACCTGGTCATTCCTACAGCGAGTCCAGCTGAAGCTTTGTCTTTTTTCCTAACATCTGCGAAATATCGATATATATAGAGTAGAAGCACTTTTCATACTGAAGTAACGTGCATACATTCTCCAAGTGATGTGGGAGGTGACTTACACTGTCAGGCACAGATTGGTCGGGGGGCTGCGTGACGTCACAAGGCCGCATGTCATGGCTTAGGTGATAGGAGCCTCCGACTCGGGTAGCTTCTTTGATGCGGGAGTTTCAAATAGGAATCTAACCCTCGGGGATCTTTGGACCTACAGACAGGGACGCTACCTCTAGGCAACACGGGCGCATTTGTGTGGTTTGGCCCAAGGGAGCTTTATACCAATAGCAAGTGTTCTTTTCACTAATCTGGTAATTTTCAACTGTACACTAATGAGTATCTAAGACATAATAGTCACAAATTTACAGAATCAGTGATTAATCGAGTAGCGAAGTGCGTGTTCCCTATAGAGGACACCCAGGAGGAGCCGCAAGTTGGAGGAACCGACGCGGTCGCTTCATACCGTTAAGTATCGTCCGAACTTTTTCATTGCCATCTAGGCGCAAGCACTGGCAGGAAACGCTGTTCCGCAGCGTATAACTGTCGTTTCAGGTAAATGCGCCTGTAAAGCTGGCTTTACCATTGACTCACTCCATGTGCAGAGCTGCATTCTTTACAGGAAACACAGCCCTTCCAGAGAACGGGTTATTAAGGGAAAGGCGCAATAACTTTCTCCCACTCTCGTTGCACGGTTGTACTGTCAGGCACAGATTGATCGGGGGGCTGCGTGACGTCACAAGACCGCATGTCATGGCTGAGATGATAAGAGCCTCCGACTCGGGTAGCTTCTTTGATGTGGGAGTTTGAAATAGGAATCTAACCCCTGGGGATTCTTGGACCTACAGTCAGGAACGCTACCTCTAGGCCACACGGGCGCATTTGTGCGGATTGGCCCAAGGGAGCTTTATACCAATAGCAAGTGTTCTTTTCACTAATCTGGTAATTTTCAACTGTATACTAATGAGTATCTAAGACATAATAGTCACAAATTTACGGAATCAGTGATTAATCGAGTAGCGAAGTGCGTGTCCCCTATAGAGGACACCCGGGAGGAGCCGCAAGTTGGAGGAACCGACGCGATCGCTTCATACCGTTAAGTATCGTCCGAACTTTTTCATTGCCATCTAGGCGCCAGCACTGGCAGGAAACGCTGTTCCGCGCGTATAACTGTCGTTTCAGGTAAATGCGCCTGTAAAGCTGGCTTTACCATTGACTCACTCCATGTGCAGAGCTGCATTCTTTACAGGGAACACCAGCCCTTCCAGAGAACGGGTTATTAAGGGAAAGGCGCAATAACTTTCTCCCACTCTCGTTGCACGGTTATACTGTCAGGCACAGATTGGTCGGGGGGCTGCGTGACGTCACAAGACCACATGTCATGGCTGAGATGATAGGAGCCTCCGACTCGAGTAGCTTCTTTGATGTGGGAGTTTGAAATAGGAATCTAACCCCTGGGGATTCTTGGACCTACAGTCAGGAACGCTACCTCTAGGCCACACGGGCGCATTTGTGCGGATTGGCCCAAGGGAGCTTTATACCAATAGCAAGTGTTCTTTTCACTAATCTGGTAATTTTCAACTGTACACTAATGAGTATCTAAGACATAATAGTCACAAATTTACGGAATCAGTGATTAATCGAGTAGCGAAGTGCGTGTTCCCTATAGAGGACACCCAGGAGGAGCCGCAAGTTGGAGGAACCAACGCGGTCGCTTCATACCGTTAAGTATCGTCCGAACTTTTTCATTGCCATCTAGGCGCAAGCACTGGCAGGAAACGCTGTTCCGCGCGTATAACTGTCGTTTCAGGTAAATGCGCCTGTAAAGCTGGCTTTACCATTGACTCACTCCATGTGCAGAGCTGCATTCTTTACAGGAAACACCAGCCCTTCCAGAGAACGGGTTATTAAGGGAAAGGCGCAATAACTTTCTCCCACTCTCGTTGCACGGTTATAGTGTCAGGCACAGGTTGGTCGGGGGGCTGCGTGACGTCACAAGACCACATGTCATGGCTGAGATGATAGGAGCCTCCGACTCGAGTAGCTTCTTTGATGTGGGAGTTTGAAATGGGAATCTAACCCCTGGGGATTCTTGGACCTACAGTCAGGAACGCTACCTCTAGGCCACACGGGCGCATTTGTGCGGATTGGCCCAAGAGAGCTTTATACCAATAGCAAGTGTTCTTTTCACTAATCTGGTAATTTTCAACTGTATACTAATGAGTATCTAAGACATAATAGTCACAAATTTACGGAATCAGTGATCAATCGAGTAGCGAAGTGCGAAGCGAAGGGGGAGAAACCGACAAGGTCACTTCATACCCTTAAGTATCGTCCGAACTTTTTCATTGCCATCTACGCGCAAGCACTGGCAGCGAACGCTGTTCCGCGCGTATAACTGTCGTTTCAGGTAAATGCGCCTGTAAAGCTGGCTTTACTATTGACTCACTCCATGTGCAGAGCTGCATCCTTTACAGAAAACACCAGCCCTTTCCAGAGAACGGGTTATTGAGAGAAAGGCGGTATAACTTTCTCCCACTCTCGGTACACGGCTCGACCAAAACTTGATGGGCCCAATGAAGGAAATGAAAGGGAAAGCTGGAGATCAAGGGCCGATGCAGGCGTACAGCCATGGGCAAAAGTCTTCGGGCCACACAGATTCTGTTTGAGTCATCCACTAAGACTCCTACAGGATCCTGAAGACTTAACGGTCTGTGAAGAATGAGTATGAGAGCTTTATTGAACCTCAACAAATTTCCAGGGCTGTCATAGTCTCCCCCTGCAAATGTGAAATCCAAGCCTGCAACACACCACGCCCAGTTGTCCGAACTTAGCGCACGTTGATGAAGCTCTGGTGGTCGAAGGTATCGGGAGCCTCCCACTACGGCCTCCCTCATAGCCCGAGTCGCTTCGGGACGCTACATCTAACGAACCAGGCATCAGTGATGTCACGAGTGACAGGACAGGAATGTTAGGCTCTGTCTCCCATAGAAATGATAAACATCCTTAAGACGATTACGATGCGCCCTAATGTGAAACGTAACCGCTGCTATTTAAACGTTTTCGGGACATATTGAGGCTACCAATTTGAGCAATGTATGTATGTGAATGTGCAGTTAGAACTCATTCTTTATTTTTCTCACGAGTCAAATAAAATTTTGTACAAGAAGAAAAAGAAGAGCTACGCGTGAGTGGCGCAGAGCTCGTTCTCTTTTTTCTCCTCTTCTGACAAATTTTCTTTGGCTTGTGATTCTCAGCTGTTCAAGAGCCGCTCAACGTGGCACCCGTTACACTAAAATAGGCTGCAATCGATGGCCTATTCGACGGGAATACGACAGCTTACAATGTTTGCATGCTCGCCGACACTCCGCTCCTTAGACTACGCTTTATTTATTTCGCTTTTAAACCGTGACACAATCTCAGGCTGAGTACACTTGCCTCGCTCTTATTTTCCAGCTCAGTATACATGCGTTGTTTTGCCCCGCACAAGAGTAAGCCACTGCGCCCGCCTTACACAATTTCAGGCCGGCGCGCCTTCTCCCCCAGGCAGCACAAACTATCGGCCCAATATAGGAAGCATGCTGGCAACGTACTAGACGAATATAGGGTTAGCATTGCCAGTACATTGCCAATATTGGGCCGTTAACAGAATAGCGTTAAGGGGCTTGTTTTCCTAATATTCCTCGTCATTTTTTCTCATGTGACGTGATATGGCTCTGGTGTGACTATACTGACTTCACCCATCCCTCTCTTAGCCATCACTTTTATATCTCCTCACCCCCTTCTCCCAGTGCAGGGTAGCAAACCGGTTTCTTCTTCCTGTTAACCTCCCTGCCTTTCCTCCTTCTCCTCCTCCTCCTCGGAGTTATGAGCAAAAGGTCGCAAGCGTGCGCCTGGTAAACAGGTGGTACTTGACAGGTGACGTGGCCGGGAAGGGATCTGTGAGCAGGTTGTGTGACAACGCCTGACCAGATATTGCTATTTCGAGGCAGGCATTCGAGGTGACAAATCTAACTCTCCGGTACTCCAGGATACCAAGTAAGAAACGCTACTCCTAGGGCGCGTGGGTAACCATTCTGGGGCTTAGTTAAAACCCGGCCTTTTATCTACGTTGGATGGTCTTTCAAATAATGTGACAACTTATGAAGCTATGTGAATGAGCGTGCGCTCGATTACAGCACTGCAAGTTCATGTACAAGAACGAGAGCGCCCCGTTTACATGGACACTACAGCGAGAGTCGAGTTGAGGGGTTGGGTTGAGCGCAGTCGACTCTACCGGGTTTACATAAGGCCGCCCAAAAGAGCCGTCGTTGCGGCAATGCCTGTCATCGAGATGAAAAACTAACGAATTACACCCGGTTTCGTTTTTCGCACCAGCCTTCTCTTTGTTTCCTCAAAGGCGACTCTCTCTCTCTCTCTCTCTCTCTCTCCGTTTCCTTTCTTTCATGTCTCTTAGCATCCGCGCGGTTTAGAGCAAGGGGACCCTATCGCTTATGGGGATGGCCCATTAGAAAATCCTGCGTCGGCTTTGTCGTCGTCGGCGTTCTGAACAAATAATCATGAGCATGGGTTTGGCAGTTGGCAGTTGGTAGCTGGTAGCTGACAAAATCCGGCATCCATTTTGTTGTCGTTGGCGTTGTGAAAAATCACGAGCTCAGCCTGCCAGGACCCTTGCATTCTGAGTCATACACGCTACCCTACTGCACTCGGGTACGTTAATATGACTTGCTTAAAGCCGGGCTTTATATGTCAGATGATAGCATACGCTATCGCGTGCTATGCTATTGTGCGGACACTTAAACTCCGTCCTTAAATGCGGAGCTTGAGTGTCTCCCATAATATTTATACGCACAACTCATATAAATATCTCAAACAAAGCATGCGAAAGGAACGCGGCAAACACTTGCTGAATTCTTTTCTCATACAGTATAAAACGTTTTCACGGACATGGTTATGTAAACAATAGCATTTTCACAAAACAAAATTGAAACTGTGTCGTTTCCGAGCAGACTTTTGTGATTCGAAAACGGTCTTGCTAGAAAGCTGACCTAGAAGATTTTTCAACGCGGTATATCGAGCACTGCCCGACAAAGCAGTCACAGAGATAAACTGGTTTGTTCATGTCTTGAAAACTGTCACCCGCAGCAGCAGTAGTAGCACTTGGAGCATCTGTTGTGTAATCTTCTCCTACTTCGGCCACTTGAAGCAATGGCCTATGGCCTAGAAAGTCGCGCATGTGCACATGACACTTCCAAACATCTGCACATGTGCAAAATATTCCAAACGAAAACAACAAAACATAAACATGCTGCAGTTTCACAGCTAATTAACACATGACTAGTAAAGTTAATTTAACCTAATCAGCGAACACCTTATTCGAGTTTTTCCAACATTCGCAAAGCTATTGACTAGTCTATTTATAGCCCTAGGCATGGTATTTATACCCAATCTCTGCGCAACGTACTATTTTCTTTTTGACACTTGCTGTCATGAGACCTCGTCATTAATTCATTTCGATAATCGAACCAAAATTTTGTCAAGAGCTCATACAATCATTTGGCTACACTGGTTGATCATTTATTAAAAGACTAGCGCATATAACACAGACAAAGACATAGAAAGTCACCAACTAGCCCAGCTTTCTGCCTTGACTACGCTGGCTGACGTTGCCATTTTATAGCCTAACTCTACTGCGACCATTAACCAGGGTCATTCATCTGCGCAAGCCCCGTACCGCGCATGCGTTAGTTTCATCTGCGCCTCGTCGCAGCTGCTCCGCGCGCTCACTTCTTCGGCTTACCGCAGGTTTGAACCGGTGTTCTCGCCGCCACAGCTGCATTGAGAGGGTATATTAGCGTCTTAACTGCGTCTCGCTGCATCAGTCCAGCCATGAATCACGCGGTGCCTGGGCCGTCGATGTACGCGCTCTGTTGCAAGCACAAGCTGAATCGGGCAATCCTGCTGATGTGGCCCAGTGCGAGGCCTATAGAGCTTAGGATCGTTAACTATGTTCAGCCAGGTCGACCCCCCCCCCCCCCCCCAAAAAAAAAAAAGAAAAAAAAATTGTCGACTAACGTCCTGTGATCGGAATTACTCCTTTACCCACTTCCCACTGATCCCTAAACTCAACTTGACAAAGTTTCTCGTACGTCCGGCCGCGGGATTTGGACGAATCAAACCGCATCTTTCGGCGAAGTTGACTCGACAACCCGACATGACTCATCGGTGTTTTCATGAACGCAATAAGCTGATTTTTACCCAATTACTCAACTCATCCCTGTCAAAGTCTGTCTAAAAGGATTCGCAGATGGAACCACACACGAGAGGCCTTAACGCTGTCGTGTTTAAGTGAACCCTGAATTTTGCTCCTCTCTCTCATGCTCCTTTTTCTCCGCTCTTCAATTTTCTCTCTTTTCGCCCCGCCCCCAAGGCTGCGCGTGCCATCTCCTCCTGTTCCTCCGCCCTCTTGGTGCGACCTACGGTTCTCCGAAGTGTGCCCTCTCATTGGCCACTTTCAGTGTGCACGGGCTCTTCCTCACCCTTCTCTTCTTTCGTCTTCGCTCCTCCTATCACTCCTATCACTTTCCTCTTTTCATGCATCTAATTCACACCTCGATTTCTAGGCATGAACCCTCTAATGAGTATTCTGATGGCCCTCGTAATGTTATTAATGCATACACACGATCACATTCACCTCCTCAAATAGCTGTCGAAAGTACACACGCTTTAAACAGCAGTGACCACTGTGTGAATACCTTTGTTCAACGTACTCCTAGTGACCTTACTCCTGACACCAAGGCACCTTATATGTGGAGAAATTCAGACGTCTGGTCATGGAGTGCATTGATGTGGTTTACTGGTCAACGCTGCGGAAAGTACTGGTCGTGATGGATGAAAATATTGCCGCGAAACCTTCAAAACAGTATTTGTTGTTTTTTAACAGCCGCCGGCATACAGGCTTATCACTCTGATCAGTTCCGTAATCTTTGTTAATGCTCGATGTCGCGAGTCACACCTTTATCAGTTTTGTTGTAGCGCAAGATACGCCGAGATCTGCCTCGAAGGTTCCGGCCACTTGGGTGTCTTTCCACAATGTTCCAGCCCGTGCTGGTAGCAGTTTGCGACGTTATCTAGATTGTTCTGTGCAGCCTTTAAATTGAGCGTTGCCGAGTGTGACGAGCATTCCTTGTTCGACGATCGACGAGCACGTTTGTTTCTATCGCCGCCGCCGAGTTGCTTAGTTCTTTTGCGGGCGCAAGTCAGCCCAAATAAACAGTTTCTTTAGTGCAATCATCGACCCTTCAATTGTGTCGTCGACGTCGTCACCACTACGTGACAATATCCAAACAGTAAATGCTCTATAAATTGCCAATCTTCTTCAAAGCTGTGGATGATGTGTTTATGTTCTTTCAGAAGGTTGAAACATCACGGTTCCACACAAATATTTATGTTCAAATGCTCTAAATGTCTTTGCGCATCTAGAAATTCATTAGATGAAAACGGATGGGATTGCCTAAAAAGTTGCATTTCTCAAAGTGCGCGCTTCTGCTTTGGAAAGACAGAAACATCCAGACTTTTTTTTAACCTTAGTCTCTTGACTGTGCGACATATTTTTGAATTAGAATGTGTGTGTGTGCGTGTGTGTGTGTGTGTGTGTGTGTGTGTGTGTGTGTGCGTGTGCGTGTGCGTGTGTGTGTGTGTGCGTGTGTGCGTGCGTGTGTGTGTGTGTGCGTGCGTGCGTGTGCGTGTGCGTGTGCGTGTGTGTGTGTGTGTGTGTGTGTGTGTGTGTGTGTGTGTGTGTGTGTGTGTGTGTGTGTGTGTGTGTGTGTGTGTGTGTGTGTGTGTGTGTGTGTGTGTGTGTGTGTGTGTGTGTGTGTGCGTGCGTGCGTGCGTGCGTGTGTGTGTGTGTGTGTGTGTGTGTGTGTGTGCGTGTGTGTGTGTGCGTGTGTGTGTGTGCGTGTGCGTGTGCGTGTGCGTGTGCGTGTGTGTGTGTGTGTGTGCGTGTGTGTGTGTGTGTGTGTGTGTGTGTGTGTGTGTGTGTGTGTGTGTGTGTGTGTGTGTGTGTGTGTGTGTGTGTGTGTGTGTGTGTGTGTGCGTGCGTGCGTGTGTGTGTGTGTGTGTGTGTGTGTTACAAAAATTGCACAAATTCGGAACAATCCCGAATTGTAAGAACCAAACTGCAAGCTGCATTACGGACGCAGCCGCCTGTAGGTCTTTTCTAACCTTTAAATGTCTTGCCCAATTTTGCCAAAACCGGCAAGTGCTTCTTACAAACCCCTCCTGCTGATTTTATTCGAGCATAATGGTTCTTTTGTTATTCTTGTTTCAGTCACTTAAGTTTCTATTCGCCGAAAAAAATTGAATACAGAAGTATAAAAAGAAACGTACTTGTGGGCCATACGCCGACTAGAGTTTCGCAACAGCTACTCTTCGACACGTGCGGTCAACGCCCCTCTCTTTGCCTTTCCAACCAAATGCTCTCTCTCTTGTCCTTCTCACAACACGACTGAACTTGCGCCTTGATATGTAGGTTTTTTACGACATGGATGCAGTAGAGACTTCAAAAAGCAAACTGAAGTTATGCTTTATTGCAGTGCTCTGAACCTTTCTGTATCTTTTGTTCCTCACACTGTAATAGCACCAGAGGAGCTTACAGTATTATAAATACGAGAAAAACAAGGAAAATGGTACCATGCATGAAGTGCGCTGCGGGCAAAAAAAGAAAAGAGTTGCTGGTTGTTTACCTGCGGTTAAACCAAGTGCGTACGCGACAGCTTCATTCGCGTCCCACTCCTCGGGCTCCATGCCGCAGCAGTGACCTTGCGCCATGTGACATCAATTATCACGTGACACCGAACAGTTATATAGGACATCACTTTGACTTTGACCTATGTTACCAAGGGGTGCGACACTAAAGTGAGACCATAAGTGCTTCGTGGTTTGTCCTCTGGGTAGTTTGAAGGTCATATTCCTGCGCACAGATACCTTGGCTTTACGCCGCGTAGTGAGGCTATCGCATCAAAAGAAACTATTCGCCTCCCAGGCGAATTACCAGTGATACTTCACCCCGAAATGCTTTGCGTATTACCTACGGTACACATTGTACGAATGCTAAAACATTTATTGCGAGCAAAATTTGATATGGCGTATGAATTTCACTTCCTCGGATGCGCTTTCTCCATGCCAGCTCTCCTGGTCTTCAGCCGACGCATGTCAATAGCGATAGGCCGCGGGCCTGGACAACAATAATTGACGTCCTTGTTTTTGTAAGCTTACAGGATATATATAAGCCCATTGGTAAAGCGGCAGTCGTCTGTGTTATTCGAGGTGAGCTTGGAAGAATACTGGCATGCTCTCGTAATGTCAGACAGTCTGATGTGATGAACTGCACGAGTGAAGTGCAGCCCTCTGATGGTGCTGATCCTTACAATGATTTCCTTTTTTGCCGGAGTTCATTGCTTAGAAACAGCGCCGATTGATATCGCTTAAATTTGGCTACCTTTTATGATCCGCTATAATGATTCGTGTTTTGCTCTTTGCGTACTTTATTTATTTATTTATTTATTTATTTATTTATTTATTTATTTATTTATTTATTTATTTATTTATTTATTTATTTATTTATTTATTTATTTATTTATTTATTTATTTATTTATTTATTTATTTATTTATTTATTTATTTATTTATTTATTTATTTATTTATTTATGTATTTATTTATTTATTTATTTATACATACGGCAGCCCCTGCTGGGGCTATTGCAGGAGTGGGGTTATGAAGAATACATACTAAAATGGCAAGGTACAAAACAAATTTAACATGAGATATAAGATATGGTATGGCACAAGGTATAAGATATATGGTATATGGTGTGTTGTATAAGATATGAATATGATATGGTACAGACGCTGTGACATGTAAAAGAAAATGAAGCAACACAGAATAAACAAAGCAAATTATAAAAAATTCATGTGGCATCAATGGGTGTTAAATATGTGCGCAATGAAAGAGATCGCATTGTGGACGGAATTGAGTTCCAGTGTTCAATTATCCGGGGGGAAAAGCTGTGTTTGAAATTATCAGTACGGGCGAAGTATGGCTTTAGATTTAGGCTATGATGACTCCTGGTTGGTCGGGAATATCTGGGGTGAGGTGCACATTTGATGCTACTTGATAAAATGAATTAACTATGCAATGCAATAACTTCAATTAATTTATGTGACGGCGCTCGGACAAGGGGATGAGTTTTAAAGTGGACGCGGCACAAGTAGGTGAGAAATGGCTATCATATCGACGATATATGAATCTGATTGCTTTTTTTTATGCTCTCGATGGTGTCAATTAAGCTTGCCTTTATTTTGGGGCTTTTACGGATCGCCATACAACACATATTTTGGTTGACTTGGTACTTGGATTATGTCCATGCTGACGGAATACATTGACTCGCGCTGGTATTCACGCCATTTTCTAATTTTCCGAACTGGCCATTCCTTCCGCGCGGTCACTGCGCACGCTTCTCATGCTCCGGCAATGCTGATTTCCTTTGTCGTTTCCGGCGGGGACTTTCTGGAGATCGACCCTCTACTAAATCTGGAGGCTTCAATCGAGGGTCACGCAGAGACACACGCCGGTATTTTCGCCGAATGACGTGCCCGTACATGCTTACGTAGTAATGAGTAAAATATTACAAAGATTCAACGCTGCTGAACCAAATATGACCGAAAGAATTAGCTGCGGGTGACCGAGCGTTCTTCTTCTCTTTTTCTTTTTCCTCAGCCCACATGTAAAGCCCCGCTTTAACCAAGCCGTATTAACGTGCCTTAGTGGCCTATAGGGGTAACGTGAATGCCAGGTCCCTAGCAGGCTGATTCTGACATAACCGTCCCATGTGAAACGAGAGACCCAATTTGGCAGCTCCTGACAGCTTGGGGTCGTCTACGGGGGTTGTCTAAAGGTCAAAGGTCAGTGGTGGTCCCCGCCGTTCCACGCTGAAGGCTCAAACTGCGAGTAGTATAACCGTCCGATGTGAAACGAAAGACCCAAGTTGGCAGCTCCTGCCAGCTTGGGGTCGCCTGCGGGGTCGTCTAAAGGTCAAAGGTCAAACGTGGTTACCGCCGGGACCAGGCTGCCGGCTTGAAAGTGCGAGTAGTATTGCTTTCGCAATAAAAAATAGTTGTGAAGAGGACGTAAGCCGTGGCAAAGAAAATCATCTAAAAAGTATTTTTTTTTTTAATGTATATGACTGCTCTCACATGCGTAATGAAAACATGCAGAGTATTTCCCCGTTCTGGTGAACACGTCAGCCGGGCCGCATGCCGAACCGATGTAGCGCATGCGCAGAACGATATGTATGCGATGTTTCACGTCTTCTTTTAGCGCTCGGCGGCTGCAGCAAAAGTTGCTGTCGAAAGCTGGAGCAAGGTGAAGCAGCGCCTCCAGATGCCGCTGCGCCTGAGTCGCTTTGTTTCATTGCGCGGCCTCGCGTGTTCCACACAAGAGTGGGAGAACCTGTACGTAACTGCATGGACCTATGTACATAACTGTAACATGCTAATCAAGGCACAGTTCGGATTTATCCCCAAGCTCTTATACCTGCTGGCAAAGGAATGCCACATTCTTTAGTCCACAAATTTTAGACGCCTGTAAGGCAACTTCGTGGTCTTTTGAAATTTGCTTTTGAAATGTTTCGCTCCCTCGCAGCGACTACTTAAAATGCCATAGATCACCAAGAGGACTTCTGAGAATATTTGTGAGGTAAATTTTGAATACTGTTAAGGTGCCTTTTTATGATTATATCGATATAAGTGGTTTTAAAATTCATTGCGTGGCGAAATATAGCTGCTGGAGCTGATCTCGAGTTCGCGGGTAGCTAAGATTCTTCATTGAGGACAAATGGGGCGCTTTTTCAAATAATTGTGAGGGAATTTTGAGACGTTGTGATTAACATATTGCTAGAAAAGTGTCATCTTCCAATGCATCCGAAAACTGTTCTCTTGAAGTTCGTCCTAACATGACAGTAAATTTGGAACTGCCATAAAACTAATGGGGCACCTAAGCCTCCTAACAAAATATGAAGATTGTTATTGTTAAAAGTGTTGAAACATTGTATGAAAAAAAATTAGCTGGGGTTTACCTTTAGTTAAATCCGGTAGGTTGCGTAAGCAAAGCCGTCGTAGCTTCCTCTTTCTGTTCTTTCTTCTTCTTCTTCTTCTGCTGCTTCTGCTTCTGCGGCGCGGCGTGGCTACCGACCGGGTTTACCCGACGGCTTGAAGACGGCCCCATCTGCGATCGCTCTAAAGGTCAAACGTGGCTACCGGCCGGGCTTACGCGATGGGCGGGAACCTGGCATAGTATTGCTTCCGCAATAAAAATTACATTAATAGCAAGTTTCCAGCAAGCTGAATGAAATGTTGCTCCGCCGCGTTGGTGCAGTGGTAAGACGCCCGACTGCTGTGCCGGAGTACCCGGGTTCGAACCCGACCTCGGCGGCTGCGTTTCGATGGAGGCGAAACGAAGAGGCGTCCGGGTTCTGTGCGATTTCAGCGCACGTTAAAGATCCCCAGGTGATCGAAATTACTCCGTAACCCTCCACTACGGCTACTCTTTCTCTCTTTCCACTTTCACCCCCATCTTCTTCCTTTTCCTGTCATAGCTGTGCTGCGTTTCTAGCATAATTTCAGTCGCAGCGACGAAGTAAGGCTGACGAAAACACCACTAACTACGACCAAACTTTTCTTGCCAACAGCGTCAGAAAGCACTCAGGATTCTCTCTCGGGAATCTAACTCGCGCGCAATCATGCGCGAGCACAGAAACTTCCGCGAGCGTTGCACCATGTCAGACAGTCGTAGAGAGAATAGTTAAGAGCAAGTTAAGCCGCATTAGTTGGCATGACAGCGCCCGCACGTCGCCATACGGTCAAAACGTCGATCCCTGCTCGACACACACCGCGGCAAACCGATCGAAACAGGATATGCGTAATGGGAGTAGGACATGGCAAACACCCGAGGGCAAAAAAAAAAAAAAAAAACACGAAATGAACGAGTGACAATAAGTAGCAACCAGAGCTGCATCGTGTTATCAGGCACCCTTCCCCGTATCCTTCATGCACTTACTGTATGTTTTCCGTTTTCTCTGTTAACTTCTACTATTTTCCGCTAATGCCATCTCATCGCGGCTTCCAAATGCCCAAAAACTTTCCTGTTGATTCTGTGCTCAGGGCTCAAAGTTGACTCCATTGGTGCCGTTAGTAGACGTAAAACCTACCAATTCCAAAATTAGGCTTAGACGTCGAATGCCTTTCTTGCAAGCGCACTATTTCTCTTTTTATTGCGAAAGCAATATACGCCAGGTTTCTGCCCGCCGCGTGGTCCGTGGCTGCAGTCACGAATGACCTTGAACGGCCGCGAAGAAGACGGAGAACAACAACGCTCGGTCATCCGCAGCAAATGCTTTCGCTCCATACTCGGTTCAGCAGCGTCGAACCTTTCTCAATTTTTTTTTTCCTATTGAACAATGCTTCGTGATCAGCTTAATAGAAACTACACGCAGGGCGCCTTGATTAAGAATAGATCAAAGTATATGTCATGTTTATAGCTGCTGATGTTTTAAATTGCGAGATCAGGTGGCAAGTGAAGATACGGTGACAATATCCGTGTGGAAAATAAGTACTTCGTGCAGGCATCGTTATCACCAATCCAGTAACGGAAATAGCTTTATACCATCTCTATATAGCGATAGCTGCAACTACCTGCCTCGGAGTCGCATAACTAGGCTCGTTCAATCTTTCAAACATGAATGGCCCCAAAACAGACCCGAGCATGAGCCATTATATACTCTGTCCTTAAATATAGAAGGGGTCAGCGAACAGTGTTTCTCTGCAACGACAAGTAAAGCAATGAAAACAAGCCAGTTGAGGAATTGGAAGATTTTAAAGGTGAAATGGCTGCATAGCAGAGACGCAAATAGTTATCTTGGTATATATATATATATATATATATATATATATAAAAGTGAAAAATTGCTTCATACTGTTTCCAAGTTTATTTGTAGTCGACGTTTCGGCAGGAGCCCTGCCTTTCTCAAGACTCAAGAGTCTTGAGAAAGGCAGGGCTCCTGCCGAAACGTCGACTACAAATAAACTTGGAAACAGTATGAGTCTTGAGAAAGGCAGGGCTCCTGCCGAAACGTCGACTACAAATAAACTTGGAAACAGTATGAAGCAATTTTTCACTTTTATGTAACCTCTAGCAACCAAGTACGTCTATTTACTTATGCTATATTTATATATATATATATATATATATATATATATAAATATAGCATAAGTAAATAGACGTACTTGGTTTATTTACTTATGCTATATTTATATATATATATATATATATATATATATATATATATATATATATATATATATAAATATAGCATAAGTAAATAGACGTACTTGGTTTCTAGAGGTTACATAAAAGTGAAAAATTGCTATATTAAATATATATATATATATATATATATCTGTGAGTTTGTGTGTGTGTGTGGGGGGGGGGTTACATACCAAATCGACTCAGGCTATGAGACGCCGTAGTGGAGGACTCCAGAAATTTCGACTACCTGGGGTTCTTTAACGTGCGATGACATCGCACAGCACACGGATGCCTTGCTTTTCGCCTCCATCGAAAAGCGGCCGCCGAGGCCGGGATTCGATCCCGCATCCTTGGGAACAGTACTCGAGCGCCGTAACCACTGTGCCACCCCGGCGGGGCATGTATGTATGTATGTATGTATGTATGTATGTATGTATGTATGTATGTATGTATGTATGTATGTATGTATGTATGTATGTATGTATGTATGTATGTATGTATGTATGTATGTATGTATGTATGTATGTATGTATGTATGTATGTATGTATGTATGTATGTATGTATGTATGTATGTATGTATGTATGTATGTATGTACCTCTTGTTCGGAGCCCGCGATATCCAATGCATGTAATTAAGACAGTGAAAGCTAGAAATAGATAACACAATAAAATCGGGAATGGGCGGAATGCATGGAAATGCTTATCACGAGGCCGGTAGCTTTAGTGACACCACCCCTGCATGGGTAAGGTCAGGGGTCAACCGAAGTGTAGCGCTCATGAAACATTAATCAAGTCAGAAACATATTTTGGCTGTACATTCAGGAGATTATGCAACAAATTATTTTCTGGCAAGAAAGGTTTGGTTTGGTTTGTAGGGTTTAACGTCCCAAAGCGACTCAGGCTATGAGAGACGCCGTAGTGGAGGACTCCAGAAATTTCGACTACCTGGGGTTCTTTACCGTGCACTGACATCGCACAGCACACGGGCGCCTTGCTTTTCGCCTCCATCGAAAAGCGGCCGCCGAGGCCGGGATTCGATCCCGCATC
Organism: Amblyomma maculatum; assembly: GCF_055883805.1. NCBI lineage: Eukaryota > Metazoa > Arthropoda > Arachnida > Ixodida > Ixodidae > Amblyomma > Amblyomma maculatum. The sequence continues at coordinate 96,008,288 of NC_139351.1, forward strand.
CTTGGGAACAGTACTCGAGCGCCGTCACCACTGTGCCACCCCGGCGGGGCATGTATGTATGTATGTATGTATGTATGTATGTATGTATGTATGTATGTATGTATGTATGTATGTATGTATGTATGTATGTATGTATGTATGTATGTATGTATGTATGTATGTATGTATGTATGTATGTATGTATGTATGTATGTATGTATGTATGTATGTATGTATGTATGTATGTATGTATGTATGTATGTATGTATGTATGTATGTATGTATGTATGTATGTATGTATGTATGTATGTACCTCTTGTTCGGAGCCCGCGATATCCAATGCATGTAATTAAGACAGTGAAAGCTAGAAATAGATAACACAATAAAATCGGGATTGGGCGGAATGCATGGATATGCTTATCACGAGGTCGGTAGCTTTAGTGACACCACCCCTGCATGGGTAAGGTCAGGGGTCAACCGAAGTGTAGCGCTCATGAAACATTAATCAAGTCAGAAACATATTTTGGCTGTACATTCAGGAGATTATGCAACAAATTATTTTCTGGCAAGAAAGGTTTGGTTTGGTTTGTAGGGTTTAACGTCCCAAAGCGACTCAGGCTATGAGAGACGCCGTAGTGGAGGACTCCGGAAATTTCGACCACCTGGGGTTCTTTACCGTGCACTGACATCGCACAGCACACGGGCACCTTGCTTTTCGCCTCCATCGAAAAGCGGCCGCCGGTTAAAGGTTAATCGCATCCACATGCGTCATTTTGAGCAGCAGTTTGAAAATCAGTTCTGACGAAAGTTTATATGTTGACTTCTCATGGGTGTGAGTTATTCTTTGCAACTCGACACTTATAAGGAACCTAGCTGGAATCACGCAAGAGGGGAATCATGAACCAAAAAAAAAAGCTGACGGACGAAACGATGCATAAAAAACCTAATGAACCAATCAAGGCCTAATCGTACCCGCGTGATTAATTTGGGACGTAGTTTGAAAAGCGGCTGTGACGAAAATGTTTGTTGCCTTTCACAGAAGTGTGAACTATTTTTGCAAACTGATACTTAAAGAAACTAAGGGAACTTAGGTAAGCGGTGATTCATCAAACAAAAGCGAAAAGTGATGCACGAAATAAAGCAGAAAATAATGATTGAAGCAATAGGCATTGAAAGCAGGAAGTCTGACGTATATAACAAGAAAGAAAGTGAATAAGCTTCGAAAATGCGCAGTAAATACGAATATGACAAGTTTGCTCAATACAACAGAAGGCGTTTAGCAAACGCAATAAAAAAGAAAATATTTGAAGTCGTTTGTTATATAATAAATGCAAACACTGAAAACACATGAACTTCGAGAGCAAGAAACTAATTACCAAGTATTAAAACGCAACCGCATAATGAAACAAGATGTGTTTCTGAAAAATATATGATTCGACAGTCACTAAAGTTTTCATCACTACGGATCAAGACGAATCTGCTCTCATAATTTTCTTTTTAATTAAGCAGCGTGAGAAGATGCCAGGCCGCGCATGCTAAAGAAATGTTCTTTAATGTTCTTTAATGTGCTTTTCTCACTATTTTGTTTTTATTGCTTTGTAGTTTGCTTATTTGAAGTAGCTTTAAGCAGCCGAGATAGTTCTCCTGAACACCGTTGATGATTTTTCAAGTATAGTCCGGTTGCATTCGAATATTTGCGACTTTTGTAGGTATCCGTGCACTGGACGAAGGGAAGCTTGACTGTAGAACATTCAAAAATAAAAGGTGAATGAAAACTACAAAATCGAGGTAATAAAGGGAATGCAAAAGCAAAAAAAAAAAAAAAGAACAGGTAGTAAACTATTATTGGAGTTGTACGAGGCACGTTTTGACGACAGGAAATGATGTGTTTAGTCAACCTTTCCATAACGCTGTTTTAATAAAAAAGACAGGGCTAATAGCACACTTCACGTTCGAATTTTTCCAAAATACTCCAGCTTTCTGAAGCGTATCTTGCTCTTCATCGCCTTCCTTCGATGCGAGATTTAAAAGAATCTGCAATCAGAGGAGAAGAAAATGCTAGTTGATTTCTCCCACACTGCGCAAGGGGGCGCAAAATATAAAGGCGAAAACGTCTGCAAATGACGTCACTGTAGCCGCTGTCACCGAACGCTTATTACAGTGTGCGGCGAATATGAGTTCTGAACGTCCACGATAACCTCTTACTAAAAGCAATTACACTCATATGGCGAGCCATATTAAAATCCCTGCCATGTTTCGATGAGGTCAAAACTTCACGGCGTGTTTATATCGGTAACGTCGACCTCGCTTATCCTACTATGGAACCGAGTTTAGCAAAACAGTTCCGGCGAGCATAATGAGGGCCCGTTTCCATGCAAAGCACAAACACCAGTTCCACTCTAACCTAACCTAACCATAAGCCGCATTACTGACCTCGTGCCGGTAACACCCAACGTAATTACCTGTCGAGAGCAATCACTGATAGGAACCCCGGCGAACCAGCCGCATCGGCCATAGTACGCGCGACGCCAGCCCTTCGCCCAGGTATGACGAAACATGCAGTCCTGGAAAGGGCAGGGGAGAAAGTGCAGGGAAGGAGAGGCAGTGTTTGCAGCGAAAAAGAGGAGAGACGTCTGGGTCAATGTTTTCGTCGGCAGCTTCGGCGTAGGACGTGTTTACGGACATCGGCCCCTTCGCTGTCTGCTTTGTTTAATTCTTCGGGGATATTTGAGGAAAGAGGGCAGGAGCGAAGTTTTGGGGATCGCTGAGGAAACCGAGATATGTGTGCGGCTTGTTTAGGGAAAACTGATAGGGACAAACTGCTGCGACCCTTCTTGGCGAACACTGTCCTCACCTGTGCGACAACGGAAATTTGTTAAAGATGTTAGGCTTTAGAGAGGAACGCTGCCAACATTACTGTGTCAGCACATTATATCCCTTTCCATCCCCAATTATTTTGTTCGGTACAGCAAACAAGTCTGGTGAATTTGTATTGTTAAGGACCTGTTGAAGAACAAGTGAAAAATAATGCAGACAAACTACAACGCTGTTCATAACAAAACCAGTCCGTCATACGGGACACTGGGATTTAATTATTTCACTAGGAGCTACACATATTCGTTTTTACTCATTGAGGCAGTAAACTTTAGTGCAGATAGGGTGCTTTGTTAACTTCCCTAAGGTTATTGGAAGTTATTAATCTGAAAGTTATTTCGTTCCCTTGGGAATTTTGCGCGTGAAAATTTTGCGGACGAAGGCATTCCCTACGCAGCCTCATGCGTAAGGAAGTTTCAGAAAGGGAAAAAATCTTTATTAAAATATTGCTCTTTTTTTGGGGGGAAGCCATAAAAGTGGCTGTTATTTCTAAACATGCTTATTTTACTTTTTTCGCCGTTTTGTTTTTCGTTTTTTCTTCCAATATACTGGACGCTGAGTTGGAATAGGAAACATCGACATTTTATTGCGTACAGAGATTCTCTGACAATATTGTGGCGCTCCTGGCCATGGCGGAACTAGCGCCATTACAACCAAATAGTCATGAATTTGCTGAGAACAACATCGGGTTAGAGTGCACTTGGTTAACTGCATAAAGTCACGAACGCTGGCGTGTCTTACCTGTACTCTGCAAATGTAAAAGTCAGAGGCTCAAGGTATTTGCAACAGTACACAACATGAGGGTGTAACAGCGCTAAGCGGGGTGATGGACAAATTAAGAGGCACACAACAAAGGCATTCCATGGATCGCCGTTACCGATGCATCCAAGTTTTCACACTAGAAATTGGTACTTAGTGATTTATGTTCCGCTGGGACACACAAGCAATAACGAACTTTGTAATAGAGAATATTCGACCAATTTGAAGCAGTTGTGAGATTTTACCTCTCGCTTACATTGCAGGCTGAGGTAAAAGTAAGGCGCAGTATCTGCAACAATTCTTGGTGATGAACTGGCCCGCTCCGTGCATCACTGTGCAACACTTAGTGCATCACGCTGATGCTGCCGAAAGGTGGAGCCACGATATGTTCTCGCGGCCATGGCGCTTCGCCTGCAAATTCAAAGTTCCAAAAAGAAAAAAAAAGGCACTACAATTTTCATCAAATAACAGTTTCGGTGATGGTATACCAAGTGAAATAGGCTGCATAACGCGTCAGCATAAGAAAAATGTTTAAGTGTAACTACATGAACAAAGTATGTAATCGTGCTGAAAGCGAAAAAGAAAAAAAAAATTAACTGCGAACCACAACCGTACAAATGAGGGGAAGGGGGGAGGGGTGCTTCTTTTTTTATTTAATCGTGCTCTACTTGCTGGTCTTCCGTGTCAAGAGGAATATTTTGGTGTTACATATTTCTTCAAGAAAGGAGCCCAAATTTTATTTTAAGACTTTCAGAGCTGGAACATAACGCCATTCCCAAATAAAGCTAAAATAAAAATCAAGACGACTTTGTCAGTGACACCCATAAGACAACGAACGGAAGATTCACAATCGAAAAAATACATCGAAGAGGATTAAAAAGGTAGCCCACTCCGAGAACCTAACCGTAAGCAAGCAAAAAAAAAAGCTGTTGCTCAAGTAGAGTCATTCAGTCGCCAAAAACCTCTTATTTCGTGAACGCTGCACGCTGAGCTAAAATATCCAACCCAGAAAAAAATGCGAGGGGCATGTACTGCTCACTCAGGGAAACTTCCTTCCCACCAGACGTAAACAGATTATAATGTGCATATTTTCGATCGTTCTTTTTTTTTTCTGGCGGCCATGTCCTAGATTAGCCAAGCAGCACTCAATGCACTGCATTCTAGCTGACACCCACAGTGGCGACTGGGATATTCCACTTAGTCAAGTGACGGGCTGTTTGCTTGGTAAAAATAGTGAGTGACGTATCTGTAAATGTGTACAGCATAACCTAGAATTGAGGATTGCCTCGCTTAATGATACAGATATGGCGGTTCTTCAGTTCCAGTTATCTACCCCTGTCTGAAATAAATATTGCTGCCAGGCTCATGAGCTCAAAATGTGGATAATGGAGAAGTGGAGTCTTTGACGCCCCATAGAAAACAGTGAGAAAAAAAATATGGTGGCGGCTCCGGAGGCCACGTGATGGCAGCGGCGACCAATGGCATCACGAGATCTCGGTTGCGGTTATGCGCATGCGCGGAAAAAGACTAGGTGGGAGGACTGAAGAGGAGGAGGAGGAGGTGTGATTGTTCTACTTCGGATGTTTTCGTCTGCGATGCAGTCGTGACGTCGCAAGGTGTTTACGATCGTCGACCTCTTCTTGTTCCCTTTTTGCGGGGAGGCCTATACGATATGGTTGGTATCGGGAAGACGGAATACAATGCCTCTGGTAAAGAAAAGACGTCGAAAGACGGAAAACATGCGATTTCGCCAGAGGTCCCGACTGAAGCCTTGTTGGTCTAAAATAAAACGACGCGGCCGTTTAAGAACCTAAATTGAGCAAGCATCAATCTATCCACAGCCAGTAAACAACGTTTTTAACTTCCGAAATGAGTGTATACATGTGAATGGTGAAACCTATAGATGGCAAGTGGCAAAAGTAGCCGCAGAATTTCCGCAAAATAAAAAAAAAAAAACGGAGACATCATTTTCGTTTTGCATTTTTTATTTATTTTTTTTTTTGCATTTTTCATGCCACAAAACGGCTAGTAATTCCACTCTGATCACAATGTTTTTTACTATTGAAGAAGGCTTAAACTATAACCTATGTACTCAAGCTTCACCTGTCTTTAAACACACACACAAAAAAAACAGCTTTTCACATTCAAGCCATCTTTTTCTATATTTTCGTCTGCCAGTGTGCCTGAATTCGCCTTTACCACTGAGAATTATACATGTCCGTATTAACTGGTTGTCAGTTGTGCCTTGGTACGTATGCGAATGCATGAAACAACTCCGGTTGTCCAATATCCTAAGCAACAGCGCCTAGTTAAGGCCTAGCTAATAGGAGCGAGTGAGCCCCCCAATAGTATAGCTATTCCGTCCGTCTCTAAGTCTTCTGCCCGTGCTAATTTCTACCGCGCGCCTCCGAAAATCCTTCTTCTTTTTTTTTTTTTTTTTCGCCGTCCTTCTAGCTGTCTTGTTCTCATCGAGTTGCAAGCGATGGCAAAAACTGTCGGACACTAATGCGAAACAGATAGACTGCGATTTAAAACAAAAGTAAAGAAAAAGTTCTCTGCTTGTACTGCGCAGTTCCCCTATAGCCGCCAGACCAAAAACAGAAGTGTTGCAACTGTCGTTAGCCGTTCGCCTGAACGTGATCTTTCCTTTTTTCCCCACATCGCCGCGTCGCCGACCTCCGGAAACAATTTCGAGGTCAGATCGTGCCCGGCCCGCCTATCCTCCCGCAGCTAGCTCTCAGAAAAAGACGCGTAAGAAAGAAGTTGAAGGGAAAAGGGGTGAGAGGGAAGACGTCTGGGTCCGTGTTTACGTCGGCGGCGCGCGATTTCAAGTGCGTCGACCTCGCCGAATTGGGAACACCCGGCATCGTGCGCCATCTGTCCACATGGAGCCAATTGGGGAGAGGTCTGGGGAAGACTGGGTGACCGAGGTAGCTATTGGGGAAAAAGGGTATGACGCAGAGGGAAACCTATATAGCGGTTGGGGCTGATTTTGGGCGATTTTATGACTTTCAAAATACTACCATTTTGCACGAAAATGCAGGCTTGTATTGGCGCAAATATATAACCATTTAACACAACAAGGACGTTTTGAGAAGAACGCAAATTAGTTCAATAAAAAACCTGAGTGGTAGATATGGCTTCTTCGTCAAAGACAAAAAGCGTACGTTTGCGTCATTTCTTTGTTTATGACGTATTTTAGCGCTCCCGCAAAGAACAAGACGGCCAGAATGTGAAAGCAAAAGAAACCAGATTCGGAATAGCCTCGCGTTGGCTACTTTCCCGCTAGTCTGCTCGGAGAAGGGATTTTACAGTGTTTATACATACAAAAAAGTTATAGAAAAGCAGCGCCGCTTTAGCTATCATCGGCAAAAGCAGTTATTGGCCGAGGTGGCGTTTTCAATCATCCGTAGCTGCAGCGCAAAAGAAGGAACAAAGATGAAGGATGGACACTCACCACACAGCGCTGACTCAAAATTAAAAGTTTTATTGGATGCTAGCAGGATAACTCCCTGGCGGCCAGAAATAATACAGTGCACACTTGACATGCATGAATGACATACCACACCAGGCACGTGTCAAGTATTAACGAATCAACACGCAATAGACATGCGTGTGAAAACGATATGATCACTCAGCAGGCACTTGTCAATATTCACAATCAAGGTACCGTTTTTTTTTTCTGACAACGCTGCAGATGAAGCCCTGATGCATTGTCCTGAGAGCCGTGCTATCAAGTGAGCGTCTATTATCTCTCTAGCTATCGAGTCACGGTTTTTTTCTATCACTGTACATTCCTTATATTCTACCACACAGACGCTGGTATCATCGTCAACTTCATTATCTTTGCAGTACCTGCAGTGTTTCGCCCACGAGGCGAGTGATATCTATCATTGCCAGTGATAGTTATCACCGTAGTACGTCTCAGTCAAAACATCAAGGTGTCTACGCTTAGGCGTTGTGACGTTCTAGCGCGAGTCTTACCGCGTTTCTCCCCCTTAAAGCGGTTATTGAAGATAACTCTAACTTCATCCGGAATAAAATTCGATTGGTCACTTCTTAGCCTCTTTATTCACGTCAATTCGCCTTGAAAAAGACATAATTTTTTATTTAAATTCGGGCTTGAAGACCACTTGTTTTTCTCGCCGCTTGAGGCAGAATTTGTGAATTTGAGGGAGGCATCTAGAAAATTGCAGACTCTGTGATTGTAGTGAAAAGTGAGATGGCGATTCTATTTAATCTCAAAGATTCGCGCCCTAAATGTGTGACGTCATAGCAGTTTGCTCGTGAATGCGGCTGCCATTTGGCAGTGAGGCCTGCATTCAACGTTTCGGCATTTTTGAGTTTATAAAGGCTGCATTTTGAATGAAACAGGACCGTTTGCTTTAAAGCCGAGCGCGGCAATCAATCGATACAATGGCGACTTTTCTTCTAACTGCGTACCTGAAAATAGGAGTCTAGTTCCCTATACCGAAAGGTTAAGTGATCCCTCTTTCTCATTCCAACCTGTGCTCTTTCATCTTGTGGAAAGTATGTTTCAATGTCTGGGCTTCGTCTCAGGATACCGTCTGAACATTCTTGCGCGCTCAATAAAACCACGCGACCAAGTTAAATTGTTGTCTGGTGATCTCTGATCGTACTTCCCAGTATTTGCTAATTTTTCATGCCCTGCTGTCTGTCGTTTTCATGCTCAGACCAGGGGTGGTTCTTTCGAAATAACGATTATGCAGAACCAGGGACAACCCTGCGACTTTAGTAAGGTTGTATTTTGGTACAATAAGCGCTGCACGTCAGAAGTATTCAAAAGGTTTTGGGGAAGATACAGTGTACGAGAAACTTGATAAATGACCTGCCTGCTTGTTGTAATCAGCCCTTCTAGTCCAAGTTATCTCCTCTTTTGTTTGTTTGTTTTTTTGTTTTTGCAACACGCGAGGCCATAATTAATATTCACTGTCTGCCTGGCTGACATTAACTACGCGTTGCGGAGGCAAGTGGGGAGAATTTGCGAGATAAATTTTTTCAAGTTATCATCCTCCTCGAGTTAGTAGTAGTTAGTATACTGGCGCAAACGTGGTGGTGCAGGGTACATGTGAGATTTGGACGGCAGGGTAAAAAACTATTCTAAGCTTGTTTTCATCAAAGAGAAAATGGTAGCCCTTATTGTTTCTCTTCATAATGCTCAAAAGAAAGTAAATGGCCCTGAATAAGGTACATTTAAACTAATAACGCAAAAAAGGGACGATTTGTGTGGTAAAGGAATTGAGCAACGCGAGCTGAATAAAATTGCGCCGTCTTCGCACTTGTGGTTGGATTTAGTGGAGATACAGAACGCATGGTACATGTGGCTGTGGTCGGGCAGTCGAAATTATTTGTCATAGAGTTGACTCAACAACTTAAAACAAAACAGAGCAATGCATTATGTTTAGGTACCAGCGGTCCTGCCACTAATAGATGACTTAATCGACGCGAGAAGGTTCTTAAAAAAAGCTTGAGATTTTGGAACTCGAAAGTAAGCATACATCTATCCACTCTGTTCGTTCTTAACCCAAAAAGCCCTGAGCGAAGTGGGAACTATGCTAACATCTGAAATCGGCATCATTGGCGTTTTTTAGCTAGACGCTATTTGATGACCACCTCCCAAAATATTGCTGGAAATTATATCGATTCTAGGATACAATTAGAGAGGAGTGCAGATTGTGAAGTAAGAGCATAAAAAGGGAGCCTCGGATTAAAAAGAAAAAGAAAAAATTTAATCGTGCCTAACATGCAAGGCACTAGACTCGATCCGGGCGAGGCGGTGAATGTGGATTCTGGCTGAAAAAGTGAGCACGTCAATGCCGCTTAGTGAGAACATGATCCGCTTCTCATCGGGTCCGTACTCTCTATGCTGTGGAATAACGACCCTTCCGTTTTGGCGGCGGGTGCTTTTACGTTGTTACTGGTTGCGCACCTTTGAAGACAGAGGACACACGCAGGCTGTAGCTTAGCCCACTTGAACTGCACACAGGTGTTCAAGAAGGTAGGCCGAACTTAGCTGATCGCGCGTCTTTTTATTTATTTGTTTGTTTGTTTGTTTGTTTGTTTGTTTGTTTGTTTGTTTGTTTGTTTGTTTGTTTAAAAAGCCAGGATTTCGCTTCGCACGCGAATTCTCAGCCAGCAACGTCCGTCATGCCATCGGTTGACTGAGCAATAAATTTTCCCCCGCAAGATGACCGGAAAGAAGGGGGCGTGCGATGTGATTGAAGTGGGTTGAAAGAAGTGAAGTAAGGGTACAAACAGCGGTGAGAATTTCCACTGAATACGGGAGTACCTTTGCAAATTTCTTGCAGAACGAAGAGGCGGGAACAGACTTGCTAAAATACATAGGCTTCTTATGGATCTGCTGTTCATGTGCACATATAGTTCTCTCTTAGCCAGATGTCAGGGTACAAATACATTGTAGTACTAGGTACTACTAAAGTAATTGAACACTCGTACAGCCGAAACCTCACAGTGAATAGGCAAAGCATCAGTCACAGCGCAAACTTAGTAAAGCGCTTCACTTCATTATCGCGGCATCCGTAGTTTAAAATTTGCTTACTTTACTTAGTAGTAAACAGAAATTGCGAACTCAGGGTGTAGACGAGTTATATGGGAAAGTACTCGAAGACATATATAGTGGATGCACAGCAACAATAGTTCTGCATGAAGGAATTAATAAAATTTTTATGAAGAAAGGTGTTCGGCAAGGAGACACGATCTCCCCAGTGCTGTTCACAGCTTGCTTAGAGGAAGTATTCAGATACTTGGAATGGCAGCAGTTAGGGATAAGTGTAGATGGAGAATACCTCAGTAATCTGCGATTCGCTGATGACATAGCCTTGCTAAGTAACTCAGGAGATGAACTGCAAGGAATGGTTAATGACCTTGACAGGGAAAGTAGCAAGGTAGGATTCAAAATCAATATGCAGAAGATTAAGGTAATGTTCAACAGCCTCGGGAAGGAACAGCAGTTTACGTTAGGTAGCGAAGCACTGGAAGTAGTAGGCGAATATGTCTACTTAGGACAGGTAGTAACCGCAGATCCGGACCATGAAAAGGAAATACCAAGAAGATTAAGATTGGGATGGAGCGCATTTGGCAAGTACTCGCAGATTATAACTAGCAGCTTACCGATATCGCTCTAGAGGAAAGTATACAACAGTTGCCTGTTACCTGTACTCACCTATGGGCCGAAATGTGGAGGCTAACAAAGAGGGTTCTACTTAAGTTGAGAACAGCACAGAGGACTATGGAGCGAAAAATGGTAGGTCTAACGTTAAGAGACAGTAAGCGCACAGACTGGGTCAGAGAAATAACCCAAGTTACTGACATTCTATAGTGGAAATTAAGAAGAAGAAATGGGCATGGGCAGGACATGCAGTGCGAAGAGAGGATAACCGATGGTCGCTTAGGGTAACAAACTGGATTCCAAAGGAAGGAAAGCGTAGCAGGGGGCGACAGGAAGTTAGGAGGGCGGATGAGGTAAAGACGTTCGCAGGGGTCAGGTGGATGCAGCTAGCACAGGACCGGGTTAATTGGAGAAATATGGCAGAGGCCTTCGCCCTGCAGTGAGTATAGTCCGGCTGATGGTGAACAGAAAAGAAAGGAAAATGGGAGTTTCCGCCACTTGACACAAGCTACGGATTCGGCCCGGAGCAGCTAAGCTCATATGCTCTTGCGGACCGAAGCGGTTGTATTCGTAACTAAAGGGTTTGCTATTGGGATAAAGTTCAGATCTCATAAGGAACTGTTTTATTAGAACGTACACCTTCAAAACAACAGTTAACTTAAATGTGGCCACAATCCGAAACCCCTATCATCCTCAAGCTACTTTACCACCTCCCCTCTCATCTTGTTTACCGGCTCACTTGACCCCGGCGCCGAGGCCGAAGAGCAACTTTACCACATAGCAGCTTACCTGCTCCTGAGTAAAGGCAAAGGATGAGCAGTAGCAATGCTGGATCGAGCGCTTAGAATACGGCTTTATCATTCCCGTCTCTCTAGAGCAAGGGCTAAAATTAGAACTCCGAGTGCCGCTCAATAAACAACTATCTCACTCCAGGAAGTGCTATTAATCAAAGGTGAATAGAAGCAGTAGTGATTCTAATAAAGTTTGAGAGCGATGCTAAAGAGAATGAGTGCCGTCGAAAAAGAAGCTAAACACCTGGTAGGACGAGGATGGAAGTGCGGCATTCAATCCACTGCAACCGTGAGCGAGGAGCATAGGGCGGTGGGAGGAGAGGGAGTGGTAGTAAGAAGAGGTGAAAAAACACGCCAAAACTCCTATGCGCGATATCAAGACGAGTAGAGGAAAGAACGAGGAAAGAAGATGAGGAGATCAGGGGATGAAAGTAGTGACCGCGGCAAAACAACTGCCGAACGAGGGGGAAAAGGAGGACCCGCGCCGCTTTAGGGAATAGCGAGCTAGGGAGTGAGGAAGAAGCGAGAGAGGAGGACAGGTCAGACGCGTGCTAGACCTGTTTTTGTCGAGCCGAGCCCGGAGAGCTCGCGTGCTCTCCCGGCCGACCATTGCGTCATCGCTACCACCGTCGTTTCCTCTTTCCTTCTCCAGCGTCTTCTCTCTCTCTCTTTCTCTCTCTCTTTCTTTCCCTTCTCGGAGTGTGGCCGCTTCGATCCGGCGGCGGCGGCGCGCTCTTTCTCTCTACATTTCTCTGCTTTCGTTTCGCGAAACTCTCCCTCTTCTGTCTGGGGAGTTCGGTGCACTGTCACCGCAGGCTGGCAGTACTACCTGTACAACAAGGAAATATGGCAACGTCGTCAAACTACTTGGTTATACTCGGCCACTTCGTGATGACTTTCAAGCATCGCGGCTGGGACAAATCTTATGCACAGGCAAATATGAATTTAGGCTCTTCGTCTCAGAGTAAATATTTCCGCATTTTTCTTAACTTGCTCATGGAGAAATTAAGAAAACTGTTACTACGGGACAGTAATTAAAGTTAACTTTGCTTTTAGGAGAAAGAATAGTTACAGCGATACTTCCTTTGTGCCTAACTTTCAATTCTACTTTAAAGTTTAACATGACGCAAGCCCAACTTCGACCACTTGATGACCGAGCCTACGTCGTAGAATACCTCAGTTCAAGGCAGAGGGTTCATGAAACGATATGTTACGAATAACTTGACTGCAATGACATTTACCCGCAAGCAGCTCCTTGTAGGACTGTTGCAAAAATCAGTCGAACATTGCAGAGGCTCCTATTAGGCTTAGGTCCGGACTTAAATGATGAGTATGGCGGTAGTGAAGCGCGTCTTGATTACGCACTATAAGCCATTCGAATGCTTTTTTTTATGTTGAGGACAATTTGAAAAGCAGTGTGAGATAGTGAGGGATCCAATCAGTTTGATCCTTTGTGAACCATCCATCCCGGTTCGCCCCCATTCTTACTTTGTCCAGGAAAAGATTGAGGGCCTCGTATTTCAGACTTCCCACAATTAGATAGAAACAAAAGAAAACAACCGCGAGAACTTATTAATGCGCTGCTGAGTTTGTGACCACGCGATTTTTTCAGCGTAGTCACCACCAACAGCGCTGCATGCAATTAGGGAAGAAGAGCGCGACTCGAGCGCGCGCGTCCCCTGCTGCGCAGTTGGAAACAGTGTTGCAACCATTCGCATCGTCGCGCTGTTGCGTCGCTCTGCAATCGTTTCTGCCGCAGAGCATTGTCCTCCCGAAGTGCGCGTTGTCTTGTGGGGATACTTTGTTTACTGTCTTCTTCCCCATTTCTCTCCTGGCTTACCTGCTTTTCCTCATTTTTGTCCTGTTGTTTTCCGTCTCCCAGCTTCGTCTCACACTTATGTCCCTTCCGCTTAAACTTTGCCGACTACTCTCTCGGCTGCCAGAAAGGTACCCGCATTGCTGCAGACTTGTTTTGCTGCCTTTACTCATTTTTAATGACCTCGGGCGCAAGATAAACTGCATGTCATCTCTTTACAGTCTTTGCCCCTTTTCCCTATTTCTCTTTCCGCCGCAAAACAAATTTGGGAGGCTTGTGACACGTACAGTGGTGCTTTCTAGTCAGATACATGCACAGGGAGTTCTGTCTCTCTCTCCACGCTGTCATTAAAACCTGGATTTCCTGCCCCACTCTTCACGGTGGCTTCCCATCTGCTTTCTCCCTATTTTCTATCACGTCTTAAGGAAAGAGTTTCCCTGAGGACGATTCAAAAGTATATCTCAAGAGAGGAAAGAGTCAGAATCCACTCGAAAAAGACCTAGACGAGAAACAGAACCGAGGGAGAGGAGCAGAGTAACGACGGAAAAGGGGAAGGCGACGGAGAAGGCTACGGAACGAGTCGCAACGAGCCCGACTCCCGGGTTTCCTTTCCCTTTCGCCGTCCTCACTTTCTGTCTAGACGGTTCTCCTCCTCCGCGTCCCTCGTACTGCCTCCATTTCTTCGCCTCTCTAAGTTCAGGTGCGCTTTATTGTGGGCCTCGCGGCGAGGCGGTCGGAAACTCCAACATCATTTCACCTCCCGCGTGATGACGGTTGGGTGCCAGAGCTTAGCGCTGGTACACCTCTATGGCCACAAGTGGTTGAGCGGAGCTCTGAGCCTTTTCTTTGCTTCTTTTCCACCGCTTAGGTTTCGTAATCGCGGCCAAGTCTCCGCTGTTTCGTGCGCGAACTATCATCCTAGCTAAAGAACCATAGTCAAACCCAGTGTTTTTGGTTTGGTTTGGTTTGGTTTGCGGGGTTTAACGTCGCAAAGCTGCTCAGGCTATGAGAGACACCGTAGTAGAGGACTGCGGAAATTCTGACTACCCGGGGTTCTTTAACGTGCACTGACATCAATATTTTAGGTTACAAATGCAGTGTTTAGTTATAATTTATTTTACTGTGTCTACTCGCAGTGTCACCGCAAAGGTAGGCAATAAACATGTGCAAAGGCAAGTCTACCTCTTCTTTCCACCTGTGCGGACCCTGAATGTACTGTATTTTGCGCAGCTAATGGTGTAAATACATATAGAAAGAATGCACCTATATCGCAGCGGGGGTCATTTTATGGTGCATGTGTCACGGCGAAAGTTTGCAGGCATTTAATTGTCGCCTTGTCGTCGCCTGCTCCGGCTAGTACGGCGGAAGCTGTGCTTTTCATCACAAAATGGCGCCCGTGACATCACTTAAAGGCTTCCTATATTACCGTGAGTTCATACCGCAACAACAACGGTCTAAACACACTTCAATAAAGCAAAAGCTACCAACAATTCAGCAGCGTAAACGACAGCGCCGGAGACTACTATATAGGTGCTCCATCAGCCTAGATTCAAAGAAAAGGTGAGAACCGAGATATGAGTTATCTCATTGCTTTTCGTGCAGCAGCTGTAATCCAAGCGCGGCACGGCTTAATAAGCAAGTTTCCGTGCTAATTTTATCTTATTCTTTGTTGGAGAAGAGGGTGACGTTAGAGGTGGCGTAGTTATAAACCGCTTAATAGTTGTGGACGTTACATTCTTGAAATGTTTAGTGTTACAGGCTTGGTTTGTTGCTGTTCCAGTCATACGAGGCATTATCTGGGTGATTTGCCACGGAAATAAGCTGTTTCGACCCAGAGCCACCCATACTGTCGGCACAGTTCCCCGATCACATCATGGCTTGCCGCAGGAGCAAATGGAAAATGCGTCGTAAAAGATGCAACTGTATTCAGTGGTTTGTTTCTCGTCGTCATAACTACTGCATGAACGCCGCGGAAAGCGCTCAATATTTGTTTTTGTTTTTCATGGAGCTCGCAAAAGATCGAAACGGGAGAGTGGTTGCCCAGACCAGTGTGGAAAACCGTATAAACAGGGAAGCTTTTCTGTGGAGGGTTTGGCTTGCTCATTCTGGAGCATGCATATTAAATCTACGTTTACATCTCGTGATATGCTTCAGCCCTTGCCGTACGTAGCCTGTGGTAGCCAATGCGTACAACGAGCAACTGCAGTGGCTGCAACTGAGTTGCACACGCGATGAAGTGACGAGCCACAAGAAAGTTAAACTCACCTTCAATTCGTTCTCGTACACAACATCTTACAGTTGGCCTGCACATTTCCTCGAAGATGTGCTGGGACTTTTTTTTTTAAAAAGGACGAAGCGCTAACGACACATTCACAAGAAAGAATTGTCCGTGTCTTCTTTCTTGTGAATGTGTCGTTAGCGATTTGTCTTTTTTTTTTTTTAAATGCTGCACCAACTAGCCCAACAAAAAGTCCTTCATGTGCTGGGACCCCCGAGACATCGAACCTTCCTTTACTTCATTGCTTCGCGTACATCTTATACGTGTTTGACCTCGTTCAATTCGCGTCTGCACACCAAGCTGTTGTCAATATACGCGCCATTTTCAATCACATGAAATCCACACGAGGGTATGGGCTGAAAAGATTGCTAAGTCATGGGTGCTATGCTTTCCCTAGACAGCTCATTCATTGGTCGGTCGCAAGCTCGACCTCTCATTTGGATCAAGAGAGTGTCAGAAAGAAAGAAAAAAGCGTAGGTGGCAATAAAGCAAGCTAATAGATCTAGACGGTTTAAGATCGTGCCCTATAGACATTTTCAAAATTGGCCAAAGGGCGCTGCCATATTGGAGACTGGGCTGTGCTCATAGCATAGGAAAAAGCTGCGGATTCTCTCCCCACGCCTGCTTCACAGCCCAGTCAAACCGGTTTCTCCCGGGGTCGAAAAACCCGTCAGGCCGAGAATGAATAGTGTCTTTCTTTGGATTTCTCTGTTCATTTTGCAACACATGCACGGTGTACAACTGAATGCTGACCGAAGCGCAAAAGCGGCCTTTTCTGACGCTGTGACGCGTTCGGGAGAAAGGCACCTCACGGTTCTTTAGGTCGCTTATTGCACTGACAAATGAGCTACCTTTTTACGCGCACTACGAGCGTGAGGTGGCGCCACTTGTTTTCGAGCAGCGGCATCTCTATAATGGTGAACGAGTACTTTTGTACGAGCGCCCAGGTAACCGCAATATGTGAATGTCGTTACTAGCACCTAATAAGCTGCATTGGACCGACTAGTGTCATCCCGCAGCCCACTTATAACAGCATGAGCTCCGAGAATAAAAGGACGTTTTTTGTTTCAATAAGTAGCTTCTACCTTTGCATATATCATCTCATTTATGTGAATTCCGTCCTTTCATTCTCTCCGCCTTTTCGATCCCCTCATTTCCTTCCGCTTCCGCCGTAATTGGTACCTCTTGGCCGTGCCAGACAGTCGCGACACCTTTCCTTTTAGCACAAACTGACCTGTCCTATCCTTCACGGTAGTGGTTGACAACGAAGCACGTCAAATCCAAAATACGCTGCGTGTGCGGACATTGATTTTAGTGAAAAAAGCTGCCATTGCCTCTCGAGGCTTTGTATTTATGAGATGAGGGGTTCGGGAGCCCTGTGATCCATCTTGACAAGCCAGCTCAGCTTGGTTATTATAATTATCATTGTACGGACTTGCGTCAAACTAGGTGCTACGACTTTTTTTTTTTTAACATTACAGCCAATGTGGTTTATTTCTCTATATTTCTTCTGTGGCGTGTCTCTGACAAATGCTTTGCGGTATTTAAATCTCTTGTTCACAATATTAATTCTTCACATCGCATGTGACTTGCCGCGAACTGCGGCAGTGCGTGGAAAGGAGTCGTTAAACAGCAATCGATATTCGCTGAAGAATTGTTAAATATTGTTAAAGAAACAAAGGAGCCTGCGGAAACGTTTTTCCACCCTAGAGTTTGGGACGGTTTTAACGCATTTCAAAAGGAATAACGCTCAATAATGAAGTTCTGAACCGCGTACCGTTTCATCGTCTGTTTCACCGCTGCAACATTTTGTGATAGTTGCCACAATATTTCGAAGCGCTCTCCGCGTTCCCCATTAATTACTCATATTAGTCAAGTTCGTTACATTGACTAGTCACGCGATTCTTGCCACTTTTGTTTTATGGAGAAAATTTTCAGTTCTTCGACATTTATCTTTCCGGTTCGATCGACGTTAGTCCGTACGCAGCCACGTTTACAAGAATTCATTATTCTCCGAAGATGTTCATCCAAAAACTTTCGCTTTGTCATTATTTTTTTTGCTGTCGTACGACGCGCTTCTTTAGACGGGAAATACAAATAAAGGCCATCCCTAAATTACGATAAAAGCGCATGCGATGAGAATCAACATTCGGGAAACTTTAGTTCAGCATAATTGTCCACTGGTTATTCGTTATGGTTCCAATGCGCCGTCTGCTTGCTTTCTTTTCAGAATCGTCTGCGCGCGTGCAGGCCACTCAGCGAAGTTACGAAAGAAGAACTCACTTGAAATTGGCTAAATGCAACTATTTCCGTCGGTAGAAGTATGCTCTTCCAACTAACTAGTGTCTGAAAATAGGGATTTAGGGAGGTGGGGCAGAGCGGGATGTCGGTATTTTCGATTGGTTGACGTTTATGCCTGATAAGATAAAATCGAACAGTACTTAACTCGGCGCACACTATTAATTTGTCTCAAAACGTAAGGATTAATTTGTTCTCCAAGAGCAGCTGTCAAGCGGCGCCTAAGTACAACTGCGCAGTCTGTTTCATTAGGGCTCAAACCCCGGTTAGGAATTTGGACGCGAAAGCTTAGGTCCGTTAAACGAAACAGGAAGTTAAACGTACGCACACATGCACACACACGCACGCACACGCGGGGCAATAAATAAGTGTAGTAGTACAGTCCTCATAAAAATAAAAAAATCAACAGCGCTAAGAAATTGGAATTAAAACACAGACGAACATTTTTGTTAAGATGAACCAGCTCGCCCAACAACCGGTTTTAAAGTAGTATTACTACATGTTGGGTATTGTGGACGAGGGGCCACGTAGACAAACATTTAGACAAACACGTGACTACATATAAAAAAAAAGAAAAATCAAAGAAATCGGAAAGGACAACTTCCAGAACCGCGATCTATTTGGTGCCACTGCGAAAACCACACAATTATCGAGGGAAAATCCTTCTGTCCCAATTTTTGAGGAAGAAAACTGAAGAAGCGTATGGCCAGAATAGGGACAGGTCCCATCCAAGAGTTCCCCATTACTAAATCCTAGGGAGTAAATGAGAAGGGACTCGCAAGCATAGTTCAAAACATGCGTAAGCACGGACAAGATATAGGAGCAACTGACGTATTTTGTCCTGTTTTTGGTGTAGTCTAATGGGCCATCGTTCAGAGGTGACCGTAACGTGGACCAAACCTCATCCTCGATGGATGGGTTACGAAATACACAGTGGACGGTTAATCTTTTCTGGAGGCATTCGAGTGTACTGAAACGGAACATCAAATCACGCAAAACGAGAGTGTTTCTTTGAAGTGGAAGAGGAATTGTGCAAGTCTGATGGCTTCCCAATCGGATTCGATTTTGAAGACATGCGGTTTCAAATATAGTAAGTCCGCGCGGCTTTAACGCTGGGAAGCGGCAACCAATAAAGGTCGGACTAGTATTTTAGGGCGAATGCTGCGCAATGATATCTATTTAGTGCGTAGCACTACTAGCCGCAATAACGGATTACGCCGATATCTGTCCGAAGCCACTCACTCTCTCTCTCTTTCTCTCTTCCTGAACTTGAAGTGGAGAAAGAGAAGGTGGCGACGCGTGCGTCGCACGGCTCAGCATTGAGGAGGCGGAGCGGCCGCATATCTGCACCAGGTAATCCAGATATGCGGCCAGGTAATCTTTTGTGCACATACAACGGGATCATTCAAGCTGCGTTTTTGCTACATCCTGTTGCGGCTGAAGGGAAAAGGAAAGGAAAATGCACTGCCCTGCTACTGGCTCTGTAGTTGAGCGTGCGTCGCAACAGCCGTCGTCTCCCATCGAAACGATAGCGGGTGCAATGACGGCCTACAACAGATAAAAAATGTGGTGGCAGGCTAGCCCCCGCCACAAGCGGCAGTGACCTACCAGTCCCAGCCCCGTAGGACCAGGAGCAGCCACCCCCTCCTTGCCACATTCTACCTTTCAGGTGTTCCAATAATGCCTAGAGACAGTTGTGGGCCGCGCTGCCAATGAAATGCTCCGAGAAACCAAGTTACAATAAGCTGTAGCTTAACAAATAATTTGTGTCGCACTTTGGACCACTAAAGTGCAATAAGACAAAAGCCTTTGTTTAAAACTTCGCTGATTCCAGGTTTTACGGTATCTGCTTCTATAGACCAACACCGATTTGTGACGTAAGCACGATGCGGTGGCGCTTCTATCGCCAGCGTGGTCCGACTGGGGGTGAAAAATAGGGTTAGCGCCCATAGGAATACATGGAAGCAAATTATTCCGAAGCAGTTTTCTAATTTCACGGGTCATCTGTGATGTCGTTATTCGATACAGAGATCACGAAAGTATCAAACCTCATTAAAAAGGCGAAGTATTTTTAAAACACCGCGAAACGTATGCGGGTGCGAGTTGGGAGGGCGACCCATAGAAACACATGTAAAGACAACTTACCGCAACAATTTACTCGGTTCAGCAGCGTTGAACCCTACTCATTTTTTGGTGAACGCATTGTATCACGCTCTGACATCATGTTGCATGGCACACTGCATTCCATTGCAAGTACTGCAAGTCTAACGACTTGCGGGACAGTTCACAGCACGATAAACTGACCGCGCACAGTTGCAGACGGCAATGCGCCACCGGCGCTGTCGCTAGCAAACGTTCCGCAGCTGGAGGCGGCCGCGGTGGGTATCGCCGATACGCTGTCATCTGCTGCAATGCGCGAATCTCGTTCGGTTCATATTATCGTATGGCGTTTGACAACTGCTTTTTAAATGTAATTCTGTCTAGCACGTTTCACTGGAGCGACAGTATTATCAAGCTTATTTAAACCCTAAGCGGCAGCATATCAGACTGTAAGCAAAACTGCGCGATTCGCTACACCCAGCCTGCCTTTTGGCGGTGTCTGGATTCATAACGCAGGTTATTGGGGGAGTTTTAAAAGTAGACTGCCTCTGTAATGACACACCATACTTTATCACGCACTTCTTCAAAGCGCTGGTCAACGTTTAACGACCTGCCACCACTTCTGATGCTCTGTGAAATAAGAAAAATGTTCCGGTAAGTTGTGTTTACATGTATTTCTAGGGGTCGCCCTCCCAACTTGCACCCCCATACGTTTCGCGGTATTTTAAAAATACTTCGCCTCGTTAATGAGATTTCATACTTTCGTGATCTGTTCTAGGATGTTTATAGTTGCTTTGTACTGAATAACGACATCACAGGTGCCCTGTGAAATGAGAAAACTGCTTAGAAATATTTCGGTTCCATGTATTTTTATGGGCGCTAACCCTATTTTTCACCCCCAGTCGGTTGCGACGCCGCGAGCGCCCCCTTTGTTTGTAAACACGGTGTTGGTCTATAGGCTGTGTGGTGAGGCGTTCGAGGAAACGCAAAATTAAAGGCGCCACATGACGCCTGGATCGGTATGACTATATAGCGTAAGCTACCAGCCAACATATAAAGCCCCGCTTTAACCAAGCCGTATGAAGGTGCCTGCGTGGCCTAGGGATAACGTGAAGCAAGAGTCTTGGTAGGCTGATTCTGATATCATCCGCTCAATGAAAGGAGAGGCCCGAGTAGGCAGCGCCTGCCAAACAATAGTGCCCTGTGATTGGTAGACCTCTATGACGTCATCCCCACCTCAGCCAATCATAGCGCCGCAAAAGCGTGACACTTGCTGACGACAACGATGAGTCATTAAAGGCTTTCGCCTTAAAGCGTTTGGGAGGCGTGGTTACGTAACATCTGGCGGCAAGATAGTCACAAGGGAAGTCCGTGGCAACTGAGCTCCTTGCGTGCTCAATACATTTCAATCTAAAAGATTTTAGGGAAGTAGCGTTGCGCAAGCTTCATAAAGCCGGCGGCGCTCCCGAAGCAATTTTACTTCTGTCCACGTAAAAAGCAGCCAGCGATTTCAAAGAAGTGGGGAAGGATTTTTTTTTTTTCGAAGAGTTTGCCACAAGGCATAAGTTGAGAAAGGGGGAATGGAATGCAGGAGATAGAAAGTTAAAAGAAGGAGTGAAGTCCAGTTGCGCTTATGTATTCGAGAAGGTTGGCAGTATAGCGATTGTCCATTGTCCATTTCTCATAATCACTATCGCGATTCCACCGCAGGCCCACCTTCATGGTTATCCGTTGCCTAATGTGAGTCGTTGATGGACACGTCCACAACAAGTGACGCACATCGCAGACGTCAGGTGGAGTGTCACAGTGAGGACACCTGTCAGTCACTGGTAGATCTTTTTCCCGCCATCGATGTCGAAAAGATGGGGGTCAGAGCCGCCCCAATCTGATTTCTCGATTTCACTCGAAGGATTTCTCGTGCGCACTATGGCGCTGTCAAATCTCGGAGGGCAGGTACGTTAGAACGTACATCAAGAGGAATGATTGCAGAATAGAAGTTTACACACTCCGATCTAAGTACAGGAAACAGCGAAAGCGAATGTTTCAGAATCGCGGAAAGCTAAATGTATTCCAACTTTTCTAACGGGAGCTTGGTTCTGGAAGCACGCCAAGAGGGTGAATGCCAGACGTCGTTCGATTCACGCACTTTTTTGAAGATACTAATAAAGCCCGAAAATTCATTGAGAGAAAGTAAAAGCTACACGAAATACACAACGAAGTCCACCAAAGAATGAAGCTTTATTAAGATCACCAAGATGTGCTGGCCACAATAAACATGTACAAGGCTGCAGCAGATGGTGACAAGAGGGCGAAATTTGTTTTGGAGAATGTCATGAACTTCGTGGGAATAAGAGAGTAAGAACAACATGGAAAAAACCAATGCTGAGAGAATTTGTACCATGAAGAACAACGTAAAGGATACAATTTAGTACACTCAAGAACGTTTTCTAAACAACCGTGCCAAAATGCGACTCAGAAGTTTGTTGTATAGCCTGTGGGAGAGACCGGATTGACGAGCTTCATCAAAGAATGACTGCAGAAACTAGAGGGCGAAACTTCGAAGTCATAAAATTAAGCATACTGCAGCCTCATTACTAACAAAATGCATATCCAGCAGAAAACAATTTATGATAGTCAGGTAACCAGAACATTCGGATGGGTTGACAACATGCGCGAAGCTTGAAAATGTGCCACTGTAGACCAGACCCATTTGTTTTGCTGTAAATGGGCTCTCCCCACCTTTTGTTATTACGATCGGTTACTTTTTACAGGACATATTCAGTATGACCAGCTGTTCATTATGACGCCCAGTCCAATCAAAGTGGTTTAAGAGGCAGCGTTTCGAATTGTGTTGTCACTGACAACAATCAGACCAACACCACGATGTTCCGCGACATGTCCAGTAACAAATGGAAATATGTCGTACCTTAACTGATACGCAAAACAACACCTCTGAATCCCGCTCATTTTATCCTAATCTCCTCATCAGGCAACTAAAAACCAGCCTGCAGGACACTACTGAAAAACCAAAAGTTCTACGGGGCAATAACCTCACAAAATCTCATTTAATCGCATAGAGTCTCATACGGTGCACATCATTATCATAAAATATCGTACATAATTTATGATAATGTACAAGAAACTATGAGAGCTTATGCAATTATATGCGACTTGTACGTGATTTCTTATGTGAATTGAGTGAGATCGTGTGAGAAAATGTGAGGTTATTGCCCCTTAGAGTTTTTTCAGTAAGTTGTTTGATGGGATGAACGTGGGGCTTTGTCAAAGTGTCCTTGAGACATCTTTTATCCTGGCGCTTCTAATGTCATTACAAACACCATATGTAATATAATGCAATAAAGTCCAATTCAATGGTGAGGAGCCCATAAGTGTTAATTTTTTTAAATACCCTCAGCGATACTTATGAACACCTGTTGGTTAAACTAGCGTGACTGTTAAGTCGGGCTGATGTGCAGCCAAATGTTCTACAAAAAAAAAAAAGCGTGTAACGCGCAACAATAATTAATATTGTCTCCTATCGTAACCAGCACCTTGGAGTCGGTTTAGGAGTATCCTGAGAACGACAAATAAATTTCCCAATTCAGGCAGTTTGGATCAGCATCACATTTATGAAGGCAAGATATGTGGTACGATCTTCACATCACTTGGAAATAAAGGTAAACGCCATCTGTCAAAGCAGATGACGATCGACTCATCTTGCTCGGGCGAAGTTTCTTACCTACGAATTCATGTCCTATGTAAATTAAACTGTTCTCAAATTATTTCAAAATAATCGTTACTACTCGCTGTCTTTTTCATACCCTTGCAATGCTCAGAAATCCTATTTCTCTAGCTATCTGATGATGCGCTTTCATTCCCACCTTCCTCCCTTCCCTTACGGCGCGGTTCGGGTGTCCACAGAGCAAGTGTGACAGTTACTGCGCCTTTCCCTTCCTGTGAACCAATTTAACCAATTTATGATGCGCTTTCGTTGACGAAACAATAAATGATAATTGTGTTCTCTGCCGTAAACAAACTGCATGAGTTGTGCACGCGTAGTAAGAACCGTGTCGGTAGACGTTATAAAACTCTCAATGAAGGTTTTTTTTTTTTTTGCACTACTGAGTGCATGGGCTTGAAAAGCGAACTGCCCACAAGAATATCAGTAGGAGCGCCCACGTTACGTTTATTTGATCTTCAGAAAATACAAAATCACATCAGACCAGAATGTTTTCTGTTTTCTTTTTTCAAATCATTGCGGGTGCAGCTGCATAACAGAACAATGGCTTGAAATAAAAATTATAGGGTCTCTCAGGTGTCTCTTAAGAGGAGAATGGCGAAAGCCTATCCTTCTTCCCATGTCATTTGCCTCTCATCGTTTGAGTTCCGGGTTCGAACCCGAACACCGCGGCTGCGTGTCGATGGAGGCGAAACGAAGTGGCGTCCGTGTGCTGTGCGATGTCAGCGCACGTTAAAGATCCCCAGGTGGTCGAAATTACTCCGCAGCCCTCCACTACGGCTCCCCTTTCTCTCTTTCCACTTTCGCTCCCACCTTCCTCCCTTCCCTTACGGCGTGGTTCAGGTGTCCACAGCGTAAGTGTGACCTTTTCCTTTAACGGGTTGTTTTGTTTGCTTTGCTTGCTTGCTTGCTTTCTCTCTTTCCACTTTCACTCCCATCTTCCTCCCTTCCCTTACGGCGTGGTTGAGGTGTCCACAGAAAACAAGTGCGACAGTTACTGCGCCTTTCCCTTCCTATAAATCAATCGCTAACCTTGCTTGCTTGCTTGCTTGCTTGCTTGCTTGCTTGCTTGCTTGCTTGCTTGCTTGTATTTATAAAGTACCTCCAAGGGTGCCGGTTTTGATAGTGTTTCATGTGGTTGCCGAGGTTTAAATATGCTACCGTAAACAACACCTTCCATAAGTTATAAATTATTAATTAATGACCACTACATCGCTTGAAGCTCGTCCCTAGCGTACACCGCAACCAGTTTCGCTAAAACCCCACGCTTAATTTGTTTACAGTGTCGGCAGTCGCAGGCACACAGTGGAGCGTCAGCTGTGACCCCGAAACGCTGGAGCTACAACAGCAAACAAATGGCGCTAACCGTTGGTGGCCATAAATTTGCCATCGCAAAGGACGAACATTATTTTTTGGTTGACGCAAGGGCTGTCTTGCATAAGCTGTAGACAAGTGCACCCATAGTGTTTATTGCTGCTTTCCTGTTAACCCCTGCGGAACCATTTATTGCCAATAAAAAGCCCCGCATCGCGTTGTTGCGCACTCAAGGCTACATATTGATCAAACGGGGGCATCGTACTAATGCACGTCTCTTCATAGTATGTATACAGCGGTGAACGAACTAGTTAAGTCATTGCTCTGTTATACCAGTTATATAGCACTTTCTGTGCCCGTACCCTTTGGTTGGAAGTTTAACCTGGAGTGGTAGATTCATTTGGAAATCAAGAAGAAAATTCTTATTTCTTTCAGAATTTCCCATGCATTGATTTCAGGCTTTTTCTTTCCAGTCCATTGAGAACCTGACAAAAAAAAATGCAGACATTCAACAATAGCTTGATTTAGAAGGAGAATGCGATATTCCGCAAGAGCGTAGAACGACGAAGGATTTCGAAGAACGATTCTCGGAGAACGACCATAATGAAACAGAATAAATATCTGAAATTCCCATTCTTATTATTGCTTACTTTTCGTCTACCTCCGGGAGCCTCGAGTCCTTAACATCCGACCACAAAGCGCACCAACAAGTTCTTTGCACGCAGCCCCCTTATTAAACAGTTAAAACCATATCCCTATTGAAAAACCAAAAGTTCTACGGGGCAATAACCTCATAAAATCTCTCCTAATCGCATAGACTCTCATACGGTGCACATCATTATCATAAAATAATGTACATAATTTATGAAAATGTAAAATAATCTATGAGATTTTATGCAATTATATGCTACTTGTATTTACTTTCTTATGCGAATTGAGTGAGATTGTGTGAGAAAATGTGAGGTTATTGCCTCGCACAATTGTTTCAGTAGGGCATAGATAAACTTTATTAATATCGGACTAATTATCAGCAAGCTTGCCTCGACCTCCCGTCTATTTAACGGCCGAGATCCGTTGGGACCTGGCGGCTTCGAAGATTGTCTGATGGTGGGTTTTTGCTCTTCGAGGTCCAAGCTGCGTAGCAAAATCTCCCATGACTCCTTACTATCCACTAAAGTGTTGGATTGGGTTCATGTCTGCAACATATTGGCGAGGGTCGCCCTTTTTCCACAGGCACTATATTTGCCGCCATTTAAGTCCGGCTTTAAGCTATCCAGTGCGGCTGGGTTCGAAAAGGTGCACACCTGCAACTACCCCCATGCTACTTCCTCCTTCTTGCTGAGCTTCATATGCGGTTCTGAATTCTCCCCTCTGCTAAGCATGCAGAACTGGGTGATATCGCGAAAAGAATGTAGTTACTCGTTTCTTAGGACAGTGCCCGTGAATTTCGATTCGCACAGAGGAGCTTTTGATAGGATTTCGGCATAGCTGAGACAAGACACTACTAAACCCTGAGACTGTTCTCCCTAGCCGAGATTGCGTTCTGCTCTCTCGTGGCGAATTACAATCACCGATCCAGAGCACCTCACCGGTGCTCCACCAACTGACTCTAAATCCTGCCCTGTGTCGGGAAATCCAAATCGACAACTGAAATAGAAGAAGCGCTCTGGACTCCGCGAAGCGAGACTGGGAACGATGCGCCGCAGAGCGGGTTGCTCCTTGTTCGTGATTGCAAACAGTAGAGAGTTTTAGCTTACCGTGATCCGCGATCCGCTACTGGGATCCGCCACCGCGCGTTCCACTGCGCATGCCCAGACCCCCCTTGACGCCGACAGATGGCGCCACATACTGGATGTCGGCACACAGACCTGCCGCGTCGGGACCAATCAGCTTGACCGCCCCACCCACGCGCGGTAGAGAACCACGGTGGTGGATCTCGGATCACGGTAAGCTAAAAATCTCTAGTACCTCACTCTAAATCGTCCGCTGAAAGCAGAGTCTTGTTTAGCAGGGAAAGAAACCGTGCTCCGAAATGCCGATTGGAATGGGCTGAAAACTTTCAATAAACTCGCACAAAAAGCTAAATACAGTCCTGCTCGAGAAACAGTACGGCTCTCGCGACTGAAGAAAAAAATTAGGTTGGCTAGCGCTGGTTGAATAATATCTGCGAGGTGCAGCTACCTCAGAAGCACAAAATAGATGGAAAAGGGATCTTAGAGGAAGATTATAGGGTATATCCTTGTACCATAAAGAGTCTTTGTTCTAGTAGTTTTTGTTTCCTCGATAGCTGCCGTGTTTCACTGTCACGAACGGGTCGGAAAAGAACGAATACACTAAAGACGCGATAAAAAGTTCTAGCAATAAAGCGATAAAAGTGTTAAAGCAATAAAAATCTTTCTCGTCAGGTATGTAAACATGTGGATTATTTACGGTCTTTACGTGCCGCATGAACATTCGCTGGTAACAAAATTCATTGGCTCAATATATATAATGGGGTGGAAATATCTGACCCACCCTAGGACCGGTGTATTGCCAGCGTAGTGCCAATATTGGCATCTGGTTTGTGCCGCCTGTGTTCCTGTGACACGCACCATCGAGTGATTGATTTATGATTGATTTATAGGAAGGGAAAGGCGAAATAACTGTCTCACTTGTTTTCTGTGGACACCTCAACTTCGCCGTAAGGGAAGGGAGGAAGGTGGGAGTGAAGGTGAGAAAGAGGAGCCGTAGTGGAGGGCTACGGAGTAATTTCGACCACCCGGGGATCTTTAACGTGCGCTGACATCGCACAGCACACGGACGCCTCTTCGTTTCGCCTCCATTGAAACGCAGCCGCCGAGGTCGGGTTCGAACCCGGGTGCTCCGGCACAGTAGTCGGGCGTCTTACCACTGCACCACCCCGGCGGGGCACACCGTCGAGTGAAGGACTCCGAAATAGTTTCCGCCACTACTGTGTCCTTTGACGTGCGCATAACAGTAGCAAAAGCGCGTTTCTGCACACCGCCTGCGTCGAATAGCGTCCGCCACAACCACTGCACCGCTTGAAGGCCTTACCTGCCTCACGAGTGTAATGAACTGGAAATGTGAGCAGGTTGTGTGACCTAGAAGAGATACCACAATACCACGTGATTTCTCATCACAATTGCGACGCGACAATGTTTTATTGCGATAGCTATACTGCGCAGCGTTGCGAGCCGTCGCGTGGTCCCGGCGGAGGCCCCGCTTGACCTTCAACAGCCGAGGAGGAGGAGGAAGAGGAGCATTAAAATAAGAAAAAGAAGAAGAAGAAAAGAGTAAGACTGGTAACTTATGCTTTCGCGTCATACTCTTAAAGGATGAGCTTAAATGTCCCCAATAATGTAGCACCTTATACTGATAGGGCGTGGTAGGGCAACAATGTAACAGGCAAAAGGAGCTTCCGCCGTTGCTATCGCTACTCAACCAGGGTTAACCAGAGTTAAACCACAACTAATTTTTTTCGCAGTGTTCAGGGCGGTTTCATAACCATTTCATTTCCCATTTTTAGCATTAATCTGTCAGTCAAGCTGGAGGAGGATTTTAGTTGTTCGACAGAGGAAGGAATCATCGACCTGTCAAAGCAACAGTTGGTCGGAGGATCTTTTCCCAAACATTTCACCACCCCTGACAAATTCGAACATAAAGTCAGGGGAACTTGTATCCATTGCAAAACCGGTGGGTGCCCGCCGGCACTAGAAATTGATCCCAGCACCTCCCTCATGCAAAGCTAATGTACTCTAATTGTTTCCCACCACGTTGCAGTAGAACTAGTAAAACTTCTAATTGCATGCCGATCCCGGCCGCTTTTCGATGGAGGCGAAAAGCAAGGCGCCCGCGTGCTTTGCGACGGCAGTGCGCGCTAAATATCCCCAGATGGTCTAAATTTCTAGAGTCGTCTACTACGGGTTACCTTATAGTCTGAATCGCTTTGGGGCGTTAAACCCTTCCAAACCAAACCAAATCATAATTGCAAGTGTAGGTTTCCATGGAAAAGTGAGACAGATATGGCGCTTTTCTCCAAAAAACAAACCAACATTTAGGCCCTGCCGCGGTGTCTCAGTGGTTAGGACGCTTGACTACAGAAGCGGAGTACCCGAGTTCGAACTTGACCGCCTGCGGCTTCGTTTCGATGTAGGCGAAAGGAGAGGCGTCCGTCTGCTATGCGATGCCAGTTGTTGTTGTTGTGCCTGTAGGAAGAAGGAAAAGAAAATGCACGGGCCTGCTACTGGCTCTGTAGCTGAGCCACCTCCGCTGATTGATTTATATTAAAAAAAACTGATTGATTTATAGGAAGGGAAAGGCGCAGTAACTGTCTCACTTGTTTTCTGTGGACATCTCAACTTCGCCGTAAGGGAAGGGAGGAAGGTGGAAGTAAAAGTGGAAAGAGAGAAAGAGGAGCCGTAGTGGAGTGCTACGGAATAACTTCGACCACCTGGGGATCTTTAACGTGCGCTGACATCGCACAGCACACGGATGCCTCTTCTCCACCTCCGCTGTTGTGGCTGTAGGAAGAAGGAAAAGATAAGGCGAAACGAAGAGGCGTCGTGTGCTGTGCGATGTCAGTGCACGTTAAAGATCCCCAGGTGGTCGAAATTACTCCGTAGCCCTCCACTACGGCTCCTCTTTCTCTCTTTCCACTTTCACTCCTATCTTCCTCCCTTCCCTTACGGCGCGGTTGCGGTGTCCACAGGAAACAAGTGAGACAGTTACCGCGCCTTTCCCTTTCTATAAATAAATAAATCAGTCAAATCAGGAAAAGATAATGCACGGGCTTGCTACTGGCTCTCTAGCTGAGCCACCTCCGCTGCCTGGTGCAGACAGAAGAAAATAGAGAAGAGCAGAGGGAATTTATAGAGAAGAAAGAAAAGGAAGAGAAAGACGCGCGCCCTTCGTGCGGGCGAAAGAAAGTAGAGAAGAAAGAAAAGGAAGAGGGAGAGAAAGAGAAAGACGCGCATCTCAACGTCGTCTGCCACCTAAGCGGTGTCGTGTGCAATGACGGCCTACAACAGATAAAAATTCGGTGGCTGGCTAGCCCCCGCCGCAAGCAGCGTTGACCCCGTAGGGCCAGGAAGAGCTACCCTTCACCAACTCCATGTCAGTGCACGTTAAAGATCCCCAGGTGGTCGAAATTACTACGTAGGCCTCCAACAGGACACCTATTTCTCTCTTTCCGGTTTTACTCCCACCTTCCTCTCTTTCCTTAAGGCGCGGTGTAGGTGTCCACGGAAATAGCGTGACAGATATTGCGCCTTTCGTTTCCTATAAACAAATTTGTTATTATTACTAATACATTGAACACTTTGCCAAACTATGTGCCAGTTGCAGTCTCTCAATGGTTAATCAACAAGCAAAACTATGCCAAACAGTGCTTTTATAAGTCTTAATTAGTTTAAGCAGAGCGAAAGTCCGGAAAAATTTTATTCGAGCGCTGCATATCCTCTCAGTGTGTAGAAACTATCCCAAAACAGTGAAGTTGAACATACGCGTACTATTCATATAGGAGTTCGACATTCAACTGTTAATGCATGTTGCCTATTTGACGCTAAGATGATGTTTAATGATGACATGTGACGTAATCAACTTCGGACGTTCTGCCGCAAGCAACAGGATGCGTTCAAAAAGCGCCGCACGGTCGCTCCGTTCCGGGCCGCGCGCCAACCACAAACAAAGATGGGCGCTTGTTTTGACCGGCCGTCTCCGTCGCAATGCCCTCGGCCCGAACGCGTGTCTGTTGCCTTGGCAACCGTCACGCGGGAAAAACGAGCAAGAGTGGAACGATCTCTCGCCCTCGCCGCCTTCCTTCTTCCTCTCCATCCGCTCTTTCCCGGTCGGTTCCCTGTGTTTATTGCCCGCCTTTCAAGTTGTTTTTTTTTTTTCGTCTTTTTTCTTCCATTACTTCTTTCCGTTCTCTGAGCTGTGTTAGTTACCTTTATTTCGCCTTCGACCGTTTCTCACGGCCTCTATTTCCTCCGTGCATTTTTTTCTCCTGCTTCCAAACGTTCCAGCCGGCTTTGTTTCTCGAGAGGAAGGGTGAAATACACTGAAACATTTCCGCTGGCCGGCTTCGTTCATCACGCCATCTTTTTTTTTTTTTTTTCATTGGAATTCATGTTTAGAAAACGGCTTTCCTTACCTACTGCCTGCTTCACAATTTCTTTTTTCACGCCGGGCACTTGCATCGTTTGTCCTTTCAACCTCCTACTTTTCCATTGGTCTGAGCGAACCGCAGCTTCCTTGAGGGCAATGCGGGTATGAAACCGCCTACGCCCGACAACGGGCGCCCAACGTGGGGCTCATTTGTCTCCGCAAATTTCGTCACTTCCCTGTTCCCTTTCTTCCAGCCTTCCATTTTCCTTCTCACACTTTCTATCCGACGAGTGTGTGCCACCACCTTCGACGTCTTCTCTCATTCTTCCGCCCGAAATTTCTCGATTTCTCTCTACCCTTGCCCTTTACGTATTCTTCGAGGCTGTGTGTCTCCAGCACACTCTTTTTCTCCTCTCACTTCCTTTCTATCCCCAGCGGGCACCCTTTCTAGAAACGAGCCTCCCTTTCAACCCCTTTATTTCCCCATGGTGTGGAAACCTGTTGTTGCATCGCATCCTTGCTCTCCCGTCTTTTTGATGTGCCTATCTTCTTTCCCTGCTACTTTCGCTCCTTTCTTCTCTCCTCCTTATTCTCATCTTCTCTCCCCAAATCAATTCCAGTTTTGTTCTAGAATCCCGCCCTCCACCTTTTTAGGTGCAGAATCCCAATTTTCCCACCCCCACTCGCAGGTAAAGAAAAAGGCACGTGGTGAAGTTGTTTGTTCGCGGTCTCCCGTATCAAAACTGTACGTAGCAATAAGTAACAATACGGAACTTATGCTTGTTGCGTGCCCTCCCACACTGCATTGCTGCATCGCTTGTGTCGCATTTCCTAACTTTTGCGCAGTTTTTTCAACCCGTTAAGAGGGGGGGGGGGGGGATTTCCGGAATCCCCGGGACACAGCCCTGAAGGTCTCGTCCCTCCATGGGGTCAAGGCGCCGCGGTCGTTTAGGGATTGTGACGCTGCTCTTCTTAGCCCAAGGTCACAGGATAGAATCCCAGCAGCCACGGGTGCTGAATTTGATAGCGGCATGCAAAAATGCTCACCTGTGCTGTAATATTGATATGATGCGTGCACTGATGTGCACTTTAATGAAGGTCAGGTTACATCCCCCCATTCCGGCGCCTCTTTATCGGTCCCTTTTACAGCAAGGTTTGGAAATGATTTAGTACGGAATTAACAGGAGCCTCGCAGGAAACATCCGTGCTGCTGGCATCAGTGCCGCGTATCGAAATGGTAATGCCCCCTTTCCCTCCTCCGTCGTGGCGACATGCGAGCGTCCAGATGAGTTACACGAATCAATTCGTGTAACTCATCTTTCTCATGACCAGTTATTACTGTTATTATTACTACCCTATGGCGTGCTAAGCAGGTGGAGTATTCTAACGAGCGCACTATCCCTATACCACAAGGTACGCATCGCAGCCTTAAGTACAGGACTCAGCAGTAATATTCCGCTTGGTAACCTACTCGAAGCCCAAGAACACACAAGCTCAGTTCTGGAAGCAGCAGGTCGGCGAAAGTGTTCTTATAATCTGGGGCACAGCTTAAATTACTTGAGCGCGCAAAAGCTCGCAACATGGATTTTGGAAGCTCATGCCAGATAATGTACACCCTAAAAACAGTATTATCGGCAGCAAAAGGCACAAAAGGCTGTGCGTAATTTTTTATTGCTGCGAACTCATGCAACCCGACCACTTGAACCGTCTGAAGATATGAGAGAGCCTGTATGCTCTTCCCCTCTAATAACAGTGATGTGCGACTGGATATTGAGGCAGGTTTAGAGCATAACTATTTTTCCGAGAAAGGTGCACCCCGTAAACTTTCGGGGCAGATAGTATTTTTTCTACGCATAGCTTGATTGATGTAGACTGCTAAATAATGTCTCATTTAATATAATAAAGTGCGTATATGGAGATATTGCCGGCCGAAAAAGTCAATGGGCCGTCCTCTGGCCAGCGGAGCGGGTGAGGGGCTGTATAGCGTAGCGTTTAAACTCTCACCGTTGGCCTGAGGCCAGAGTGTCCCGAATGACAACAAATCTTTCCACATAAGGTCAGTTATAGGTGGAACGTTTTAGAAGTTCCGCTTATAAATCTAACTTTTTAGAAGTTCTACTTATAAGTGGAACTTTTTAGAAGTTCCACTTATAACTGGAAGGTATGTGGACCCAGATTAAGAGGGTTGCCATGCTTGATAAACTGCTTTTGTGGCTCTCGACTACCCTGCTAGTGAGGGTCGCGACGCAGGGGAACGCGTACCAACAGTGGTCGAACAGATCGTTCTGTGGCAAGCAATCGGGCTGCCGCTGTCCCTATAAACTAAGGTAAGTAAAAGGGACGGCGAGGTTCGCTGCTGGCTCTGCATCTGTTTCGACTCTGTCTTTTCGGCATTGTCTCCGCATTGCGCTTTCACACTGATAAGCGATTCCTCTGGAAACGGTTTTCGGTACGATACGTAAGCTCTTATGAAAATGTATTTAAGAGTTTACCGTCACGAATAGATTATTAGGAAGACGAGTCACAGAAATTAATATCAGTTATGAGAGTTTTCTGAAGAAAGCAGATTTAAAAAAAAATTGTCTTCCGGCCATCACTATTCTACAGCCAAATTTTCATATTTATGTTATACCATCTTTTTTAAACTCACAAAACGTACCTTCACGCGACAGCTCTGAACGAAGAAGTTGGTGTGCTAAGTTTTTGCGGCGTCAACCAAAGAGGAGAACTGTATCCCGCGCTAGCTGACTGGGCAAAAAAGTCACTCTCTGGAACTTCTGTGCTTCCAATGCTATGCCAAAGTCAGATCCCACTTTCGGAACTGCCCTTTAGCGCCCACAGGGAATGTTACGTACTTCAAGTCTGTTTATTTCTATTTATTAATGTTTTGTCTTGTTTGTTGTGGGATCAAGCGGATGCAGCTAGCACAGAACCCGGTTAAGTGGAGAAATATGGGAGAGGCCATCGTCCTGCAGTGGGTTTAGTCAGGCTGGTGATGATGATGATGATATCTTGTTTATTTGCTTGTTCTTTCGTTCGTTCGTTCGTTTGTTTGTTTGTTTGCTTGCTTGTTTGTTTGTGTCAGACATCCAC
The DNA here is from genome assembly GCF_055883805.1 of Amblyomma maculatum. NCBI lineage: Eukaryota > Metazoa > Arthropoda > Arachnida > Ixodida > Ixodidae > Amblyomma > Amblyomma maculatum. Next base: position 96,042,584 of record NC_139351.1, read on the forward strand.
TGTGAGCACGCCTACGCAAAAGAGCAGAGCTTCGGACCGATGTCTAAAACCGGGGGTTCCTAGAACGCCCTGAGAACGATCATTTCTTCCCGAGCTGAATAGGAACACGAACATTTCGGGCTTCGTACTTTCCATCGCTCGACAAATGACATAAAATTAATCGCCTCTCGCAAACAACCAACCAACTCTCGCTACTTGTTACGTATCGCAGTAACAAGATGTCATATTTATGACCAGGTATATAGCCTTGACGCAGAAAGAATATAAAAAAAAATCGAGGACACCTTGGCGACTAAAATTATGAAAGGCGAAAGCCTGCGTGTTCCACTCTGCTACGCGCCTTTTGGCGCATTTAGCGATGAATGGTGCTACGAGTAAAGCGAGCGACTACTCTATCATATTATACGAGTGAATTTATTCAGTGAATTCTGCTTGGCAGTGACGAGATCGCGCTCCTTGTATCTTCACAGTTGTTCTACATTTAGTGTTGTGCAGTTGATTTTACTCAGTGCGCGATACTAATTAGTAAATAATGAATTAGGCAGCTGCCACCAATTAGCATTTCATAATTAGACACTCATTAGTGTGTAGCCAATAAGTAGTAAATAGTAATTAGCAGTTGAATAATTTGTCATTAAATAGTAATCAGTAATTCGTACTTGCTAATAATTTGTACGTAAAACTTAATTATTCGTAATTACTCCTTGATCATTGATTGCAATATGGCCATATAAGGAACGCATTCGCGCATACTGTGGTGATGCTCTGTGATTGGTCGAGACCTTAATGACGTCATCCGTGTCGGCCAGCGTGACACTTTAGCTGACGACAAACGATGAGGCAATAAAGGCTTTCGGCTTAAAAAAGAGTTCATCAAACGGGACATGCCGTTATGCAGCCGTCCTTCCACAACTCGCGCCTTCCAGAGGCACTCGTGAAAGCGGTTACACGTGGTGTTGCCCATTTTCGCCTCTACGCCTTATAAAAGACTTTCGCGTATAGCGAGTAGATCGAGAACGGGAGCTTCGCACTTGCTTTCGAAACAAGCGCGCCGTAACGCGATTGCAACGTGCGACGCAGAGCAAGTGTCCGACGCCGATTCATCCCCCTGGTTTCGCTTCTTCGTCCAAGGTCGCAGAGCCTAGTCGCCTCCTAATGTCGCCTCCCCGGACGTACCCAGCGTACGGCAGTTTGCCCTGTTTTTAATACCGCCTCGAACGGCTTCATTCCACACGTGAGCGCCGTCGAATGCTAGTACCACGGCCGCTCTCGACACGCGCGGCGCAAAGCACGAGGCCCGCGTCGCCAACGCTGTATCTATGAACCGGGGTACGTAACCGTTACACAAGCCTCAATGCGCTGCTTTGTCCAGCGGGGTCCCGGACTAAGCACTCCACTCATGTAAAGGGTCCTTTTTGGGCCTGCACACTCTCATTTTCTTAAGAAATGTTTTTCACCACCGCCCCCATTCCTGAACGCTGAAGCAGGCCTTCGTGGGAGGCTAGAACACCCGCCGTGCAGCCCTTTGCACCCTTATGACCTACGTCGATTCACTTTCGAACTTTTTTTAAGGTATTGTCTCATTGTTGTCGTCAGCAAATGTGTCAAGCCTTTGCGGCGGCTCTGATTGGTCGAGATGGGATGACGTCATGGAGGTCTCCACCAATCAAAGAGCCCCACCACATATGCCAATCAATGATCAATTTACAATTCATGACTAATTAGTAAGTACTAACCAATAACCAATAATTAATTAGTGAATTATTATTTGATGACTGTTTACTACTTGCTGATTAATTACTAAATACTAATTAAGGACTAGTCAAATAAAGTTACTATTTTGTGTCTGTTGTGTAAATATTTATTTAGAGACTAATTAAAATCCGGTAAAATCAACCACACAAAAGTAAACGTAGAGCAACTGCAAAGATACAAGGAGCGCGATCTCGTCACTGCCAAGCAGAATTCACTGAATAAATGCACTCGCAGAATGTGAAAGAGTAGTCGCTCGCTTTATTTGTAGCAACTTTCATCGCTACATGCGCAACGGTCGCGTAGCAGAATGTAGTACTCAGGCTTTCGCCTTCCATCACTTTGGTCGCCAAAGTGTCCACGAATTCTTTATGTTAGTGCGTCAATCCCTTGTTCATGGTTAGGCGACCGGCAGGTCTGCTTATCGCACTGACTGACCGACCGACAGACTGAACCATTGATTGATTGTTTGATTGAAATGATTGATTCATCTATTGATTCAAGCATTGAACCAATGCATTCATACATATTTATTCATACGCCAACGAATTGCCGATCGAAATATAGTTCTCAACGAGCGCTAGCTGTCATAGCTATATGACTAACTTCTATAAACTACCATCGGCGTCGTGTTATGTCTTCAATAAAACACCCTTTCTCCATCGTCCCGATGACGCTTCCTATACTGCAGCTTTTCAGAAGACGGCCTTCGGAGTGCATTCAGGCCACTGATTCATTACTTCGAGTTACTGTTAAGTCGTCATGTATCCCTTCGCCCGTCAACAACCTCTTAACCTTTATTTCTACTCTGGTTTATTACGTAAAGCTGTGCTAAAACCATAATTACTCTTTCAGTCATGTTTTTCTATCGTTGGTAAATCGGTTCGATCCAATGACGCGAACGCCGTAATTTCGTCCGGATTGTTGTGAGTCTGAGTATTCCGATGCATATCTATATCTGTGGGAGCTTAAATTCTGCTGCAGCCTCCCTCTAGGCAGAGACTGCGTGCAAAAAAAAAAAAAAAAAAGACAGTTCTCACAAATAAATATTCCTTCATTTTTCCGGGTTCCTCTGACTCGCGATTCAACCGTCAGCCGAGGCATTTGAACAGGTTTGATTTGACCTTTTCTTCATTCGTTGATTGATTTCTTCCCCGTCTTATTCCTTCCCCAATGCGCATGGTATAAAAAACCAACAAAATTCATTACATCGCGTTAGCATTGCATGCATAAAAACACGCGAACTAAAACGAAAATAGCATGGAGTGCGAGCGAGCGCTATTTTCTTCCCGCGCCCATTCGCTGATCGACTCAGCGATGCCGAAAAAAACTACCAGCGCAGTCGGCTCCACCAAGCTCTCCAACATCCCTTCCTCTTTTCTTTTTTTTTTTTTTTGTGCATCACGTTTAGTCGGCAAGGGAAATATCCCAGCCCGAGCACGTGCTGCGACCCACATGTTCTCTCGCGAGAGCTTATGCCTTCGTCTTTCATGCCTGCTGGTACGTTTCAGGAAAAACACAGTTCGGCGCTTTCGCGGAGATTATTCCTGCGATCGCGTTATAGCACCTACCAAAGAAATGAAAAACAAGATTAAACCATGCGCTATTGTTTTGTTTTGTCGTATTTGTGTTACGTCCTCTAGTCCAAACAGCTTGAATCTTTTGTAATGGAATGCATTACATACCACTCCTTGTTTACTCGTTTCTAGTGAGCATCGTTCAGTAATTGCTGTTCTCTTTCATTTTTTGTGAGGTTGAAGTGGTAGGAAAGGTCGGCTAGCTCGTTGTGTCCTTCCCATTTTTGGCGTTCCCGTTTAAGTGAAACGATATACTTTATACGGTCATCTTGCCATAGACGCACCTGATTATGGTAGTAATAGTAATATCAACCCGCATATTGACAAATCATTTATTGCAAGTATAATAATCATACACTTCATTGAAAACTCGGATTTCAGCTCTAATACCAATCATGCATGTGTAGCACCAAACGTTTGGGGACGGCATTTATGGAATAAGATAGAGAAATGTGCGGAAGCTCTTGAGTTTCATCATAGAAATTAGCACGAAAATAGTTTAAAATTGTGTAAGCGTAAAAAATTAAATAAATATTGCCCAATGAAAACACAGATACACTGCTGTTTACAGCGCATCCTAATAAGAATACTGCACTGAAATTTGTAATGCTTGTATTTATAACTCCTGCACTGTGTATCTTCGTGGGTAACCAATGAATGATTAGTAGAGAACGCTACTAATACTTTAACAAGTTACCCGACCAACTTAAGGCGGCGGGAGCCTTCAGGCGACATATTCATACAATATTACGTAGCAGTATTGTAATCGAAAGCTGCGTTAAAGAAAGTTGGCACACAAACGCACAATATTAATATTATATCTGTTCATCGGCGACAGGAGGTGAAGACGGTAACCAAGGAAGAAGGTAAAGAGGTCCTTGTCCTGCAGAGGATTCAAGTGTTCTGCTGCTGCTGCTGATGATGATGGTGATGACGATTAGACATTGTCACACCCAGTGATGTCCTTTTGAAAATGCTGCAAAAAAATGGTGATGGTACAGCAAAACAAAAAAAGATGGTGAGAACAATAAATTATTATTATTATTATTATTATTATTATTATTATTATTATTATTATTATTATTATTATTATTATTATTATTATTATTATTATTATTATTATTATTATTATTATTATTATTATTATTATTATTATTAAACTTCCACTTTCTAGCCTAAATATTGTATTTACTTCACTTTTTTGCTTTTTTCTCCTGTTCAATGCTTTTTGTATCTTGAACTGCTTTTTTATTCATTTCTTATTTATATTTTAACTTTAAACTTTATATTCGAATCTTACTGTCTCGCGTTCAACTCTATTTCTTTATTGCATTTCCCTGTATTTCTAGCCTGTGTTTTAGATACCATACACTTGTTGCGCCTCGAATGGTTGTTTATTTGATGCATATTTCTATATGACAGTTATTTGTTGTTGTTTTTTTCTATTTATAGGTTTTTTTTCGTGATGTGCTCTACAATTCTCTCACCGTGTATACAATACATGCTACTCATTGATTTCTTTCTTTCCGTGATACTTTTCGTCTCAGTTTCATTTCATGTGTTATTATTTTCTTCTTTTGTGTTCTATCTGCGTGTGTGTAAAACTTGTGTGCATTTTTTATTTGTGCTGCAGCCCGAAGACCACATAGTTGTTTCTGCGCACATTAAATAAAGATTATTTGATTGATTGATTGATTGGTTTACTGATTGATTGATTGATTGATTGATTGATTGATTTGTTTACGGATTGATTGATTGATTGATTGATTGATTGATTGATTGATTGATTGATTGATTGATTGATCGATTGATTGATTGATTGATTATTCCTACCATCTTTTTTTTACATTACCATCACATTTCTTTGCAGCCGTTTCAAAAGGACATCTCTGGGTGTGACAATGTCTAATTGTCATCACCATCATCATCAGCAGCAGCAACAGAAGCAGTACACTTCAATCTTCTGCAAGACAAAGACCTCATTACCTTCTTCCCTGGTTACCGTCTTCGCCTCCTGTCGCCCATACGGAATCTGAAGGGCCACCGATTGTCAGTTGTGCGTAATACATTCCTGCTTTGAAAAGATGCGATGTGAACAACCTTGCCATTGCCTCACGCCGTGGCATCAATGCGTATCGGGCGTAACGTTTCCAGCATTCCCTAGGAGGGAGACAGAAATATGCGAAGAGAACTTAAGGGAGGAGGGATGGAGGGAAGACTCGAGGAAAAAACTGCGCAGGAAGACGAGGGAAAGAGAAGACGAGAGAGGGGGAGAGTTGTTTTCGAACGTCGGGCTCTGGCCGCAACCTCCGGACGCTGCTCCCACGGTCCCTGGCGGCAGCCGCTCGAACTACATCCTTCGTCGGCGGCGATCGCGAGCCCGGACGTTCGGCTTCTCCGCTCATTGAGTGTGCTAGCATTCACCCGGTGAGAGCGCTTCTTCGCGCGACTCTGGTGCTCTCCTCTCGGATAAACAAGCTCGCCTGCTGCAGTCGCCGGAGCTCACAGCGCGCCCGAGGGTTGACGTCGCCTTCTAGTTGGACTTCGAAAGAAACACTCTCCTTTTTCTCTCTGACGTTCTATCTGGAGGTCGTTGGACGTCTCTCATTCTGTGGACTCGGACGGTCGTCGAACTCGACGCCGGCTCCGCTGTTATTACTTCGTCGACATCCCCAGTCGCGGTGGAGGAGATCGGCGGAGAGAATTTCATCCTAGTCACTTCGGTAAGTGTAATATTTGGAGTCCAGGCTTCTTTGTTTGTGTGTTTTTATTCCACTTCAGCGGGCTGACTGCTAGTCAACTACTGAAAGAACAAGCTGATGAGTTCAGGGATCGAAATTGCGTTTGGGGAGGAAAGGTTGGAATCAGACGGCATTTGTCCAGCTGTCAACACTTTTTCAAAGTGGTTAAGAAAATGCATGGATGCTCTAAGCAGAGGCCTGAGTTGACTGAAATCTCATTGAAGACGACTTTTTACTCTCTCCACATTTTCCGGTGTAAAGGTCGGCAACTTCCTAATAAAAAATGACGAAAGAGCTCAACAGCACGCTTGTTACAATCACGTCGCCTAGAGAAATGTACCCGCTCGTTCATGAGGTACCACTGATTTCACGTGTATCTTAACGCCTGTTCAAAGCAAAAGCTTCTTAACTGTAGGCGTACAGTGCCTTATCTGCAGGGGTTAATCTATAGCCTTCTGGAATCAAACTACACTCATAAAGTATATTAAGTAGCATTAGGAGACGACTGTCACCGACGCACAAACGTTCTTTTTCTAACTCCTGCTCGTACCTTGGGGGTCAGTGTGAGAAACTATAAGTGGCGCGACAAAGTCAGTGAAATCATCAAAACTGTAATGAAATAATAGAAAACCAGTAATAGAAAAGGTTAAACGGTAGCCAAATGCTGATACAAGTCTCTCATGTTTGTTGGTTTGCTTGTTTGTTTGTTTCTTTCTTTGTTTGTTTATCATGCCTAATGCAATGCATAAGTAATGCGAAGGGGCAAAAGGCGATAACGATAATCGCCTGCCTAGGCCCATGTCCCAGCAAAACTTGCAGCACAACAGAGAGGCAGTAATGGTACAGCAGAATGAAATTACAAATAAAAAAAAGAAGGAACAGAAGCAGTGCGTACAACTACGAATCATCATAATTAAGAATTCATACATCGGACGATATGTGGCTGCCCCATGTTCGAGCTTTCCTTAGCATATTCACGTGCTGCGACAGCATCGCAAAGCGAGTCGTAAGTCCAGTAACAATTTCAGTCTGTTCAATAAATGTTCTAACTTGTTCGTTGCTCGCAGTCTCTTTTTTTTTTCTTTTTCATTGTGGTAGCTGTGGTTAGTATGCACTTTAAAACTGGTTAGAAGCGCTTACAAAAATGTAAGCTGTGAGCCTTGTGTTAAACTTCACAATACTTCAGTCAATCTAAGCAATGACGCCCATTACTGAGGCTATGATAGAATACTATATTTCAGTAAAATGCCAGTAGCCTTCCAGACTTCACGCCATACGCAGTAAGAGGTTTCAGGGGTTTCGTTATTCCATTTCAACTGTTGCTCAATGCCACAAGTTTTCCTGAAACGATTTTTTTTTTTTTTTGCTCAACGTAGTGTCAATTTTTCTGCAATATCTTTGCAGCTAAGTTTCTAGAAGGTTCCGAAAAGAATGTCATTCTGGTTATTCAAATCCAGAGTTCTCACCAAACACCACAATCCTTATCTGGCTGTAGCATAGAGGTAATCCTGGGTTCGAACCCACGCCTGAAGTGAATTACGTTCAGCCTCGAAGACATAAAGAATTCGCACACCTTTCTAGCAGAAGTGCACGGCTCTGCGGAGGTGGCGTAATTACTCTGCGTTCTCACTCTTTAGACGTCTGTGCACTTCGTAGCAAAAACAATCCTCGAATTCCAAACAAAAATAATTGTCACTAACCAAGAAGAAATCATTAACTACATGCGGATTTCGAAATTCATGAGCCCTGTCATCCGCTGCATGAATGCATTTGTCCATAGTATGTTTTCTTCTTATTTACACCTCTTCCATTATTCACAAATGTCGATTGCGCTTGAAATGGCAGGAACAGCCACACAATTAGTAAAGCAGTAAAAAAAAAAAAAAAGACACAACGTAGCAGCCATGCTTCAAACGAACGCTCAAAATTTCGCAAGAATCGATGCGGTTTCTTCAAATGCACGTATGTCGACAGGCCAGATTAATCATTACACTGTCGGAATGTTAGCGACTAACGCTTCTTCGAAGACACCTGGGACAAACAACTGCAGTCACACAAACGAACACACAACGAGCCTGCAAGTCTTGCTTTGCATGTCAGACAATCCACACACTCCACTGCACGCTACTGAAAAGCAATTACCCCCATTAAAGGCTATATGTAAACAGAAAAATAAATTACTGAGCCAACGTTTACACCCGTCCGCGTAATATGTACACGGGTAGAAGTAATGGCCTGCTGACCACGGCGTAGTGATAACGAAAGGATGCCACGGTTGGTGAAACTATTTGGTTTTAACGTCATTAAGAGTTGAGCAATGTTGATCGTCTCTAATCCGCTCTAGAAAGATTGCGCAACGTCGGGAAAACAGGGACCACCATGTTCATCCGCTATAATCCGAGTGACGCTCATGCGGTAATAGCACTGAAACAAAGTTGCATGCTCTAATGCACCTTACCTTTTTATTGAAGTGCTCAGGCCACGTCTCTGCACGCCCATCTTCGCCGAGTTGGTCATGTTACGTTGGCTGTCGCTAAGCGCAACGAGTTGTCGATCGAAGACGTCTGGATGCGTAGTGGTAATGGTGTCTAATCCTTGCGTCTTTGTGTTGGCTCTGTCATTTTCTTTCGACCGAATTTTGATTATTGTAGCGGGAATGTTTTCCGGCTATTATGTGCTCGATTAGTAGTATGGTAGCAGAGTATTTTCTCCAGACCGATTTTATGAAAAGGCGCGTTTATCAATATCCAGCGCTATTGCCGGTGCAAGAACAAGTGGTTAGTGGCCTGGCACGCCATTAGTGGCATTCAGATGACCCGCTCGAAGCATAGTTACGGTCAAGGGAAGACGTTCCAATGCGCCATCATAGTTGATGTCGCTAATCATAGGCGGCGCCACAACCTGCTTTGCTTCAAATGATTCCGGTAGCTCCGACCGGATCCTATTTCTCGTCTCTCAAACGGAAGCACTGAAAGGCGTCCGTGTGCTGTGCGATGCCAGCGCACGTTAAAGATCCCGAGCTGGTCGAAATTACTCCGTACAACACCACTACGGCTCCTCTTTCTCTCTTTCCACTTTCACTCTGACCTTCCTCCCTTCCTTTAGAGCGCGGCTCAAATGTCCACAGAAACAAGTGCGACAAATGCTGCGCCTTTCCCTTCCTGTGAACAAATTATTATTATTATTATTAATAACTCAGCTGTAGCAGCCAAATTGTCTGACGTCATTCTACCATCACATGATCCTATCCGGCTCCTGACCATGGAGATAGACCTTCGTCATCCGTGCTGCACCACCATGCTCGTAAGGTGAACTGCATTAAATGACAAATGGCTGCCAATGCCATCGGCTCCTCTGTAACTGTCTTGCAAATATCCTTCCCTTCTGGCCTTAACCACCGGCCTAGATTTCCCGCATATATATCCAGCAGCCTGTTTTTATAGTTATTCACGTTTTAATAACAATGCCTGTATCATGTTTGTTGTTCGTGCTCAAGCCCACCCTCAGAAATGCAATGAAAATAACAACTGTTGGTGTACGACAGTGTAGAAAATGTGCGTAATAAAACAAATGGAATCAAACACTGCATTGTGCAACATTCCGTAACTCGCGGGTAGTTCGGTGGCCGTTTAAGGTACAGCTTTCTTCTGTTGTCCAGCTCTGAAACTTTGAAAGTTTCAAAGTGACATGCATTGAAACAGAGCTATAGCGGCTTGAACGCATTGTTACTAGAATTTTCATTTGGGCGAAATTTCTGCTTTCAAATAGACAGTGTCAAGATAGCTCGAAAAGCATAATTACACAGGAGGATATTTGTGCTCAGTTCACCATTTCGTCGTATTCAACACGAGCCCTTACGCTAATGCCGCATTTTTCAGTGACTGCCTACTAGTCCTCTTAGCAGCTCTAAAATTTAGTTACAGGAGTTCTGCGGGCACTTTCAATTAGGCCTGTGTGGATGGACTTCAGCGTTCTAAAGCCAGGAGCTGCAGCATTCGCAGGGCGAGTTATGAAGTAAAATAGTTATAATAAGATAGAAAATAATAATTACGAAGGACTTTAGTGACTAAAGTAATGAAAGCGAAAGCCTCAGTTCCGCATTCTGCTACGCAAGTAGCACTAATTAGTAATTAACAAATGAATAATTAGACATTAGGAAACTGATTAATTATCTAATTATTTGTCAATTAGTGAAATAATTATTCATAAATAAATGAATCAAATAAATAATTAGTCAACAATTAGTATTTGATTATTGATTGGCATATGACCATATAAGGCACGCATTCGCGCATACTATGGTGGTGCTCTGTGATTGGTTGAGACCTCTATGACGTCATGCCGCCTCGGCCAATCAGAGCCGTCGCAACAGCGGGACACATTTTGTCCACGACAGTATGAGCCATTCAAGGCCTTCGCCTTAAAATAATTGCGAGCTAAGAAAAAACAACAGTGTGAGATGATGATATTGTCTCCACGGGAAGAAAACACAGCAAAAGGACGGAAGGGTCAAAATCTACTTAGCGTGCGGACAAATAAGGGGGATCACAGTTTTCATTGCTTGGTAATCATTACGGAGTCTCTAGTGAGTCCCGACGTCCTCACCAACGCATTGAGTTAAATCGACTGTTGAGAAACAGCCTTCCATTTTTACAAGTCGAAATATTAGCAGTAAAGAAACTGTTTCTCTCTTTTCATTACGCTGAACGAGCGTAAAGAGGGCAACCGAAAAAAAAAACTGTCGAAATTTACGAACGCCAAAAGATTTATCCATTTTCAAGTGAGGTTCGTCATGACCGACGGCCTCCAAAGATATATGGTACCAAAAATACGCAGATCTCGAAGACGGTGCTGCACTGCCCGTCGTTTCAAAACGGTGGTAGCCCGTGCCACTTCGCTATGATGTAACTACCTGCTGCCGTCGCTTGTGTTTGGCTGTGTGTAAGGCGAGATGAGGGGGGGGGGGGGGGGGGGTGCACTTTGTGATAAAGTATATATGAAAGAAGCCGACAATCTTTGGAAGCAAAAAAAGAACAGGGATTTTTCAATTATGATTATTGATGCTATTTTTAGAGGCAACCATTGCAAGCACTTTGAGACTAATCTACCAACCGCCGTAGCTCAGTTGGTAGAGCACCGCAACCAACATGCGGAGGTCGTGGGTTCGGCTCCCACCGGTGGCGTGCTGCCTTCCCACACTCTGTCAAGTTATCTGCAATATGCGTGATACCTCAGTTCCTTTCCTTCTCTATAAATAAGTTGAATGATAATAATTTAGAAATATCCCTGGATGCATTTTAGTGGAAAAGGCTTTTGGCTTCTTTCTTAAGGAAGTACGTACAGCGTGAAAAGATTAGGGAAAGCAATATCTGTGAAACAAATTTTTTTCTTTGCGAGTAAGGTTGAGTAACTGCTCGAACAGTAATACTTCAATTTATTTAGCTGCGAACGTAACCATGCACTATTTAAAATATTTCTTGCACGTTAATAAACTAAAAATCCTTACTCCATTCGCATTCAATAAAGTTGCCACGGTGGCTGCACCTGCAATGTCCAGGTTGTACCAGGTGACGTCAGGACGACATATTAGGACCGCAAACTGCGCGAAAATATCTTATAACAGTCGAAGAATAAGCTTCAGCAAATTATGCCTTCGTGATGATCGCCGAGGTCTGAGCAAGTAATGTGAATCCTGTTCGAATAAAAGAAAAAAGGCAAAATGGCTTTTTTTTTTCTGCAATCCTTCCACTACCCTAACCTCACCTGCATAATCCCCTGTCCGAGCCGGTTGATAGCGGTTCCGATGGTACTGCTATACTTTCGCTTTACTACAGTTCAGTTCAGTTCAGTCGTTCAGTCGTGTCCGACTCTTCGTGACCATAGCACGGGAGTTTCAATTATGACATATCAAGACAGTTTTACTCCAACCAATGTCCTCTGCTGAGTTATCTTCGAAGGGTAAAAAAAAAAGATGGGGGGGGGGAGGGGGGGGGGGGGGCAAGCTAGCGGAAGTGAGTAATACTTCGTCCTGAAGTGCGATGGTGTGACGCAAGCGGGCGCAGTTTGCCGCGCAACTATTGCGATGAAGCCCACCATTACGAAATCCTCGGCTCCCCGAATGACGTCACGCTGGGCTGCAGCTGCCTAATATGCCTAACATTGCACAGCGATAAGCAACACACGTCTTTACGGGAACTCGTCAGAGTTGTTACGGTGCTGCCTGTTCATACACTTATGCGATGACAGGCAACTGTGTGCACAAGGCTTGCAGGTCGCCGAAATGGGACGTCATCACCTACATATACGCAAATACACACGCAAAACCCGTTAGACATTCTGGGGATTTCGTAAGCGGTATTTCATAACATTTACTACGCTCACCCAGTGCTTCGAATGCAGGCAAATCTTTCGCACGTCTCCCACGGCATCCTGTAGGCACTTTAAACTTGCGACCGTGTTATTTCGCCTTGCCCCGTCGTGATGCGGGGTATAATATAAGTAGTCGCAAACGAGGCCGAATGCTGCTACACCAAGCGAGGAATAAATACAACAAGGAAGAGATTCGCCATGTAAACCATTTACACTTTTCAGTAGCGTTCCTCGGCTGGCATCCACTCAAAGCGCACAAAATGAAACGTCTAGGTGGGGCAGTAAAAATGCACTGTCCATAGTAACGCAACAAAAAAGCATGGGCCCCAGTGCGTTCTTGCACCCTTCGTCCTTGTCCAGTGTCCGGACAGCAAGTCTCCATATTAGCCAAGCAGCACATTGAGAAAGCTTGGTCCGCAGATACGCTGCCCATAATTCGAACCGTCCATATTAACGTCGTCAGGTCATATTCACAAGGTAAGACTGCATATATAAGAATGCCTACACTAACCCAAAAAGCCTTGCTATCTTAATTCCTTAGTCCGTAGCTAATACGGTTTGCTTCACCGCTGTGTTGTCGAGGTCTAGGCAGAACGTAGGAATTTTAAAGCCACGAATAATGACATTAAAAGTTGTCCTCCCCTTCCAGGCATTCGAAGATCTGCAACAGCTATACGAGAAACGCGCTTGGTCGTCATCAAAAAGCTGTGCTCTTGGAACTTTACATAAGCACGCTACGCGCAGATTCACCGACGGGTTCTTCTCGCGGTCATGACCCTACTTTCTATTCGAGTTTTTTCGGCACAGTCCCCGAAACCCACATCATCCACAGGCCGCCCCCTGACATTCGCTGATAGGCTGGCAGAAAGGTCACATGACGTCAGAGTATTTTAAAAACCGTGGTACGATGACGTGATATACATATAAAGGCAATGTTTGGGGGTGGTGCACCCGGGATAGATCCAGACCGCCGGCAGATGCGTTTCAATGGAGGCGAAACGGAGTGGTGTTTGCACGTTAAAGGTGACCGAAATTTCCATAGCCCTCCACTACGGCTTCTCTCATAGCCCGAGTCACTGTGGGACGTTAAACAATACAAAACCAAACCAAAACAATGTACGTTGGTAGGTTTTAAAAATATTGTTTTTGTTTTTTTTTTTATTTCGACGGAAATCTTTGTCGGTAGTGTCGTGCACCACAGTGGGTGTATGACGTGGTATTTTCTTACGTTCTCCGCCGTATCTTTTTTTTTTACGTTTTACTGCCGTTAGCGCCAGTTGAACCTGGCGAACATGCCGATATCTTCTTCGTAAAGCTATGTCGGCAAAATAAGCCTTAGCCTTGCTGATATGTCACCCACTTCCACCTATCACCACCCTCGTGCGAACGCTCTTGGCACTAAATGAGTCTTGCATTCAAAAGCAAAAAAGTCACTGAAAATATCGCACGAAAGCCTTAATACGCAGTTCTATATTAAAAACCGCCGTTCGGCACGCTACAGTACGCTCGCTGAATATTCCAGACCCCTAGTGCCGTTAGTGAAACTCCGAAGTCAGGCCTTACGCACCTGGTCGCTGGAACCCTGATTACGAAACGAGCTCCGACGTAACATTATGTCGCAAATGGGTCTTGATAGTTTCCCGTGACCCTCCCTTTACTAGCCGCATCCGCTGTTTTTTGTGTGTGTTGTTTTTGTTTTTTGTTTTTGTTTTTAGCGCACTTGCGGCCCGATGTCGCTAAGAGCCTCGTTACGGTTTTGCGTAATGCGGTGATTTTCTCCTGCGCTTATTTCGCTTGCTTAGTTCCTATGGGCGGCTGAGTGAAGGGTGCAAAGTTTCTGTTCTGACAGATCTGATGTGCATCATTTGTGCCAGTGCAGGTTACTGGTGACTGCAAGAACCATGTGCGGTGAATTGTGCCGCTTTCTCGCAGGTCGACAGATCTTTAACTGGCAAATGTGCACTGGACCATCCCAATACCTTTTGAAGTCAAACGAGCCTGGAAGAGTGGGCTCGGTTAAAAATTAAGACACTTAATTACATTATGTACCGGCAACGAGATAACGCAAGAAGCTCTTGATGCATTTACTTCGATCTTTATTTGATGCTTTCACGGTTATACTTGAGGCCACTACACGCCTGTTTGAACCAACCAGACATCTTTTCAGGTCATCTGACTTGTGCTTAGATGTTTCCAAATGCACTTGGAATGCCACATCAGCATGTGACCGCTTTATGTGAGTTGCCGCTATGCACACTACCACCGCGTTTTCATGTACTTCTCACTTTCGGCCTGGCCGCCATTCCTCCTCCTGTTCCGTCCCACAACCGCAAGAGGGCACTGCGGTCGCCCGTCCATCTATACATGTAGGAAGACAGGACGGAGAATTAAACAACATTTAACGACAGGTAAAAACACAGAGGTCAAAAACTGGAATAATTCAGTGGAAAGGAAGCCGACTCTAGACATGTATAGAAAATGGAAAACTCAGATTAAGAATTAGACGTTCTATGAAATCTCAAGAGGCAGCGGCCTTCTCTTTGAAGCTAGATTGGGATGTCTTAGAACGGGAAGCTCCAAAAAGGAAGTTTAATCAAGATAAAGCGGTAGATGCGCAGGAACAATTAAACATCTTATACTGAAGTGTGACAGTATCCATCTAGATGTCGATGCAGGCCCGATCACTCTAGCCGAGGCTTTGAGGTTCACAGGTAACGGAGGAAACGTGAATGAATCGGCGGTAAAGAGAGACGTTTGGAAGATTGGTGGCTAAACATCAGGACGGGTACGCAAGGGTGCTAAATCAGAATTAAATAACTGTATTTAAAAATATATCGTGTCTAAAAGTAATGCCAATAAGTTTAAAGAGCTTTTTGAATTAAAAAGCATAAAAAGAAAGCTTGAGTACGGCGACGACTATCACCACCCCGTATCAAAGGGGGACGCTCTTAACATCCATCCATCCATCCATAGACGGTCGACGCTCTTATCCAGAGTCGAGTCCTGGTCATACAGCCGTCTCTGTAAAAAGACAAGGCGAACACAGTGCTGCGTTCGTCCTTTCTTTGATGTACTTTTCTTCTCTCACGCTGTTTCCTTGAAAGCACGGAGACAATGTATGCACTGAAATCTCTTTTCGGGCTGAAAAGCATCTATGGACGATCGTCGAAATCCACAGACCACGCTCCGCTATACGGTGCTCTTCACACACATGCTGAACCCCTGGTGAGAACAATAAAAACTACTTTTTAAATGTGCTTGTGTTTTAAGGCGACCTCTGGGAGTTTCATCTTGACCTTCGGCCTCGGTAGCGCATTGCCTCCAGAGATTCTGAACGACATGACTGCTAAAACTCAACACGAACAATGGAGCAAAGCTCTCAAAAAGCGTGTGTGATAGCGACATTTGGAGAAACGAATAAGAACCATCAGAGAAGGATGAACGA
Organism: Amblyomma maculatum; assembly: GCF_055883805.1. Lineage (NCBI taxonomy): Eukaryota > Metazoa > Arthropoda > Arachnida > Ixodida > Ixodidae > Amblyomma > Amblyomma maculatum. The sequence continues at coordinate 96,058,468 of NC_139351.1, forward strand.
AAGGGTACGCGCCGTTGGTATCTGGGATAAAAGTCCCCCGCCAGAATTAACAGTGTGGCGAGGTGCACTGCCGACGATCCGCTCCTCGCGAAACACACCATAAGAGGCAGGTTCAAAGTGAGCTAAGCCAGCTGGGCGTTTTTCTCGTCCCTCGTGTGTTTTCTTGCCGCTCCTGAGTACGAAAGTGCGGCTTGTGGAAGAACCTTCTGTTCCTAAATCATCACTTAGTCGTTCATAATTTTTATGTCTCAACTTCATGAATGAAATCATGGAGTTCGCGTAGACTACCTTTGCTCCAGGATGCCGTTGTACAAGCCCACTCCTCAGTTTCGCGTGTCAGCCCTCTTCGTTTTATGTGTCTGCTGCAAATACAACCTGGAGTATAGTTTACGCAGAAACGCTTTCCTTAGGGGACACAGAGTCTATACTGAGCACACAATGATGGCAGATGGCTTGAGTACTCTAGATGGACGAGATTGCAATAGTTTGTTGGTTTGTACCTAAGACCAGCTGAAATTAAGGCTGTCAAATGTTGCGCTATAGTAGCGTTAATTAAATCAGGACGAACTGTGATTTTTTTTCTGTGTGTGTGTGTGTGTGTGTGTGTGTGTGTGTGTGTGTGTGTGTGTGTGTGTGTGTGTGTGTGTGTGTGTGTGTGTGTGTGTGTGTGTGTGTGTGTGTGTGTGTGTGTGTGTGTGTGTGTGTGTGTGTGTGTGTGTGTGTGTGTGTGTGTGTGTGTGTGTGTGTGTGTGTGTGTGTGTGTGTGTGTGTGTGTGTGTGTGTGTGTGTGTGCGTGCGTGCGTGCGTGCGTGCGCGCGTGTATGTGTGTGTGCGTGCGTGCGTGCGTGCGTGCGTGCGTGTGTGATTTCTTCCAATGTTTGTTCTTGAAAATGTTCTATGTTTTCCTGACATATTCTTGCGTACCACTAAGCCTCCGCCTCGTCAAGCGTTCCCACTAGCTTTTTGCTAGAGCGTACAGCATATGTTTAGGGTGTGAAATACACTTGATTTTCATGTGATGAAATTGGGGTGGTGAACATAAGAGGTGCAAAGGCTGCGGCAAGTCAAGTCTCATCCGATATTAATGAGGGTGGGCATTGTTCCACACTGTGCACGCGACTCTGATTCTGATTGTGATGATCGCAAATTCGTCGGGCCGACGCTCTTTCCGTCACCGTACACTTTCCGCAAATTTGATTTGCTGTTGTTGTTGCTTGTTTTTTGCCGTTGCCTCTCAACAAATGGCACCATTCTTCCTTCATTTTCTCCCTTATCGCATAGTAGGCTCATAGCGCATCCTTGTTGAGCAATAAAGCGGTTAACCTCATAATTCGCAAGTCTGAACGCCACGCGAAGGAAGAGAACGAATCATTTTTTTTTTTTGCTCGTCTTTCCCTTCTTCTTCGGTGCTGTTTATTTCCCTCAGGGTTATGCACACCCTCCGGCGCTTTACAATACCCGCGGGCTCCAAGGGACCACAGCCGGAACTGCCTGGTTGCGCAAAGATGTCATTCGACTCGCCCTCCGTGCCAAGTGGCGAATGAATTATCGCTCCCGCCGATATGAGTCTTATAAAACTAAAGAGCTGCTATCGACGACATCCACAGTGCACCTGGTCTTGAAAGATGAAGAAAAAAGACGAACAAAAGCGACGGAGCCGAAATGCGCTCCCAGGCGGGAACAAGGTGGGCGAGAAGAAGAAAGACGCGAGCGAAGAATGCGTAGGATTACACTCACGTGGCCAGGCGTGAGATCTCGTCGCGGGTTGTATTTTTCTGCCTTTTTGCTCCTTACTTCGTGTCCCACCTTTTCTTTTCCCCAACCTCCAGCATCGGGTTTTCATCGGACCCTTTGGCTGTTTCGCAACAGAGTACGGACTCACGTGGCCAGACACACTACCGCGCTGCGGTCACCCCGCGGTCATCAAACGATCGTTGCCCATCAGGGGGTGGAGCTGACACGCGAAGCGGCACGCATCCATGTCCCGCAAGATTTCTCGCATTGATATAACGCGAAGTTTCACATTGGTTTGCGCAAGACGCACGTGTGTTTGAGCGAAGCGGACAAGTACATATCGACGATGTATCAACTTCATGGAGATGACTTTGTTAGCGAATCGAGCGTGTGTGCCTTGTATCGCCTGCGACTTATGTCGTCTGCTCTACTAGAAAGTGATCTCTTGTCACTATAGTTCGTCGAGGGGACAATGTCAAATGCGGGTTTTCAAAAATTAAGTTACTTGATTAGACTCTATTTCAAAGCTGGTATCGATCGCGACCAGCTTAGCAGATGGTGCCTGTAGCGTAACTCACCTTTGGAGCTAGCCAGACAAGACTGGTGCGAAGCAGAAGACAAAAATTAAAAAGGAAAGGAATTTAATGACTTGATCGGTGCGACAAAATCTCATCTCGACCAGAAGTCATTTTCCACAGTGTCGATGTCGTCATTGCTTTTGAGTAATGTTTACCGACATACAGACCGTATCGCTCAAACCAGGAGTTAGCAGGAGTCGTTGTGGCCGATCGATCGAGAACTCGGATTTTTTCGTCATGGCCAATTGTCGCATCTGCTTTCTCACGTCATCTCTGACTTTCCAAAACCACGAGTCCGCCCAAGTCCAATAACTCTATACACGCGTCTCATATCATCGCACATTACAGGCTGTCACTAAGTTGCTAGGCAACTAGTGATTCACGTGTGACGACGTCATTAACTTTTTTCTTGCTGCAAGCACCGTAAGCCACCGCCATGTTGCAGAAAACATCGCTGGAAACTGGATCAATGTATGAAGCAAATAGTCTCTGGTTAAGAACCTCGAGCTTAGGCTAATAATTTAAACTGTTCGCTACAATTACTCACGTTGCTTGTCAAGGTTAATGTCACGACGTGCACGTGTGGATTTAAACACGCATCCACATGTTATTTAACTAGATACTGCAGAGAACCAGCGACAGTTTTCCATGAGGACCCGAACTGCTTGTCGTCGATGCGAATACGCGGTTATTTTTTAATATTTACCACGCTGCATCGTTATGTGAATTTTGGGAAGAGCTATCCCAGCTTCACTTTGGATATTCGATCCGCTTCGATTCGTGAATACGATAACTGGTGCTCACTCAACGCGGCCATTTGATCGTCTGCGTGAATCAATTGCGCTGTTTTCTAAGCCTTTGTGTCGAAATCAAGATTGCTGACGACATCGTAAATTGAGGATTACACATAAGCCATCCTAACGGTGGCATAAGCCTCCCACTACATAGCGCTTCACTTTGGCATTTAACGTTCGAAAAGCGTGTTTACAAAACAGAGTCGACGCAGCGGTCATTTTCGCAGACGGCACGCTCGCCAGTCGCCGCGAGGCCGTTCTTCGTCTGCTTTTGACCTTGCAGTGCGACGCTTCTTTTATTATTTTCCCCTCTTATCTTTCCCATCTCGGTCGGTGCGTGCACTGGCTAGGTCAGCTTTACTAATCGAAGCGCGCGGTAAACGCACAAAGCGCAAAATATCCGGTCTTGGAACAAGGTCTCCGCTTTCGCTTTCATCGTCTCCCTCCACCGCAACCAAACGACGATACCGCTACACCGCGGTGGCGCTGCTGTCGCTTTTTAGAGTTTAACGGTGTCGCTCTCAGATGGCGCCAGTGGTCCAGATTCACCGGTATTGCATTGCGCCATGCGTTTATCGTTGCCGTTGTGGACACCCGGCACGCGCCAGTCTTGTACCGGTCGTGTCGCGTGCCTGCGCACGCCTGGAGGGCAACCGGTCGTTTTGTCGAGCGGCTCGTCGTTCGTTTCTGCAGTGGCAGGGGGCGGCGATTGTTCGGCCGGGCAAACGTGCCCTTGGAAGCAGCGGTTGCGCTGCGGCGCTGTAAAAGCGCTACGCCCCAGTCTTGCTCGCCGAAAACGGCAATACCCACCTTTGTCAAAGAACGTTTCGATCCCTCAAGCAATACAACTAGCGGCTGATTTCCTTCCAAAGTGGCTCATGTTTTGTAGGCGCTGAGAAAGGACACAAGACCTGCACTTTAATCGCATTAACTGCGGCATATCAGTAAAAGAAAAAAGAAAATCGAGCTTTTCCCGTGGAAAGGTTCCCACCATAGTATGTCCACGTTTATTATTACAGTTGTAGTTTTATTTTTTCTTCTACTTACTGCACCTTGTTAAATGTTTGTTTTCACCTATTTTAGATATGTCAGGTTATATTGCAGTTGTGGCCGGCTTTTTGTTTAAGGTTGCATTCCCGCCATGCTCGGTCCCTCCGTAGGTCTTCGGTGCAGTGGCGAGATTCGAACAGTGCTGCGCTTCCATGCTGACAGCGAGAAAAGTCGGTTGGAGTGTTATGGGATGTAAAGAAAAGGTTAACTATGGTGATTCCCGTCCGCTATGAACGCAGACACGGATCGCAGGAGTCAAGAACAGCTGAGCTAACGTCTGAACACGGGCGACACTTGCGGCATCAACCTTCTCGTCGATTACAAATACGACATCATTATTTCACGATTAACTGCCTTCTGATCTGCTCCTTACTCGTATCATTGCCCCTTATGTCCTTTTTTTTCTATTTATTTGCTTTTTCCTCGGTTCATTTTCAATTAAGCCATTTGATTAGCTTTCCGGCGTCAGCCCAGCTGCTAGTACTGGAAAGCTACATGTGACATGTTCTTCTTGACCTGATTAGAAATGGTTTGGTTTGTGGGGTTTAACGTTCCAAAGCGACTCAGGCTATGAGAGACGCCGTAGTGGAGGACTCCGGAAATTTCGACCACCTGGGGTTCTTTAACGTGCACTGACATCGCACAGCACACGGACGCCTCTTCGTTTCACCTCCATCGAAAATACCGCTATTACCGCCGACCGGAAACACAGCCTTTTCTGAGAATAAGCGGAAGCTCGCTCAGTCGGCCATCCGGGATACTTTCGAAGGCCAAGAAAAAATAAAAACGGACTTCTTGCAACATCACTAACATCACCACCGGGCGGCCATCACCAGTAAGAAGAAGAAGAAGGGCACAGCAAATGCGCCTGAGGGTCGGGGGGGGTGAGGGGGGATGGTGTTGTTGCGGAAGGCGGAAGGTCAACTCTGCAACCACCACCACCATGCAGCAGCAACAGGTCCTTGCGGTGTGATGGTGGTAGGCGGCGGCGCTTACTAGGCCTAGGTCAGAGAGACCCTGGCCGACGCAACGGCGCCGGTGCGCCTTGACCCTAAAATGCCTGCGCTGCGGCGGCTGGAGCTGACGAAGCTCAATTTGCATCGGTGAGCCCTGTATAGTCACACGTGCGTGTGGCTGGAGATGTGGGAAAGGGTTGTGGAGAGAGAGAGAGAGAGAGTGTGTGTGTGCTTATCGTGCTAGTAAAAACATCCAGACAGCATATCGAAAAGGGATCGGTATACCAGCAGTAATCACATAGTTCCGCCTTTATCTAAGGCAGTGAGCTATGGAAAGGAAAAACGATCCGTTAAGAGGCAGGCACAGAGCCATGTGCGTTAGGGAACAACCGCGAGAACCACATAGTAGTCGAAATCAAGAAGAAAAAATTGGGTTGCGTTGGACATGCAATGCAGAGAGCGCACAACTGATGATCACCGAGTATAACGGGGTGGATGCCAATAGAAGGAAGTCCTTACGGGATGTGGCAGGGATGTGGCAGTGGGCGGATCATAATTAGGCAGTTGGAGCGGATTAGTTGGCGGCAGTTGGCGTTAGGAGTTGTTAATTGATGGTCAGCGGTAGACGGCTTTCTTTTTTCTTTAACTGGCGTAGTTGGTATCTTTGATACGATAATGATCATAGAACGCAGTTCTGAATTGGCGAAGAAGAAATTGTACCCCGGTCGACACAACTTAGGGCGGTTAGTTGTTAATTGGTAGTCAGCTGTAGAAGCATTTTTTTAAATTATTTAACGAGCACAGTTGGGACCGCTGATGCGATAACGATAATGCTTTTTGAAGAAGAAAGGTTATCCCGATCGAGACAACTTAGGGCAGAAAAGCGGACGGTAACGAGCGATGTTCGCGGTGATAACTCATGATTGCACGTTGTTCACTGAAGATGTAGTCATATTATCTGAATGTCATATCTGCTCAGTGACATTTGCAACCAATATCATAACGTCAGTGCCAGAGGTACAAAGTGAGCCTGTATTAATACAATGCGATCGTCAAAACAGCCTAGAAATATAGTATTCCTCTTTAAGAAAGATAGTATTACTCATTACTGCTTCAGATATTTGATGTTAATGGTAAACAATACTGCAGGAAGATTTTGGAAAGAAGTGCAATTCTACAGCAAAACGGTTGTTCCTACTGTATATAGACTGCAATACTGCAGCGTTGGCGCAACCTTGCGGCAATGCATTCTCTTATTAGAACGTCCTTCAACAAAGACTCCGATAAACCTTTCATACCCAATGAGTTAGTAATTGTTGCACGGCGCCTTTGGGTGGTATAGGCAAGGGCTTTGCAAGCGTCTCTATGTTTCTCCCAGCACGTGCGTATACGTACGTGCGATTGCAGATCCCTTTCTGGGACAAGGGCGCCCGTACACGTACGCTGTCGGTGGTTAACACAGTGGGCGCCTGCGCAGTCGGGGTTAAAACGGCCGTCAAGGCGTGAAAAGTGACTCGTCTCCGGACGGCCATTTATGCAAATTACGTGCGAGCACGTGCATTTTGAGCACTGCGAGCTATGATCGAGGCATGCTGGCTCCGACGAGGTTGCTGTTAGCGCAACGACAGCTTGAAGCCGTATTAGGTGTAAGAATTTGCAAGGTGTAGGTGTAAGAACACGTGGAATTGAGCGCGGCACATTAAGTACAGACGCTTTCTTCCTATATTAGTATATACGAGGTGCTTAAACACTAGCTCCACCTTGGCCTCATTCAGCGCTTTCTTGAATTGTCAATTTTTGTTCACGAATTAATAGTGACCGTCCAGCTGCCCGCCACCCTCCTTCAAAATGAAAAACAGATTGAACCAAGAATGGGTTTTGCATTGTTGACTGCAACGGCAATCCGAACGGCAACGGCAATCCATTGTGCGACATCTGCTCGTTTCCAATTCAGCATCAAGATAAACAGCCCCAGAACGAATTGGTTCAAGGATATAGCTTGCTGTAAAAATAAAAATAAGCATCATTAGGGGAACATTTATTAATAACTCAATTTTATGAGTATAAGTCGTCTTATAGTCATAAAATGAAGTAGGTGGTAGCGATGTTTATTCCACCCCTCCCCCCCCCCCCCCCCCCCAAACTTCATGTATATTAACCTCATGTCTGCAAAACTTCAGCACCCCTTCGCGGTGAAATATGGGAGTATATTTATTGTGGTGTTAACTGTTTTATTAAACCGATTGGTTCGATACTAAATAAGGGTATCATAGCGCTGCCGATAGCATTTGGATGTGATCACAGGTATCTATTTTGTCTTCTAATGTCGGAAAACTAGCCGAATTAGGCGCTGACGTTTTACATCGTAATTTAAGAAGTTGGCATGATGGATTACCTTTGGCACATGAGATGTAGTTGTACCACTCTCTGCGCATGCGCGCAATTTTTCCTTGCGTCCTCTGCTTCGTTTGTCGGAGAGGAGGCCCCCAAGTATTACTTTCTCCAATAGCAAAAGCAATGCACGGACGTTGCGATCAGAGCTCATTGATCACATTATTTGCGAAACTCTCTGCAGCGTCCTAGTTATAGGCAGGCGCACTGATTTGTGCAAACATCGAAAGATGGTCCACAGTCACGACACTGCGTGGTGTTCAGATGAACTCGACTGTGCTAGTCGGAACGGGGTCACGGTGGCGGAAAAGTGAAGTTGCTGCACTCCATCATTAGGTAAACGCAAATTCCAGGGGAAGGACTTCAATCTACCCTCTCGCAGTAACTGGCCGCCAAATATTGAGTTGCATTTTCATAAGTTGCATTGTGTATATCGCGCTGATCACAGGTTCTGCTGTATTTTCCCGTCCATTATTTGATCTGCGATGTTCTTCTCAGAACACGACTACCTCCTGCTTCGTGATGAAGCCGGCTTCAGTCTTTGGTTGCCCTTATGATACAAAATCATCTGCCTATAAGACAAAAGCAATCGACTACCTCCTGCTTCGTGATGAAGCCAGCTTCAGTCTTTGGTTGCCCTCATGACACAAAAGTGTGATATCATCTGCCTGTAAGACAAAAGCAATCAAATTTTCAAAGCTCGCATGCATGTTCATTATGCATATTCCCGCCGAGCTTTATTACGCTTATTCATCGCCGCCTCAACGCGGCTTTTCCGCTTCGTTTGCACTGGTAAATAACTCTTGATACCTTACGAATGATATTGATAAATAGCAACTGTTTATGCAGTGCCTGTGAGCTTAATCACACTTTAAACAAAATCGCACCCTTAAAGGTGCATTTCCGTGTTTGTAAATCACACCTTACAGAAAGGGTGCATTGAGGTACTGATGCACCCTTTCAATGCGGTGCTGCCTCCTACACTGATTAAAAGGGTGTATCAGTACCTGAATTTACCCTTTTTTGGAGGGTGTGAGATAAACACATAAAGAGTGAGATTTTTTTTAGTGTAGGTGTTCCGCCATGTTTAAATAGAGCAAGGGCAAGAGCCAAGAGAATTCTAACTCGATGTGGGTCTATTCAGTGGGCGCTAGTGTCAACGCATGCTGACAATGGCGCGCTGCGTTCAGTTATTTGAAGAGCTCAAGTACGCACTAATAAGTTTATTTTACACTTCCTTTTAGAGTCCACCTTCGTCATCGGTACACATGACAATGCTATATAGCGCACAAACACAAACGAAAAGTTATGTCATAATGCATTTAGTGTTTGGCTCAAGATTTCAAGAAAGATTTCCTCCTTGCTTTTGAATGTTGTGTTCCGTTTCATCGTAAAAAATTCAGGGCATGAAAATGACTGACGAGCTATAAGTATATACAGTAGAAGTTGGGGTGTAATAAAACATTATTCCATGTCAACATATTATGTTGTAAAGATAATTTTCCTTCTCCCGAAGTCGCTTTTGTTTCTTAGGACGAGGCGTGATGTCGCGTATTACGACGAAAATTGACATTGCGTGTATTTTGCAGTAAGCGCTTAGTTTAGGCTGCAGGAATGCCACGTACCGTCTTTGCCAAAAGTAACCAGGCTGCATGGTTTACTTCTCGCTTGTATTATAAAGCCGACATGGATTCCCAGAGGACCACAACTTGTTAAGAAGTGGGGACAGGAGCTCGTCTTTACTTGGCACTGATTTACAGCTTCAGAAGTGGTACGAATTATCTGCTATCCGACTGCGAAGCGGAACACGCAGCCTGGTTACTTTTGGCAAAGACGTACACGGGGCCTAACTTTTTTTTTTTTTTTTTTGCAATCAGTGTCCATGCTGCACCTTTTCGAAACGACTGTTGTTGAGGCAGTAATGCCTTGATATAGTAGATTAGTACTGATTATTGGAAGTCAGCATAATTAAGACGTCGGCTTTATTTAATCACCCGTGAGAGCAGGTACATTTGTCCTGTCGCTCTTTCTTGGTGATGATGACACCACTACGATTCATTTCAGGTGTCCTCTCTCCGCGCGACTTGGAAGCAGAAATAGCAAGCGCTCACAGTTAAAGCAAAATCTCTATTCCAAGTGCCTATGACTTTGATTTTATGCCTATAAATACTTCAGAATCATCTAAGCAGACCACTTCTTCAGATCATACCTGTGATAAAAAGAACGAAATAGGCGGTTAAATATATTATTATGTTTAACTGCATAATGAACACGTTTAACTGCGTAATGAACGCACAGATGCAATAATATCATCACTTAAATGTGGAATTACTTTCCGAAAGCTGTACAAGCCACGGTGCGATTTTCAGCCCTTCCTTATTAACGTCCTTTTTATCTCATACACTTCAGAAATGGGTACACTTTTATTCAGATTTAAAAGAGAAAGCTGCAGCGTATTACAATGCAGTATTACACTGCGTAACTCATAAGTGCCGCTTCCATCGGCAACCTCTAAATAGTGACCTAGCTGACCAACAAGGTTTTGTATTTGGTTAGATTGACGAACTCCGTCGGTCGACGATGTGTTTGTAGAAGAATCGATACACTTGGACGCAGGGACCTCATCATTGCTCACTTCTGGACTTCATAAAATCAGCCAACCTTTTTCCATTCATTTAATCATTTATTCATCCTTCATCTCATACCCGCCTGATGCCCTGAGGCAATAAATATCGATACAAAAAATACGCTTTTTTTTCATTAACAACGCAATGGTCACCATAATTGAAACAGCGCAGCGTTTGAGTACCGCATTCTTCAACGCCAGCTCGCGTGCATTGCGAACAACTCCCACGCTCCAACGCTAAAGAGTGCTACATCACCAAGTATGTACAATACTCGCCTCGCACGAACGGGTCTTGCGTCATCGCAAAAGCGCGGGCGCGTGATAAAAAGTCTCCGGAGCAAGGAGCAGGAGAAACTCAAAGCGCGGCTTAGAAAAATCAAGTAAAAATAAAGATCCGTGAGCATACGTAGGCATCGGCGCGAAAAACCGCCACCGGTCCCACAGTCCGAAGAGTGGAAAGGGTATAACACGAGGGAGAGAGGAAAGAGCAGGTGGTAAGGAGCCGCACGTCGCTACCTCTCTCTCTCTCCTGTTTCTCCTCTCTGCCGAACTAGCGACTGCAAAGACGGCGACGTCGACGTATGACCCCATTTCTCGACTGCCGGGAACGTTGTTGTTTACTGCAGGCAAGGTGACTTCTCCGCTTGGCGCGGCCGGGCCGAGGACAGCATTTTCCCCAGCACCGTTCGAGGGACACTTTCGCCTGCTCTCGCATCGAGCCAATATCACCGCGGGGACACTTTCGCTTTTTTTTCCCAAAGCGAAGACCCCCGTGGGCGGTGAGCAAAAATGGCACTAACGTGCTCGCCGAACACACCTGCTCCACTGCACTGTGGTATTACTGGGTCCGTATTCCGTTTCTGCGTCGATTTCAGAAGTGTCGTTATCTCCCTGACCTCGAGTCGTCTGATTGGTGGAAACGCCGGTACAGGAAGTGGTAGTGACATCCGGTTCCGGTGTTCGGACCAATCAGGTGACTCGACGCCAGGGAGCTAGATAACGACGCTTCTGAAAAACTGTGCGAGCTCCGAATATGGACCCTATATTGCTATTGCGATTACTGCTAGGAAGTATAGTGTTTTGCCCATATGCCGCATCAGCGCCATCAAGTGAGCAGCTATGTCCACAGCAGGGTAAAGGTGACCCTCATTGATCTCCAAAAGTAATGTTCTGTGGCAGTGGCGACTATCTTGTTCCGCAAGCATACTATACATATATTACATATATATAGTCCAATCCGTCAATATGACTCACCACCGCCCCAGGTATACGTTGTCCTCTTTGAATCCAGCCCGATGCCGCAAGGAATTTTAGGTTTTCCCATCTCCATATAATTAAAGTGTAATGTCTTGACACTCCATGTATGCTTGCAGACCAGCATTTTCCTCCAAGTTACTTCAGTAACATGTAAGGTAATCGACGCAAACTTGAACCGATTAAAAATGATCGCAGCCTGCATAAACTGTAAATTGAGGCAAACGCGCACGCAATTCCGGACAGCAGACAACTATTAATGGCCTCCACTTCAGAACCAGGAAGGGTGGGGAGGGGGGGGGGGGTCACGTGTAGTTTGAAGCGTTGAAGTTCAGCGTCTTCCAATGATGGTGTTGCAAGGGCAGGGAATGCGTTACCAGCATTTTCGTAATGCATTTCTTTCGCTTTGCATTTTTAAAAAATTAGTTCCGGTATACAGTTTTCGTCACAGTCGCTTTTCGTTAGTAGGGGGGGGGGGGGGGGGGGGGGAAGTGAATGCGATGCGAGTGTCTCACTTCGCCCCCTTTTATATCAGCCCCTGTGCATATCACAAAACGGCTGCATAGCCCTCGTCTGCTTTCTTGGTTCTCGCATCCTACGCTAGGCGTCACGCGTGCAGCGGCTTCTGGTAAAGCCCCTTAGGTTCTGGCGCTGCTGCCCACGCTTCATCACGATATCCTGCTTGCTCTCTGGAGAATGCGGGCGGCAGGAGACGACAGCAATGCTGCGTCAGCGTTCCCTTTTGGACCTGTCAATCGCGTGCGGGGGCGTACTCAGGGTAGAAAACAAAGAGTAATATCGTCTGCTCGGTGCCAAATATGGCGGACGTGTCAACAGCCAAGAACTTCCGGCATGTGACGTCATTAAGACCGCAATTTCGCTAAAACGAGTTAGCTGCGCCTCGCCGATAAGCTTCTTCTATATAGGGACTCCGTCAATGTGTGGTTTTGGGATGTCGACGTCATCATTCGCACAGTCTTCCCGAGCGACTTCAGGTCCAGCCAGCTGTGCACCAACGTTGTGCTACCACTAGTCTTAGTACATCAAAACACATGAGTGTTACCGAGCGCAATAAAGCTCTAACTGGCTCAAACGAATATCTAAGGAGTATCAAAGCTGAACCATGCAATGACTTACCTGGGAAAACGTAGAACAAAAAAAAAATTCTTACTATTGATACATAACGCGACAGCTATCAAGAAATTTCGCTTCCGGCTTTGCGGGTGCAATGGAACGCTATCATGTTCCTGCACCTGGTCTTGAGTTATTATACTATTTTGCGTACTCGTTGAAAATGGCTGCAGTTTCATCAAAATACAGGAGACAAAATGAACTGATGGGATGATGGTCTCTAGAGTGGCACGAAGTCGTTGATATGAAACAGGTATGTTCGTCTATGTCGAACCATTTTTGTGCTGGTGTTCAAAGAGCGGCCAGATCGGCCAATAGAAATAATGCCGCACGGAGTTTGGGCACTCTACACAACGATGGACAGGAGTTACATTCATATGGGACAGCAGTGAACAATGAGCAGCGCTTCGTACGTTGGTGCTACGGTGTTATGAACAGTACTTCAACAATGTGCGACATGGTGTACATCCGCCTAAGTAGCCGATGCTTGAACGCTCTTGCGGAGTCCCACGATGCTCTTATTGAATAACCAAATGTTCAAATCTCTCAGATCACTATCCTTGTTGCGATCGTTCTCCCGAGAGCGTTTATTTTACAGGTTTTGATATAACCAGTCATTTTCAGAATCCAAGTACGGCGAATGCATCATATCTACCATATAGCGAAAACTAATGACAAGAACGTGAGTCAACCTTCACATAGTCGGAAGGAAGCTGACATGATAGTTATTTGCGTTAAGTAAAATGAATTAAAAAAAAACATATCCTGCGTTTTTCCAAGTTTGCTAGTTTGGATCTGAATTTTTTTAACTTAGGCTCTACTGCTCCTATGCCAAACCTCAAAGTCATCTAGCTCTAAACATTTCTTCGAACTCTAGTTTAACATCATCGTCTCCATGAAGCGTCATCTGCACTGCTCTTTTATTTAACCTAGGTAAATACGCCAGACACATATGCCACCTTGGCGAATGCGGGCGAGGTGTGCGAGCGTAGTGTCGGCCGAAGTCTCCAGGCGGCGTGGCAAAAAGTGGTGGCTGGCATAGGGGAAGCCACTCTCGCTAAAACAGTGATTGCAGCCATGCCAAGTAGCCTGTCGAGCCTATCGAAAAAAGAGGAGCCAGACTAGCCCGTTGACGACAAGTTTACCAAGGACGGAATTAAGCGTGCCAAGATCGAAGCGGCAGCAGTTACTGCGGCCTTGTGGAATACGCTTATGCAACTTGGCTTAAAGTTACTTGAACCCCTAAGTTTTTTTCTGTTCATAGCCTAGTTACTTTGTTAACTGTTCACCTTTTTTTTTCATACGTGCGTTGAAATCTGAGCAGACGGGCATTTCTGCACTTCGCAGTCACCCAAATACGGCGGTCGGAGCGTGAAATTCACGCAACTGCCCCGTGATTTAAAACAAACAGGTATTTCAATGGAGCCACCATTGCGTTACTTCGAGCTAAGCGTATGCACTTTCTGACCGAATAAAATTTCTGACCTGTGCAGAACGATGGTCACGTCAACTGCAGACTGAGATTATTATGATGATGATGCAAAGCATTTATTTCGACGATAAGAATTCTGCTCTGTCCGTAAGGAGGCCCTAAGTCACCCATCTCCGGGTGATGTGCGTCATGAGGAGATATAGAGATGAGCCATTGGTAATAAGCCGGCTGTTATATCGGCGCAACGCTTATCAAGCTTGCTGCTGTCTTGCTACTGTGTGCCGCTTGGTTACTGTGTGCCGCTATCTGATGTACGCAGTCATGGTTCGCGTGTGCGACCGTAGCGCTAGCCAATAGCATGCCTCGGTTGCACCCAGGCTTCCTTTATAAACCGAAGCCACTGAATCCTTGTTGCTTGTATGTTCGTGTTGCTGTCCGAATAAAGTCTTGCCTTCTCGGCGTCTCGGAACAACATGGCGACGAGGATGGGATCGGTTAGGAAGAGGCAGTGACCAAGCCTCCTGAAGAAACGACGACGCCACGGCAAGCGGGAACATCAGTGATGAACACCACTCTGGGATCGTTGGGCGAGTTTTGCCCGGACTCTGGCAATTTCGACATCTACGTGGAAAGGTTTGACCTGTACGCAACAGCCAACGGAATAGACACAAGTAAGAAGCTGCAAGTCTTCTTAACTGTCCTTGGTGAAAAAGCTTATGTGACTCTGCGTAGCCTTCTGCTGCCGAAGAAGCCCACGGAAGTCAAGTACGAAGAAGCTACAGATGTTCTCCGACAGCACTATGCACCAAAGCGGTCAGTGGTTACCGAACGGTATCACTTCTACCAGCGAAAGCAAGAGTCGCACGAAAGCCTGGCACAGTTCATTGTCGAGCTGAAGAGACTGGCTGCCACGTGCTCGTTTGGAAGTTTTTTGAAGAAGCGCTCCGGGATCGACTGATTTCTGGAATGCGAGCGGATTCTATCCGATGCCGTCTTCTTGCCCTGTCTGATGATGAAGTCACCTGGGAGCGAGTTTGCAAAATTGCTACCGCCTTGGAGACTGCTCAGAAAGACACCAGAGAAATGCTACCGGAGGGGACAACCACCAGTCCGGCGGACATCTGCTGGCATCGGGATTCCACCCCGCAAGGCCAGCGACACGCGACAAAGGAGGAGGCCCCTAGCAACGAGCAGCGTGCCCCGCAAAACGGCCCAAGGAAGCAACGTGGGAAAGCCACTGTTCGCGTCTGTCATAGATGCGGCGGACTGCATACGCCTGTGAGTTGTCCTTTCCTCAAAAGTATGTGTTTCAAATGCTTGAAGCCGAGTCATGTAGCAAAAATGTGCAAAACAAAGGTGGTGCACAAAGTTGAGGAGCCCTTGGCGGAAACTGACTTGCTTACAGTGTGTACGACGAACGAAGTTCACGGCTCACCGCCTATTGTGCTTAAAGTAAAAGTAAATGGCAAGAAGATACCGATGGAATTAGACACGGGAGCCGCTGTGACAATAATGTCTGAAAGAGACTTTGATGAAAATTTTCCAAATTGTCCATGTTCGAAAGACGACATACGTCTAGGCGTATATAACGGTACTTCACTCAAAGTGAAAGGCGTAGCAAACGTCAAGGTGTCTTATCAAAACCGAAGCTACGATCTGCCTCTGATAATAGCAAAGCAAGAAAATGGAGCTCGCATGCCGACGCTTTTAGGTCGCGATTGGATAACGGCACTAAAAGTTGACTTTCACAATGCTGTTCAGCAGTTGCAACGTGACGTTGATAACGTGCAGGATGGCAGGCAGATGGTAGCAGCGGAAGCCGAGAACAGGTTAAAACGGCTGTACAGTGATGTGTTTGAGCCAGGTTATGGTTCTATTCAGGGATTCACTGGTAGCATCAAAATGAAAAACGATGCGCAGCCAGTTTTTTGTAAGGCGAGACCAGTACCATATGCATTGCGCGAACAGGTGGAGAATGAATTGCTTGAACTTGAGAAGGCTGGTGTGGTGTACAGAGTGAGGCACAGTGCGTGGGCTACACCGCTAGTGATCGTCCCAAAGAAAGCAGAAAAGCAGATTAGGATATGTGGGGATTACAGAGTGACTGTAAATCGGGGTATTGAACTCGACCACTATCCACTGCCTCTGCCAGAGGACATATTCGCGTCATTGGTTGGAGGGACCGTGTTCACTTTACTGGATTTGTCTAAAGCTTACCTGCAGCTTGAGCTGGATGAGCAGGCACAAGAATTGCTGACGGTGAACACGCACATGGGACTGTTCAGGTTCCGGCGACTGCCATACGGAGTGGCAAGCGCCCCTGCAATGTTTCAGACCGTGATGGACCAGGTGTTACGAAACATACCTGGAACTGCCTGTTACCTGGACGATGTGTTAATAGCAGGTAAAGACCTGACGGAGTGCTATCACCGTTCCGAGCAAGTGCTACAAACGCTCAGTAAACACGGCATCCGGGTAAACCCAGGGAAATGCAAATTTTTCGAAGAAAATGTTTGTTACTTGGGACATGAGCTAGACAAGCATGGCGTACACCCAACACCAGAAAAAGTAAAGGCGATTCGAGAGGCGCCTCAACCAACTAACGTGACTCAACTAAAGGCATTTTTGGGTCTAGTAAACTACTACGCCAAATTTTTGCCTGACCTAGCAAACTTGCTAGAACCTCTTCATCAACTGTTGCGCAAAGGCAGCACATGGAAGTGGTCGAGCCAGTGTGACGCATGTTTCAGATGGTGTAAAAATTGTAAGATGGTGTAAATCAGTGAAGACATGGTTTTGGAACTGTATGATGTAAAGAAAGAAATACAGCTGACATGTGATGCTTCTGCTTACGGCCTAGGCGCGGTGCTGTCGCACGTGATTGAGGGCATAGAGCGACCGATTGCGTTCGCATCTCGATCAATGACTCCTGCCGAGCGTAATTACGCGCAGGTGGAAAAAGAAGCTCTTGCTGTTGTTTTTGCAGTAAAGAAATTTCATAAATATCTGTATGGGCGTAAGTTCAACGTGATCACAGATCACCAGTCGCTCACCGCTATTTTTGAGGCAAAGCACCACACAAATGCAGTCGCTGCAGCTCGCGTGCATCGCTGGGGAATTTTCCTTGCAAACTACAACTTTCGCATTTTGCACAGAGCAGGAACAAAGATAGCCAATGCAGATGGCTTATCACGCCTTCCACTGCCTGAAGCCGGTGACGAGGCAGAAGAAATATTTTATTTTTCGCCCGTTAGTAAACTCCCCTTAACTGCGAAAGATATCGAGCGGGAAACTGTGAAAGATCCAGTTCTTAGTACTGTTCGTGAAATGGTATGGCACGGATGGCCGCGTGCTGTGGACACACTTTATCAGCCTTTCTTCGTTAGGCGGTTTGAGCTTTCAGTCGATTGCGGCTGTTTGGTGTGGAACAACAGAGTCGTACCTCAGTCGCTTCAAAGTGAAGTTATGTGCTTGTTACATGAACAACACATCGGTATCACAAAGATGAAAGCACTTGCGAGGTCAATGGTTTGGTGGCCACAGATAACTGCCTCGAACGAGCAGTGAAGCAGTGTGAAATTTGTCAAAGCACCAAATCCGTGGGGCCACTAGCGCCGCTTTCATCTTGGAAGTGGTGCACAAGCAGTTGGGAGAGGGTACATCTAGACTTTGCAGAAAAGGAAAAAAAGATGTTTCTTCTAGCTGTAGATTCCTATTCCAAATGGTTGGAAATAAAAATAATGACGTCAACGACGGCGCAAAGCACGATCGAAACGGTGCGCTCGTTGTTCGCAAGTCATGGCCTGCCGATAGAGGTTGTCACAGATAACGGGCCGCAGTTTCGTGCAAAAGAATTCGAGGAGTTTCTTTTGACAAACGGGGTCAAGCACACGCTTACTCCGCCATATCATCCTCAGTCGAACGGCTCGGCAGAACGTGCTGTCCAAACAGTAAAACAGTCGCTGTTGAAGCAATTGCTGGAAGACCAGAAGAACAAAAGTTCCAGATCACTGCAGCACAGGATAGATAACTTTCTGTTCGCTTACAGAACAACGCCGCACACATTCACCGGCCAATCGCCAGATGAACTGTTCTTGAGGAGGAAGTTGCGCACAAGGTTATCTTTGTTGAAACCGAATCTGCAAGATGCAATAAATGCCAGATCTGAGAGGAATATTCGCAGTGCAAACAAGCGAAGGAGTTCACCTCGATCATTTGTTGTTGGCGATAGTGTGTTTGTGCTTTCAGTGCGTGGGGAACAGGTGAAGTGGCGTCCAGGCAGGGTCGTGGATGTGAAATCGGCAATGACATACCTTGTGGTTGTAGACGGACAGACGCGATTTGTGCATGCTGATCATTTGCGACGTTCTTTTGTGAAGCCAGCTGTTGTAAACGAAAGTGATACAGATTTGCCCCTTGCAAGTGACTTGCTCGAAAGTGAACGGTCTCCTACAGCTGCCTCGAGCCAGCCAGTGTTGGATCAGAGTGGTTGTGTTCCACTCGCAAGTCACGCCCAAAGTGCCTCAACGTCGGAACAAACTGATGCTGGGTTACGTGTGCTACCAAGGCGCAGCGCTCGTGACAAGCGGAAGCCGGATCGTCTGACGTATGATAGATTCTGATTTTGTTGGAGGGGAAGTGTTATATCGGCGCAACGCTTATCAAGCTTGCTGCTGTCTTGCTACTGTGTGCCGCTTGGTTACTGTGTGCCGCTATCTGATGTACGCAGTCATGGTTCGCGTGTGCGACCGTAGCGCTAGCCAATAGCATGCCTCGGTTGCACCCAGGCTTCCTTTATAAACCGAAGCCACTGAATCCTTGTTGCTTGTATGTTCGTGTTGCTGTCCGAATAAAGTCTTGCCTTCTCGGCGTCTCGGAACAACACCGGCTCTCACTCATATTCATTTTAAATAATAGACTTGCGAATTACGCAAGAGATGAGAGGTTGGGTGTGACTCAATGCACGGATTCGAGCCTGTATTCTCGAAGTGCTCACTGGACACTTTCAGTTTGATGGAGTCTCATTTTTATTTTAGGCATGCATCGAACACTATTGCAGTCTTTTGCTCTAAAATCTGGCTACCGACGCTGCGTCACGGAATGTGTATAGTTGTGTAGATGCTTCGACAGCCTTCAAAACCAACAGAGGAGTTTGTTTCAGCTTTGGAACGATTTCTCATAAAATGCTAGTATTTATAACATGTGTTTCGCAACTATGCCTGAAGAGGAACCTGCAATCTCTCTAAATAACCAGCGCAGACACAGTTTTTGACATATCTACAGATGAGACAACTCGAGACTGTGAGTTTTGGTGTCGTTGATGGAGTACTCATGTAAAGCAATTTTCGTTACTTTAGCGTAGAAATATGATGTGTGATAATATCTTCAATAATTTGGACTTTTCATTCGTGGTTTTAAACCGACGGTGAGAAGTAAATTCGCACCTAAGTATCCTACTATACAATAGCGAAAATTCTATCTTTCCTTTTATATCACATTGCCGCCGGTTTACCCCGGAAACATTTCCAAAACGGGCCAGCTAATCGGGTTCGTTTTCTGGAAAATATTCCCTGTTATCGCCTTATACTGAAAAGAGCACACAAGCCCGAAGGATCAAAATTGTGTCAGGCATACCTATACCCTTTGACGCTCCCCTGATAAGGCCAGGTGACGCGGTTTTGGTTCTTATCAGCTACGGCCAAAAGTAGTCCGCCCTACAACCCGGAGTAAACATTGTGAGAGGGCAAACAAAACCAAACGAAACGAAAAACATATCTCTCTCCACTGGGCGTAATCTTCCTTACATGCGGTCTTTTCTGTTTCCATTATCAGGCTGATAGCCGGAATGTCAAAGCAGAAGAGCACGCTTCCTTTCTCTTGAGTACCGCCTGCTGTCAGTGTAGGAATATGGTGGAAAGGGAGACAGCGATAACAAAAAGAGAAGCAAACGGCCAGATGAACCTATAATAGCGATAACGAGAGAAACTCATATCAAATGCAAAAGCAATAAAACAATCATGCAGACGCATATTCTTTTTTCCTTTCTCTCGGAATCTGGGTCATCGACTCACCCATATTCCAAAACAAAGCGGTAACGCCCATGAAGCTAGACACTTGTGGGCGCTTTTCTGCACATGCATCGGAAAGAAGAAGACACTTTCCTTAAATGGACATACATGCCTGTGCATTAAAAAAAAACATTCCAGATCAATTTCACTCCGTAGTTATATGAGCAAGGGGTATACAATTTCTTAGGATGACATCACTGAACTTGGATAATGTTATTGCGCTTTGCAAGCAATGGGAACTGTATCCAATTATGTTGTTGCTTTAGTAGAATTATGTTTAGAATATTCCAATTGCGCTGAAGTGTACGGTTCGTATTCCTAGTTTGTGTCGTTATCTCCTGATCTTGAGTCATCAGATTGATGGAAATGCCGGAACCGGAAATGGTACTGACATCCGGTTACGGTGTTTCCGCCAGTCATATGTCTCGAGGTCAGGGAGATAACGGCACTTCTGAAAACGGCACGAACTCGCAATGTAGACCCAGATCGATAGGTAGCTCTGTGACTGACGTCTGCAGTTAAGCACATTCCTCTCAACAAACCAGCTCATTGCTGGTCGCCAAACTTCACAGACAGGCAGCGAGACCCCACTTGGTGACAATTTGCTAAATAAAGTAGACAGCAGAGTGAAAATGTGAGGCCAAAACGGAAAAGCAGACGGCACTGACGCTGAAACTATGAACAATTTGTGGAGAGTGAGGAGCATCATTTATATGCCAGCACGTGTACCGCGGTTAGAAACGATACTTATATAATTGAAAACAAACCCAGCATCTCCAGCCTAAGCGGCACTCTAAAACAAGGAAAATTCCAAAACAGAATCAACGCCTGCTAACGGTAAGTAAACAAGAGCACTTGTGTCGCTTCTCTAACGGCAGATGGCGCCACCTTTTTCACGCTGTCAAGTTTCTCACTCTCTCTCTCTCTCGTCAGTCGGTGTTCAGGACACGATAATTAGATTTATTCTACAAATTCTCCCCAAACATGTTAGCATAAACAACAAGCCAAGTATTACCCCTGTATAAAACATGAGCGCAGATGAGCTCCTTCAGCCACGAGAAGTAATAGTAACTTGTGCGTCTTCGTAAATACTCTACTTTCGGTCGGTAAATTCCATAATCTGGCCCAGGGGAGAAGCTCTATAGCACCCCTATTTACATAAATGAGAGCGAAGAAATGATTTTTGTTGGCAGCCGCTTTCTACAAATGCTGAATTCTGTTTATCCGCTGACGGCTTTTATTTGACATGCCCGTCAGTCATAGAGACATTCGATAGATGAGCGGTAAAAGTTGTTACGGAAAAAGCGAGGCACGATGAACAATAAAACCAATTGTAACCAGCAGCAAATGTATAATGGATAATGTAGAACTACTATGTCAGTTACGTAATTGGTTGGTTCGGTGGTTCACGGCGCTTTTTAATATCTTTGTCTCCTTAGGCGGTTTACCGGCATCCTCTGCCTAACTAACTTCTACTTTTATCTACTTTTACTTTTCTACTTTTACCGCGCACTCAGAAATTATATCTTCGAAATCATCTTTATTTGCTTCAACACTAAGGTAGTCTTCCTTGGCTAAAGCTGAGTACCTTTTCCGCAAAGAGTTGCTGGATACCTGTACTTTCCATCTTACCGCTAATTACTTCATCAGCTTCTTCCTCATCATTTTATCCCTTCCTTCTTCAAACTTCAAAATCGAGACTAGTTAGCGGCCATTCTGTGGTCACTGCATCACACCTTTCCGGTTGCCCCCACATCCTGCCTGCGTTAGAACACACTATGAATCTATTTGATAACCTATTTCATGAACCAGTCCGGGATTTTCCATGTCCACTTCCCGCTTTTACGTTTTCAGAATAAGGTATTCATGCATCACAAATTATTGTACACTGCGAACTATAATAATAATCATCCTCTGCTATTTCTATAGAGCCCATATTCCCCCACATTGAGTGGTATCCAGCCTGCTTCTTGACTCCCTTGACATTTAAGTTGGCCATCGGTGCTGTATACTGCGTTTTTAATTTAGCCACTTCTGATTATTCTTCCTCATAGAAGGTTCCGAATATGTGGTCCTCATGCCGAGGTTTAGGCGTTTAGGCATGTATAAAATTCAATTTATATCGCTTATTAAGCATAAATAAGTTACCTGCCGCCCTCTTATTAACGTTATATGACTCTTATATGTTTCATGCTATATGCCATTATCTATAGATAAAAAACCTACTGCCTAATAATAGACTGTAATTAGTTAAAAAATCTCAAGAAACACTCACTGTTAGCGAAGCGAAATGGTGGACTAAGATATTTACCGTCCCTGGCGAAAGTCTTTCAAAACGCCCACAATGTCCAACTTCAATGCCGCACATTCGTCCGAGTGTGGAGGTAGTTGTTTGCCGAAAACGTTTTGTAGGCGTTGCGTATTCCTCCATGACTCATAGTATGGAGGTCAGCTTCCTTATAAAGGTTGCTGATGACTTCACGGCATGCTTATGTCGCTATATGCAGGGGAACATTTTCGTTTTTATCATTTCTGTGGACTGAATGCAGGTTATGTGACATATAAGTGCAAGAGCTATAAGAGGTCTTTCGAGGGCTCGAGTCATACCACAGGAAGTAGTAGCATGTATGTCTGCTGTATCAATAAACTGAATAGTATAACGTCTACACACACACACACACACACACACACACACACACACACACACACACACACACACACACACACACACACACACACACACACACACACACACACACACACACACACACACACACACACACACACACACACACACACACACACACACACACACACACACACACACACACACACACACACACACACACACACACACACACACACACACACACACACACACACACACACACACACACACACACACACACACACACACACACACACACACACACACACACACACACACACACACACACACACACACACACACACACACACACACACACACACACACACACACACACACACACACACACACACACACACACACACACACACACACACACACACACACACACACACACACACACACACACACACACACACACACACACACACACACACACACACACACACACACACACACACACACACACACACACACACACACACACACACACACACACACACACACACACACACACACACACACACACACACACACACACACACACACACACACACACACACACACACACACACACACACACACACACACACACACACACACACACACACACACACACACACACACACACACACACACACACACACACACACACACACACACACACACACACACACACACACACACACACCGTACTGGAGGGTTTAGGGATGAAAACATTACATTGTATTGTTTTGTATCGCTTATTTTTATGGAACATTCTCATTTCCCATCGACTATGGTGTGAAGCAAGTATGACATATTGATTGGGTCGTCAGAGCGTTATACTTCACTACATATAGCCTGCGAAGAGACGGCCCCCTGACCTATATACTCCGAAGCATAATCGATAGCTCTGCTTCCCTAAAGCTGATTTTGTGGTGTTAATGTAACTCTGAACAATAACAGATATGACCAAATAACTTTTAGCTCCTCCTCTGCTGTGAATAGAAAGAAATCTAATTTATCTTACGAAATATATACGTGTCCCGACTACCGGAATTTGACGCTGTCATCGCTGTGCATTAGCAAATGGGCGCATGTCGAATAAAAATATATCGCAGAAAATTTTAACGAGTAAGGAAGAAGACATTCTTAAAACTGGTCTTATCATTTCTGCTATCTAATCTTTAGCCTAAAGCTGAGTTGTGCACTCCTTCTCCTTTGGCGCCGGAAACATACGATAACGCACAAGGTCCAAAACTTAAGGTCCATGAATATAGTAATTGATTCTGCTTTTCACATTCCAACGCTAGCATTCTTTCCTAGATTTACTGCAGTCCTTGAACACCGAATAAAATAGCAGCCGAGTGCCCGCCCCATAGAACCCGGAAGCAGATGCCAACGACACATCCGTGGATAAACAAACTATCTCCCAATACTAAGAAAGCGAAGTTATTTTCCGGTTCATCCGGGTTGAACTGCCCTCTCGCAGAAGATGCTAAGCGGGCCACCACTGTGCTTACCAAGATACTTTGTTGGGCGAGTTGGTACTTATTCATTATTAATATAAACAGCGCGAACACGAAGACAAAGGACACGATAAAAGAAAGGCACAGTACAAGCGCTTGTACTGTGGCTTTCTTTTATCGTGTCCTTTGTCTTCGTGTTCGCGCTGTTTATATTAATAATAGATAACCACCACTGTGCACCGGGTCGAGGCTAGCGCTTTCGATCGGAGCACGCGGGAAAACAAAATAAAGGAAAAAAAAAAAACTTAACACATCGAGAAAAATAGTGCGAATCGTCTCCTCTCACAGGACCAGCTCCTTGTTTCGGTGACGAAAAAGCTCGGCACTGAAAACAGAAAGCGAAAGCGACAACCGAAACTGACAGGGGTGGGAAGAAGCCCGTTCCCCCTCCAAAAAATGAGCTACGTTAGAACGCTTGTAGCAGACGACGCCCCCGCCGGTCGGGAATGATAATATTGCGTGATCGTGGGGCTTGTGGGGAAAGCGAGCAGACGGCGGTAATCAAGAAAGCAGACGAAAACGGGTGCGGACGCAACCCCGCGAAGCCGACCACGGCGTCATTGCGCCGATGCACTGACTGCGGCACAAGCGGCCGCCAGCGCACGCCGACCAGTGACCTCTACGCGAGAGCTTTCACTTGCCGGCCGCCGGGCTCGTCGTCGCAGTCGTTCACGGCGCGCTGCCCTCTCTCAAAGATCCACTCTCTCTCTCTTGCGGCGTAGCGGAGGAAGAGAGAGGAGCAGCGGCGACGGCGTATGTGTGTGTTTGTGCGTTCGCTGCTGCCGCCAGCGGCAACAACCAACGAGCGAGGGCCTTGGCCCGCTTGCGAGCGGGCGAGCGCCGGTTCCCCTGACCTGCTTCCCTTCTCCCCGCCCAAAACTGGGTCATGGAGCACGCAGACACACACGCGCTCGCGCACGCTCCCCAAGTGAGCTCTCGCTCTCTTTGGGTGCCTGGCGGCTGCTCGCGAAACGGCCCGCTGCCAGAAAAAGATCGGCCGCGCGCCTCAGCGAAGGGCTTCTCTCTTCGATGGAGCTCGTTGTTCGCCGGCGAGATTCGGCGTGCACCCTGAATCGTTCGTGTGCTTGAAAGAAGACGTAAATTGTGCTAAATCCGTTTCTGCGCTTTTCGCGCTTCGTCTTCCAGTGAATCCGGCGAGGAATTTCACTGAAAAGCGCGCGCCTGACGTCTGCTAGAACTTCTCTTCCGGCGTCGTCTGCGAAAGCGAGCGCGCGTGTCGTCTGCTTCAGCAACCGGCGTTCTGTGTGATCTGCTGCTACGGTGCGATCCTCGGCACCAGAGCGTCGTCTACGAGGATCGCCGTGTGTTCTTTTTTCCGTTGTGCTTCGATTCAAAACACATTCCGTGCAACGACTTCGTAGACTTGGAAGCTTCGCCGTGTCCCTGTGTGCGATTGCAGGAAGTGGTTTGCTTTCCTACCGCTTCGGCGCCGAATGCCCGTTTCTGGAATCTTCCTAAGGCGGTAACTCTCGCAGTGGCACCACTCAGAGGCGTAACTTTTCGCAAGTCGCCGTTGCTTCTGCAGCGAGGCTCGGAGATGTACATACGGTATAGTTTCGAGGGTGAACACTTTGATGTTAACGGTTGAGTGTCTCAAGTCGCATAGGGAGACTGAACGAACTAAAAAGGTGTGTGCGCGAGGAAAAACATGTGAAGTGCTAGAAACGGAGAACAGATCCGAAACAACCTAGTCGTCGCAGAACCAAGACAAGAGTGGTTTCCTCACCGGTGAACATCGTGATCTATCGCGCACATTGGATTTGAGCTACTGCACCTTACCCTATTCGTCTTCTTCGTCGAGCGTTTGTCAACTTTTTTCTGTTAAGGTGAGTTTTAATGGCATATTCCGCTATTCTTCTTAAATTATGCAGCCAGAGAATGAAAGTTTTGTTTTCGTTTCAGCAGTTTTGTAACTGACCACATATACGTAAAGGTGATGATGATGATGATTGTATTTCAGTGAAATACGCCTTAAGCCCCGTGCATGGTGCAGTATATCATCCGGATGTCGATATCTGAATGTTTCAAGCAGACATCGTGACATTTGTCACTGCTTCATTGTCAAACCCATGTAGGAAGCACATACACTTCCTAACATTAAGGTGTTTTCATCTGCAAACAACCAAACATTAATGGCGCAGAGATCTCTTAATAGGAGCGTTCTTGGGGTTTACCAAAAATGTACATCGACACTTTTACGGCAACCAACTTGACTTACATGGTAAGCATTCAGAACAAAATCAGTGAAATGAACTTGAGCAAGCAAATAAATGCCACAGCTCGGCTACGTTAGCTCCAGTTTTATTGTGTCCATCTAAGTCTGGATACTTCTCAAACCATGCTAGACAACTTCCTTCTGCAAAAGAGCCCGCTTCATAATGGCCTGCGCATGAAGCAAAATGATGAAGCATATTAAGAAGAACGGGTGAGGGAGAAAGCGTCCCTTTCGTCGGCGTACCACGAGGCGAACAGTCGTGACGTCATTGTTGCTTCCCAGTTGAACGACCTTCGCAATAGCAGTTGCACTACTTGGCCTGTTTACTCCTGATTTCTGTTTATACACTGAGGCCGACATTCTGTTCATTTCCTCATTCCCAGTTACGGGGCAATTGCCTTGCACTTTTTTATTTTAGTTTTTATCGTTCCCACTTGAACTGGAGTCCCCCATAACACAAATAGGAGTTCCAAATTTAGGCTAGGCGACTCACTTTCATATCTAGATGTAATGGTTGCGTTACCTGATAAACAGTAATGACCTTATCAGCTTTATTTTCAAGTTCTTATGAATTCACTGCTGACATTTATAACTGGTATAATTTGCTGAATCATTAATGGACTTTTAATGTCTAGTATTTCTCATTTACCAGCAGTTCATTTTTGCCACATTGCTTATGGCTCAAATAGTTTTTTTTTTTTTTTTTGCTAGATGTTTAGCTTCGCACTTGAGCTGAAAGGTTAAGCCTTTTCCCGTGGACCACGTGTTTGAATGGCTGACGCGGTGTTTTTTTTGTTTTTCCTTGTCCCCTTAATACTCACAATAGTGGAATTTTGTAATTTTAATTATTTTACCTTATATTACTTGGCATATATTGGAGAAGAAATATTTACTGCCTTTTTTGCAAATACGCTTTTTTGCTGTCTTATTTTAACTATCAGTGAAGCCCTTTATTTGTCTTATATTGAGGCTGACATGATTCCTAGTTGATAGTGCTTGTAACCACCTCGCATTCTTGTAAAATTTGTTCTCTTGGCTCGATAAAGCACATTTATGCGCATGTAATTTTGATATAATTTATAAGTCTATGATTGGCTTAGCTGTCACACAAATTGCTGTTCGATTATTCCCACCATCTCAAACCGTCTGCTTAGTCTCAACTTTGAATTTCCATCTGCTAATGTCCTTTTAATCGGCCTGCTATCTCTTCGCGATAAAGCGAATCAACCGTCCAAGTTTATTTTTTTTTGTGTGTGTTTTAGTCTTATTATTGACAATTTATTTGGCTAGGTTGTGGCGAACCGCTGCCTGATAGTGCTAAGCTCAGCGAGGTCGTCTGCTAATGCTTCTCTGATTGCTGTCGTCTGCTAACGACGCGACCGCATAATGTCTTCTGCAATTGTTCTGTCATTCGGTGATGAGGCTGGTCGACTCGATTCGACGCGCCACCTGCCGCAGTTCCGTCTGCACGTCTGTAGCGGCCGTCGTTCCGTATATTGCCGCTAATAGCCTTAAACATATCGCAGCCTGTTACAAACTCCCCTCGAATTAGAAATGCCCTCCTGGGATTCAGCCGTTATTTCTTCATCTGAGATCGCTGTTGGCCTGATATACGCTGAAGCCCTACAATTGTGTCGTTTATCTCATGGCATTACCCGTTCAAGTGCTACCTTCGGAAATATAAGAGCCAATTTTCATTCTGACCGGTAACGTGAGCGATTCTTCGCCTTCAGAAAGCTTGCTATGCCCGTAGATGTTGGTTCACTTACTCTTGCCATATAGACCTGGACATCTAAATGTAAGGGCCATATAAAGAGCGCCAGCACTATGGCTGCTCAAACGTAAGTAATGCGCATACAGCTTATTTAAGAACGCACGTGACCAAGCATGTATTATTGGTGGTTGATTTATCCAGAAGAGTGACACTTTTGCCCACGGTAGGAAGTGGTCGGAGTAAAGGGTTAGAGAAGTGCCACAGGGCAAATAGACGCACAACAGGCATCATATGCAGGTATCTCTCGATCAACAGAAGGATGAAGGATGCTTGTTAGCAAGAAGCCTATTTGCTATTAGTTGTTGCAGCGGCGTTAGAGATGGCATACTTCGCACTCGTGTTAAGCTTAATAACGATAAAAATGTGCTCACACTAGGAAGAAGGTGTTGGCACACTAGCGATTATTGGGAACGACTTATCAGGGCGAGGTGTAATGTGACAAAAGAAGGTTGTAAAACAGCAGAGAGTATATCATGACAGTGTTAAGAGAACTGTTCTTTTGTCGGCGTTGTCCACGAAAAGTTAACGAACGGCTTTGGCAAGTGTTAATGGTCTGGCGACATGGCCATCACTCATTGGTTGACGGGCTGTGTGACGTCACAAGATCACATGACATGATCGACCGATGCGGCAGGAGCGGCCAACTCTACCAGGGGCTATGAAATTGGACTTGAACCCGGGAGTTTCGGATCCCGAATCGGACACGCTACTCCGCCACGCTGGCAGGTTCGCACGGCCTTATATCTACATATACTAATGAGGATATATGCGGTAATAGAGACACAAACTGAGGTATCAGTAGTTAAGCGCGCATAATGTATAACTTTAAGGCATATCTTAAGTGTTCCTCAAGTTTTGACGGTACGGTAACGACATTGTGCACGTGCTAAGATACAAGAGAACACTAATGAAAGAGTACTGAACAAGGGTTGAAGTGGAGCCTCAGTTCGCAAGCGTAGCCAACGTTTCGGCAAGGGGATTTGTCTTCGTCTGGGCACTAAGTCCCTCCGCAGAAAGAGCAAAATGACAACACTGTCCACGTTGATTATGTCGCAGGCTACATGTACGAACCGGCTAGTGAACTAGCACATTGAGCCTTCAGCTCTCCACCGTTAACTTTGTTTCTCATTCTTAAAACGTTCGCGTAACGTCAGTCAGAAAGCGACTAACCCACAAAAGTATCATCAAAGTTAGGGCTAGCCGCAGGAACCCTCTGGGGTCATTGCGACTAGAAAATAAATTAGCCCACATACTCCACACTGGTCAAACGATGTGCCATGCGAGACCATGACGAAGTACACGCACATAATGGTGGCCAAGTCGCTAAACTCCGAAGCATGTCCCTCATACTCTGCAAGACAGGCTGCGAAGCAGACTCAGTGAAGCCAGGCGCCATTTTGGCTCCCGTTCTCGCGCGAGGAGCAGGGAACCGAACTTGTCTTCGTCTGCTATTTCGCGGTGCGTAGCAGACGACGGACCTCGCTACTCGCTCGGCACGTTTGCCTTGACATCGAATCTTTTTCGAACTCGAAAGCGTTCTTGGCTGGGAGGGGAGGACTTCACGGGCGACTAAAAGAGAGCGCTCGTTTTTACTTTTCCCTTATCGTTCTCTTCTCGCGAAGGTAACGTGCCTGGGGTGTACGGCCGGGGCTGCGTGCCGTAATCGCCGATATGGCTTCGATCCACGTATTACCGAGCACCACGGGCGAGATTGTCGATGTCGATTGGCTTTTCTTTTTGGCGCGAAAGCTCCTTCTTTTGGCGTTAGTGCGAAGGACGGCGACCTCGGGCCGAAGAGAGTTGCGTAAGAAGAGGCGCCGAGCCATCTACCGGTCGTGTTTGCAGTGGATGCGTTATTGGCGTGCACTGCAGTCCTCCCCCTCCCCCCCCCCCCCCCCTACTTCGCCTATTAGCCGGCTGTATTCACTATAGGGGCCCAGCATCAAGGTTCGTCTTCATCATACCTCTTTGTCGCCTATTCGCTATTCTTTATAGAGCAAGCGAGTAGTTTTTGCGTTTAGTTGGCAAGCCTTCATCTTCGGATCGCCTTAAACTGGATCACCTGACTGTTTTCACATGCATAGACTAGGATCGGCGGAAGGGGGGATGGAAACCAAAATATTTTTTTGCTTGTCCAGAAGCTGCGTTTCGCGTTATTTTAGGGGCAGTCTTATTCCAACTGTGACAACACGGCCGTCTTTGGACACTGATCAGAACACGCGTGAAGGCGGTATCGGTTTGTTGGCGGCTTTGAATAGTTAGATGCCTTACATACTCCTAACATGCGAGAAACGCTCAACCCACAGTCTCTCTCTTAACACAGTTGGACAACTTCGTGCTGCTTCTCCAACTTTCGTGTTTGGCTACAGCGATGCACATCTCCGTCACGGTGCTGAATTTTGCCGACCTTCAGCATAACTAGAACGCTCACATAATTTCATTTCAATTCCGCAGGTTCCGCCTTCTAGTCACAAAACAGCTGTGATGCTCCGGTGAGGTCGGAAAACAAGGCACCGAACAGCTAGTCGAGTGAACCTTTACAAAATGTTGTCCAAAAGGCCATGGGCAGAAGATGGATTGACTCGTACGGAACACCGCCATGTTATAAGCAATTAATGGGTAGCTTTCACGTGACGTCATTGGCGCCTTAATAGAGCACCGCGCTGTTGTCGAGCTCCCGGCATCCAATATGGCGGCCACTTTATGACGTCACTGACACCCGTCTGGAGGTCTCTCACTAATACTTCAAAATTCCTTTCAAGGTTCGTAAAGAACGCTGTAATCTAATCCTACCATAACCCCGCAGTACTGATTTTGCTAAACTTGGTCTTTTCTGCGCGCCGGAGAAGTAAATAAAGCACGCACCTGTCACCTACTGCGAGCATGGTGTGTGCCCCAACCTCGTCGCAAACGAGACGCCTAGCTTACGTCGTATGTTACGCCGATTACAGTTCGCGCGGCGCGGCAATTGCGAGACAGAAGAGAAAAAAGAAAAAGAAAACTAACACGGGATACGTTTGACGCGTCCTTACCTTGGCCCCAAATGCCGGAGCCTGGTCGCCTCCGGCGTGTATATACCTTTCGCTTTCGCGCCCGGTTCCACCCTTGCCGATCTTTATATCTTTCAGCATCGCGTCCGGCTTTCCGTCTGCGGCTGTCGTCTACTCCGGAGCGCTACTCGTTCCGACGCCTGATGAAAGAGAAATATAAAGAAGAAAAAAGTAGTCGGAAACCTTGAATTACCCTTTTGTTCTGCCTCTCATTGGATTAGTTTTGCTTTAATCGCCTCCTTTCGCGTTTTGCTGACGTAAATGAGGAACATTTTAGTGCAGAAAGAAAAAGGAAGTAAGGAAGGCGTCGTCTATCGTTCTTTTGCAGACAAACAAACGATTAATCACGAGTGATAATCTCTTGCTGTGAGCCGTCTGTTCATCTGTTTTTCTTCGTAGACTATAAGGACAATAAATCACAACCTCGAACAACTCTGGCCGGTACCACTCACTATCTATTCGGTTTTATTGCTTTCTAGGTGTAATTCAAACTATAACTTTGTTATGAAATGAGTAAACTAGATAAGCATATGTACAGATACTTCGAGTCAGTGTCGTGAAAAGATGCGCTTGATTATGCTTATAAAGCACGCGCTAGGCTCAACAAAATACGTACTATTCGTACAAACGATACTTAAAGTACAGCGCGCCACACGCTTAGTGGGAACATACGGTTTGTGCACTGAAGCCAGGATAAAATAACGACTCCTCCATCTCATTTTCTTTTAACATTTGTTTATTGCAGGGATCTTTCAGTCGACGTCCTGGCAGGTTGTCAAAGTGCGTTGGCCTAGCTCTGATTACCCCGACGCTTTGACATTAGAGCGTGGAGGCTGTTTCAAAGCATTCTCTAAACATGTCCCCCTAGCATGCCATCTCCCTTATAACCAAAGAGCGCTGGCAGGCTAGTGAGCGGGTGTAACGGGTCTTCATAACCAGGAATGCTTGTTCGCTTTACGATTTTTACGAACGCGTCGTGGTTGTTGCATAGTTTGTTGCGTGTGCGACGCGCTCTCCTTGGTGGCGGGCAAGCGTCGGCCTTGGGCGTCCTTGGCGCTCCCGGCATCCGCTAGAGACAGCCCCTCGAACGAAAGCGCGAGTGGCCCGCGAGTGTAAAACGACCTTGGATCCATTTCTTTCCCTCCCGCCCCTCCGCACCCTCGGCGGCCGCTTTCCACATGCTGCCGCTTGGTTTTCTGGCACCGCTGGCGGCGCAGCGGTAATTCCGTTTCGCTTTCCGGCTTCCAGATGTCGCTCGTTTGAGAGGGGTGAAACGAGTAGGAGGTCTAGAAACTTTCTGCGGCATCCCCCCCCCCCCTATCTCTCTCTCTCTCTCTTTTTGCAAAGGTGTTCGCTTAAGAAGAGACATAGGGACACAAAATTAACGAATCAGCGCTTCCACAAATTTTCAGAACTTTTTAAAAGAGAATATTTTGACGGTTATAAGAAGCCTGCGTTAAAAAAGTTGCAGGAGAGCTCCCTTAAATTTAACTTGATTATATTTCGAGTAGCAAAAATAGATCAATTGATTTAGAAAGATTGTTATTCGTAGTTAAGCATATCCTGGGTAACGTTCCCAAAGTATCGAATGACTATTACGAGGCGTTACCGTAATGGCGGTCACTAGGGTTCGCAGGGTTTGGATGTGAATGCGGCCGCTCCTCTTTCCCTCTAAAACCAGTATATACAGGACAAGACTCACTACAGGCTTGAGCTGGCATCCCTGCTTCTAACAGTAATATGTGGTGGTGTGGTTTGGTGTGGATGGTATGGAAGGGTGTGGTACGGTATGGTGCGGTATTGGTTTAGTATGGTGTGGTGTGGAGGCTAGAATGACGCTAGCCACCATGTTCTAACATTTCGTAATTTCGACCACCTGGGGTTCTTTAACCCCAGGTGGCGGAAATGTTCGGAGCCCTCCACTGGGGTTCTTTAACTCTAGGCGGTCGAACTTTTCGGAGTCCTACACTACGGCGCCTCTCATAGCCTTAGTCGCTTTGGGAAGTTAAACCACAAAAACCAAACCAAACCATACCATACCCCCGATATCATATCATGCCATACCATACTATTCCAAACCACGCCACACTAAACTAAATCACACCACAAATGGTATGGTATTTGTTACATGGCTTGATATATGTTGTGGCACGATGTGGTTGGTACGGCGTGGTATGATAATAAGATTCATTTCGATTGCCTGGCGTCTTTTAACGATCTTTGACGTTGGAAAGTATTCAAATGTTCTTGCATTTCGTCGCCGTCGGAATGCTGCCGCCCTAGACGGAATCCTCTTCCACGACTTTGGGCTCACTAGCCCAACGCGTCACGTGTTGGACGTGATAGTGTCCACTTAATTTTTTATTTTTTTTTTTTTACGGCCGTTCGAAGGAAGGCTTGTCTTATTTAGAGGCTAGGGCAAAGCATAACAACTCGAAATCCTCCGGAAAAAAATTTTGAAATCATAGATTGCAATGTGATGCAGTTGTATGGGTAAGACTAGGAAAGCGATATCGCTTCTATTTTTACGCAGTTTAAGATATTCTAGCCTTCAGAACACGAGGCCACTGCATGTATCCAAGACGCTCTAGATACTAAGAGAGAGAGAGAGAGAGAGAGAGAGAAAAAGTGGCGTATTGTTCATTATTAGGAAGTGAAAGTCAGTAAGCGGATGATGGAGGGTTGGTCGAACACCTCGAGGATGTAACTTTCCCAGTTAGCAAAGAAAACGACCAGCCTGTTTTCGTGACGTTAACAGGATTTTGGAGATTCAGTGAAGGGTAACTACAAAATGGAATGCACGATGACAGTACCTGCAGAGCATCAGAGAAAGGTTCCTCAGATTGAGGCTCGTCTCACCGCAAGCTGTTTCAAGAGAATGCGAATAGAAATACTGAGAGCCTCGCTTATTTGGGTGTATATGAAAAATGACAACTCTACCAAAACCAAGAAAAACTTCCTGGAGTAGCTGTTTTTTTTTTATATATATTTAGATCGACAGAAGAAAATTTATTGGTAGTATTTGATACGCTACCTGCAAGTTACGTGATCTGGTACAAATAAGCAGAAGAAAATACGTAGAACATGCTTCGAATGTGAACCACCGGAGATCTACTCTTGTTACTTTGGACAACTGTCTCGCTTGTTGCTGTGGACGTAACAAAATGGTCTTTTCTAAACACATATCCAGATACATATGGCAGTGAAGAAAACTAAAGCTAATAAGAGTTATTACATTTCGGTTAGAGTGGACGATTACATTTAGATCCAGTTTAGGTGTTTTAACCACCTGTGTTAAGATGTCTTAATGGTCACTGGTCGCTTAAGGTAACAAACTGGATTCCAAGGGAAGGAAAGCGTAGCTGGGGGCGGCAGAAAGTTAGGTGGGCGGATGAGGTTAAGAAGTTTGCAGGGGTCAAGTGGATGCAGCTAGCACAGAACTGGGTTAAGTAGAGAATAATGGGAGAGGCCTTCGCCCTGCAGTGGGTATAGTCAAGCTGATGATGATAATGATGGTGGCGGTGATGATGATGATGACGCCGTTCTTCCTGCGAAGAGTTTGGCGGTGCTACAAAGGGGTTGGTTGCATGGAAGCTTATATAGGATGTTACAGAAATTCGAAATAATTTCTTTTAGTTTCGGAAATTTTTATTGAAGCTGCACTACACACCAAAAGCGAGGGCAAGCTGCTAGACAAACGGTTCACGTTGCTTGGCTTTATAAGGCGCTCTTTTTGCTGAGAAAATATGGTATTTCCGTTTTGCAACACGACTGAAACTCGTGACGTCAAGGTCGAAATGGACTCCGTGATCGCGGTTTTGAAATAAATAACAGAAAAGCCTAACCTCGAGGATTCGCACAGAAGAAAAGAAAAAAAGAAAACGTGTTCGTAGCAGTTGCTGTATTTAAAAAAAAAAGTGGATTAGCTGCAGTGGCGACATTTGTGTTGCATTTCTTCGCCCTCTTCGGGCTTATTAAATCCGCATTTCCAATTAAAGAAGCCACATTGTCACCAAAACGTGGTAATTTATAGAAAATGAGTGAGCTTCAGTTGTTCCTGGAGTTCCTTCAATGATTTACACCATCACTGTGGTTGTGGAGGAACTGAGTTACAATCTTCGGCCACTAAGCTCTCGCTAATCGCCGTAATCCCCCCGCTCGATCCGTGCTACGCTAAGCGCGTATACGTTCCAGTGACGGGAACGCACCAGCGTCGAGCGGCACGCGGCGAAGGTCAACGCACTCAGGCGTCGAGGTCATTGACAGGGCCGACCGACAACGGTGCCATTGAACGGGGACCCGCGCTCTCACCTAACGGAACGCCAGCGCCAGATAGAGAAAGGGGGCTGGCGGAGAGGAGGTTGGGGAGCTCGAAAGGCGTAAATATGGCCGTCGCGCGGAACGACCCAACGCCGCGAAGAGCACACCTGTTGAACCTGTTGAGCGCCGCCCGTCGAGGAAGAGCGGACGATGGCTTCGGCGAAGCCTGTGGGAAGCGCGGATGAGGTGAAAGTGAATTTACCTCTCCCTCTCCGCTTGAGCCTTTATTGCTATTTTTTCCCTACTCTAGTCATGCCTCTAGCCCTCTCTCTGGGCCTTCGCTAGAGGAGCTGGAGAGGGCGGGGAGGCTGTTATTTCTCTTCCGCTCCACTACTTTGTTATTTTATATTGAAGATGCTCATTCTTACCCCTCTATTTTACGCTCTACTCTTTGTTGTCAGCTGTGCTGGCTGCTCCTTTGTGGGGTGACGGTGCCTGCGCCGTTCCCCATTTCGCCGTTTTAACTGGTTTTGTAACGCGACTGGGTCAGCAGGCTGCTCCGCTACATCACTCAGCTGGCTGGTCCATTCCTCCTCTCTCGTTTTTCACCGCCTCGTACCGCTCCTTCACCTCGGTTTCTCGTTTCTTGTTATTTGTGTGCATGTCGCTGCATTTGCGGCTACAACATAGACGCTCACAACTGATTTTAAGAGTTAGTTCAGCAACAGTTGCTGCCGGACCCTATCGCGAGGCTATTAATAAGGAAGAAGTTGCTGCATGGCCAGGGATTTGATGTAACAATTCCGCGAAAGCAGTAGCGTTTACCTTATTGATTATATTATGGTTTTATTATGGTTGGAATGGGCATGGGCAGGAGATGCAGTGCGAAGAGAGGATAACCGATGGTCGCTTAGGGTAACAAACTGGATTCCAAGGGAAGGAAAGCTTAGCAGGGGGTGGCAGAAAGTAAGGTAGGCGGATGAGGTTAAGAAGTTCGCAGGGGTCAAGTGGATGCAGCAAGAGCAGGACCAGGTTAATTGGAGAAATTGGGAGAAGCCTTCACCCTGCAGTGGGTATAGTCAGGCTGATGATGAATGATATCCCCCCCCCCCTCCTTTATTTTTCTGTGCCCAAGTTTCACCCAAGTCGCATCATTTATCTAGGTGTTGGAGGTGAACGATGGTGGGTGGCGATCTGACCCCACGCGAAACTCTGAAGTTGATGGTGCATCTGGATGGTGGCTGGATTCCCCCTCACCGTGTCTGGATTTAAGCTCGTCTCTTTTTTCTTACGCCGTTAGGAGGGCTTCTATAGGGCGGAGACCCTAGTGGATGGTGTAGAATTAGGGCAGGTGGTGAGTAACGCTTGTAGAAGGCAGAAATGGAGTTGTGCGATTGATCGGGTAGCTTCAAAGTAGGCAGGGATGGGACGGCGGATCGAAGGTAGGTGTGGTCGTGTGTGCAGGCCACCAAGTAGGGATTCTAGTGAGCGAGAGTTTTACGCTCCGAGTCTGAAAACAAAAAGACGCTGTCATTTTTTTTTTAGATTGTCAGACCCGTGCAGAGTTCACGGTAAAGCGGAACAACGCAGCCTGGTTTTTCCTACTCCATTTTGCTTATGCAGCAAAAGAAGAACAACCGCAGAACTATTCACGGAGGCGTAGAGTATGTTGTCTGCGAAACAATAAGCCCTGAATTTTGCTATGCTGAGATAACAGAAGTAAAAAATACCTAATGAAAATTAACAGTTTTCAGTCTGAGCCGGGCACGATGAATTTTGCCCAGACCTCTCACATTATATGTTCGTGAGCCTCTGAGAAGTCCGGAAGGCTGGAGGCGTACAATAAACAGGATTGTGAATAAAATAATCTTTTCGTCGCTCTGCAGCTAGAGGGCTCGGCTTGCTGAACTGAAGGACGCGGACTCGATCCCTGTCGCCCGCTTTTCGATGGAGGCGAGAAGCAGAGCACCCTTGTATACTGTGCGATGTCAGTGCACGTTAAAGAATCGTATACGTGGTCAAAATTACTCGGATCCTTTCGTCAAGGTGTCCTTCATAGCTGGAGTAGCTTTGAGGCGTTGATTTCAACAATCCAAACGTCTTATTTGAATTTGTATTCACCCTTTAAAAATGCGCCGTTTTCTTCATGTAGTTAATATTAAGGGGCACCGACTCCAGTCATCATTCCTGGCATTTACGACCGTCGGGCTGTAAGATTTGAGCTTGACGCTGTGTTCTGCATAGGCGTTTCATCAGCTCCTTATAAGCTATAACTGCCAAGACATAAATTCTGACACATGCCCGTTTCCCGCTTTCAAGTCTGAATAGCTGACTGCCAGCATAAACATCAGCCGTTTACTTCTCCTCGCTGTCTCCGATATCTTTCGTCCAGCGGTCATATTTATTTTCATGCAACGAGCTCGAACGCGCAAATGCAGTCGCAGCAGAAGAGATCGCAGACCAACTGCAAAATTCTCTCGCGTTGTGACCGACGTCTGCTCATTGTGCAAGAGTCGCTCTCCCTCTTTGTCGTCCTCTTGAATTTCACATAACTCTGATTTGCCGGTTCTTTTACATGCTGTTATGACCTGCCTTTTAAAAGCGGGCTCCTCTCAATCGGCCGTTAAACTCACGTCGGTACATACCGGTCTCATAAACTAGGCATCGACTGTCCGTTGCGCAAACGTACTCAATTCATATTTTCGTCCGTTTTCCAGACGTCTGTAGCGACTAGCGAACATATTTTTCTTCTGTACAGACAGTGTCTGGCCGTGTGCCCTCATATTGGTAAGCTTACTTCACTTTCGGGAATGTCTTAGCCGCGTCGACTTTAAAGTGCATTTTTTTTTTAAGCCGGCTTGAATCACTCTCGTTCACCTTTACCTCGTCAATGTCTGGTACAATTTCGACATTCGCGCAGACGGTCGAGCAACCCAGCAGACGTCTTATTCGGAAAAAAGTGACACCCTTTGACCAGTACTGATTTATAACCGAGCAGTCTAGCTAATAGGTTGCTTAATACGCTGATATGAAAGGCAAATAGAACCTTTTGCACAACACGTATGTGTAGATTGATGATGCGCGAGCAGGCTAAAGAAAAAAGAAAATAAAAAGAATGCTGACTGCCTTACTCCATTACAGCATGGCTCTAGTAAGCCGCAACAAGTTGGACGTACTCTTCTTGCACTGTATTTCATGTTGTCATGGTGACACGAGAAGAAAAGAAAACACAACATGAAAGAAGGCGAAGCGAAAAAAAGAGAACAAGATCAAACCGGTGCAAGCAATGGCTCTCTCCTCTACCATCCCCGTGCGTCTGAAAGGGCATTTCATAAATGTACAGGTGCGCGGCAGTGAGATACAGATCAAATATCGATTTCACTCGCTTTTGTAACTTAACCTGTTCCGTTAGGGTTAGTAATAAGTTAGTCGCGTGCTACAGGTTTCAGAGAACGCGCGCGCGCACACCGCAGCAGCAGCGCAGCGAGCGTCGTCTGCTACTCCCTCCCGCATCCGTCGTCTGCTCCGCTCGCGTCGTCTGCTCCCGAGGTCGTTGCACTTGCGGCGGCCGACGTTGCTGGTTCGACGACCTTTGCAAAATCCAACAGAGCGTTCTTACCCTCTCTCCTCCTCCCTTTCCTCACGTACTTTGTTTCTCATTCTTCTTTTATCTAACCTCCTTCCTTTTCGCTCGCCCTCCCCCATCTTTCCGCGTTGCCCTCTCCAGCCGGCCGGCTCGCGCTATCTCTCTAGCGGTCGAGAGAGGAAAGAGCCTTGCCCGAAGCCTTGAAACCGAAAGTGGGTG
Source organism: Amblyomma maculatum (assembly GCF_055883805.1). NCBI lineage: Eukaryota > Metazoa > Arthropoda > Arachnida > Ixodida > Ixodidae > Amblyomma > Amblyomma maculatum. The sequence continues at coordinate 96,097,786 of NC_139351.1, forward strand.
CGCAAGGGAATGAGAGGCGCACGGTCACTGGCCTCCCGCATCTCCGCTACTACTTCACCCACTGCGTGTGCTGGCACGGTGTTTCTCATTTTGCTTACCCGGCTTCTTGTTAGTGAGTCTAGGTGGGAAGAAAGAAAAAAAATATGTTCCTCACAGGTGTCCGTTTCTCTAGGTGTTATTGACTTGGCTGGACCGAGCATGCAATGGCGTCTTTCTTTCTTTTTTATTTCCTTTTCGAACAGTTATCTTCGTTCTTATTTTGTCGTCTGCGATGGAGAGTTTATTTCGAGATGCACTGGCGAGCTTACCGATCTTGTCTTGTTCATCACCTTCTTGCTCTCTTGTGTATGATCTTTTTCTTTCTCCCTTCTTTCTTATTCCCTCAATTGGGCGTTTGCACGGCCTTCAGATGCGTGTGCCGGTCTTTTGAGCCGGTTGCTGAAGCCAGTTGCGTAGGCGAGATTGCTTTTGCGACGCATGGTCGGCTTGTGCGGCAAGCGCCCTTGTGTATAGGCCTGCTGTGTGGAAGGGTTTAACGACTTCTTTTCAGGCTTTCGCTGACTTGCCCGTTGGCACGCTTGCTGGATCGCTTCCCCGTTCGTACTTTTCAGCCTTCCGCTATTCCCCCCCCCCCCCCCCTTCTTCCCCCCTCCCTGCTCTATCGCCGTTTCGATCCTGTTATGATCCAGATCACTGCAGCTCTGCTTTCATCCATCTGCGGTGGAGGGTTTGAACGGCTGCGGAGAGCCAGTTACGTGTTCTTGACACCATTCTATCCATCAGTATTCCATGCCTGCAACCTACATAGATGACACGTCTGACATCGGCATACTGCGACAGTGTAGATCGAACGGCTTTGACTGAGAAGGAAGGATTTACGAAGAGTCGGGAATCATTTGGTTAAAGTTGAATTATTCGTTCAATGGCTAGAAAGTTGATGTTGCAGTCAGTTTTCACGAGATTCTGTTCCACATTTAGAAGGCTTTCTATTGCCTGACAGCGGCTCTCCCGAAGTTTTTTAACTGAGTTCTTTGTTTTGTTGTTAGTTTATGGCATATGAGCACCATGCCGTGAAGGAGCGTTTGCTCCGACGTGTTCCTAAATTTTGCCCGCTCGGCGCAGTGTCAAAGGTAACAGTTAATTCACCGCTTACAGTAAACTCAGGTAACGGTAAGTTGTGGCTGAGCTGGAGTTCTTAACACTGCCGCATCTGGGGGTCAACGACCCCTGACCAAATTGATAGGATAAGTGAGTACGATTAGTGTTCTGCTACAGTAACGCACGGGAAGATGTGCGACCCGCTATGTACACAAAATGATCTGTTATCGATGTAGCGGAAAGGATAGATCAACGAAGAATCGAACTATGGACGCTGTTTTAGGAATAGTGTAATAAGAAAAGAATAACACATTTACAAGCATTATTTAGCTTTTAAAAATCACGATGTTGCAACGTACTGCACACAGGGGTTCATTAATTCGCGGCTTTTAAGGCCGGATAGCAAGGGCCTTATCGCGTGTTACGTATTAGAAACTGTGTCCGCGTATCCACTAAGTATTTACTTGGAAATGTGATCTAGAAAAATCAGCTCGTTAAGGAAAACAGCTGTTATTATTCCATATTAATCTAAAGGCCATTTAACACCCTTCAGTGTTGTTAGGAACAGTATTGCACGTCGACCACTAACGTCACATGGACGTGACGGTGGCAGCTGAGTTGGAAATGTGATCTAGAATAATCAGCTCGGTAAGGAAAAGAGCAGTTATTATTCCATATTAATCTAAAGGCCATTTAACGCCATTCAGTGTTGCTAGGAACAGTAGTGCACGTCGACCACTAACGGCACATTGACGTGACGGTGACAGCTGAGTTGGAAATGTGATCTAAAATAATCAGCTCGGTAAGGAAAAGAGCAGTTATTATTCCATATTAATTTAAAGGTCATTTAACACCATTCAGTGTTGTTAGAAACAGTAGTGCACGTCGACCACTAACGTCACACTGACGTGACGGTGACAGCTGAGTTGGAAATGTGATCTAAAATAATCAGCTCGGTAAGGAAAAGAGCAGTTATTATTCCATAATAATCTAAAGGCCATTTAACGCCATTCAGTGTTGCTAGGAACAGTAGTGCACGTCGACCACTAACGGCACATTGACGTGACGGTGACAGCTGAGTTGGAAATGTGATCTAAAATAATCAGCTCGGTAAGGAAAAGAGCAGTTATTATTCCATATTAATTTAAAGGTCATTTAACACCATTCAGTGTTGTTAGGAACAGTAATGCACGTCGACCACTAACGTCACACTGACGTGATGATGACAGCTGAGTTGAAAATGGGGTCTAGAAAATTCAGCTCGTTAAGGAAAACAGCAGTTATTATTCCATATTAATCTAAAGGCCATTCCTTCAGTGTTGTTAGGAACAGTAGTGCACGTCGACCACTAACGTCACATTAACGTGACGGTGACAGCTGAGTTGGAAATGTGATCTAGAAAAATCAGCTCGTTAAGGAAAACAGCAGTTATTATTCCATATTAATCTAAAGGCCATTTAACACCCTTCAGTGTTATTAGGAACAGTAGTACACGTCGACCACTAACGTCACATTGACGTGATGGTGACAGCTGGACGTAGTTAATAGAGCAATTTGCAAGCATGATTGCGTCATATTTTTAATGAATTCTGGTTGAACACTAAACCCACATTCTTAGTTTCTCTCGGCCAAGAAAACACTGCAAAATCTAACGCGACTTCTTTTATCAAGCTACATTTAAGGTTAGAAGATTGTGCGGAACTGTCTTGACAGCTGTAATATTTCAGCCTTTACTGTGCGCCGATATTTTTGCAACACGCTTTCTTACTACTATATCTTAGCTAGAATAGCAGCTTGGGCATGTTGGTTATGCATCTTGAGGATAACAGCGCGGCACACAGGACGGGAGCACAAGATTAGAGGACGACACAACGAGCGCTGACTTTCAACAACGTTTATTTTGGAACACCCTCAGCTTCTTATACCGTCGTCCTCTAATCTTGTGCTCCCGTCCTGTGTCCCGCGCTGTTATCCTCAAGGTACTATATCTTGCGCCCCTGTTTTTTTTTTCTTTTTTTTTTTTTGGCTTGCATGTATGCGGTCAGTACTAGCCGTGCAATAAGTGTCTACTTGTTATGCCTAAACTTGATGGGTGGACGAGGTCAGTGTGCCCTGTTCGCATTGCCTTCACGCGAGCATTACCAGCTCTTTTTTTTTTTTTTTTCAAGACCACGGCACTATCCGCGAGGGCTGAGAGAAAAGAGGCACGTGTCAGAAAAGGATCAAAAGAAAAAAAATTTAGATAATGTGGGGCAAACCAAGTAGTTCGTGGACGAGAACCGACCATATACCCACAGCATCAGTAATGCTCCTTTTCAAACCGCCCACCACGTTTTCTCGCTTAAGCAAAGCGTGTCGAATGAACTCGTCTGCCACCCGCGGGGAGCTGGGTCGTCTGCTCTCGCGAGCGAAGCAGACAACCTTCTGTTGCAAGCAGACAACGCCCCCTGCTGTTCTTTTGCCACATTATTGCTTCGCAGACGATACTCATTCGTTACGCCGGGATGCGTGCTGACTTTCATCCGTTTTGTAATTCGCGAACAGCAGCGCCTTTTTTGTTTTGCGTTAACACCCACAGCGCACGTGCGGTCGTGTTAGGCATAATTTTTACTTAAAGAGGACCGCATTGTTTCTGTGTGTGTTTTTTCTAACGCAGCAACGTCACACGTGTACGGACACACACCAACCTTGCCCCACATCTCGAAACCGAACCTGTTTCTCATAATTCTCCCCCATACGGCGTGACTGACTTTTGTGCGGCCGGTTTTTAAGACGCCCCGCCCGAACTCATCTCCCCCCTCCTCCCGCCTCCAGTGGTAGCGGCTACACCAGAACATTTGTTCATCGCTCCTAATCCATCACGCACATAGTGTATTTTTACGTACTTTTTTCGTAGAGGGGGAAAAAGCGAGGGCGTGTGTATTTCAATCTAGGCGGCAATATAAAGTGTAGAAAGCGTATATGTAACAATAACGACAACTATATAGGGCTCGTTTGAATATGGTCAGGGTGGGGTGGAACATGGTGGGTGTAGTGTTTTTGTTTGTTCTCGCACATTTGGTCATTTCGGCTACCTCTGTGTGCTTGGTTGTGTAAGGTGCGGAGAAGAAATAGAAAATAAAGACAATGGAACAGTGGATGATGTCACCGCGGGTCAGTTTAAATGTGTCGGTCTGCAGTGCATAACAATTTCAGCGGCGTTGTGTGCCTTGAACCCCCACAGCTGAGTTGCCGAAACGGGACATGTTGGCTATGACGTTGTCAGGATCCATAGTTAATGCTCTCTGGTGACACCCGGCGCACCTGCATTCTTTAACCCCTTCATCCAACTTGTTTCTAAATTATGTATTCACAACACACGCCCTTAAAAATGTGATTCACTGGGCGTACGCGCTTGAAACACGAATATGTTATGCTGTGGTAAATGCTGAACCTCAATTGTTCGGTGACCTGTGCGGCAGATGCAGAGTAGGTCCCCTAAGTGTTTCAGGAAGATGGATTGTGATTGTCTAGAGAAGTACGGGACGTAGGCGAACAAACGTAACCTCTGACTCACATTGTGGGGTTCCTTGACCTTGCCTTCGTGTCTTGCGTTTCATCGCCAGCCGGTGTTCGCGTTCACGGCGCTAATAAATTTCCCAAACCATTTCGCTAGCTCTCAATGCGTAGCTATTCAAAGAATGCTCTCGATACGAGCCGCGATAACCATTTTCGTACACGTTCCATGACGTGTTCTCAGTGGTGTTCTTACGCACTGTACCAATGAGTGCTTACTTGCGTGATTTTGAAACATTTAATTTAGCTTCTTGTGTATATTATAACTTACTGCTTTTTCATTTACCGTGATCCCACGTAGCAGAAAACTTGCGAAGTGGGTATATTATTTTACAGTATTGTTAGGTGAAGTAATTCCGCGTAAGGAAAGGTGAGTTTCTGATACTTGACTTTACTCCGAGTCCAGTTCTTAACTAAAGTTGGTGGCGTACGTATGGAAAGCAGATTGGGACATGACAATTGTAAACATCAAACAACCATTGGCTAATGCAAACCACAGTGAATTGCACTTTAATTATCCCAAAAATATCTAAGGTGAGTAACGAGAGGAGAAAAAACGCAGCGCAGACGCAACTCTATCTAGGGCATTAGGCGAAGTTCGGGACTATAGAGCGAACGATTCCTTAGCTTGGAGTCTGTGCCTTAGGTGAGTATCGTCAAACGACGATGAATTCTGAACTGAGGAGATCGACTCCAGCTGTCGAGGGAAAGAATGCGATACATTTGTGCAGGGAACTGAAACGGTGATTGGAAACAGGGAAACCGTTCATCACGCAAAGCTTGTATGCCATAAAAAATAAATAAAAATCTCTATTGTGAAGAAGGAACTGGGTATGATTTGACCGGGAATTTAAGCGACGAATTCTGTAGCGAAACCTTGTCACAGTGACATATCACACATGATGGGAAAGGCATTGACCCGAATTCCACGAGTGTCCGAACGCAGGTGACTCCAACAAGTGGCATCTGTCAACAAGCTAAAACATGTGCAACCTTCAGAAACACAACTTTTATTGGCGTTCTCATGCCAGAGAAAGCACTTTATAATGCAAAAATGACTGAAACTAATGTTGCGCCTTAGACTCAGGACAAAGGATTTATGTGTATCGACGTGTGCGTTAACTAGCTCTCATTTATTTTGATTAGAAGCAGTCTGGAAGCTACGTTAAATAGATGACCACATCAGCGCAGGTGCGCAATTCCATTGCTTGTCTTGCTTTTCAATGGAAACTTTTTGTTTGTCCAAAATTCTCTCGCCACTCGCAGTTTTCTTGGCTCGGCAGGTGTAGACACTCATAATAGCAGCGTCAGTTACACCTCACCGCCTTGTTTTGATTGATTGAATGTTTAGGCTACAAAATTCATTTGGAAGGCTATGTTAAATGTCCATGGTGTGTGGCTCGGATGACAACAACGTTCGTGCCGGTGATATAAAATCGTTTATTACACTGATACCATGTGGAACAATTTCTGAGACATCACTGCGTATGATGGATACATCAAAGCTGACGGTGAAACGTACTGCACAATTTCTCGCGCAAAAAAAAAAAGAAAAAAAAAAGAAGAAAAGTCTTCCCAGCTCGGTGGTGACGAGCAGCGACCGTACAATTCCGCCTGCCTCAGAGAGACGTCACTCAATTACAATGCACTACAGTCGCCTGCAACAGCGGTGTTTTATATTATGCCGTTGCTATAACGGACACCCCTGTCTCTGCATGCTCAAAGCACGCGGCGGTCTCCGCGCGGTCGACGGCCCCGAATCGCCTCTTCCATACAGGGTTCCTTGACTCGCGGAAGAAGGCCGATGCCAGCGAAACGCGGCAGTGGTCCACATTTGACGGCCGCCGGCAGCCGTACCCACTAACCCCCTCTCCTTGTCACTCCTCTCCAGCCTCCTCATTCTCACTCCACTGCCTGTCGGCATCCGTGCCGTCTTGCACAGCGGGAGAGTTGCGGAGGAGGGCAGGCGCGGCAGAGCAACCGCGTAACCTTCTTTTTCCCAGCCGCCCACCACCATCACCACCAGCGCATAAACGTAGCCGGCGCTAGCCGCAGCCGAAGCCAAGTGAGCGGTCGTTGAACCGCTTGCTACCTCTACCTTCCCGAGCGCCCGAATCCAGACGACCAAGACTGCGCGGACGCCAGGAAAGCCGGTTGCGTCACTGGGTGGAAAGAAGGAAATAAAAAAGCTGCGGGAAAAAAAAAACCAAGAAAGAAAACAGCGCGGGAACGGACCGCTACACGCCGTACATAGCGGTACTACGACTGGGAGGCGGGTCGATGTACGCACAAACCCATTTTCTCCCCCGTCGCTGCTCCGCTTCTTTTGTCTGCGTTTCTTTTTCGTCGTCGTCGTTGCCATTGTTTTTGTTTGTCGCTTCGTTCTGTCTTATTTGTTTCGTTTCTTTGTTTGTTTGTTTTTTCGTAGCCTTTGTTTAGAGCTCGTAGGTCCTTCGTACCTTGTTAGGCGCGGTCCGTCGAGTTGACCGGCAGCTTGGCCCTCTCGCTCCTACTTTGGCCTTAGTGTCACGTTATCTAGCTCTCTCTCCGTCTTACCCTTTCGTGATTCAGCTGTTCGGCCAGAGCGCGCACTAGGTCATTTACCTTTGCCAGTGACGAGAGGTAGGCAGAACTGCTCCTTGATGCCTTTGTGTCGTACCGATATGACCCCCCCCCACTCCCCCCTCCCTTTTCATGCCTTTTGAAATGTAAATTGTTCCCAATGCCGGTTTGAGCGGCCCCCGACCCTATATCATGGGTCGTTTATACGGATTCTCCTGGCTGCCAGTTTTGTCCAGAGACAAGCGTGTGAAACTGTAACAGTGCTTGACTTTGATCGTGTCTGGGCGGTGCTTTTGCTACTATTTAAGAGGCAGGAACCACTGACGCATATATTGCAGTCTCTTCTCCGATATTTAGTCCAACGCACACTTCTTGAACGTTTCTTTTCACCCCTCCCGCCCCCTTTCTCTCTGCCCTACCAGTTGTTCATTGTTAAATGGTCTCTCTAGAACAGTACGTCGAAGCTGAACAAGAAGCACGCTTAAATGATCAGCAATGTATCACTGTGCGCTGAGCTTTGTTATTCCCGGGGCAGTGTTGGGGTTGAAAAATTAGGCGGCGTATTTTGGCCGCGACGTTTTCTCTTTCAGTTCAATAAACAACAGGTTAACCCACGCCATAGCTCGCCTTAGAAGACGAGCTTCTTTTGAACCGGATTTTGCGATCTTTTGGTTGGTGCTGGCCTCTGAGCATGTTTGTGACTTCGTTTTGGTGGAGTTAGCTTTGGGTGGTCAGTAGCCAAACAGGCGAGCTTTGGCTGTACAGTTTAGCTCTCTTAGATGGTGATGTATCGGGCAGTGGAGACGTCTGTGCAAATGGAAGGGTCACCTGCATCCGTCCTAACGCTTAAGTGTGTGCTTCATAGTCGGAGCCTACAGACTTGTTTATTTGTCTATCCTCTACTATTACCGTCCAAATTATTCCTATTTTTAACGTGGGAAGATGATATTAAAGATAAAAAGTCCTTAGCTTCTATGCCCGCACCTTTGTGCACCTAATGAACTTGTGCAAGTCATTCATTTTATTACTGGATTATCAAATCACTGCTGGAGAGCTTAGAGAACTTTGGATTTCAATGCTCGTTAGTTATAAATTTTATATGGTTGGACCACGTAGCGCAAAATTAGGTGCGAAGTCAGTGCACCTCAGAGTACCAGGTGTTCGAATTTTCTGGAGCCCTTTACTATAGGTCGTCACTCAAAGCCTGCGTTCCTTTGGGACGTTAAGCTCTATACAGCAAACTAAAGCTAGAAGCTCCCTCGGGGCTAGCAATAAAGTTCTTATGGCGTTGTTTGACCGCTTAATCTGAAGTGTGACATAAACCGGCAATCACTCTCTTCGTTGCGAACGTAACGGTGAAATGCATTGGCTTTCATCGTTCAGCAGGACAGCAAACCAGGAAGACCTCTCGATCCCTACGCGAGCAAAAGAAGGTCAGTGAACCTGACAGACGCTGCTACTTCCCCCTTCTCCTCCTCCCATCGTCCTACCCTCCATAGTTTTTCTTTGCTTTCCTTTCTTCCTGCTTCCTGACCTCCCTATAGCATGCAGCCGCGCATAATTTGCCCTCCAAACACACCTTTGAAAGCTCCGCCTGGACGGATCTTGCCCGCACAACGCCATGGAAATCGCTGTAATATCGTCTGCAATGGCTTCTTGGCACGAAGGCTCGGCTGTAGCAGATTAGTGTGCAGTATATATCGTCTGCAAACGCGGAAGCCGGCAGCAGACGACGCTTCGGTGCAGGAGAACGATTATCGTCTGCAAACCGCAGGCTAGCGCAGCCGCGTTGAAGGTGTTTAGACGATATCGAGGCTCAATTAGGTGTCACAAATATCTGCCACACGCGACCAGTTTTTTATTAGCCACGTATCGATGTAGTTTGGCCGCCGCTTGCTCTGGGCAGAGCGTATCGCTTTTTGGAGTAGCTCTAGGGACACCTGGCCCCTTTAAAGGGCTTATCTACTTGATATTAGGGGTCTGCAGTTCCCTTCTTCACAAGCGTGTTATTTCCTATGGGTGACAATGAGCTTTGGGTTTGGCGTCATTTATGAGCGGGCCTTCATCCGTGACCATGGAGCGAAAACGAAATTCCCTCTTGTGTTGGTGTACATTGCTGCAGGACAATTCTGGTTTCCTCTTTAGTCGATGTCCTTTACGGATGTTAAATTTGACAGAAGACTTGGAATAACCCTGGATTCTATCACCAAGCCGCATTCACGCACTTTAGGTTCCTATGATTTCGTTATCGGATGCTCTGAATCTTGTATATATGTTGATGCACCATCGGCGGGTATGGGAATAAGTGCTCTAGTACATCTTCTGTTTTTGCACTTACTGAATAACCACAAAAGGCTTGCGCAACGACACTTTCAGCTATATAACCGACAATTTACTTCATGGTGCGGACAAACCAAGAGTCCGGACGCGTTCGTGTTGACAATAAAAAAAAAAAAAAAAAAAACAAAAACTCTTGCACGTTAGCTGCTTTAGAAACGAGGCTCCGAGGATATGTGAGTGATCCAGGGAGCTTGTTAAACGAGGGAAGGCGCCCCTCAATGAACGAACATCAGCATGACGCGTATTTAGCCGTCTTTTTTTTTTCCTTTATTTGTTTTCATTTCAATCAAAGAGATCATCCCCGTCGCCTTACCGCATCGCCATCATCACTCTCACGCGCTCTGCCAGCGCAATTAAACACCGTGCATCGTCTGCACGCTTGGCGCCATCGTCTGCGAGCGCCACGGAATGAGTCGTCGTCTGCTATGTTGCGCGCGCGGCCCTGGTGATGACGCAAGAGACCACAATGCGAGCCCAGCTTGCTCAGCTTCGCCTTCTCGAGCACGCGCACAAACAAGCTCACTGCCGCCATCTATAAAAAGTTCTCATGGCCCGCTGGAGGCATGGCCGCGAGCACTATTTAAAAAGGGGCCCGGCCTCGCACAACGGCTCCCGAATCGGCGGCGTCCCAGTCGCCTTGCCCCGGATTCGGAAAGCGCTGATGAGGTCACGCTGTTCCGGCGTTAACCTTGCGCCGCAGCAGGCCGCGGCTGCGGCGGTATCTTTGGCGCCTTGCCTCGGCGTCGTTGCGATGGTCTTTCACGTCGCAACGCGTTCGCGCCGTTGTGAGCCCGAGAGAAACGCTTGTCACCAGTCCTTCGGCGCTTTGAAGTGCCTCTGGTCCAATAGTCTTTGCGCCTTATTGCTCATTGCGCCCTAACCCTTTCAAGATGTGCCGGTCGCTTATCGATGGAGGTGAAACGCAAGGCGCCCGTGTGCTGTGCAATTCCAGATTGCGTTAAGGAACCCCAGGAGGACGAAATTGTCCGCAATCTTCCGTTATGGTGACCCTCTTCGCTGGAGCTGCTTTGAGGTAATAAATTCCATTAACCAGACCAAGCCTTATAGGATGCTATGTACACAGAACTGTAATATGAAAGCTGAATAAGTGGTTTGTGCAGAATAAATGACTTTCCTCCCGTTATTTTTGCATCTAAAAATTGAGAAACCGTTGCGGTGGTTATCCGTCTACAGAAAATCTACCACGAAAAGACAAAAAGAAATGAGTTGTACCTCATACTTCCGGGGCAAATATTAACTACGCCAAGGTGAGTGTTCATTCCTCGTTTCCTTGGAGCTATATAGCAAATACATCTGGACAAATATGGACTTAGAAAACTCGCACATTCTTCTGAGAGCGGGTTGGAGCCTTGAACTTCCCGACGTCATACGCTGTATCCGCGTTCCATCCGCTGACTTTGATGTATGTGACCACGTATGAGCTGGTATACAATTCTTCGTTCCAAGCTGACGGGGATTTCTCCGCGTGTTTCGAATTTTACGCTCTTGGTATTAAATCAGTAGTGTCTCTTTCATTTTTATTTTATTTTGCAAGCGAACACGGTAGATCGTACCCTCTCTAATGATTTCGGCGTCTTGAGCTGCCAGTAGTTATTCAGTGTCGTCCCGGATGTTTTATTTCCTTGCTGCCCTTCTACTCTGGGTTTGGTTTAGTCTGATAGGTTCACTGTGTCCTGCAGTGGGGTAGAAGGCTGAGCGAATCGGTACAGATACATAATTGAAATAATGTTCGTTATCTGTTCATTACGTGTTTAGTATTCGTATTGTTTAGCGCACTGCATTATTTCAATTATGTCACTGTGTCACTGTGCCCTATGGAAAATCTTCGCGTGTGTTCGCACATCGGCCGCAGTTTCGCATCGCGCATCTATTTCAAATTATCAAGCTTAAAATTAAAATATTAGAATAGAAATAAATAAAATTGTAACTAATAGCAGAGCGCGAATAGCAGATATTCCCAAGCAGGGAAGACTAAGCAAGTTTGAAATTGGCAGCAAGAAAATCCAAGTTGTTGAGTTTTGGGAAAACCGCTTCAGATATGCACCCCCCCCCCCCCCCCTTCTTTTTCTTTTTTTGCTTTGTTCGCGTTTAACCTAACGTTTTCTCATTCATCTTCTGTGGCGAGTCTATCTGGTTTATTTATTGATTTTAAGCTTGATACTTTAAGTGAGCGAGCGAGAGAAGGAGTGAGTGAAATGCACGCAAATTGAATTGCAGGCATGGACTAGGTTGCCCAAGGCCTACCTGCGTTTCTCGAAACTCAAGTGATGGTTCGACAAGAAAAAATAAAATAAATACGTATGCGTTTGGAAGGCGCTTAGCAACCTCCAATAGCTCTGAATGGTCGAGTTTCCTGACTAATTATTCAAGATCGTGTCTCGCCCTGCCTTTTTATAGCACTGTCCATTACAGTAGGTAGTAAAACGAGCGTGCTTCGTATATATATTTCGTCCTCGTGTTTCACGAAATCAATTTCACAAGGACTGGCTCTTTCGTATGTCTGCCCGGCGCGTGATTTCGCCAGTCGCGTCTCTTTGATTGTTTTGGCTTTACCTCGAGCTAAATCTGTCCAAATTTGTCAACCTGACAGCTGTCGAGAGGGCAAACTGTCAACCTTTTCCCACTCGCCTCTGCGTTATACGTTTTTTTTTTTTTTTTGTTTTCGGGCGTTGCTTGCTGGCAACAATTATCGCTGTGCTAAGCGCCTGCCTGTCAGACAGACAGCAGCGTGGAGTCTGAACGCCTTCCAACGAAACCTTGCGGCAGGCATTTCGTTTTTTATTTGTGCTTTAATGCTTTCATTTTATTCTAGGATTCTAATGCCCATGCTTCTCCCACTTATCCCTTTCCTCTATCCGCTCATTGTTTCTGTTTTATTCCCACGATTAGTAATTATTCAAAGTCATTGAGCAATATTTCTCTATCTGACCACTTTTATCGCCTAATGAACAGCCCTCTTACTTCGCTGCTTATCCTATTATGCTTAATTTTTGTTCTAGAATCCACGTGACACTCTTTCGTAACGTATTCAGTACTCTTCCGTGTGATGGTGCCGAGTCTGTTAAAATTGTTTCTATGAGTTTTCCCTTTGCTGATCGGAATGTTGCTACTCATTGAGGACCTCATAATGGTTTTATATTGATGACCTTCGTGGATGAATGAAATTCCGGTTTTATAGGATGGGCGAACGTTGGTGCTGAGTTCTCCGGCGTTCTTCGGTGCATGAGTAATGTGGACGTTGAGATACTTACCCTCCTCGCAGTTTGCACTCGATATAACTCTCCTCCCGGCGAACAAAAGTAGAAAGATCGTCGCCGAGGCTCACCGGAGCCTATTTAAGTCGACGCGCTCGACGAAGAGACCTTTTCGTTCGTGGCCCAAACGGAAGCACGCAAACATCACCTCCTCGAACCGCAGTGGTCGTGAGTCGTGCGTTTTGCACGGGTCCTCTCACGATGTTCCTCCTCTCTGAGTGTTCGTGTGTCTCGAGGTTCGAGACCTCGGTCAGGCGCCGAGTCGGCGACTGTTTGGGTCCTTGAAGCTCCGGCCTCCGTCACCGCCGGTGACGGCGCCGAGGCGTCGACGGCAGCCCGACGCCTCTTTTAAGACACCGCGCTTTCTTTTAAGTTGCTGCATTCCTTTAGGCGAGCTTAGCCTTCGTGGCATTTATAACACGCGCGGGATGCAATGTTCACCTCAAGTGGCGCTTCGCCACTCCAGCTGCTCTTATGTAAGTGAGTTCAGAGGAGAAAACAAAGAAGTACTCAAGTACTGACTCAAGACCCATGTCGAACACCATACCCAGCTAGAGCCCTTAACTGTAGCCTATAGGAGACATTTTCTACGTGGCATTTATTTCACTCCATGCTTTGTGCGTTCACTCTGGATGCGGTTTAGATGCAAATGGAAACGTGAGATAGCTGCTATGCCTTCCTCATAACTTATTATTACTGTGGCCAGAGAAGGACTCCGCGCATGTGGTCCATGCTTTGTTCGATTTCAGAAAATAAATAAACAAACAAAAACGCAAAATCTCCCAAACATTTCTGTCTTCGCCGCAGTGGTTACAGCTAACATTTGCCACCAAACTCCGGGGACATCGAAATCTTGACCCTTCGTGTACACACAGTGACCTCGTTGAGAGACCTGCCCCTTTATGTCACTGCGTTGGAGGTTATGTTTTGTTCATTTAGTTTAGGTCTCTCTTTACTGTTTTAAAGCGTCATTGCGAACCTCACCTGGATTATATTGCATCAATAAAGCTGAAGTAACCCCCCCCCCTCCCCCCCCCCCCCCCCCACTACCAATCCTACTTAGACCACGTGACCCGAGATAACGCATGGGCCCTGCACGGCTCGCCGAATCTGGTCCACAGACCCTTCAAGGCTCAGCGCACATCTAGAAAACGTTCTTTTTGAGCAGCATATCAGCGCGGAAGTTTACACGCAGGACATACTACGATAAAGTAAGCGAATGGTGACATTGACAATTCCGTCGAGAATTCGTAACACCGTTGGGGCTGTAACGCAAATCGCAGCTCATACCCTTCCGTCCTCGCACACACCACGAGAGGCCGAAGCACAGAGCAAGACAGCGGCGATGATTGCGAAGAACGGGGGAGTATTTTCGGAAGGCCCAGCTTGCCGGAGGAGCCTTGAAGGAGCCGAGGATAGGAAAATAGAGGCACGCAAACACACACAGACACAAAATGACGTCAGCCGTTAAGGAGCGAGAGGGGAGGGTTAGTTAAAGCTTGTTATTTCTCAAGATGACCTTGAGAAAGGAAGCTCGGTCTGAATATTCCTCCGCTCTTCTTTGCGTTTGGGAGCACGTGGAGGGCGCCAGAAGAAACAACAGGAAGGGCAATAAAAAGGAACGCGTGGAAGATTACGAAAAGCAAAAGAGAGAAAGGAGAAAAGGGGTCTGTTGGCGGCATGCTGCTGTTAAATTGGGTTAATAAATTTGCTGCTCAATTAGGTTTAGTTTCGCGATGTTCGAGGCAAGTCGAAACGCGTTACGGTTCTTCTACTGTACTGCATGAAAATAATAGCTTAAAGCTTTTGCTCCGGTAATTTTGCCGAGTATTTTCTCTAGCCAATGATCTCATGCATGCGATGAAATATAATTTAGACTGGCTTCTCTCTGCATCAAAGGCCAAGATTTGTAACCAAGGAATAAGCGTTTGCGGTTCTTGAAACACACAGGCGATGAAAAATTAACGCTGCGGCCACCCTGAACTGCTGTATGGCTTTTCTTTCTCCTTTTAGGGGAATTTCGGGTAGATTATGTTAGGTTACGAGTTATGCCGTAACCGAAAATTTCAATCGTCGTACCTATGGTCTAGTGGCATAAAGTAGGCGCTGTTGATGCTTGTTACTGAATACACATTCGCAGAATGGAGCAGTGGCACGCGGTTTCGCTTGTGCTTTCTTTCTTTTTTTCTTTTTTTGTCCTGGTCAAGGGTTGCAAGGTTGACGTGGGTGTTTCTGTATCCGTTGAATTTGTTCCGAGGGATGAGTGGAGGTCTGGTTTGAAAACCACCAGGCTATTACCCCCGCAAAGCGTGCTTCACTGCATATTCACCCGGCGTTGGGAGAAGCTAGCTCTCCAGTTCTCTTGAGGGTCGCGTTAGCTCTAGACCACCACCAAACTATTACCCCTGCAAAGTGTGCTTCACTGCACAATTTGTCAGCGTTGGGAGAAGCTAGTCCTCCAGTTCTCTTGAGGGTCGCGTTAGCTTTAGACCGGCGCTTCTCGATCCGTTGTCTGGCCTAATTAAGAGCAACTTTGTGGTGAGCAATGGTGGCTGTGACTTACCTATTGATATTGGTTGCCGAGCTGCGGCTTGCGAGTGAGCAGAGCACTTGTTTAGCCGCCACTGCCTTATTATCAGTCGCTAATTCCTGCGGTCTGCGAGTACAGTGCCCCGCAAATCAAATAATCGATTATCGTCCGAACGGTTTTGGGGTGCAGACACCGCATTTCAACTGAGGCAGGTATTTTCGACTAGAACGTGAGATCCAAAACTTGTGCGAACATCTGTCCATTTACAATCGGCGAATCATAGCGTACGTCGAAAATAGCCGGTGTTGCTTCATTGTGTGGTACTTTGCTTGGGCAGATATGGTGGACTATTTGCGCGGAATACATGTGATATCTGTAGTGGTTCGCAACGAAGGCCTGTTGTATTTTTGTTTTTATTTGTAAGTGGTGTCATCTGACCCATTTATATGGAAATTAAAACCGCAGCAGACACAGGACCGAGGGAGGCAACGACACAGGGTGGTGTACTTGCGACTGAAATTATTTTGAAATTACTGAAGGCTTTTATAACCAGGTAGCACATGTGATCTTGTGACATATACCATGTGAGTCACATGGCGCATGTGGTTGCGGTTTTAATCTGCACCAACTTCTAACTGTATCACCAACTGGCCTGCATATCCACCCTCCTGAACCATTCACTTGTCTTAGCTATGCAGCCGATGGTCGTGGGCGAGACACCTTTGTTAATAATGAATCGTGTGACAGGTAGGCGACATTTAGTCGCAGGTTTTTAGTGCCAGCCTGCTTAAATCTGTAGTACCTAGTTAACTATGCATTGGTCATACCAACAGCATAAGTAAAGCATGACAAAACACCTTGACTAGCATGAGTTATTATTGTCAGCGCAACAACATGATACTTCCACTTTCCTATATAATTATTACGTGTCGCTTCATCTACCGCCATCTTGCGACAGGATGGTCAGCTCTGGATCAAGCTAATGGCGTGCGAGGTAGTGGTTTGTTGTATGCAAAAGGGCGCTGTTTATAAAAAATCAGGCAACCTCCTCTTGAACAATCCTGTTTTAATTTGTGTCGTTGATAACCGCTGATGAGAACAGTGTAGCACACGTCTACGTACATCTTCCTTCTCTGCTTTGCTAGTTGTCCAAGAAAATAAGTGTCATCGTGTCTAACTCCTTCCTCGCTTTCTACTCTCACTTCGAAACTTCTCTCCTATACTGAACCAAAGGCAGCACTCGAGAACAACAACTGTATGGAAGGCCGCGGCTCCTCTGACATATCTGCAACATAAGTATCTCAAAAGCAAGCAAGAATAAGCCCAAAACGCTAGCAACTAAAGCCTTGGATCCTAACTCGAATAAAGCTTGTGCAGGTAAACAACGCAACAGATAAAACAAACGTATCAACGTGCACAAGGCTAACCGCGACAGACAAACAAACAAACGTGCAAAAAACCCCGAGAAAGCAGACGAAAAGATCAAAAACTATCGTCTGCTTGTTTTTTTCTCCCTCCTCGTGGCCACGAGCGACGCGCTGGGCTCGAAAGGGACTACAACAACAACGGTGTGTGTCGTCCGCGCGTCGTCTGCTTGTTTTCTGCGCGCGCTAACAGCTAGCTACTGGAGGGAAGGGCGCAGTGAGCTTCAAGGGGAACGAGAGAGGGAGTCACGTGGGAGGCCTGCGGAAGGTAACAAGGCAAAAAGAAAGAAAAATGGCTGCTCGCAAAGCCTCGGGGGACGCTGCGCGGCGTGTGGCCTTCCGGCTGCCAAGCGAGAGTGGAAGTCCCAATCGGGTCGAGGCTATGCAGACGACGGCGTGTGCGAACGAGACAGGAAAACGACTAGCAAAACGAACGCGAAGAGAGCTTTGGGTACGCGCGTGCACGCGGAAACTTCGTGGCGTACGCTGTTTGAAGATTCTCTTTGTGTGTCTCGGTTAAGGTAATCTGTGCGAACGCTTTCTAATCATACCGATTACGAAGTATAGAGTGCCTCAAATATCCCTAGTGAAAAACCCTATGAGTCACAATAACCTCATACAAATTCTCATACAGAACTCATACAGAACTCATACTAATCTCATACAAATCTCATATAATCTCATATGATCTCATACTAAACTCATTCATCATATGAGAAATATGAGAATTAATGAAATTTGTATCAATTTAGTATGAGAAATCTGTATGAGGTTATTGTGACTCATATGAAGTTTTTCACTAGGGATCCACAGTAAAAAAATAAAAAGGGGGGGGAGGGGGGGGGGGAAGAGAAAGGCGCCGTCGTCTACGCTAGTTTCTGGAAGGACACTTGATAGCCGTGTGGAATGGCATAAAGTGTGAATCTGTATTTGGCTTGGCTATTGTTTGGGTAGAAATGTGGATTCAGACTTCAAAAAACTTAGTTACAGGTATACATGCATGATCAATATTTAGCACTGGTTTAGCAAAGTTTCGTCTTTCTTTAGATTTGCTATGCCGCGTCTTGCCATGTTTTGCTAAGCATTTCACGGGTGCCTTATGCAGGCTTTTGTTAACGTGAAGGAGGCATAACTATGACATCGGGTACAATTTGTTGGCGATGAGTGAGACGAAGAACACGAATACACCGAAACACAGCGCGGCAGATTGACATCTTAGCAAGGCGAGATGACATGACGCAGTGGTCTAAGACAGAGCACTTCACCACGAGATAGTACCAATGCGGTTCAAAGTCGGTCTGCTCATACATCCCTTGCATCTAGGGCCCTGTCAGCCTGTATTTTGAGGTGCCTTTTGCGGCATTTCGTATAACGTCTGTGAATAATTCATGTAAGCGTATCACATTCTCAGTGTAATAAATACCGTGCTAAAAAATTATGACGGAGTGGTCTAGCGCAGCAGCCAGACAAGCTTGTCTCTCTGCGTTGGGTTGGGTCCTAAACGCACAGGTGGCGAGTTCGTTTGTATATATTTTTTTCGAGCATATGCTCAAACTATACTTCGCGGCCACCTCGGCGAAATACAGGAATGCGGTTAGTGGTACTTCCGCGTTAAAAACCCCAGTCGGAGTGCTCTGCGTTTGGATTGAGCTTTGCCTGCCTGCCGTAAATATCAATCAATCAATCAATCAATCAATCAATCAATCAATCAATCATTTATTTTCCAACCCGATGTTAGAAAGGCACCTCAGCAAAAAAGCAGTTGCACACTGCTGGAGAGTGCCAAGGACCCGCGCATGTTTATCACGAAGGAAACGCAGCGGATGGAACCAAAAAGGTTTAATTTGAAGCAGAAGACGATGAGATGCATGTCACCGGAAGTACTCAGGGGCGTTGCAGCAGTCTGAAATTCCGCATTCTGTCATCCTTCTAGAGTAGTTCACACATCTTTAAAGCTGCTTTTTTTTGCTTTTTTTTTTCTTAATCCTTGAGCTGTGAAATGTACACTACTGGCTTTTCCGTAGCAATCTAAGTGCAAGCAGAGATGCAAATGAATTGATTTATTGGTTACGAGTGACCCAGAAAGCAATTAGTTTCAGAGGATGCTATACAATAAAGTCCCTGTTTGTATGCAGACGTTACATTATATGGGGCCCTCACTTGAGCATCTTGATTTTGAAAGAAAGAAAGAAACAAAGAAAGAAAGAAAAAAAGAAGGAAGCAAGGAACGAGAAAGAAAAAAAAAGATAGAAGGAAAGAAAGAAAACAAAAAGAAAAAGAAGAAAAAAAAAGAAAAAAAAAAGGAAATAAATAAATAAATAAAGATTATAAAATGGTGAGCTAAAAATAACGCACTATCCTCGTCCTTTTTCTTTTTCTCCATTTTCGGAGATCTGCGCGTGCTGTCAAACCACACAAACACGCCTTCTCCTTGACACTCCCGCGCCTGCCGCCTCCTTGAATACGTCGAGGTTTCCGCGCTGCTGTCGAAAGAGAAACCTTCGCGGCGGTAGCGGAATATCGGAATCGATTAGCGGGCCAGCCAGAGCGGCAGCCGCCGAGACCTTGTTTACAAACACGGCGACCTCTGGCGGCGGTAGCGGCGAGGTTGGAGCGATGTGAGGCGGTGTCGCTTATTCCAGCTGTCGCCACGCGTCCTCCAACTCTCGTATGGCGTCGCGACGTGCGAAGCGTGCTCTGCACTTGAGCAACTTTCCGCCGGCGCACTTTTCGGCGAGAGCCAGTAGCACGAATATGTTCTTTGGGGGTTTTTGAGCGGCTCCGATGCAGTTCATCACTGAAAAGATACTCTCGCATATCTCCATTCACTGAGGCGCGAACAAGTTTGGCTGATCTGGAACTTGCTTTCTTATCTTGCGTGCCTCGCGTTTGAACTCTGAGTCAGTAATTTACGCGTAGGGTCACTTTTCGAACCGGGACAACATCGTACGATATGAGGCAAACTGTAAGCGGAGGAGGACCTCATGGTCCTTCTTTGGTCATCTCTGCGGTGCTTATTACCATCATCATCATCATCATCATCATAATCGTCGTCATCATCATCATCAGCACCACCATCTGACTGGCTTAATTCAGAGCAACGTGAAGCCAGCTCTCATATCCGTTCAATTAACCCTCTCCTGATCAAACTGTGTTAAGTAGTTTGCAGCCTTTCTCATCTCACGTTTGCCTTCGTCTCTAAATCCGTTCTGTTATGGTTTCTGTGCTTTTTGCATTCTGTCTACCCGACTTCTTCAACAATGTATCTCAAAGTGTTACAAAATCTCAACGCACTGAGAAGTTGCAATTTAAGGGGGCTTGAGCAAACATCACTTGAAACCCCTTATTAGTCGAGAAGGTCATGACGTCAAATCCATCTATCCCTAGCGAAAAAATCGTATGAATCATAGTAACCTCATACAGATTTCTCATAAAAACTCATATTAGGCTCAAACATATCTCATACAATCTCATATATTTCTCATATGTTGATTGATATTTGTATGAGATTATATGAGAATTATAAGAGCTTATTATGAGAAATCTGTATGAGGTTATTGTGACTCAGAGTTTTTCGCAAGGGATATTTAGCTTAAAAGAAAGATTGATTAGTTTAGTACTGGAATTGATTATCCCCTAAATTTTCGCCTTCACCAAACGAAGACACCCCTCTCAATATGCAAACTACAAAGCTTCTCTAAACAGCTGATATTCACAGCCACTGCATATTCACCGGACAACTTTCGACTGTGTCGTTTCTCTTTGTGTTCCTCCCCCCCCCCCCAAAAAAAAAAACAAAAACAAAAAAAAAAACGCGCAAATAATGCGAGAAGCGAATGGCCCTCCAGTAAGTTGTTTTTGTGCCGCAGATCGCTCTCACTTTGCTGCATTATCGCCCGACGCATACAGAGAGTCTTGAATGAGCTGCTAAACGCGCCCCGAGGCAGCCGAGTGTAGACTATAGGAGACCTCGGCTACGCTTCCTCGTATGTTTGCCGGGTCTCGAGCGGTTCACACTTCCGTGAGCGTGGCCACAAACACGGCTTTACATACACAAGCGCGGTTTATTGGAGGCTGCAACGATCGAAATCTGCAAAAGCGACGTTGCAGACGACGGGGCAGATGATATCTCCTCGCGCTGTCTGGCGACGTTTCCTAGAAGGTGAGACAGAAGGGGCACTTCCGAGAGAGCACTGTGACCAACCGCCCTTCCCTCGGGGCGATTGAGTGGCAGGGATGTTTTTAATGTGCCCGTGAATTTCCTGCTCCAACCGAATCATGACATCGTATGCCACATTGGAGCGGCACTGGGGGATTCCCGCTTTCGTGAAAATTCAAACAACGTGAAAGCAGCATCTTGTATCAGAGTTTTCGTATGCTTCACTTGTCTTCATAGTTGTCCCAACTCACCTATGACGTCGTAGATACTGTTCGTCTGTAAAATGTGATAGAGAGATGACGTCATAGAATAAACAGAATCGCAGGTTAACTATATAGTCAATATACCGGGGACAAAAGTCTCTGGAAAGCGCATCTGGCGATCTTGGACTAGAAGCTGCGATGCGAACGAATACCAATCCGCCTTACTTCTCCAGGGCGCATTGGATAACTAAGGCCTGCCCCCTTAACGCCGGTAATATATGATCTGGAACAATTGGTCGATAAGAAAGCTACTTGCTTTTGTCGCCGTTCGCGTATTCCTGGGATTTTTATCCTCGTTAGTAGATGAACCCCAAGCAGCGATTTGTGCATAGTGATGTCTTAGGTGAAATTTAAGATAAAACAGCCCTCCACAAATATTGCGTTAATTTGTTTTTCATAATGCGCAGTTACTACCGTGAATAAGATAGCTGAAAAGTAGGGAAAAAGAAAAGAGAAAACGTACGACCATCCGTTGACTTCACCGCAGCAGAATGCGTGAGCGCTTGTCTAGCCGTTAATATGGGCGGTAATCAACAATCTGGGCATCTAAATTGCCCGCAAATAATACACGTCGATACTTGAAGAAATGAATTGGTAAGATCATGACAAAGCCAGGTAACAATGGAAGGAATGAAGCCATAATCGCAGTCAACTTCGATTAGGCAACAAGAAAATTACCGCAGGGAAGAAGAGAAGAGAACAGGAAAGAAAATACCCTCTTTAGCGAGGGAAGGGGGGATACGAGAGGCTAAATACACCCTTTTGACGGTGTTTACCGGCCACCTCACCCACTCCTCGTGGTGCTGGGCAACAGGCGATATCCAGTAGCTGCACTCCGTCGCGGGGCTAATCTGCCGATCGACGATGAAGGTCCCAAAATTTAACAACCATCTCTCTCTCTCTCTACCCCACCTCGCTCCCGCTAGCGGTTGTTACAACCTCGAAACACCACGAGGCACAAGCGTGCTTGCCGCGTGAATTGACTCACGACTGGTAGCGTTCGAGAGTGAAAGTTGCGCGACCTTTGCTCGGCGATGCGGGCGCTGCCGTTTTTCTTTATGAACTCTTCGTATTCGCTGCATTACACGGTCGTTGTGGGGATTAGGAGGAGAAGGAGCAGAGAGGGAGGCCTTTCCCCGAGCAGTCCTTCCGTTGTTTTCTTGCTGCTTTGTTTTCTGTATCGCTTTCGGAATGGTTGTTTCCTTTTTCTCGCTCCTCGCCCTCGTTCGCCTTCGTCGAAGTGCGCGGCGGCTTTTCTGTCCCGGTTGCTCCCCGTAGTAGAGCCCCCCTGAGGCGTGTGCCTGCAATTGAGAAAAAATACGTATACGGCCGCAACGTGCACGGGACTCCTCTGATGTCCGCCGAAGACCGACGAGCAGGGAACATGAGCAGACAAGTCAGTCCGAGTTCGATACTGGACTTACCACCACTTGCGGGTGCTGCTGTGACTTGTACTGTCCGGGTGGCTTTGCTGGTTCCTCTGCTATCGCTTGCGATCGCTAATGCTATTGCTTCTGCTGGGATCGGAATGACGACCACTACGCTGGTCTTTTATTAATAGCTGCTACTGGCACTACCGCTGTTACTTCTTGGCTAGTATTACTGCTACAACTGCTGCTGCAGCTTCTCATAGCACTTCCAGGTGTGCACACTGCTGTTGTTTAGAACTGATTTTTTCCCCTGCTAATGTTGTCCTCCCTTTCCACCATTCACTCTAACTACGGCATCGAAGTTAGCTTCCCAATCACGAAAGGCAAAGTATCCAAACAAACCTAATTCTAATCAGTCCTAACGTGTCATTTTGTCTCCCTCTTGTTCCACTGAACCGTTACGTCATCAGTACAAATGAAATTAGGGAGTTCAGTTAAGACCGGAAATATCACACTAGATGACACTTTCGTCATATTTAATCGAGATAACTACGCCGTTCGTGATATGTCGATATACAAATGATAGGCTGAATTGATCGTTGCTCTTCAGAAAATTGCAAAGTTGAAGGAAGCATTGTTCTAAGCGGAAATTGCTGGAAAGGATGGAACTTGACGCGCACGGGATAGCGGAATTCATTTAACTGCAAAGTACTTTGATCGCAAAGTGACGATTAGAACGAAGCCAATCACACAAGGTTGTTACCTAATGATCATATCACTCTGCGCAAGGCATTCGGCAACAATGAGGCTCGTTTGTGGTTGCAATTAACGTGACGTCACCGACTACGTAATCGCCGCTTGCCAACCAAATGTCGACGCTCGCAATGTATACTCCTTCTTTGACAAAAAGAAAATACAGGCAGTAGCGTTCAAAACTTCACTCGCCTCAGTGCGCCGCAATCATAGGTGCAGAATTTGGCACTGCGAAGACAGGTTGCGAAGTCCAGGGAATGTTCGCACCTGCTGGGCTATCCATTCCGAAAAACTCGATCAGATGCTGGAATAGAAAGCGCTACCAGCGCCTCCTATATTTTTCAGTGCTGGCCGGATAAGGCCAGCCAGACCGTCGAAAGCCCTCTCTTGCCCTCCTTTCATGCCCTTGCCCGTCGGCTAGCCTTCGCACCTGCTTTACGACTGTAAGAGAGAGATATAATCATCTGAGTAGCGCAGCACCACGGAAAGCGCACGAACAAATAGCGGCAAGCAACCTCAAACTTTGCCGTGAGCAGCGTTAGGGGTTCATGAATTGTGCCATATACAGCGTCAACTAATTGAACTAAAGCACGCAAAGCGTTTCCATTGCGAAGCGAGTGATTTGGGTGGCATTGAAAATATATGAGATGCTGGCGCTACAATGTGTTTTTTCTTTGCAAGTTCCCAGTATTGGCGGTTGCGTGACGCGAGCTTCAGGTTGGACCGTTCTTGCTCTTCCCAAAATAACTGGCGCTAAAAAAGAATCGGCCAGCGCTGATCGTGCTGACTCGAGGGCAAGAAAAATAAGGAAAAGTTGAATAATAATGGAGAATTGTTCATCATATCATCTCTTTAAATACTCGTTGCTACATGTATAATGACGGTGCCTCATTTGCTACTTTGTGTTTAGTAACAAAACATGACCCGTGGTGAAACATCATCCCCGATGGAACAGTGGCAGTGAGGTCAACGCGTTGGAGCGTTTAGACGTTCCCCGCGCCAGATGTTCATGATGTGTTCTAGCAGCCCAAGAAATGTTATAAAGAAAGAAATTCAGAACTTTTCGTGTCTTCTGGCTACTAATACAGTGGGAAGTGATCAATCACTGGAAAAGAACAGGCGCAATTGTCGGGTCTGCCTCAGTGCAGCTCCCAGTGACAAGTTTGTGCCTTTTTCTGTCCCGGTAGTTGATGTGTCTGCCCGTGACGCATTAGATACAGGCGACCACTGCCACAAACAAGTAGCCAGTCTACTAACCAAGCTTACAAAGGCGCCTGACCTATTTCGGTGATAGCAGTTCGCTGATAATCCAGTTTATGCACAGTGGACCAGAGATTGCGCCAGAGTCGTATGTCTATGACCTCTCTACAGACGCTCACAACTATCATAATCATCATCATCTTCATCATCACCACCGGTGATAAATGAATGCAGCTGTTCACCACATCGTCATGTAAATGAACCGCAAGCCCGAAACGGTAGTTCGCAAGTCGATTGGATTGGATTGGAAAACATTTATTGCGTTAAAGTGCAGATGCAGACGGTCCGCTCTAGATGGCCTCAAGTCTACGGCTGGCGGCGACCTTAATCGCCCACTCGGTGGCTTAGGCTTGAATGCCCGGGTCCGAGCTGACCAGAACAGCCTCCCATCGCTCAAGAGAAATAATTTGTACTAGATCTTCCGGTGGAGGTTCTTCTTTGCATTGCCATAGTATGTGATCATACGTGGCTGTTTCGCCACAAAACCTACACGCGGGGTTAAAGTCATCCGGGTATATTTTTGCTAATAGATAAGGGTTAAGAAAGGATCCTGTCTGGAGTTTGCTCCAAGCGGTCTCCTGTGCATTTTCCAACGTTTTGTCAGGTGGTGGAAATTTGTGCCGTTCCAATCAGTAATGACTTGTGATATCGTGAGATGTCAGCTCCTCCTTGGAGTAACCCATGGATACGAAGGGCCCACCGACTCCGAACCATTGCTGTGTTCGGAACTTGCAAGGCAAGCGCGGGGGTCAATAGTCTTCCTTACCAGTTGGCGCGATATATCCACTATAAAACACCGACTAGCTCCCGTTCCTGCCTTTATCATCATCATCACCACCATCAGCCTGACTGTACACAATGCAGGGCGAAGGCCTCTCCCATATTCCTCCAATTAATCCAGTCCTATTCTCGCTGCATCCACTTGAATACTTCTTAACCTCATCCGCCTACCTGACTTTCTGACGCTCCCTGCAACGCCTTTTTCCCTTAAAATCCAGTTTGATACCCTAAGCAACCATCGGTTATCTCTTCACACTACACGTCCTGCCCATGCCCATGCTCCTGCCTTGTTAGCAGTAATTTCTCAGGGTACCACGCGTACATGTCCCTCAGTCATTCTGTACCAGTTAGAGTGATAAATCTACTTCGAAATTTCCAATTATTGAGAAACTGTAGTAGTTACCTCAGCATGCCAATGATCGACGTTTTTTTCTGCGAAGTAATACAGTGATCACCATGGGAGTCTGGTCACGTACCGCAGAACACGTCAACACGCCACAGAAATGACGTGAACATTGTAGTGCCGGCGCATCATTGTTTACACAGCACACTGGTACCAGCGATTCGGAAGGGAGCAAGCTTGTTGCTCAACGCCGATATGATGAACATCATAATAGAATATCAAGTGTGGATGAAAATGCAAGGCTTGTGCATAATGCGCAGAAATAAACTCAATCTGCATTCTTTACAGATGGATTCAGGGTTCCCTTTCAAATCGCTTGTACTCGCACACTCATGAGCAAAAGCAGAGACCTCCCCCTTTCCATTCCCATACTCATTTTCACTGAACTGATGATAATTATTCCTCTATTGCAGATAGGTTGCCGCGGAAACGAATTGGAATTAATTAAGAAAAAGTAAATTATCCTGATAATCGCATTTTTGCCACAGGATTATCACGATTGTCTTGTCTCTGCAGTCATCTCTCGAGACATATCGTATACAGGGAAGGCCTCGTAACACTGGTCCACAATTGAGGCCCTTATTGGTCCTGTCGACCATGTTTCATCGGAGCATCGTAATCACGCATAAATATCCAGTAGAGAAATGTCAATGAACCAAAGACTTCCTCAGCCTTGTCAGGCGCGCAGCTGTTGCAATTGCGCCACCCTACAATGGGGGGCGCAAGAACTGCGTGCAGCTACGGGGGAGTTTTACCTTGTTTTTGCTTACGGGGGCCTACACCTTCCGCGTCGATGCGAAGTTCATCTCAGTGACATTTCTCGCACCCCTTTTCTCCCTCCCTCCTCTTTCTCCTTTCATTCCCGGTTCATGCTTGGACCTCGTCCTCTACGCCACCGCGTCATGTCCCGACAGCCCATGGGCGTCTGCCATGATGGTCACTGAGGGTGAGCCAATCGCCAAGCAGCCCCGGCCGGGCGAGTGGCTCTGCTCCATGGCAGCGGTGGCGGCGTCGGCAGCCGTCGACCTGCGCGCCCGGGAGCCACTCTTCCCGACTCGCAAACAGCGCGAGTTCATTCCGGACAACAAGAAGGACGACACGTACTGGGACCGGCGACGCCGAAACAACGAGGCCGCCAAGCGATCACGCGAGAAGCGACGCCTCAACGACATGGTGCTGGAGACACGCGTGCTCGAGCTGGCCAAGGAGAACGCCGTGCTTCGCGCCGAACTCGCCGCACTGAGGTGAGAACTGGCCTGTGCTGTTCGCTCATAAAAGGGCTCGTTAAAGTGTCGGTTGATCCGTGCTTTTTGAGAGGATTTTGCCGCAGGGGACCGGGGACAACGGCGTTGGGAACTAGAACAAGCATTAAAAAAGAGCTCACCGTAAGAAAGGAAAAAGGAAATGGCTTAGAAAACCTTCTTCTTGGGCTAGTTGGTGCACGACTAGAAAAGTACTACAGAACTGGGTTCTCCCTTCGTCACCTGCACTCTGTGTGTGTTGCGTAGGCTTAGCGTCATAATCGTATTGGTGTAGTCTTGGTGTTTATTTTACGGCGAAACTAAGCTATGACTATATTGACTAGTGAAGACAACCAGCGAGTATCATGCTAGCCTAAAGACGCAACACATGGACTGCTTCTCCAGTTGAACTTCGCAGTGCTATCTGCATGGCTTGACGTGAAAGTGCGGCATTTTGCTCATCAGCTGAAAGCCTCAGAGCATGCCTGATTTACAACGTGTATGTCATCCTTATGCAATTATGTGGCGAAACAACCTCCTAAACTGCGCTAAAATGAGTAGACGCCGGATGTGTAGCACATCTAGCACTCTTAAAGATTTTAGCACAAGAATAGACGGTGCTTGTTTCCTAGAACAGGTAATGACCTTAAACGACTGCGTTACATGTGCGACCTCTCGCTTTTCACCGTCTGCGGCTACAACTTGTTTCCCCTTGCTTCTTTTTTCAGCGCTCAAAATCCTCCCAAAATTAACGTCTCTCCCCTCAGGGACAAATTCGGAATCCGCGGTTCACTCGTGGTCGAACAAGGCCCTCAGCAACACCCAGCGGACATAGCCGCGGCCGCCCACGTCCCGGTACCAGTACCGGTTCCGGTTCCGGCCGCAGGCCTCACCGACCTGCGAGGACGTCGGAACAAGCTGCTATCCGCACTACTCCCGGCACTGGTTCCGCAGTCGCCCGCTTCGGCGGCAGCTCCCCAAGGCCTGGCCACTTCGCCGACACCATACGTGACGTCACTGGCGCAGCAACAGCAGCAGCACCAGCAACACCAGCCACACCACAATCATCACCACCAGAACCAAAACCATCACCACCAGCAGCTAACCCAGCAGCTGAATGGCCAGCACCAACCAGCCCTGCTGTGTGCAGCACCACCGCCGGCGTTGGATGACCACAGGACGGCGGCCACCGACCAGGAGTCATCGCCCTTGTCCTCGGGTGAGCAGAGGTTTCGGTGCGACGGGGAGAAAGCTTTTCTCGAACCATTAGTCGGATTTCGCGTTCGAGTTCTCTCTAGTTTCGCTTAAGAGCGGCGCGATTCGTGGCGGTTACTGTTATATATGAACCCGGGAAGCCACCGGCTTTTATTGTTCTCCGTTATCCACTTAAGACGTGCTGCTCTCTATGGGGCCGTGAGTCCAAGCTCCGGTAGTACTCTGGTCCCTGGAGCTTTTGACACTGAAGACGTTAACCTCTTATCAACGTTCACTGGAACAAAAGTGCAGGATGACATGGAGGACTGACTATGGAATGTAATGAATCGGTTAATATTCTAGGGTCTCCCTCTCCTTTTCAGAATGGAAGTTCGGAAATAATTTTATTTTGTGCTTGTTGTGCATGCAGCTCTAGTAAAAGATAGTACTGGTTCCTTAAACTCTCACTTCAGGCCTTCCCTGCCGGTTAGTACTTGATCGTTGTACAACACCAGGAATGATACCAGTCTTTAAAATAAATCGAAGGAAGCGTTATTGCACAGCTGTCATACGTGCACGAGAAAAGGTATTTCAAGCGGAGTGGCACAGCAATTCTTCTCTTTAAATATTTGTACTTTCTTATCCTCCGCGACACCGACTCGGCGTCGTGATGGAAGTCGAGTGTTTCGCCATTTCGATCATCAGGAATGACGAAAAGAATTAAGCTTGAATTGAATTAGAATAAGGCCTGCTCGCGAGATAAGATAAGGAGCGGAGGAGGAGGTAGGAGATCCTCCGTGATGTGGTCTCTATCCTGCAGTGAGCGTAGCGGAGTTGATGACGATGATGAGAAGGATTCTTATACAAATACCACGCCTGCTTTTGCAGGGTCGTGGTCGTCGGCAGAAGACAGTCCGCCAGCGCACCACTTCAGCCTTCCGCACAAGCTGAGGCACAAGTGGCACATCAGCGGCTCAGAGGGCGGCGCGGTGGCTCCGCCGGCGAACGGCGCTGCCGTCGTCATCACCGCCTCCGCCATGGTGTCCAGCAACGGTACTGCCAACGGCAGCAATGGCAGCAGCGGCGGCCTGTCGTCACCCGAGCTGCGTTCCTCATCGTCGTCGTTCCACGGCCGCGAAGACACGGCCTCGTCGGACGGCGACAGTGGCGCCTCGAGCACCGACGCACCCTCTCCGCGCCGAGACGAGTCCTCGAGGAAGGGCCGCAACGGCTCGGCTGTCGGACACCACCACCACCACCATAGGTGCGTATCTCGTACCGTTCACTCTTGTGAAATCCTTTTCGAGCTTTTACTCGTGGATGACTTCCACCTCGGCTGAGCCCTGGTAACTAATGAATTCGAAAGGGACGGTTGTTTTTTGTAAATACCTGTTTTAGATGGTTTCCATGTGTAAGAAGGGGCGTATTTGACTTACAATGCCAGAACTTGCAAGCACTTAGCACTTACTGTCTATAGAAAATCAATAGTATAGGGATAATCTGAATTCTAACGGTGTGAGGGAGAGCTAAACTGATTAGAACAGGCTCGTTTAAACTAGTTCGAGACATTACGGCTCCATTTTGTTTGCTAGAGCGAATTGCTCTGCCATATAATTCTATCTTGCGGTGTAGGCCAGCTGTAGCGAGATTCAAACACGAAATTCTCTGGCGGAATATTTCTTTCACATTAGAGTGCAATGCCTACAGGAGTGCTGTGATCGCTTCAATATTGATAGAAGCTATACGATATAAAGAATTAGGAATTACTTTAGCTGGCTGGAACGTTTTGCAAACAGGCTAACTTTATTCTTAGTGCGCAAAAAGGCGAAGCAGAAGGAAAACCTATCGTGTTAACAGGAACGGCAAATAGTAAGTTTACATTATAGTCAACGTTAGCAGGTGCTCAAATCAGACTGCGCCGACAGCTCCTCACGTTCAGTAGTGCGAAGCTCGGGTGCGATTCATTGTTTCCCCTACCCGTAGCGATAACGTCGCTACGCGCCCGCCTCTCTCACAGGTCGGCCCACTCGCGGTTAGACCTGCAGACGGAGAACTTCCAGCTGCGCTCCGAGATGCAGCGGCTGGCGGCCGAGGTGGCCAACCTGCGCGACATGATGATGAGCGGCGGCCCGTCGCCCCACAACGGGGCGCCACCCCCGCCGCACCTGCACCCGCTACAGGCCGGACCCGGCGGAGAACTGCACGCACCCGAACACCCGCCGCACCTGCAGCCGCCGCCGCACCTACAGCACCTGCAGGCGATGCAGCGGTTGACCTCGCCGTCGCACATGCATCACCACAACGGAGGAAGCAGCAACGGTCGCGGCAGGGCCGACGAGAACGGCTCGCCACCCATTGTCGGCAACGGAACGTCGACATCCTCTATGAACGGCAGCCGGGAAGATAACCCTAGCCATTGATGGAACTCTGCTACCCCCGTTTGTCGGTCTGAAAAGCCAAGGTGTTATCACGCTTGTGAAAGAGACACTAGAGAGCACTGCGCTTGCGCGGTGGAGCAGGTTAGCCTATGTCACTTCTCTTGCGCGTGCTACGTCACACAACCAGACGCCGCTGCACGCGTGTGATGCACAGCGCTGCTGGCACATGCCTGGTTTGTCCCTCTCTGGTTTGACGTCATCCTGTTTGTAAGAGGCAAAACGGCGCCACCTCGGTCCCTACGCCATTTTGAAGAGACTGAAACGCGCATGCGCAGGAGCACTGTTCACCTTATTGCGCGCTGCGCATCACGAGTGAAGAAATGAATGTGTGCGTGTGTTTGTGCGTGTGTGTGTGCACACAATTCTTCTGTCACTGTCTAAACGGCTGGCGACACCACCCGATCGAGGTTTGCTGTCGGAGCCGCCTGCTACTGCCGTAGCCTTTACAGGAATGGACAAATTGTGCTACTTGAACACGTCCTATTTCGCGTTTGCTTGGTGCTCGTCAAACGCGTGGGTGCTCGTGCTCCGGCACGTTTTCCTGGCCTGGCTGTCTTTGGCGGCATTTATTGTCGCACTAGGACCCCGGGACAGCATGTACCAGCATTTCATGTCCCGCTACCACCTGGGCACATCCTCGAGACATGTCCACCCCTTGCCTATGCGGGTGTCTCGCCTGCCCTTCGGCATCTACAATATGCGAGCTGGTGAAGAACAACAGAGTGTTGAAGCGCTCGTCCTTGAGCCGGCGAAAAAACCAGCCCTGTCGTAGCTTACTACATGGCCTTCAGGTGATGCACACCATTGTGTCCCCTGGCGCCATCCAGAAGACAACCGAACCCTGCCGGAGCTGTCATCTAGCTTGTTCGTGGTTCGTCCGCTTCGTGATCGTAAAAGCGACTGACAAGTCGGTGCTGCAATAACCAGCCAGCGAGACCTTCCTGCCATCCGCGCCAGTGTCGCTGTCTTGTGCAATCCAGTCAAGTTGTCGTTGAAGTCACCCCTGTGTGTCGTCACTGACTGACGACCCACCTACTGTCTTCATAGTCGCATTCAGTGGTTTGCCTGGGAGCAAGCAGGGTTTCCAAGACATATTTGCGAAGGTTCCTTCCCGGAATGTCAGTGTATACACTCATGGTCCGGCGGAGTTATATTTTTGTGAAGCTTGCCCTGCGCCATGGAAGAAGCCCGTGGAAACAGCTAGACGCATCACGTAGAGAAACAGATAATGCCTTCACGAGGCGTCTACGCGACACCCGCGATGACGTATTTCCGTTTACGGCGGCTATTGTCGTGCAAGACTTGTGTACGTTTCATGTCCCTGTGCTTTGACTTTCCGTGGCGCAGCGGCCAGCTTCAATGAACTTCACAGCCTTCTACGAACTCATAATTGACCGTGTTGCCGTGAACAGTGTTGACTTATGCGGCATAAGATTTTCA
Source organism: Amblyomma maculatum (assembly GCF_055883805.1). Taxonomy (NCBI): domain Eukaryota; kingdom Metazoa; phylum Arthropoda; class Arachnida; order Ixodida; family Ixodidae; genus Amblyomma; species Amblyomma maculatum. The sequence goes on from NC_139351.1 coordinate 96,129,871, forward strand.
CTGCCTTCTTTTATATTTTTATCCCTTTATTCTCCTGATTTATGTTTATTTCTAGTTTCATCAGCAATTAACATGCAGTTACCACAACCTCTACGTACTCCGACGTCAGCACCAGGTTTAAAGCGACCTTGGTCATAAAGTTATAAAATGTATCGTCGTGGTTCTCCGCTTCGCATCGCCACGCCCGTGCTGCGTTTTTATTTATTGTGTCAGGAGCCCAGCGGAGAGCCGCAGATGACAGTTTTGAGCGCCTATTCGGATATAACCACATAGATTACGTCCTGGACGTGGCAGGAATGCACAAAATGAGACACTGTATGCTAAGGCGGTACTACTGGATGAGCGGTCAGGGGTCCTCCATGACATCTCGAACATCTCTTGCAGTCACTCCAGCCACCGAAACCAAAAGTCCATGAAGCTCATCATGGCAACCGACAACCTTGCATAAAAGACAGGTACACACATGACTGTCAGATAACAAACATTTTCCCATGTCATCAAGTGGCATGACTGTGGAGTGACGATGCAGAGTTCTTCAGTTAGCAATAAAAGAAATAGGTTTTTCAAAATTTCGTGTTCGCCGACTGTGTCATGCCAACAAATACGTACTTATTTCAAGAGAAATAAAAACAGCAAAAACATATACTCATTACCAGTTACTTGCTTTGTAGAGCATAGCGGCGGTTCTCTCTACAGTCTGGACATATCTTTCGCTGTCACCTAAGCTTTCTCTGCAAAATCGTGATGAAATAACAGATATCAATTCCCGACTTGTGTTCTGTCCAGTGGTGCTGTCTAAAAACCGTGAATTGAGGATTGTGTTTCCGGACGACATTGACAAGTGAGGCGACTTTCTAGTGGCTTTTCGTTACCCACATCGCTTGCGATGGCAGCCTTGGTACAATCGAACTGCTGTCGTGCCACAGTCACGTCACCTTGGGATACTGTAACTGAAAATGACGCCATATGTTGAACTAGCGCGCCAACTTAGTGACGTTACTTGCAGAACTGGCGTCTACAGAAGTCCCCTTTTCCTGCCAGGAACTTACGAGTCCTTACACCAGTCACTAACATCTATCTTCTATGTGCTCCAAGCCAGTAACAGCGTTGGTTGGACTCACCTTTTCTCAACTTGTAGATGCATCGGAATGAGAATTTGAAAGAAATACGTAACACGAAGCCGAAATCAATGTGAGAACTTAGCATGAAAAGAAAGAGCATTACACAGACATGCTTACTCATTTCAGACTAGGTATCAGAGATAAATGGAATAGAGTATTTCGCCCGCGATGTCCAAAAACGCCGAAAGGCTTCTATACATGACACCTTAGTGAAGTCGCTCAAAACGCTCTTGGTCGTCGCGTCATGCATACTGGGCAGCGTCAGTCAGAAAATGGGTGTCCAGCCGAGCTTGACAACAGTGAGACTTCGTGTGACGAAAATGCAAACAGGGTGGTTTTGTCGTTCATATAGCAGTGCATGAGGAACGCGTGGTGGCATGATTTTCTTTGACCTTTTTTTTTTTTTTCAAACGTGGTGTGCAAAGAGACATTCACGAACGTTGTATAATGTATATCGATACTGTTTTTCCGACTGTTGTAATTTCTTCGCTATTCAGGGGAAAGAAAGGAAGAAAGAAGCTGATCATTTGTGGTGGGTTATTCCTGATGACTGCGGTGGTGACACAAGTGTTCTTGTGAGTGTGTTGTTGTGTGTATGTGCGAGTGACTATACTGGGTGAAGAACTGTGCCACTACTGTAAAGAAATATGACGTGGACACTGCACAGAACAGTGCTGGTGCTGCTGTTATGCCCTTTTTTTGCCTGTTTATAGCAAGTTTTTCTTCATCATCTCCAAATGCTGCACATTTTTGCTGTTTTTTTTAAAGAGTGCATTTCCACGCTGTAAGAAGGCTGCTATTATTACTTCACTGATTTCTTTATCCAGTTTTGCTCCTGAGATGAAGGTCTCTCAGGCTGCCTTGTATGCACGTAATCTTGATGTGTCGACCCAAGCGAAAAATACGATTCAACCTGTTTCATGTTTACGAACAAAGTTTTCTTTAATCATGTTGACGAATGCAAGAAGGGGCAATTGCTTATCACCATGTACAGGTACAAGCACTATTAAAGGGAACATTTCCACGTCTGAAATGCATTCAGAATATTGATTTTTCATGAAGAAACTAATTTATTCTCACATTTGCACTTAGTTTCACGAAAACAATGTGATCAACCATTTAATGAAAGGCGATTACAAGATACCATTCGAAATTAATAGCTGCGGAAAAATGTTAACAAGCTTGACTCATGTTTGTAAACTGTTCCCTTTTATGCTGCTTTTAGTTGTACGTCTTTGTAATCAAAAGTCCATACTTTCTCCTCCTGAACCCTACATGCACAGCTGTGTTTGTGTTAACCTGGCTTACGGTCATAAGCTTGCTCCATTAAATGCTCAGTTCTTCATTAAAAGTCTTCGAAAGAGTACATTATTTGCTGTACGTGCAGTTTAGATGACTGGGCAAATTTAAGCCGGCGCAGCTCACAAACCAACCCCAAGTGTCCGTCAGCGCCCTTGTTTTTCGGTATCGATATTTTGTTATTGAGTAATGAGAGTTGGTTAAATTTTCATACAGAAAATTGCTTGTGATGATCATTGGTGGTATTCTTAAAAATAATTAGTTTTTGTTTATTCCTTTCGTACAAGAATCATGCAATGAGCTCTCTAGTTTGCCAAATAATCGGATTTCCTACAACCCCAGTTTTAGATACTGAAACCGGTGAGTTCTGCAGGCTGCGCGTTTGTTATTTTAGGCTGCAATATCCTCTTGCGCGTCAGCGATGTCAACTTCTCGTGCTCTTCTCCATGCAATTACCCGCATCTGTCGCTGTCAAATCAACATTGCAAGACGAATAAATTTTGTGCCCCTTCAGGCGTCTTAAGTTAGGTTAAATTGTGTTTTCGCAGGCGTTGCTCAAGCACGCGGAATACACATAAGGCCAGTTAACGAGACCAGTTAAGAAGCGCATTCTAAACTGTTGAGTTGATCTCAGCTTTCGACCTACTCGGTACTAAACAATTTCGCAATTTTTTTTCTTTCGCCTCCTAATGTCGTTTGTCGGATCTTTCAATTCCTACGGCAGTGGCTCTATCACCTATTATTTTTTCCAGAGCAAGTTTTCCGTAAACGTCAGTCTTTGTCCAGAACCAGTCTTTGTCGTCAAGCGATATTTCTCTGCGTCGCTTTATCTTTGTTTCAAATAATGAGAGAATGGACACCAAAATGATATAATCATCTGATCCGTCGGGTTCTAAAATGCAGATAAAGAAAATCGGGATAAACTTTCGTTGGCAACGAAGGCGATCCTTCTGCTGGTTAAAAGCACATTTTCAAATTTTGCAGCGACTTCGTTCGCTTTCGTTTAAAGGTTGAGTGGTGTGGAAACATGCTAACATATTCGCCTTTTCACGACTGAAATTCTAGCCATACGTTTTCAACTCTTTGCTTTGACATGAACACCGCCTGCTAAATATGTGAGATCGGAGTTTTTAGGACCGTCAACAGTCATCTTAAGTCTGGAGAACCTGCGCTCGTTGAGGTCGTTGAGGTAGACGTATAACCGACGTTCTCCCAATTGTACAGATATACTTTAGAAGCTCATTTCAAACAATATTTATTTTGATCGTCTGCTCACGTAGTAAGCAGTCGAACGCAACCGAGCAACTTTGTGTGCTATAATTAAGTCTAAGTGCAAGCCGGTTTGTGACGTCACGAACATCAAGTACGTGAGCTCCGACGAGCAGCTCGGGTTCTATCAAATGTCGAATTCCAAAATGCGTCGTCTGCAGACGACGGTACGGCAATATCTCTTCTTAACATAGTTTTCTCTTTTGTGTTCATACGAAACGTCGCTGATGTGCCTTTCTGTAACTCATTGCGCATCCTCTCTTCTTCAGCACCTTCACATCAACCATTTCAGGAGTGTCTGTTTATTTTTATAGCATCACCTATTTTTCTGTGTTCTCTGATCAAAATCGTCTCTCTTACATTCTATCTCGCAGGAAAAAGAAAATCCCAACAAGATGTGCGCGAATGAAACTGCCATTACAGTCATAGCTGCTATCCATTTTTTTTTTCGCCATGCTAGTCTCGGTTACGAAAACACAGATTTGCTGATTTGGTCTCGCTTGTAATGGCGTATCACCCTGCGGTAAACATCTAACATTCAGCAAAAATTGCTAATACAGTGTGGCCGTTTTCACTATTTGGCAGTATGTAGTTCCTTTCTGTCTTCATAAGACCGGTTCTACTTTCAGTTTAAAGCTCTTTCTAGCCTGTCAATAAGCTAGAACAAAGTCTCTTGTCACAGGCCATCTCGGAGTTCCTTGTATGGGAGTCCGCTGGAAATAACTTTTTCAGCAGAACGTTTTTAAATCATGCACTTGTGGCCGGAAGTGACGCATTTCGTTTTGAAAGAACCCAGGAAAACTCAATTGGCAGAAGCAGACGCAGCAGCAGACGATGCCTAATACTTGCAAGAGATTAGTACAACTTTCGTCTTCTGCATCACTTCCGACAGCAGACACCGGGATACCGTCTGCAACGAAACTTGCGAAAACCTTTAGTAGCATGAAGCAAAATTACATCGGCAATTTTTTTATCTTCTTTTGTTAATTTTTTTTTTTTGCATTATATTTCAGACAGTGTGTCACAACTGGACAAACGTATTCAATGCAATGTGCTGCCATTTGCTTGGCAGCAGCCTACGACCTGTCGTTCGCGCAAGCATTTGTTGGGATCTCCTTTTTTTTTCCTTACTGCGAAGCTCGGAAGTCTCATCAATCACATATGTGTGTTTTGAACTTGTCACCTGGCACAGAAAGTGTTGTTGATTTTTCTCTCTGCCAATATCGTGGGAAAGAGTTGTGAAGTCAAGGTTGTTGACAAATATCTTGCCTATCCTTCGCACCTTCATCTTTTCTTTCCGCCTCTGACTGTCTCTTTTATTTCTCTCTCTCTCAACATAAAAACCAGAGACACGTTGTGCATGCGGCTCACGCCCCATATATGAATAACCGTTCGTCCAAACCTGTATTGTACACAGTCTGTCAGCGTGGTATTTTTTCGCGTTCATGGCGGATCGACAAATAAAGAGAAGCAAAAACAAAAAAGATTATATGCGTACACAAAACTTGGCCTCGTGTCTTCCTTTTTTTGCTGGAGTGGAGAAGGTGCCGCATGAGAAATATGGCGTACGAAATGACGTTTCCTTTTTACCACACACTGTAAAGCATTGCTTGAGCTAATATAGTCGGATACAACTAAAGAAACTAAAGAAAATAAATAAAAAAAAAACCACTTTTCATAGCACGGCTGTTAATTCGATTAAACCATTTTGAACCTCATTTCATCTGCCACGTCCTGCGTTGCCAAGCTAGCGAAATGACTTTTTAGGGGCAAAGGTCGCTTTTGTTATGAGCTGTTCTAGTTTATAGTTCAAAGGTCGGCTAATATCCACTGATGCTCACCATTTATACCATACAGACTGTGGAAAATTTAATAAACTGGGCTAGTGGTCCAAATTATCATCAAATTGTAGGAATTGCGCAATTCATATTCCTGAACTTATTTCTCAAAGCAGAGCGACAGTGTGGTAAGCGAGCTGGCGATTCACAGGACAAATTGTGAAATAATCAATTGAAAAAATTAATATATCATGTAAAGTAATCTAAAATTTGAAAGGATGCACATCGGGAAAGCAATTGATGGATTGACTTTGAATTTCGCTTCGGGTGTGATAACTGTGTGTTAACCGCTTTAAATGTTGTTTAGGATTTAAAAAATAGGCCTATCTCTACAACTTAAATTTCGCAATGGTAATATTTTCTTCAATTTGCCATTTCACACGTTACTGATGTTTATAATCGAATAACGGCGGAATGCTAATGCGTTCAGATTAAGTAATCTGGCTTGTTGGGCGAGTTGTTAGTCTCCCATTTTTATTTTTGATCCTTACAGGGCTGATGACATGAGTCATGTCTTCAGTGCAAGTAGTTTAAGAGAAATAATAAAAATCTTACACGACGCTTTGTTGAATTTTTTTTAGGAGCTAGTCGCGAACGATTAAAGCCAATTGGCAATAGAAGCAGATACCATCAAACATTTCAGTGATTATGAATCTGGATAACCCGTGCTCAGATAACAAAAATACTGTAATTGATACCTAAGGAGGCGCGGATTTACATTTGTATAAACGACAAAAAATAAGTGACAACAGTTACAACTTTCGGCAATGCGAACAGACAGCGGACACGAGTGGAGCAGCAGTAGTATAAGTTCCTTCCAGTCACGTTTGTCAACGACGACGACGACAGGAGGAATTAGCTCAAGTCAACACTCGCGAACATCTCTTTCAGAGTGCCCTATGTCCAGTCTAAGCCATACCCCGTCTCGCTTCCCCATTCCTCCCCATTCCCTCCCTCGCTCGATTCGTCCTACATCTTTAAGGCTTTAAGGATGGTTGCAACTCAGCTCACAGAGCGGGCCTTAACAATTACGCGGAGAAATAAAGTTGTTTAATCCATATTCTAGCCACGGTTAATCCAATGCCGCTATCTCTCAAAGACGAAGCACTAGTGATAACTCTCAAATATGGCTAAACAGAGCACAGCACAAGAAGCCGAAAGTAGGAAATTCAGTAACCAGCCTTTCAACAAGGGGACATTTTGTTCCTTAGGAAGGAGGAGGAGGAGGGCAGGCTGTTTAGACAACTAGTCCCTTCTAAGCATCTAGAATTTTCTTATATTGGAGTCTGGCTAGTATTTCTAACTAGGAACGATTTGTTACCTCAAAGAGTGCGATATGGAAAGACTGGGACCTAAATGCGATTTACGAAACCTTCCAGCAAGTGAAGTCCCACAACTGCGATTTAACCAGTGTAAGAGAGCTTGACAGGTAAAAATGCCGCTCAAGCGGTTTTCGATAAAGGTTCAGGATGTCCGGGTTTAGTTACGATCAGGAAGAAAAACGAACAGAGGAATATTAAGCGCCAATATTCCATTTTTTGCTAACTTTTCTCAAAGCTTGTTAGTTTTCCTAATTATCGATTTTTAGCCTACATGAACTTTCTGCCTTTTCATCAAACTAGATTTCTGATCGAATAAATTGTTTCCGATCAAAAGTTCGCCCGAACACGTATACATGCATCCGTACCCCCTCTGCCCACACACCCCTTACCGCCTGAAAAGAGAAGGACAACCAATAAAGAAAACATGAACTGAAAAACTGTTCACAGCCTAGATATGCTGCGGCCAAGGTGTCCATTCGCTTCGTTTGTCCGTCATGTCCACCTTTCTTGGACATTTGGCCGCTAGCGACATCTATCGGTAAGCGGTAGTGGACACTGTAATTATTTGGAAGTTATTTCGAACTTGTAGTGTTCAGAAATCACACTGACTGGAGAGATCTGGCCTGAACACGCTGATAAGCATGGTCAAATCTTCCTATCGCCCTACAAAATCTTCCATACAACATGCGTTCAGCGTTCACACCAACTATTTCTCATAGCCGCAGGAAATCAATGTGAAGTACTAAAATACAGTATTCTCGCCTTATTTTCAGTGTCTAGGGGCAATCGCCTCGCGGTGGCAGCCACGCGAATTTGAGGCGGCTGTACAAAATTTCATGGCTACACAGTTTTTATGAGATGAAGAACAGAAGACGTGTCTTCGCAGACCTAGATTTCACGGACTATGTTTTTCCAGGATCGCATTTGATGACGGCTGCGATGACGAACATATATTGAGCAAGAGCGTCTAAGCCAAAGGGAGCCTAGTACAATATGTTTTGGTGTTTGGTGTACAAAGGTTGGTTCAAAACCTCATTCTTTTTTTCATGTATTTCACTGTGGAGATGTCGAGCACCAGCATAGTCTCGGAAAAGCTTGTACCCACTGGATCAACCGGTGGATACGCAGTGAGGTATCCGGTGAGACTAGGGATCGAACCCTGAACCTCTCTTATATAAGGTGAGTGAGGAGTCCTTTAAAGCGAGGGCGCCGATGATATAGGTTATGACTAGAACTGCGTGACAGCTAGGGACTGACACGGGCAATCCTGATATAATTTCCAACCTCTTCAATCGGAAAATGAAAAACAGAGGAGTGTATAAACCAACCTCTGCGAGTCGCCTTGGTGTCACCCGAAATGCACAAATGCAATTCAGAATGCTTTAAGTGTCTCCTTAAGTGTATCAAAGTCTGAAACGCCAGAGAACAAGAATTAACTAAACGAAAAGGCAAATACACAATTAAGTGCTATTTAAGGCCACCCGATCCGTTCACCGCAACAATTCAGTGCGTTTTGTAGCCAACAAAATGCCCGTGTATAGAGTAATCATTGCAGCTGGAGACTGCAAGTGAAACCAGGCCTGGATGTATAGGTGGTATATGTTGGCCTCTGATTTGAATCAGAGCAGTGTTGAGCGCCTCCTTGCCTAGTAAATTTGAGATATTTTAATGAACTCATAGTTTTTCGTAAAACTTGCTGTAGTCTGCGCAGCACGTGAAAAGTCTTCTTGTTCACAGGAATATTGGTCGAATATATTGTAGCAACCTTGATATCTCCATGTAAAGCAACGTTACTAAGACCAAAAGAACAGTGCACCCGAGCCAGACAGCACCTCAGCTACTACATACTTCTTCTTCGTCCTCCAACTCTGGGTTCCTCATCTTCTTCATCCGTCTAGCCTGTAACATTATTATGAAATACATGCACCAAGAATAAGATTGGGATTGGGATTTGAGCGCATTTGGCAAGCACTCGCAGAGTATGACTAGCAGCTTACCGGTATCGCTCAAGAGGAAAGTATACAACAGTTGCATCTTGCCTGTACTCACCTATGGGGATGAAACGTGGAGGCTAACTAATAGGGTTCTACTTAAGTTGAGGACAATGCAGAGGGCTATGGAACGAAAAATGGTAGGGGTAACATTAAGAGATAGGAAGCGTGCAGAGTGGGTCAGAGAAATAACTCAAGTTACCGACATTCTAATGGAAATTAAGAAGAAGAAATGGACATGGGCAGGACATGTAGTGCGAAGAGAGGATAACCGATGGTCGCCTAGGGTAACAAACTGGATTCCAAGGGAAGGAAAGCGTAGCAGGGGGCGGCATAAAGTTAGGTGGGCGGATGAGGTTAACAAGTTCGCAGGGGTCAAGTGGATGCAGTCAGCACAGAACCGGGTTAATTGGAGACATATGAGAGAGGCCTTTGCCCTGCAGTACGTATAGTCAGGCTGATGATGATGATGATGACATGCACCTGGCAAGGACAATCCACTTCACTGAAGCCCAAACGGCGCATGCGTAGTGGCTATGACTGGTATGTTCTCCTCGAAGGTTTCATCCCAAGCATTTGAATGTGAGAGAGGTCAGAGGAGAAGAGTCGTGAACACGTAGGAAGGGGTCGCGAATAGACGAATTCTGTATATGATAAGTCATGCCCTGCACATTTCAATCCCCATGTTAAGCTTCAAAACGTTTGGCCAAATTCATGCTGCTTTTTATTTTACGATCAAACCTTTCCTGCGTTGTTTGGGAGCATGAATGATGGATAAGGAACATGACTTAAGATGCGTCTATACCAAATACTACTTTATTTGCTGTAATAGATTTGCTTTTAGAGCTTCTCTTTGAGAGTGAACAGTCTGGGTGTTTTCTTTTTAAATTTCGGTATTTGTGCGGGAAAGAGCCAACACTCACTGTAACGTAGACACAAACAATACTACAGCCAGAAACAAATACTCTTAGCCCAGTTGCTGATGGTCAGTATTTACCCAAAAAAGGTCGTTGTGCAAAGGGCATCGGATATAATACAGAAAGACAAGAGACGATTCGCAAGCACACTGAATCCGATGCCCACGTTACAAATGAAGTGGTGCAGGTGCTAATATGGAGAAGGCTACGGTCGTAGAAAATGAAGTAGTGTTCGGCAAACTTTTCGCACCCCCAACCTAATGGCAAGGAAAAAGAAGGTTTAGTTCTGCAGTGTATAACTTTCCACTTCGCCTCAGGCTATGATAGATGCCGTATTGGAGGACTCCGGAAATGTTTACCACAGTGTATAACTTTTCACTGCGCCTCAGGCTATGATAGATGCCGTATAGTGGAGGACTGTGGAAATGTTTACCACAGTGTATAACTTTACACTGCGCCTCAGGCTATGATAGATGCCGTATAGTGGAGGACTGTGGAAATGTTTACCACAGTGTATAACTTTACACTGCGCCTCTGGCTATGATAGATGCCGTATAGTGGAGGACTGTGGAAATGTTTACCACAGTGTATAACTTTCCACTGCGCCTCAGGCTATGATAGATGCCGTATAGTGGAGGACTGTGGAAATGTTTACCACAGTGTATAACTTTCCACTGCGCCTCAGGCTATGATAGGTGCCGTATAGTGGAGGACTGTGGAAATGTTTACCACAGTGTATAACTTTCCACTGCGCCTCAGGCTATGATAGATGCCGTATAGTGGAGGACTGTGGAAATGTTTACCACAGTGTATAACTTTACACTGCGCCTCAGGCTATGATAGATGCCGTATAGTGGAGGACTGTGGAAATGTTTACCACAGTGTATAACTTTCCACTGCGCCTCAGGCTATGATAGGTGCCGTATAGTGGAGGACTGTGGAAATGTTTACCACAGTGTATAACTTTCCACTGCGCCTCAGGCTATGATAGATGCCGTATAGTGGAGGACTGTGGAAATGTTTACCACAGTGTATAACTTTACACTGCGCCTCAGGCTATGATAGATGCCGTATAGTGGAGGACTGTGGAAATGTTTACCACAGTGTATAACTTTCCACTGCGCCTCAGGCTATGATAGATGTCGTATAGTGGAGGACTGTGGAAATGTTTACCACAGTGTATAACTTTCCACTGCGCCTCAGGCTATGATAGATGCCGTATAGTGGAGGACTGTGGAAATGTTTACCACAGTGTATAACTTTACACTGCGCCTCAGGCTATGATAGATGCCGTATTGGAGGACTCCGGAAATGTTTACCACAGTGTATAACTTTCCACTGCGCCTCAGGCTATGATAGATGCCGTATAGTGGAGGACTGTGGAAATGTTTACCACAGTGTATAACTTTACACTGCGCCTCAGGCTATGATAGATGCCGTATAGTGGAGGACTGTGGAAATGTTTACCACAGTGTATAACTTTCCACTGCGCCTCAGGCTATGATAGATGCCGTATAGTGGAGGACTGTGGAAATGTTTACCACAGTGTATAACTTTCCACTGCGCCTCAGGCTATGATAGGTGCCGTATAGTGGAGGACTGTGGAAATGTTTACCACAGTGTATAACTTTCCACTGCGCCTCAGGCTATGATAGATGCCGTATAGTGGAGGACTGTGGAAATGTTTACCACAGTGTATAACTTTACACTGCGCCTCAGGCTATGATAGATGCCGTATAGTGGAGGACTGTGGAAATGTTTACCACAGTGTATAACTTTCCACTGCGCCTCAGGCTATGATAGGTGCCGTATAGTGGAGGACTGTGGAAATGTTTACCACAGTGTATAACTTTCCACTGCGCCTCAGGCTATGATAGATGCCGTATAGTGGAGGACTGTGGAAATGTTTACCACAGTGTATAACTTTACACTGCGCCTCAGGCTATGATAGATGCCGTATAGTGGAGGACTGTGGAAATGTTTACCACAGTGTATAACTTTCCACTGCGCCTCAGGCTATGATAGATGTCGTATAGTGGAGGACTGTGGAAATGTTTACCACAGTGTATAACTTTCCACTGCGCCTCAGGCTATGATAGATGCCGTATAGTGGATGACTGTGGAAATGTTTACCACAGTGTATAACTTTACACTGTGCCTCAGGCTATGATAGATGCCGTATTGGAGGACTCCGGAAATGTTTACCACAGTGTATAACTTTCCACTGCGCCTCAGGCTATGATAGATGCCGTATAGTGGAGGACTGTGGAAATGTTTACCACAGTGTATAACTTTACACTGCGCCTCAGGCTATGATAGATGCCGTATAGTGGAGGACTGTGGAAATGTTTACCACAGTGTATAACTTTCCACTGCGCCTCAGGCTATGATAGATGCCATATAGTGGAGGACTGTGGAAATGTTTACCACAGTGTATAACTTTACACTGCGCCTCAGGTTATGATAGATGCCGTAGTGGAGGACTCCGGAAATTTTTATCACCTGTGGAACTTTACCGTGCACTCACATCGCACTGCACAGGGACGCCTCTCCGTTTCGCCCCTACCGAAAAGCAAACGTCGCGCTCGGGATCGAATCCGCGTTTTTGGGATCACCAGTTAGCGCCTCGATTTTTGAAGGTACACGCCAATGACTGCAGGATCAATTTTGCAACACAACTTTTTTTTTCTCTTGTGTAAGAATGGAAGAACTAAGCTACCTGGCTGAAGCCAATTATGCGTTATTTACGAGCTTGCAAGAAACTCCTTTCTTTTCTGATAGCAAGAATTACATTACTCACGGAAGCTCATTCAACAATTTGGCCTTAAAGCGATCAATCTATAAGTGAATTAGTCAACAGGGTGACCGACAAATTACTTAATTATAAGACGCTTTAGCAACTATCACGATGACAGTTTCTACAGTGAGTTAGTTACTGAATGTAGAATAAATATCATTTTCGATAAGAACAGTGGAGCTGTGAAACTTTAAGGGTTTGCGCAAAAGCACTTTTCAGCCTGTTCAGTTGTTTTCAGATCGTGAACTGATGCTTAACGCAGATAACACTGTTGTTGCTGACACCCCTGTAAACACGCTACCCACCTCAAACAACTCCCTTTATTAGAGTGCAATTACATTTCCAGCCTATCATAGGTCTTTTGATTCATAAGGGCAGCGAAGCAAAACGAACACAAGGGAAGAGATATGCAACAACGGAGGATCGCTGCCCTGTGTGCGTGTTGCTTCTTTTCTGTTCGGGCTCCTTCGCTGCCGTTGTGAATCAAGAATCTCCCCAACTTACCCCATAATACTTGTTTTACTCATAGATCTTTCATCTGCAAATTAGCTATCCAGCCGGATTAATGAACTTTCTTGCAGTTTAACTACTTGATTGATGCGCTACGCTGAAGCAGCAGCCTTCAGTCGACGTCCCAACGGACGTCTCAGGCGAGGCTGACGTCCACGAGCCTCAAGGCGCGTCGCTCCCCGCTCGCGTCGCCGATGCACAGCGCAGCGCGGCTGTGGCGGCGTCAACGACCTCGCGCGTTTTCACTGTCGACGGTCGCTGCCCTGGTTCAAGTTCGTTCACTTTAGGAAGCGAGCCAGCGTAGCGTAGCGCCTTTCACCGCACGCCGGTTGGGTCACCGGGCTTCGCTGCCGCCTACATTACATTGTGCGAGCGCGCGTGCTGCCGGCATCGTCTGCTACACTACGCGGCGTCGTCTGCTAAGGGTCATTTGTTCTTCGAGGGCTGCCGTTTTGAAGGTGGTCGCCTGTGAATCCTAATCTGCATACATTTAGATAATGTAGTTCAGCGCAAGCGCTTTCGCAGTAAAACTGGATACTCAATGAAACGTGAAGAACAAAACAGGAAGGTATTAGTTGAGTAAGAAGAAACATCTGCTTGGGTAATTTCCAAAAACTAAAATTACAGGTATTCGAAAGCAACAGTTATCTCCATGTGTATTTCTTCTCCATTAGTGATAACGTTTTTACCTCTCTCAGTGGCTTTGAATTATCCACCTAGAAATTCGTTTCACGCTGACAATAGATTAGAATGTAGCACGACTTTACATGACAAAAGGTCTATGGAGGTTCGCGGTTAGCATGCAACGTGCAGGACGCGGGCCTGAAGCAGTTAATTTACATGATTTCATGACTAACAGGTGTGCAAGCTTCCAGAATTTCATATCTAGGCTACCAGGAACAAATGTCAGAATACCCCTAGTTGAGGTGGAGCTAAATGAGCAACCGTCAGCAACACTTTTCCGACTTCCTACGGTTTGTCGGCCTAGCTGTATGCGTTCCCTCTTGTAGCGCGCAGCCCACGATGGCAGGTACCAAGACTATCTACTAAATTAATCCGTCCTCAACGCCGCCGTCTACCTAGATGGCGCTATCTGCACAACTTCACACTACTTAAATCTTAAAATGAGCAGGCTAGAAAATACCGCAAAACTGGTTGCACCTGAGCTGGTTGGTACATGAGTGACGTTCGCGCAAGAATAGACACAGACACATCAAAGACAAAGTACTGCGCTGACAACATCAACATCTGTATATTTATGGGAAAGACAACAACTAACGGCGAAATGACATTTTTTTGTTGTTCGTGTTATACCGATAGGTGACTGATCAGAACTTCGGCGTATTCTTCTTTGTGACTAGGCTTTGCGCAAATTTTCTAATTCGTTACTTGTTTAACCGACCGAAGGTGTGGTGAGACATGTTTGTACACTATGGTCTAGTGCCTGTGCCTTCCTAATCTCGCGCAAGAGCTTATGTCTATTCTTTCTTAATCACTGATTTCACTGTGCACTTGGAACCCCGATAATGCAAGGCAAGATTGCTGGATGGAGCCGCTTTAAGCGAAATCATGTATTCTCGGAGTCCGTCATTGGTAAAAGCCAGTTGCCGGTTTAGTATTGTCCACAAGAGAAGAAATCGTGTTAGTTATAAGCGAATTTATAGCGCATAAACACCCATAGCCATTACACGCTAAACACAAGAATGGAATCTTATACAGAACTCCCTCTTGACATGCACAGGCGAGAGGGCTACGCGGGGAGAAGGGGGCGAGGCAGGAGTGTTTGTCCTAGAGTCAACGTACATCCACCCCACGTCAGCATACTGAGATGCATATAAAGGTAGAAAAGGGCGTTTCCTACCGCCATAGTGAGCTAGTACTGTAACATTTGGAGCCTTAAATGAATTGAGCTGCTTCTCTTCCCAATTTTACAAAGAGTGTTCATGCGAAAGACTTTTGCAGGTCTAAGTTAAGTCAAATGCAGGAACTCTTTTTTGACGCGCAACTTTCAAATTTGTTTCTGCCGTCTGTCCATTGGCTATTCGCGCTGACATCTGGCTTCGCTTTGCGTCCCCTTACTAGTACCACTATCGTCAGTTCTGCGCATTATGGGCATCCTACCGAGGTTCATTTATTATTTTTAGCAGAAAAAAAAATATTGAATTTTAATCAAGGCAAATACAGAGAAGGCCAATAATTAACCGCGCGTAGAGAAAGAGTCTCAGGCCGGAATTTCCGGCAACAAAGCGACACACTTCATACTTAAGTTCATACTTAAGTTCATACTTAAGTGCTGCCTTACATGTGTTTTTCTTTAGATATCTAATTAGTAGTAGTTGATTGAACACCGTGCTGTTATTTACTTTAGTCGAACGCATATGGCGCTCTAACGAAGACAGCGTGACGAAAACTGAAGCCCAACCACGTTTAAATGACTCTACTGTCACTCTCTAAATGTTGTTTGGTGCCTTCATCCCCTAAAATTTCCTGTCAAATTCATCTACGACTCTCAGCTTTAAGTTGATGGAGGCTTACCGCAGCCCCTCGCCACCATTTCTGAGAAGAACAGCTGACGTCGTAGTTGGCGTAGTGGTCAACGCGCAGCGTTATCACATTACTAGAGCCACCAAGCGGCCAGAAATATCGAGGGGACACAAAGCCCGCGTACTTAAAGCTGGCAGGCCAAGCTATTTAAGTGCCAGGGCCTGCCGACAGTTAAACACACCGCCTCACTATTGATCTCCGGAATTTCTTTGCGAAGTCGTAGTGGGCGCTGTTGTATCGTCATCCCATTTCATGATAATGGTTATCGCGATGCCTTATCGCGGTCTGACACGCTATGCAGTGCTAGGCAGCACATGCGTCGGCATTTCACGAAGGTATTTACCCGTGCTCTTGTACACGTTGCTGGTTTGAGGCTGCCGGTTGGCCACCTCGTAATAAACTCTGGTGTACCCCGGTCTCGTGTGTGGATACAGTAGGCGCGAAGGTCAATACGCTGAACACTCAAAAGAAAGGGAAGAAAAGGTATATATATTCCGCATGAACCAGGATAACTTTCATAGTGTCCACTAAGCGTCTCTGGACGCAACGGGGCATTGGTAAAGCGATGAAGCTTTGCGTCACTACGCATAACAACCGAAACTCCCGCATTCTTGCTTGCTGGCCACGGAAAATTTATCGATATGGGCCTGGTACGTCACTTAATTGCTGGGTAGCGGTGTTCTCATCACTTCTTGGGTCAGTGCCAAATATTACGCGTAGGAAAAAAAAATTATGTCCTCGCTTTTCAAAATTGTATGCAGGGTGCATTGACCGCCTGCTTCGTCCGCTTTGCGCGAAAGCAGACGACACGAGGAAGAAATATCGCGCGCCCGTTCGCAGAGGAGACCAGATTACGAGCGGTATGCACGCCTCATCTGCGCTCGTTGAGTGAGGACCGTGAAGAAGAGAGCGAGCGTTGTGTTGCGGCGGCATCAACGGCCCACTGGAGACTGGATGCTCTCGAAGAAGGGCGGAGGGGGTGACACAACGAGGTCGTTGCGTCTTCTGCTTGTGCGCGCTGCCTTCCATTTTGTACGCCGAGCGCTTGAAGCTGAAATGAGCAACAAACTCCCTCTCCTGTGGACTTGTTGGGCAGGGAAGGAAGATGGTGAGAGGGAAAAATTATAGAAAAGGCCGCGCGCAAAAAATGGGTATGCCATCACTGAGCCTTACAAAAAGCGGGAACGAGGAACTAACCTTGCAGACGACAATTATGTGCCGTTGTGCATACAAGTAGGGGCGATATGAAAGGGAACGCTTCGTTAGTATGCACTTAACGGTTACTCTCAGAGCGGAGAAGCCCATTCTCTTTTTATTTTCGCTTTTAAGTGTTTGTCCTTCAAGCGCATTATTCTTTAATGCCTTTTTTCACTGAATACAGAAGTAAAATAGAAAAAAAAATAAAAATAAAAACGTGGAAAATAAACAGCAGCAACTGTCTTACTTCTCGTTGGACACCTCAGCAGCCCCGTGATGGAAAGGAGGAAGGTGGGGATGAAAGAAGGAATGGAGATTGCGGTATACGTGATGTTTCCAGTTTCAAAGCGACAAATTAGCTATGAAGCAATGCTTAATGAAGGGTTAGTTGTTAATTACTTTTCACGCCTTGTGTATACCGCTTTCTCACTTAAAAAGGTTGCCGCTGTCTCCGTAACCAAAAATTTTAAAAAGGGTCTCGTGAAAAATACGCACGCCTTCTCGTATCATAATTGAGATGTAACGGTTTTCCGCGCAGCCTTCGGGGTTATGCTATGCCTTTTCGCTTCTCATTAAGTATACATCTGCTAGTGAAGGTGATAGAAAAATGCTCGGAATATAACCAGCCCTCATACATAGCATTCATTGATTACGAAAAAGCATTTGACTCCGCTGAAACCTCGGCGGTGATGCAGGCATTGCGAAATCAGGGGGTAGACGAGCCGTACGTGAAAGTGCTGGAAGATATATACAGTGGCTGCACAGCAACCATTGTTCAGCATAAATAAAGTAACAAAATTCCCATAAAGAAAGGTGTTAGGCAAGGAGACACAATCTACCCAGTACTATTAACAGCTTGTTTAGAGGAAGTATTCAGAGACTTGGAATGGGAGCAGTTAGGGATAAGGGTAGATGGAGAATACCTCAGTAATCTGCGATTTGCTGATGACATTGCCTTACTAAGCAACTCGGGGGATGAACTGCAAATAATGATTGATGACCTAGACAGGAAAGGTAGAAAGGTAGGCTTGAAAACCAATATGCAGAAGACTAAGGTAATGTTCAACTGCCTCGGAAGGAACAGCAGTTTACGTTAGGTAGCGAAACACTGGAAGTAGTAGGCGAATATGTCTACTTAGGACAGGTAGTAACCGCAGATCCGGACCATGAAAAGGAAATAACAAGAAGAATAAGATTGGGATGGAGCGCATTTGGCAAGCACTCGCAGAATATGACTAGAAGCTTACCGGTATCGCTCAAGAGGAAAGTATACAACAGTTGCATCTTACCTGTACTCACATATGGGGCTGAAACGTGGAGGCTAACCAAGAGGGTTCTACGTACTTAAGTTGAGGACAACGCAGAGGGATATGGAACGAAAAATGGTAGGGGTAACATTAAGAGATAGGAAGCGTGCAGATTGGGTCAGAGAAATAACTCAAGTTACTGACATTCTAGTAGAAATCAAGAAGAAGAAATTAGCATGCGCAGGACATGTAGTGCGAAGAGAGGATAACCGATGGTCGCTTAGGGTAACAAACTGGATTCCAAGGGAAGGAAAGCGTAGCAGGCGGCGGCAGAAAGTTAGGTGTGCGGATGAGATTAAGAAGTTCTCAGGGGTCAAGTGGATGCCGCTAGCACAGAACCGGGTTAATTGGAGAAATAGGGGAGAGGCCTTCGCCCTGCAGTGGGTATAGTCAGGCTGATGATGATGCTGATGCTGCTGATGATTATAGTCAAGTTTTTTTGGACTACGCTCTTAATCTGCTTCCACGTACGTGTAAAAAAGGTGCCGGTCATAAGTAGAACCCACTTCTATAAGTGGAACTTCGTTCCACTTACAACTGTAACTTTATTTAACGCGTATGTGGAACCAGATTAATAGTGTATAGTTTGCCATAGGGATGCTTACTGGCTACATAGGCGACATATGGGTCACTAATTTTATGCCTTTCGTTGTAAGCGTAGCTGTTCGTGGAGAAATGAATAGATATTGTGCCTTCCTTCCCACAAAGCCGAAATGAAATAAAGTCGTTTAACACTTTGCCAAACTCTGTGCCATTATCTCTCAATGTAAAAGATTCACCGACAGAAAAGACGAAGTAAATCCGCTATTGCGTCTTCTTTTAATGCAAATCTTAGGCGTTCTCCTAACTTTTTCAGAAGGAGCTACTACTAGCAAAAGAAAAAAAAAAAAAAAAAAGATGCAGACTCAAGAAAGTACTGCACAGGACCAGATGAACTAGCAACTAAACTGTTTTATTGAATGAAGAGAGCAGAATCAGTCACTTATGCGCCAAGCTAGGACAAAGAATCTACATATGAACTTGAAAAAAACCATACTCCTCTATCGGAAGCTCTGTTTGGGAGATGAATCCTTGAAACATAGGGAGCAGTGTATAGGTTTACCACCTACGTGCTAGTCCACGTCTGTGTCATGGTCAGCTATTTCTTGTGCTTGCGTCTTCTCTGGCTGCTAGATTATTTTGAAATGTTGCCAATGAGGGGCGCCTTAGTGGAGTGCTCCGGAATAATTTCGATTACTTAGGGCTCTCGAGCACCTACTGACTCCTCAGAGTACACGGGCGCCTTGCATTTCACCTTAAATTCAAGATATAATTGTGAATAGGATTATTTTCTTATTCTTATTTTCTTATTTTGTCCCTAAATGAGGCGCCTTTTTCTTGACATTGTTCAGAGACAAATTTAATGGATGACGTAATCAAGCGGCCATATGACGCACACAACGAGCCTAGCACCCGCGAATAATCACTTGGATGCTTCCAGACCAAACCTCTTGGCTGGGTTTTTATGCAAGAATGCATTTAACGGTTACATGTTCAACTCCCATTATCAGTCCATTGCCAGGTTCCGTCCACGTTCCGTCCACGTCCACGATGTGCATCGGTGCTCTTGGGAACCGTACATCATGACATCATGACATTGAGACAATCGAAAACACTCGCCTATACTTCGCAGTACGGAAGGATAGGCGCGGTCACTTTACCATTTACAACAACAATGAACCTCGTTGAAAATCATACGCGCCAATCCTTCTGTACTAGAAAGATAGACAAGTGTTCTTTTATTGTCTCAATGTCATGATGTATGGTTCCAGAGACAAACGATACACATAAGTGTTATTATTTCAAGCAGCCTGTATGACATGTATATTGTGTGTATGTGCGTGATTGAGTGCTTGTTAGACCAATAAGTGCCCTAGAAAAAAAGTGTACTTCAGATTTGCAGACTATTATGGAGAGTGAAATTCTCTTAAATTTCAGTAATAGTCTACAAATCTGAAGTATATTTTTTCTGGGGCACTGTGAAATTCTCTTACATTTCAATAATAGTCTACAAATCTGAAGTACATTTTTTCTGAGGGACTTATTGGTCTAACAAGCACTCAATCACGCACATACACACAATATACACGTCATACAGGCTGCTTGTAATAATAACACTTATGTGTATCGTTTGTCTCTGGAAACCTACATCATGACATTGAAACAATAAAAAACACGTCTATCTTTCTAGTACAGAAGGATTGGTGCGTATGATTTTCAACGAGGTTCATTGTTATTTTAAATGGTAAAATGGCCGCGCCTAGCCGCGCCGCACAACGCGCACATACACACAATATAAATGTCATACAGGCTCTGTGCTTTTAATAATAACACTTATGTATAGTTGCTCTTTGGAACCGTACATCATGATGTTGAGACAATAAAAAACACTTGCCTACCTTCCTATTACGGAAGGATAGGCGTGGTCCCTCTAACGTTATTAACAACGAACCTTGTTGAAGATCGTCGGAGGAAGTCTTCCTCCCGCAGCGTAGTTAATTCCTCATTTATGTGTGCGTACACCGCATAGAAGTTTTATTTACACCAAACAAAACGTACACACCAATGTGTTCGGAAAACGCTTTATTAGGCATTAGGCATTCACATTAGACATTCACATGAACGGCGACAAAATGACCAAAACAGAAAATGTACATGATTAAGAACAAAGGGAAGTGCACATAAAATACATCCTAACGAACAAATACATCACAAATCAGTATTTACATAGAGAATAAAATTTGACTGTTCGTGATGATGACATCTACAGTTTGTAATGGCAATGTACATGAAGGTATAGACAGTGTATAATAATTTGCCAAATAAAAATAGATATAAACATATACAGCAATCGCTTGCACGTATTATACATGTGTGTTGTGATGTATACAACTGTGAGTTGACATGTATATATATATATATATATATATATATATATATATATATATATATATATATATATATATATATATATATATATATATATATATATATATATATATATATATATATATATATATATATATATATATGCATTATATTACAAATACAAAAGTGGTTTAAAAACCACTCAAGACGCGTCTATTCGACATGTGTTGATGCACATGAGTGTTGCGATGTATACAGTGGTGAGTTGACATAAATATTTACATTACAGGTACCAAGGTGGGTTAAAACCCACCCGGACACGTCCATCCGACACGGAAACAAAAGAGCGAGACCATTGACGAAAGAACTCTCGCTCCTCAAAGTAGAAAAGTTCCTCAGCCAGAAAACTTATGACCTCCTTCCGTTGACGCGCCAGTACAGGAAAAAGCGCACGTCTATGCCGGCTTGATGAGACAGCCTCACAACGATTGCGCCATAACGCGAAAGCGCCGGCTACAATTAGCAATCGTGCAAAGTGACCGCGAGGACATCTACCATTTATCTGAAATCGGTTAATACCTAGACTTCTGAAACCGGCATGAACTGCCCTCCAAAAAACACGAGCTACGGCGCATTGCTGGGCCATGTGACGATTGGATTCTTGAAGTGGGCAGTTGGGGCACTGCGCTGTCCGCACAATGCCCCATCGTTGCAGCCGGTCTCCGTAGCAACCGGTATTTGAAATAGAGAAATGATAGATCATGCTTAGACGCACAGAACGTTCTCTCAACCCTTAGAGCACGATGCTATCGAGAAATCGATATGAATTGGGGTTTAGCAACAGCCATGGTATGCTCAATTTTTTAGACAAAGAAGGAAGCCAGCGATGAGAGGATTAGTCAAGAAGGGCAAGAGTAGTTTATAGAGGGGACAAAGAAAGTGGCATTTAGTGCAAAATAATTTAGCACGGTAGGAATTAAAACATAGGCAACGCTGTGGTGGCTCAATGGTTAGGATATTAGACTATTTAACCCCAGGATGCGGGATCGAATCCCGTCCGCGGCGGCAGCTTTTTCGATGGAGGCCAAAAGAAAGGCTCCCGTGTAGTGTGCGTAGTAAGTGTACGTTAATGAACCCCAGATGGTCCAAATTTCCGAAGCCCTCCAGCTGCTCCGTTCCTCATAGCGAAAGTAGCTCTGGGACGTTAAACTCCATAAACCAAACCAAACCAATTAAAAGCTATGCCACAAATATCAGCCTCATTTATGGAAGGGAGTGCATCCGTACGCCTGCCTGTCTATATACCTGTTCACTTGTCTGCCCGTCCTAACAGCCGTCGGAATTGGAAATGCTCTCCACGCAGTTTCACACTAGGGTGAAGAGGCTTGGGTAAAACTGTAGAGGCTGCCAACTGGATACGTAACGCTTTGCCACAGAATTCTAGGCTTAATTGACCCTTATATTCAGGCCAGTAAAAAGATGGTGTGACGCGAAGCTTTGAAGTTTTCTTTTGTATTTCGCAACTTGGCATACTTGGCGTATTCCTCTGTCACTACGATTCGAGTGGACCAGCGCCAAATTCTTGCACCTGAAAAACGTTCTCGGGGTTAAACAGAGCACAACTACAACTGTGAATGCTGGGTCGTTTTTTCACCGTTGCACCTGACGCATGTTCTCGTGGTTAACTCTTGCACCTGACACATGTTCTCGAGGTTAAACAGAATGCAATGACAACTGTGAACAATGGTTCATTTTTTTTTTTTTTAACTTTGGTACATTACTTAGCTGTCGCTCGCGTAAGTGTTAACGTTTTCTTGGCAAACGAAGAAACCAGTTCGAGTAGCTATTGTTGCCAAATCAGTAGTGAAGAAACGTGTGTCTACAGACTCATGTCGATTGGAACACATTCCCAAATTTGCCTGCCCCGTCACTTAAACACGTACAAGCGTCAGTACTGAACCAAAAACAAAAAGCAAGAGTGGTGCTTCATCATTCCGACACTAGGAAGGCCTTGACGCGCCTTTAAGGTAACATTTGTGTGACTAAGAAACTGATTGGCCAACTCGGTTGAAGCAGACGGCCTGGATGAAGGGCTCTCGCAGACGAAGACCGAAGAGGCTCCAGAGATCGCAAATAACGAAGTCGAAAACAAAAGAATCGCTCTCAAAAATCAAAAAGTAGCCAAAGAGTTACACATTCGCGACAGAGGAGCGTGTTTTGAAACGTTCTGTCCAGCCCGTCCTCCTAAGGTGGCAGCTATTTCGGAACTTGACGCGCGAGCGGAAGACGGAAAAGCGGCGATTATTTACGACTCCAAAGCGGCAAGACGTCGTCGTATGCTACGTAATGTTGGCACCTCTCGTCTGTTCCATACCTTTAGCCGCCAGCTTTAGTTTTATTGTTTAATTCACTCGTACCTCCTGCAGAGCGCAGCATGGGCTGTAGCAGACGAAATGAACCCTGCTCTATCCTATCGTCTGTCTTGCCTGCAGAAGCAGCAGGTATATGGCTATTTTATGTTGCGTTACTTCTCCTCTAGCCACCAACTCCATACTCACGCTGCCATCGTCTGCTTCGAGACGTAGCAGAAGACAAACGAGCACCGGCACCTCATTGGATTTGCGCAGTACCGCGCAAATACGTGCCGCGTTCTATTTCGAATCCCTGAAGGCCTTCTTAGTTTTCTTCCTTTCTTTTGTTTTTTAGGACTTTTCGCTAATGCCTGGACTTTCTCAACGTACCTGGCTATTACGTGGCGGAACTTGAGCCTCAAGTTTACGTCATCGTTGAGAGTACGGCTCCCACTTCTGGTTTCTTTCCTTTGTTCTTATGCGTTTTATTTCAGCTCTCCTTCCCGTTAACTGCCACCTTTCAAGCATCGCTTTTTTGCAACCAAGTAACGACTCAACGCCCTCGGTCCAGGACTCGTCCTGCCACATTTATTTTTGTAATTTTTTCACTATGGAAAGAAACAGAAAAATAGCTTTGAAGAGGTCCACTCATCGCCAAAGAGTGAAGGAAGACGCCGCTTGGACCCTCTGGTCCCCCTAATAAAAACAGAAAACTTAACTCAGAAGGTTTACCGAAAAGTCAGGCAAGATTTATCGTCGAAGACAGCAGCCTCTTTTCACCGTCTGCTTCCCTCCTTCCTTTGCCGCCGTCTGCTATAGCTTTAAAGTCGTCTGCTTTGTTCCGGGAAACCGTCCGCTGTTTACTTTGCTTGTTTCCTTTGCCACTTCTTTCGTTTCTGCCTGCTTTTTTCTTCCTCGGCACGCATTTGTTCTTAAGCTATACACTCCCCAAGCCCTTCTCTCTCGAGAACTCGTTACAGCTTCCGTTTTTGTTTGAATCCATCAGCGCTCACACGGAGCCAACTCGTTCGCTTCCTTATTTCAGAAGCATCGGTTACGATGGCTCAGTGCCGCGTATTTAGCAACCCTTTCTCGTTTTTCCGAGCAACAGTGCAAAAATGGTCTGCCCTGGGACCACATCGGCGCTACACTGTAAATCTTTCGTCGCCAGGAAGAGGACGAACGAAACGAGCGGGAAGGCATCGTTGTTGCGTACTGCGTGCCCGCTGCTCGTTTCTAACGGTTCCAGCGGCCTTGAGCTGGCTTTGCAAGTTTCGTGCATCTGAAGGACGGAAGAAGATGCCACAAGGCGAGGCGTATACTGCCGCGAGGCAGGGAAATAACGGTGAGTCATGGCTTTTCCTATGCTACCTTCCCTATTCCGCCAGTCGCGCAGGGTAGGGAATGTGATCTGCGCAGTGTACGCCACCACGCGTTGTTTAGGGAAGAATTCGCATGAAGCGTCTCGTTTACCAGCTTGGATATTTTTTAACCTTGGAACCCGAATTGTTTGTCTCTTATGTAGCTTTTTTTTTTTCCTTTTCTTTTACTGCTTGAATACAGTACAATGCTGTAATCATGTGTCATGCTCAGACGACAACAAAAGTTCACAACTTGCGAGCCCGTAGAAGAATGTTTTATTTTTCGCCATCACTAAAGGCAAACCAATTTTCCTAAAATGTTTGCAGAATGCGAGGTAAATTTTGCTTCGTCCAGTTGTACCACGCAAGGTTACTGGTTCGCGAGATAACAGTGCAATAAAATTGTTCCAGTATATTTTTGTGCAATAATGCATAACGTTTTGGTAACATCTTTTTTTTTTTTTTTTGCGTGTAGACGTTGCGTTATGGCATTGCCTGATATTTATAAACCCCAGCCGCGCAAACGCACACGCTGACTTGCTCAGAAGCTACGAGCTGCGCGTGCTATAGTATATTTCCTGTCGCTTTCATGTGAGCATAAAGCTATCTTTTTTTTTTTTCTACATCAGCTGCAATAGTGATAAAAAAACAATGGCATAAGTAATTTTCTTTTCGTGGCAGCCATCCAGGCGATTATTTTAGGATGACATGATGAGTGTCAAAGTAATCTGGATGCGAAACTGCCATGTTCCGTTTAAGGCTTACCAGAGCTGACCAAATAACGTCACGTGCTGCACAATGGCAAATTATCCATTGCGAACCCTCTTGTGACACGGCGGCGTATGGAACAGTCATTATCCGCTGTACTATTATTAGCACAACCGTTCCTCGAAGGAACTCACGGAATTATTCATTTGCTTCTTCCTTGTTAAAGTTCCAAAGCCTTGTTTTTATTCTCAATTAAGGCTGTTATTCCCAGTTTCATTGCAATTCATTTCCAATGGTGAAGTTGTGTTGCAACCACTTGATTTTTCCCTGAAAATCATCCCCCTTTCATTATTACTTTCTAACGGTGTATTTCAACTTACCCATCTCTGGTAATGTGGTCTCTGTATTGCAATTGTCTGTTAGTCTGCTCTTGAATGATTGCCAGACCCGAAATCTTTCCTCTTTTTCGAAGCGAAAGCTTCACTACGCTATCTGTCAGCCAAGACCAATCTGTCCGGCTGCTTGACCTTTGTACGAGCCAGAGGTGTCATTGTGGCAGTATAACTTAACCATGGTAACGTGGTGCACCACCACTTCACATTTGATCTTCGAGCTCTGACGCCAGTTAAAGCATCACGTGTTCCCTGTGGCAGTCGATGACGTCCTCGCCTCCATAGTCTCGTCAAATTAATCACTGCAGAGCCACGATTGCTAATCTCTAAACCTAAGCCTGACCAAATCAAAACCACGCCTTCATTTCGCCTATCTAGGTTTAGTAGGGTAAACTACAGCCATTTATTTGTTCTACTACACAATGTGAAATACTTTCTAAATACTATTGCGTAATTTGGACTATAGCTTTACAAAATGCATTCGAGAAGGAATAATCATTTCAAATGACTTGCAGAATAGTATTGGTGGTGATGGCGGTGATACGCACGCTCGAGAAAAAGGACCTTTCGGTGGGGCTTGTTTTCATTGGCTTCCCTTGAACCAGTTGATGAAGTTTCTGCTACCACACAAGAAGCGTCCTCTCAAAAATTCGATACGGATGCGCCATTTTTGTACCCTGAGTTCGTGACCACTCGTGGTAAACACTCTGAGAGATGTTGTCCAAAAGAGCATCATCATCTCGAGGTTGCAAAACAGTCTTGAAGATCTCCCCCAATGCTTGGGCACTATACCCTGCTTCAAATAAGAAGCCGCGTTTCGATGGAGGCGAAACGAAGAGGCGTCCGTGTGCTGTGCGATGTCAGCGCATGTTAAAGATCCCCAGGTGGTCGAAATTACTCCGTAGCCCTCCACTACGGCTCCTCTTTCTTTCCTCTTTCACTCCCACCTTCCTCCCGTCCCTTACGGCGCGGTTCAGGTGTCCACAGACACAAGTGTGACAGATACTGCGCCTTTCCCTTCCTGTGAGCCAATTATTATTATTATTATTATTATTATTATTATTATTATTATTATTATTATTATTATTATTATTATTATTATTATTATTATTATTATTATTATTATTACTATTATTATTATTATTATTAGTAGTAGTAGTAGTAGTAGTAGTAGTAGTAGTAGTAGTAGTACTCCAGAGAATATGTTACTTTCATTTTACTCTATTATAGAGATATTTTTGCCCCGCCGGGGTGGTACAGTGGTAAGACGCCCGACTACTGTGCCGGAGTTCCCGGGTTCGAACCCGACCGCGGCGGCTGCGTTTCGATGGAGGCGAAACGAAGTGGCGTCCGTGTGCTGTGCGATGTCAGCGCACGTTAAAGATCCCCAGG
This sequence comes from Amblyomma maculatum, assembly GCF_055883805.1. Classification (NCBI taxonomy): domain Eukaryota; kingdom Metazoa; phylum Arthropoda; class Arachnida; order Ixodida; family Ixodidae; genus Amblyomma; species Amblyomma maculatum. The sequence continues at coordinate 96,157,094 of NC_139351.1, forward strand.
TGGTCGAAATTACTCCGTAGCCCTCCACTACGGCCCCCCTCTTTCTCTCTTTCATCTTTCATTCCCACCCTCCTCCCTTCCCTTACGGCGCGGTTCGGGTGTCCACAGAGCAAGCGTGACAGTTACTGCGCCTTTCCCTTCCTGTGAACCAAGTATTATTATTATTATTGTTTATAACAAGGAAAGATTTAAAACGGAGTACTTTTCGTGTCACGCTGGTTACGAAAGTACGAGAACGCTATAGACCAGATACAACTTAAGTCAGCGGTTATCACAACACAGAGTTCTTCCGCGACGAAAAATAGTCCGTTATATATCTTTCCTTGTTATAAACACAAATAGCTCTATAATTAAGTAAAATGGAAGTAACATATTCTCTAGAGTACTCCCTATTAGAAGCAGGGTATAGTGCCCAAGGCTTTGGGGGAGATCTTCATTACTAAATGTGCGGCATACCTGCAGACGGCAACTTCTCACTTCACAACAAACAAAGCTCTCACAGTTACAAGGATTTAACCAAGGTTTGAATCTCTTCTAATTGATAACTTTACGTTTTCTAGTGCCGCTGTGAAGTTCCTTCTACGACTGATAATTTCATTAAAGGCGTGTTGTTTTAAGTAGGCATATATGCCTCTGCTGCCAACAGTATAATAGTATTATTTTTAAATCGATATTTATTGCCTCAGGGCAGCAGTAGGGTATGAGATGAAGGATGAATAAATGATTAAATGAATTGATTTTAGCTATTCTGTATATAAAACAGTATATTATTCCATACACATAATAGCGAAAATCAACCCCACTGATGGAATAGAATACCATGCTCTTCTATGGTTTGCAAGCTGGATGACATGTTGCTCCATCCTTACTTCGTTGTGAGGCAATTCCAGTCGGAAACATTTATGACACATTCTCAAAAATACGACAACATTTTCTCCAGTTCTGTCGTAGACGTCACAATTGTTTGCTGTTATGTAGTATTTGCCTGTCGTACTGGACGTTTATTCTTCTAAGTTAAAGTTAAGTTAAATTGGTTCACAGGAAGCGAAAGGCGAAGTAACTGCCACACTTGCTCTGTGGACACCCGAACCGCGCCGTAAGGGAAGGGAGGAAGGTGGGAGTGAAAGTGGAAAGAGAGAAAGAGGGGCCGTAGTGGAGGGCTACGGAGTAATTTCGACCACCTGGGGATCTTTAACGTGCGCTGACATCGCACAGCACACGGACGCCACTTCGTTTCGCCTCCATCGAAACGCAGCCGCCGCGGTCGGGTTAGAATAGTCTGTTGTTCTGTAATACTTTTCGGTCGTAACTAGACAATTTTGATGTTACAGAAGCAATGCCTGTTGTCATAACTCATAAACTGCCAAAAACAGCACAGGAGTCTGCTGCGACTAAAGAACGTTTTCTGTAGTTATTTTCCGACTAGGATGCCCGTTTGCAATGTATACCTAAACAAAAATCTATTCTCCAGACGAAGTTATAAGCCTAACGTTGTGCCTTCTGGCTTGTTTGATATAGTAAAATATCAAAAAGACGATTTCATTTAAGGTCGCGATTGATAAGCGAACTAATACAGGACGACGCAGACCATGGTTCATTGTTACCAACTCCTGTTCTGTTTGGAAGCATCCCCTTGCAAAACAAAATGATTGATATCGGCTTTGCCCCGGCGGGGTGGTGCAGGGGTAGGACACCCGACCACTGTGCCGGAGTACCCGGATTCGAACCCGACCGCGGCGGCTGCGTTTCAATGGAGGCGAAACGAAGAGGCGTCCGTGTGCTGTGCGATGTCAGCGCACGTTAAAGGTCCCCAGGTGGTCGAAATTACTCCGTAGCCCTTCGCTATGGCTCCTCTTTCCACTTTCACTCCCACCTTCCTCCCTTCCCTTACGGCGCGGTTCAGGTGTCCACAGAAACACGTGTGACAGATACTGCGCCTTTCCCTCCCCGTGAACCAATTATTATTATTATTATTATTATTATTATTATTATTATTATTATTATTATTATTATTATTATTATTATTATTCGACATCGACTTTATAGAAGGAAATTATTGTCACTGACGCAGGACAGAATTGATATTGCCCCCGTATTGTTGTGCAAGCATACGGACGTGCATGTGAGTGAGAGAGAGAGAGAAAACCTTTATTAGACGTAGGAATTCGGGGCGCGCAGGCCCCTGGGTCCCCGCACGACCCCACTGAGATTCAAGTGTTTATGTCCCTGAGGATCATAACACTGCAGCCCGGCCGGTGGCGATGGTCTGCGCGGCCGGGTCCTCTGAACGCAGCAGGCTCTCCCAGTCCTCCCAGGTCTTCAGTTGCTCCAGGCCCCGCGGGGGAGGGTCCGCCGGGCAGAGGGAGAGGATGTGAATTGAAGAGGCAAAGGGTTCTGGGCAAAGGGTACAAGCAAGTTTTAGAGCGCAGCTCTTTGGTGCCCGTTCCTGGGTTTCGCGGCGGCGTCGGCGTTGTCCCTCGTAACCAGCTCCACTTTCACTCCCACCTTCCTTCCTTCCCTTACGGCGCGGTTGCTGTGTCCACAGAAAACGAGTGAGACAGATACTGCGCCTTTCCATTCATGTGAACCAATTATGAAAGGCACGCTTCACAGCTCAAGTGGACTTTCACTCTCACCTTCCTTCCTCCCCTTACGGCGTGATTCAGGTGTCCACAGAAACAAGTGTGACAGATACTGCGCCTTTCCATTCATGTCAACCAACTTTGAAAGGCACGCTTCAGAGCTCAAGTGGACTTTCACTCTCACCTTCCTTCCTCCCCTTCCGGCGCGATTCAGGTGTCCACAGAAACAAGTGACCAACACTTCGCCTTTACATTCGTGTGAAACAATTATGAAAGGCACGCTTCACAGCTCAAGTGGAAGACGCGACCACAAATATGGTGCACACTGCAAAGATAATTCATGAATAATGCGAGCGCCCACACCGAACTGCAGGGTAACATGTGCAGTAACCGAGAATTCACACACTCACAGAGAAAAGCATCATATTTTGATGTAGCTTGCTTATATACACCTAGTTCACCACGCTAAAAAAAAAAAACCGCTTTTCAAAATATGTCTCGAATGGCATCGTTCCAGCATTAAGCTCTTTGGCGCCTGTTCCTGGGTTTCGCGTCGTCGTCGCCCTTGTCCCTCGTAACCAGTTGTCTGTAATTGTACATACATGTCTTGCTCGAATTAGTTGCCTAAATCTATAGAAAAGCTGAAACAGCTGACGAGCAGCGCTCAAATTTCGCATTAGAAAGTACCGTAATCGTCGTCATTTTTTACAAGCTGGTCCGATGGTCTACTTCCGGAAGTAGTGTGTAAGAACAGGGATATGATATCAGCGCACGTTAAAGATCCCCAGGTGGTCGAAATTACTCCGTAGCCCTCCACTACGGCTCCTCTTTCTCTCTTTCCACTTTCACTCCCACCTTCATCCCTTCCTTACGGCGCGGTTCAGGTGTCCACAGAAACACGTGTGACAGATACTGCGCCCTTGCCTTCCTGTGAACCAATTATTATTGATTGAATGTCCTTTATTGAATGGGAATGCTCATGGCCATGGATGGGGATAAAGGGGAGTAGACATAATCTTCATTGTTTAGGTCGTCACTCGAATCACATTGCTCTAACCAGGCCACTAAGCGAGCCATACTTGGCAAAATACCCAATTATTATTATTATTATTATTATTATTATTATTATTATTATTATTATTATTATTATTATTATTATTATTATTATTATTATTATTATTATTTGGACATTAATGCCTGCCAAGTCCGATCTCCCAGAGGGACAGCAGCGTCGACTGGGCCTAAGTGTCATTGTCGCTTGGTGCAACATGTCGTAAAATTAGCTACAAGGACGGGCTGCATCATCGCGCATCACCTATGTGAGATTTTTGAAAAAAATATTCATCCAACGTGGCAGTAGAGAGAAGATTTTGTTTCGTGTTTGGCTGGACTTTAACCAAATACGAAACGAAACCAGACCACCGTAGCAGCGAAGCTCTCCGCACCTTCGCGCGTTGAACTATTTTCTTTGATATATTCTACTTCTCTAGCAGACATGGCAGTAATTGAATTACAGTGTTGAAATTATTCTAATTTAATTACCTTTCCAGTAATTTCATTACCTTTAAGGAGCAGTAATGAGTAATGTAATTTAATTACTTTTCTGCGATTTTCAGCAAATTAATTAGTGATGTAATCTAATTCCTTTTCAAAAGTAATTTGCCATGTATGTTATCTAGTTAATTTAACGTAAGGATATGTTCAGTATTAGGCAAATATAGAAATTCGCAAATCACTTTTTTTTTAGGTTTCTCAGACGATAAGATGTATCTTTACTTTTCAAAAGTAATTTGCCATGTATGTTCTCTAGTTAATTTAACGTAAGGATATGTTCAGTATTAGGCAAATATAGAAATTCGCAAATCACTTTTTTGAGGTTTCTCAGACGATAAGATGTATCTTTACTGTTGAATTCGTTTCAAGGCCTACACACCATGCCAAGTAAAATACGAAGCCATACTTCCTCGGCATTGCAGCAGTGGATGAAGTCTACCATTGTCACTTTTCTGTCTAGGTATGTACAAGAACCTCAGTGCAGGGTTAGGTAACTTGTTGAGAAGATTACAGAAAGGAGCAGCTGGATATTTGCCAAGTATGGCTCGCTTAGTGGCCTGGTTAGAGCAATGTGATTTGAGTGACGACCTAAACAATGAAGATTCTGTCTACTCCCCTTTATCCCCATCCATGGCCATGAGCCTTCCCATTCAATAAAGGACATCCAATCAATCAATCTCTCTTGCGCGAATCGCGACGCACTTTTTGTACGCTACGGAGGTTCAGAGGAGACCGCAGTTACCAGAAGTAGCGTATGCCAGTATCTCCCTTGAAAAACTCCCTTCTTATGGGGCAACCACTGATGTCTGACCTGAGCGGACTTCTTTCGCAAGAGTGTCCGCAACCGTGTATAGTACACCTGCGACTCCTACGTGTGGGAAGCGTCACTGGACGTAGACTGTAAATTCTTCTCTTGGAGCTTCCCAAGCGACACACATATACACATGACCAGCTGCTAAGTTTATCTCGGACAGCTAAGCACTGCAGGCGCTCTAGAAAAAAGACTGCAAGCTTCAAGTCAGTCAACATACCTCCCACCCAACACACACACCTTCCATCCTTGTACCATTTACCTTTTTCCTGAAGTCCAAAGCCCACTTAATATCTTGTTAGCGAGAATCGGGTTCAGGTGTACAGTTACTATTCCGTTTTTCAGGTATTTCACTAAAATAGGCTACTTATCGAACGAATCCTGGTGTCATTTCACTCCAGCCGACTGGTGGCTTCGCCTTATTTATTTACTCAGAGCTCGCATCGATTATTACACACGTATTGTAGATGCGACGCGCATCTGTATATTATTTGCATGTCTGCACAGTAGTGCATTCAGTGGCAACCATGCAAATACGACTTACGTTCTGTGCCAGCCGATGCTTTTTGAGCGTGAATGCCGCAGAAATTTATATAAGATTCAGAAGGCTCTACAAAAAGCTTAAACAAAAAGTTAAACTGCTAAAAAAAGGGGTAAGCGCTTAAGTGCAGCTGTTTACTGCATGTTGCAATTTTTTTTTCTAATTTGTCACTAACTCTCATTGCTTGTCATTTACTATCTTGTTACTAAATATTTCCTACATTCCTAAAGATAGCAATAATCTGCACTTAACGTATCGCTTTAATTGCTAGTCACTATCTTTTTAGCAATAATACTATATTAAAAAGACGTACATTTGGGATTAATCACAGAGAGATTATAGTACCAATAACGTGATTTAATTAAACGTATCTATAGCGATGTACCTATGGGGCTGAAACGTGAAGGCTAACCAAGAGGGTTCTACTTAAGTTGAGGACAAGGCAGAGGGCTATGGAGCGAAAATTGGTAGGGGTAACATTAAGAGATAGAAAGCGTGCAGAGTGGGTCAGATAAATAACTCAAGTTACTGACATTCTAGTGGAAATCAAGAAGAAGAAACGGGCATGGGCAGGACATGTAGTGCGAAGAGAGGATAACCGATGGTCGCTTAGGGTGACAAACTGGATTCCAAGGGAAGGAAAGCGTAGCAAGGGTCGGCAGAGAGTTAGGTGGGCGGATGAGGTTAAGAATTTTGCAGGGGTCAAGTGGATGCAGCTTGCACAGAATCGCGTTAATTGGAGAAATGTGGGAGAGGCCTTCGCACTGCAGTGGGTATAGCCAGGCTGATGATGATGATGATAGCGACGTACGCTCAGGTATAGTGTATTAGTAGCTTAGGTACATTCACTGTTTCGGCGTTCGCAGGTTTGTATTCAAGGGCTATACCAATTAGCTCAACTGGCAAGAGCGGCTGGCTCCAAAGAGCTAAATATACCAGGTACACGCCACTATTGAAACAAAACGTTGTGTATCCAATAACGTCGAGTCTGAAGCGCGGCCTTTGCAGCAGCAGCAGCAGCAACAACATGAGGCGCCCGGCCTCCCGCGTTTCGATTCACCCTGGCCCACTTATGGGCCCCGGGGAGAGCGTCGTGCGCACTGGAAAGATCGCGCGCAGCTGGCATCGTAAATCAGTCGAGCGCGATTCATCCCCTCGGACCTGCTCGGACCCGGAGGCAGCGTGTAATACCACGTTGAATGGAAACGAGAAAAATCGAAGCCCGAATTAAGAACTTCGCTTCGAAGTAAGGAATTGAACACGTTTTATTGTAGAAATGTAAGTATAGTTTGTGAGCAGTACATGATGTCAGCATCACTGTGTTGTTTCACTAAATATACGTCTTCAGTCCTCATTGGTGATAAAATTTATTTCACCTTACTTGAATGGGATTTGGCATGATGGCAACTAATTACGCCATTGTGTCAAAACTTTGAATCGTTAAAGGATTAATTAAATTATTTCGGGTCTAGATCAAGCACTTAAGAACTCCTTGTTTTCTGTGGACACCTGAACCGAACCGTAGGGGGAAATAATAATAATAATATTTGGTTCACAGGAAGAAAAAGGCGCAGTATCAGTCACACTTGCTCTGTGGACACCTGAACCCCGTAAGGGAAGATATGAAGGTGGGAGTGAAAGTAGAAAGAGAGAAAGGGGGGCCGCAGTGGAGGGCTACGGAGTAATTTCGACCACCTGGGGATTTTTAACGTGCGCTGACATCGCACAGCAGTATCAGCAAATTCTTGTTAAAAATCTTGCATCATCGTATTCATCTTAGTTCATTCGTTCTTTGGTAGGTGGCAGGCAGCAGAGTTATATCTTTCCGCATAAAACATTTAAATATGTGCGCATCGTTTCTGGTTGATTTGGCGGCCACATATGGCATGTTTCTCTGAACTACTCGCCTTTAGCCCGCGGTTCGGACTGAGCTGCCCGAAAAGATTATTGACTATCAATTTTAGGAGTCATCGCTCAAAGCTTCCGCGCCCAAATACTGTACCGATTATTGATTTAGAAATCGCAACTCAGCTTTCTCTCAACACACAGTTCACTTACAGACAGCCGGTATACGACGTATGGGCCGTATCAATTTTTCATGTCTGTTGAGACATCCGAGAGCTGTTAAAGCATCATTGTACAGTATCGCTTTTAGAGCTAACAGGACATCTACATGGGTAAAAGTACCTGAGTAATAATGCATCCTATTCCAAACCGGAAACACGAACACGTGTCACCTGATAGCACCGTCTACACGAAACATTACAAGCACGACAAAAAAAGAACTCAGAAATTCCTGGGAGTAATTTTGATGTGATCCTAAACGTGCAACATAGTTCTGCTTTAAAACTAGGTTAAACTCCCTCGTAAATAAGTTTTCGTTTATTCTTTTTTTTTCTTAATGCGCAATCCAAACGATCAACCTCATTCCCGTACGAAAGTGCCCAGAAGGGGAGCGGTCGTCTCCAATGTAGGTCAATGTAGGCCATGGAGGCTCTCCAAGGGGATAGACAGAACGCAAGGCGTATGAGAAAAAGGAGTGGTCCCAGGAAAGCGCGCCATACGAGCGTGGACACACACCACAAGAATGGGAAACACTGCAACAAGGATCAAGCAGCTCTGGGGAAACAACGCGCCTCTTCGTCTACCGGGAAAGAGGAAATATAAAGAATAGGGAAGGGGAAAACAAGGAAATAAAGCGGGATCTGGGTCACGCCTAACGCCTGGAATGACCCGTTTTCTCCACGAGTCAGGGACGACGAGAGCGCCGCCAGGGAAGCGAGCAGACGAGAAGAAAAGGCCGCGAGAGAGCAGACGACACGCCCGGACCAGGAAGCAGACAACAAAGTAAAGAATGAAAGAAAAGCCGAAAGAAAAGAGAAAGTACAAAAAAAAAGTAGGAAGGAAAGGATGGAAGGGACAAATTAAAAAAAAAAAATAACACGAGAACAGAAAAGTAAGAAAAAAAAAGAGTGTGACCGGCCGTTTTTCTCCACTCAAGCTAAAATGAAATAGACAGGAGAAGAAAAAACGTTCAAAGAAAGAAATAAGACTCAGCTAAGCAAAGTATGCTCCTCTCTTACGAGTTCTTTTCTTGCTTCCTTTCTTCCTCGGTCTCCCTTTGGCGCGGTGCCTTTAGGAGTGGGGCTCGGAAGAAAGAAAATGTGAAGAGGAAGGAGAGGCGTGGCGCGGTGCGGTAGGTGGCTCCCCCACTTCCCCGCCCTCCCGCTTCCCTCCCGACAGCCTGCTCACGAAAAGTGGCACGTGGGAATGTGGCGAGAAATCGTCTTCTCCGCGAAGGTGGCCCCGTTCCAATACGTGTTCCTCTGCTTTCGGGGACCCTTGGCTTGCTTACCCAGTTTTCCTTTTTTTTGTTCGCGTTCTTTCCTCTCATATCCTTCGCTATCCATGAAAATGAATATACATTCCCAGTTACGACCGCAATTCACATTTCGATTCCCATACAGATGTTGGATTCGACCCAGTTCACTTTTCCCTTATTTCTTTTCGAGAGGGTTTCTGACGTCAACCTGTTACGTAACCTTGCGTACATTGCGCAGGTTGCGGAACGGTTATTCTACGTTACCCAATGAGACGGTATGGGAGGCTGAGGAGTGGGACTGGTTGGCACAAATGGATGGGGTATGCGCGGGAATCAGGTGACCGAATTTCGAAGTTGACCCCAAAATGCGGTTGCCACATGTTAGCACGGCCCTGACCTAAGTGTGTAGATAGATGCTCCTTAAAGAATTTAGGGTGGCGTGGCATGTGCGACAAGCCTTAGACAGACCATTATTTCCCAGTTCTCGAACAAGGGGCTCATGTTATTCCTTCAGGGGGCGCTAATGACCTCCATGATTCAGACTATGGTTCAAAAAGTGGGCTAATAGCGAAATTACTTCCTTTACCACGAAGGAAAATACGATCAAGCAATGAACTTAAATTAGATCGTACTGTTCCTCGCCACGTAAATGCACTTAGTTCATGAACATATATAAAGAATACATGCTTGAGCGAAGGAACACGTATCGCCATTATAATACCCTGGTTAGCACGTCGAAGGCGATGATTGTGACGCAAAGCAATAAGGGATACGTAAATCTTCGGTATGCTGGACGAGTCGCATACGCGTCCTATATTCGCCTAAATGACTGCCTGATCGCTTGTTTGGTGTGAGGCGAGGCTTTTTCCGAACTTCAAGGCTATAGTGGTCGCTTTTGGATGCTCGCGCTCAGGGCTCGCGCTCAACCATGCAGCCCACTTGTTCTATGCGCAGCCGATCTACTGTACTGACAGCACACATTCATGGGGGCGTGATTCCGTTCTCTAAACGGTAGGGTCCTCTGAGCAGCGTCACCTGGCGACATATAGCGGAAAATATTGTGAAAATGAATAAGAGCGCATTTAAAGCCTGCTGTACTCGTTGCTTCAGTGGCGCATTGGATGAACACTACTTACCTCAGCCCAGAGGGAATAAAACGTGCTCTAATCCTGTATATGAAACGTTTTTCTGAATTTTTTTAAAATTGCAACATTAAAATAAGCTACCAATATCTTTCCTAGGGGGAGGCGTTCCCCTTTAAGGTTGCATCATGTGATGTTTTTAATTCTTAATAGCCACGAAACCAGCCGTGAACAGAGCCACGAGGTGACAGCATGACAAAGGTAACGCTAATTATTTTCACCGTAATCATTTGCTGCCTTTAGTGAGTGTCTGTTACCTTTAGGTTGCGTTCAGAGACGCCTCTCGGTAACAATCGCCGTTTGCTGCAACCAGTGAGGAGATAGAAGTTGCGGGACCCTACCGTTGAGGAGACGGAATTACGCTTCATGGGGCGCGTCGTCTTAGTTGTGCATTCGTATAGTCGCCATTTGGCAAGTGTGATAGCTACCGTAACGACGCACCTTCTCCTAGTACCAGACACTTTCCTTATAAAGGGACCGCTACTATGATTTTTTTATTCTGCGTTATTTGTTTGGTGACAATAAACATGTTGCCCATGTTTCAGCTACAACGCTCTTCGCTGGTAAATTAATATTAAATTAGTTGCACAAAACGCTAACAGCTGAGACTAACAAACAGAACTGCTTCGTCGAAAGGCCCTTCGCTTGCTGCGGCGAGCAGTTTGCAAAGTTCTTCCCCTAAGACACGAATGTATAACTAATCACTGAAATAGACAAAAGCGTGACTTGAACATTTATTTCCTGAAAGATGCGATAAAAAACGACGTGCCCCGGGAATGTTCGCTGTCACTGCAGTATATAGATAGGCCGCGCATCGAGCTAGAGGGCCGATTGGCTGTCGGCCAGCGCGAGCACTCGAAAGCGACTACTAGTCCAGAAGCTCGGAAAAAAACACGCGAAACAAGCACTGAACCAGTAATTCAGGCGAATATAGGACGCACATGCACCTAGTCATCACCCAGCTTAAAGTTGATGTTATCATATCGCCGCCTGTAGTGACGCCAAAGCATTAAAACGCTGTTCCAGCAAGTCGCAATATTTTCAATACCGCAACCGAAAACATAACGCGTACTTAAGATGACATATAGACCGAAAATGTTCTAGTCTTCAGGAAGAACCAGGCTCGCCTCGTAATCGCTCGTCCAGAATCGTATCGCAAAATGTTGATAAGCGATGCGCGAGTGTCATCGGCTTCATTAGCAAACGGACTGTTTCATCTTCAGTTGATTTAGTGAGACGCTTGCGGCCCGTCTTGCAAGATCTTGTCTGTACCAGTCGTGTGCTGTGCCTGGACTGTCTTCGCATTACTGACAATGACGCAGAACGCAGGATATCTTCGCGAACGCGCACTAAGGGGTGAGCGAGCTCTTTGTTTCTCTTAATCAGGCTGAGGCCTTTGATAGAGTGAACACGTGTATACCTTTTGGCATTACTTCAGTGCTAATGGTTGAGAGGTCTTTCGTCGCATCGCTCTACTCTATTTAGGCTTAGCAAGTGAGTCGCTACTAAAATGACAGACTTTGTCCAGGTTTTCCGTGTCGCGCGGTGTACGCCAGGGGTGCCCCGTGTCACCGGCAGTCTGTCGCTGGGCCTGTTACTGCGGTGTGTTACCTCACGCCCTCACGTGCAGAGTTTTTCACTAGGCGGGGAGAAGACAGTGACAGTATCGGCGCACGTGGGCGATATATCCATCATCTTTATCTGCGGCAGCTGAAGCTTCCAGGCTTACTGGGAAATATTTGACGAGTGTTCCATTTTCAGGGCGCTGCTCAACGATAGTAATGGCGATTTCCACTGGTCGATCGGAGCTGGGCGCCCGAGCCGACCTAAAGTGCTACAGAGCGAATCAGCCTTGGTCGACCAGCGGAACGTGTAGAGCGCGCGGCGGAAGTAAAGCTGAGCCGGTTTCGAAAGTTGTAGCCGCATCCCAGCGCCAAAATGTTTGCGGTTGATAAATAGGCAGAAGTGCGGCCCTCAACAACTTGCTTTCTCATTTTTTTTAACGCTGCAGACGTTTTTCGATAGACGCACTTCGACATATTCGCGCAAAAAACGATGACATCCAGCGTCCTCTGCCAATGTCGCTGAAACGGTCAAAAACAGCCAAAAGAATCCAGCAGCATCCGGAAGTGACTGCGTCAGCGACTAGGACTTCCGGCGAGATCCGACTTCGTTCGGCGGATCGAGCTGGAGCATCCCGAGTTGCCCCAAACGACCAGCGGAATACGCGAAACCTATCTTGGTCGACCAGTGGAAATCGAAATCGTCGTCCTGGAGCAAGAAAACGTGCTCCGTAGCGACCAGTGGAAATCGCCATAAGAGCCACGGTTTGCGCTTTAGTTCATACAACAAGACTTTTCCGGTACACTTTTTGGATGCGGTACGCGCGCTTGGCGTTCAGTTCGGGCAGCGTGGGGCAGCGGACGACATTGTGTGCTCGCAAGTGCGGCCCACTTTCAGCTGTCTCTGACAGCGAAAATGGCTGTCATTAAAATCCAAGCATTGACCTTTGTGTTTTACGTGAAACGTTTTGCTGCTGTGCATCGACGCACCGTAAGGCGACTGAAATTTCTTCTCTCCTTGCCTTTGTGTGGGATGGGTGGGACACCACTGGTGGCCAGTAACCTGCTAGGACAGACTGCAGACAGAAAAGCTATCGGGCTACAAAGTGTCACGAGAGTATAGCCAAGGTCCTCAGCGTAAAGTTGATCGGAACGTCGATCTCTGACCTATTGTATACTCTGGGCGTTTGCTGCTGCTCTACTGGCTGAGTACTGCTCGCCAAGAATTTGAACCGGACAGGCACACAGTCACGATAGCCGAGAAGCCACTATCGTTCTATCGAGCCACGTCTGGGTTTAAACAGTGGGTTGACGCCGAGTTACCAGATGTCCACTTATTTGAAACCGCTCCACCTTAGTGAATTAGTGGCTACATCTTGGCTTAGCCTGGATTATGAACAGCGCACCGCAGTGTGCAAATGGAGGTGATAGTAGCTCATAACCTAGTCAGGTACCCGATTTCGAGTGGAAGAAGCTTTAGGCTGCCCTGCCAACGGACAAACGCCTCTCTTGAAGCCCAAAGATAGCGCCCTAACTGCGAAGCGCCGGAAGATTGCAGCATGTGTTTTTCCAACGTTGTGTTGCGCGCCTAATATGGAGCCTTGATTACTGAATGTTTTCAGTTCACGGCGGCTCAGGAGTCCGGTGCCAGCGGGGCGCATCTGAGCAACTTGTTGCATACGCTTGTTTTGTACTGTGGCGCCGACAGTGTCCGGCTGAGGCTATAGAAGACCTGGGCAACGTATTCAGCGCTGGCATACGCACCGTCTGAAATGGCAGGCTTATTTATCCTGTCCTCGTGTATTAGTCTGTCCTAACCATACATGGCAAAATTACTTTTGAAAAGGAATTAAATTACATTACTAATTACTTCGCTGAAAATCGCAGAAAAGGAATTAAACTGCATTACTCATTACTGCTCGCCAAAAGTAATGAAATTACATTACAATTACTTCGATTTAGTAATTCAATTGCTTTGAAATTACTTTCTAGTTTCTATAAATGCAAAAACTAAGTAAAGTTATTAAATAAAACAACTAGTTCTCCAGAGTATTCTAGTTGACTATAGTTCTGCTCAATTCTGTCACCTTTTGCCAATCCGTTACGCTGCCTTCGGATTGCAGCACGTCGTTCCTGCTTTCGCGCACTCTACTTTGTTGTCTATTGAAGAAGTGATGGCGCACTTTAGTAAAAGTAATTTCGAGAGGAATTAATTACTTTGCTGCGAAATTACTACCCAAAAGTAATTCACTACATTACTAAATTACCAAGCCGAAAAAGTAATTCATTACATTACAAATTACCAAAAAAGGTATTTAAATTACAGTAATTTCATTACTGTAATTCAATTACTGCCATGTCTGGTCCTAACCACCTCGGTTGTGTATTTGCATTGCGTACTCTTGAACCTTCTGATATACGAGCTAATTGAAGTAAGAAAAATTTTGTTTTCCCTTTGATGTGTCTGTTGGATATCGTGTCCACCAAATCGTGGTTTTATATGGCGTATAAGTGAGGATTTACTCCAGCATGGAGATAAATTTTTCTTTGCGTGCTCCATCCCTTTAGTGTGAAGTTAATGGAAGGGCACAGACAAAAATCAATAATCAATGCTAACGATCTCATTTTTGAGGCTATATGTCTTAATGTATGTCTGGTGCGCGCATTTTTGACATAATTGATCCACTACAGCAAACATGACCGCTTGTCTAGCGTTACGGTAGCTAACAATAGAGAGATTTAGCTTACCGTGAACCGCGATCCGCCCCCGTGACACTCTGCCGCACGTGGGTGGGGCGCACAAGCTGATTGGTCCCGATGCGGCAGGCCTATGTGCCGACATCCAGTATGTGGCGTCATCTATCGGCTTCAAAAGGATCTGGGCATGCGCAGTGGAACGCGCGGTGACGGATCACGGCAGCGGATCGCGGATCACGGTAAGCTAAATCTCTCTAATATTGAACAAGACTACGGGGAGTCGAACCACTAGCGTAACGCAGCCAGTATTTCCCACAGGACAACTCCTTTAGTCTCCCTTGCACCGTACGCGAACGCCTGCAGTTCATCAAGAAATTACAGGTGATGCCTGGAACTTCGTGAGGATGTCAAGGTGAAAGCCTAGTTGGGTGTTACCTACCAGTTAATTTATTTGCCCAGTCGCAGCCGTACAGCTTCACATGCAGAACCGCGCAAAATTTACGTGCTGGCCATTAAGAGCCTAGCACGAGAGTTTGAGAGGAAGGCGGTAAAATCATTGAGTCCGCGGCACCACTCACGACAAATCAAATCGCATTTTGACAATCTCCTTTAGACAAAGAGCACAATACCGTTTGCAAGCGCTCGAATGAACCAATATGACGTCACAATCATCGTGGACAGCCTCATCCTCCCTTCGGCTAATTCGAAGCAGAACTCGATACAGCGGTCTGCTGCCTGGAAAATAAGGTTTCCACCTGCTAAATGGTGGCATAGCTTGGACGTAGAGGGCGTGTATCACAGTTAAGTCCCGAACTGTCGACGCGAGCGTAACGAGCCGAAGCCGAGCAGAGCAGACGAGACCCCTTCGTGTCGTCTGCAGTGGAGCCCTATAATAATATCGTATGCTGGTGTTTTCCCGTTGAAATACACAGAGCTCGTTTTCCTGAAACCTTTTTCTGGGAGACTTTGCTGGCATCCTTAAGCTACTGAAGGCACTTGCTACATCTAGAAATCTTTTTATATTACCACATATTCCAGTATACTGGTCAATATATCCACTAGTTTACAACTAGCATGGGCTCTTTCATCATCATCATCATCATCATCATCATCATCATCATCATCATCAGCGTGTTTATGCCCACTGCAGGGCGAAGGCCTCTTCCATATTTCTCCAATTAACCCGGTTCTGTGCTAGCTGCATCCACTTGACCCCTGCGAACTTCTTAATCTCATCCACCCACCTAACTTTCTGCCCTCCCCTGCTACAGCTAGACAATGTGGTCGAAAATGACGAGTATGAATAGACGAACTGTGAAGTGGAAAACGACAATTGCAACCAAAACTTGAACCGTGCAGACGGTCTATTTCATGTACTGTCAATGGCGAGCTTGCGGGACCAGGTCACTTAGTTTCGGTGGATTGACTTTCAGGTGCCCGATGTGGCATTTATTCCCCTAGTGTAGATCAGTTAATGCCGCGCACTGAGAAGTCAGATAGTTCCTGCACCTTTAACTTTCTAAAGAGAAGAATAACAGATGGTTAATTTTATTTTTTTATTTATGTGTTTGTTTGTTTGTTTATTTATTTACAGATGCTGCAGCATCAATGAGGCTTTTGCAGGAGTGGGCAGGGAGAGAAAAGATTATCAGGAAAACACAAACATATGTAAATCAATATGAAACTAAGAAGCAACGGCCAACAGAAACTCTTCCATGGGTCGCGAGCGGACGTTAGTCAGCGAATTCCAGAATTCAATGGCCAGAGGAAAGAACCTGTGTTTGTAGTCTCAGTGGGGGACAAAAAAGGGACAATGTTTAGGCTATGGGAACTTCTAGTGATAGAAGCCTTGATAAGTTCGAACACTTATCCAGTGAAGGGAGGCGCGGATAATTAACTAGTGTATGCAGAAACTTCAAACGTTCTAATCGTCGGCGAGGTGATAGTGTTGTGAGACCTACATCTGCATAACGAGAGGAAGGAGAAAACTCACGGCTTTAGTTGAGGAAGATGAAGCGGACGTACTGATTTCTTTTAAACTTATTCTAAGTTTTTAATAATCGGATTTCGTATGAGGATTCTATACATCATCATCATCATCATCAGCCTGACTATACACAATACAACGTGAAGGCCTCTCCCATATTTTTCCAATTAACCCGGTTCTGTGCTAGCTGCATCCACTTGACCCCTGTGAACTTTTGTTACCCTAAACGACCATCGGTTATCCTCTCTTCTCACTACATGTTCTGCCCACGCCATTTCTTCTTGTTTATTTCCACTAGAATGTCAGTGCCGGTGAACGCCAGAATACCGATGAACACCTCTGGAAACGCACTCCCTCACCAGATCAGGAGTTGGCCACCCTGGTGCAGTAATTGGCCGCAACCTCTCATCATCATCATCATCATCATCATCATCATCATCATCATCATCATCATCATCATCATCATCATCATCATCATCATCAGCCTGATTATACCCACTGCAGGGCGAAGGCCTCTCCCATATTTCTCCACTTAACCCGGTTCTGTGCTAGCTGCATCCACTTGACCCCTGCGAACTTCTTAATCTCATCCGCCCACCTAACTTTCTGCCGCCCCTGCTACGCTTTCCTTCCCTTGGACCTCTCATGATTAGTCCTAAAATTCTATACATATACAGCGATAGTCAAGAATTGGGCGGATAAGTGTTCTATATGCGAGTAGTTGTGTGTTCTTTGTTGCCTTGCGCAATATGTACGCTGGTGCTCGAGAGGTTTCAAAGCTTTGTTGCATATGATATCAGTATGTTTGGACCATGACATGTCATGAGAAAATTGAAGACGAGGCATTTAAATTCTGTGATTGTTTCTAAATCCTGACCGTGAAGAGTTTACGTGAAAAGTGAAGGAGATGTGCGTCTAGTAAAAGACATGGAAACAGTTTTAGGGAAATTGATATTCATTTGCCATTCCTTGCACCGCGTTAAAAATTTAGTAAACGAGTGACTGAGCAATCTATCGTCAAGCGGGGTACTAATGATGTGATACAGAGATACAGAGGCATGGGGTACATAAGCGAGAGCGTGGCTTTTCTAGACTGGGCTGCATAGTTATGGTATAGCTCATGCATGTTAATAAAAGACAAATATAGTATTGCTGATTTCTGAGTCATTTATTGTACGGCTGCAATTTCCTTTCGGGTGTAGTAGTACAAGTGGGGCATCTTGTAACAGTCGGAATTGCTATCAGGTGAAAATTTGGAACTAATTGGGATTGTCATAGTGGGGTGGTTAGACAGGTGGACACTATCACGTCACCTCCTACAGTCAAGCTGGTGATTTTTCTAGGCGGCAAGGCTTCCAATGAGGGGGTGCAAAGGTCCCATGGGTTCGACTCTCATATCAACCTTCCATATGAAAGGTGCTGCTTCCAACTTTCTGAATTTGACGCTTAGGCTGGTAAACAGTCAAGCGGGTGGACCGACGGATGAACGGTCGTTCAAATTCATGGACAGATGGACTGGCCTATTTTGCAAGGAACCGAACAAGAAGGATCTGTTCCTATTCATTTAGACCTCTTTCCATTCGGATCTATTAGCATTAGTTAATTAATTATATATTAATAAATAATTCATTCATTCATCTGTTGACTGTCAATGACTTGAATTCTCAGTGCATGTTCCCCTTACCGATTCCGGGCTCTAAGTGAGAAACTAGGTCCTCGTGTGTTCGTTCCTCAGTCAGTCTTGGTCGGTGGCACATCCTACAAATGTGGAGCAGCAGACACGAGGGTTAAGGCCTCGTCGCAAGGAACTAACATATGACAACAGCACGGTAAGCCTTATCTGCGCACTTCATACGGTGCAGGGTAGATAGCGAAACCTACGACCGCGCGTGCACACCTGCTGTCAACCGCTGCCGCTCTCCCGTGTGTGTCATAGCCTGCTTTCGCCAATACCGTTCTTTTGTTTTCCTTTCCCTATTACAGTCTCGATTTGGAAATACTTTTCGGCTCTAACAAAGCCTTCTCCGCATTGTCAGCGCCGTCCTAGTTTTGATATAGGAGCACCAACCACCACCACTATCTTCCGTCTCCAGCGCGCGCATCCGGAACATTTCCGAAAAAAGCCCCGTAACCATGACCCAATTTGGTGCGACGCTCGTGCTCCTTTTTTGAACAGCCATGCGTCATGTTTCTCTACGCTTCTTCCTTCCTTCCTGACGAACAGCCAACCACTCCTTTCTCTTCCCAAATTCACCCTCTTTTCTTATAAACCACGTCCTGTCGCAAAAAATAAGAATAAACGCTGTAAATATAACAAAACGTGAAGCAATACAAAGTAATAAACAGCCGGAAAGCGAAAGCAAGAAATACATAAACCATACATGACAAAACATATGTGAAGGGAAATAAAAATGAATCAGTGAAAATAATAATAGAGTGGCAGATTTTCGTCTTCTGGGTCGCGTCATTCAACGGAGCCACTACGACTATCGCTAACAGGTCAAGAACTCGCGCCAGCACGCATACGGTCGCGAGCGGCACGCGCGACTTCCGTTGTTCCCCCATTATTATTTTTTCTTTCTTTCTCATCTCCCTGCAAGCCAGCCACATAACCATGGAGGGTGGGGGGGGGGGGGGGGGGGGGGGTAGAGAACGCTCTCGCTTAAAGCCCCTCTCACTTCCATCCGGGTTCGCGTAACCTTAACCCATATTCGACAAAAAAAACATGGCGCTGCCGGAGGAGGCTCTTTCGCCGACGCCCTACTTTTGTTTTTTAACACCGTGCACAACACAATCTATCACCGTTCCCGCCACCCTCCCTCCCTCTTATGCCCCTGCCACCTCCCTCGCCTTTCTACTTTCTCCGCCTGCCCATTCTCCCTTTGTGTCGCGTGCTATTGCAACTGTCGAGTTCCCGCCGACTTGTTTGTGCGTTTAGAAGCTACCGCCCACCTCCTCCCTTTAGGCCTAACTCACCCGCCGCTTTTTTATTTTTATAATGCACCGAACTTCCTCGCGAGGTGGTGGCTGCGTACTATTTGCTTGCCGTCTGCTCCGAGCTCTCCTTTTTCTTGTTGTCTGTTGTCTGTTCGAGAGCCCTGCATACCGGAAGTGACGGCGCCTTTTCCTGGCCGCCCGTTCCACCCCACCCCTTGTTTACGTGTTGTTGTTGCTTCAAGTCCGCCTCTGTGGCTGCTGTTCGTTCCTTCAAGGAATTCGACGCCAGCCCTGCATCTTCTTTGCAGACAATGCGCCTCTCCCCGTTCTGTTCAATCCGCTTTTTTGTTGTTGTTGTTGTTCAGGGCTCTTGATATGTTTTTTTTTTTTCCTCTAAATTTCTAGCTCTGCTTGCAGGCGTACGTACCCGTATTCTCATTCAACCTAGCCTTAGCTAAATAGAAGAGATTTACCCGCGTGCGTGTTAGTGCATTTTTTGGTGACCGTTTTTTAGGTTTTTTTCGGTGACCCGGTTTACGGTTGCCACCTCTAGCTCATAAACACACAAATGTAACCGAGGAAACGCATTTTGTTTGTTAGCCTGTCAACGGGAGCGGGGGCTGGCAAAGTAAATAGGTGTAAATAAAACGGGGGGAGGGGGGGGGGGGGGTATTCAATGCAGAAACGGGGCGGCCACTCTCCATTCTTGCACGGCGCTGCTGTCGTGTGCTGCGCGGCTGTCGTTTGCGCTGGAAAATGCTGGAGCAGACGGCGTGCTGTTTTGTGTAGCGGGGATGCCGTCTCAGCTCACTTTAAGCATTTCCTCGCAACAGTCTCCCTCTCGGTCTTTATTCTCCGGACAAAGGTGTCCCGTATTCAATGGGGAATGCAGAAATGTCGCGGTTCGGAGTCACTCGAGATTTGACAGCGTTAAATAACTCACGCAACAGTTGCAGAACTGGAGTAACCATGAAAAAAAGAAAAGAAAGAAGAAAACAGCGTAGAGTACCGCAGTGACCGTGAACAGTCGAAAGGCTTTGGGGCAACCGTAGACGATTATCAAACGAGGTGCCAACAAAAGTACACCTCCCCACCCTCCAAAAAAAAAAAAAAAAAAAAAAAAAAAAAAGAAAAAGGAAATGTGAGAAATGTTTTACAAACAGCAGAATTATTTTACGGAGAAAATGAAGCAAAACGTGTCTGGTCTGGCTTATTTAGTGCTGGTTGTACATTCCGATTTTCTTTTCTTTTCTTTTATCTTTCTTTTGGGAGGAAGGGGTGAGAGCCCTTTTCTTTGTATATTTTCTGCTTCAATCGCCATCTTTTTTTTTTTCTTAGCGATCCCCCCTCCCCCCCCCCCCCCCCTCTTTTTTTTTTTCATTTCTTGTAAGTTGTAACAGTCCGATTGTCGTCTGCACGTGAACCAGACGGTACTGTTCGCGACTACGGCAATCGTCTGTTCGCAGTTCGTCTGTTCTTCGATGCCGTCTGCTACTTCTCCGGCTTCACTTTTGCGAGGCAGTAGCTGGCCGCGATGCTGATTTAAGCATCGTTTCCGGTGCACGCCCGTCTTATCTCGCTATAGGTTTTATTCCAATGCCTTGAGTCCCCTCCCCCATTTTTCTTTTTGGTGTAGGCTCGGGAGCAGTAGTGTGGGTTGTTTACTCCGCTTCCTGTGCTCGGCTTTCGGAAAGCCGTAAACAAGCAACAAAACAACCCCGACACTCGCTCTGTACGGTGAACCAGTTCCCAGCGGCTTTTGGTCGGACCGTTGGGATCCTTCTATTCCGCTTTTTTCCTTTGGCTGTCTTCTTTTTTGCTTGAGCCAAGGCGAGCCCTCTTCGACCTTCTCGCATTTGCCGGCAGGAAAACTGCGTACTAGGCAGAGGAAGCCGCAGAGTATAGTCAGGAAGCTGAGGCGGCCAGGGTCGGGTCCCGGTGTTTTATATTTTTCTTTTATTTGCCCACCCCCATTATTCCTTTCGGCTTCTGTATAAGGAGCAGTATAAGGGTCAACATTGACCTGGTTATGTCAGACCTGGATTTCATTGTGGCCAAAGTATTCTCAGCACTTTTCGACCTTCTGCTTCGTCACTTGGCGCCCGATGCTCCAGTTACGTGAATCCAAGGTCACACCCTCCCGTTAAGGACATTTCGCGCCTATGATTACTTTTTTTAACGCATTTGGGGCATGTTTTTTTTTTTTTTTTTTCCTGCATCACTCGTTGAGCAGGTATTCCGGAAAGTCGGTGTACGTGACCTGGTTCAAACCAATCGCATGCTTTACTCTCTTATGCAGGCCCCCGGTGTCCACCATTGCTCTAGTTCTCAGCTCAAGTTTTCCACTCCCCTTGGATGAAGACTTCGCTAGAGACGTGAACTTGAAACGTTGAATGAGCTTCCTGTACCATCCTTAAACGCAAATTAGATTTATCTGAGGTCCTAAATGAACCCAGATGGTGTGTTTGAGCTAGCAGCTGTCCCCGTGATAGCTTTGAAGGACAATAAAAAGCGCTAGGGAAACCGTACTTTCACAGAAACAATGAGGCTGGTCCTTCCTTGTGGTGGTCTAAAACTTTTATATGGACTCTTGGTTCTTCAAATCAAAGTGGCAATGTGTTTGAAAAATAAATGTACTCCAGACTAGGCCAGGTGACCTTCAACAGCTCTCAGTCGGGTCCACTGGCCTAGGACCCACCGTGCGTTTTAAAAGCTTGGTTATTTTAGCTGGCAGTGATAAACAACACTAACTCGATAAAGACAGTAAGTAAAGACGATAATATACTAACTCAACTCGTACTTTGCATTAATCCTTACAACAGTCCCACGAAACTGACAACAACCGATGTAATTCACTGGCGCTTCAGCCAATCTAACCACATTCTAACAATTCACAAGTAAGATATACTCCACCCGCTACAGCTCTGTTCGCCCCCGTATGGGACATCTCCCCCTCTATTCCACATATCGTGCATGTGTATGTACAGAAAAACCACCGCCTCTTCATACAGAACACATGTACGCGAGCAGTGGGACGCAGCGCTGTACAGCGATGCCTTGGACGACCAGCCAAGAGTCGTCCACCTGGTCCGGGAAGCAGCAAATGTCAGCCACTCCTGGTCTAAAGGACCTGACCAAACTGTTCGTTCCAACCCCATTTCCCATCCCCCCTTTTTCCTTCATAAAGCTTTGCCTCGCCTCACTTGATTCGAACTATGAAGAATGCTTAGATTTCGGTTAAATATGAGTCATATTCTTAGAAGGGACACACTGCATGCTGTATGCACCAAACAAAAACGTATCTTTAGGTCCTTATTTGTGTTATTGTTTTTTAGCCACTTTCCCACGGTTCAGCCGAATTATCTTCAGAAACTCGTGACAACGTTCCTAAAGAGTTACCGCCGGAGCATAGTTTTTCTAACTTATATTACAGCAAGTAAAAACCAACATGACAGATAATCAAATGGCTACTACATGCTTTAAACTAACCAAAACATTACTTATGCTCGTATGCAAGGTTTTGGTTGGTTTTGGTTTTGTGGGGTTTAACGTCCCAACATGCAAGGTTTTCGTCTTGTTTTATATACATATATTTTGCCCAGGTTCTGTGTGTGTGTGTGTGTGTGTGTGTGTGTGTGTGTGTGTGTGTGTGTGTGTGTGTGTGTGTGTGTGTGTGTGTGTGTGTGTGTGTGTGTGTGTGTGTGTGTGTGTGTGTGTGTGTGTGTGTGTGTGTGTGTGTGTGTGTGTGTGTGTGTGTGTGTGTGTGTGTGTGTGTGTGTGTGTGTGTGTGTGTGTGTGTGTGTGTGTGTGTGTGTGTGTGTGTGTGTGTGTGTGTGTGTGTGTGTGTGTGTGTGTGTGTGTGTGTGTGTGTGTGTGTGTGTGTGTGTGTGTGTGTGTGTGTGTGTGTGTGTGTGTGTGTGTGTGTGTGTGTGTGTGTGTGTGTGTGTGTGTGTGTGTGTGTGTGTGTGTGTGTGTGTGTGTGTGTGTGTGTGTGTGTGTGTGTGTGTGTGTGTGTGTGTGTGTGTGTGTGTGTGTGTGTGTGTGTGTGTGTGTGTGTGTGTGTGTGTGTGTGTGTGTGTGTGTGTGTGTGTGTGTGTGTGTGTGTGTGTGTGTGTGTGTGTGTGTGTGTGTGTGTGTGTGTGTGTGTGTGTGTGTGTGTGTGTGTGTGTGTGTGTGTGTGTGTGTGTGTGTGTGTGTGTGTGTGTGTGTGTGTGTGTGTGTGTGTGTGTGTGTGTGTGTGTGTGTGTGTGTGTGTGTGTGTGTGTGTGTGTGTGTGTGTGTGTGTGTGTGTGTGTGTGTGTGTGTGTGTGTGTGTGTGTGTGTGTGTGTGTGTGTGTGTGTGTGTGTGTGTGTGTGTGTGTGTGTGTGTGTGTGTGTGTGTGTGTGTGTGTGTGTGTGTGTGTGATTCTGCGTAGATAACCACATCTTCATGTCGTTAGTTGTTTTACGACTAAATTAAAGCAATGCCACTTGATTGACACTCATGAAATTCCAAATTTTTTTGGTAAGTGAATGTATCCGTCCTAATTCTATCACATTTTTTTTCTGGGTGACTGGAAATGCTAGTCCCAATAAAGAACAGACATGCGTCTCACTTAAATGTCCTCATTGGGGTTGATCTTTGTGCGAGCGGTTGTGCAAAAGGATATCTTCGTAAAAGAATGTATCAGGCGTAAATTCGGCGAGCCTCTTACTTTCAAATGTAAAAACAAAACAGAACCCTAACGACCCTCACTACTCTTTGACCATGAATGAGACCCTTATCAGCTTCTCTAACTACTTTCACGCTCTCTCATCACCTTCCTCGTTAGGCCTAATTCGGCAGGACACATTTCCCTTTCACTGTTGCCCTTGCTCACCTCTGTTCTTCCCGGAAAAGCAACCGACAACCTCTCCTCCTCGCTCCATCTCTGCTGCCAGTCTTCACCTTGGAGCCCAGTGACTCTTATACATCGGATTCGCCTTGAGCTACTTCCTCCCGTATGGCTTTGCGCCGCCTGCTTGTCAAGCCGCAACCATCATATCCTTACCCTTTAGCCGTTGGAGGCCGCTCGGAATTCGATTTTTATCTTTCTTACGGCACACATGCGCACACACGCGCCACAGACAAAAACCGCAATCAATCAAGTAAACAGCAAAGACTATATGCTACCGGAAAACAGTGAGTGCCCATAACGAATAGGGCGCATGCGCAATTGTCGTCTGTTTCCGCGTACCATAGCAGATGGGTCTAGTATAGGTATGCAGCAGACGGTATACGATTTCACCCTCTAACTTAATCTACGGCATGGCTTTCGCTAATGACTGCATAAAAGCTGTGCGAGCTCCGGGGACCAATGTTTGCACATGCAAGGCCTCGGTCAGAGTTCGTCGGGTCAAGTGCCGTTTCTTTATTTTTCTTCCCCTTTTTCAATCGCTCGTCGGCGTCGTCTGTAACTCCGCCTAGCGCATAAGTCGGTTACTGCATGCACGAAGTGCCGCCGCTTTCTTTCTGGGTCATGGCTTGCCGATTTTCATGGGCTAAACGGGGACCGTTAAAACATTAGCTCCGGCGAGGTTCGTTTTGTGACTTCTTTACTTGTTTTTCGCGTAATTGCGAACACGTTCTCAAGTACGTCTTTAGCCCCCGGGAAAGCAGACGAAAAATTTCCGCGGCGTTGAAGCAACTCGAAAATGTGACGCATGTGCGCAGCCGGAACGCAGACGATGCAACGCGTTTATCGTCTGCTGTTTCGCAGTCGTAAAACGTTTTCTTGTACAAAGCGGATAAAATTGATGTCTAAGCGCTTACGGGAATTTTGAAATAACTAAGCAGCTCTGACGTAAACCCAGTAACTGCTTTACGAACGGTCAAATGAAGTGCACGCCTAGGTGCCTGTTTTCAAGCCACTAAACGTGATTGCACATTTCCCTATGCCGGTGCATCATGGTTACTACCGCTGTCATCATCATCATCATCGTCCACATCATTCTGACTACAACCACTGCCGGTTAAATGCCCCTTCCATAACCCTCCTATTAGCCCGGTCCCGTACCAGCTGCATCTGGTAAATCCCAGCAAACCTTTTAATATCATCCGCCCATCTAACTACCTTCCTCCTGACCAGTTACGATTGCCGTCTCTTGGAGACCGGTCTGTTACCCTTACATACCATCGGTTATTTTGCTACCGTGTTATTTGTCCTGTCCTTGCCCATTTTTTATTGTTGATTTCAGTCAGAATTTCCTTAAATCTGATTTGTTTTACGCCCCAGTCTGTGCGCTTGCCGTCCCTTAACGTTACACCTGTCATTTTCCTTTTCCCAGCTCTCTGCGTTGTACTTCAGTGTGAAGTAGAACTCTTTTCTTTAGCCTTCGTGTTTCTGCCGTCGATGTGAACACCGGTAAAGTGCAGGTGGTATAAATACTTTCCTCTCGAGGAATTTTCGCGAACGGCCGTTCATGATCGAATACATCCCGAAGGCGCTATACACCCGAATTTTATTCTTCTGTTATGTATAGTTCGGATCTGGGATCCGACCTTGATTCCGTTGCCACTTCCAGCACCTCGCTAACTATCGTAAAGTTGCTGTTTCCTTCCGAGACTCTCGGGCATTCCTTCTGTTTTCTGCACATCAATTTTTTTTTTTTTGGCTTACCGCTTTGCTTTAACAGCCTAGGTCATTGAGCATTCCTTGCAAATTGTACCTTGAACTACTAGCTTAGCAAGGCAATGTCGATAACCTTCGATGTAAGTGCTGATTTCTTATGTGATTACCTTAAATATAATTACCTTTGTAAGTAGCAGACACTAAGTCAATCTCTCTGTAATTTTTCAAGTACTCGAAGTCCCCTTCTTATAAATTAGGATAACATCAATTTTCTGCGAATGTTATGATTACGCTCGAAATGCATTGCGTATACCAAGCGACGAGTTTTTCTAGCACCATTCCCCCAACAACCTTCGACAGGTCTGCAGTTACCCGCTCCTCCCCCCCCCCCTCCCCCCCCCCAGCTGTTTTCCCCATTTTCATTGCATCTCATGCTTTCTTTACTTCGTTCTTCGCTATAGACGAAACTTCTGCCCGCTCTGCACTACTTCAGCTGTCATTATTGTGTTGATTAATTGGAATACTGAATAGATCGGTGCAGAACTCCTCGGCTACGTTAACTATTTAACCCATACTGGAAATGACATTGCGTGCCTTGTCATGTAGAGCGAACATCTGATTTTGTCTATTCCCAGTTTCCTGCTGAGCGCCTTCAGATTGCCGCTGTTATTCAGATCATGCTCAATTTTCTCCAAATTATAATTCCTAATGTCGGATGATTATCTACCTTAAAGATTAGCTTTGATAACTCTGCCAGTTTTGTCCAGCCTATTTGGTTGGAAGCTTTCATGCCTTGGCCTTACTTAATCTGATCGTTTGTCTCCTTAGACAGTTTACCGGTATCCTGCATAACCATCCCACTGCCTGCTCCTGCTGCGCACTAAATAACGGTATATCGGAAATAATTGATCATTGTTTCTTTACTGAGGTAATCCATCTCATCTAAAGCCAAATATCTGTTCTGTTGCGGTTATTGAATTTATTTGCTTTCGCTTTTACTCCTACCCACTGATGGGATTCTTCCCTGCTAGTTTATTCCGTTTCCGCTTCAAGTTTAGGCTAATCCGAGATCTAACCACCTTATAGTCACTACATCGTCCCTTTCCAACGACCTCTGCATCCTGCACGATAGCCCGGTTTGCACACAGTGTCAAATCTGTTTCATTTTTAGTCTTCCAATTTTCTGTCTTTCAAGTACCGTTCCGGTTTCCGGCTTGCTAAAGAAGACTATTCAAGTTCCGTAAATTATTTAGTTCTGGAAACTCGAACATTAGCAAGCTGCAGTTTCCAATGGTGGCCTGTCCTACACCAGAGATTCTCAGTGTCTTCTGCTCCGTCACATGTCTTACCGTCGCCGTGGTCATATTCTCCGCATCCACTGACGGCCGATTACTACGGCAGCCAAATCCTGTTCTGGTGAGGGAATGCGTATTCCGACTACTGTCAAAGAGATCAGGCCACACCCTAGTCTCGGGGTATACGCAATTCTATCTCACGTGTTTTTTTTTTTTTTTTTTTTTTTTTTTTTTTTTTTTTAAATCCGGTGAACACTAGCACGGCACCGGGATTCGAACAACTTTACTCTTGCACGCGAGGAAACCACTGCGGTGGTTTTGCTGCTTTTCTTCGCGAAGCTGCAGGATTTCTGAAACGATTCGGACACAAAATCCGAGAAGTCGCATCGTGCATGTTTTCGCCTCAGCCCGCATAAACCGCATACGATGGCCGGGGAGTTACAGTGACAAACGGCGAAAAGAAATGATGCCCTATCGTCGACTCGGGAAGACATACGACGGCGAAATGAAGCGCGCACGTCTGCAATATGCGCTGGCACTCCTGTTCTGCGTCCCGACCTTGCCTCCTAAACTTTCACTCCTGATGCGAACGCATGTGGTTGAGAGGGAAAGAGGGGGAAAGAGGGGGGAGGGGAAGCGAAATTGGATGCCTAGAATTGGGACCAAGGTCAGAACGTTCGCGCCGCGTCGGACAATCACTGCCCGCCCCTGCAGCTTCCCATACCAGGAGGACGTATGGGTCAGACTGCATCAAACCAGCCGCACACTATTTACGTTTAGGATCTATTGCCTCTAGCAACGTGGTTAACCCTTTTCAGCGGCCGTGAGGCTAGAAGGCAACCGAAACAACGAGCGTATATACTATGGTACTATATAGGCGTGATATACAAATGAGTCTAGTCTATTATTTATTCTGCCTGCCTTCTTCAGCGCTGCTCTCTCGCTTGTCGTCTGCATGGCAGTTGCAAGGCCTGCCGATGCGAATCGCGTCGATCTGGGTCAAAGTCGACCGTCTTCGAGAGATGCACCGCGCGTCACTGAGCGTGGATCAACTCGGGCTTGACGCTTCCCCCCCCCCCCCTCTCTCTCTCTAAAAAAACATAACAAACGGCACAAAAAAAAAAAATAAAAATGACCTTGCTATGCTCTCATCTTCCTTTTAGTTTGTTCTTTTTCGTCTGTTTTTGATAATGAAGACTAGGGCCTGCTACATTTCAGCGGTTAACGTCCAGTTCGGTGAGCAGACGGCGTTGCTGCACCGAGGATTCTCGTCTGCGTTCATGGCTCGATCGTCTGTTTTCGATGGGTGATTTTTCTGCGAGGCGGATAGCTGCGTGCATATCGCTGCTAGACATTTTTGGCCCGTCCTTCACTTGTCTTTTGCTCGCTAGGATTGGAAGTGAAGAATGTCGTCTGCCCACTCGCCCGCATTTCGGTGTCATCGAAAATGTATGGCTGTCTTGTCGAAAGTTATGTGAGCAAGCCAAACGCAAACTTGGGAAGGGCTGCTCTTACGCCTTGTGTCCCTCCTGCTCGTTTCAAAACTGTACGCAAAGTGAATATATTGGAAAACATGGCTTCATAGCTGACTGGACGGCCAACACTGACCCATGAGATGGCTATGATGCCAGTGGAAAAATCGCGAGCTGCATCTTTACGCACAATAATGAAATCTGAACATCGATCATGTTACCACTTACAATGTTCACCAATGGAAACTTGACATACGTAAACTGAAATGAGTAGTGATCATAAAGAAAGCATATTGAAGTTATAAAACGTAGTTTCTTATTCCGAGGCATTAAATGCCTTTGGGATATATTTTCTTTTGCGCCGTTATTGACAGTTAAAGCCATTTTTTTAATCACACGTAATGGGTTTAATCGTGACAGCGTACATTTTCAGCACGTGGAGATTCACGCCAGACGGCTTGAATATCAATAAGCTTAGAATGCGTGCCATTTTCATGTTCCAGTGCACTTCGGCATTCGCTTTTCCGCAGTTGGGAGGTGAGAGATGCGTTGTTTATTTTCGATACTTCATTTAAGTACTGAATATCGACGCTTCCGCAGCACTTACGATACAAACTTAGTACAAAACACTCTAATTTTAGCTTGCATGAACCCCCACAATGACATCAGAAAGAGCGACTTGATATTTCGCCGCTCCATTCATGAGAAGGTCTCTCGATCACTGACATACAAAGCACAAAACAGTTCTAGCAGAAGCGTATTACGCATGTCGTCTGCTTCGTCAAAGGCCACGCCGGCTATACTCTACTCTATCCTCAAGCACTCCTTCCATCATCTAGCTTTCTTTCCAAGGTCTGGCGACGTAAAAAGTGCTTGCTTCTATTTCTGGAGCAGCCCTTTTGTCCGCCTAATCGCCTCTTCCTACGCACCCCACCCTTCCCCGCCCTTTTCCATGACTTTATTCCTTATTTGCGCTTTCGCGACGTAAACGAAAGGGAAAGGTGGGACGGGGGCGAAGATGCAAAGTATGAGCCAAACATCGAGCCAAAGCCAGAGCCCGAAAAAAAGCGAGCCACATAAGCAGACGACAACATTACACATGAACGAGAAGCAGCAGGAGTATAAGAGCAAGCCCGACTAGCACGCAATCTGGGTCAAGGACCGACGCTTCTTTGAGTACGTAGCGGGCCACAGGAGAGAGAGCGAGAAAAAAAGAAAAAGCACCACTGTATTCGTGTAGCAGACGACGACAACCCCTACCGCGTTTTTCCTCACTTCCTCTCTCTTTATCTCTCCCAGCTCCTTCAAGTAAAGGCTCGCTCGCTTCCCGTCTGTGGCGTGCATCTTTCGATTATGCTATCGTCTATTGTTATCTTGTTTATCGCTGCTCCATCGTGGCTTCGTCGCGAGTCCCGCCTTTCGCTTTTTGCTCGGAGCAGACGAAAAACGGATCGAACTCGTCTGCCCGTGGACGCGGGGTCCAGAGAGCGGCGCTTGTGGCTCCCTCTCGTGTCGCGCGAGACGTGACGCTCGCATCGCAGATGATGCCGTTACGAAGTGATTTTTCGTCTCCACTTGCTGAAAAACAAGTTTGAGTTAATGAATGTTTACGTGCCAAAACAACAGCGGTAAACGTCAGGCACGCACTGGTAGAAGGTTCCAGGTTAGTTTTACTTTACCACTAACATCGAAATCCCAGCAGACACGTGGTTTCGTTTTTTTGCCTCCGTCGAAAGGAACCCATTGCGGCTGTAATCGAAGTTGTGTTCACATCATGGGATGCCGTGACCGTCTATACAGAGCCATTTCTTGCCTTTTCGACGACCAGGTTCGCTGGTTAGGCTTTTGCTTTTATGGCGTGGCTTTCAAAATGCTCTATCCAGGAAATATATTTTCGGATTATTTATTTACGTCGAAGAAGAGTTCTGATTGAATTCCTACTAATAAAAATGACTCGTTTAGCTAGTATGAACAAAACTTGGCCCCCGTACTTCAAGAGCCCGGACAAAACAATGGCTTGGAACACATTAAAATCGATAGTCAAAGTAACAACCAGACAATGGTAAGCCGTAATGTAAAATGAACAAACTGTGAAGTCCGAGATACCCCCCCCCCCCCCCACCCAACCACCAAAAGAAACAAAAAAATGAAACACTAACAGATACATCAGCACGTACGTACATGGTATCTCATCTAGCGTAGATTGGTAAATTCGTTCATGTGAAAAGAAATATGCAGCGTGTGTCAAATTTCTCGATGGACACTTGACACGAGCTGTATGGGTACAAAGGAAGGTGAGAATGAAAGAAGACAGAAAGAAGTGCAGTAGAGGAGGGCTGCAAGCCGCGGTGCT
This sequence comes from Amblyomma maculatum, assembly GCF_055883805.1. Lineage (NCBI taxonomy): Eukaryota > Metazoa > Arthropoda > Arachnida > Ixodida > Ixodidae > Amblyomma > Amblyomma maculatum. The sequence goes on from NC_139351.1 coordinate 96,187,939, forward strand.
GGGTTAAGACCACCGTGGTTAAGAACTTAAGACAGACGGATATTGAACCGGAATACCTGGATTCAAACTAGACCGTGGCGCCCCGTTTCGACGGAGGCGGAAAGCAATGGCATTTATATGCTGCGCGTTGTGAGTGCACATTGAAGATCCCCAGGCGGTCGAGATTATCCCGTCGCCCTTGTTTTGGGTCGTCTTGCAAATCAACTGCACAAAATAGAAACAAGCGCAGAGATGTCAAGTAAGTTGTTCTGTTTGCAAAATGCTAACATCGAAGCATATGTATTAAACGCTGCCCAGACTCACACTACAGTGTCAACAATGAAAAAAAAAAATGTGTTGTTGGCAGTATGTGGGCGTTCCTTACTGTATTTGGTGGTGGAGGGGCAAATATATTTCGCACAGGTGAGCCAGAGTCCATGTCATGGACGTCGACTCTTTTATTCTTATAGAAATGCCATCTCGTGATAAGCAGACTTTTACGCCAAACTTCTTGAACTCATACCTGGAGAAGATATAATATATATTCATACCGTAAGTTTAGCAAAAACGGTTCTGCGCCCTATATATATAGATATATATATATATATATATATATATATATATATATATATATATATATATATATATATATATATATATATATATATATATATATATATATTTTTTTTTTTTTTTTTTCCTGGACAATAAAGTATTCTGCTTCATCTTCTCCTGCATTTCTAAGCAAAAACAGCGATGTCGCGACTTCTTATGACTGCCCTCTTATTGATTCCCACTCTTTGTAAACCGACCCCTGACATCCTCTCCAGAAAATATGTCTTTTACCGGTTGTTTCATCACCTCTATGATCGCATCCTACATGTATCATGCAGTTAACTTCTATAGATTCTCCGTTATCTCGTATCGTGACCCTGATATATAAGTGCAGTACTTGAAGAAGCTCAATTCGCTGCAGTAAAATGAAAAACTGTAAGCGACGCATACACACTCTTTTTCAATCGAACCATGCCACGTTGTGCGTTATCCTACATCGGGAATGTTCATGCATGGACCAGGCAAGGAAAAAAAAAATAAATAAACGTTGTCCCAGCTGCTTTTATGCAGTGGGTGATGTGACTGTCCTGTTCTCTCCTTCATTTTATTTTTCGTAAGGAAACCTGAACATGACACTTTCATTGAATTCGAAAGAAAAAAAAAGACTTAAAATCGGTTTTCGTTGAAAGCGGACGACACCTGGAAGGCGTACAATCCTGTCAACAGGAGTAGTAATCGTTCCGTTATCTGCGCTTGTTTGCTGTCCTCTCAAGTTCGTCACGTCTGCCGAAGTAGAAAACATGGCCCATCTGTCTCTGTTTCGGCTTGCGCCGTCGCGTCTTTGCTGCCCATTTTTCAAACAGCGGACAAAGGAAACCTAAAGACGGAGACAGCGTAAGAGCGACAACAGCGTGCGTTCCAAAATTTCCATCGCGGTATATACTTTCTCTCCCCAGAGGACGATGCCTTCTTCTTTCGTCTGCGTCTTTTTCTGGGGACACATTCACGGCGGGCAGCGACGCGTAGCCTTCGCTCTGGTTTTCCCTTTCGCGTGTCTTTGAGCTCGCGTATGTTTAAGCTTTGCTTATTCAATTTCGTTCACGGGCGTGTCGTGCAGCAGGCGGTCACGAATCGTTGCAGACGACGCCGACTACACCAAGGCGCGCAATGTCTCGCTCGATCAACGTGCCCCGTGTGCGCAAGCGCAGCCTCCTCAATGCCGTCATCTGCTTCGGGCGCTCGGTCGGAGCAGACGGCGAACGAGCGCTGCTCCCCGACAATTATTTGCGTGCAGGGCTGCAGATGATAGGACTATTTTTTTTTTTTTACCCTACACCAGCTACAGCGGTGTAGCAAATCTCCAATACCTCCAATGATGTTTTGCTACATTAGTGTAGCTGGTGTAGGGTAAAAAAAAAAAAAAAAGTCCTATCATCTGCAGCCCTGCACGCAAATAATTGTCGGGGAGCAGCGCTCGTTCGCCGTTTGCTACACCAGCTACACCGGTGTAGCAAATCTCCAATACCTCCAATGATGTTTTGCTACATTAGTGTAGCTGGTGTAGGGTTAAAAAAATAATGGCTGAGGCTTAGCTTGGTTAAGCCTGGTCAGATGCGAAGCATATTGATTGCTAAACTCGGCTTTCCATGGTTACACTTGGCTAAACTTTTCTTTCCTTGGTTACACGTGCTCTTACACGGTTTAAACTTGGAATGCACAATGTTTTCCCATCGCATAAAACTAGGTAATAGCATGACTCGTTCATCTCTAATCTAACTGTGTTACCGACACGCACAACGAACATGTCGCCCCTCAGGCCAACGATACTCGATTGCCACTACGCGAATATGTACGCAAAGCAAAAGCTCTTAGAACACCGACTTGCACGGCGTGCAACCGCAGCCGACGGCGCGAGCTGGACCCCCGTCTCTCCTCTGTCGTGACGTCAGCGTATCACGTGGTGTGACGTCACCATACCACGTGGTCCGCACGGCGTGCAACCGCAGCCGACGGCGCGAGCTGGACCCCCGTCTCTCCTCTGTCGTGACGTCAGCGTATCACGTGGTGTGAAGTAGCATTCCATATTCTTTGCACGGCGTGTAACCGTCACGAAGGGCTGTGGTTTACCTCTAGCAATATGCTTCGCATAAAATGGCCCTGATGCCATGGCGGCACGTGTAAGTGAAAGCGCGATCAGTGCATGGTACGAAACGCACAGCGAGCCTGTTATCTGTTATCTTCTACACTTATTTAAAAGAAAACAAAACACAATTAGAAGGCTTATGGGTTCAGATAAAAGCTCTTTATTGTGATGCAGGCCTTTAATGCCCCGAATCGGCGTGCCCATTCGACCATTTACTATAACATGATATGGTTTGACGTGCGCTGAGGAAAGTAAAGTGCTCACCGAAATCACAAAACACTGAGTTTTTTTTTTTTCTTGTAAAGGTTGGGTAATAACTGTTGAATAAATGCTATTGAAGTATTTATTTGACAAATTCAAGCAACTTTGGGCGAGTTAAAAATGTCATTCTCTTCCGCATTCATTCTTTAGCAGATGCAAGCGTTGCTGGATGGGCTTTATAAACGGTGCAGTGATTATCGCTGAAAGAACGCAAATATAGAAATATAAATATTACTATTGTCATTTGAGGGTTATAAGACCCGTCTCCAGTTAACAGTTTCAATAAAACGTCAACTGTCAACTGGACCTGCTACCTGCTACGCGACCGTGGGTTTGGCAGGAGCACTGCACAGAACTAAGTGGTCGGGATTACTCATCCTCCGTAAGCTCGGTTTGACTGACAGCTCATTCGCTTTTCTGTTTGATTCTGTGCTCGCTTCGTTTAACACCTGTTGTCCCCGTTTCTCGGTGAGCTGTGCGCGTGCGTTCTTACGAAGCAGGGGATGAATGATTAGAGACAGGAGTAGGAGTAAGGGGGGGTAACGCTAAATGTGCAAAAGATAGAAAGAAATGCATAAGATAGAAAAGTTGCTCGAGAAAGCACTAAGAAGGAAAGGAGAGGACAAATATGGAGCGGCGAAAGTGGAACTGCCGTTATCGCCTCGAGTCTTGCTTTCCCTGTTCAATGACCTTCGCAGCAGATGCCGCCTGCTCGCATTTGCGCAGCATTTGAAATTGTGTACGTAGACCAGGAGCTCGTGGAAGTTAGTGCACGTACGCATCAGTGGGAGACACACGCGACCTTGATCCGTCTTCTGAGCGGAATCACGCAGACGTCTTAAAAAACAAAACAAAAAAACATTGCAGTTTCGAACATTTTTCATTCTTGGTTAATATTTTTGATGCTGGGTTTACGTGGTATCTATGACTAAATTAGATACGCTCTGCTCAATGGCGTGGATGCGCCGTCAAATGTTAGTCGCACTAGCTGTTAGGAAGTGAAGAAATATGCAAGGTATCGTCTGCTATCGTCTGCAATTAGACACGGCACGGCTGTGTCAGGCAAGACCACAGATAATGCCGGAAGCGCATGCAGACGTTTAAATATATACCAATATAATACGTCCTAGAATCTGTGATATATGCGGACAAGAGCGGCTCATCGCCCTCCATTATAGCTAATGGCCGTGTGCACGTTTAAACCAGTCCGTTGGCGAAAATGTTCATAAAAAGGTGTGTGTGCAGCGTCGTATTAGTAGAAGCAGAAAGCGCGGAGAGGAAAAAAAAACATACCGCACAGCTCGCAGGAGGCTAAACTTAAAGAAACGAACTTTTGATGTGCGATGTCTTAACGAACCCCAGGTAGAAAAGATCCGCAGTCCTCTAGTATGCGGCATTCCTCATAGCCCACGAGTCGTTCCGGTAGTTGAATCTCAAAATTTTTCCTAATTTCTATTTTATTGATTGCACATACATTTCATCCTCGTTTTGTATCTGTTTAACGTGTACAGTGCGTGTCGTTCTTAGAGAGAACACGGAAGCGGGTGACCGTCACGCTCCGCAAAGTAATGTCTCTTTCACAAGATATATCATGACAACCCCATCCTTAAGAATAAATTGATAACCCCATCTTGTTACGTAGTATCACCTCGCATCGATAATTGTCATAAGACTGGCGTTCCTTCATGCCACACCAATCATTTCTACAATTCTTTCATCCCCAGCACGTCAGCGAGTTGGAATCGGCTTTCCCGATTTTTTTTTTTTTTTTTTTTTTTTGTGCGAAATGTCTGATAATTCGAAGTTTAAAGCCGCTTTGTCTAACCTGCTATTGCCACACGGAAAAGAAATTGTAGCATTGCCATTTTTTAGCTCATTTTTTCCTGGTCACAAGAATCTTTCATAACAGTTCGTTTTTATTACGGCGCTGGATGACACTGATATCTTTTTTTTGTCGTCTTGTTTCTCTGTTTGCAAAAGTTACGTCTTTGCTTTGTACCCTTATCTGGTTTTTTTGTTCCTTGTAATCTATGCCATTATATTGTTAACTTCTTTATTCCACTGACGTAACCTCTGTTTTTTCCCCCCTGTGAACCGCACTTATATTAATTTATGTGTGTTTATTTTACTGCTATTTTGTTTTCGACTTCGTTGAAATGTACCCACTTCCCTCTGCAATGCCCTCGTGCCCTTAGAGTAATAAAATAAATAAATAGATAAATAAAAATGAATAAATCAATAAGAATAGACGGATGGATGGACGATAGGAGCGTCCGGTCTGAAATGGTGTAGGAAGTCGTCACAATACACGTACGGTTTTTTCCTTTATAATTCTTTAACGGTGTCTGAAATTGGTCCATAGGTTTGGCTTGGTTTGGTTTGTGGGGTTTTACGTTTGAAAGCGACTCTGGCTATGAGACACCGCAGTGGAGGGCTCCGGAGATTTCGTTTCGTGCACCGATAACGCATAGCACACGGGCGCCTCGCTTTTCGCCTCCATCGAAAAGCGGCCGCCGCGTCCAGGATTCGATCCCGCCTCCTTGGACAGATTGATCGAGCGCCCTAACCGCTGCTCTACCACGGCGGGGTGGTCCATAGGTATTTAGTCCTGCTCTCTTAACATCACGTCACCCCTCTGCATTTCAGCCAGCAATCTTCCGATCGCTTTTCGCTAACTTCTACCTCATATTGACTCATATGACCACCTTAATCTCTAAACACTATAGGAACCCCGGGAGAGTGACCGTGCCTGCCTCAACATACAAATGAATACCATAACGTTCGAATACAAAATGTTTAATTGTATCGACAGATTGCCCACACATTGCACGTATGTCCACTTCTTGGTTAAATCTGTTGAAGCCGGTGGTCGTTACCAACACCTGGTTGGTACGCGGAAACAGCAGCAGGACATGGTTACAGCGCATGCTCTATAGCGGTGCTTCGAGGAGAGCAGCGGCAACGCATTACAGTGTTCCCTCTAAGTATGACACGTTGTGTGCTTTGTGAGCTAATGACAACGAACGCAACACTGGGCCTACCCCTTCTCAAGACACTGACCATGTGAAAGCTCGCATATTTAACATATGTCTGAGATTATCTCATGTCGAATAAATATCCGACCTAGGAATAAATATCGCGACCGTCGGGGCTTTCCTTCGCGGTGCACCTTGAGCGCGGATCATCGAAAGTGACCGCCAGGCGGCATCTACGCCCCCTCGCCCTTGAGACAAACATCGCGTGAGATTCCAACCCGCGACCTTCTGTGGATAGAGACGCTTTCTCGCAGACGCTGCAAGGTTTCATCTAGTGCTGGCTCTGAGCCATATAGTATACCTGTGCGAGCCCATTCAGGGCGTGAAGCCTTGGGGCGAGCTATCCGCGGTCGTCGTCTCCAAAACGCTGATAGTTGGATCGGCGAAAGAGATACTATCGGCCTGTGCACGGCTCCCTCCTGTAGTGCGGTGACCTACAGATTGCCGATAAAAGAGCAAGGCCAACTGCATGCGAGCTATGCGAAAAGAGACGCTTAGCTCGTGAATAAGGAACTCATTTATTGTTACTGCTGCGTCGAACTTGAAAGGGCATTAAAGGATTCAAGGCTAGTTACAAGTAACGTGATTTTTTTTTTCATGCTCTTTCTCTAGAAATGTGTTGAGTGCTATAAGGCCTGAAAGCTTTTCAATAGCCTCCGTCCCAAAGTGACTCACGATATGAGTTACGCTGTAGTGGAGGACTCTGGAAATTCAATCTCCTCAACTATTGCTTTGATTTGCAGCTTTTGCCGTCTCAAAGTGACTCACGATATGAGTTACGCTATGGGGGAGGACTCCGGAAATTCAATCGCCTCAACTACTGCTTTGGTTTGGTTTGCAGCTTTTGCCGTCCCAAAGTGACTCGGAATATCAGTTACGCCGTAGTGGAGGACTCCGGAAATTCAATCGCCTGAAATATTGATTTGGTTTGGTTTGCAGCTTTTATAAGTTACGGCGTAGTGGAGGGCTCCAGAAATTTCGTCCACCTGGTGTTCGTTAACGAGCTCTGACAACGAGCAGTTTATGGGCGATTTGCTTTTCGCCTCCACCGAAAGTCGGCCTCCGCGTACGGAATTGGATCCCGCGTCCTTGGATTGGGTAGTCGAGTGCCCTTATAACTACTGAGTCATCTCAGCCGCACGCCTCAATTACTGTTGTGAAAACACTATATATAGACTTGTACGTAGACCTGGAGTCTGAAGCTTTTAAAAAGCCCCACGTTAGAAAAAGAAATGTGTAATGACATTGTGTTTCGGTTGTAATCCAGAAAATGGCATCTGCCGTCTAAGTTTAGTCTGCAAAGTACAAGTTGGCACGATTTGATCTCAGTAAACGTGTCCCCGAATGCGAAAAATTTGAATTTCTTCTATTTGCCCCGATTTTCGACGACATACGTGAGTTCCTCCAGTGTATAAATCAAACCCGACCAGTGTATCGAAAAGTAGCTTTCCTCACGTCAACTGTTTCCGGATTAGTGTTTACACATAAAAATCAACCAAAGTCGCAATACCCAAGCGACCTGTGCTGTCATCAATGGGCTATGCATCAATCTCTGATAAACGCTCTTTGAAGACCAGTACATCAGGGTGTAGATGTTTAAATGATGTCTAGTTGCACAGGGTATTCTCATAAGCAAATTCAAAGGTGAAGGATGACTACCTTGTTTGCAAGAAAACAAGTGAAGCACCGTTATATATGAGGCACCAGAGCTCGTTTAAAACCTTTCATGTTCCTTAATAACTTAATTAAGGAAGTTTAGCGTGGATGGGAGCACAAGATGCATACCTCAAGGTTCATAACCAACAAGCTCAAGCTGCTGTTCGGGCCTGCAGTCTCTGTAGTCAAGTTGAAGGTGGTGGTGATGATGATGACGACGAATAACTTGATCGTACCATTAAGTTAAAATGCATGAACAAACCATTACCGTCACTGATGGGGCCAAACTTTAAATCGGAAAGTTGGAGATGGTTGCGAAGATTGAAAAATCCTTATCGTACTAATTTCCGTTAAGTACTGAGTCAAACTCCTGCTTTTGGTCTAATCTGTACAACTTCTGAATCCAGTAGTTACCGAAGGTTGAACGCATAAGAGTTAATACGAAATCACGTATACCTCGGTCTTACGGTCAGCCAATGGGACTGTGATGGCGGTGGGGCCAAAGTCAGTAAGTCATTTAACTACTTAAGATAAAAATCGACCTGATTTAGCCCGCCGTGGTGGTGCAGTGGTTAGGGCCCTCGACTGCTGTACCCAAAGCAGCGGGATCAAATCCCGGCAGCGGCGGCAGCTTTTCGGTGGAGACGAAAAGCAAGGAGTCCGTGTGCTGTCTGATGTCAGTGCACGTTAAACAACCCCAGACGGTCGAAATTTCCGGAGGCCTCCTCTACGCCGCCTCTCGAAGCCTGAGACGCTTTGGGACATTACACCCCACAAACCAAACCAAACTGATCTGAATTTTTGTTGTTAAACTTTTCAAGCTGCCGAGATTCCATTCGAAACCACTCCTTCCTTACTATCCTAACAATGCACTAACGTAGCCGGCCCGCCCGAGCCGCCACCCCGTCTGGCGCACGGCCGCCACTGTGGTGGTAGACCTTGCGGCTTGTCGTGCTCTGTGCGCGCAGCAACTCACGCGCTCCGCATCGATAAAAAGTTTACTAATAGAGTGATAATATCTTGTTTAGGCTTCCACGAAGCCGTTTGGAAGGTTAGCAGCGCCTCCTCGCATCCCTCCGCGAAGGACGGCCCGGTGAGATAAAGGACCTTGGCCCCGAAGGGAATTAAAAATGGTTTCCTCCGTCTGCGGCAGCTTTAATTCCTCTTTCCGTCGTCTGATTCGATGGCGCTCCCAGCTGCAGCGGAAAAAACTTGCACTATACCGTATCGGCGTGGACTTTTCTGGCAAAAACATAAAAAAAAAAAAAACTAATCAAATGCATGGGGAACAATGCACGTATTTAGGCTACCAGTTCGATCCAAGAACGGGCGATGTTTGTCTCAAATAATTTGTTGTTAAACGCATTATAAACACCGTATAGCTTGTTTGAAATCGCTGACCCTCCCCCCTCCCCATAACCGCCCTCTCCAAATACATTTCATTTTGGCAGTGTACATGTCCCACTGGGCAAGAGGCGTGGATACCCTGAAAAAAGAAAAATAGATGAGTGCAGCAGAATATTTGAAGAACATTGCGGGAGTAGTACGAAGGGTAACAAGGTGGGCCAAGGGATGAACTCTAATGATAACTACAGAAGCAATAAGTTTTTAGCATAGGAAACTGACAACAAGTTGGTTATCTGTTATGGAATCTTCGAGAAATCTGTACCTGAGCTGCTCTGAAAGTGATGCTGTGTGCAGGGACCCAAGTGCAATTATTTGAGAGAAAATAGCACTCCGATGCTCTGTATTGCGCACCACATTCGTCTGTAGGAGACACCATTAGGTTCGTACAATTGATTACGCAATAATTTGTTGTTAAACGCATTATCGACACCGTATAGCTTGTTTGAAATCGCTGGCCGTCCCCCCTCCCCATAACCGCCCTCTCCAAATACATTTCATTTTGGCAGTGTACATGTCCCACATTTTAGAACAAACTACAAAGTACAATCCTTGGCTCATAATCTTCCCGTTTTTCTCAACAAACATAAAAACACAGTTGGTTTTAGTCCTAAGCTGTTAAGAACCTACTTCGTGCATATATAATCTATTCATGCATGTGTTCTTTAAATATCATACTCACCTTTACGAACTTTCTGCATTGAGCTTGTTCCATTGTTTTCATCATTGATCAACTTTTTTGTTTTGTTTTCATATCGTGCTGCAGAGATATACATTGTATAATAATTTTGATGTCATGGTCATATTGTTAACGAACTTTTGGAATCTGCTGTTTGCTCCTGCTCTGTTGTGTACCGGTTTCCTGGGCCTCTGTCAAGCTGTTTGTACAGCTTTTAGCCCAGGCGACCATCCACTTGTTGGAAAATAAATCTGATTTGATTTGATTTGATTTTAAAAGCATCACCAGGAAGGGAGGGGGGGGGGGGGGGGTGCACGGTTAAGTTTGGAGATGAAATCACGAAGTTTTCTCAGATAAACTGTATTAAAGATCAAAGTCTGGCAAAGGCAGCGACCAGGCCGTCAGGCCGACACGATAGCATGCCGCGTGTGAAAAAAGCACAGTTTTTAAAAAGAAAAAAAATTAAAATACCAACTATTAAACCACCTCCAGAGCATTTTACCAGGCTGGAAATATATTCTAGAAAGAATGGCTGGAAGCGTGTTTGAAAAGTCCAATAGGAACTGGAAAAAAGTAATGACCACAGAAATGACCAAACGATGATCTCAATAGTTAAACAATAAGAGAGTACTCAGGACGACAATTATGCTTCTACGTTGACACACAAGAAAGTGTGCTTTTTTCCTAATGGTAATGCAGCACACTGTGTTCCTGGACAAATGTGCATGAAAATATGCTGTCCCCATTTGTCATGTCTGAATTATCCGCTGTGACTTAAGTGAAATTAAAGGCAATAAACAAGCAATCCTTGAAAGGAAAAAAAAAAAAAAACATGACATTTTTCGCTTATACATGCTACGCCTAGTAATACTGTAGCATGTAACGCTTTCCATTACGCAATAAATTCCATCTCGTAGGTTTCCCCACTGCGGAGCGTCCTAGAAGCTCATGTAAAATATATGACCTACACTTGTGAGTGCGTGAGCTGGGTGACTAATCTTCCATCCAAGTGTGGTACCTGCGACTGTGAGGTGGCTTTCTATGAAGCCACCTATATGAAGTATGTATAATATACTTCTTAGAGACACATTTATTTGTTGTCGACGTTTTGGTCGGAGCCCGGCCTTTATCCGTAATTAAAAGTTGAATAGAGTAGACACTTCTTAGAGACACATTTATTTGTTGTCGACGTTTCTGTCGGAGCCCGACCTTCAAATAAAAGTCGGGCTCCGATCGCAACGTCGACAACAAATAAATGCGTCTCTAAGAAGTGTCTACTCTATTCAACTTTTAATTACGGAAGCCAACGGAAACTACTTCGTAAAATATATATGTAATATATGTTCCAATTTGTTGTGCAGAGGATGATCATAGGTGCAGAGCAGATGTTGGCGTACCTCTGCTTCCAGGTACCTGTGCGGGGCGGCAGCAAGGCGCATGAGACAACCAAAATGAAATAGTGCGATGTCATTTAATGCATTTGAGCAAGTCATTCATATACCCGGCAATACCGGGGATGCTTGAAGCGCTGCCTAAAATCACGTCTTCACGGTACTTGCGCATGACTGCCCCTTTCTTTCCGCATGAAATGAAGAGAGCGTTGCACCCTCCTTCAAGCACTTGAGTTGCTGTGCGTGTTACACGCTCGGCCCTTCACGCCTTGTTTACGCGGAGCACTTTCACGCTGTATAAAGGCCTCGAGCAATCAGCCTAGAGGTCGCTTCGTAAGGATTTCCGGTCCCAGTAAGCGAGGCCTACAAAAGCATTCACTCTCAACGGTGAGAGGCTGATCGATTGCAGTCACCAGTCGCGTGTAATATCTCGCGTACTCTTGATCTAGCCTTCCCGACCTGTGAGTGTACTTGCCTCGGAGTCCTCGGAGAAAAACACCGGCCGTCGCGAGCGACAGGCTAAATACATTTCAACGATACTTGCTAACGCGCTCAAATTAACGCCACTACTAACGCGACGATTTTGCTTTCGCTGCGCAGGATTTAATCAGCAAATTAAAATTTTTGATACTTTTTAATACGCCGGGGAGAAGGAGGCGGATAAGGAAACAAGTGCCGTAAAATGGGAAAGAAAATAAGAGGAGGAGAGGGGTGCTAATTGATGCAGGCTGTCCAAGGGTACACTGCCTTTTCACGTATAGAATACAGATTAGCCATTTAGCCATAGATGTATGTATGGGCCCCGCCGGGGTGGTGCAGTGGTAAGACGCCCGACCACTGTCCGGAGTTCCCGGGTTCGAACCCGACCACGGTGGCTGCGTTTCTATGGAGGCGAAACGAAGAGGCGTCCGTGTGCAGTGCGATGTCAGCGCACGTTAAAGATCCCCAGGTGGTCGACATTGCTCCGTAGCCCTCCACTACGGCCCACCTTTCTCTCTTTCCACCTTCAATCCCACTTTCAATCCCAAGAAAGAAAGAAAGAAATGGAATAATTTCGGCGCCCTGGATATTTTTACCCTGCTTTGATATCACAAAGCACACACGCGTTTTTGTGTTCACGTCCATTGAAACTCATCCACTGCGAATTATTTTATTTCTATATTGACAATTTTATATTTTAATACACTCATGACTTAAAGAAAATTGATAGTATATTAAGAGAAATGGAATGATGCTGCAACAAGTGTAACAATTTTTTCCCTTTAAATTGTGCCCGTGGTGGTTAGTTCCTTCAAGTGCCGATCCGCTGTTTATTCTGTCACGGACACCTCCACCAAGGTTTTCGGCATTTATGCTTATTCAGCTATATTGTCACGTGATAATTACAAGGACGTGGGCAACAATCGAACAGACGAGGATTTCGCTGAAATAAACTCTTTCATTGGGCTGACTTGCACTCTCAAAAGAATTAAGCAACTCGGCGGCGGATATAGGGGGAATTGTGCTCAGAGGTCGTCGAATTACCAATGCATTTTCCACTCACCAGCGTTCAATTTAAAGTCTACGAAGAAATATCTAGATAAAGACCCAAAACGTGACGAGGGCCACATGGAGCGTATAGTGGAAACTGACGGGTGTGCCGGGAATGATTCTAGATACATCTCAGCACATCTTGCGCGACAAACAGAATGATAAAGCCGCTTCTCGCGACAACGAGCATGAACAAACAAAGAGTACAAAATCTTTGCGTGCGCTACGATCACATGACAAGGTCGCATGATAGCTGCCGTTTAAAAACAACACAGATTTGAATATGGTTCGGCAATATACCCAAATTCGATCATTCGAAGAAACCCTCGCGTTCAGTTGTTTGCGTTGCTCTTTTTTTATGTGCTTTCTTAAGTCGGTGTCATTTATCCACTCATTTTTCCAGGTTATCCGGCCATATATTATCTGCATCATTGGAAACGAAAAAGAGAAAACTAAAATTATTATTAAAATACGCAACGTTCTGACGACGCCTTCGCTCTTCCTGTGGTTAGTAAACCGTGAGCGCCACGGAACCAGCTTGCCATCCTAATCATGTATCCTGGTACGCTAGCATCAAGAGCGGCTAACACTACTAGGTAATTCAGCGCGGCCCAACCAAGCCAAATTGTTAGGCAAAGAAAAGCCTAAACCTCGATCTTTGGAAAGATGTCAGTCATAACGTTAGCAACATGCAATATAAACAAATTAGCTGATAGTTTAACTTTGTGTAACCCTGGAGGGAAGCGAAAGCTTCATGTACATGAATACGTTCATTGCCAACCTTAAATTAAACACATTTTGCGTTTATCCATACGTAAAACTTCTTTTTTATCGGTCTCTTCGGCATGTCGCCTTTTCAGGGCACCATTCCGATGTACCTTATTCGCGTTCCGATGCGCTACTGTAGCTGGGCGTTCGTCCTTCTCCATCTCGTGCACAGTTGTAACCTAGCCAGGAGCCAGGGACTCCTGTATTGCTCCTCTAGCGCCCTCTACTTCCACGTCACACTGACGTCACCTCACGTGACCTTGACCTTGGCAGGGGTCACGGGCACTTTTTGGCTTACGTGACTATGCCCCGAAGTCACACGGCGACTACCACGTCACGTGACCTTGACTCTGACAGTGGTCACGGGTCATTTGATCTACGTGAATATGCCCCAAAGTCACATGGCGACCACCAGGTCACGAGACATTAACCTTGACCTTGACAGTGGTCACGGGCCATTTGGTGGCCTACGTGAGTATGGCCCAAAGTTACATGGCGACCACCATCACCACGTGACCTTGACCTTCATACTGACAGTGGTTACGGGCCACTTGGTGGCCTACGTGACTATGTCCCAAAGTCACATGACGACCATCTGGTCACGTGATCTTGACCCTGGCCTTGACCTTGACAGTGGCCACTTTGTGGCCTACGTGACTATGCCCCAACGTCACATCGCGACCACCAGTCCTAACACAGAAATTTGACCTCTAAATCTTCCTGAAGGTGAAAACCGTGCATTCCGGCGGCTCGAACTACATGGCGTAGTGGAGCTTTCGCTTCAAAACCGTTCGACACGTGTTGTGTCTGATAAAGCTCCCTAACTTTACACCCTCCCCTAAGGTGAAAAATTGATAGCGGTAACTGTGCACCACATCTCTGCGTTCCCGTCAATGACGCAACTTTGAACAAGCAATTAAGCCAAGCTCATTAGTTCGCTGACCAGCGCACTCACAAAAGAGGCCTGATATTAGCTGGAGCATGGTTTAAATTGTTCCTTCCAGTAATTAAGCATTCTCTCGTATCTGTTTACCGTGACCAGAATTGGCGCGTACTCTTCGTATACTGATGCGGCATTGACCAACAAATGCACCATGCCTATATCTCCACTTCTTTTTTATTCAACAAACTGTTTGGTAGCTTGGCTTTTCGGACAAGTTTACGCCTATCTGTTAGAGCAAACAATGAACAGAAATGATTTCGGCTGGGACATGCCATGATATAATGATGAACAAATTGAATGTCACTGGCCATGTCAAAGGAGGAACAGACTTCGACGTTTCGGAATCCGTACAATGTTTATTCTGCCGCAGGTGCCTTATGTACTGTAAAAAAAAATCCCACAGACATTTCTCTTTCCACAATAGAGTTTTTTAAAGTAGTATTTAAGGTCTTGACATAGTAGTAACAACGAAATTATCTCTTTCCTCAGACGGGAAATATAATTGACACTTTAGGGCCATGACTCTTTGTTACTCGATCCTCTCAGTTCCAAGGCAGTTTTGTCCACACGATCAGTTTTTATTGTGCCCGTGTGGGCTTAAAATAGGGTTTTCTTTCTACCTTTCCTTCTGATACCTAGTCTCAGAAATTAATCAAGTTGAATCTTCTGAACCGGTCTGATAAAGTAACACTACAAATGCACCCCAGACCAGCGGGCACTGTTCGGCCGCACCACATATCCTTAATATTAACCGTATTAAAACAGACATGAATAGTCAGGCAGGCTCAACTCAACCCCGTCTCTCACCTCTCAACAACAGTGCCTCCTGTAAGCCAACTTTTCCACTTTGCCATAGCTGTTCTAAGAATCTAGCCAGCTTGTAACCTTCATCTGTAAGTATTGCCTAGTTTTATTTTCCCGTCCTTTTTCTACCGTACACGACACACTTATCCTAAAAGGACCCAACTCATACAATTCTTCTTAAACGTCGCCCTGTCATTAAAAGTTATCATTTTAAGTTGAAATCAGTGTATATGATCTCGTTGTCACACGTGTCCCCCAGACCTTAGTTAGCCGACTTACATCCTTCCTGCTGCCTGTTTGCTAGTATTTAATAAAAAATAACAATGGCAGAGTTCTTTGATTCCTGAAGCACAATGTGCTCGTATATTTATCTCGCTCAAGACATAATTAGCCCAATCTACTACAAATCAAAGCCCAAAGCTCCGCTACAACACCTTTCACCTAGATGTACTGATAAGCCTGTATAAACAATGACCTTACACCCAGTCCCACTGCTAGCGGACATGTTGCCTGCGACGCCAAAGGGACAATGAGCAATACGTAACGCACACAATGCTCAAAGAGGCACCGACGAGGAAAAAAACATATTGTCCTTTCTCCAAAACGTGAGTGACAACCGCTTTTCGAGCGACGCGCAAGAAAGAAGGAAATCCCCGCGGCACAGTTTGCTGCAGACGGTAATTTCTGCACTTGCAGACGGCACATTAAGGCGTCGTCTGAATCTGTACATAAGCCTCACCCTTCTCCCGGTTTGTACGAGGCCGTGGGTCACGCTCACGGCATATTGCATCATAAATGGCGGCTCCAGTTTCCACTGCCACCTCACTGTCCTAGATATTTAGGAACCATGGTCGTGAAATAAAAAATAAAAAATAGAGATAAGGCAAGTAAGACGTACGTAACTGAGAAAGCAGACGACACTTTCACGAGCGCTCGTCGTCTGCAGGCGCAGCCTGTCGTTTGCGACCTCCCCTCTCTTTCACTAAAAAACATGATCAAGAAGGAAACGTAAAATAAAGAAACTACGTTCGCTCTCTCCAGACCTCACCCAATCGTCGCATTGCGCAGTGTCCTCGGCGGTTACCTTGAAACTTTCTAACGGTATACCTCCGCTTTCGCGCTTAAAAACAAAAATAAAGCGCTAGAGAAACAGGGTGCGGAAATGCGCTCAAGACCGGCAAGCGACATGGAAATAACGGGCCTATGACGTAGTCGATACGAACACGAAAGACGCAAGAAAAAACAGGCGAAAACAACCATAGACAAAAAGTTGCCCTCGCTCCATCTCTCTGAGTTGAAATCTATGAAAAGCAAAAATATGCAAAACAAACAAAACCAAAGCGAAGCTGCCAGGCCGAGAGAAGAAAGCACGAAACAAACAATCAAAACAAAGGAAACTCCTCCGGACTAGCTGCTTTTGGCGCCTTCTTCAAAGCCGGCTTTTTTCTGGATCGTTATTTTCGAAATAACCTTCATAATGGCTTTTTGTTTTTTTCATTAGTATTTTTTTAAATTTTGCCGGCTTTCTCGAGGTGCCCGCAAAGCATCCTAGCAGCCCCTAGAGACGACGGTTAGGCAATGTTCCCAACCACCGCATTCAATGCAGGCCTTGCAGACAAAAATAAACGAAAAACAGGGAAGAAAGGGTGACAAATAGCGGTCTACCGTTCAACAGGAACAAACGGGGCGGTTTGAAATAGAAACCGGCAGACCTCGCCAGACTCGCGAGTTAAGTAACTTTTGCGCGCAAGCCGCAGCTTCTCTGCTGTTCTTTTCCGCTCTTCATTGCCGGCTTTTGCGCTCACCGTCCAACCTATTTTTTTCTTTCTCAGGAAGTGGACCGTGCTAAACACCGTCGTCTCGGATAAAGTGTGCGAGATAAAGTGTTCGAGTACACTTTATCTCGGATGAACAGTGGAAAGAACTCGGAAAGCACTATCAGTCCACGGACTTCTAGTAGATACATCTTTGCAGCTGCGATGTGTGTTTGTAAGAACCGTCGACAGTTCCATCCTGGCTAAGCCCAACTTTCCTTGGAGTAAGGAAATTTTGGCTGCGTGGTGAGCATGTGACCACGTGACCATGCGGAGGGAAAGACAGATGGACAAGGACAGATTAGAAGGTGAATGTTATACGACAGGTAAACCATGTCTGCCCTCATTGTTTTAACGAATATCAAGAAATATATTCGTGGAATGCGACCATGTCATCTAATAATTAACTGCATTCAAATGCGCTCCTGGATGGACACCTATATGTAGGCACTCGGGAGACAACTGATTGAAAGCTTCGCGCATCGTCTGATGAGTGCGTCTATTCTTTGCTTTTCGTCTGATCTGATGTTTAGGAATGATGTGGCGTAACATATGCGGCTAGTGATGTAAGCCTGCATTAGTTTCAGGAGGCTTCGTTCCTTAAAACCCCCACCCTTGAGTGCGGTTCTCCTGACCAGTCCCGCGTTGTGGCGAATCACGGCAGCGGATCACGGTATACTAAAACTTTCTAATAAAGTATTTCGGCAATAAAACTGACTCGAGTGTTTGCAGTGGGTGCTCAGGAGTGTTTTCTTCGATGCACTGTTGTCTGCAGATTATAGAGCCTAGTTAGAGGGCATCGAGACCCGCTATGTGCGCGTGTTGTTGCCGTTGCCGCCAAGATACTTAGTGTTCGTGACAGCAGATAAACTGTTTCCTTCCGAACACTGTGTCCCTGTCTTCCTCGACGTCTTCACATCCGCTTGTAGTCGCCGCCTGGTCACAGTGGAATCTTCCGCATTCTTGTCCAGAGCGTCATCTTTATTTACGAGAAACGTAGAAGCTGCGACAATATTTTGTAATCGATGTAGGGGGGACCCATAGTCAAAGCCTGCTGGCCGTGGGGTTTTGTTGCCAGCTGTGTTGTATGAAGTCTCTCTGAGTGCTTGGTACCTGTAGGTAGAAGATGGACATCGTCCTCGCCTTTTAGGCAGTTTTGGTGACGTCGTTAGAAGGCTCCACTGTTGTAGACGTTTAACCATGGCCTTTACGTCCTTACTGGTGTGTTGCTCGCGATTATTAGCATTATCATTATTAGTCGTATTACTGGTGGCTTGCTACATAAGAATTAAACTGCAAGACGAAACCACAAAAGCAAGAATTTTGATGTTCTTTGCTTGTTTGTAGATGGTTGGTTGGTTTGTGGGATTTAACGTCCCAAAGCGACTCAGGCTATGAGAGACGCCGTAGTGGAGGACTCCGGAAATTTCGACCACCTGGGGTTCTTTAACGTGCACTGACATCGCACAGCACACGGGCGCCTATGGAAAGCGAAAATGTTCTTTTCGTATATTATTTCCGCTCGACTTGACAGCACAAAAGGATGGAAAACGCCTTTTTATTTGGCTAATAGCCAGTTGTAATATGTTGTCCAAATGCTAAGCAATTAATTTATTAGATGAACGCGAAATCACAAAACTGATGTTTTTTTTAGAAGACAAGAAAAATGCAAATAAATCCTTTGGATACTCCGGCCTACCTCCCTGCTGGACTAAAAAAAAAGCAATAAAACATACACTTTTGAGATCCCGAATTCCTAAGTATAATATATTTTCTGAAAGCTAAATAAATGTTATACCAGAAGGTTATAAATATGCCAATTGTAATTTGTTTCATAAAAGGTCCAACCTACTTTAATGTAGCCAGCGATGAAGGTGAGAAGGCTGCCAAATGCATCTCTAAGACCGATGAGAGAACTATGGAGCGCAAAAACTGAAGCCACAGAAGGCGGCGGCTTGGAAAGCACCAAAAGCGTCAAATAGCGGCAAGTGTGGTGTTCAGATAAGCAAAATTATGAAGGTTTAACTCTTCTGAACCTAGATACAGAGTAGAGAGCTCTATCTGACTTGGTTACGCTTTTTGTTAAGCTTCCATGTCAAAAGTCAAGGTCTTTGGGGTAATTGGTCAACGCAACGTTAAGCGGGCCAACTTAACTTCCAATCAAATTTGAAATTTCCTGGCTTCAAGGTCACATTGTCCCACCCGATAATCTCAGTGAATGTTTCTAAAACGAGTGGCTTCAGAGGTCCGCCAAGCCGCAAAAAAAAGCCGAAGAGGCCACACCGTACTGCCTGGCTCGAATAGTAGAAACGGGTGATCGCGGGGCATGTTGATCCGCAATTAAGCTTGGCCGGTGTCATAGTATAACGACTACCGCCATCTATGAAGCGCCCCAGAATACGCTACGCCTTTCGAACCTATATTTCAAGAAATAAATTTCACGCTTAAAGGCACAATAATAATAATAATAATAATAATAATAATAATAATAATAATAATAATAATAATAATAATAATAATAATAATAATAATAATAATAATAAACTATAGTTGGCCTTTGTCGGCAGGGGACCATCTTCTGACAACAAATTTGGGTACTCCCGTCGAAAATAAAGGTCCAATAAGCAGGTAAGAAAAAATGGGAGAGTGGGAGGGTAAGCATGGTTGAATCTAGTTGTCGATAAGAGAGAAAGTGAAAGCTCTATTAAGCATGGTTTTGAATGGTTTAGAAAGATTGCCACGGTTTGACTCATGGAAACGCGAAAGCTTCGACTTATTAGTAGATGCTATACAAACCAATTAACATTTACCAAAACCCGCCGCGGTGGCTCAGTGGTTAAGACTTTCGACCACTGAACCCGAGTTCCCGGGTTCGAACCCGACCGCGACGGAAGTGTTTCGATGGAGGCCAAACGCAAAGGCGTCCGTGTGCTGTTCGATGTCATTGCATGCACGTTAACGATCCCCAAGTGGTCGACATTATTCAATCTCAATCTTCGTATTAATGGCAGACGCGACTGTACCTTTAAAACCGCCTTTTTAATTCTGCGAAACTAATCATGACCGCTATGACTATGACTAATCATGAATATGACTATGATTATTCGAATTTTTATTATCATGATTAGATATCAGTTATTGATTTCATTATTATCGCTCTCTGGCTGACTGACAGGTGGAAAGGACGTTTTCTGGTCACACTTTCTGCTCACGGGAAGATGAGGCAAGAAAAGCTTTCGCCTTAATATATAGCGAATTACAGATGCATGAAAAGGTGACGCTAAAAACGCTATCGTGTGTACTCTTAACACAAACCTTAATTCAAAATGTCAATATATATATATATATACCCGCTCTGTTCGTTTTAGCCCAGTCATGACGTCAAAGGGTAAATTTTTAGTTTAAACTCGTGTCCTACTGCATTCTCTTCTGCAGCTGCGGTCGCCGGATGTATGCAAAGTAGAGTGTGGAAATATAGTGCGCAGTAGTGGAAATGTAAATGCAGGGTTCGGTCATTATGGGGACGAATAGGCGCGAGCTACTTTGAACACGAGTCACGAGTCGGTACGTTACGCAATCTAGCACGGAAAGCGCGAACGATCGTTACGTCGCCACCCATTCAGAGGTCGGTGCCTGATGAAAAATACACAATGAGCCAGCGCTTGGCGCACACGTCGACTCATGAATAGGCATCTCCAGTGCACCCTGGGCCGGCTGCTACATAGCTGGATACGTACGCGGAGAACCATTGTCAGCGGATCCTTGTCATTACGCGAATAAAGGGGTTAATGAAGCACCTCCATACGCTACGCCTCCGTGTGAAGAGTTTGCGACGTTGAAGGATATTACGTAAAAGGTGTATTCTCTCCCATCCTTTAGCGGTACCGCTTCGCCCTCGACCTTACGATACGAGGCGTCGCCAATCGGAGGCCCAATTTACAAAAAAGGCGTACCATTGTTTTGTAGAAGTTAAGGTGCTTTCAGTGTCGAAAGCCTGTACGTAAGGTAAATGGTTTGTTTTAGGTTTATGCGATTTAACGTCCCAAAGCGACTCAGGCTATGAGAAACACCGTAGTGGAGGGCTCCACAAGTTTTGACCACCTGGGGTTCTTTAACGTGCACTGACATCGCACAGCACACGGGCGCCAGGCTTTTCGCCAACCTCCGAAAAGCGAGCGCCACGGTCGGGATTCAATCCAGCATCATTGGGAACAGAAATCTAGCACCCCAATCACTGCATCATCGCGGCGGGCAGATGGTAAATGTTGAAACGAAAGAAGAAAAAATACAACAGGCAATTATCACAAAGATAGCTTTCTGACAGTCGCAGGCGCACTGTTCCTCTGATTGACCCTTCTGGAACACGGCTGGAGGTAAGCCTCGCCCACTCAACAGATGCTCTCATGGCATGTCAGGACAAAAGAAAAAAGGGGGGGCGGAGGAGTACGGGTCTAGACAATATTGTTATTGTCACCTACTCCATGCTGAGCAAAATAAAAAGGCGAGAGCCTTATTTATGTGTGAAAAATTTACTTCTCAATACTTTCCTAACCGCTGATTAACATTGCGTCAAAATCTGGCGAAGGAGAACGGAGATTTTGCTTGCTGGCTGCAGCTGTACGTGTTATTAGTGTCCCGGGCTCTGCTAACCGCCCGCGGTATGAACGGAGAACCTAAAATTTTAAACCGCTCTAAAAACCACATCCAGTGCTTCGGTTCTCTATCTTCCTAGGGAAATTCAAACTCGCAAGCACTGGCTCCTCGCGTACGTTGCGTAATTTCCGTAATTCTATTTTGTCTTTGTTACCTTCGTGCGTTTCTTCTCGCTTCGGCCAAATCACATGAATTAAAGAGGGTTGCGTCAACTTTTCCCCTGCATAGTGTATACTCTACAGCTGCGGGTCGTACGTATACACCGGGCTCACTTGTTACGTACCCAGGATGACGACGATTGTTCTCGGTTTGGCAGGCTGGCGGGGGCAGCACGCAAGACGGCGTAAGCCTCGTAACCGTCTCATAGGGGGCGGCACTGGTTCACGACGGTGATTTATCATCCCTGCTCTCAAAGGGGGAAAACAAAAGTCTGTTCGCGTGACACGTACACACGGGCGTGCGTCGGACACATATATTTTGAACGACATTATTTCCGCTTGGTGGACAATGGCTGCTACAGAGAGGTGTAATTTCTCGCAGAGAAGTTCGCCTCGCTCTCGGTAGCGTGCTTTCGCATTAGGCTCGCTGTTTTTTCACAAATCCCGCAGTTCACGGTAGTTAATTATGCTGTTCTTCTGTAGTAATATGCACAGTTTTATGCTGTCAGTATTATTTACGGAACACAAGATAAGCTCATTGAAATTGTTTACAAAAAAAAAAAAAGACACAAAGTGATCTGTACTTGTTCATCATCATCATCATCATCATCATCATCATCATCATCATCAGCCTGACTTTGTCCACTGCAGGGCGAAGGCCTCTCCCATATTTCTCCAATTCACCTGGTTCTGTGCTAGCTGCATCCACTTGACCCCTGCGAACTTCTTAACCTCATCCGCCCACCTAACTTTCTACCGTCCCCTGCTACGCTTTCCTTCCCTTGGAATCCAGTTTGTTACATTAAGCGACCATCAGTTATCCTCTCTTCGCACTACACGTCCTGCCCATGTCAATTTCTTCTTCTCAATTTCCACTAGAATGTCTTAACCTGAGTTATGTCTCTGACGCCACTCTGCACGCTTTCCATCTCTTAATGTTACCCCTACCATTTTTTATTCCATAGCCCTCTGGGTTGTCCTCAACTTAAGTAGAACCCTCTTGGTTAGCCTCCACGTTACAGCCCCATAGGTGAGTACTTGTTCATCATTGGGCACTTACTATATATCGTGTTCCGCTGCATCGCTCATTCATTTGAATTGTTATGTCAATTGGCTCGATACTTTCCTATCCTCTCTTCGCGTTTCATAATTTTCTTCTTGTGGTTTTAAAGAACCGCATATGTTGCTCTTTTTTCTTGAATATTTTATCCGGACGTATATATAAAGATATTTTTTTTTCTGGGGGGGGGGGGGGGGGGGAAGGGGGGTTTGAGCTAAAGAAAGGGCGAACAATTAATGTTCATATATATAATACTGTCGATGGCGGCTTGTGAGCGCCCAGGAAAAAGGTTTTTGTTAATATTCGGTAGACATTTGCTACGCCTGCGCTGATCATTCGCAAAGGTTCAGAGAGAATTTTCGCGAATATGCAAGCAACCACTTTATCCTAATCTCTTTCTATCATGTAACGGCTCGAAGGTATAGATGCGCCTTAATTTGACGTTTTTATCTCATCTTATCAAACCGTTGCCTTTGTGTGGACCTAGAATCGGCTATGTGCGTGTTCATTTATCTCTTTATATTAATGTTTAACTGTACTTGCGGGACTATAGAAGGCTGGTAAGATTCTCGTTGACCGTCCAGTAAAAAAAAAAATATTTGATTGTTTTATCACTCAATCCTTCAATTTATTATACTGAACAGTGGCATGGTTTGATAATCCTCATCTGCAGAAGTTTGTGCAAAGCGGCCGGTCAATGCCTAAAATCAATTGATTGATCGATCAATCAATCAATCAATCAATCAAATTGCTTTTGCGTACGTTATGGGTACAAATAATTTTACTTTCATACGAACAGTTCTTACTGCATATATCATTTAGGGATCATGTAATCGATCGAATGTTATCAAGATTAGCGGCATACTTTCCTCACTCGTTGCTGCACGTAAAGCTTTAATCTTTAAATACTGCCCTTGAATGCAACCGGCCGACACCGGCGCTCATTTTCTCCTCCTCCTACCCTCCCCTCAATGCAAACTTGCCCGTACACAAAATCGGCAGAGCTAATGTTCCGTTATTCTGCGCCCAGCTCCACACAGCCAAGTTACTCACCCAACAGCCACACCTTTCCACCTCCTCCGCTCCCTGCCCTTCGCATCTCGGTGCGTCATACATGCGCCAATCTCGTCCCCGACCCCGAATCGACCCAGATCTTCGGGGAACCGAGCCCTGCCTGTGGCGCGTCATCCTACAACACACGTGTACGCGCGCGAGCTGCTTTCTTCGAAGCGATGTGACGTTACACTCTATGCACGCGTATACTATACCAGCACGGTGTTGTACGCTAAATACACGCACTCGCAAACAAGCCACTCCCTCCGACCGGCCCCTCCGCACCCTGTTACCGTGAATTCGGCGCTGTTAAGGGTGGCCAGCAACGAGAGCTCAACGTGGTACACTGGCGCCGTTTTCTCACTCCCATAACAACAAAACCAGTTTTTGGTATGCTAGCGCCTCGCCTGTGGCTTGGCGCAAGTTGCTTTATATGGATGCATGTGCTGATAAGAATATTTATCTCCGAAAAAAAAAATAGTTGTGGTTTCACTCTGGTTTACCCTAGTTGAATTGCGAAAGCGACGGCGGAAGCTTCTTTTGCCTGCTCCATTATTCCCCTATCACGCCCTATCAGTGTAAGGTGCTACATTATTGCGGACACTTAAGCTCATCCTTTAAGAGTATGAAGCGAGATCGTAAGCTACCAGCCCACATATAAATGAGAAGGATTCAATGCTGCTGAACCGAATGTGGAGCGAAAGCATTAGCTGCCGGTGACCAATCATTCTTCTTCTTCTTCTTCTTGTTCGTCTTGTTGTTGTTCTTCTTATTAATATTATTATTCTTCTTTTTCGTCTTCTTCTTGCTACGCGATGGCTCGAAACCTGGCGCAGTATTGCTATCGCAATAAACGTTACTCGTGGTTCATTACGAATTTTGGGGGAAAGGAAGGCGCAGTATACTTCGGGTGGACACCACGGAATCGTGGACACCCACGCTTTATCTGTAAAGGTCACTTGAAGGTCAACTGTGGCGACCGGCCGTGAGCTACGCGACGGTTCGAAACCTGGCGCAGAATTGCTTTCGCAATGAAAAGACCTGCGTAGTTGTTGTAACGGAAGACTCGTATGTGGACCATCTCCCGGCCAATTAAACTGCAGTCTATAGGTAGGCAAGAGTTCTGGCGATTTCAACTGGCCGATTTCGACTGGCCCCAATCGAAACAGAATGGTCTAAATCCGTACATAACAAATCATCCTTGGTCGACCAGTGGAACGAGCAGAGCGCACGGTGGAAGTAAGGCTAAACGATGAAGACGATAAACTTTTCATTTATTCCTTAAAATAGGGGAACGAGCCCGAGGATTGGCTGTGATGTTTAGAGGAGGTCGGCAGGGGATTCTTTGGGACTCTGCGACCTTCATCATCATCATCTTCATCATCATCATCATCATCATCAGTCTGACTATACCCACTGCAGGGCGAAGGCCTCTGCCATACTTCCCCAATTAAACCGGTTCAGTGCTAGCTGCATCTACTGCGACCTTCAATCCTCCTGAAATGAGCTGGCGCTGTCGGTCCAGCTCGGTGGTACGCAGGAGGGACTCCCTAGCATCCGGTTTGGTTTGGTTTGTGGGGTTTAACGTCCCAAAGCAACTCAGGCTATGAGAGACGCCGTAGTGGAGGACTCCGGAAATTTCGATCCCCTGGGGTTCTTTACGGTGCACTGACATCGCACAGCACACAGGCGCCTTGCTTTTCGCCTCCATCGAAAAGCGACCGCCGATGGAGGCGATAAACATGGCGCTCGTGTGCTGTGCGATGTCAGTAGGGTGTCTAGAAGGTGCACGTTAAATAACCCCAGGTGGTCGAAATTTCCGGAGTCCTCCACTACGGCGTCTCTCATAGTCTGAGTTGCTTTGAGACGTTAAACCCCACAAACCTATTGTAGTTGAATTGTCAGCGCTGTATTGTGCACGTGTCTATATCATGCGAAGAAATGGGGCCAGAATTGTGAGCAGTGTTTTCACGTTAGTTCAATAAGATTTGGGCACAGTTTGCTATATGGAGATGTGTTTGGAAAGGCTCCTGTTGGTATTTTGCCCGGAGGGGAGAGGGGGGGGGGGGGGGTATAGAAACCGCTTGAGCCCTCGAGCCGATAATGCTGGAGGATGTCCATGTACGTATCAAGTAGTGTATGAGAGCCTTGGGGAGTGTGAGAGGAAGCGGCAGGCCGAGGAGAGCGCTCTACCTGCTAGTTGAGTTCTATAAGGTTAGAGGCAACGTTACTAGTTTTTTCTAGTAACGTTGGCTAGAGGCGCATCCGCTGAGTGCCTTATGGGCTGCGGCTTATATTGAAAGACAAGGTGTAAACGGTAAGAGGAGAGATCCTAAGATAGTGCGGGCCGGTCGGGAGAAAAGACCCGTATCGAAGTTACGAATGGTTTTTTTAGGAGTTGCTTAACGATTTCGGAGGTTGAGGTCACATACGGCAATAAATAAGGGGGACGCTCGAACTTCGATAGCGCCTTTAACACCGTCTTTTCATTCCGCATTTTTTTTTTTCAAATGTTGTTTTTAAATTTATTTATTTATTTTTTTTTTTGGGGGGGGGGGGGGGGGGAGAAAGGAAGGCGCACTATCTGTCTCACTTCTCGATGGACACCTACACTTATTATTAGCGGTATAAATTCAGACGTCGAACCTTTGTCGTAAACTATCCGCCAACTTGACTAGCATATAGGTATATGAATGCCAAATGGGCAGCGAATTAGTATAGCACCATCCTGAATGGTGCAGAAATAAAGGTTGCGTCATAATATGATCCTAAACCACATGCGCATTTCTTCCGGCACTTTTCGAACGAGGCCAAGCTTTCTCCCGAAAATTCTATGGTAGTAGTAGTGGTAGTGGTAGTGGTGGTAGTAGTAGTAGCAGTAGCAGTAGTAGTAGTAGTAGTACACTGTTAGTTATCATACAATAATCAAAATAGAAGTAAAAGGATGTTTCCCAGCTTCGATATGTGCTATCTGAGCACCTGGAGCACCTGGGCTGGGATGGCTGAAAAAAAGAAGAGATAGCAAGGGAGAAAGAGAGGAAATCACAGAGGTGAGCGACAGGGCAATTGTGTGGCATGCCGAAGGCTTTTCCGCACGACGGGGTAAAATGTGTTGCGATTAATAAATAGGCGGGGGCGCGGCACTCTGCAAATTGCTTTCGAACGCTTTTAACGCTGTGTGACGTTTTTCGGTTGAAGCGCTCGGAATAATGCGCGCGAAAAAAAACAAAACAAAAAAAAACGGAGATTCCCAGCGTATTTGATTGACCAACACATCTGAAACCTCTAAAACAGCAAGAAAAAAAAAAGTCAAACGACATCCAGAAGTCATGACATTGACGAGTAGGAGTTCCGGCGAGATCAGACTCTGATCGGCAGATCAAGCCAGAGCGCTACACTGTGAAAGGAGTTGCTCCAAACGACCAGCGGAATGAACGAAACCTACTTATAGGTCCCTTACAAAACACGTTGCGAGGTTAGTTGGTGAAACATTGTTTCTTTGCAACCTATCCAGCTCTATACATAAATGACGAAGACAGAGAAATAAATACATATATGATGGCTGAGAGGTAAAGACAGATTAGGACGCAACTGTGTGAACATTTTTTTTTTTTTTTATCAAGGAAAGGGAGACGCGTATATCAGCTCAAAAAGTCAGTCTACCTGCGAGCCAGTGAATAAAGATCATTAAATAGACGCTAAGAGGTTGTCCGCTCTCACAAATCTACCAGAACCTTTCCTACACGCATGCGCCCGGCCTTTCATTGTGTCTAAATGTGGAATGCTTCTGGGCTCCGGATAAATTTTGACCATCTGGGGATCTTTTACGCCGCGATGTCCGTGCACATTAAAGATCCCCAGGTGGTCGAAATTTCTTCAGAGCCCTCCACTGATCCCTTAGAATCCAGTCGACCATCGCCTATCTTACTTTCGCTTTACCTGCCTTGCGCGTGCCCCATTATCCATCTTGACTTCGGGTACGATGCCAGTTAGTCACATTTGTTTCCTTAACCATCCTGCACGCTTCCTGTGAATCCCGTCTCTTATTTATTTATTTAACATATTCTCAATCGCCGAAGCATTGCAGAGGGGAGTGAGGATACATCATCATCATCATCAGCCTGACTATACCCACTGCAGGGCGAAGGCCTCTCCCATATTTCTCCACTTAACCCGGTTCTGTGCTAGCTGCATCCACTTGACCCCTGCGAACTTCTTAATCTCATCCGCCCACCTAACTTTCTGCCGCCCACTGCTACGCTTTCCTTCCCTTGGAATCCAGTTTGTTACCCTAAGCGACCATCGGTTATCCTCTCTTCGCACTACATGTCCTGCCCATGCCCATTTCTTCTCCTTAATTTCCACTAGAATCGTATAGTGGTTAGTACCTTGCGTTGTGAGGATACAGTGGCGATGCAAAGAAAATAAGCATGTGTTGACACCTGCTAGAACAGTCACTCCACTTTGAAGTCCTCAATTCAAAACGAACCCTTATCGTTCTCCACGTTTCTGCACTGTAGGTGAGTATAAATATTGTCGAGATAGAGCCGTGATACGATGTGCGCTAGGAAGCCGGCCACTAAATTTTAAAGTTAGGCTTTTTAAGGCACGAAGAGGAATTCTGAGGTACATTGATGCCTGTTTTAGCGGACGTTAGAAAACAGGGAATAATGTAAAGTAGCAAGCTGATTATCTAATTTTTATAATTTGCCTTTTAATTATCATTGGTCGGTGTCTAGCTGCAATCAGATGTTCGTACTGGCCAATATGAACAGTCCTATCTGTTTTCTTTTTATATTTGGAAAACGCGATTAACCTCGGCGTTTTGTATCAAAGGTATTTGGCAATATATCGCGATAAAAGACGCGCGCCTTCAAAGTATCGCCCTCCCAGCACTGTCGTTAAATGGCCCCAAATACCCCGTGACCACGTCTCTCTAAATAATAATAATAATAATAATAATAATAATAATAATAATAATAATAATAATAATAATAATAATAATAATAATAATAATAATAATAATAATAATAATAATAATAATAATAATAATAATAATAATAATAATAATAATAAAAATTGGCAGTGGCTTAGCTTGGTTAAGCCTGGTAATTGCGAAAGCAATAGCTATGGCTACGCCTAGGTTCAGCTGGTGGTGTAGCTAGTTGTGGTGCTTGTGGTTATGCTTATGGTTATGCAGTGATTCCCTCTGGCCACGGCATGTGGTTCAGCTATTCTTTATTGCGGGGTGCTACCTGGTTATTCTATGTATAACTAGTAGCGAGGCAAGAAGTGCCGTGGCTGCAACGATATACTTGGTTGTGGGTGAGGTTAAGACAGAATGTACAACAGCCACTCCGGCACCGGCTGCAACGGCATTCTTTACGCCAGCAGAAATGAAAGCATCCCTGGAGACTGCGTTGGTCATAGAGTTAATACAAAGACTCTAGAGGGAAAGCTGCCCGTTCACCCAATGCATTCGAGGGGTGACCGCGTGATTGCCGCCATTATCACACTGTTCATTGGTTGCCAGATGAATTTTACTTGCTAAATCTGGCACATGAAGATGGTTTGAAGCTGGCAACTTGGATCGTGGGAAGATGGCGGCGTGCAGCTAACCGACGGCGGGCGGCTACTGTTCAGTAGGTGCTGTAAACAATGGCAGAATCGTCGCGTGTGGAGCATTTCTAGTGATATGTTGCGTCGCGTACCTACTGTAACATCACATAGGTGTCCTGATTCTTCTGAGTTGTTATCGCAAGGCCGGCTATCCCTGCGATTGTTTCGCGCTTCGCATGCATTTCGTCCGTCGAGCGCGCATGCATCTCCTCTGTGCCCGATCACCTGGAAATATGTCAGAAATTTGCTTTGGCGCAAGACGGCGACCACAGTATGTTAAAAAAAACAGTGACGAATTCCACAGCAACGGCCCTTGGTCTATCCGGGATGGCTAGTTCTGCATACAGTAAATGTCAAAGGGTGCTCGTGTGTGTTTACTGTTGATCTGCTACGTCTGCTCGCAAACATGGTTTCCAATTGTTCTACATCATTCCTTTATGGCCAAGAAGGTGCCTGAAAGATTATATAATATGCTTGAAACTTGAAAACAATGTATAGAAATTTCCTACAGTTGTGTTATCGGCAGCGGTTTTGAAAACTTTTGTTCAAACCTTTGTTCATTTTTGACGCAGTGAGCAGAAACTGTGCTGGCCACAATGATAAATTTGATGATGGCGGCGAACCAGTGAGAAGCTCGTTTCCCTGCCCAGCTTTCCCTCTAGAGTCTTTGTATTAACTCTATGGCGTTGGTTCCACCAGCCGCTTGGCCACCTCCTATAGAATCGAACGTTGCACCCCCGGCGGTAGCTGCGGTAGGAGCGGGAGTTAGGCCGCGGTTGGTAGCTGCCGCCTCGCAAGTTGACGGCGCGATTTGGGGGCCCTGATTTTGCGGCAGATGGGATGACGTCACTCCGGCTGTAGCGCTCCCTCACGGAGGGAGCGGGAGTTAGGCCGCGTTTGGTAGCTACCGCCTCGCGAGTTGACGGCGCGAATTGGGGCCCATGTTTTTGGTTGGTTGGTTTGTTGGTTTTAACGTCCCAAAGCAACTCAGGCTATGAGAGACGCCGTAGTGGAGGACTCCGGAAATTTCGACCACCTGGGGTTCTTTAACGTGCACTGACATCGCACAGCACACGGGCGCCTTTCTTTTCGCCTCCATCGTGCAGCTGTGCTTGGCAGCGCACCAAAGGTCACGATAAAGGTCAATGGTAGCTACCGCCTCGCTACGCGAAGGGCTGAAAATTGAAAGTAGTATTGCTTTCGCAATAATAATAATAATAATAATAATAATAATAATAATAATAATAATAATAATAATAATAATAATAATAATAATAATAATAATAATAATAATAATAATTGGCTCAGAGGAAGGGAAAGGCGCAGGGTCTGTCACACTTGTTTCTGTGGACACCTGAGCCGCGCCGTTAGGGAAGGGAGGAAGGTGAGAGTGAAAGCGGAAAGAGTAATTTCGGCAACGGCGTAACTTAGACCACCTGGAGATCTCGTGCGCTATAGGTGAAGGGTGGCAGTTCCTGGCCCTACGGGGCTGGGACGGTAGGTCAACACCGCTTGCGGCGGAGGCTAGCCAGCCAGTGATTTTTATCTGTTGTAGGCCGTCATCGCACCCGCCACTGCTTCGGTGGTGGACGACGGCTGTTGTTGCCGCGCGCGTCTTTCTCTCCCCCTTCTTTTTCCTTTCTTGTCTATTTTCTCTTCTGTCCGCACGAGGCAGCGGAGATGGCCCAGCTACAGAGCCAGTAGCAGGCCTGTGCATTTTCTTTTCCTTCTTCCTACAGCCACAACAACAACATCGCACAGCACACAGATGCCTCTTCGTTTCGCCTCCATCGAAACGCAGCCGCCGGCGGTCGGGATTAAGCCCAGGTACTCCGGCACAGTAGTCGGGCGTCTTACCACTGCACCATCGCGGCAGGGGTCGTGTCCTCCTCTGCCCCGCATGGGCTGGAGCAGCAAGCAGCATCGAGAACCACAGTGCAGACAGGACAGGGATGGTGGCAGTACAGCGGCATCGAATGACGGAGCAAGGAGCGCGATACTTAGAGCCTTGGTTTTTCGAAGGTGCGCGTCTTTCTGCCAGCGTAGCGCCCTTAAGCTTGACAAGAAGAATTAAGGACAAGTTCTTGTTAAAGATCTCCAGGTGGTACAAATTACTTCGGAGCATCCAGTACGGCCCCTTTTTTCTCTTTCCACTTTCACTCCCACCTTCCTCCCTTCCTCTACGGCGCGGTCAGGCAGAAACAAGTGTGACCGACACTTGCGTTTCGATGGAGCCGTGTGTGCTGCGCGGTGTCAGCGCACGTTAAAGATCCCCAGGTGGTCGAAATTACTTCGCAGCCCTCCACTACGGCTCCTCTTTTTCTCTTTCCACTTTCACTCCCGCCTTCCTCCCTTCCCGTACGACGCGGTTGAGATGTCCACAGAAAACAAGCGAGACAGTTACCGCGCCTTTCCCTTCCTATAAATCGCAGTGACCGACAGTGCACCTTTCCTTTCCTGTGAACCTATTATTATTATTATTATTATTATTATTATTATTATTATTATTATTATTATTATTATTATTATTATTATTATTATTATTATTATTATTATTATTATTATTATTATTATTATTATTATTATTCCGCTCCCTACAACTCTGGCTTATAAATGATTTTAGGGAGCGGTCGTGTTTATTCTCGTTGTACGCGTCCTTACGTTGCTTCAGTTTTGACTCATGACGGAGTTTAGTGCCTGTAGTTCGGAAGACGTAGAGCGCTGAACAGACGTGCCAGTACATGACGTTTTTATTAGGGCGAAAGCCTCTCTAGTCTCATGGAACAAAATCCCGTGCGCGAGAGTTGTGCGTGAGATCTGTCATATCACGTAGTGGTGACAAGGCCGTACACACCAAAAGAAGACACAGGAGTGATAGTACTGAAGTTAACTCTTTATTGGGCTGAATTGCGCCCGCAAAAGAACTAAGCAACTCGGCGGCGGCGACAGCAACAAACGTGCTCGTCGATCGTCGAACTAAGAATGCCTGTCGCACACGTCAACGCTCAATTTAATGGCTGCTCAGAACCATCTGGATAACGTCGCAAACTGCTACTACCACAATCTGGAACATTGTAGAAACATACGCGAGTGATCGGAATCTTCGAGACAGATCTCGGCGTATCTTGCGTGACAACGAAAGTGATAAAAGTGCGTCTCGCGACATCGAGCATTACGAAACAAAGAATACAGAACTGATAAGCGGGCTAGAATCAGTGATAAGGCCTCATGCCGGCGGCTGCTAAAAGCAGCAAATATAGTTTTGAAGGTTTCGCGGCAATATTCAGCGAGATTTCTTGTATAGCGTTCCTTCCATCTGCAATCCCACACTTGAACGCACGCCAAGGAACGCCACACGACAGGAGTGATGGTATAACGTCCAAACACACCTGCCAGAGAAAGTGTGACAAATACTGCGCCTTGCCTTTCCTGTAAATCAATTATAATTTTATGTTGCACTGCAGCCAACGCCGATAAGAGGCAACGGGGAGAGGCAAATGATAGTAGAGAAAGGGTGGCTTTTCGCCATTCTCGTCCTAAGAGAAAGAGGCCCTCTAATTTTTCTTTTTCGACTTTCACTACCACATTCCTCCCTTCCCTTACGGCGTGGTTCAGGTGGCCACAGAAACAAGTGTAACAGATACTGCACCTTTCCCTTGCTGTAAATAATAATTATATAATTGGTTCACAATAATATAATTGGTTCACAGGAAAGCAAAGGTAGGATATCCCCTGATGGGGCTGGTACAGGTTGGTCACCGCGGTGGCTAGCCTGGCACCAATTTTTTTATCTGTTGTAGGCCGTCATTGCACCCGCCACCGCTGGCGGTGGTGGACGACGGCAGTTGTTGCGCCGCGCGTCTTTCTCTTCCTGTTCTTTTTCTTTCTTCTCAGTTTTCTCTTCTGTCTGCACGATGCGATGTCAGCGCACGTTAAAGATCCCCAGGTGGTCGAAATTACTCCGTAGCCCTCCACTACGGCTCCTCTTTCTCTCTTTCCACTTTCACTCCCACAAGCTTACTCCCTTTCCTTACGGCGTGGTTGCGGTATTCACAGAAAATAAGTGAGACAGTTACCGCGCCTTTCCCTTCCTATAAATAAAAAAAAAAATCAGGCAGTGGAAGTGGCTCAGCTACAGAGTCAGTAACAGGCCCGTGCATTTTATTTTCCTTCTTCCCACAGCAACAACAACTCTTGGCTTATGTCCGGAGCGGTTTCTATACGACACATTTTGGCTGAAAAGAGCAATAAGCTTAGTTTAGGTTAACTGATGCGCTAAGCCACTAAGCTTAACTGCAGATTTTCTACCACTTCTTTGCAAACGTGCTCATCTCGATAACAATTGCACGCAATGGGACAAAAGAAGAGTAGCTTGTGTATAGTAATCTAAACTGCTTACTGGTTCACAAGAAGAAAAAAAAGGTATCCCTACTTATTTCAGTAATTGTAGGCGTTTTTATCTATGACATTTGATAGACGTCGATTACCTTCGCGCATTGAGGAGCGTTGGAAATATCGATGTCACTCGGTAAACTATTGTACACTGTCTATACCTTATTTACAACGCCATTCATAATTGATATGTTGTGTGCTTTGTACGACAAGGATCAGTCCAAACAGGACTGCGGCGAAACGTACAAACATCCCTCTGCCCAATTGCTCTCCACCGATCTACCCGTTCTTCATCTTCCGTCGAGTTCTGCGAAGGCGCGTGACATTTCCCTCCTCGCAGACGAAGCCCGTCGGGCGAGTTACATAGAACCTCTAGAATGAAATCGCTTGAGGCGGGCCACATGCACCACCTGAGACTGCCGTGACCGTCGACCATTCGGTTATGCGTGCTATAACGTAATTCAGGTCACTTATGCGCTCTAGTACAACAAACGGTCCGGTGTAGTGTGACAGCAGTTTTTGACAACGACCGCGCTTAGAGAGGTGTCCACAATCACACATAGTCACCAGGATCATAAGAAACTTGTTGGTGTCGGCCGTCGTAGCGGTTCTTAGAACGTTCTTCCACAATCACACATAGTCACCAGGATCATAAGAAACTTGTTGGTGTCGGCCGTCGTAGCGGTTCTTAGAACGTTCTTACGAAAATAAAAATCCAACTCTGGCCAGCTGGCGAGCTGCCTCTGCTCTGCAGAGTGTGGCAGCAGGTTCGTCATGAATGAAAAATGGCACTATGGTGTCGAGGCCACAGCGAGACGTGCGAGCATAGAGAAATTAGAAGGGGTTGTAGCCTGTTGTCTCATGTTGCGCTGTGTCGTATACATTAGTAATGGACGGTAGAACGCCATCCCAGTCCTTATGATCTGCAGCGACGTACATAGCCAACATAGTGGTGAGTGTCCTATTAGTTCGTTCTACCACACCGTTCGTTTGGGGATGATATGGCGTGGAGTGGCAAAACCTGCAGGCGCTGAGGCTAAGTTCTTCGACATTGTCCGCTGTGAATTGGCGTGTACGGTCACTGATGACTTCAGGAGGGCCGTGCCGAATAATAACGAATCGGAGTAAGAAATTAGATGCTTCAGACGTAATAGCGGATGGTATCGCGGCTGTTTCACAATAGCGGGTCAAATATTCCATGCTCAGAAGAATCCATCGGTTTCCTTTAGAGGACCATGGGAAGGGTTCAAGAAGGTCAATGCCAACTTGCTCAAATGGGGCTGCTGAAGGTGTGACTGGCCGCAGTTTTCCATGTGGACTTGATTGGTTGGTTTGGTTGGTTTGTGGGGTTTAACGTCCCAAAGCAACTCAGGCTATGAGAGGTACTGGGATCGATACCCAACACCTCCACCAAATGAAGAGGAGTTTATTGGGAGTTATTCGGAGGACTGGAGACGGCGACCGGTGACGCAAGGCGATCGTAGAGCGAGACACAATATCGTCCGAACAAGACGGTCCGAGCTCTCAGTGCGCGCGCCAGCTGATCGGCGTCTTTATCGTCGTTAGCTTCGGCGCTGAATTATCTTCTTCCTTACAATATATATATATATATATATATATATATATATATATATATATATATATATATATATATATATATATATATATATATTCTTAGTTCTTATATATATAGTTCTTGGTAATTGTGTCATGGTTTTATTACGTTGCAAACTCCATGTTTAATGCGTTTGCGTTTATACTGTAAAGTGCTTTATTTGGTATATTTTTATCTTCTTACTTCTTTGCTATATATAGGGCCCTATCTGCTTGGACCTAACCACGGACCGTAGTATGTCTGTAAATAAACAAATAAAAGCTGAACGGATCCACTTCAGGATAGCTCAGATAGAGCTACCGATAGAGTACAAGTGTTATTTAATGCTATAGACACAGACTTTGAAAACTAAAATGTAGAATTGGAGATGAAAGAGAGAATGGGTTGCGCGTCGCCTTGCTCTTGCGGGCAGCTGGTGACGTCCGCCGGAAGTGCACGCTTAAAGGGACAATGCCTCCTTTAATTTCATAAATAGCGCGTACCATGTTTGACAAGTAACACGTACATACGTATGAAATGATTCTAGTTAGAGCCAAGTCTGGTGGTAAAGGCATCTCAGGGAGCTCGCACCTGCTCATGAAAAAGTAAGGCTAAAGTTTTCGGAGACAGCGGGCCACATCACACAGCTTTGCGGGCTGCATGCGGCCACATGCTTGAGACTCCTAGTGTAGAGTTCTCGCCCTAAATACTCCCATTGGCGATCAATGAAAGTATTTACGGAGTATTTAGGAATATTAGTCCGCCCATGGAGTTTCGGCGGACTAATGCCTTCGCGACCATTCCCAAAACATTGCGTACGCTATGACAATTTTCAGAAACTTTTTCAGCGAAATAGCATTGAGACCCCGTTGCGAAGAGAATTAGGCGTTGTCGAGTTGGTAGCGAGAAACCATGGGCAGGTGGTAGTAGGCGGGTAACATGGCAGGACACTGTGAGGTCGGCGGATTGTGCGACACCACCAGACCATAGTACATGACACATAGAGTTCCTTACACTACCTAGAGGGAAAGCTGAGGGCGCTGCACTTCAGCCACCATGGGCGCGCTAAGAATCATGGGCCGGTGTGCTACTTGTTGCGGAACAGTCGGTTTTTCTCGGGTACGTGAAGTGGCGTTACTGCGATGTTTATTTTTCGTCATCATCATCATCTGAAGGTGCGTACATAGATTGCGAAAGCCATAGTAGCGAAGGTACAAAAGCAGACGTCGCCAATAAATGGTTTTTGTTTCCCGAAATGCCACTAAAACTTCCTTAAGTGATTGCACAACGATAAATATTTTCATAACATTTTTTTGATTTCAAAGTTTGCCTATTAAGTGCGAAATATTGGTATTTGTGCTGCTCAAAACTAAGCCAATAGGAGAAAGAGCCATCGCTTATATTGGATAAATCTCACGCTGGTATTCTGTTTCTCTCTCTTTTTGTAATTTATAGTCACAATATTCAATCTTAGGGCACTATTTATGGTGGAACAACGTTTATCTTTGCATTAGTTTTGGCCAAAAGTTGTAGTTCTGCACTCGGTAGCTCTCCGGCCCATGATGCTTTGAGCGCCCATGGTGGCTGAACTGGCCGTCTGGAAACTCCATGTAAACTCCCATAGACGGCAGCACAGCTTTCCCTCTAGGTAAGAGTAAGAAACTCTATGGCATGACAGGAGCTGCCATCTCAGGCTTATTCTTTGAGACTGGTGCACTGAAAAACAAACAACTTAGGCCCTTAAAGGTGCATTTCGTGTCTATAGCTCTCACCCTCCAGAAATCTAAAAAAAAAAAGGGTGTAATGAGGTACTGTGTACCCTTTAATGGGTGCAGTGTGCTG
Source organism: Amblyomma maculatum (assembly GCF_055883805.1). Taxonomy (NCBI): domain Eukaryota; kingdom Metazoa; phylum Arthropoda; class Arachnida; order Ixodida; family Ixodidae; genus Amblyomma; species Amblyomma maculatum. The sequence goes on from NC_139351.1 coordinate 96,225,272, forward strand.
CACCCAGTAAAAGGGTGCATCAGTACCTCAAAACACCCTTTCTGGAGGGTGTGAGTTATAGACTGGTAAGGGTGCGATGTTTTTAGAGTGTGTGTGAGATGAAAATTGAACTTTCCAAACCATTGGACGATTATTAAGACTGGAGTACTTCATTCTTTGGTATGACACTTTACTCTTAGTCCCGCAGGCTCGCCGTACGGCTTGCTTCAAGCGGCGCGTTATAGATATTTATGTGTGGTGGTATTTCACATAATGTAGCTTAAGGCTTAATGCTAATTAATGCAAAGACGAGTAATGCGCCGTGTCAAGATGAGCGAAGTAATAACAAATTAAGTAATTAATGATAAGACGATTAGCAAAGGTAATATACGCGACCGACGGTCCGCACGAGAAGATTTCTGTAAACGGGAGCCTTTAAAGCTATCGCGTCATACTCTTAAAGGTGGGAGCTGAAGTGCCTTCCTATGATTTTTATTTCTTTTCTTATCACTGATGGCCCATTTTACGTCGGCGCCTTTTATGATCCGAGCGAATCGAGTTTCTTGCATCGTGCCTTACACGGCCAACAAGGCATCGCAGTCGAGGTCGATAAACAACCAGCGCCGCGGCGAAGTAGACCTTGCTTCCGCGTTTGAAAAGAGCTTCCCATGCAACGAGCAATAAATAGAAATATAAACAAAAGCAATGGAAGCAAAGAAGGCAAAAAGGAGCCCAGGGTTGCTTTGCACCAATGCCGTTGAAAGCAAATACGTACGATGATTGAAACACCCTTGCAAACGACTACAACTCGAAAACAAAGAACGCAGACGGTTTAGGTATAACGGAGAAAAAGAGCAGACGAAAACGAGCTGACAACGAGGCAGCGGGCGTACAGTGATAGGCAACGGGGAAAAGAACGAGAAAGTAAAAGCGAAAGAGACAACTGAAACAAATGAAAGGTAAAAAAAGAGATGATAAGCACGCGCAGGCGCAGGCAAGCCTACGATTCATCCTTGCCAATGACCCCAAAACCCAGAAGCCCGCAACGGAGGAGGAGAGAGTAACAGCAACCTCGACACACTCCCGTCCCACGGCCCGCCAAAACAAATTCTGTGCAGTGCGTACTATACCAACGCGCAAGAATCCCGTAGCCTTCATAGCCTCGTATACGCATTGCCCCGATATCACCGCTAGCTTACGAGTGGTATAGTTAAGTGCTACGTCTTCCTATACAAGGCTCTGTACAAATAGGTTCCCTCGGATGAAATGCTGCGGAACAGAAGCACTGGGAGCTTGGTTCTACTTCCGAACCTACTTCACTGATTATTTGTTTGACGTCGTCATCGTCTTTCAAGGTCTTATGCAGGTGCTGATGATTCTCTTTTATCGGTTTTCCTGGTTCGAATGCAATCCTGCCAGCGAGCTATGCTAATCACATTGTTCCGCAGTGACGGCCAGGTATTTATACTACATGTTAACACACCAATCATGCGACTGACTGCTAATAACTTAAAAAATTTGCATTTGGACTGAATAATGCGACTGACTGCTAATAATTAACTTAAGGAATTTGCTTCTGGACTGACTTTAGTAGGTGTCCTCTGATAGCAGTACTGCCATAATTCACGTATAGAGAGCACTCTCATTAAGCGAAATAAACACCCGAATCATTTCTTGCCCCCCCCCCCCCCCCTCTACGATTTGCCTAGGTAGAGTGAATTCCCATTGCGCCTAGCAAGTAAACAAATAAATGCTTTGTTCTGATTGTACCCGCCGCGGTGACTCAGTGTTTAAGGCGCTCACCTGCTGAACTCAAGGGCCGTAAGATGAAATTTCGGCCGCAGCAGCCTCTTTTCTATGGAGGCGAAAAGCAAGGCGCCCATGTAGTGTGCGAAAACCCTCCACTACGGCGTTGGATAGCCCGAACCACTTTGGGACTTTAGACCCTACTAACGAAACTATTCTAATTGATCACAGATGATCATGGGATTTCAGACTTGTGACGTCAGTGAAAGCTGTGACATACTACTACTAATACGATGCAACTAACTCCGCAAACCCCATTCGTTACATTTACCGCCACATAAAAGTAGCCAGTGGAATAAGACCTCAGAGAATCCCGAATTAGGAGTTGCGCCGTCGCAAAGCTTCGTTGCGACCTTTTCGCACACTCCCCTTGCGCTTCGTAATACTGTACGCAACTACGGCGACGGAGTCGAAGGCCGAGAGCCCCATCGCTGCGCAGCGCGGCAATATATGCTTCTCCATTTCGTATGCGGTCCCTTCGCCCTATTCCTTCCCTCGATCGCCCACACTCGGCCACCTTCACTTTCTCGAAATGAAAACAATCCTTCCTATTCTCTCCTCCTCTCTCCCGAAGACTTTCATTGCGATCTCCGTAAGTGCTACCCTCTTTCTCACGTCGTCAGCGGTGCTGAGCGAAGCAGATGACCGTCTTATGCGAAACTGCGGGGAAAGCCGTAAGCAGACGAACAAGGCAGACGACGGCGAGTAAGAAAGATGGCTGGCAGCGGTGGCCTTCTTCTTGTAATTCCCTACGCGGCAAAAAGGCGCGCTAGGCGACTGTGGTGCTTGCTTCCTCGATTATGTCCGTATTTCGCCGTCGACGGGACGATGTTATAGCGGGGCGGAGAAAACCGCTGCTACTGCTGCTGTGCAAATGGACGAGGCGGTTTAAAAGGAAACCGTCAAGAATGAGCATGCACTTACCCTTTTGTTGCTGCTGCACTGGGAGATTTCGTTTCTTTTGTGTGCCGTGACTGTCTTTTTTTTTTTTTTTCGCCATTAGTATCGTGTGGCGCGCGACATATGTTGCGTTTCCGCCGTGTGATGGCGCCCGCTACGACAAAATGGCGCGACCAGTTGAGGCTAGATTGGTTCTTTCCTGGTGTGCAAAATGCACCGATGCGTTTGAGGATGACGCAAACCCGTTTCCATTGCCATCACGCGCGGTGCTGCTGTCGTGCAGCAGTCGAAAAGGTTCACATATTGACGGCAGTGTCCTTTGTTTCGTGGAACACCACGAGGGCCACGGCAGAAAAAAGGGGTAATTTTAGCAAGTAAAGGAAAAAGGCGGTAACTTTACAAGATAGCGAAGCTTGACGGGACGCAGAGGACAAATTAAGATGACCTGTGTAGAGATAAAGTTTGCTGCGTTTCAATGGCAAAGGTACTACCATAGCTCTTCAATAACATAACTGACATTGAAAGCGGTGATATCATAGGCGCTTGTGTCTCGCCTCTTGTCCTTAGTGGTCGTGTGTGTTTGCGCTCTTTCAAAGTTTTCCAAAAATGAGCCAACTCGCCCAAAAAGAAGTGTTAAAGAAAAAAAAAGTTAAAGAAAACTGAAATCTAGCTCGGCATCACCGGCTGTTTTCGCGACCGAAATACAATGCGTAAAGGCACATTTTTTTTTTTTTAACACGGGCCGCTGAGGATAGGTCACTGCGCTATATTCACATACAAAAGGCGATTGCGAACTCCTTTTTGATATTGATGTCACGAGATTGAATTGAATGGCGGGTACGTTTTAAGTCCTATTTTTCTCTTCACCACATGCATCTTTTGCTGTCGGACAAAGATGAGCGCACCAAGAAAATGCTTTGAAACCGACTTTTACCGACGACGAAATTGAGGTTATGAAAAAAAAAAAACACAGAATAATAGTTTATGAATTTCAGTGCACTCAAGTGTCCGTTTGAAATCGTTGCTAGTGGGAGTTTCAACATTCAGTCAAAATTCTGGTCAACGGTGCAACCGAAACCTGTATCCGTATTCCATGTTTGCATCGTTATCATCGCTATCTTCCTGGACTGGAGTCATCTGATCGGTGAAAACGCCGGAACTGGAAGTGGGGCAGTCAAACAGACAACCGGTTCCGGTGTTTTCACCAGACTTTAGGTCGAATAGTAGCGACAGCTAGCAACACTTTCGATAACACCACAAACTCGAAATACGGACCCTGATTCATTTCGCGTCGTTTTAGCAGCGAGTGAATTCAGCCGAATCGACGTTAACTTTACTGCCATTAATTGGGCAGGAGCAGAAAAGATTCCTTCTCATCACCCGCAAACGAATGCACTCAACTTCAAGGGACACTTAAGTTCCACCTTTCAGGGCTACCTAACTTAATGATTCCCATACATGCACTTCGCTAGTCGCCTAATCACTAATCCCTTATAAGGCGAAAGCCTTACTTGGCTACGTTTATGAATACGTGTCCGCAAAATGTGGAAGCAAAATGTATCATGTGATATGACGTCACATTAAGATGGGACTGGTAGTCATTAATGTTTATGTAATAACAAGTGTATAAATGTCATATTATGTTTAGTCAAGTCGTATGAGTCCCTACAGTCCAGTCATGAGTCATAGTCACTTGAGGCAGCCAGATCGGAGATTCAATGTGCATGAATATGGAGTCCACGACTTGTGTAAGTCAAAGTCATGACTCTCAAAAGAGCCGAGTAATGGCACTCAGAAGTGCTTAGTCATGACACTATGTAAGAACTACTAAAGAGCAGCCAACGCACATGCAATGCACATGCTTGCGCATTTCTCCAATACAGATTTCTGCAGTGCTCTCAAACCTTCTTTTTTTTGTCTCTATTATCTGGCACGTACGTGTTAACGTGCAGCCGGTAAACTAGCACAATGTGTAAAAGACAACTGAACGTATATAGATATAAAACCCCGTTTTAGCTAAGCCGCACGAAAATGCCTGCGTGACCTGTCTGATTTGGGATCCAAAGGTCCTGGGTTCGATTTCAATCTAACACAAGCTACCCGAGTTGGCAGCTCCTGCCAAGCCTTCCATGTCATGTGGTCTCATGACGTCGCACAATCAACTGACCAATAAGTGCTCGGCCATGTCACCTGCCAACTCCCAGAACAACTGCCAGAGGCATGCACGTCATTTTTAGCTCGCAACACCGACTTATTAAATTTATTTTGCACATCCAGTTTTAGCTAAGCCGCACGAAAATGCCTGCGTGACCTGTCTGATTTGGGATCCAAAGGTCCTGGGTTCGATTTCAATCTAACACAAGCTACCCGAGTTGGCAGCTCCTGCCAAGCCTTCCATGTCATGTGGTCTCATGACGTCGCACAATCAACTGACCAATAAGTGCTCGGCCATGTCACCTGCCAACTCCCAGAACAACTGCCAGAGGCATGCACGTCATTTTTAGCTCGCAACACCGACTTATTAAATTTATTTTGCACATCCAGATTTCTGTTTTACAAAAAACTGGTTCCAAGATTAGTTTAAATCGGTATCGAATATTGGAAGCATTAGCTCGAATCCTGATCTATTCAACGACATCTTGTGTTGCGCACGCGTTTAATTAAGAACATGCGGTTAAAAGCGTGTTCCTTTCGTAATTTCAGATAATTTTACATTAAATCGCGAGAAACAGGGCGCTTGACAGCTTGGCCGCCGTCTCTAGTATGCTGAATTGCATGAATCCAGCACTCGAATTAGGCCGCGGCACTCACTTTTCGATAGGGATGAAACGCAAGAGGCCCGAGCACTTTAAAAACACCACGGGGGCGGGCGATTTTGATTTCTGGAACCCTGCATGTGTCCTTCCTCATAGCTTGAGTCGCTTTGGGATGTTAAACCCTATAAAATAAACTTAACTATATGTACAAGTAAGCAGTCCTCATAAACTGCTGAATCGCACCTTTTAGCGCACGATTCTTTAAATCCTAAGTATGATGATCGCTACTTCATTTAATCACCGTGAGAATGACGTATTTTCTTTTCTTTTTTTGAATCGACTAAGATATCTGTACAGGAAGGGAAGGGAAATGACAAGTCTATCGGGAATTCACGCTGTCCGCTTTATTTATACGTCCATCAGTCGCTCGTAGCTTCTACTCACCAATAAATTTCTTGTAGATACCGATGATATGAACCATAGAATCAGTGTTTGTTCAAACTTAAGCGACAAGATTTGAAACGTGACTAAAGGCAGTGTTGCGCAAAGCCAGATGCGCTTTGAGTATCGCCTCGCCGGATATATAAGCGTTGCTCTGTTAGGAGACGTTATTCAGAATTGTAGTTGCCGACAGGACCGTGCTGCGCGGATCCATTCGCGGCGGTGTCGCACCAGCGTAGTGAACTGTCGGTGCAGAAAAGATGGACATTAACTGGCGCCGTCCATGGCCCGCACGCCAACTCTGCCACCTATTCTGCTGTCCTCCTGTTCCATCCCGCATTGCTGCCAAACTTGCATTCAGGCCTCCCGAACCCAGCTACTCACTTCTGCCTATGGACGACGCTTCGACGTTCACCTTTAAGCTCACCGACCGGGCCGAGTGGCACCACCCGACGAAAAAACTCGAGGACGTCGAGGTCTTCCAGACGACCACCTCTCGCGGAAGCATCCTGCCTTGCATGTTCATGCGCTACAAAGCGGCCGCACCCTTCACATTGTTCATCAGCCACAGCTGCAGCGTAGACCTGGGTCTGATGGTTAACTACTACCGCAAGATGGCCACGTTCCTTCGCTGTCACGTGTTCAGCTACGAGTACACCGGCTACGGCACAAGCTACGGCAGGCCACCCTCCGAGAGGGACATGTACGCAGACACCCAGGCCGCTTGGGAGGCGCTGCTGACACGCTATTACATCCTTCCTAACCAGGTAATCCTGTACGGCATGGACTTCGGCACCGCGGCCACCATAGATCTGGCTTGCCGCGTCGAAGCTGCCGGCGTCATTCTGCATACTCCCGTCGCCTCCGCCATCCGCATCGTCTTCCCTAATGCCAGGAGGACGTGGTTCTTCGACTCGTTCGCCAGCATCGACAAGATCGCCGGAGTGACATCGCCTGTGCTCTTCATTCACGGCGTGGATGACCAAGTGGTACCCTTCGCTCACTCCCTCATCATGCACGCGAAATGCCAGAATCCCGTCGACCCGCTCTGGGCCCGAGGATGTGGACACGACGGTCTTGAGGTGTACGGCCTTTACACCAACCGACTCAAACTGTTCGTCTGGATTGAGTTGCAGAACCACCAGGGCCGAAGAGGTCTGCCGCCCCAGGAACCCCCCGAACCGTACACAGAGTTGTCTCCATTGTGGCGCTCAGCGCATTGACTTCTAATTTCACTTTCTTCTATGCTCACAGTACTCATTGCTTTTCGATTTTTCCGCTAGCTGAAGCTCATCGAAATGACTGCTGTAGGAGGCTGCATGCTGAAGAAAAAATTATTTTCATCTTATCACATTTCCTTCTGTGAATATCATTGAATCCGAATTTAGAAACACGTACGTGGTGGTGATAGTAACAAAATACGTGACGAAATTGTCTTCGCTATTCGCTTGTGTAAGACAGAGCTGGTATTTGCTGCCCACCTTTTGACAAATGGCCTGTTCTCTTGCGGGCCCTGCTTGCTTTTATAAGTTGTTTTAGGCCGGGCGTAAAGAATTTGCTGGATGAGCACCTCATATGAGTGTACACGATTCACGAATACCATTAAAGAAATGACTATGAAACAGCCAGCCCTATGTATCGCTTCTTCCGGTCATATTAAAAGCCATTATTCACATTGCAGACATAGCGCGCATTGTGCACGTGGCACACAATGCTCGTATTGCCACGGGACATATTGCTGCGACAGCTTTTGGTTAAGCAGCGACAGCTAGGGGCAAATCTTGGAAATTTTGCGGCAACGAATACAATTAAACGTGCTGCTTTAAGATAATGCGACGCGGTGTATTAGCTTTGCGTTTCTAAACGAGAAGAGCACTAGTTCGAATCCGCTTTTATAATTTTTTCTTTCTGTTTTCTGCGCCACTCTACACGTTGTTTTTCAGAACGTGCAACGGAATTAGCGGGACAGAGCGCGATAGCGTCAGGATGTCCCTCAGTATCTCAACCCACGCTCCTTTCACGAGACTGCCCGAGATGTCTTTGTTCCAGATGACAATGGTGGGTTGCAGAATGCAGAGCAAGATCTGCAAAAAAAAAAAAAAAAAAAAAACAATTACATTTTTTTGTGATTTATGACAAGTTATTGTAACATTTTTTTCTACTGCTCGCTGCCAGAAGAAAGTGTTGGTGAAGGTTCGATTTAAGGCTGCTAACATGTGGAATTCGCTTGCAAACGTAATGAACATGCTGTTGTCGCATAGCGAGCTATGCCTATGTCGCGCGCCGTTTTCCGGACCCGTGCACAGCCGGGGAGCGGTCCTTTTTTTCTTTTGCACGGCGTCGCTGTGCTTTCCCCTTCTTCTTGGGGGGGTATTCACGATGTACGCCGTTCGGAAAATGGTTAACGGCTGTGAAGGAGGCGAGCTGTTGAAAGCTCGCGTCCCAACCGGTTAACGCCTGAGGGCTTGGGGGCGACGGCTGAGAGCACGGACGGAGCTTTGTGTTTTGTGCCGTCTGCGTCCTTGCGGCCCATGTGTTTTTGGTTTACCTTTTGTGTGTTTGGGTGCCAGGCGGAGATGCGCCGCGTCTTCTAGAAATTCACGCGGTGCTCGCCGGGAAACAACCTCGCGGGCACCGGCGTCCTATTGGTTTCTCAGCTGTAAAGAAAGTCGTCTCATTGGCTCCGATAAGCGCATTTCCGCCTGGTAACAAACACTGCCTGGAGAATCCTGAACAACGTTGGACAGAGGGGTTTTGGCGGCAAGTAAGGGAGGACGGCGACCATCCGAGCTGCTGCTCGGGACCCCTGCTCGGAAGATGTCGCGTTGGCGGACTGATGTGTTGTTAATTTGAATTAGTTGTTTATTTGGTACTACTGGATTCGCTTTAATTATTGTTTGAGTTCATCTTTATTAAATTCAGTTAACTTGTATTATCAAACGAAATCGCCTGGTCCCTTTCTTCAATGCGGCGGAGCCGTCGTGCCGTCAAGAGAGTTCAACGTGCGAACACTTCGTTACAAGTGGTGGAGGTGCGGGGTACACTTCACTCCCTATTTTTAGTTGTTTACGGAGGAAGTCAATCAGCAGGTTTGCCTGCCGGCAAAATGGGAGCCCTCCTATCAACTCATAAGGGCAGTCCTTGAGGACAATGAATCTTACGCTGAATCTGGTCGATCCGAATTGAAGCACTACTTCTGTTTCGCCTACAGGTGCTAATAAGTCTCCGCTGATTCCTTTGATAAAAGCAGTGCCCTCAGTTAGTTCGACTTTTGAAGCAATTTTAGCCGCGAAGCTGGAAGAAATGATGTTTACGGAGGCGCCAGTGTCGATGAGAAGGGTGGTCTTCAAATTATTTGCCTCGACTTGGACCGTGAGGAGTTGGTCTTCGGTCATCACGCTCACAGATCGGCCAGGCGTCTGCGTCCTTGCGGCCCATGTGTTTTTGGTTTACCTTTTGTGTGTTTGGGTGCCAGGCGGAGATGCGCCGCGTCTTCTAGAAATTCACGCGGTGCTCGCCGGGAAACAACCTCGCGGGCACCGGCGTCCTATTGGTTTCTCAGCTGTAAAGAAAGTCGTCTCATTGGCTCCGATAAGCGCATTTCCGCCTGGTAACAAACACTGCCTGGAGAATCCTGAACAACGTTGGACAGAGGGGTTTTGGCGGCAAGTAAGGGAGGACGGCGACCATCCGAGCTGCTGCTCGGGACCCCTGCTCGGAAGATGTCGCGTTGGCGGACTGATGTGTTGTTAATTTGAATTAGTTGTTTATTTGGTACTACTGGATTCGCTTTAATTATTGTTTGAGTTCATCTTTATTAAATTCAGTTAACTTGTATTATCAAACGAAATCGCCTGGTCCCTTTCTTCAATGCGGCGGAGCCGTCGTGCCGTCAAGAAAGTTCAACGTGCGAACACTTCGTTACACTGTATTGGGTTATGAGAAAATGTACATTAATCTATAACGTATTTTAATATGTGGTACCCGCGTATAAAAAGAGAAAACAATGCTGCAATAAAGCAACTAAATGCCTTTATGTTTATGGCCACAAGTATTGCTAGTAAAGAAGAAAATGTCACATTTAAATATGCAGCAGTTTTCGAGGCATAAAAAGCTTTTTCCGCTACGTGAATTCTATTTATGATGCAAATAAATGTTTTGTTGAAGAAAAAGAAGCCCGGTGTGGTCGAGGGGTTTCCGCGCTCGGTTGGGTATCGAAGGGATAGTGGTTCGATTCTCGGTGGAGTCAGTTTCTTTTTTTAACGTCAGTTCGTGCGAACATTTCCTGTGGACATTTCCCCAGTCCATATGAGCCTAGAAAGGCTTTGGCCGTAATAGTGCCTTGCCCTCACGCGCCTATGGCAAATACACTATGCATGGCTCCGCGTCTGGTGATGAATGTCATTTATTCCCGATAAGGAGAATCTATAAACAGTGTGTTGATGCACTGCGTCATGCGCAGATTAGGCTGGAGTGGGTGACGTCAAATTTGCACAGCTCTACTACATCTCCCCTTCTTTGGGCAAACCGGGTTCAGCATCGCTCGGGTAGAGGGTACCGACAGGGTTGCTGTCGCACTCTTGTGCTTCGATGTAGCCCTTGAGCGGGTTCTATGCAAGGGTCGTTTCTTGAGGGGCAGTACTGATTTCAGGTTGCTGTCCTATCAGTCGTAGATGTTCTCGTGTTCGTCGAGTTTCCTTGCCTTTTTCAGCGATCGCTGAGCGAGGTTCGTTGCTAGCCCGAGGAAGGCAGCTGGAGACCAGGACCGGTTGATTGTGTCGCAGGTGGCAGGTATACCTGCTGCCGCGGTTGTAGTACGTCCTTTGGCGTTGGCGTATCTCAAGAAGCCGGCTGTGGACCACGATGCTGGGTATCGCTTGTTGATCCAAGGCGAGTCCGAGCTTGGCGTCCCATCAGCTAGCTTATGACTCTAGCACATGGTCCCGTGGAGTATTACGCCACTCAAGTGAAGCCATTTCAAATGCAAGCATTTTGAAGGAGCCTTTTTAGAAGCTTCGTGGCTTCTTGCACCGCTCTTTCCGTCATGCCATTAGATCGCGGCTGGAAGGGACTTGGCGTCACGTGGGCGATAATTAGGCTATGGTTGGTTGGGATGTGCCATGAGCTGCTGCTTCACGTCGTCTGCCTCTTCGCTACGGTGCGCAGCCGCATATCGAAACAAAGTACTTATGTGTAAAGGTACAATGAACTGCTGCTTCATGTCGTCTACCTCTTCACTACGGTGCGCAACCGCATATCGAAGCAAAGTAGATTATGTGTAAAGGTACCAAGAGCTGTTGCTTCACGTCGTCTGCGTCTTCGCTACGGTGCGTAGCCGCGCATCGAGGCAAAATGACTTGTACGTAGGGGGACCATGAGCTGCTGCTTCATGTCGGCTGCCTCTTCGCTACGGTGCGTAGCCGCGCATCGAGGCAAAATGACTTGTACGTGGGGGGACCATGAGCTGCTGCTTCATGTCGGCTGCCTCTTCGCTACGGTGTGCAGCAGCATATCGAAGCAAAGTGGCTTATGTGTAAAGGAGCCATGAGCTGCTGCTTCACGTCGTCTGCCTCTTCGCTACGGTGTGCAGCCGCATGTCGAAGCAAAGGGGCTTATGTGTAAAGGGGCCATGAGTTGCTGCTTCACGTCGTCTGCCTCTTCGCTACGGTGTGCAGCAGCATATCGAAGCAAAATGGCTTATGTGTAAAGGGGCCATGAGCTGCTGCTTCACGTCGTCTGCCTCTTCGCTACGGTGTGCAGCCGCATGTCGAAGCAAAGTGGCTTATCTGTAAAGGGGCCATGAGTTGCTGCTTCACGTCGTCTGCCTCTTCGCTACGGTGTGCAGCAGCATATCGAAGCAAAATGGCTTATGTGTAAAGGGGCCATGAGCTGCTGCTTCACGTCGTCTGCCTCTTCGCTACGGTGCACAACCGCGCATCGAAGCAAAGGGACTTTTACATAGGGGGACCAGGAGCAGCTGCTTCACGTCGTCTGCCTCTTTACTACGGTGTGCAGCCGCATGTCGAAGCAAAATGGCTTATGTGTAAAGGGGCCATGAGTTTCTGCTTCACGTCGTCTGCCTCTTCGCTACGGTGTGCAGCCGCATATCGAAGCAAAGTGGCTTATGTGTAAAAGTACCATGAGTTGCTGCTTCACGTCATCTGCCTCTTCACTACGGTGCGCAGCCGAGCTATAGTGCACTATAGCCGAGCATCGAAGTGGCTTGTACGTAGGGGGACCAGGAGCTGCTGCTTCACGTTGTCTGCCTCTGCTACGGTGCACAGACACGTAGCATCGAGACAAAGCAGCTTGTGCGTAGAGGGACCAGGAGCTGCTTCATATCTGCTACCGTGCGCAGCTGCGCACCAAGTAAAAGTGGCTTATGCGTAGAGGGAATAGTATATGAGCTGCTGCTTCATGCTGTCTGCATCGTCGTTACGGTGCGCGGCTGTGATTCACGCAATGGCATCTCGAATAGCGCATGCCACGCACTCCCGTGTTCATCCTAAGAGTTCACAATCGTATGGATGCTGTAACTGTGTTATTCATAGCGTGAAGATAGGCCAAGTTGGATAAGTTATAGTGCACCTCATATTCAGATATGTGGCGCAAATAAACACAAACACAGGAGAAGGAACACAGCACACCTGTGTTTGTGTTTATTTGCGCCACATATCTGAATACGATGATGCACCAACTTGCCCCTCAAGCCGTTATGCACCTCATATGTTGCCAGCGAAGAAAAGCCACTCAAGAAAATCAAATACATTCAATATTATAGGATCCTTATTATTCATATACATATTATTAACAAGTCAGATTATTTAGCCTCAGAAATGCCACACAAGCATGCATAACCAAGAGTGCGTCTGTGGTAGTCTAGCTTACTCTTTCTCTTTTAATGCAGACTTGAGTCAGAGGTACTTTCCATTGCTATGGGTGGGACAGACATGAACCTTGGGATTTTAAGTTGGCAACAATAAGTACGGTATTTTTCAAAATGGTGCTAATAACTGTAACCTTATCCCCTTATAATAGCATTCCCAGACACTGAATTACTCTGCAATGTTTCTGTCTAATTGATGTGCGGAGATGTACGCATACTTATATGATTTGGAGTGGTAGACTTTGCACTTAGAAACATAGTAGCTTTATCTGATGTGTTCTTTTCATTCTTTTAACCATTTTCATTTTATATAAATGTTTGTTAGATGCCTTTCTGAATATCTTGAGCTCTTTTGTTCAATCCTGCAAGAGAGCAGCAAAGAGCTCCCAAATCTTTCACAAAACTGTGTGATATCTTTAATGCTAACTGAGGCTTGATATTTTTATTTTTATTATTTGTTTGTCGCCTGTAAGGCCCGTGCTCTGTTCGGCCTCAGCGGTGGCTGAATTTTCTGTGCGAGTTTCCGTGCCGGACCTTCGGGCATGCGTTGATGTATATGTGTACCTCTGCTTTGGGAGCATTTTTCAGCTGGGTGTCCTAGTGTTGAACAGCGCGTCGCGTTCTGGTTCCTAGAAGGAGAGCATTAGATCTAAAATGCGAGCTCTTCATTCAGACCCCCTCTGTTTTTACTTGCCCTTTGTTAATGGAGACGGAAGAAGCGCTCCTTTTACCTCGACTCGGACCCTCGATCATTAGCGCAGTCTCCCGCTGTCCCGTCGCCCGAGTGGGAGAAGCCGGAGGCCATAATACCCGCGAGAGGGGTCAGGCTTTCATCGTGCAGCACTGCAATGTGTAGCGCACATCTGGTGCGCTTTGCGAAGGTTTTGGTGAGAAGTTGCAGTCGCTCTTGAGATGAGTCGAGAGCATGCCCCCTTTCCCCAAGTCAAAATAAAAATGCACTCTGGTCTCTTTGGCTGAAACTACTCCTCGCGATAGGGCACTCGCGCTGGCCGATCTAGAGCTGGGAGTAGGCGCCAGCTCGACTGCGGGGACCCGGAGTCCCTTGTTTCTCTGCTTTAGCGGTCAGCGCGGCCGACCGCGGCCAGTTGACATTCGGTTCTGATGTTGCGCCTTTGGGGAAGCAAATCCGTGTTGACTCTTGTACCACCTCTTGTACTGTATAAAGTTCTGCGGCTCATTAAGAAGCTGCTCCACCAAGTGTCATTTGTCTCTGACGGACCCACTGCCGGGAAGCACGACTCATTTTTACTTCGGTACTGTGATATTTTTCAAGACCTTAGCAGGGGTGGGCATGCAATATACAAGTTAACAATAGCCGGGAGCAGTAAGCATAATTTAAAGCTGTTAAAAATTTATGTAAATTGAAAACAAAATTAGATATAAATTGAAAATGGGAACAAAAGGAATACAACGTACAAATTCAACATAAGGATACAATACAGTGCCAAGCGTGAAAGGAAAAATAAAGGTGGGTTTCAAACACTTCTATAGAGAAGTTTGTGATACTGCAGCGTTAGTTAGGCTATTCCAGTCTATAATTGTTTTGGGGAAATAAGAATACTTATAGGAGTTGACTCTTGTATTCAGAGGTGTGCAAAATCGTGCCGTTGTCTTCTGTTATATCCAGAAGAGTACGAAGTAATGCTCGAGGTGTCAATATTGTAATGACATTTGATTAATTGAAAAAAGAACTTTAAACAACAGATACCGGTTTCCTTGAGAGACTGGAAGCAAATCGGTTTGGTTAAGGAGATGATTGATGGACGTACGACCATATGAGTTTTAAATAGACCGGACGGCTTTCTTTTGCACCCTGTCTAATTTGGCAGTGTTAATTTTAATGGAAGTGTCTCAGATTATGATGGCATAGTCTATCGTGGGACGAATATTATTATTATATGTGAGCGAACGCACATTGGAGTGCATGTCTGGGGCAAAATTGCTTGCGTAGGGCGTTAGCGTTCGCAATGTCACAGAAAACGCGCTATACCATCTGTTGAGGTAGCTTTATATTCCCCCCCCCCCCCTTTTTTTTTGTTCAAAAGTGACCCAGGGGGCACTAACGCTTGCATTTGTAATGCCCTATGCCCTGCCCTAAGGCAGTGCTGCAATATCAATACCCTTTTTATAGTTATGGCTGTTGCACGTACTGCACTCATGTCTTTTATACCATTCTTATTACTAATCTCTTACACAAGTGGTAGCTTGTACATAAGGCTAAATTTAGAACCGTCCTTGGAGAGGGGCAGTTCAGGCTAGCCCCACTGCCTTCTCCTTTATATATGCCATGCATTTACAGTTTCTTGTAGTTTCTTGCAAACAACTAGCAGCATCCATACAAATTATATATATTTTTTAACTTGATGTCGTTGAGAAATCCATGGCATGCACGCATAGCTGGTAGCCAAAATTATGCAAACATATTTAAGTAATCATCTGGCATTCATACTGCATACTCGCGGTAATATATCAGGAGCTTATGGTTGTCGGCTTTCATTAATTCTTTCTTTTGCATAACTGTAAGCCTTGCCTTTGAATGTCACATATCGCACTGTGGGTAAACAAATAACTTGCTTTTAACTTTTGTAGAAGCATCAAAGCCATACTAATCAATTACACTAGCATATAAGTTACTTCCTCGCAGCTGTTCTAAGGAGATGCTTTCCTTCTAGCCTATATGTTGATGTCGATATGCCCCTGACATGCGCCGAGAATGTCTTCAGGAGCTGTAACACGGATTTTAGAAATTTGCCTGTTAAGCCACTTGAAATGCAGTTCTCTGTCGCCAATTAATATCTGTGTAATACTGCAATGCTTTGGCTGTGCTTTATGTTAATATACAGCATCCTTTATGCTTAGTTCCTCTGCATGTGCACTCCGTGTCGGCCATTGCTGAGGGCTCATAGCAACAAACATAGCATGCTATGTTTGGTCCGAGTGACATGTTGAAAAAGACGACATAAAATTATTAGAGTACTTAATGTCAGGTTCTTGCCAGACTATGTATGTATATTTTCGTATTCTACATGGGTTTTGCTGCAATTAATTATATGATCTTTCTGAATGGAAATGCACACATGCAGTGTCATCTGGAAGAAATTTATTGAGGAAAACTGGCAGCTTCTCTTTAATCTCATCAATGTTCAGCACAGATAACTTAAATTTTATTCTCCCTTCTTTTGCAGGAGGAGGCCAGCCTGCTTTTTCTAGTTTAGACCTGCAAGACTAGTTACGGTTGATCGAGCGAGTGCGCAGGATAGTAGCGGCTCCCGGCATCCCGTCCTGTGGAGGCCACCCGCAGAGGACTCGATCATCTCCTCACCAGCTCCCGAACATTAGTTTTCAATAAATACTTTTTCCTCCTTTACCTCTCCAAGGGAAGAGCTGTCACGGCCAAAGATATTTTGAGAAATTAATTATTGGAGTAGATTCTTATGCTCCAGTTGGCCGGTATTTTATGCCATTCTGTCTATTTTTGCATGCAGTTTTAACGCGGACATTTTTTTTTTTTTGTGTAGACTATATTTTTACAGTAAAGCCTAAAAAGAATCGAAAATGCTGTTTCTACAACCGTGCATGCTAGTTTGGTTATGCACTTTGTATGTTTTCAAGACGGTGTGTTTGTGTAAAGCTCAGCTAGCATGTTGCGCCTCTGATGGAAATTTAAATTCCAACCTGCTGTTCAGTGCTTTGTTGTGTTAATGATAGTACCGCAGAAAACAGGAAACTTAAATACCTGTTGCATATCCGGTTGTTTGCTTCCTTTTATGTAACGGAAATTTCTGTGACACATAACGCTTGCTGAACTTTACACGAATGTTACTGGCAATTTTTACACCGTTTGGGGGGCTGTGCGAGCAAGTTCCGGGAAACGTCCGAATATCTTAAGAACTTCCGGGAAACGTCCGAACTTAAGAGCATATTTACAATGTCATGTCAAAACAGAAGATAGACTCATACTGGCTGGGGATTTTAACTTACCTAATATTGATTGGCAATATTTTTCATCACGCTCTGCCCATAATGCTGATTCTACCATGCTCGACATTGTGTTCACATTTGACTTGTTGCAAGTAGTAAATAATTTTACGAGGGTGTAAGGAGCCATAGGATCCATTCTTGATCTATTTTTTGTAAGTGGTGCTATCCGTAATCTCATAACCTGTGATGTCACAAATGGGATATCTGATCACAAAGCTGTACTTCTGAGCTTGTCAAATGTGTACCCAGATCGCCAGAATAATGTGCATTTCTTTCCCAATTTTTCGCGTGCTGATGATGAGTCTATTCTGGATGTGCTTGATTTATGTTTTGATAGTTTTAGAAACAGTACTGCTAGCGTGAATGACCTATGGCTGTCGTTTAAAAATATTGTCTCCGACTGTATTGACCGTTTTGTTCCCAAAATTGCAAAAAAAAATCTGTTTACCGTAACCCATGGATCTCTCGGGAGAAGTTGCGCTTACAGCGAAGACTTAAAAGGTCAAAAAAGAAATCAAATAGAAACTTATCATTAAAACCAATCGTGGAAGAAATTTCCGAACAACTTAAGCAGAAAGTAATTTGCGACAAAGAAAAATATTACGGAACGTTCCTGCCTTCGTTCATTAGAACGTCTCCTGAGAAGTTCTGGCGCCAAATCACGCCAAAGTCTTCCTCCACGAATGAATTTATTGTAGACGGCAAATGTGTACATAATGAGGCGGTGATTTGTTCTGCGTTCAACAAATTCTTCCAATCGGTATTCACACAAGACAATGGTTGTGTCCCCAACTTTTCAGTATCGCTCCCTGCCATAACTGATGTTGTCATTTCAGAGACCGGTGTTTTTAATTTGCTCCTGGATCTTGACGTGAAAAAATCTTCAGGCCCCGATAAGATACCAAACGCATTTTTGAAACGGTATGCAGAGTGGTGCGCGAAATACTTGTGAATTGTATACACTAGATCTTTACGTGATGGTTCTTTACCGGATGACTGGCGGACAGCCGAGATTAAACCTTTGCACAAAATCGGCAAAAAAGCACACATTGAGAATTATCGGCCTATATCCCTGACGTCCACATCATGTAAAATTTTAGAACACATAATTCATAAACATATATTAGGTTTCTTGGAAGAGCACAAAGTACTTACAAATGTTCAACATGTTTTCAGGCGTGGGTTTTCTACAATTACACAATTAGTTGAGACAGTACACGATTTCGCTCAATCGATTAATCAGGGAAAACAAACCGATGCCATATTCATGGATTTTCGCAAAGCATTTGACAAGGTGTCGCATAACAAACTAATTCATAAACTAAGCTATTATATAAAAAACGACCAGATACTTATATGGATCACAGCCTACCTTTCAAACAGATGTCAATTTGTCACCCTAAACCATACTTCTTCTAACAGTGCCCAGGTTGTGTCCGGCGTCCCCCAGGGATCCGTTTTGGGACCACTTTTATTTTTGCTATTTATTAATGATATTGTGTCTGGCCTTTCTGTCCGCGTGAAGCTTTACGCAGATGATTGTATATTGTACAAAGAGGTTTCTTCAGTTGATGACCAGGTGTGTTTGAATAATGATCTAGGAAAGGTGATTGTGTGGTGCAACGATTGGCAGATGTGTATTAACAGTGAGAAAACCGTTTTCATGAGAATTACACACAAGAAAAGTCCTCTTCATTTTGTGTACGGTACTAACAACACATCATTATTGGAGGTAACAGAATATTAATATTTGGGCTTATGGATTACTAACAACCTTTCATGGACAAAACACATAGACACGGTTGTAGCTAATTCACTGCGCAAACTTTTTTTCTTGAGGCGCTCACTGAAGTCATCTCCGCTGTCCGCCTATTAGCTTACAACTCCCTCATCCGTCCACTGTTAGATTATGCCGTAATTATATGGGACCCTTTCACCTTAACTAACATTCATAAACTTGAGCGCATACAGCATAAGGTCGTTAGGTTTGTATTTAATTCATATGGCCGTGCGTCTGTCAGGAGCTTGTGAAGCGTAGTGGATTACCTTCTGTGACTGAGCGCAATCGTATCTGCCGATTAAAGTTTCTTTTCCAGCTCGTAAAAGGTCATTATAATATTAACACTTCCAATTATATTACTTACTCTTCAGGTTATAATACGAGACAAAAGCATGCACTAACAATAACCCCTGTGAACGCGCGAAATAACTGTTTTAAATATTCTTTTTTTTCCGAGGACAATTACGGAATGGAATAAACTTAATAGCGAGACTGTAACTCAAAGTTCTTTACTAATGTTTGAAAAGTGCCTGCAAATTTTATGAATTTGAGTGCGTTTTTATGCTTGTATTTCTTTTTGTTTTTCCCACCCTGCTATGATCTGTACCAGATCGCAGTACCTATAAATAAATAAATAAATAAAAAAAATCTGCCTCCGGGAGTTCGTCGGATGTCCGTGGGACGTTATCCGGAGTCACAAACGGTAGTACGACGGACATCCGCGGTACGTATGTCGAACATGAACGGATTTCCGTCGGACATCCGAATCTCTGAACAAGGACGTCCGTCGATCATCCGTAGCAAGTATATGGCAGTCTGGGGTTCTTCCATGCATGCGTTACTGGGAAAGCGAGATAAAGCATCTGCGAGGAACATTTTTTTGCGTCACGATGATGGGGTAACGTTGCAACGTCAGTCGCATGCGTTGCAAGCGTAGCGGGCCACGGTGCAATGGTTTACTGAATACGGCCTCCAATGGCGGATGGTCTGTCTCAACTGTTACTCCATGCTGTCCATATAGATAATCATGAAACTTGGTGTAGACGTGCCCTATCGCGACTAGCTTCCTTTTCTATCTCAGCATATCTTTTCTGGGCATCTATGAGTGAGCGTGACGAAAGCGCATTGGGGTGCACGGCCCCGCGTCTGGTCATGCGCATATTTGCTCAGCTCTGCTACAGCACCAAGCTGTCAAGAATTAGGCAGTTGGAAGCGACAGTTGCATTCGTACTTTCCCGGTTCGGGCTGTTTTGAAGCTATATTCACAACCAAACTTAGCTATACTAACAACCAAACTATATTAACCACTTTCAATCTGTACGACATTTATTGCTACGCAATATACGTTCTATAGGCGTGAGTGAACCTTGTTTTGTGCCGAAAAGGCTGATGCCGTAGCGATTTTCCGGTAGAAGCGTACACATTGCAGAAATAAAACAGACCTATAACTCTACTAATGAAGCTGTGTTCAAGAGAACGGTCTGGGCGCGGAGTGCGGGAGCAGCGGCCCGGACATCAAATGCGCTTGCAATTCGTAGGCAAGGTATTACAAAAAAAAAAAAAAAAAAAAAAAAAACTAAACAGCACGGAATCAGCCTGCTGAAGTAATTAATGAGTTCAAACCAGCGTTTCTGGTGGGGCACATATGCATGAGAGCCATATTGTTTTTTACCTGCACCAGCTGATAGCAAAAATGATCAGGAATATAATTTTGCTACACTAAAGTAAATGATGTTGGTACAAAAATAATGACCTTATTCTGAGGCGAGCGAGATAAACACCAATTTCCAGCAGGATTATTGAACCGGAAATCTTTTCCAACTGGAACCTTCTTGTTTTCAGCTAAAAATAAAATCCAACTGGAGGGGTTCCAGCTGGAATCTCATCCACATCCAGCCGAAAAACGGCAATTCAGTGCTTAAAGGGCCACTGTCCAGGGAAGGCCCTTTTAAGCAAAGGATCCCAGTGTTTCGATCAGGTACCGGAGATAGCCTGTGCAAAATGCTACAGTGACACGCGCGCCTTAAAGCATCGAAAATACAATTCAAGGCTCGGTCATGCTCTCCTCCGGGAAGCCAGCCTCCCCGTTTCCTGCGCTGGCCCGACGAGCCACAGTAATGACGTACGTACCGCGAACGATGTCCATTGGTCCGTCTCGCTGACTGACGGGAGCAGGATGGGTGTCTACCGCTCGCAGCGCGCTTTTCCCTCGCCACGGCCCGACTGAATCCAGCGGCGCGCGCTCCCTCGACCGTTTTTTTTTCTTTCGCGCTCGCGGAGAGCCACGCCCCACCTCCCGCCAAACGCGGAGGAGGAAGGGGAATTTGTCTTGCGGAGGCTAGACGACCTCGGGCAGGAGAGTGAAAAACCTTTGCGAGGGAACGGAAGGAGAGAGGCATGACAGAATCGGGTGATTGCGGTGGCTGTAACTGCGTTATTAGTTACTCTTTTCAAAAACATTTTGCGGCCTTGCGTTCTAGGGGCGAAGTTTCACAGTCACCGGAGAAGAAAATATTTTCGACCGGAGGGTGGACAGTGGGCCTTTAAACAGGATAAGTGTTTTTCCAGTCGACATGGCTGCCTGGTAGAAAGCCTACCGAGCTAGTGTCCTTTACCTGCCGAAAATGCTACGAGAATGCTATGAGATATCAATAACATCATACATGCGTGGTTTCAAGCCTACCGAGCTAGTGTCCTTTACCTGCCGAAAATGCTACGAGAATGCTATGAGATATCAATAACATCATACATGCGTGGTTTCTCATACTAAATCGTACAAACCTCATATAATCTTATATAAATGGCATTCAACGTATGAGAAACATGACATTGTATGACATTTGTATGAGTTTGGTATGATAAAATTTGTATGAAGTCATTGTGATTCACTTTTTTCCTCTAGGGTTTTCATATGGGAATTGAGTCTCCCACAAAATGGCTGCAACATTATGAGTCCGCTTACTGGTAAACATGGGCGCTCTTCTTTTGTTGCATGCTAGTGAATCGGCGGAAGATCGACCATCCTCACAGCAACGAATAGAAAAAGCCAACTCCAGCTCTGGGCG
The DNA here is from genome assembly GCF_055883805.1 of Amblyomma maculatum. Lineage (NCBI taxonomy): Eukaryota > Metazoa > Arthropoda > Arachnida > Ixodida > Ixodidae > Amblyomma > Amblyomma maculatum. The sequence continues at coordinate 96,246,887 of NC_139351.1, forward strand.
AAGTTCGGAAAGCGACCACTAGGAGTAAGGAAGCATTTATGGTCGTATATAGCCCTGCATTACTGCAGGAGCAAAGAGTAGTTGGAAAATTATTTTCTCAAAAAAAAAAAAAAAAAAAAACAGCACTAGCTGACGTTAAGAGCAAATTTCGGAATTAAGAACTGCTTGAACAAAAGCGTCAAAAGAATTTGTAGCATAATAAAAATGGCGAATTTATGGATAATAGGTTTAAATATTTTAACAGATTGGTAAAACGTATAATAAAAGGAACTACGCTACCGAGCATGGTTGCACGTGCGCCGTCAACCGGGTTTCAAAGGGGACGCTTCTAACATACGCCATTAATCATCCACAAGAATCAATGGAGCCATATTTGTCCTGACAAGGCGTCTTTATCACACAGTCACACTCTGATTTTATGCTGTCAAAGCAAAGCGCGCCTGTCACGAAAGTTGAAATAAATTTTTATCTCATCAACAGACATCCTGCGTTTATCAATAAGCATGTTTACTAAGCAGCGATCCATTTCTTCCATTCATCATTCCTTCTTAACCAGTCGTCAGCCTTGAAGTTTCCTTCCATGCGTTATCCCTACCAAAACGGGCACTCTTCACAATGACACAGAAAGGACGAACGCGGAAAATATGCGCAGTCCAAGCCTCGTACTCCGGCCAGAAATTTCCCGAGAAAATGAAATTTGGGGTGTACCTTCCTGGAGAGAGGGGGGGGGGGGGGGGGGGGAGCTCCTTTACATCCTTTCCAAATGAATACAGCTAGCACAGGACCGGGTTATATGGCGCCTCCAGAAAAACAAGGGTTGTGTACGGTCAGAACTCCTCAATGATCCAAAAGCTCTGGTGCACGGTAAGGGTCGTGTACGGATTCAGTTGTGTATCTTTGGTCGGTAATATGGGGCGCGCTTAGATGCGACGGAGTTTACACGCTGTACTTCGTCGTAGGCATTCGTATCTGGCGCTTCTTTTCTTCCGCCATCAAGTTAAACCGACAACTGCACAGCTAATGCCATCTTTTGGTAAAACAAAAAACTAAAATGCATATTGTTTTTCTTTTTTTTTTTTTATAGTACAAAGTAGACACACAGACCTGACGGAACATTTTGTCGCGGTCATTACAAATGTTCAGGCAGTAATTGTTTGCAGCCCGCAAAGTTGTCAAAGCAGCGCCGGACGTGACTGAGTGGCGGACCGCAGTCAGAGCTTTTAAACCCCACCAGTAACAAAACTCCTCAGAAGTTTGAAGCAATATTTGACGCGTTTTCCCAAGAAATATTTTTACCTAAGAGATAGTAGCGGCACCTGTGGGTTCAAAACCAAACTTTTCTTGTCCGTCTTTGTTACTTCCGTGGAAGCATTCTTAGCGTACTGTTCGTCTCATAGTAAGCGCTACAACCATTTAACGGTCAAATCGTGATTTTTAGTTGTTGCTGAGTTTTGAGCATAATTTGTCTTAACTATTTTAATTAGAGGACTCCAGACTGCAGTTGGAGTGACGTCACTGAGTCAACATGGCGCCCAGCCGTGAATGAAAGCGTCCCTCTGTCGCACGGTCCGCGGTCGATATGTGATCCGCCGTCGTTTTCTCGCCGGAGATCCTACGACCAACACCTTCGCCGTTTCTAGAAGGCGCAGACGCGTCATGCTCTGAGACGGACATCTCCGCCAGGGAGAAAGAAGCGTCGTAGCAAGAAGTACAAGCCGAAAAGACGCCGCCGCTCTGCAGCTCCGACGCCCCTTGTCGTCGGGAGCATGACGGACCTCTTCAAGTCGGCGCTCGGCTACTTCGCCAGCGGCGGCTCCTCGTCTTCCAACGCTCGCGAAGACCACGAATTCGTTGGCCAAGTGGTCGAACTCGGTCAGCAGAAGCTGCGAGTCAAGCGAGTGCTCGCCGAAGGTCAGTATATATGGTTTCAAAGCTCTGTCTTTTTCCGTATGTATTCTTTAGAACTATTATCCGTCTTTTCTTTATGTGCCATCGGCTGGCCAGGCTGTGGTGCGCGGTGTCGGTTTTTGTTGTCGTTCTCTTGTCTCGACGTCGCCTCTTTCTCGGTGGCCCGGAGACGAAAGAAAGCCGCGGAGCTCGTTAAGCCCAGGCGCAGCGTTTTGCGCTGTCTCCGGATTCTTTATTGCTCGCTGCTCCCATCCGACAGCCGCGACTTGGAAACGTCAGTACGTCGGGTGCCAAGGAAGCAGCTGTTTACTGCGAGGCGGGCAGGCAGCGCAGCGGTTGTCAAGCGCGAAGCGACGACGTTTCCCCCATCATGATCGGGCACACACGGATAACCCACACCACCACCCCCTTGTCTATTTTTCCTTGGAGCGTTCTCTGTTACGATTTCTCGGTGTCTGCTGCTGGACTTCGCGGGGTTTCTTGTCATCGTTCGCTCGCCGCACCGTTTTCTGGGCGAACGCATTAGATAGAAAGACACGGTCGTGATTCAGCGGCGCGCGGGCTGCGAATATTCAGCTGGCCCGGTAACCAAAGCAGATCGAGGCACAGATCTCGTCGTTGGAAAGGGTGGTCGAGAGTTTCGATTACGAACGCGAGCAGCAACCAGAGGCGTGAGCGGCAGCTTTTTTTTTTTTTCCTCCTCTTTGTTTCGTTTTTCTCCTGTCTGGCATTCGTTTCAGACTGCGCGTAACGCCCCGCTTCGTTAGGGAAAAAAAAAAAAAAAAAGCATGTATGCCGTTCGTCTTGTGGATATATCTATGCGCTATACCTACAGCACGCTTTTGCTTTTGCGTGTATATCATTCGCACCCATCTGTTGCCGTATGGGTGCAAAAAGCGCGGTTCCGCATTCCCACATAATATATTTACATTGGGCTTGCACTGCGTTTGTTGCGGAAACGCAGTTATAGCGAGCGCTGCTTCCCAGCTACTGGAAGGATGAAAGGAACGGAACGTGTGTCAGCTAAATGGATATGTTTGACCTTCGTGGGAGCTTTTATCCTGCCTCTCTCCCTCTCTGTGTGTGTGTGTGTTTTAGAAAGGAAGGGGCCTGCATTCTTTTCATTTTCGTTGTTACAGAAAGGTGTTGTTTGCATCTGCGTTCCTGTGTGCAGCTGAAATGTTCACACAAGATTATGTTGCTTTGAGAGCATGCTTTTTTAGGTGTCCTGTCAGGTGCGTCGTGGAGCACTCTTTGACCGCTGTTGTATGTCGCATGCGGTGATTCGTGGCGCTTGGGCCAACCTCAGTTTGCATGACCTCATATTTGGTGTTGATTCTTGTTACCACAGTATATGCAATGTGGACCAACACAAGTTGCAAGTAAGCAGAAGTTATTGACTGATATACACACAGGGTATATGCTCAGAGTTTTTTCAGAAAACACAACACACTGTGGGTTCTACTTGTGTGTTTCATGATTGCCTTCAGCCCTAAAACGGTATCTTATCATTCATGCACTTTCATGCAGAGAAGGGTTTACATCTTTAGCTTCAAAAAGCTATACTGAGCCCGGTAATGAGAAATGTCGCAACTACATGCCAGTATGCGCTGTTCGAGTGCTGTAGATAAATGTGTGGATGTTTCTTTGCGCGGACAAACCGTCTATTTATGCCATGCATCTCTTGCCTGTGAATTTATTGCAAGAAGAGACTGCAAGAAACAGCGGCATTGCAGTGAATCGCACACTGAACATGAAAAGGTTTGTAAAAAAATGGCATTTGAGATCGTGCCTTTGTTGACGCTTAGTTCTTCTAAGTTGGTTGTGTAGGCTTGGCGTGTGTTTTCTTGCCAACATTATTTATCCCGCACAAAACAGGAGAGACAGCGCAGATTGGTTGGCACATACAGTCTGCATCGCTCTTTTTGCAGACACCGCGGGCAGCGAATTTCTGTTAACAAAGATTGGCAGCTCGAGGCAGCTTCTATCTTTTAGACGCTTGAGGGGGAGTAGATAAGCTTTTTGGCCAGAATTCATTGGCAGCTTTATATCTTTGCTTTTCATTGCGTGTGGAACACTTCTTGAATGCTCTACATAAGGGCGACACAGAAAATACATGCTTAGCATGGTGGTGCCTTGCGTAATTTATTCATGTAGCCTCTAGCAGTGTGATTTGAAGTTGCAAACGTGCAGTCACCACGTTGAAAGCACGCAACAAAACTATATATTTCGGAAGATGCTGCTTCCTAAGTAATCAGTGCTACTACTCGAGTTCAGGGGTTTCCTGCACCTTCCAAATAAGTTTTCATGCACCAGAAGCTCGAGATGGGCCAACCATAAATTACTTTACAAAGAGTACCATCAAGCAGCATCTGAGGTGACGGTCCTATGCGTCGGCTAAGTGGCTTTGATTTTAAGCTGCTGATCTCGAGTTCATAGTATTAATTTCCAGCTTCGGTGGCTGCAAGGTGGTCACAAATGCACAAATGCTAATGTGTTGTATGACGCCAGTGCACGTTTAAGGGACAAGCTACTGCTGGAGACGAGTATAATAATATGAGGATATCCTGGCGGATCTCCCTACTTTGTGGCAGTAACAAGGACAGAACTTGCAATTTAGGCAGGAATTTATATTTTAAATTTATTAAAGTCGGGGGACCGAATTGCGCTCCGATCACATGCCAAGAACTCGCAAATCTGTCACAAACCAGTCGACAAGCTCTGCTGGTATTGCTCTGTTCGGACTGTCGGGGCTATCGACCAATAAGAACGGGGGCCGATTCACAGGTTTTTGAGTTTTTGTGATGTGATTGTAGTGTCATTCGGGCTCAGCTCTGAGTGGATGGGGCTGCCATGCTGTGTCCTTTTGTTGCGGCAAACGTAGCCTCCTGGAGCGTATGTGAAGTCGATATAGTACATTTCATGACTATGCCACCGCGACGTACAGCCAGTTGTTTTCGGTCATATCTACAGAAGGCAACCTGCTTTTCTCTCTTTCAATGAATTACAGCTACTTTTATTATTTAATCTTACTTGGTTCAATTTTAAGATAATTTCAAAAAAAGAAGTAACACAGCCAAGGACTTTGCTATACATGTAGCAGCGCTGCAAATTGCTACAGGAAAAAACACAGTTGTTTGTATCTGTGGTGGTTATTACCGGGATTGTTTAGTTTATTTTTTCTTATTTAGAACTGTCTTATTCCCCAATCACACGGGCACAGGCTGAACTACTTTCAACTGCCTTCACCCATGGCCGTCTATCTTGAGGAAGGTGCGTGCTGTGTCACATGGCAGTAGTTTAGGAAAGGACGTGAGGAAGCTTCTAGTAAAAGGAGATCGGTCGTCTCCCTTGAAGGGTGAAGGGACACTCTTGTTTCCAATGCGTTTTACTTTTGAGTCACTACTGCGTCACTGCATGCACGCTTGCATGTGTAGATGGCGGGCAGAACAGTAGCACGGCATGGTTGTCACTCGTTATACGATCAAACTACACCAAAACATGAGCACGCTGATGACAACTCTGACGGAACGAGGGAAGAGAGTGGTGCCGAGTTGCAAACGCCGCACTGGTGTCTAGCAGAGAACATGGTCGTTGTTTTTAGAAAATGTTTTTTTTTTTTTTAAATGATATGCCTAGATAATTGCATTTTGTGAAGAAAAAGGAAGTTTAAAACTATATCAGTTGTTTTGAACATTATTTATTTGCTTGTACAAAATAAACAGTGCCTAATGGCTCTCTGGCGGCTTCTCTGAGAAGCTTGTTGCAGGCCGTGTGACGTGATGACAACTCTTTTAAAGTGAAACTCCCTATGACTCCCTTTCGTCTTTTAGGCCAAGGAAATTCAAGGTAGTTCTGAGTTGTCCGCATGACGAGGATCTTAGTACTGCCAATTATAGGTTTATCAAAATCAATATCTTAGTGTCCTGCTGTGTGGGCGGCGGCGTGGAGGTCATCAAGTCCGTAGAGTTGCAAAGATTGCGAAAAGTTACTGTACTATTTTTAGATCATGTCCACAATTTCGGGGTTTGCAGACGCTATAGGCCATATAGAAAATGAGGCTACCATATAGGAAAATTCGGTTTTAAATGGTTCTGCTGTGTTTCTCAGCTCCACATCCAGGTATTTGCTAATTTGGGGATGAAGCTTTCGAATAATGCAAAGAAAAAAAAAATGTATGAAAAAGTTTGTAGGCTGTCTTTCTAAAGAACCCCAGGTGGTCTAAATTATTCCGAAGCCCTCCAACACTGCATCCTTCATTGGTCATGTGTCGCTTTGGGATGTTAAGCACTAGTTACCATTGTTTAATTTGTACCTGTATGCCTGTGCTTGGGTGGATTCTAATGAGTAATTACTCCTTGATTACAAATTATATTCTACCTTCGCGGCTTCCCTCAGAACGTTTCTGCATGTACGCATAGTCTCTTTCGGCTTTCCTTTTCACTTTTGCGAGCAGTTGCGATTTTGGGCATGTCTTTCTTGGTTATGTCTTGATGGTTTGTTTGCAGCACAGGAAGTGTTTCACATCTAATTGGCCTGGCTTATCCTGTCTTGGGCTGCTATTATTATCGCACTCTTGTTCATACTTTGAGAGGCTCTTATCAGAAAGCAACATTAGGTCCGTGACCTTCCTTCACGAAGTGCAGGTTTAATAATATCTCATGCTCTGGCTTAGGAATGCAGCTTGGTGAAGCGGGCTTCTTTTGTGATGGCTTTCAATATCTTCAGCACTCCAATATAAACTGCCTCTTTATGCCCCCACCTTTGCAGGAAGCTTGACAGATAAGCGGTTTGGTAATACGTCTCATGGCCACCAACATCCGGTTAGGTGTTGCGTTAGTGCACGCTAGTTTTATGATTTACAGACATGTCTTTCTTACAACTTCTTGTTGCAAGAGGTATTTGGCCTTGAAATATGCTGTAGTGGAGAGCTGCCGACAACTTCGGTGATTTTTTTTTTCTCTAATGGGGCCCAGTGTGCGCGAGAATTAGAATAATATATTATTTGACATTTTTTCTATACCTTGTCTGGCTCCTGATGCTGACAGTGGTTAAATTGCATTTGTAGCTGCCCTGTATTGAATAGTATGGTAGTTTTTATCTGAGTTCCTTAATTTTCTTTTTTTAATACACACAGTTACTTTTAAAATTTTGTGTTGGGGGTGAGAATGAAGAGCACTCTTTTCGATGCATGGCAGTTCTAATTGATGAGGCTACGACCACTACTAAGAATTTTAGGAACCGACGGCTTTTAAACAGATATTTTTTTGCTGCAGTGTAGCAGTTATATTTTGACTGATTAGTGTGGTAATTAGTGTTTTCACGTCCTCATTGGAAACCGAAGAAGAAAAAAAGATATTACTAACATCTGCAGGGGCTCGGTCACTAGTTGCCGCGTCAAAAATGTACCCACAGGACCATTTAAAGTTTGCCAAGACATAGGGGCTACCATTTTGTAATTGCAAAGGAGCAGATTTGACTAAGTGGAGCTTTTTTAAGTTGAAAAGAGTTAAAAGATGCGTGTTGCCATCACCTCAAGTGCACCATGGTGATATCAAGGGAGAGTTCTGAATGGATAGAAAAAAAAAAAGGAGTGAAGGATTGCGCACTGGATATTAGAGATTACTTTTGCATTGTCACTGTTGTGCACATATATGGCTCAAAGCAGACAAACATCAGCCAGACTCGGGAAATGAAGGAAGCAATCCCCGACCCCTTACATCATAACCAACATCATGAGTTTGAAACCGACTTGCAGAGAAGTTATTCCAGGTTTAACCCTTCCTTTCTCAACATTAAAAAAAAGCATTTTTTGTCTTCTGAACTCTCAGATGTAACTGGGTGTTTGGGGGTAACCATCAAAGAAATATAAGTAAAAAGGTAATTCAATAAGTTACTCGAAGGAATGAGTAAAGATAGTATACTTACTCACCCAGCCTTCGAACTTGAGTATTTTATGAAGGCTTGGTTGAAGGCTGTAAAGAGGGATGAAGTTTTACAAGCTTTAGACTGGTGGTAAGTGATTTCTGTACCCTTGCTTCTGTGGAGGAGGACTATAATAAACGTTTACAGTAGTCTTTGGGCAGTGCATGGCTACTTGACCAATTTGTTTTCTGTTTTTTTGTTTAGTCCCTCGTAATACTCCTTTGTGTCCATGCAGGAGGGTTCGGCTTTGTGTTTGCGGCGCAAGACTTGGCGACGAGCAGGGAATATGCACTCAAGGTAATGACCTGGAGTTGTGCTCTCTCTTGACCTTGGCCAATTTACTGCTTCCTGTATGCAACGTCTTCCCCTTCCTGCCCACGTCTACAGACATCACGATTGAGAGGAAGTGGCATGTCACCCTGTTAACTGATGGCGCGAGCTTGCTTCCTGTTGCTTATGTCACATCCGTGTGAGCTTGTTTCCCGTTGCTTATGTCACATTCGTGTGATAGTTTCTTTTCTTTCATAATTTTTCTTTTTGCAGCGAATGTTTGCTGGAGATGAGGAAGCAAGCAGGTCCATCCTACAGGAAGTAAACGTCCTCGTATCCTTTGCTGTATTTGTTCTAGTATCAGGGTTGTGCAGGATGTCTGTGTTGTCGACTAATTGTTTGTGGATGAAGCGGTGGTAATTATAGCATATGTATTCGTGGCCATCATTGCAGTTTTGTCGTAAAATAAGAAAATTATTTGAAAGCAATGGAGGAAGTGCTAAGTTGCATGCTTTTACTTTGGTTACTCAAGCTTGTAACATAGTTCGCAAAGGTCCACATGCTTTTTTGGCTCAGCCTGTGGTATTGCCAGATGTTGTGGTAATTATTGCCTCGAAAAACTTATTGTGTTGTTCTTTCACATGCTATTGAACATTGGGGATCTGTGATGGTGATAATTGATAATGATATAGTAATAATAATAATCTAAATGACCTGCTGGTTATTTTGCAGTGCAATCATGAAGGCCATGCCTCTTGGAAGACTTAGGTTATCACGGCCGCTATTTCTGTTATTTTTTCACCATCGAGAAACTGACATGATTCTTTGTGTCTCTGGATGAGGACCATCACTATGATTAGCTCTCTATGGCTGGCCGGTATTGTTTTTGAGGCGCTACCATAAGGTGTCCTGCAGTGCTTATGGTCTAGAGATTTGAAAGAGTAGAGGACATCACAGTGTGTTTATTGTACATAGCCAATACAGACTCAGAAACAAGGTGACAAACCTTTCAGCACTCATGTCTCCAGAAATGTTTAGGTGGCTCAATTTGGCTGCTTGTATGGCATCATCTCACTCTTGTTGGCAGCGTGTGCAATCAGTTTGCTTTCGGTAATTTCTCCTTGCGGTTTTATATCTGGGACTGTTACAAGTTTGTGGCCATGTTTACAGCTCTTTTTGTTTTCTGTAACGTGGAAATTTGCTGATAGAAGCAGAGGCATAATTGCAAATGAATTTGTAGATGCTTAAACTGATTAGATAAGTTTATATTCCTATGATAATAATGGCGGAGAGTCATTTAGCATTTTTCAGGTTCCTGTTGCTTTGTTTGGACAGGTTATTTGGTGTTTTGTCTTTGAGAGCATTGCGACATCCTTTGGTTTTATTTGGTTAATGGGGTTTAACATCGCAAAGCTACCCATTCTACGAGGGATGCTGTAATGGAGGGTTTCGGATAATTTCGACAACCTTGGGGGCTCTCAGCGTGCATTGACATTGCACGGTACATGAGGGTCTTGGATTTCACCTCCAACGGAACGTAGCCGCCGCAGCCGAGTTCTGGGTGCCCCTGTTCAGTAGTTAAGTTCCCTGACCACTAAGCCACTGCGTAATAGTGAATGTGATGTCTTTCTGCTTAAACGTATGCAAAAATTTAGAGGACGATATTTAGCACATAGGGTTTCATGTTAATGGAAGGTCCATGTTCAAAATAACCATTATGTCCATCATTAGAGTGTGTCTGCTATGGGAGTATTGTACGTTTACGATCAACGTGAATCTCAAGGTCTTGGTACTGAATTCTAGCTGTAGCCACCTTCAGCCACATTTCGATGGGGGCGCAGTGCGAAAGGCGCTCATATGTGGTGTGATACCAGTGCTTATTGAACAGCCCCAGAATGCCCAAATCAGTCCATAGCTCTCGACTGCGGTGTCTCTCATAGTCCATGTGTTGCCTTGGGGCATTAGACACAATGTATACTTTAGGCCACTATTAATATGAATGGGATCAGTTTCATGCCAACCAACTGAAACCATTTGACTTATTTCGGGAATATGAGTGCTTGCTTTTTATAAAATGATAATGCAGTAAAAAAAGAAGCAATGGGTCAACCAATGCTATATATCATTCCAGGCCTTCATGCGGAATAAGCCTCATTAGAACACTTTGTTTTATGTGCGTAAGCCCGAAGTGTTCACTTTCAAACTGATTCTGAGTGTACACACACACGTTAGCTAGTTGACAGTGCTTGCTAGTGGAGCTATTCTGGGAGGTTTGGTTTGTTTGCTGAACCTTTTTGTTCTTGGACCTTGACTATTCGTGTCTCCAGAAAAAGCTTTCAGGTCACCCAAACGTGATAGACTTCATCGCAGCTGCATCCATAGAAAAGGGGCAGTCAGGCCATGGCAAGTCAGAATATCTTCTTCTCACAGAGCTCTGTCCAGGTGAGTGAAAACTGTCTTTTTTTACGCCATGAATTGTTTTAGCATAGAGTTGGTTACCTGAAATTAGGTTCTTATTTCAGGAAAATGGGCAGAGATTGGTTGCCAGTCTACCAGTTGATGCTTTGAAAGAAATTACGTATTTCTTGAAACTCTGTTTCGAGCGTTGGATTGGCAAAAGTTTACATTTCTTATCTGCGCATCCTTTTTCTTCTGGATATTCATTGATAATCATGGTCACTATGTGAAAGATGGTGTAATAATGTCAAAAGCACACATCATGTTATCGAAACTTGTGAATTGAGAAACATTCTCTTCGTCCTGTCTGCAGGTGGCCCTCTGGTAGACATCCTGCAGCAGCGAACAACCCACCTCAGCCTGGCCCAGGTGTTACAGATCTTCTACCAGACGTGCAGTGCGGTCCGCCACATGCACTCGCAGAGTCCACCCATCATCCACCGCGACCTCAAGGTGAGAACACTGTCACACTCTGCTGGGCGAACCTTCCTTTACTAACCACCCACCGTCTCCCACCTCCTCCCTTCAGAAGTCCCACTCACCATTCCACCAATTCCATCCCCTTAACATGGGGACTTCAAGAAGCACCTCCACCACCCTCCTCCGCATACCCTGTGAAAGTAGGCATCAAAGTAACCATTGAAAGCAAATCAAACTGCAGTCACAGCTTTCGCGCATCATGTTTCATGGTCATCCCTCTTGATGCTTTGCGTTTTGTATTATAAATGTATCGATGTTATTTCCACCCTTGAGTTGATCTTCGTGATTTTTCCTGTGTAATTGAAACATCACTGAAGGTTACAGCGGATAGCTTTATATTGAACAGCCCGGAGGATAGCTTTATATTGGATGGCTTTTTATAGGATAGGAATTGTCAAGTCAGGGGATGCCTAATTGATGTCCTGAGGGAGTATGTATGCTTCCCGAAACCACCTCACAGTAGCAACTTGGTTATACATTGGCTTTCCTGAAAAAAAAACTACAGCCGGGCTTTTAGCTGGACTGCTACACTGTACAAGCACAAGGATTCATGTCCTGAGGAAATTGCTGAAGCAATGCTGATTAACCAGAAAAGACAAGTGAAAACCTTTTGTTGTGCTTATACAAAAAAGAAATAGATCATTTCAGCAGCTAAGATGGCACGATGGCATTCTTTTCTGAGTCTTTTTTTGCAATTTGCATTCAATCTACTATATTTTTATACATCATCACTCTTTAACGTAGTGACTAGCGTTATTTTACATTCGTTTTTGATTGTGGGCCAGCAATAAAAGCCCTTAGTTGTGAGTCAGTGCTGTGCTTCACCTTACTGCGGTGATTTTCTGAGGTTCACAGATATCAGTGAAATTTGCATCAGACGTTTTTTTCAATGTCAAGATTACGTGTTCCAAAAAGCACAGTTGAGGACGCTTTAGTTTTCCCGCAAATGAATTTTAAAGATAGCGCTCCGGGACTTGCGACTCGCGCTGCCAGACAGGAAATTGTTACAGCCAACACTGTGCTTGATGATGTCACGGTCGTGCAGGTGTTGTTGAGCAGACGACGGCGACAATGCAGTGGCCCTACTGGGCGTGGCTTGTACGTGCGGTGTCGCCTGTACGATCCTATGAGGTGCTATTGGCGCGGGGCAAAGCGAAAGCGGCGCTACTCAGAAACAGCCTGGCACGACGCAGATACGGCCGACAGTTTGCTTGCAAACAGCACAGATCGTGGAATAATCGTCTTGTAGTTCCAGCCCACACTTCAATGCATTGATGGGTGGTAGCTCGTGTTGTGTTGTTGGCTGCTGGAGTTATTCTATGAAAGGCAACACAGTGATTTACCACCGATTTCCCAAGAAAAGTGAGCTTCGTGACAAATTGAATCCTGCAATCCGTGTCCCCCTCTGCATCTGAGAATGCATGTTGTGCTCGGAACATCTCATGTGGGTCTGCTGCCAGCACAGGATGGTTCTGATACAAGGCTTTGGCTTCGCGAATACTAGGTGATAGTTGAAATCGGGTGCTGTGTCGACAGTCTTTCTGCACAGGCATAAGCTAAGCCGCCTGCCGCAGTCCGCCGGTGCCGACACGGTGGATTGTTTGCGAGCCCCCGTCAGGAAAAAGGCATGCTAAAATCTCTTGATCTCTTAAATAATACGCAAGTGGATAAATGAATGTAAAAAAAAGCCCTTACTGAGGATCACTGATCTGCAACGAGATTCTGGGGATAAGTGCGATACAAGCGAATTTCTGCTCGCGATTTCATACTCTAGCTCCGCTGCTAAGGCGTCGCTGAAATACATCTTTTTTTTTACTCTGAGACTGTTGGGTTGACAGTAAGGCTATTCCAGGAATAGAGCATTTACTATAGCGCTGTCAGTTCTGAAGTGCCATCCGCTGCGAGTTGAGTGTGATGCAGTTTAGGCCTAGTGACAACTGCATTCAGCGCGGCAAAGGTTGCAAATTTGTCGTCTACTTTCTTGATATGGTTGCGGTCGGTTATGGTTATATTTCGGTGTAACGCTTGACATATATTACGCCGAGCAAGCGATCTTGCGAAGACGGAATGGGGCTATACTATACATGCTGTGCCATTGGGCACGTACTCTCCCTAGGTTGTATCCGTCGGACGGCACACTACGCACTGCCTATATGATTCGTTGCTCTTGAAATTTGCTTTAGCATGCGAAGTGTACGTAGTTGAAACTGCATGGTTAGCCTGTGCACTTTAAATGTTTGCACCCAGGCACGGCGCACCTTCCGTACCCTTCCGTAAACAAACGCTGACACCGCCGCTGACCTTCGTAATGAATAGTCGTTACCAGTAGGTTGGTTACATATCTATGACATATAAGATGTCAACATGAATTTGAAAGCTGCTTTCGCTCAGAGTGCAATCATTTCTGCAACATATCGAAGGCCTACAAAATTTTGTGTATGCTTCAATTTTTATCCATCGCAATTACCATATTTGCAAAAGGCATTTAGTTCTGGTCATGTAGCAGCGCATCGAAAAAATGACATTAAATTGAACAAATGCCATTTGGTGAGAATGACGTTAAATTTTCCATGTGGCAGGTGTATTGCTCTGTGGACAATAATCTCACTCATATCAAGGCGGATTTGGGGTCGGTATATATTGAAATAAAAAAATGGGAGTTTTCTAGTAACGATCGCTTTCTTTTTGGGCAGTACATGAACAGCCTGGCCATTCCTCAGCTAGGCATTTTGTGAAACATGATCTGTGATTGGCAGGCAGCAGCAGGGATTTAGAAGTGTAGTGGCCATTTGATTAGTCGGTGCTTGATTAGGTATTTTAGGTGCCTCATTGTTACTTTGGATTATCCACTGTCAGCAGTGCGTTTATGCACACTTAGCATTGCTTTTTCTGCCGCACGGAGCAGCAGGTCACGGAACTGTTATCATTGTGCTGTTGTTGTCGAAACTGTTGCACAACCTGTGTTCATGTGCCTTTGTGCATCACGAAAACAGGCTCCTGCTTCAGGTGGTGTAAAAAATGTCACCTCTTGAAACTGGACTTTACAGGAGTGTTGCCTGTGTCTAAAATCCTACTCCGTCGATTGTAGTTGGAAGAAGGAGCCTTTTGTGGGATTGCCTTTATCTCAGCCGCTGCTGCTGTCATGCATTTCGTACAGATTGAGAATCTCCTGCTGAGCTCCAAGGGCACCATCAAACTGTGCGACTTTGGCAGCTCGACGACCAAGTCTTACAAGCCCGACAGCTACTGGACGGCCATACAGCGGAGCCTCATCGAGGACGAGGTGAGTGTAGACGGAAGAATCCCCATTTCGTGCCCTGCATTCCTTTTATTGGAGTTACCCTTAACATAACCTTAGGGTAAAGGTGGTATACCAGGGTGTCTAGCAACCGGGAATACTGGGAAAACCGGGAATCCGCCTTTTTCACAAGGCCGCTATGCGCATGCGCGCCTATCCCCTGGTTGAAAACGAACCATCGACCCCAGCTGCACATGTGCAGTTCTTAACCTTTGTGATCGGCGCAGCTGTAGGTGATCTCGGAAGCCATGGGTAGTTAATATTCATGATAGGCGTATGCAATAGATGGCGGTAGCTGTCAGGAACACACACCGTGATTTCGCTGGCGGCTGCATCTCCCAAGGACGTTTTCAACCAGTAGCAGACGAATTTTCAACCACTCCCAGAGGGCGCCACATTTTGTGAAAAAAGGCAGATTGTTAGAGAAAATTTATGCACCGGGAAAAATCAGTGAAATGTCAGGGAAACCATCAAAAATTTCGCCAAGGTAACGAAAATGACACTATATATTCTGCAGTTCATTTTTATTTTAAGCTGGTGCACAGCAAGTGTGTTATTCATGCAGATTTTTTTGTGCGATCTCGCCAGCGCACGGCAAGGCAAGGTGCAATATAGTTACTTTGACGCCAGCACACAGCTGAGCTGCTACAATAGAAGAATCAATACGCACGTGAGGTGGGTACTCAATTAATATGTGGAAGCGTTGCGGGGAGGGCGACTCGCGTGCTCTGAGGCTGGCATCAATGCACTTTTAATTTTCAGTAAAGTTTTGACATTCCTAATGACCATTAACACTAATGATAGCCTTTTCATTATTGTAAATTGCAGAATACGATTAATAAATAGCTTTTTTGTTGTTAATTATTTGTCTATGCTCATTATCTTCAGCAGCTACATTTTAGACTCTTCACTCGTCAGGGAATTTGAGCTGAAATAATCAGGGGAAACCTGGAAAAGTCGGGGATTTTGAGAATAGTGGTTTGCTAGACATCCTGTGTACGTGCGAGGAAGGCATTTGAAGCATTGTCCAGGAACAGTGCAGAATGATGCTGAAGGATATATAGAGTAACATAGCTGCAGTTGTCTTTCATGACAAGTGGAAGTTTATTGATAGAATTGGATGGGTGAAGAAGTGAAGTTTCGTTGGGGTCACATTTCGAGCAGGTACATAAAAAAACTGAGCAGTGTCTCCGAAGTCGATCTGGAGCCATCCCTGCCAGTTACTCTCAATCTTCTCTTGCCCCCTCCTCAGTCCCTTCCCTTATGACAAGGTTGAACTGTATGCGTAGAGCGACAGTTACTGCGCGTTTCCTCCACCGATAAAACTTTTTGAGCAAGCATTTGTGTATAATGCTGCATGTAGGACGGCATCTTCTTTTTATTTAAATGTGGCTGCTGGAATTGAATTGTCGGAGTGGGGGAGGTCAACAACTTGTGTGCGCAGTCGACTTTTACTGTTCTAGCACTAAGGCCCCTGTGCACACATTTCACTCATGTTTGTTTCTCTGTTTGGTGCTTCTCATGTCTCATGACCATGCCTCTGGCAAGTGGTAGTTAGCAGTTGACACGGCCAGCCAATATTTGGTGGGTGGTTTGTGTAAAATCGCAACACCACATGGAATGGCCGAATAGGCAGGGGCTGCCTTGTAAGGTGGCACCTTGAGATAGGAATAGAACCCACGGAACCTCTGGATCTCGAGGCAGACGTGCTGCTCCTAGGCTATGCGGGTGTATTCATACTGCTTGGTTATATAGCGAGGTTATATAGTGTATGCTAATGAGCGTTTGCAATGCAAAACTGAAGTTAAAACTGAAGAGCTAGTGCACCTTGTTGTCAGCAGGCTTGGCTTAATAAAGCAGTGGCGTGGTTATTCTCATAGCAGAGAAATGGAGATGGATGGATAGATAGATGCTAAGGGTGCCATGTCGTTGGCTTTGGTTTTCATGACATTTGATCAAGTCAACCCTTTGTGTAAGGAATATGCTGATTCGGTTGATTGCAGTGATTGATCTCATGCGGTCATAGTGGTTGTCTTGCATTCAGTATTCCTTTTTTTTTGCCTCTTTGCTCCTCGCATGCCAGATGTGCAAGAACACAACTCCGATGTATCGGCCGCCGGAAGTGTTGGACACGTACAACAATTACCCCATCAACGAAGCCATGGACATCTGGGTGAGTGACGCGAGCATCTTACATGTGCTGGGACTCTAGTTTACTCTGGCCTAGGTTAATGAACACTTTCTCTGAGAGGACATTGGGGGTATTAGTGTTATTATTTTTTTTTACTAAAAATAATAACCAAAAGGAATGACATTTTTGCCAGCTGCCAAAACTGACGGGATAGAGGTGAAACGAAAAGGCGTCCGTGTGCTGTGCGATGTCAGCGCACGTTAAGGATCCCCAGGTGGTCTAAATTACTCGGTAGCCCTTCACTACGGCACCCCTTTCTTTCCGCTTTCACTGCCACTTTCCTCACCACCCTTATGCCGCAGATCAGATGTCCACAGCACAAGTGTGACAGATACTGTGCCTTTCCTTTCCTGTTAACCAATTATTACTATTATTATCTTGGAAAGCTATTCTGCTGGCTCCCATGGTGGCTTAGTGGTTAGAGCACTTGATTGCTGATCCTGAGGATGGGGGTTGGATCACGACCATGGCGGCTGCAATTCAATCAATTCAATGGAAGCAAAATATTATGTGCTCATGTGCTGTGTAATATCAGCACATGTTGAAGGCCCCTAGGTAGCTGGAAGGGTCTGGAGCCGTCCGATACAGTGTACCTCGTAGCCTATATTGCATACAGACGTTAAACCCTATGCATCAAGCCAAGAAACAGAAAGGATAGGGACGTCGAAAAAATTAAACGGGAGGACAGTAACAGGAGATAATGACTATATTAGAGGCGTTTTACTACTAGAAGACTGCAAGTTCTGTTTTCTGCTTTGCACACTTCATTTTAACAGTGATGAATATCTGTATGTACTTAGTGTCGCAAAGAGTTTGAGCAGGTGTTATAAGACTGAGGTCATCTGGTCCCAGTTCAGTTTAATTAATATTGTTCCACCATGGTAGCTTAGTGGTTAGACCACTCGGCTGCTGAACCTAAGGAGGTTGAATCGAATCCTGGCTACAGCAGCTCCATTTCCATGGAGTCAGAAAGCAATGCACTCGCGTGCTTTGCAATGTCAGTCATGAAATTTCCGGAGCCCTCCACTACGGCATCAGTCATAGCTTTAGTCACATTGGGATGTTAAACTCCACAAACCAAACCAATTAATGCCCTCCATTTTTTTTTTTAAATATCATAGTTTTCATATTTTTTTTCTGTTTAGAATGGTTTGGCTTGTGAGGTTTAACGTCCCAAAGCGACTCAGGCTATGAGAGACGCCGTAGTGGAGGACTCTGGGAATTTCGACCGAGCTGGCTTAATTGAGAAATTGTCTGAGTAAATTTAACTGTTTCCATTTGTCGCACGCAAAGTGACCGACGTAAATATTTGAAATTCCTTCGTTTTGTTTAAAATACTGCCATGCACCTAGCGACCCGAGTTAGGTTTGTTTGGGTTTATATGCTTTGATGTCCAAAAGCAAATTGAAGGCTAGTGGTGGGAAAGTTTTGTTTAAAGCCGCACCCACTAACTTACCTTGAGGGAAGAAATTCTATACACATCTGCTTAGGTTAGTGTCATTAAAGTATGTAGAGTGAAAGTATTAGTTATGGGCCGAAGACTGGGAAGCTTTGCTGAGCAAAAGCACTTTGTCTGAGTTAGGAGTGATGGATGCTTTTTTTGTAATCTTGTCAGGAGTGCTTTCTGCATTGTAATTTCACTGCCTCATTAGATGTGCTGAAGGCCTTGAAAAAGCAAGCAAATCACTCCTGCTTGTACGAGCGTTACAGTTACGCTTGCTTATAGGAGGCCTCTGCAGTAGCAATTTTTTTTTGCCTTCTTGCTGCGGTGGTCAGAGCTAATGCACAAGGAGCTGTGAAAGCATGGATACCATACTGCTTGCATGGGAAGGCTGTGGGAAGTGTAGGTGTCATTTACTTAGTTTTGCGTTTGCGTTGCGTGCTTCGAAATTTGGCATCACCTGTTGAAGTGGGACTGACAGGTGTCGGACAGAGGCATGCATCCTTCGTTCATGCCTCGCTGACTTCTGGGTTTTTTTTTTTTTTTTTTTTTTTTTTCAACTTTAGCAGATGCGAATTGCTCTGCTTCCAAGTGCTGTGGGACCTTTTTCTTTTTAGCGGCATTGAAAAAAAATTATCCAATGGTTCCTGGGGGCTCATTGGCCAACCCTAGTGTTTTGGTGTTAAAGAAACACAGTCATTGTTACATATTAATATGCCAACGTTTTGTACAAGCCTGTATAACTTCTTACGACTGCGGTTCAGTGTTGCAAAACTAGCTAATTGACCTTCTTGAGGCCTATATGAATTTTTCTTCCAGAACTATTTGGGATGTACTTTTTTCTTATCTGATACAGTTTTTATCTGATATGATGAGTGGTGTCTGATAAGGTTACCTGTGCCTGGCAATGTTCGTATTTGTTCATGGGGGTCAGGTACTTTGCTAGTGGGCCTAGCACTCTCGGATGCACGGAAGTCCTGCTTTTAATGACTGCTTCTAAAGAGCGTCTTTTTTTTCTTTTGAGAAGTCATAGCCAAGATACTAAAACATTCTGTGATGTCTGTATGATGTTCTGGAATACTTTGTCAAGATGAGATCATTGGGTTATATAAACCTGTACAATTTTTGCCATATTCAGTGTGTATTTGCTTTGGAATAGACCTCTTATTATGACGTGAGATCGCTTGAAGCCTCTCGTTGCACCATCAAAGTTCAGCCTACTACCGAACTTGTTTTAGCCAATTTGTCCCTGCAAATAACGAGCTTATGGCATAATTTAATCCTTGGCTAAGTGGATATCAGTGAGAGGCGGCTTTCTTTTCCAGTGGATGGGACCTGGTTGATAATTTCGAATAAAGCAGACACTTTGACAAAAGAAATAGCAAAGGAAAGCTGATGGACAACCCAAAGTTGTGAAATTGCTATCGGTCTTGTGTATTTAGTGTCATTTCCATTCCCTGCATAGGCACTTAAATTCATCAGAATGCTGTGGTTACCTTGGGAGATGTAGTTAGGTCATAGTGATATAATTTCAACTGCTAGCTCAAACTCTCATTATCAAGGGTCAAGGGGAAATAAAGTTCGTAAATAAACAGTTTCAAGGGTGCAAACGAAATTACTCCCTCTTTCTGGAACTTCCAGTTCTATTGATGCTCTGATTACCGGACGTTGACTAAAAGATATGCTCGACTGTTCGAGGTTTAATTTTTGATAAAGTTGGTCACTGGGTCGTGGAAGCAACTGCGACCCTCCTCGCATCGTATGGCTGTTGTCGGCAGGCTCTGGGCTGCGTCCTGTTCCTGCTGTGCTTCCGCGAGCACCCGTTCCCGGACTCGTCCAAGCTCCGCATCCTCAACGCCAACTACAGCATTCCGCCCGGGAACACCCACTTCGACATCTTCCACGACCTCATACGTGAGTCTTCCCCGCTTCCGCACATCTCATCGGTCTGCTTTATAGTGAGTGCTGTCTTGAGAAGGTTTTCGTTTTTCGCGGCTTGTAGAAGGGTTATCCGTTTTAAACTGGGCATGCCTTAACTGCAAATTTGTAATCTCACTGCTAACCGTTGAATAGTATCTAGGTCCTCACCTTGTCCAGTGAGGCTGCTGCTGGCCAATGACATGTCCTTGGCAGTACATTCTATAGAAGTCTGGATTGTTTTATGTTTTCTTTTCTTTTTTTTCCAGTTCTGTGTACTCTTGTCTTGGCTACTCTGTGCAGTTGTGTCAAGAACACGTCATAGTGACATGTTTTCACTTCCTTTTTAAAACGTGCACCTTATGCTGTTTGTTGTGGTGGGTTCCTTTCCAAAAGCCACATGTAGTTGTCGGCTGTCCGCATTTCAACCCCGCGTTTCGCACCTGTCGTTGGCTGTTCTTATCCTTCTTTGTGTTGGCTGCCGGATGAGAGTTGCCGAGGTCTGTACTTGCAGATATTTTTTTTTGTCTCTTTTTATAAACCCTGCAGTGGCTTCTTGCCCGCTTGTCAGACCTCTCCCGTTTCTTTTTCATTGTTCTACCGGTTGGGTTGTTGTCGCTCGCTTGGTGCTGTTTAGGCTTGTTCTTCATAATTGAGTGCAGCACCTTTGAACACCGACACTGTGGCTAGTGCAGTTTGGATGACGGTAAACTCTTGAAGAATGCCAGGCAGCTGTCATACAACCACTCTGCCATTTTAGAGATCTATTGCTGCTTTGCGACCTCCGTGTGGTCCATTTCATTTCTGTTCAGTGCTTCGTGCTTCCGTGTTTGAAGATGTCGCCGCAGCGGTTGTTGCGGGGCCATTGGTATGCAGGGTGACTTTTACCGTTTATGCGAACTGGTGAGCTCGGTCACGCAGCCACCTTGTGCAGTGGTGCGTGAAAAAAAAAAAAAAAAAGTGCAGGGGTAAACTGTAGTTTTTGTTGGTCGCTTCTCCGCTACGACGTTCTGTGGCAGTTTGCTGCGCAGTCGTCATCCAGCAACGAGAGTGGTTAGGTGGCGCGGACGAGCTGCTCTGCACTGTGCGTCCTCGGCCGTGCTTCTTTGGTCTTGCCCTAATTTAAATCTCCTTGCACGTCACTATGATTGATAGGATCCTTGAAGAACTTGCCAACATGATCTCCTGGTGTACATGTTGTGCGGGCTGGAATCTGTTCGAAGTCTGCCCAGTGGTCACCAAGGTTTTGTCAGGTGGGGTCTTCTACTAATCGCTTGCTTATCCAGCTTAACCAGTCACGGTGGCTCAGAGGTTGCAAGTGCTTAGCTGCTGAGACAGAGGGTGGGCGATCAGATTTTGGCCGTGGTGGCTGTTTCTTGATGGTAGAAGGCTAAAAGTTGTTTGTGTGCTGCAAGATGTTAGGAACCTCAGCCGGTCAGAATTAATCCACAGCAATTCATTATAGCACTTCTTTTTCTTTTATTTCATTCTTGACTTCTCTTGCTGTGTTTTTGGGTTGTCCACTGACTTCTAGTTACTGCGAGTTAAAATGTGACATTGCGGACGCAGACCAAAAAGCACAGAAGGTCAAAATGTGACAGACGTGTCTGTCACACCTGCGATGTCATGTTTTAAGATCCCCTCTGATCAGACAACTTTTTGTCCAGCTCTTGATTTTTTTTACTGCGGTTTACTGTGCCTTTTGCTTGTGTAACCAGTAGTAAATGTTGACGTTGTTACTCGTTTGCCAGGGCTGGTCATGTAAAGAAAGTAATGTTGGCTGGCGTGACTGGAGATGAACATTGACAAATGTGTCCTTGACATGCCAAGGCTATGAGCTTTTTGAAATGGCCAACTTGGCCTCGATTTTGGACACCTGCCTAGCTTGTTGATTGCCGTGAGCACTTTGATGTTTTGCATGGTAGAATGCTCGGGTGTACGAATTCTTTGGCTGGGTCTAAATTTACATATACGTTGGTCCAATATGATCACAGGTTCTTTGGCAGTTTATTGGAGAAACTGCTTGTGGAGGTTTTGTGTGCCTCTCCTACATAGTTTCTCAGCTGTAAGCTCTTCAGTGCCAATCTCATTCAGTCTTAGTGTTTACTGTGTTTAAATTTGCTGCACTGCGTTCTGAAGCATTGTCGTAACCAGGAACAAAGGCAGTGCCGACCTTTTGTTTGAGTTCTTGTGCTGCCACAAGGGTGCATTTCGCAGCTGTGCTACTTTCGAGGAGGGCTTGAAGGGTTTTAGCTCCTGCCTCCCGTACTTCATTATATTTCGGCTTTGTAGCTTTGTGGCAGAAAAGGGCATTGCTGTGTGCCATGATTGACCAAGCCCCTTTTTCTCAAGATATTTTAAATTCCACTAAGACCAAGGTTTCTCATTTTGCATCATGCTGAATGTGTAGTTTGCATGGAATTCTTGTTTGGTCCCTTGAACCAGAGTCCTTCAATGCTTGAACACTTACCTCAAGGCATGTCTCAGCTTCTTCCTTGCCATTACTCGCTTTATTTGTCATACATCTATTTGGCTTATTTTTCTTTATTTTGAGGAGCTGCTTTTTTTGTAAGCACATCAGCCAGGAAAGACAATAGTTGGAACAGGCACGTTTCTTTGGTTTCATTGGCACCTTTTGAAAGCTGTCGCAGTTCCCTTGAGTCTGAAAAGTCGTGAGAACCCCTGCGTTGGAGAAGCAGGTGCTGCAGAAAGCGTGCTTCTCTCGTGAAACGTTGCGTATGCAGGAGGTATGCTCCAAGTGAACCCGACGTCGCGGCCGACGATCGTCGACGTGGTGGACCGGTTGCAAGAGATGGGCGAGGCCAAGAATGTGCGGCTCGAGGACGCGCCAGGGCTGCGTGGTGCGAACCCAGTGGCGTCCCAGGGCGACGCCAGTGCAGCACAGCAGCAACAGCATGGTGTGCCAAACTCCACTTCCGGTGGGTACTGGCAGCATTGACAGCGGCCTCCCTGCTGATGCACTGTCCGTGAATTTGAATTTCTGAGGAAAATTTCAGAAGGTGGGGGCGATTTGAAAGCTTGGAGGCTTTGCTTCTTTTTAAAGGAATTTTAAGTAAATGGGATGCCTGGTACTGCAATGAAATGATAGTGCACTAACGGGATGATATTCGGTATGTCCTTGGTCTTTTCTTTTGTTCTGCTCCTCTCCTAAGGGCCAGGAATAATAATCTTGCTTGTCGTTTCAGTTTGCTGTTGTTATCTGAAACCTGTTGCCTCGTATTGAACATTTGATGTCTAAGGCCTCAATCACATTCGTTTTTCTTTGCAAACATGTTTTCTTTTCTGCACTCTGTCAGGGCATTCGTGTGCAGAGGTGAGTGGGCTCTTAATCGAGCCAGTTTAGCTCTTGAAAAACATTTTCCCTAATAGCAGTAATTGGTTAACACCTTGTTTGTGGTGGGCTGCTATTTAGGAAGGCATTTGGTAGTGAAAGTTATGGTTAAGAAGTGCAGTGTGCTTTGCACTGTGACCTCTTTCCTCTGTGCTTGAGACTGAAATCTGGATTGATGCGAATCAAAGGAGCTTGTTTAATTTTTCTTTGATGGAGTTTTCACAGACCTAGTAAAGTGCATAAGAGGTGAAATGTGTTCGGATATATAGTACACTTCTTTCTTAAAGATAGTTGAAACGTCACCGTCGCCAAAAGACAAGCAAGAGGGGAGTTTGAATTGCATGGTCTCTAAAAGTTAATGGGACCGTGGTTATCATCCTTGTCAAAAACTGTTGTTTTACAGCAGACTCCTGCCGTGATCCCTGACACCCAGCTTGATCACACCTGTGTCACTAATCAGTAGGAATCACCTGAAATAAATTCTGAACACTTAGGAGGTTCGAATAGTTCGAGTAGTGAGAATGAGACCCGAAGAGAATAGCAAATGCTATTTGAAAACTACTTGAAATTTCGAATATCTATTCTCATGTCCTTAGTATTACGGTGAGTGTCTTTAATTGGTGATCATTAAATCTCTCTTCCCTGTGCGACCTACAGCTCCACCAAGCCGGCCGCCTCCACCTACGCTCAACGTGCACGGGAACATGGGGGTGCCTGCATCGGCGGGTGTTCCTCCGCCCGTGGAAGGGGGCTGGGGCAGTGCAGGCCTCCTGACGTCCCTGCGCGGCGGCGCGGGTAGCCTGCTCAAGCGCCTGGGCGACACCTCCTCCAAGGTCATGCAGATAGCCCAACAGTGAGTAGGGTATCTACTGCTGTCAGAAGTGCGCGGCGAAGTGCTCTTTGAAACTACATGTTAAGACCTTTCCTTTGCACTTCTCTCCCACGTTTATCACTGTCCGGAACAAAAAGTTGGTGATCATTTTGCATGCGGGTGCTTAATATTGTCCCATAGTATCCCTTATAGGTAACCATGGGATTCATTCAGTGTCTTTTTTGTTCAGTTGAAACTCGATGCACAAATTGAGTTGCGCAAAGTGAAGTGCAGTTTGCAATGTCATTATCTCCTGTTTTTATTCATTGCCGTCCTTGCTTTCTCTTTTCCAGAACAATGGGAAAGTCCGATTTGGACTTCAACTACATCACTAGTCGACTCGCAGGTGAGTAACTTAATGCACTGGTGTTGAGCATGCAGTAGTTCACAATGTTACTGACTTACTTTGCTGAAAAAATAGTTAGCATTGCAGCATTACTGGTGCTTCCAGAATGCTTTTATCATTTGGCACATTTTTGCACCGGTCTCCCACACCCACTACTCTTACTACTTGCCGAAAGATCTCATGCATTTACTTTTTTCGTGGAATTTGTTTTCGGGATGCATTGCCTCTGGTTGCTAAAGGGACTATCAAGGGACTTATATTATTTTGTTACATCCATTATTTCATTACAGCTTGTTTCACAATAACAGGATTGAAATGTATTTGTTTCGCAACTGAAATTTTATATTTGCACATCTGTCATCATGTGCATCACATTCTCGTGTTCGGGCTTAACAAGTTTAGTTGTCTAGTGATTGGAAGTACATATCTGCGCCATTATTGTTGATTGCTGACCCTGTTCAAATGACCACTATATTTTTTTGTTGTAGTTAGCTATGCTGCCATTAACAGGGGCATATTTATGCTCTTAGTTACATGCCTGCCCTATGTAATGTCACTTTGTGGTTTCCGCCCCATACACAGTGATGTCGTATCCGGCGGAAGGGTTGGAGTCGGCGTACCGAAACCACGTGGAGGATGTGCGGGCGCTGCTGGACGCCCGGCACCGGGGCCACTACGCCATCTACAACGTGTCGGGGCGCGCCTACTCGTCTGCCAAGTTCGACTGCAAGGTCACGGAGCGGGGCTGGCTGGCACGCAAGGCCCCCCCACTGCACACCCTGTTCAACTTGTGCCGCTCCATGCTGGCCTACCTGAGCCAAGACACTCGCAATCTCTGCGTCGTCCACTGCCTTGTGAGTGGGGGGGAGAAAGCTGAGGGCGCAAGCGTCTTGTTTGCTTGCCTTTTTTTTAGATCCATTCGTGGGGCTTTACTGCAAATTTTTTATCAGTATTTTGAGCTTTTCCTTAAATGGAAAACTGATTGCTTTACGGTTACGGCTAGGCCATAGATGACTCGATAAGGACTCAAGTCGAGCTAAGGCCTTTATTTGTCACAGCATTTCAAGATACCATACTCAAATCATGAAATGCTTCAAAGCAAGATAAATACTAAGTTATAAGCAGATAAATACTAGGTTAAGTAAGCAGGACCACACCTTTAGGTTTGAGCCTTTTATATATCATTGGCCCTTTGTTTGCTGATTTGTTTTTGATGCTGGGTATTGGAAGAAACACTCTGCCGCAAGCTGAGCATCTTGCTGTCCCTTTACATTGGATGGCTGCAGGATGGCAAAGGCTCGTCAGCGGTGCTGGTGTCTGCGTTCTTGGTGTTCTGCCACCTGTTTGACAGCCCCGAGGAGGCCCTGCAGATGTTTGCAGTGCGCCGCTGTCCCGTCACCCTGTGTCCCTCCCAAATCAGGTGCGTTGTTTTTCGTGCACCACTCTGCTGGTTAGCGAGGAACAGGTTTTGGGGAAAACCAGTTAAATTGACAGCGGTAAGATGTACAGGAATGACAGTCCCTGGGTACCTCTCGTTTTAGCTCACTGTGGAAAGAGACACTGTATTCATGGAAGACGGTCCGCGAAGAGTACTGGAAGGGTGAAAGTTACGGTCTCTGTGCAAGCTGAGGGGCTCATTTTGCGGGAACTGCTTTGACTATTTAAATTTTCATTATTTGTGACTTAGTACCTGTGCTTCTTTGGGCCACGGAAGCTACGAAAAAGAAAGAGCATGGAGAAAACACTAAAACACGGCCAAAAAAGCAGGCTCGCATGACTACACATAGTAGCACAGTTTCGTTTGTCTTTGGTTTATGACAGCATCTGTGCTCATCACTGATATCACCTCTGTAGTAAGGAGTAACTGTCTGGTCGTCTTGCAGGGCTTTATGGCAGCATTCAGTGAGTGTCTTTGTCATGCGAGCTTAACGTCACACTATGATGTTGTGATGTTTGACTGTTAGACTTTTTTTTTTTCCTCACTGAAAGCACTTGTGGTTTAAATGATTTCAAACAAGTCATAACCACGGGCTTAGGCTTATAATTTCCGGGAATCTAAAAGCATTTGTTTCTGTTCCCTGCATTGCAGAGATGTAAAGCAGGGTTATCGAGAAAAAAAGAAAAGAAAAGAGATAGTAGCCGATAACCTAGGCTAATTTCTTGGCATTTTAAGGCACTAAATGTGCTTGAATATTTTGGCGGATAGTTGGATCAGTAGCAGAATACAAAAATGATTCGACGACTAGCCAATGTGGCGATTTGCCTGTCGAAGCTTTAAGTTTAAGCTTCATTTCTAAGCTCCTGCACCGTGTGCTCGTGTTGTGGTCTCTGTGAAGCTTGGGCTGAAATGAATTAATAATTACGGTTTGTGTAATACTCTGAGCGTTGTTTGGCTTGCAAGGATGAAAACTGTGGCTGCTAATGATCTGCATCGTATTATGTGTCGTCCTGGGCATTTTCTTTTTTTTTCAGGCTCTGTATCAGGCTGCCTTGCTTTTCAAGGTTTGCAGCTACGCTTATGTGCAGTCTAAATGTATAAAACTTTAAATATAGGTTTAAGTGGGCTGTGTGTGGCTTCCATAGCTTCTTGTCAGCAAAGCTGGTCCTTGAGAGGCGGTAATTTCTTATTCGTACCTCGGGTCTGTCAGTACTAAAGGGGCCTCGGTATTGTTGGCAGGTACATCCACTACATGTCTCAGATGGTCTCCCAGAACCACCAGGTGCTGCCTCACCGGTTTCCGCTGACCATTGTTGCGCTCACCCTCAAGCCTGTGCCTCTGTTTACTAAGCTCAGGTGAGTCTGCATCCATAGCCAAGCTTTCACAGCTTTCAGAGACTGGACGTTGTGAGGGTCATAGGCCTTCTCTCCTTTCTGCGGCTAGTAGTAAAATGGAGATTCGTTAGTTTGATCAATTTTTGGCACACAAGTTTCGTCGGAATCAGCCAGAGTTATCAAGGGAAATTTGCCTTTTAAATTTTCTTTCAAAGCAGAGTGTTATTTTGTTGAAGATATGTTATCTGTGTTGATTTGTGTTTGCACCAGGGAGAGCAAGTGTTTTGGGAAAGAGATATTCATCGTACGAGATTTTCAGTGTTGCATTAGTGCGTGAAGAACCATTCTGTCAATTCAAGTGCAGCTCAGTGAGACAAAATGGGAAGGTATACTTTTCTAGTTCATAGACCAGTCATATCCGCGGGGGTAAGTTCCTTTGAGATGAGACTTAAAACACAAGACATCAGTAGGATCAAAGGCTTTCTTGTGCGACTTACCTGTTGAGCCAGTGACTTTGAGCACATTGCCTTGTTTGGTGCCAAATCTGGCACTAGACAAGTGGTGAAGCTGTGTTGTCTCTTGAAGTTCATTGGGTTGTCAAAGATAGATAAGATATAGATAGGCTGAGTAAGGAAAGTTGTGTGTATGGGCTGACCTTACGTGTCTTTCCTGCGCCTCTTTCCCAGGGATGGGTGTCGGCCATTTGTGGAGATCTACGTTGGCGAAGAGCGGGTGCACAGCACGTGCCAGGAGTATGAACGAATTGCGTGAGTTGATGGTTGCTGATGGGAACCACTTATCCTGGTCATTGCACTTGTTCTATATGTTGGCTGCTTTTTGGAAATGCTGCATTTTAATCGGCTAGTCGGGCTTTGTTAAGTTAGCTTAACCAGCTTTTCTTGCATGCTAACACTTTTGAGGCTCACACTCCTCAAAAAGTAATTGTTTCAAAGGGTAAATTATGAAAAGCCAATGCCCTGAAACAAAGGGTAGTCTCTGCTCAGCTCTGTTTGTTTGCAATGCTGTAAATTCTTGTGATTGGTGTTCGTATTGGTATGTGTGTACAGCACGTATCCCCTTTCTTTGCAAAGCAGCGAGCACTCAAGATGCCACAACTATGGATTCGAGGGGTCCATTTTTCTCATTTCCAGTACTTCTTAAAGATGGCCCTCTCTAAAGTTGAAAAACAATATTCTTTTTTTTTGTGTTTGTGTGACTTATTTGTAACGCACTCATTTCTGCTACAAATGCCATCCCTTGCTTTTATGGCCACCTGTTGCAATAGTTCTACCAAAACTTGTTCCTTTTTCCGCAGGCCAAGCATTTTTTTGCTTTTAGCCTTTAATGATGTGCTGGGGGTTTTGTCGTCAAGCAGCGAAGACGTTCATTCTAGTTATGGCTAGCATCGTTAACTGAGGTCTTTTGGTGTAGTTCGGCGAGGCAAACGATGCTCTCTATCCAAACCTCTCAATTGTTGTTCATGCAGTTTAATTTACCTCAGTGTGAATTCAAGTTTTGTCGCATATTTAATTTTACTATACAATTGGATTTCTTCGACTGGGAGTTTAAAAATTATTTACAAGCATTCAACGCTGCTGCATCAAATATTGAGCGAAAGCATTAGCTGCGGTAGACCGAGTGTTCTTCTTCTTCTCTTTTTCTTCTTCCTCAGCCCAAATATAAAGCCTCGCTTTAACCAAGCCGTATAACCGTGCCTTAGTGGCCTATAGGGGTAACGTGAATTCCAGGGTCCTAGCAGGCTGATTCTGACATAACGGTCCCATGTGAAACGGGAGACCCAAGTTGGCAGCTCCTGCCAACTGAGCCGCGGCTCTGCTTGCGCCAAGCCGACTGCTTGAGTTGGGAGCCCATCTCTCGCTTTTGTGTCGCGTGGGGTGTGACGTCACTGCGTCACGTGGGTAAGACGTATGTGGCTACCGCCGCGCTACGCTGAAGGCTCGAAACATATAGTAGTATTACTTTCGTAATAAAACTGTTAGAAAAAAGCAGTGTGCACTTAAAGCCTGCTAACAAGTAATGAACAATACAGTGGCTGGTTTGGGAATATCCAGCGGTGATTCTCGTCATCAGTAGATAACCGTGCCTGTCTGCCTTTTCTCTTCCATGGCCCGTCCGACATTGCGCAGCCACCACAACTATGCAGAGAAGCAGCTGACCATCCCGCTGAACGTTGCAGCAGCAGGAGACATCACAGTTGCAGTCTACCACGCCCGGTCGTCGTTTGGAAAGGTTAGCCGTGCTGCTACTGTTGTGGTGTGGGGACTTCCTTCTGAAAGGCGGTGTATGTTACACAGTGTTAATGAGTAGCCAAGCCGTTAGTGTATTGCAGCTTCTTTTTTTTTTCTAACGAGTCTCTGAATGGAACCCGTGGTACTTCCAGGTGATGCCAGTCAAGATCTGCCAGGTCCAGCTGTATTCAGGGTTTGTGGCATCTGGAACGACACAGCTGACGTTTTGCAGGTGAGCGCCGAGAGGTAAACGCGGCTTCAAAGAGGCCTTCATGACGTTACCCGCCGGGGTGGAGCAGTGGTTACGGTGCTCGACTACTGTTCCCAAGGATGCGGGATTGAATCCCAGCCTCGGCGGCCGCTTTTTGATGGAGGCGAAAAGCAAGGCGCCCGTGTGCTGTGCAATGTCAATGCACTTTAAAGAACCCTAGGCGGTCGAAATTTCCGGTCCTCCACTACGATGTCTCCCATAGCCTGAGTCGCTTTGGGACATTAAACCCTACAAACAAACCAAGCCTTCATGACGTTAGCATGAAGGAAATGAAAAATTTGTGTATACTGTCAGGAAAAAAAAAAGTGTTTTCATTGAGAAGTTTTCTTAGTACTGCAGGGTTGTGTTTATTGTTTTGTTTCTTTGTTCCTTCTGTTGGTCTGGTGATATAGAGTTTAAGGCTATTTCATGGGGTTGTATGCTGCAGAAACGTGGACCATGAATGAAGTAGTTAAAAGCTTGATGGTGTTTCAGATCACACATGGGAGCCTACAATGTTCTACAATATAACGAATTATAGGGGACCGCCTAAAATCATTCGTTATTTTGAAATGTAATGAAAAACTTGGTTATAAGCCTGTGGTCAAACCTAGTTATGAAAATGAGGTACTATGGCAGTAGACACGTGCACAGACAAGCAAAAGCTCAAATAAAAATGTTGCGCTAACTTCAAAGATGACTTATTTGAAAAAGTAATTTTCTTTCGAAGCGTGCAGCACACACCACCGATTAAAAATTCCACACCTTCTACTTTGCGCAACACCTCATCGTGTATGTCGTTGCACCGAGCGATGAAAGGGCAGACTTCTTGCGCAAAAAAAAGTTAAAAACAACCTCATCTTCAGTGTTCAGTGAAGTTTGACAATCTTGTCGCAGTCTTTCAGAATGATCGCGGTGATCGATGGGACAATACCAAGCTCTCTGCAGAGGCTGATTTACTTTTTTCATGTGTTGATTCATTGCAATATGGCTACCCTTTCCTACAGCGAAAACTGCATTCTTTGTCGGATCTTATACGAACTTCGCAATGAGATTATCTGCAACAAAAATTCCTGCCCGCATGCGCAAATGGCACAAACGACCGACCAGCGAAGGACACACAACACGGAGAAAAAATGAAAGTGGCTAGGCCTGCTGACTGTTGCATATAAAACCACAGCTTTGTGGTGGCGCTAGGTGTTGGCACGAAATATCGTGGTGATAATAGCTATAGCCCTTAGCATACACACAGAAATGGCGGTTTCTGTTTCACGCGAGAGTCTCAGCATTTTTAAAATTGTAAGCTAATTCGTAATACTGATGTTCCTTGATTGTAAAAGAAAAAGTAAACAACATACGTTATTCTGAGCTATGCGCGATATTGAAATTCGTAGTTCTGAAATATTATTACACTGAAAACATTGGAAATCAGTTGGAGATCTTCAAAGAGTTCGTTGATTTGAAGAATTCGTTAATGTGACGTTTGTAGTAACGAGATTTGACTATCAAAGTGAGGGTTATGGTCCTTGGCAGTTCACAGCGACCCCTTTTGCCGCCTGACCAAACCAAACATTCTTCGAGTTCCCACCAGTAGTGGATTGCGGTACTAGTGTGTGTGTGGTTTGTCGTTGCAGGCACGAGTTGGACGGCATCGAGGAGCCGGATCGGTACCCTGAGGGCTTCATGCTGTCCGTGGACGTGCGAGTAGGCGAGACTCCGAGCCAAAGGCTCACCAACGGTCTGTGGGCCGACCTAGAACACCTGGAGACCAGCGCCGCCATTCTCTTCAGCACTGACGAGGAGCTCGAGGCCTGCATCGGTGTGTATCCTTGAAACGTCTTGAAAATGTCTTGAAAATGTCTTGAAATGGTCGGGACATCAAGTATCAGTTGCGTGGTATTATTCTTGAAATGCCTTGAACAATAGGGGCATCAAATATCGGTTGTGTGCGAAATTTCTGATAAATGATATGCAAGGAATTGGTAAAGTTGAGTCATCATGAGGGATCCCCTGTGATCAGTACATTATTTATCATTAAATTTCTTCTGTCATCCTTTTCATTTTCTCAGCAGCTAAACAGAAGCTACGACATAGTTGATGAATTGAAATCACACGAAAGTTATCATTCCACTACTCAGACCAGCTGGAGTGAGAGCTTAGGTGGATTATAATGACGAGCCAGTGATTATATCGATGCTCTTGGATTCCTCATGCTACCCTGCCTACACTCATTTGTATTTCATAGCTGCCGGTTGCTTGTTTACACCAAAACCAAACCAACAGTGTAGAAGAAACTTAGTTTAACTGGTGCACCTGTGTTAACCAGCCTTGTGCGGCTTTTTTTTTGACAATGTGTGCATTACTGTTCACATGTTGTAGAGCTCGGTGTAACAAATGGGTGTCGTTGTTGGCAGGCCATTTTTCAAGAAACGCGCCTCCGAGGCCGCCCCCTCCGCCCACCCCTAGCCTACCCAGTCGGGACACTTCTCCGCAGCACTCGGACGGCGACATTGCGAGTGCTGCGACGTCTGCAGAGGTGAGAGCCCATGGGCCTGCCGCCCTGTATCTCTGGAAGTTATTCCGGTGCAGGGCGGAGTGAAATGGAAGTAGAAGCAACATTTGAATACGTTAGTAAAGGGTTCTGAGCTTGCCAAGTTGTAGCACCAGACACAAAGTATTGAGGGTGTGAGCACACATGTTGGTAAGGTACAGCCACTGCTAAAGTAATACTCGAATTTACATGCCAAAGTTACACTTCAGGCTGTGAGATATTTCCTGAGGAGTGGCCCCCAATTAATCACAGTGACTGAAGTTCATTTACTCTGCACCTAGATGTAGTAAAAAATTGCCCCTGTTCATTATAAAAATTGGATAATTTGAATTAGGAGCACAGTCTTGGCTGACGATCGTATAAGTCTATGGCATTGAATGCTCGTTAATTCGTACATTAATGAGCTGTTCAGGCAATAACTGCCTGTGCCGTCTGCAATCCACGCAGTGACCCCTCGTCAAAATGTGACGGGGCCATTGCTATTGTGTCACGCTGTTGAGAGGATGGCTTCCTTTGCCAATTTGTAGCAACTCTTTGACATTTATGACAGTGTGCACAAAGCATATCGCTTGATGAAACCAGAAAAAAAAAAAAAAAAACTCGTTCTCAATTCAATATTGTCTCAGACATCTATCGACAGTGCTGATGCTCGTTAGATGAACTTAAGTATGGTGGGAGGCTTTAACATTCAACAGCTTTTCACAAGAGAGGAAAATAAACACTGCTCTGGTCGAAGATGCCTTCTTTGTACTGTGACACTTCGAAATACTTTGAGCATGACGTGCCATACTGCTGCAGAATTTGCTGGGCCCTATCCGCAAGCCAGCGGCGGCAGACAGCGGAAGCGTGGCCGCCAACAGCGACACGGCACCACCACCGCGGCCCAAGGCAAAGGAGGTGGACCTGCTCAACCTGGCGAGCTTCTCCGTCGATGACAGCAGCGGGGGTGGCGAGGTGCCGGGTGCACCCACGGACCACTCGGTGGATGACCTGCTCGGCACTTCCCTGGCCAGCCGGCCAACGTCAAATTTTGACCTGCTAGTCAACCATACGGTGAGGGCCAGCTTGCAGAGGGTTTTGTCATGGCAGGCTTTCCTGGACTGCTTCAGTGTACACGTATGCGCTCAAATCGAGTAATTAAACTCTTCGTGGCAAATATGCCTACATGAAAAATAGGCGGCGTGCTCATGAGGGTATTTTTCCGACTTAGGATGCTGACAGGGCTTCATTGGCTACGTGTAGGGTAGTTTCCGTTTCTCCACATACTTACTAGGCATTGCCGACACATCGTTATCATCCTGAGATATGTTTTCCAACACACATATTAGTCTGCCTTGTCAATGACGACTTACCGATGTTATTGGTGATAATCGAAACTTGTACCAAAACTGATAGCAGGAGGGTCACGTGTGTCTGGCCTCTCTTCTCCCCACGTTGTAGTCTGCTGAACCGCCGCTTATTGGAGACCTGTCTTCTTCGGCCACTGCGCCTGGCTTCGACCCGTTTGCCAATGCCGCCCCGGTGTCGTCGGCAGTTCCAACGGTCAACCTGTTGGAGGCTAAGTCTCCGACAGCCGCCAAGGGCGCCGATTTCTTCGACCCGTTTGGCACGGCCACCCCGGCTTCTGCTGGTCCCGGCTGGGCAAACACCAGCGTCAGCGCTGGAAACACCCCGCAGGTGGGCAGATTGGGATTGTATACATTTTTCCCAAAAAGTAATGAGGCCCGGGATTTGCTTCTACGCTGTGTAGTAGTGTCCCCGTTGTATCCGGGGAAAGCCTTAGGTGTTCCAGAGGTGGGAGGTACATGGTTCCCTTGACCTTCGATGCTTAAAGGATAGAGTTGTTTGTGTGAATATCAAAGTTTTCGGTGCAAAGCGAATTGGAATGTTAAAAACTGAGTGCAAATTGAATCAAATTTTTTTCAAATGCTGCCGTGTTAAATTGCAGATCAAATTTGTGAGCCATGGCAAGACAAAAAGTGAATGTATTAAATGTGTGTGAACAACAAATTTTTTTATGCAACGCAAATACAAGAAAATAGAAATTGCTTGGAAACATATTTTCTGATGTTTTGAAAATTAGTGCCGGTAGTTTGAAATAAAGAAAAATGTTCTTCCACAAAAGAAAAAAAAGAAGAGCTCGGTTACAGTGGAACATCGCAGTAATGAAATTGTTGAGAACAGTAAAAATTCTCGGAAAAACGAGAATTTCGTCATATTGAAAAGGTACTCTACAGATGATTATCACTAGCCTATTCCCATCGATAGCCCACAATCGATGGTTTCACGATTCGAATTTTCCCGCTTTCGAAGCGCTTCTTGACAAGTGGCGTCATCCAGTGGGAAATAGAGGAACCCTTCTTTCAGTTATGCTTTTGGTTTTATTTTTTCTGCTGTGCCCTGCTCGTCCAGATGGTTTCCGGATTCAGGTGATCAGCGCTTCTTGTTTACATTATGGCGTCGACGTCACGCGCTCTTGCTGCACGGAAACGGTGTGTTTCCACGGAAGTTGATGCATTGGAAAGCTCGTTTTTGGATGCGAACAGCAGTAGTGATGACTCGGAAGACGAATTCAGCTCTTTAGATTTTCGCACTAACAGCGAAACTACGTCAAACCGACCCTGGACATCAACAGCTGTGCCTCGATAAGTTTCACTTTTGCCCTAAAAAGTTCTAGGTTCTAATTGACGAAAACTGGGGATGATTAAAGTGGAGGCCACGAAAGAAAAGCAACAAGGCACACCAGCTGTTTGCAAACGTCACACCATTTCGCAGCTGGTTTGGATGAACTAGAAATCTATGATTTCTGAACATTTAGGAGTGTAGTTGGTGCACTAGTCTTGAAGAAAACAGAGATGCAGGTTTATTTCTCTGCTTACATGGGAATTCCGCTTGACACTGGCTTGCTCCATCTGTGACCAGATGTGGAGGGGCCTGAGCACCCGAGTAACTGGAGAGCAGCTTTCCTTGATTCATCGTGGCAGGGGTGAGCCTGCGTGTCTGCGTACGAGCTAGAGGGCGGGGCGTCCGTCAGCAGCTGGAGGTTTGAATAATTCGAATAGTGAAAGTGGGCTGCAAATAGAATCAGTTAGTCAATGCTATCGAATAACTAGTATTAGAAAATTTTAATATTGGCCCATATTTTTAATTTTCATGCCGTCCTCAGTGGCAAGAGCAGTTTGTCGTCACTATCTACTCATTAGGAACGCTTGTGAAATTTCCTTGCTGTGGGTGGTGTTCCTCATGGCCACGTACAAAGCACCCTTTCGGCCCTGTAAGCAGTGATGGGGTAGTTCTAATTGAATTCTTGATTTGTAATGGAAGCAGCCAGTGTTTTGATGATGTGACTATCTCAAGCAGAACTACCGTTTAGCCCTTTATAGAAAGCACAAGCTGTATGCCTCTCTCACATGCATGTAGATAATAAAACTACACTCAAATTGACATTTTCTAAAGCCATTTTGACCTAAAAAAAAGGCATCGACTAAAGTACCAATGATTTTGCAAAAAGATACCAGATGAGGTATGCAAGCGTACCTCAGATGCATTAGAATTTAATATTGCTTCGAGCAGTAGATTGATGGAAAAGGCTCGAAAGCACATTTATTTATTAACTTTTTTTTTCTTTTTTTTCAAAAATACTTTTTCGACTTTTTTTCTGCCAAAATGGGTCATTCCAAATGATACATTAGAGCTCGGAAAAACATGCAGCACGCCAAGGAGGCCTTATCAACAAAGGATGGAAACTCTCCAAATGGTTTGTACTATAAGGGTTCTTCAATTGTCATGCAGAAACAGGATATATACAGTTGAACCATGATGTAACGAACCTCCGTGTAGTGAATTCCTCGATATTACGAAGTTTTTCAATTTCTCAACATCGCCCCTATTCAAGTGCGTGTATTTCGAAATTCCATGCAACGAACGTGTCGCGGCAGTTGACCTTGATGTAACGAACTCGCGGCGCCGACTGTCTCTTAGCTAGTGCTGAATTACTGGAAATTTGTCAGAACCCCGCAAGTTTCAGCACTATAAAACACGAACTGTTGTGAGAGGAATGTCTACGATAGCAATGAGCGACCGCAGTTGATACAACACTCCGTGTTTCAGTGCCGACGGCGCATCTACGATAGAAAACGCAGCAGTCTCTGCTGTTTTTGCTTTCGGAACGTGGCACTATGGTAGTTCATGCTTAAAACCAGCGAAAAATAACAGAACAGAGAAAAAAAGACTCTGGACCAGCAGTGTGCGTCCATCGCTGCCACGCGATTGCTCGCGGGCTCCTGCGCATCGGTAGAAGGAATAGCGGAGCGCGAGGCTGAGTAGGTTTCCTGGGGCAACGGTGGCGGGCGAGCGGAAACAGGCATGAAGACGCATGTGCCTCCTCGCGTCGCGACAGCGCGGACACACGCGCTCTTCCCCACACGGATTTCTCCTCTAACGCCCTCTCCCCACTCCCTCTTAGACGCGTTGCGCGAGCCGCAAGGCTGCCACAGTCGCACCGCGCTCTCTCTCATTGCGATCGCGAAACATTTCACTGCTTCTATAACTTCGAATGATTCTGATTTACTTTCAAGATGGTTTCTCTTGTAATGAATTCTTAATCTGGTTATCGCTCTGCATTGTTCTTTTGGGTCTTCAATCAAAAACTGGATATAACGAAAACCTGGATGTAACGTAAAATTGTGGACATTTTACAATATCGTTATAACCAGGTTTAACTGAATAGTTGTATTGTTGTCATTTTGCTGGCACCTGAAGTCATTGGGACAGTACATATCCTCTTCTCCTACAAAGAATCATGCGAGTATGCTTTAATGGGGTTTTACTGTACTTGTACAGAGATGTCAGGAACGTATGGTTAGTTTGGTTTGGTTTGTGAGGATGAACGTCCCCAAGCGACTCAGGCTGTGAGAGACGCCGTTGTGGAGGGCTTCGAAAACAGAGCACACATGTACGGGGTGCTTCCAATGTTTCTCCAAGTACGCATTTTTGAGGGGGAACTGGGTTCAGAAAAAGGATGCAGTGGCATTGTACATAGTATTCTTAACAGGCACATTCCCACAGTGGTGCAGTGGTTACGGCGCTCGACTACTGTTCGATGGAGGTGAAAAGAAGAGCGCTATAACCACAAAGCCAGAGTCGCTGTTAAACCCCACAAACCAAACAAAACAACGTACCCAGGTCCAGATAATCAGTCAGCGCCTATTAATATAGTAGAGGAACACCAGTAATGTTTGTGTGAAAATGATTTTTCATCCTGTACCTCTTCTCCCCTTGC
The DNA here is from genome assembly GCF_055883805.1 of Amblyomma maculatum. NCBI lineage: Eukaryota > Metazoa > Arthropoda > Arachnida > Ixodida > Ixodidae > Amblyomma > Amblyomma maculatum. The sequence continues at coordinate 96,284,447 of NC_139351.1, forward strand.
AGCACAAGCAGGGTGGCATCCCAAACAGTGTGTCTGCCTTCAACATGGCCGCCACAGCTACGACGACCGGCGCTGCCAAGCATGACACCATGCCAGGGACATGGGACACCCTGTTTCCTGGCAGCACGTGGGTGCCCCTAGTCCCGTCGCAGGGTGCCGGGGGTGGAGGAGCGCCACCTGTTGGGTTGACGCGGAATGCATCAACACCCAACTTGGAGGCCCTGGGACGCAAGGCTGACCCATTTGCAGACCTCGGTGAGCTGCTCTTCTTTCCTTTCACCACTGCCACCGTTGCAGCAGCGATGGTAACCAACAGATCTGTGTCAAAAAGGGGTTTCATAACTGTGTGCAGGCCTGGTCTCAGAACTAGGGTCATTATTGTGCAGCCAAGTGGACGTATAGGTGAACTGCTTCAAAAATGAGAAGGAAAAAAACAAACTGCACGGCCACACAACGTGATCCCTCTTCTTTTTCTTTTTTGTTATTCACTCATCTTCGTCCATTATCACTGCCTCGTTTGTGCAATAAATCATTTGGTTGCTAGTAAGTGCGATTGTTTATCTCTCTCTCTTGTCCCGTCTTCCTAGTGCTGTTTCATTCCTTTAGTCAGCGTGTACCAACCAGCCTATATTTCCCTCCTTTGTATTTCAAAAAATTGTGTTTGAAATTGGAGGTCATCTGCAACCACTGTTCATCAACATTCTTCAACTTTGGTGCTGATGTTTCGATTTATTTCCGATGACCTTGTGCCGCTTCCTCATTCTAGAGCTTCTCGCCTACCTCTACTAAAGCAAGTTTACCTGTTGATTGATTTATTTTGTTAGCCTTGCATCAGTGTTCAGTGTTCAGAAACCAGCAGCATAAAAGGGCTCCACATCCTTCTCTGTTGCCGACAGGAAACCTGACGGGTGGTTCCACAGGCGCTGGGGCTGCCTCCAAAACTGGAACAGCTTCTACAGGCTTCCCGGCCTGGTCACAGCCGAAGGCGACCGCAGCATCGAGCAGTCCGCAGCCGACTGGCAGTGGAACCCAAGTCGGTGGTGGCGCCAACGCCAATGGAGCCAAGTGGAGGCCTGGCTCTGCGGTGCCTCCACCCGCTGGTACAGCTACAGCAGGGACTGCTCCAAAGCCAAACTACAGCGCGGCAGCCGCGCAAGGGGGTACCAGCGTGTTTGCGGACAAGACTACAGCTTCGGCAGGAGCACCATTCAGCAACGGTGAGCATTGGGCATTGAGAACGGCTCCTGAGATCTTTGCACAAGGACCAGGAAAAAAAAAAAGAAGCAGAAGCGCTGATCGTCATCACTGCTTACTGAGGCATCGCTGAATTTTAACGCGATATCGTTTTTTTATACCCGAGAGTGGTTTCCCATTTTGAAACTGCTAGTGGTGCACTTGCTTGTGTAGTTGAGGGCCAGGTGGCATAAACGGAACTGTGGAATAATTGCTCATTACCAAACTCGAGGGAAGAAAAGTGTGTGCTGGTACTGTCTCTTCTAATGCTGCAGCTGTCGCGAACTATCGCCAAGTGTGAGGCTGCACAGCTCTCCATTGAAGCTTTTTGAGAAGACACGAATGCAAAATGAGACCATCGTAGTGCGACGAGTCAAATTAAAAAGCTAAGCGCGAATATAATTAGCATCCATCAGATAACAAATTTTGTTTCTTACGTACGGGTAGTTGGACGAGACGGTCAATTAGAGGTCACAGTTCACTATTTCATCAATGTTTCAAAGTTCGTCAGTCGATAAATTTTCGTTAGAACTGCGCCTTGCCGAAGTAAACAAATGAGCAACATAAGTCAGTGCTAGTCTGCAGCGCACTCTGCTCTGTTTCATGGCGTAATAAACGCTTATGTCACAGTGACAACCGAATTGCTCATATGCGTGTTCGTAGCAAGTTTTGAGAAACAGTACATGTTTTCTAGGTGCCGCCTACCATTGTGGCAGTAATTTGGTTTGCCTCGATTTTTCATGCTCCTTGCGGTGGCGGTTGTTTGACGCCGGCGCATAAGAGGCACGCCCTGTGCTTGCCGCTATCGGGCCCGTTTCTTGTGCGATGTCCACTTAGCGCTCCTCACTGAAGGGAATAATAACGCATATGTTCTCTTGTTAATTCTTAAAAATGAAGAACTGTAGCTGCGTCAAAGCAGGGGACAAAATAGTGCGCATGAAATGCGTGATGTGCTCCGCTGCAGTGGCTTTGTGGTTAGGTCGCTCCACTGCTGAACCCAGAGAGCAGGATTCAATACCGGTCGCGGAAGCCGCGTTTTGATGGAGGCAAAATGCAAGACGCCCGTATGGAGTCCAGTGCAAGTGCAAGGTAACAGAACCCCAGGCGGTCTAAATTGCCCAGCACCCTGCATTGTGGTGCTCACAGCCTAAGACGCTTTGAGACCCTAGACCCAACAAACTTAAACAAATCTGTGACCTTAATGAAGAAATCTGTGGCATTAACTACTGATAATTTGTATGCACCGCTTGTGTTATCCTATTTTAATCGTGACAATTAATTCGTTCCCAGTGCTGTACATCTGTTGCAAGAAGTTGATGGTAACATTAATCTTTTACTCATCTCGCCTCTGGGGACCTCTCAAGCTGGCGTTGTTCGCGTGATTTGAGCGTGCGTTTCAAGCATTTTTCGAAAGGTGGAGGAGGATGATGAAACGTTTAAGGGGGGACACGGGTCTTTCGGACGAAAAAATCACTTTTCAGAAAATGTGATTTGCGAAATCAGTAGCTCTTTATCTACCTATCTGCTAAGTTTTTCATCTCTAGGGTCGGTATTTTAGTCACAATGCCAATTTATATAATCGATGTCGCCCAAATTTGGGCCGAATACGACCCCCGAAACAACCATTTTCCGCGAGGCGTAGCTCCCATTTTGTGCGCGGCACCGTAGCCATCTTGGTCTCATTCGAAAGAGCCGCCTTTCGTCTTCAAATTGCCGCCTCTGCTGTTTACATTCGCCCATTGGTCGCATAAAAAATAGCAAAAAAGAAAACGTGGCATTTGCAATCCCATTGGCTTTCGGGGTGCACGTGACGATAAGGCGTCCCCGCATTGGTGGAGCTGGCTGACGGCGTCTGCTCGGCGCGCCCGAGCCGCGGGGAGATGGCGGAGACGTGACGCCGGCCGCGCTTGGTTCCGAACCGCGAGGTGCGTTCATGGCAAGAATTTGTGAAAAAAGTGAAAAAAATAGTTGAATAATCATCTCAAGTGATGCCCTGCCCCGGCTGTGCGCGCTCAGGCCGACGAAAATCGTGCGCCGAACGATCGTGTGTATGAGCCTGAAGTAGGCCTAGCGTGTTCCCCAGCACGGGGGACTGCTACTGCCAGCGGTCGCACCCGCCGCGACAGTGATAACGCAGGCCGCAGATGAGCAGAAAGATAAGCTCAAAACAGGAAAAGCTTGAACTCGCGCCAACTCCAGCAACGAAGCGGTAGACGGATCGTGTTCGTAACGATGACGGCAGCGCAGCGGACAGTCCGCTTGGCGATGCGGAGTTCATGATCGTCAGATCTAAACAGTATGCCGAGATTGGCGAAGCGTAAAACATACGGCGGCGATATTGGCATTTAGAAAAGTGAACGGGGATAAGGAATCGCCGTCAAACTTATTCTCCAATGCGTAAACTGCGGGACACGTCGTCTTCGTAGAGCTCGCCGCGCGTTTGCGCCGATCGGACCTCGTTCATAGTCCTTAGAGAATTCACTTGCTTCCAGTGCAATGCAGAGCACTGGGAAGCAGCAAACAGCTCCAAATTACATTTCTTTTCCGCAATAAACGTTCCTCACCGCGGTCTTGATGCGAGGACGTAACAAAACGACGTACGTAAAAAAAAAAAAAAAAAAAAAAGAAAGAAAAAGTGACAACAGAATGTGCTGCAACTGCAAATCAAAATGAAAGAGGCGACACTTGGACGTTGGAAAGCAAAGAGACTACATTCCTGGAGGTTTATAGCCATTTTAAATTGTAAACGTGTGCATTGCACCAGTGAATGTCTGAAAGCAGAGAGGAAGCGTGCTTCCTCTGCAGCTTTTCAGACTGCAGCAAAACGAAAGCAGAAGGGCAAACCCAATGCAGATTACTGTCCAGGAGCGCCTTCTAGGCCACAGTGGCCTCCATTTCTACAGTTTTTGTTTGATTAAATTAGTGTTTGACATTGCAATTCGTTTTTTTCCATTTTTCTCAAAATGAAAATTTTGCCTACCCTTCTATTTGCGGGTGGCATTGTGGCTCTCCTACTCGTTAGATTGCAATGATATTTTTTTTTTTTTACTGGCTCGTGAGTGTTAAAGGAACACAATAAAGCTATTATACAAGGTCTCAACTGCATGAAAAATTTTTAAACATAAGAAGATGTAGAAAGGGGGTGGTTGCACTTGTGAAGCTGAAACTTAAAACTTCCATAACTTTGGCTTGTAGTAAGGCAGGAGCACAAAACTTGTTTTATTGTGTTCCTTAGACATTCAGGAACAGATCCATGTGCATTTTAGCAATTTCCCTTCAGTAGATATTTTTACAAGCTTCCCGCAAGTCTGGAACAGCAAAGTTGCTGTAACTACTCAGCAAATTTATGTAGAAGAAAACTAACAACATATTTGAAACCAGCACAAGAATTTACATAAACCCTGCAAATTTCATACTGACAGGACAAATATTAAAAAAATTTTGCTCAAGACCCATGTGTCCCCCCTAAATTGTGGCCCATTTGGGTTTTTCTCATTTTTCTCACATTGCTAATTTTGGATGCCCATCAGGTTTGGGACATTGATATCTCTGCATCTAGAGCGGATAGAGGTGTAATTTTTTTTGCTAAAGGAAGCTGAAGGTGCAGGTGTAGCAATGTTCAAGGCAGAATTACTCTATCGGGCTTCAAAAATTAATGATTATGCAAACTTTTGAATGCTTCACAAGCACATCTTGAATGTAGATGTTCAGTGTTCCATTAAATTACACAGATAGATAAAATGGAAAAACTGCCTTGAACATTGCATTCTCTACTGATTAGACTATGTAGCCACGCATAAAAAATTTAATTTTTACCTTGCCATTCTCTCTCTAGTGAGGTATTAATTAATGACTAATTAATATTGCCTAACATCGGTGCTAATTAATGTGGAAAAAAAATAAAGGCATATTTGAAATCTGCACAAAAAACTGAGCAAGATGGTGCAATTTCATTTTAATTGGCTCAGATTTAAGGAAAATAGCTTTAAGACCAGTGTCCCCCCTTAATTGAAAGGAAAAGGGGATAAAATAGCGCGACAGGAAGCCACGCAGGCTCTTGAAATTTAATTTCAGGAGAGTTAAAAATTAAATCATAGGACGCTTAGTCTTTCCACCCCCCTATTCGAGTGTCTTCTCGCCGTGCATATGCTTAGGTAGCAATAAAATTGAGGTAGATTCGTCTACGATGCATATGAGACTATACTTTATTTCTGTTGGAACCTTCTTACAAACGTGACGTTAAGAAATCAAACGGCGGAAACCGTAGGCGCCGCGCTGTTCACATTTATTTCTATCGCGATAGTAGCTAAAATATTCTCGGCAGCATGAGAGAAGCGTCCGCTTCTAAGGCACCGAACATATGATGGTTTTGAGTCTTTTCCACGGCCGAAAATCTTGCTGAGAACATCAACAGATATGAAGCCGCATTATGAATCCGCGACGTCGCTGGTAGTTCGCGCTTTCTGCCCGTATGCTGCCAAGTGAAAAAAAAAAAAGAACCCCCCCCCCCCCCGAAGAAAAAAACGTTCCGAACAAATGCACTCACGGTTCAGCATTAAAAAGGGTTGTAATATCGCTAGCACAGCCCAGAGGAGCGATCGAAAGACGTGCTAGAACGGCGCCGACGCTCGATGGAGCGCCTGCGTGATTGGTGGCACCTCCGTTGGTGGCTCGGATGTCAGTGCGCTGGTGGCACCGCCCGACGATTGCAGGTGCCCTATGGCCACAGCTGAGTCAGATAGTTTTAGTTTTGCATTCCTTCACGCCATCCCGCTGCTTCGATCAAGCACGGGTGGCGGTCAGTCGCGCAGTTTGGTATGCTGCTTGCTGGATCACTGTTCTTTTACTTTTTTTTGGAATGGTGCCGCGCTTTTCTAACGCTTACGCGTGTATCCTTTGCGTGTACCCATGTACTGTTTCTGGTATGCTGGGCCTGTGTGCTTAACACGTACAGGTTCACCGCACTGCGAACTTCACCGCAGTTCTTTGCCGCATCGGCTGTTTCGGAGCACTTTTCTAGTCTGCCTAAAGTAAAACACTAGGTTAAACCGGAAGAAACTGTTGGTCTTAGTTGTGTTTTACCTCAAGTGCAGGCAACTATCATACAGCTGAGATAACTGTGATGCAAGTGGTATTTGCCAGTTTTTTCTGGGCCATTCGATAATTTGAATTTTTCGTAAATTCAAACGTTTTTCCTGTTCCCTTGAACGCTGAATTGACAAGTTTACTGTACCATGCTGGCTCTGTCTATGCTGCCAATTGTAGCCAATTGTGCACAATATTAGTGTCCGTTGCATCAAGGTTTGACTGGACGATGGGACGCCCAATAATTCAAACTTCTGGGATATTTGCACTTAACTCGGTATTTAAACTCTGCACTGTACAAATTTTCGGGCCTGTTGAGTTGAATTATGTGTGTTCAAATATATTTAGTTTTGTGGCCATACAAGGTTGTCTGCACGAGGTTATCCAAGACTTCTTAGCCCGCAGACACTGTTACATTTGAACTTAAGAAAGTAATGCTCCCCATTGGCGTTGCACGTGCAGGCCAGAAAGCAAAGCTGACGGAGGACACGTTTGAGGACCTCCTTGGCAAGCAAGGGTTCACGGGATTTGGCAAGAAGGACACTGGGCCCAAGACAATGGCCGAGCTCCGCCGGGAGGAGATGGCCAAGGAGATGGACCCCATCAAGCTTATGGTGGGTCCCTCTTAGGTGGCGCCTGAGCATGAAGTTGTCCATTTAGCCTAGCTGAAGTGCGATGTGGCCAGCCACGTAGATGCTGCTTTTACACTACACGGGGAGAACAGGATCGATCATGGGGCATAGATTAGCGACACTGATGGACGCAGAAGCAGAGATGCTTCTCATGATATGCAATATGAAGCCTTCTTGGAAGTTGTAAGTAATCTTTTTGACATCACTATGGCCTGGTGAGAAAAGGACGCAGTTGAGCTAGTTCTGTCTTGTAGTGCACTAAACCATTCTCTTGACACGCTAGTGTGATTAAAAGGGGATGTGCCCTTAGGAATATTGGCTGTCTTTTCATCTCTCTCTACGCAATGCACTTTTGCTTTCTTGAAGGCTTATTATAAGAGAGAAGTTGTGTTGCAGTTTTGTCATTGATGGCACAATGTGCTCATCGTGCCATCCGCAGATCATGGACTGGACAACGAAGAAAGAGCGTAACATCCGAGCATTGCTGTGCTCCTTGCACACGGTCATCTGGGAGGGCTGCCGCTGGACTGAGGTAGGCATGCATCAGCTGGTATCGCCCGCAGACGTCAAGCGCTGCTATCGCAAGGCCTGCCTCGCCGTGCACCCAGACAAGGTGGGTGCCACTGCCAATCACTACACAGAGGAGCTGCTACCATAGCACATTTGCTACTGAAGCATGGGGGGCACATCTGCTTCTGAAGCATGGGGCCACAAAGTGGTCACAATGTTGGCTTTCAGTTTGAACGATGGCTTAGAAGTACAGGTGATCTTTGATAACAGACTTGAAGGGGTTGAAGGAGGGCTGACCGCCACTGTGGTGCAGTGTTTGGGTGCTTAACTGCTGTTCCTAAGGATGCGGGATCAAATACCAGCTGGGGTGGCATCTTTTTGGTGGAGGCGAAAAGCAAGGCGCCCGTGTGCTGTGCGATGTTGGTGTACATTAAAGAACCCCAGATGGTCCAAATTTCTGGAGCCCTCCACTACGGCATCTCTTAGCCTAAGCCGTTTTGAGACATTAAAACCCAAAAACCAAACCAAACCTTGAAGTTGGGCTGAGCTTACTCATACACAGCATTCCAATGAAAGTGAGTGGAACGTTAGAGTGCATTGACTAGTTTGGGGCTTTGTAGTGCCTGGACTTAATGTTAGGCTGCAAAAAGTGCAGTTTAGACTTCCTTCCTTCTTTTCTCACTTTTCTTGGACAGCTCGTCGGCACGGAGCATGAAGAATTAGCCAAGCTCATCTTCATGGAGCTCAATGATGCCTGGAGCGAGTTTGAAAAGCAGCAAGGACTTGCCTAGTCTGGAAAACAGCCTGTCGTCAACCTTCTCTTCCCCCTCGCACAGTCTCGAAGTGGCGGCGGCAGAAGACAGTGCACGGATGAGAATGCGCGAGAAGAAAAAGGAGTAGACCCACAACAACCAAGCGACGCGCATGCCAAAGCAGACGTGGCTTTGACAGTGGGAGGAGCAGCAGTGTTTGCTACGCAACCACTGCGCACGGTTTTTTTTTTTTGTCAGTGTGGCTGCGGACCATTATTACTATTATTTTTCCGGTACTCGTCATTGTTTTACCATCGTCAGAGAAAATGGCTTTCTTATCATGACCTCGCATACACCAGCTTTGTTACCTCCGGTTAACAAATTATGTGAGGCTTGTTTTTTGTGTGGCAAGCTCGCGTTTTGTTCAGAGCTTATGAGTGCTGGAAACTGTTCTGAACTAGTCCAAAGGCTGATGTGGCTCAATTTTAATCGACGCAAATAGACAGGCAAAGCCTTGGTTTCTGGTATTTAGCCGTTTTTGAAATGTGGAGTTTATTTCTCCAACAGTTCAAAGCTTGTAGGGGGCAGGGTAGAGTCTTGGGGGTTTAAAACGGTTAGGAAAACTATGGCAGAGGTGTAAACCGGTGAACAGCTGTGGCTTAAACAGAATGTCAGTTAATGTACAAAACGGATTGCAGAGGTTCAATTGCATTTTCGGGAATACACTGGATAGCTTGGTTTCTAGTTAGTGCAGCTTAGCATAATCAAAGATTTCACTGATTAAAACTAGTGGAAGGCCAAGCATCAGAAACCATTGTTTGGTGAGTAGCAAGTATCACGATGCAAACGTATAGAATTGGACTGCATAAAACGGAATGCGTTGTCAGTCTGTTTTTTGTCTTTTGTTGTCATTGTTTTGAGTTAACTCGTGCATATTGCACGCACAGTTTTGGTGAATCTCATATTGCAGAAAGCCTAATTGACATGAGCGCACTGACCTGTAACAGGCTTGATGACAGCATAGCTTCAGTCACGTCAGGTCAGTGTAAAATGTTCCAAGTGTTGTTGTGGCTGGGTTCAGTGTTCAGGACATGAGCTCAACTGTTTGTTTACGTTTTTGATTGTAAATAAGTGGTTTCTGTTGATCCCTTTTGTGTTAAAGGGTCACATAATTTTTATTTCCACTCTTTATTTTCCCGGCCCGCTTCTGAGCAGCACATAGCACATCTGGGCTGTTGATTACGTCGTTTTAATTAAGTCCTCGTGGCTTCTTGGTTTGTTGTTACTTTCGAAATTTCTTTCCTTTCCTTTTGTTGAGGTTGTGTAAGTCGTTACAGCAATCAAATTGCAGATGGGGTTGCGTAGCTAATGTTTGCTTATCATTCCAGCGCTTTTGTAATTCGCATATCATTTTCATACCTACTTTTTGGTTTTAGAGGGAACAAGGAAAAAAAATGCACATTTTGCTATTTCTTGGTTTGGTAACAGAGCCAAGTCGAAAGGCTTAGGTAATATTGTGAAAATGGGAAATGTCTTGCCACTCTGTTGCTTTATTATTCATGCTTCTTTTTGCTGCATAGTGTTTAAAAATGAATTAAGTCAGCGCTACTTTTCTTTCTGTTTCTTTTATCCACTAACCATTTTTTAGTCAGCTTTTGCAGGTTGCCTGCTTACTGCTCACTAACCAGCGCTTTCCTGGTATTTAAGCAAGTGCTAATAACTTTACTTTCGTTAGCTCTGACAACACGCACTAAGATTTCTGTGCAGTTCATTTTACGCCTCTTTGTTTTAAACTAACCGGGGTGTAACACGTCAGTGCTCCAAAGATTTTATGGTTAAGTGTATTATTCAAAGTTATTCTGATTTGTACAAAGTCATTCTTGTGCTGTTAGCTCTATGGGAGTGCGTCGAACAATGGGTTGCATTGGAATTGTCTCCACGTTTCTTGGAGACTCATTGCGTTGTTGATATGTGTGGATTGCTGTTCAAGTAATTCGCCATGTTCCTGGCCCAGTTGATTTTTTTTCTCTTTTCTGTCCTGATTTACTTCAACAAGCTTAGCATTTTGGACATGACAATATCAATATCTACTTCTTTTTGCGCTGCGTAAAGAGAGGATCAAACTGAATAATTAGTGCAAAGCATTGACCTAGCTTTGTTGTCACAAGCAGTTGATTTATGTTTAAGCTTTAAAACTTTTTACGTTTGTGAATTTGTTCCAAAGAGTTGGTTGCGAAGCACCTAGCTGGCCTTTGACCTGTAACAACTAAGGGACAATGCAGAAATTTAGACTGGTAAATAATGTATTGGCTGATTTTTTTTTTTTTTTTTTTTGCATTTTAATGACATGTTGCGTTATTTTAAATGTACTTTATGCAACTACCAACTGCTCTTGAGCATGTACAGTCTGGTCCAGTATTAAAGGGAACACCTCACAACAGTATGCAAGCAGCTATCATTTTTACCTTTGAATGTTAGCCACAATGTTTGTTGTTTCTGAATAGCATTTTTGGTGGGGACAGATAGTCCCTGTAGTTAGCTTTTCAAATGTGAATTATTTCCTTTCTTACTGGACTCTACTGTGCTATTTCAGCTTGCGTGATTAGTCATGATGTTTACTATAGGCATGTCGCTGAGCATGAAGGCGCAAGAGCACCTCGACATTGTGTGATGGGGGTCGATGCCACTAAGACGGCGCTAATATCAGCATTCACTCCTTTCTGCAGGCAGATCACCATTAACCACTGCTGTAGCGGTGACTTCACAAGATAGCCAGTTTAGGCTACAAGACAGGTTAACTAGAATATGCTATGTCCTTTGTCCCTTTAGAGACAGCACAGTCACCTCACTGGATTCTGAGAGGTTTGTGGGGCGCAGGCTTGTGACAGTTTGACAAATGCAGTTGAGACTGGCTGCGGCCTGTCAGGTAACTGGAACCTTAGTTCGGCCTGTTGTCATTAGGTGGCATTGGCTACCTTAGTTTGCCTTGTTGTCAAAAGGAGGTGCTAGCAGCATTCTTTGTGTGTCCAGCTGCACATATATTTCTTTGGCCATGTCACTGACAATTGGTTTTAAGTAGGTGATAGTTGTTTAGTTGTTCAACTTACATTGATAGAGTCTGTTCTACTTGGGCTTGCTGTTCATAAATGGCAGCAGCAGTAACATTTGTTTGGCTGGCTGTCATGAGATGGTGCTGTCGGAAACCTTACCATGTCCATCTGTCAATTGATGGTGTTAGCCTGCACATCGATGTGGTTGTCGTGGGGATCATTTTAAACTGGCGTAGCAGCTAGTAGATGGGGTGAATGTTTGATGCTTGCATGTATTATTTGATCGGTCGCAGTTTGATGAAAATTTGCACCCCACACCTCTATCATTATTCAGAGGGGTGACTTCTGGTGTTTTCTTTTTTTTGATGGCGTACACTGCTGCCTCTTGTCTTTCCTGCCATATGCTGGTTAGCATCTCGAGACTGTAAAAAAAAAAAAAAAAACTTGAGTGAGCTCGTGAGTAATAAGCAACTATTTTCGTGTGTGTGAAACTGCACAATGAGTGTATATAAGGCAGAGGTGAGAACTTCTTGTTTTGTCTGTGATAGTTGGGAAAAGCTTGTCTGTTCCTGCTGTCGAGTTTCCTACAATCATCTCGATGCTGACCGTAGTCCCTGCTAATTAAGGTGATGCTTGAGAATAGTGAGGAAGGCAGAATTTTATTTCTCCTTGTAGTGAGTGGCATCATTCTGCATGATGTGCTGTTTTGATGCACGAAGTCTCGCCAGTGTTTAATTCAAAGTTCTCAGTTCATTTAGTTGGCACTTTCGATGCTTAAGAGAAACCTTTTCTAGGCTGTAGTGTTGGACGGCTTTAGTATTCGTGGCGCACAACCAATCCTTTTGTTTCATTAGTGTGATGTAAGTGGATTTATTTGGTCAATAGACTGTAACTGCATAAGCAGTTAGTTTTGTGCCTGGCATCTGAGATTTTAATGCTGAATCAAAGATGCACGTTTTCTTAGTGTTAATCGATGAAAGAAATGACTCGGAAAATTTGAAATGTGTGCCCATATTTTAGACAGAGTAGTGAAACTTGGTGGTGCAGATGTCACTTGATTTATCATCCAAGCGGTCATATCAAAACTGATGCTTTTTGGTGTTCTGCACGGTGATGAAAGCTGGCGGCACTGCGTCATGCCATGACACCTTTATATGTGATGCCAAACGCGAAGTTTGATCTTTATTTGGGGCTGCTTGTAGGAAGCTCGATGGCTACTAGGATTTCATTCCACAAGCCGCTCTCGGACACGGAGGCTCTTTGTGTGCAATCAGCCCTGCTGCTTCTTGCTGTCTCTATTTCCTGGTCTTATTGTTTGCTTTATTCTTGCCAGCTTTTTTTGTGTCGACGTATCGTTTCTAGAGAAAGGTGTTGCCGACCGAAGGTGTGTCTCTTCGTTGATGTACATATTATAAATATATACATACGTAAGTGCTGTTAAAAAGTGATGAAACAATGCAAGATGTTCCAGCATGTGTATTTTTTCCTGGTGTGGTGTAATGCTTCAGTGGCAGTGGCTGCCTCTGGAATGCACAGCTAGGGTTGTATTTTGTAATGGCTCATATACCGATTCTTTTTCAGATTGTAACATGTAAATTTAGGCTTAACTGACAGCCAAACAGGAAGCGTTATTTACTGAGCTTGCTTTGTGGTGCAGGGCTGATCACTCCTTTGCCATGAAGCAAAAGAAGAATCATAAAATGAGCCATTGCAAAATACTTTGGCCCCTGGCTTTCTCTCGAGTAAAACAGCACGTGTACTGAATGCGTTCATGCAACGATGCCTTGGTTTCAAAGAAATATGTTTACGTTTAATCAGTTTTATGTAGTGTGTGTAGTTTGTAAGGCACGCAAATGATGTTGCTTGCTCAAGTTCAAGAACAATGACTGGAAGTCTGGTAACACTGAGAGGCTTCCCTGCGCCCCATTTAAAGGACAACCATAGAGCCCTAGTCAGGCGGTGGTGGCAAGATAGCTGCATTGCCTTTGTATGCACGTCGGGTTTTGACGTCCTTGGAATGGCAAACAAGGACTGTGGGTTTGAATAACTTTCCTTTTTCTCCTAGTTTCTATGTTACACATTTTTAGTTCACAGTGCCAACAATGTGCTTGTCCTTGGCAATAATGGCAGGGGCCGGCCCAGTGTTGCTTGCCTTTTGTCATTGGTACTGTGCAGTATGTGGAGGGTTTGCACGCTGCATCTGCGATGCGCTCATTGGCATATGTTCGGTAGGGGCAATATTGATCGTGCATTTCATTGGCAGCGTTAGTATGAAGGAAAATGCACAGTCTGTTTTCATCCGAGCCCTCCAAACCGTGTGTCGTTGCTTTCTTTGCCCAAGAATATTTAATACTCAAATCCTGAAATGCACTCTACTGCGCACTTTCATTCTGAGTGCTTATTGTATTTTTTGCTAGGTCTTTAGCATTGTAGAATTATCTTTACAGAGGAGGACCGAAACTTACTGACGTTTCTCCTAGTATCAGTCAGCTATTTCATGTGTGTCCTGAAGCCTTAAAACAATTATATTGCTGCAATAATGGTTTGCTTTAATGAAAACCACAGGCTGCTGAATTCATTCCAGTATTGAAGCATCTGTGCACCGGAGACTGAATCTAGTGGCAGCCCTGAATGCTTTTGGCCTAGTGGTGTGGACAAGCCTTGTAGTATATTTTTTGTGTGAGCGAGCAGTTGCAAGTTGTACTTACATTGGCAGGGGTGGAAGTGCTGCTCCATTTGTTTTATTCTGCTTCAAACTGCTTTCCCTGCTCCATCCTGCTCCAAAATGCATGCTGCTCCAAAACTGCTCCAAACTGACTGCCTCGATGTTCTGCAATCAAATTTAGCAGAACACGGGAACAATATCATAGCACTGGGGGTAAAGATATAATGCATCTTGCACTGGACTTAATGGAAATAAAATTTTTGTAATGGTGGGAAGCATGGAGTATAATAAATACTCATTCGCAAGTAAATTTAGTATGAACCACCGGTAATTGAAGGGAATTAATTCTGAAAAAAAATGCACTGTGCGTGTGATATAACACCACCTCTCAGCCTTTTGAATCGCCAGTGAAGAGAGAAGCGAGATCAGCAAGCGAAGTAAATAGTAGTTCAAACTACTGCGAGTCATTAGGAAACTTGTGTGACTGCAAGAACTGCATGAGGTATTTTAATGGTTCTGCTGTGAGAACAAGCAGGCACTCATCAAGCCTCTTTGTCAGTGACAAGCTTGTCAGGCCTACGGCAGACAAAAATCATACTTGAATCGTCATGTGTTGATACTCCAAAGGTGTCAATCACTAGGAAGCTTCTGAAGAATGTTAGAAAGCCTTACAGGCCTATTGCCAAGATAAAAAATGAGCCCCAGCATTGCTCAAGCAAAGAATGATAGTACTACTGTAGGAGGCAGTGAAGTAAAAATGCTGAAGGACAATAAGGCTACCCTTCAGTGCTATCTGTTTCCTGAAGGCACTACTGCTCAGGAATTTATCAGCACAGGCATAGGATCAAAAAGGATATGCACAAGACAGCTGAAATTCCATGCCCATTAATCTGAGCTCCAAATTAGTGGCACTGCTTGAGTGCATTGAAGTGATAAACTCAACACTTGAATCTGTCATTAGGCAAATGCTTTAGGTCACACTAGGTGTTCAGTTATGAAGTGCACCAGCAAGCGTGCACGCTGCTGGTCTGTTCGAAGTATTTGGCTGTTTGTCTTGGCAGAGATGAGTGCGAAGTTGTAGAGGCATTGAATTTGCATAAAAAGGAATCAAATTGGAGATTTCATTATTTTCTGTCAGAAAGAGAAAACCAATTATCAGAGGCATTTGACCTTAGAAACTTGCTCCAAAACATAATTCAAATGCTCTAAAACTCTTGTTTCATTGCTCCAAAGCGGCTCCAAAACGGCTTTATTACTGCTCCCAAAGCTGCTCCAAAATGCTTGAGCCTGCTTCCACCCCTGCATTGGGTATGATAGCCAACATAGCAATGTGCAGACGCGATGCTTGTGTAATGCAGGCTGTGACAGCGTACCTCATTTGAGCAATTCACACGGCAGCTGTAACAGCTGTACAAACAGCATAACACAATTCGCCTATTGCTGACTCAATGCTCCAGTGATAAAGCTGCGAATGATATTCCAAGCTAACCATTAACTCACAGTAGCCGTCCTATGTTGTCATTTAAGTACCATTCAAGTGAGGCTGCTAGAGAGAGTAGTGAAGTTGCTTGCAGAAGGTGCCCTCTCTCTAGTCCAGAAAGCTAGTGGCTGGACGATGGCATGGTGTCTGTGGTATGCGTGTCCAATTGGTAGCGGAGGTGTCGGCAAAGTTCTTTTTGTTCAAACGCCGCAAATTCGGTTCCTTACAATTTGCTGCTGTCCAAGGGTAGAGAAGGGAGGGAGCATCTAGCCTATATTGGGCTTAAGTGAAATCCCATGACTGCTGCTTGATTTTATTTTCAAATGAGTTTTGGATATGTGCTCTGTTTGGGGACCTGTCGGTGTAGCCGGTGTATTGCTCCGCTTGTGTCCGCCCGTTCCGAAAGAATCATCTGCATGTGCATATGGGGCTTCCTGTTTGCTTGCACGACATGTTATGCATGCAGCATGTACTGTGTCGCAAGAGTTTTGAAGCCCGGTATTTTCCCACAGTTGGTCACGCCTTCGGCAAATTTTGGTTCTGTTTCCGCCCGACGCATATCAGTCAATGCAGAGATAACCTAGATACATTCTACTAGTGCACTGCAGGCCAAAGTGAGAGGTTTGTTTTGTGGGCGTGAACTTGTTTTCTGATTTTCAAGCACTAGGGTTGCATTCATTGGACACCGAAGTGTGGAAATGAGTGGTGCCGCATTTTTAGGCTAGATGACTGCACCGTGCATATAGCTCATATTTTTCGCAATGAGTGAAATGCTTGTACTGGCGTGTTTGTTTTACTTGAATTTGACCCTGAACTAATTAATTGCATGTACAAAAAAAAAAGGAAAAACTTTACACTAAGGAGAATGGCACAACATTGCACGCAGCATTGATGCTCCATTTTCTAGAGGTTATGCAAGCATAATGAGTGCAGTTCTTTTTATCCGAGTGTTTTGCCTTCATGGCAGTGGCTGAGGTCACATGATTAAATACAAGACCCCTAGCATGCAATGGCGAAGGAAATTTGACTACTTGGCTACAGGACCGTTGTCCTCATAATCTTATGCATTTGGCAGTTTTCAGCATGATTACAAGCTTAACGAGTGCACAGAATTATTCGGTTGATAATTATTTTGAGCAAACCTATACTTGGTATAGTAACCAGAAAGGATTTGTAACGTGGGCAGAAACTGCAGGAAAATAAGGTGTGCAAGGGGTACACATAGTCATGCTAGCAGATTGCCTGAATTTTTCGTGATGCGAAGGGCACATGCTCCATCGGTATCTGTACCAGGTGAACTTGAGGTAGCTGGTGAATGTTCTTAAATTATGCGTATCTGTACCAGGTGAACTTGAGGTAGCTGGTGAATGTTCTTAAATTATGCATAGAAAATTTTGGTAATCGTGAAGCTTGGTGGCTGTTTGCCCTCTGTTTGGGCCCCTAAATCTTTTTTGTACCACATCAGCATTGCGCACCTTTCGAGTGCAGAGTAGATGGCGCTGCTCGAATCAATACGACCTGACACAACAACCATACTACACTCGCAGTAAAGTGGCTGCTACCACATTCGAGGTTAGACTTGATTTGGGCCTCTGACGTCATATGTGCGCCGAGACACTATTCGTCCAAAGACGCTTCTGTGAAAAACATCCAGCCAGTGGATTTTTTCGGTTAGCACACCCCATCTAGCGGACGCTAGGCGAACTAAAGGTTTCTTCGTTTTGGCTTGCACTGGCTGCACTAGTTCTGAAAAGTGCTGCAGCGAATTAATCTGCAAACATTAACTTGGAACAAAACGATGTGAAGGCATCAACAGCTAATGTTATCACATTGCGAAGGTAGTAGTGCAATTAGTGGCTTCTCTCGATCGAGCTGTCACTAGAGCGTTCATCGCATCGAGTTACGCAAACAAAATGCATAAGACACCACTCGACAACAGTTTCAACGCGTTTATTTCCTCTGTCTGCATATGTATATATGTACACATCTGCAGTCATGATATGTATATTGTGCTCTTTGTGGGCTCTGCCAAAATATGCCGTAAATTCAATAGACTTGTTCCAGCATGCACGCGTATCGAGCGATCGAGATTGGTATACAATATAGACGAGATTTCGCGCACAGCAGGTGATATATTGTTCATGCTCACGCCGTAACTATTTCGGCTATTTGATGACGTCACCTCTTGGCACAGCCAATGAGACAACGGCAGTGCCCAGCTATCACGATTATCATATTTATCAATCCTATCTGATACTTTTTTTTTGTTGCGTGTCGTATGTTTCACACAGCCCACTGACTGAACTCTTGGTACATATTTGAGGCTGATAAACGTTCGATAAACAATGATAAACATGAACCATTACGAAATGCTCTCGCGTCATGACGTACAGTGTTCCCGTTCACTCCTCTGTGGTCTTATTGGTCGTTAGAAATGCGTGGATACAACCTTTCGTGTACTCTGCGGGTTGCTCCGGTAATCGTTCATCACTCACCTAAATATACGCGCGGTATAGTAATTTTACGCAGCATACCCACATGCACGCATAAAAAGGGCCTATGGGGGACCGCTTGCAACAAGCACATGTCAGCGGTTATATATTAACTTCCGTTCTAAAACTCCTGAACGGCTTTGAGGGTAAAGATGCGATACTCCATGGCTTCGTGGAAGTGGCCCCCGTTTGCTTCTCTCTAAATAGGCAAAGTTTCAATCATGGTGTGGTGTAAATAGACATATGTGGGGAAACATTGAAGAGGGAATCCCGAATGAAACTGACTTGCAAGACGCACTAATACAGAGGATGGCTTTACGTTCTTAAAATACAGCTTAATCTTATTTGGTGCCATGAAAACTAAACGAAAGGTGCAATGAAAAGAGTCTGTATGGGGCGCCACGTCGTGAAAATACTCTTTGCACAGACGATCGGCAGCGGGGTGCGAGTGCGTTCTGGGTCCTGAGCCTTTAACATTAACAGACATTTCTTTATGATTTGTAAAGCGGCTAGCTTATTTGAGGGAAACGAGCCTAAACTCCTTACGCCTATGGCATGCAACCCAAATATAACTGGCCCTTGGATTCTACTGAGTTGGTGTTAGTCAGGCGCCGCAACTTTGACTTTATGGCCTGGCTATGCAGGGATGTGCAGAGTGGACATTGCAAGAAGGTAGGCCTATAATGTTGATGAATTTTTATGGCTCGTGAAAATCTGTTCCCAAAGAGCGCCAACAGGCTTAATGGTGTCGCAAAGGTCTAAGAGTTTTGAACGGGTTTTAAGAAATATGTACTTACAAGCTCGAATTTCTGAGTAAGGAAGTTTTGAGCTTTCGGAAGCATACGCGCAAAAGAGCTGAGGTAACTTTTGAGCCTAGTAAGGCGTAGTTGCTGAGCCACGACTGTCACTTTTCATGTAGGCTATTTCCGTGTCTGCCAACGAGCGCAGTCATCGTGAAACATTGGGCTACTAAGAAAAATTAGCGGATGCTTATACAATTCCTAGCTTGATTTGCGACAGCGCACGAAGCCCGAGGCGTTTTAAGGCGCGCCTTCATGACATCGCTTCAGGTCAGGTGAGGTCCCCCCCCCCCAATTTATGTGACGTAACTTCCGACTTCGTGACCTGAGTCATGCCCGGATTTTTTAAAACTACTTAAAGGCCCACTGTCCACCCTCCGGTCGAAAATATTTTCTTCCCCGGTGACTGGGAGACTTCGCCCCTGGAACGCAAGGCCGCAAAATGTTTTTGAAAAGAGTAACTAATAACGCAGTTACAGCCACCGCAATCACCCGATTCTATCCTGCCTCTCTCCTTCCGTTCCCTCGGAAAGGTTTTTCGCTCTCCTGCCCGAGGTCGTCTAGCCTCCGCAATACAAATTCCCCTTCCTCCTCCGCGTTTGGCGGGAGGTGGGGCGTGGCTCTCCGCGAGCGCGAAAAAAAAAAAAAAAAACGGTCGAGGGAGCGCGCGCCGCTGGATTCAGTCTGGCCGTGGCGAGGGAAAAGCGCGCTGCGAGCGGTAGACGCCCATCCTTCTCCCGTCAGTAAGCGAGACGGACCAATGGACGTCGTTCCCGGTACGTACGTCATTATCGGGGCCCGTCGGGCCAGCGCAGGAAGCGGTGAAGCTGGCTTCTCAAAGGAGAGCATGAGGGAGCTTTGAATTGTATTTTCGATGCTTTGCGGCGCGCGTGTCGCTGTAGAATTTTGCACAGACTATCTCCAGTACCTGATCGAAACACTGGGCTTCTTTTCTTAAAAGGGCCTTCCCTGGACAGTGGCCCTTTAAGGTCTGGTTACTTACATGACTAGTCATGACTGGTGACATGACAGGTACAATATCTGCTACATGGCTTCTGCATAGCATTCCTTGTCAAATTAGTCATGAGTCATGTTATGATATGCGTTTCCCAACCACTCATCTCGGGTCTTGCTTAGTCGCACGCCTCACCTTATCACATACACAAGGCATTGCTATTCTTGCTGCATTGCTATACACAAGGCAGCAAGCACCGACCTAGTGTGACAGCGACTTCGCTGAGAAACGTCCTCAAAGAATTCCTTACGTTGTCGCATAAAATATGTCTTAACTTCTGTGAACGGCCCCTCCTTGACGCTTTTCCACACATCACGCAAGCCCGCGAGGAAAATGTGTTGTTTTTGTGTAAGTGTTCTAAGCACCGCATGCTAAGTGGTTATGGCCCCGTTACAAACCGTTAGCTCTGATGGCCCGAGGTTTCTATGCCTGCTGCGGACCACGACCAGAGATTAGCACAGCGGGGACATATTAGCGTTTAACGTGTGGGTCTACGGTAATACGTCCCCGATTAGTGAAAACGCAAAAATGGTCTACGGCTGGTGATGGACACATCATCTGAGGTACGAACTACTTAACTGAAGCTGCTAAACATAGTAAGGACAGAGGGCTTATGGTAGTGCATTAACAATGCTTACTTTCGGTCAAGTGGACAAAATACAATATATGCAACATACAGAAGCACGTGAGACGAAAGTATCTATATTAAACGTTCGTCGGGTATCCTGAACAAATGCAACAGCATACTCTTCAAAATATACCGATCGGAGCATGCCGAAAAGAAATTTTCTCCAGGTCTAACCATTTTCTTGCTCAGGTTCTAGTTTCATACAAAATTGGCTTCTCAGTAGTAACTTCTGGTTAATGCTATGTTATTTGGCGTATTTGCCTGACTCGGTCAGAGTTAATTTTAAATATTGGTCTTGTGTAATGGCGAACCCAAACAGTGTTCTCAGCTACGGTAAGTGTAGCGCCATTCGGGCTAATCTTAGGAACGAACAAAATACCATAGATGATGCGGAGATGAGCGCTTGTTCGCCTGATGAGCGTAAGATGTCGCTACTAGTATGCCTGTCGTCGCTGTAGACAAGGATTTATGGAATAGCTCTGGCCGTATCAGGGAAGTACCGCAACGAAACACAGCATTAAACAATAATTACCACTAAATAACTCCGTGTGAAATCTTTGCCAAAACAAGCAAACGGTTAGTCTGAAGGAATTGTTTTCGGTGTACTCCGAGCGAAGCAACTGTCGAGATTGGGGGCACTATGACACAAGAGCTTTTTTGGCAACAGTATATGTATGCAGTGCACAAAGAACTTCAGTGCAAGGGGTCATTTTCTCATTACAAAGAATGCAGTAACTTCAACGAGGTTTTCCGTGTGCGAGGATACATGAAGAAAGATGAGACGGCGGCAGAATAGAACATACATGCGCCGTTGGAAAGTTCCGAGTGTCTGGGATCGAGTTCGTGCGTAGCCATGCAGGGCACCGAAGTCCAGGCCGAATTCGGTGTAGGGAACTGTACACAGCGCTGGCGTCCACGTCGTTGATCGCATCTCGCGCACATCACATACCACAAAAACACCCGGCGAAAGGATAGGTGCGATAGCCTGCCGTTTTCAAGTGCTGCGTTTGTCCCAGACTTTGTAGACAAGACGTGATCTTCACTCTAAAGGCGGAGTGGTCCGTGAATAATACTGGGGCGGGGCGTGTAACTTCCATCATAGGTCGAGCCGTCTGTCCGAATATGGTGACAGTTGACAAACGACTGAGGATGCTTGACGCATCCGGGAGTCCTTGGAAAATACCAGCCAGGCAGGAGTATATAGCCGACGACAAAATCACAGAGGCCTTCTTCTAACTTCTCGGCAATAAGCTGTAGGCTCCGGCGCGTTTGCTAGTCCACCAGACAGCATCGTCTGCTTCTGGTCTTGCAGAAGAACAGCGGTCCATATGTCCAGTGACGCCGGGAAGTCTTCTAGAAGAAGGCCCTGGCCGGCCGTCATACGAATGTCACCTTTGATCCGACGTGTGTCGTCTGCGGTATGGCGTTGACAGTGTTCAGGGCCTGGAGAGCCAGTCGGTTTGCCAGGCGCGCTCGGTTCGTGGCGTTCAGGTACTGCTCGTGGGCTGCGTTTATGTACCTGTGCACAGAAAATAACCGAATGCATTCAAGTTTTACCTACGTTTCCAAGTTGTAAGAATCTAAAAAGTGGCATGGGATCTAGATGCTCTGGGCACTACGGTCTGAAGGCAGTTCACACTTGCATATTACATCTTGTTAACGCTTGCTCTAAAAAGAGGTGCACAATCCTAAGAACTTGGTACAAAGCTAGAACCACATTATTTAGCTTCGTGATGTGGCGCGCATGGAGAATGCAAGGCCAGATTCACACTGTGTCGTCAGCATCTGGACCATATGCCACCTTCTCTTGCCGCCTGACGGTATACGATACGTCGGACGATACGACAAGCCGTGTTCTCTATGGCAACTCCAGACTACACCTTAAAGAGTTCTCATTGACACTCATATTGTGGTAAAGCCATTTGCCGTGTTCGCTAGGCAAATGCGTACATGGGCATTTCATGGGTATTCCATAAGCTTCCGCTGTTCATTTTATCTGGTCTTATTTAGTATGAGGAAACATCAGACGAAAACAGTGAGCGCTCAATCGCAGAAATCAAGAGACAGCGGGTCCTGACTCCTGCCGCAGGCGGTAACCGTCGCCACTGCCAGCACCTGCCGGACAGCTACTGGTTGCGTCATGCAGCCAATGCCAAAGTGCGGATCCCGACGAGCTAATAGTCCGGTCGCTTCCAGCAGGCTCTCGAAAGCCACGTCTTCGTCATACAAGCACTGCCAGATCACCAATCGCATCCGAAATGAAAATTAGAACCTTATGGAATACGACCACAGGAGGGCCAAAATATGGACAAGTCAGAGACTAGGCCTTCTCATGAGCTTCACTTAATTCTGGTCAGTTTTTTGCACTCTTACGTGGTCAAAAGCGACGGAAGCAATTATCCTGTGTGCTTAGATGGACTACGACAGTCAATGTGAACACCCTGAGTAGCAATAGCCTCGGTACGTTTAGAGCTGCGTGCAAGGAGAGGGGCGAACTGACCTTCGGTACATCTTGCACTCCTCCTGTTCCTTGGCCTCCTGTCGCATGTAGCGTATCATCATGAACCCGATGCCGAACGAGTAGAAGAACAGCACCACCACGATGTAGAGCAGGGCCTGGCGCTGGCTCGCCTCGGACTCCCGGTCGTCGACCACTGGTGATCCCGTGGCCGAGGCATTGGACCACAGGTCGTCCTCCGGGCCACGTGATCCGTTCGACGAGGGCGAGGAGGAAGACGACGAGAGGTTGGCCGTTAGCGAGAGCAGCAGCCGGGTCATGTTATGGCAGTGCACGTCTATGGCTGATGATGGTCCGCGCTGGACGTTGCGTGGTTGCACCGGAGCCATTCGACGGCGTCTCCGTGCGTCCAGACCAGAGACCCGACACTTGCTCCACTCGATGTTTATCTGTAGTTGGCTTCCTTTCTAGTCACTTTGCCCCCTTATTTTGGAAGCGGGACTGATCCCCATCTGGTTCGAAACGTGAATATCTATCCTTGAAAAAAGGTACAACTCAGCCTAGTCGTTACATCTGTGTTCCAAAATCTCGCTTCAAATAAATGTCTGTTCTGCTTTGTGCGCGTGGCACTACGAATTCTTACAAAACTTGACAGATCTTGAACAAAGTACTCGCGGACTTGTTGCCTTTTTAGACCGAGTCTTGAGGCATGCCAAAAATTATGATGTTAAAGCAAAATAGTTCATTTTTCTTCAGCGACCCCACTCTGGAACTCGGTACTTTTCATACCTTGTTCAAACGTTATCAGCGGTTCTCTAGCATATGATGTACATTACTGCTACGTTGTTCATCACTTCTTGGTACAAAGGTGATGCACTACAGGCGTCTGGAGAGGCTAGCCTTGTATTGTCAGGTAACTGAATCTAGAATTGGGGTTGGTCTCCTTGCAAAGTGTATTCAACAGCTAGAAGTGGCTTTGTAAGGTGCGGTCAGCACGGTGCTGTTCACGTCGTACGTAACGGCTTGTCGGTAGGCCATGTTCGTCATCTTGCATTGGTGAATTGGCAGTGCTGTTTGAGCAGCCCGACTTCTAGCCACCCATATGAAGTGTTCTGAGCTTTTACGTGCTGAAGACTCGTCCGGTTATTAGAAAACTAACCTCTATACTTCGCGTGCCTGGTAGCGTTTCACGACTGTTAGGGTGCCCAGCTAAGCTTGACGAACCCTAAACCGCATTATTTTGTATTTTTTGATCTTCGTAAGCTCAAACTACCGTTGTCTGTAGCCGATACAAAACACGATCTGTGGTTACGGAAATAATCTTACAGGATTTCTTGTGCACTTTCACGAGCTCTAGGAAGAGTGTCACTACCTGCTACGTAAAAGATTGTAAAAGTTTCCTGTGGTCTGTTTCTTGAGCTTTGCTCGTAGGTTTTCGTCTTTATTCCACGAAAGCTTCCTGAGCTAATCCACATATGTGGTTTTCTCTAATAGTTCAGTGCATTTGATGTGCGATGAACTTAGCTTATGGTCACCGAAAAGTTCCTGCTGTCACTATGTTCGTGGTCCCCGAGATAGAAGACCTTTATGCTTGATGCTGAGGCTTAAAAAGCAATTCTTGTTTGTTTTATTAAGCATATAAATTTTTTACTTCTTTCGTATGCGAGTCTTGTTAAGCATTTGAGTGGGCATTTATCGCTTCTTCTTGAAATGCCTGTAGCCGGCCAAGCACAAGGAGGCGTCCGGAAACAAGATTGGTGATAACGAAACGAGCTCGCCTTGAATATGAAGTATGTCACATGTTGTCTTTGTCGTGAACTATGCTAGATAGCACTTATTTTGACTCAGTAAATAAAAAAAAAATATCAGTCTCTTTCCAAAATACTCACATAGACTGCCTTTTCTAGCAATATGGAAGGCCGAGTCAGTGCGCTAGTGGTTTGAGCGCTGAACTATTATAAAGCCTACTGCTGTTCTTCCTGGTGGGCTTGAATACCTTAATCCTTGCACTGCGACAACGCGCCTGATTTCTACTTGTTGGTAGCGGGTCTTGTTTGACGTTGATTGTTTCCCGGCTGCCGACGATACGAGCCGTCTTGTTGAGCTCTTGTGGTCCGGTGATTATCGTCTGAGACTCCCCGACGAGGTTACGTAATAAGATTGTCGATACTCAGAAACGGTTCTCGTTGTTTTGATTGGTTACTGGGCTAGCAGTGCATGTCTCCAGAGCAGCTAAGAAATCAACAGTTGAAAGCTTTGCTGAGCGGATAAGAGAAGGTCTGGTGTGCTGTCGCGAGAACCAAAACAAAGTTCTTCGCTTGAAGTCTGCTTCTTTGGGCAGGAGCGCTTGCTCGAACTGATTCCTGCAAAGAGAGAGAGAGAGAAAAAGAAGTGCGCCAGGCATTAAATACGTGGAAATAACTGTCAAAATGAACAGTGTTCTTTTTTTTTTTTTTTTTTGTTCAGTCGATCCGCGAATGGATCAGTTTGCCACCTGAAGGTGTTTTCATTACCGATAGCGGCGGATTTTCGTAAATTGTGCTCTGCAGTGATTTTTTTTTACGCTTTGTGTACCCCTCCCCCTTCTGTAGTGCTGGCAGGAGATGCAGGTGTTTAATAAAGAAGGGGCAGCCTTATTCTTTTCCCACTTCATTCCTGGGAATTTTGTGCTAACTCTGCCGAGGCACTTTTAGCCACGAAACCCGCGGACAAAAAACAAACAAACAGAAATTTGTACGAAAGGCAAGAAGAGAAAAGAAACAAGAGTGCAATAGCTTTGCGCAGTTAATGCGAGGAAGCCAGATTACTAATGGCAGTTGCTTTCACAATAAATAGCTATACAAAATGACACCTAATAAAGAAACAAAGTTGTTTGCTTGATAATCAGCTAGGCCTTGCCTTTATGAGGTTTTAGCACTTCAGCAACGAGACCGAGCAAAACTGGTAATCAATTTTTGCGAGTCGATAAACATCAGTCATAATGCTATCAAAAGGCAGCAGGAAACACACAGGTTGTTGTTGCGGACATTTTAAAACGCTGGTAAAAATATCCAAAGCTGGCTGAACGGATAATGACAACTTAATTTGAAAGTGAAGAACGATGACCGTCACTTAACAGCAGACCTTTGCGAATTTAATGTAGAACAATCACACCAAAAAATCGTTACATCAGGTCTCGACCATACAGCGAAGAGAGTACAAAACGTAGCTCAAGAGGAACACGTGTCGACTATTCCTTTTTCTTCATTTAAGATCTAATAATAGTGCTAAGACTGCTGTTATAACCTCAAATGCTAGCTCATGTATGCCAAAGTTATAGCCAATTAAAAATGTTTCAATTAAAAATGTTTTTAACATAAAATGTTTAATTTCGTTTCAGTATTTAGGATCATAATCATCCTTTCATTGCCGGCAATATTGTTTTCAAACTGCGACTTTACAGCCACCTTAAAACGTACGTATATAAGACACTAAATGGTCAAATACACGCGTGGTAAATCTAAATATTTGATATCGACTGTAATGACAAATTTTTCATCGCGCGTGGTTTTCTCATGGTAATGCGAGCATTTTGTTCGCCCTTCATATGGAATCCCAATAAGCCGATGCAGCCGAATCTGCTATATCCTATCCTCCTCAGATTGGAAGAGGCTATGAGCTTCGAAAAGAATATATCGTCTTCTTCTGATTAGATGCGATTAGTCAGCTTCGAGACGGATACCTTACCTTCTATTGATTAGATTAGAGGGGACTAGTCAGCTTCTAATGGGTACTTGACTGGCTTCTAGATGGACATCCTACCCTCGGTTGAATAGAGGGAACTAGTGATATTTGACATGGATTCCTGACCCTCTGTTGATTAGAGATGACTAGTCAGCTTACAGATGTATACCTTACCCTCTATTGATTAGAAGGGACAAGTCAACTTCTAGATGAATACATTACCCTTCATTGATTGGAGGTGACTATAGTCAGCTTCGAGATGGATACCTGACCCTATATTGATTGGAGGGGACTAGTCAACTTCTAGATAGATACATTACCCTTCATTGATTGGAGGTGACTAGTCAGCTTCCAGATGTATACCTTACCCTCTACTGATTAGAAGCGACTAGTCAGCTTCTAGACGGATATCCTATCCTCCTCTGCTCGGCGGTGACTAGCGAGATTCGAGGTTCTCTTTGATCAGAGTGGACTAGGTAGCTTTGAAAAGGGGATCCTATCTTCATCTGACTGGAGGATAATAGTAAGCTTCGGGAAGGATAGGCTATCTTCGAAGCTTATTAGTCTCTTGGAATCACTCGCCATTCTAAAAAATGTTTATTGTTTTTTAATTCTCTTTTTGGCCGCGATGTGCTGAACGCTAGGTTTGTGCCCAATACGTTAGAGATTACTGAATATACGTATTTATAGAGGTATGGTATGAGAAATTACGATGCATATGTGAGTTTGATGCATGGGCATACAAAATCAAGATAATGAACAGGGATCGTAGTTTTTACAGATTTAGCCGCATCGCAGCACCTATCTTTCTTTAACTGGCTCCAAGATCGGCGCACAGCATGTTTCGTTGTCTTGCCTCAGTAACACATATGTACGAAGGCGAATCAACTGGAACCGAAGCATAAGCACCGTGTGCTCAACAGAAACACGCAAGAAGCTTGCGTCGACGGTGCTTGTCCAAGGGATTGCCCATAGTTTTGGCTCACAGGTCGTACGCCAACGCCGACTGCTCGCATTTAACGCACCCCTCAACGCAGTCGGCGAATGAGATCGTAAAGGCAAACTCCTGTATCGAGAGACGCAAAAGTGCTTCCGAACTTGTTCGGTGGTTGCGGTGAGTCGTTAAGCGCTCCCGTGCTCTCCTAATGAGGTGGAGGTGCTGCGGAAGGGGTGCAAGAGAAGTAAAAGTTTGCTCTATGCGCTAATTGTAATTGGAGGTTTATTCACAAAAAGTGAAAAGGGCGTGATACAGGAGACCTGCAGAGGAAACAATAGCGCTAAAGACTACTTGACGTCGACAAAGCCACACGCCTCCTACTTGGAGTCTGTGCAATGCCAGAACCGGCATGTATGCAACATGATGCCATAATAAAACTATGCTTCACGCATTAGCAAAAACTTACAGGATCGCACTCTGCTTCGCTTAAGAGCTTAATGGCGAAAGCCTGTCCTCGTTCTTCTCTCCTTACTATAGCTTGCATGCTTGTTTACTCGTTATAATTTCATTACTATCTTTTCTTTGGCTTCATCGTCAGAACCTATTGCGATGTTCTTACTGGATGGATGGATGGATGGATGGATGGATGGATGGATGGATGGATGGATGGATGGATGGATGGATGGATGGATGGATGGATGGATGGATGGATGGATGGATGGATGGATGGATGGATAACAACTTTTATTGTCCACCGGAAATGGAGGTCCCCTACTCCCCGTCCTCGGCACGCAGGCCTAGAGGACGGGGGCCGGAGCCTCCGCGACTAAAGGCTAACAAAGAGATTTTGTCTCTTCGCGGCCTCGGCCCCTAGGCGGACGGCTTGTTGCTGCCTAGTGGTGTCTTCCTCCGCAGCAGGGTTTAACAGCTTTCTCTGCTATTAATATCTTTCTCGACTCCAGGCGATTCGACGCATTTCCATATAATGTGGTCGAGGGTGCTTCTCTCCCCACAAGCTTTACAAAGATAATTTTCATGTTCCCCTGGTAGGACGTGAACGGTCCCTTTAACGAAATTTCCAGCTTCCGGTCGCCGCCATGCGGTCGCCTCTCTATTACTCAGTGTCTTATCCGGTGGTGGCACCAGTTTTCTGTTTGATTTATAATTCTCAACGATTTCAGAATAGCTTTGCGCGCGTTCATCCAGGTTGTGGCAATCCTGCGGTTCCACGGTTACCCGGTAGTAGATGGCTCGGGCTAACTCGTGTGCCGCTTCACTGCCGGGAACGAACGCATGCGCTGGGGTCCATATTAGGCTGACTTTGCGGATCAACTTTTTGGCGACCACGATCCTCGAAGCTTCCGACGAGATTCTGCCTTTTATAAAACTCCAAATAGCGGTTTGAGTACCGCTGACTACGAATTTTGCTTCTGTTCCAACGCAAGCGGGCGTTATAACATCTTCGGCCTTCTATGTGTTGCGGCTGTGAATAGTGGTTGCCAATTTGGAGCTCCTAGGACGTCGACTACTGAGGTAACCACCACGCTTGACTTCCCACATGCCGCGTCCACGTGGGCGACCTTTTAGGGCTCCATTTTTCCGAATTGCGTTTCAGATGGCACTGTATTATTATGCTCCGGATGCATATTCCCTAGGAAGGGGGGGGGGGGGTAGTTTTACAGTGCAGACCGCGGCCAATTTGCAAGCCTGCCATCAGCAGGATGGCTCTGTCCGTGGTGGTGCTATAGTAAGTCTCTCTAGCTGAGGCATGCGAACTGCCTCTGCGTATTCTTCCCAGTTATTATGCACCCCAAGTTTCTCCGTAGAGGTGTACATCGGGAGTCCTAGGGCTCTCTTGATACATCTCTGGATGAGAGAGTCTAACTTCCTTTTTTCATCCGATCTAAGATTTAGGAAGGGTGCCAAGGAGCACATTAGGCTAAAGACGTAAGCCTGTACTAATTTCAGTAGGCTTCTCTCTTTAAGTCCTCGGCCCCTAAGGGAGATTCTACTAAATATTCCTAGATCTTGCGACGCGCAGTCGTCTAGCTTTTTTAAAACACCGTCATTGTATCCGTTTTCCTGAATAAAGAATCCCAGGATTCCGTGCAAATTATGTCGACGCCAGAATCTATTGCGACGTTTCGCTGACACATCTCGCGGAATCTCGCGGAATCTCGCAGAATTTTGCTGATAGTTCTCGCGAACCCATCTCGCGGATACATCTCGCAGACGCTAGATAATCACCATGACCCTAGAAAGGCTTTAGCCTTGCAGGAGAAATTGCTTCACAGTAAAAACTGCACGGTATTAAAGTCGGATTAATTTAAAACTTAACACAAAGCACATATATGTCACGTGTGACGCTTTATGCGATGCGTGCTGTGCTTCGCCACGAAGCAATACGTCTTAAATTCATGAGCCAACTAGCCCCTAGACGAACGCTAATTTTTAGAACTGTCACAAAAGTTTCACAAGATAGTGAATGATGTAGTCATCAACAAACATAGCTACGGCTGCGTGTTTTGTTAATCCGGCCAAACTCGCATGCCAGCAGTACCACGATCCAGCAAAAACAGTTTGGAAATGCATTAAAAAATATGTGCGAAGTTTCTAAAATTTTAAATAAATGCACGTTAAAAGTGATTGTTGACTTAGCCTCAAATTGCTCTGTATCGAAAGTCAGGTATTTTTGTGGGTTTTAGCTGAAACATACGACGAAAACCGTCGTAATGTTGTCTGCCATGGTAGCGTCTGGGCCGGTCTTTTCGATATACTCATTGCTCCTGCATAACACATTGCTAGATTGCCATTCAGTGCCTTTGCGACTGGTGAGGCAGCTGCATTGGTCGCTGCATCGAGTTTGCCTTCATTCTGCCGGCTTCCGGTCTAGTTCTTTTATGCAGCTACTGAATACAAAGTTATACATGCTCGTGCAAACGTGACCAGGCTCTCTTTCGATCACTAGACGTAAACGGAAACCAAAGTTCTTCAACCTATAGCTTATGTGTGGGCCGTGTACTTTCCGGTTTTAACAACATTGAGGACGATGGAGTCCAAAGACAGACTCCTCTCGCACCATTTAACAACAACAAAGAGATCATAAACCGGCGAGCATTCGCCATTAAAAAAGAAAAGCAATCTGCTAAAATTAAAAGACCCGGGCATGTTTAAGCTAGCCGACGACCGCTTTCTTGGAGAAAAGTAGACGCTAATTTTCTTGTTAAACAGCAGAAATTTTCAGATATATGCGGTTTTTTGAACCCACTCCGATGAGAGGAGCGCTGCAAGATTTTATTTCCTTTAGAAAAAGCGCGCGCAGCCCGATTAAGTTTAAAATCAGTGGCGCATATTATCGATTTATGAGTAGCATCATTTTGATTTTTAATGCTCGGCGAAAAAGCTTAGGTTGGGCTGAGCTCACGAGCAAAAGGATTAGCCATCTCAGTGGAGAGTCCTGGATTCCGGCTTTCGAGAAAGGTTGTTGTACGCTGTCTGTCTATGTGTACCTCGCCCATGATATGGTTTCCTGTCAGACTCGCGCCGATGTTGTGAAGGTATAGGACCTGATTGTTCCCTTTCTCAGGAGCTCTGAGGTAACCAGAGGCAGGAGTCGGAGGCTCGCGAACACTTGCCTGAATTGCACAATTTTCGCGAGAACTACTTATAATGACTTTTCAATACGAGATATCTGCCTCGTTACCCAGTTACCCACGGTTGAACAAGCTCACTCGAATGTAGAACGTACCAGATGTGTCATATGTTTGATGTAGAACTTGCTGCCGTTCTGGATAAGGGATGAAGCGCTGACAGCCTAATGACCGTGGTAGGCGAGAACTTGGAAAAAATGTAGCTCACAGCATTTTGCAGCATATTCTACAAGGTGCTTAGACAAGTTGTTTCGAAACTTCTTGTGGAGCACCCACTATGACTTGCAGTTCCATTGGTGACCATAGGTTGGCATCCAAATCGTTAGCCTTGATGAAAGATAATAGTTTCTAAGTAAACCGATAGTTTATTGATAAATCGTCGTATCGCGAACAGACCTACAGACGCTTGGTAGGAGCCGTGTGCATCCTGACATTGCTAGTGCCGACTGTTGGCTACTGTAGTCGTGTGCGCCGTTTTGGAAACTGCATGTGTGCGGCTGGCTACTTTAGCGGCCTTTAACATCTTAAGTAGTACTGATAAACGAGTATTTTTTCAGCTTTGACAGCTCTCTCTCTCTCTCTCAGCTGAAGCATGCCAACAAAATTAATTTAACCAGGCTATGCCCATTGTGAAGTTCAGCGAGGCTGAATCTTGGACTATTCTGTAGAGCTTGCTCATTTTGTCGAAGTCTGAAGCTCAAAAAGGACAGGGGCTTAGAGGTACACAGGACACAACGCTAAATTGCAACTTTTTTGTTTTCGCCGATAGCAACCGATTCTAGTGCTTCTACAATCCAACTTGGTGAAAAGTACAAACTTTACAAAAATGAATAAAAGGTGTAAAATACGAACCAAGTTTTCTCAGACATAGACACCTTAAAGTTTGGGACGTTAAACCCGACAAACCAAGCTAAACAAACCAAACACCTTAAAGTCAACGACCTGCTTATATATCTCGTGACGCAATCTGCTTGTGCGTTACATAATAATTGTGTCGCTCTATAAGGCAGGCGGCCTGGGCTAACGGCACGCTCTTCGCTATAAAAAAGCGTGTCGTAGCCTGGCCCGATGAAATATGACGAAACCAAACTAGAGTTACTATATAGTAACTCTAGGCCAAACGAGATGCAAGCGACCTCTTGCGTAGCTTTCCTGATGTCTGTATTCCAAATTAACTCTCGGAGACGTTAATGAATGCCTGAACTTCTTTTTTTCACTTCCTAAGTGACCTTTCGCTTCTGCCACAACTGTCTGCAGTACCTGTCCATTAAGTTCAGCTCGCGTGGTAACCAAAAGTCGAAATAAGGTCGGGTAACGCCATTAGCGCCCTACGAACTGAAATGGCGTCTAACACCCTTCTTCAGCGAGTCGGCGGAGAGAGAAAATCAGGTCAGGATTCGCTAGAAACGTATCGACCGCACATTAGCGTGCTGACGCCTGCTAGTGGTGTGCAGGCAAAATGCTTTGTTCTCTGTATATCGCTGTGCGCCCCATCGCAACACACGCTATGTAGCAGAGGTGCACACCACGCCACACCGGAAATCGATTCGAATCTTGATGCTTCGTCACTTCCGCCTATCGACCATGCCCTGTCCTCGTTTGCTTTTGTAGATTTTTTTTTATCGGAACGTATGTAACGTTTTATTTAATAAAGTGTACGTAACATACTTAACAAGTACTTGCAAAACTTTTTAAGGCAGGCTATAAAGTCCCCATAGAAAATATGTGTGCTGTTCGAATTTTATTCAAGTGGTGATAACACGTGTATTTCACCTAACGTGTCACGTAGTGGACAAATACTTACATTGTAAAAATTTATTTACACAGTTCATAGACCGGCTTTGTTTATTTAGTCATGCACTGAGACGTGCATTACACGTATGTTCTACGCAAAACGCTACGTCACTTAGAGCTCCTAGGTCATACGAAATTGGTATCACATAAGACTTAATTGTATTACAAAATATTTTTTTTTCCATTCCGCTGACTGATAGGGTATGTTCCGCGTATTTAAAATTCCACCAGAGTTATGAAACACAGAATACACATTTTAAATGACAAGAAATTCCCTTTTTCAGTTTCGTAATCGTGCATAGGCCGAATTTTGCTGCACTTTCAAGCGGAGTTTCTTCTTTTTCTTTTTTTGCCGTATGCTTCAAAGCGAAGCAGACGACAGGCAGACGGCACGAAGACGAAACGTGCCGCAGCACAACAGGAAAGGGGAGAAAGCCTTCAAAGGAAAAGCAGGTCGCAGATCTTGGCATGGGCACCGATCAATAGAAGCTTGCGAAGGCTAGCCTTCTCACTGGTCTGTTCTTCGTTGTGTTGTGCGAGGAATGATATGTATGCCACGGCGAGCGCGACCTGGCGTGACGGGGCGAAGAGCAACAGCAGCGCTACCTGTGTTCTGGGTGCAAAGAGATGTTGCGATTACAAACGTACAGGACGCACGTTGGACGAATAAGAGCAAGGTCATTCAGCCGTTTTGGCCTAAACACCTAAGATTGGTTTCTTCCAAAAAAAAAAAGAAAAAAAAAAAAGGAAATGAAACTTCAGCTTATATCCCGAATTCTCGGCCTTCCCCTTTTGCATCCAAGTCGCATTCCAGCAAATTGGGCATCGACCCTGCATTATATATTTCCTTTTTGTTTTTGAACTGCAAAACGCCTTTGCAATCTCGAAAAAACAAAATTGTTTTTTTCGTTCATTTGTTACGATTTGGAGCTCATGTTCGATCGTAAACTGCGCGTTGTTTCATCTCGCTGTTATTGCATTCACACACGCTACGATGTAAGGCGATGGGGAATATGTAATGTGCTGGAAAAAGGATTCCTTCCTTACCACTTTTCTTCTTCTTTTCTTTTTTTTAGTAGCTTCAGATACCGCGATTTTATTTCTCATGAAGGAGAAAACGCGCCTACTAGGTACGTACATTTCTGGAAGCACTACTTGAGCAATCACATTTCCGCATAAAACACGTTCTGTTCTGTCCGCAATCATGATCTTCTTTTTGCGCTTGCGTCGTCTTTTTGCTTTCATGTAGACATCCTTTCCGATTTATTCAACCTTCGCCCATGACAAAGGCTGTGGGAGTAGGTTAAGTTCGAAAGTATATCTTCGCTGAGGCTTTTACAGAACAACTTTGAGGCTTCTTCGAAGGAATGATGATGAATTAACAGACGGAACGTGACTGTACGTTGTCGAAAAATAAGGATAAAATGTTCTGACAAGGGCCAACATTCCCAGCACCGTTAGAATAGGAGAATTCTGAAGCGCGATCAGCAAGCTGAGGTCCCCGGAACGTTACAGCCGTTCCTTAGGCGATATGGAAGCGTGTTCCCTTTTAATGAGTAATTTATTTAGTGGGTTCTTCTCACTATTGGAGAATGAACTAATTTGGGTGAATTCATGATCGATAAAGACAATTTCCCATTTTACTTGAAGGACGTTGGCAGAAACATCACTGACACGAAAAAAAAAAAAAGTGAGAAGGTTGTCGATGACAGAGAAGAGAAGACCATTTTTTATTTCAGCTTGCTGCGCTGAGGTTCCAAATACTGAATTAGAGTTGATGAAAAAAAAAAAATCAGGTGTTAGAAGTAGGAAAGGAATAAATAAGTGAATGAAAAGCCAGCAGCGGTAGAAAGGTGTAGGACCCTAGGTCCAACATTGATTGAACGTCGAAGGAGGCTTCTCCTTTTAGAGACTCCTGCTGAGGTGAAGCCAACGTTAAGACTCCTGCTGAGGTGAAGCCAACGTCAAAAACTGATCGTATGGTACGTAGATAGTTTTTCTTCAAAGATAACAAAAACAAGAAATAAAAAAAAAACTTGTTTTCGCTTTTTCTGTCCTGAAAGAAAAGGAGCATTTGCTGCGACTTGTCTTGCCTAAGTTGGAGAAGGGGTCGTGGCTTCCGACGAGACTCAAGTGAAATGTTTTGTTATTTTTGTTCACTTTGCCGAAACGAGAAAGGCGGCTTCTTACAAGTATTTTTCTTCGCTTGCCGTGAAATATTCGAAGGAGGGTCGATGGAGAAATCGAAAGCGAGGGAGTTGGCTGCACTTACTGAATACACTGCTGTCAAGCATTACTGAAGTGCGAGGAAATAAAGTGTACCTTGTACATTTAAAATGTGCAAGGTACAGTAAAATGTACCGAACAATTTGCTAGTTAATTCTGATTATGGCTGGCTTATCAGTCAACGTCTGATAGCTGTTTTATTGGCTGATTATTGTTAAAAAATCTCGAGTGGATCTTATTTTTTTGTGGTATAACTTGCCGAACTGTCAGGCATCTAGATTTGCGAAATATATTTAGCCAGTTTGAAAAGGAGAATACCGAAAAGATATGCCGGTTCATAGTGTTACTTCCCTAGTTATATAGCAGTTGTATAACGGTGACTTGCAGGCCACCAGTCTATTTCCAAGTTCCTGTTTCTTCACCATCTCGCTGACACGAAACAGGATACACGCTATTTGGAGAGGGTGTTACCAAAGAGCTCTTAACGCGACCTTCTCATTTTGTTACACAGAGACATGAGGTGAAATTCGTGCCGGGTTTGCAACTACCTTGAGCTGCTTAACAGCGCCTTCTGGAAGCCCGCCTACACGCTTTGCGTTAAAGTACAGTATGGCTTGAAGCGGTATAATGTAGTGCATGAAATGGCAGCTTTGAGTATCTGAGTGTAACTTGTCGGCTTAAAGCTCCACTAATCCAAATCTCATTTTACACATTGCTTCTTGTTGCAGTGCTTTTGATATCTGTCAGAACTGCTACTGTTTGGCTTCGTCGGCCATGAAAAGCTCTCCAGCTGGCGCTAAGTTCAGAGAAACTGTCATGAGAATGTGGCGTTATTTTGAAACGTGGTTGAAGAACAGACACGATTGCGTAGCTTTTGTAACGGCTCTAAATGGCTGTGTAGGCGGGATGGTGCTGATGAAATGCTTGCTCAACCGTCCCAGCCAGCACGAAGAGTAGGGTGGAAAGTTTGTCAAACAATGCATTCCCGAGAGTGATATGCCTTTAAGGCGGAATTTCAAGTTTACTTACTAAGAAGTACAAATGTTGCGTTGTGCTCTTACCAAGAAGGCGTACACTACTGCTTCAAGCATACGATATAGTTCGTATTAGACGTCATTACGACTTAGCCTAAACTTACACATCCGGTCTGACTTTGTTAGAGTTAATACGGATTTTAGTGAACCAAAGTTCGTAATTCGGACCAAGGAAACTTTTTTTCTTTATTCAATATGTTTTTCTCGCTCTCTCTTAAAATAATGAACACGGAGTAGCGGCTAGTCAGACAGTCGGACTGTGCTTCTGCCGGGAAGGAGTGGTAGACAAAGTTTGGTTTGGTTTGGTTTGGTTTATAAGGCGTACTAAAACAACTTAAGCTGTGAGAGATGCTCTATTGGAAGGCTCCTAAAATTTTGGATCACCTGGAGTCTTTCACATGCGCTGACATCGCACAGCACACGGACGCCTTGCTTTCCGCCTTCACCGGAAAGCGGCCGCCGCTGCCGGCATTCGAACCCGCGTCCTTGGATTCAGCAGTCGAGCGCTCTAACCACTGAATCATCGCTGCTGGACACTGTACAAAATTGTTAGGTTAAGCTAGGTTATGTTAAGAACGCAGCTGTCGCAAATTCGCGAGCAAAATGGTATCAGTATGCACGTTGACAGATGGACTCGGGGACGGGAAGATTTTGATACTTGCGACTTTGATATTCCTTACGCCATTCGCTGAACCCTAGGGCGTGCGTTCCACCCCGGTTTCGGGGAAGTTTTTTGATAGAGGAGAAAAGCACGGTCACCGCACACTGTGCATTGTGAGTGCACGTTAAAGAACCCCGATGGTTGAGATTTTCGGAGCTCTTCACTGCGGTGCCCCTCACAACTTTAGCCGTTTTGGGACGTCAGTCTTTGTAAGCATACTTATATATTCGTAACAGAGTGCCCTCGTTGTCGAATTCAGCACGCTTTACAAACTACCGCTGTATTGAACAGTATCAGGATAGGATCGCGTGACAGCCTCAGTTGCTTAAGCTCCACTAAACCCAATACAACTAGTTACCACTTCCAATCACCTGAAAGTTACAGAGCTTTCTCAAAATCCTCGAAAGTGAAGAAAATTGCGTTATTGTCCGGGGCTTTGGCATAGAATCACCATTTGTCTAGAAAAGCCGTTATCGCAGCTAAGGCAACCAGGGCGGAGAGCAGGGTGTACGGTGAGTACGAAAAATCAATATGTAAGCAACTAGATCAACCGTCTCCGTACCGTCCCCACTTCCGGGGAATTCCTCTGAAAACATACCATCACGGTCGTTGTCGTAACGAGGGGCGTCAACTGCAATTCGAGCCAACGGGAGGGAGTGGGCGAGGAATTCATTATTAACGTTCACGTGTAACACGCGTCAAAAGCCTGCATCTTGTACACGTGGGATGACAAGGAGGGGCACTCCAATGGATTCCTTCGTGCACTCCATTACGCGGAGCGCCATCTGTTGACGCTTCTGTGTACAAGTGCCGGGTTGCACAAACGTCGGCCCACTTGGGTGAAATTGAACCCGGATAAGAGGGGACGCTTCTAAAGGTGCAGAGACGACAGCCGGTGGTTGGAAGTCAAACAATCTCCACATGTTTACCTGAGGCGGTCGCGTCGGTAGACACGCGCTCAGGGGCTGCTTCCTGGTGGGCGCTAGAGTCGCCATACAGCGGGTACTTGAAAAAGGCGCGTAAGTGCGGATGTTGAGCGTTGCCGCCCGCGCTGGGCTTAACGAATTCCGCGTAGCGCCACCTCGGGAGGGGCTCTTGTTTATATAGCCAATTTCAGGAGGAGGTTGACCCTTGACTAGCAGCGTTGTCAGCGCGCTTGTTGACTTGTGTGTAGCCGCTACGGCGTTATATCGCATGCGTTTTTTTGCACGTCTACAAAGCATTTTTTACTTCATGAGGTTGGTTGCAGTTTCAGCGATGATCTCGAGATTTACGTAGCGCCAGTACCAAGGCGTAACTGTATTTCAGTGCGAAAGCCTTTATAGGCTCATGAGTGTGGACAGGATTTGTGAGTCCGCGGAAGGTGTCATACCGACACTGTCGTGAAATGTATTGATTGATGAGTAAAAAACAAAATGATTGTATGAGGTAGAGGGTGAAAAAATGTGTCTGTTTGTAAACTTTCGCTGATGTGGAGTAATCAGTTAATTACGGCGAAAAAAGTAAATTAGACGTCAAAGCAGCCAAGGACGTCGATATAGTGTGCAGACGTCAAAACAGCCACGGACGTCGAAATTGTGCAAAATTCGTCACAATTGTGCGAAAAACGTGGGAATAACGGGAACATAAAAAAAAAGAAGAAAAGCAGAGAGAGTAACAAATAAAACAGAGCAACAAAAAAAAAAAAGAGGAAAAAGAGGACAAAAAAAGAAGCAAATAAGTGTAGCAAAGGGTTGCAGGAAGGGCTTTTGCCTTACCGCACTTAATAAAGATCAAGTGCCCCCTACGAATTTATTTTATCAATCGCATGCTTTCTGTCCTTCTAGCATAGTGTCTGTCTTCTGAGGTGCTTGCCGATTAGAGATTATTTAAAAAGTTTAAGACATAGTTATACCAAATAACTTGATTAAATGTGGCGAACATCTTAGTCAGCTTTGTTAAGTCGGTTTCAGACTTTCTCTTAGATTTTAGAACTTACTTTTTCCAATGTCACGGTACCACGTTCAAACTTCATTCCAAAGCTTTGCTGCATATTAGCACATTAGGTTTTCTCATTAACTATGCAATCCTCTGTTCACTGGTATCGTACGTGCCTCGATCGCGTTACCTAGTGTTGTTAAATTTACACCTCTGATCCTTTAACAATGACTTCCTTTTCTATTTATTTAGGTACTCAGTCACGTAGTGTGAAAGTATCTGTTTAAGAGGGATATATATATATATATATATATATATATATATATATATATATATATATATATATATATATATATATATATATATATATATATATATATATATATATATATATATATATATATTTCACGATAGTCCGTTTTTTTTTATAAATGCAGATAATCAATTCAATCGCTTCATAAAATTACAAATGTAAGAAGTTCATTTGCTGAAATGCTTTAAATTATCATGAAAGTTGCTGGTCAATTTGCTGTTTCAGATATACCTAAACCTGAGGATGTATAATCTGTAATCTTATGCATCGAACCTTAAGGTTCTTGGACTTCAAACATTAAAAAAGAAAGCACTAAATAGATTTTTTTTTATAGCACGTGCGTCCCGTCAACTTTTCTTACCGAGATATGCATAAATTAGCACTTTGTAGAAATTTGTCAAATTGCACTTGTCACACCTATTCGACGCAGTCATTTGTACGCCGAAGAGCCACGACCTTATAAAGAAGCAATTTATTTAATATGGCGCACTGTTAGATAGTCAAAGCTAAGGAAGTAGTTTCGCCGACCTGGCATGAGCCTCTTCCATTTTCTTAAAAGTAGCCGAGAACAGAGTCAGCCGTAGCCAAGCCAAGAAAATACTCGGCTGGAATTAACTGTAACTGAAGACTCGCTCGACTAATGAACATTCGGCGAGTTTTAGGAAGAGAGCGGAGCAAAAATGGGCCCAAGAAAAAGCGAAGAAAGATGGTAATAGATTCGACAGACACGTAGCAGCAACACAGAGGCTTTGTTTTGAGCACACCCAGACCAATAGATCGCCAGGAAAGATTACCTTTGTTTGGTTCCGCCATCTCTGCTTACAATCGGCGAGATGTGCATCAGGAGAGATTGCTTGTTTTTCTGCTTCGCGTTTAATTTCTGCCTTTTCATGGAGATCCAATTCTCGAACCATGTATAATTCTCGTCTTCCGTCGGCCGAGGTCCTGTTTTGGTCGTGCGCTACGGCATTATCTTCTGCTTCTTTTCTGCCCCTTCGCTTTGTTCTTGCCGCATTGTCGTCTGCTACTGGCAGATTTAACGCCGTCTGCTCTGAACGCAGAAGACGCGCTTCCACACGGGGGCAGCAATTCTACCCCGCGAGCTCTCGGCCAGCCGGAAAATTGGGAAGGATGTATCTGCGTTTCTTATCGGTGGCCGGTTTGCATCCGTACCATCAACTATAGAGATAATTTATTTATCGAGTTTGTTTGGGTCGTGCCGGTGATTTTGTTGTTA
This sequence comes from Amblyomma maculatum, assembly GCF_055883805.1. Classification (NCBI taxonomy): domain Eukaryota; kingdom Metazoa; phylum Arthropoda; class Arachnida; order Ixodida; family Ixodidae; genus Amblyomma; species Amblyomma maculatum. The sequence continues at coordinate 96,324,739 of NC_139351.1, forward strand.
TCGCCGCGCATCGCCTTCGATGTCTTGTTCCGTTTCCATTGCGAGCGAAGGCAGTGTGTGGGTTATAATCTTTTGTAGCCATCGGTTTTCGGGGAAATGCATTTGTCCCTAGGCGCAGATAAAGGCTGAACCCGGAGGAGCGTGGTCGTTACCGACGCTGTTTTCGATCGACGAGATGGGAGGATTTACGAGGGCTTCCGGAGACTGTCTGGCGCGATATGGCTCTGGGTTTCGGCTTCCTATGTTTTTTATTTTGATTTAACCAGAGTGAGAAAAGCGTTTCGTTCTGTTTACAAAAAAAAAAAAAAACTGTACGCTGTTTAATTTGCAGAATGATTGAATGAATAAGTGTTAACGAGTAGGCTTAACGCAGCCGTAAGTTGTCTTTAGCTTAAGATTGGGTCAGACAACGGTTTGTCGAAAAAAAACAAACAAAAGTCACTTTTAAATATAACAACCTTCCTACTGAGCCTTGTATTATACAAGCCTTGAAAATATATACAATATGGTATTGATAATTTCAAAAATGCTGCTTTGTGAAAGTATTAGGACGTCCATCTGGATAGAGTGGAAAGAGGGAATAAGCTATAATTTTGAATATAACTACATACTCAGATATAACTAAAGACTTGTTGTAACAAATGCCATGGATATAACGAAATACATGAATGTGATCTCATTGTACAGAACAATAGTCGATAAGGCATATGCTTTCGAATATCGTTTGTAGCACTGAAATACGATCGACGTGGTTTTTTTTTCTGCTGGAATGCTGAAGGTTTCGGAGACTTCAACTGTATTTTTGTCGAAACAGCATCTGTGTATCTTTAAGCACCAGCAATATTCTTTTCCACAGATATTAATCAATTTATTTTGCATGACAACCATATACAATAGCACCAGATGGTTCAGTTTTTAATGCAGAAAAAGAACAATAATTGGAGGCCGTTTTGTAGGATCAAGAAAGAGTATGAATGAATAAATAAATAAATAAATAAATAAATAAATAAATAAATAAATAAATAAATAAATAAATAAATAAATAAATAAATAAATAAATAAATAAATAAATAAATAAATAAATAAATAAATATTTTTTTCTTGAAGCGCGTAATGCTAAGGGTGTAAGTGTAAGGTAGTCGTCTTTACCTTCCTACAAAGAATTTTTGGACTTCGCATTCATTTGTTTTCAAGAAAGTTCTACAGCAGGGAAAAACAACAGTGAAAAGTGAGATCCTTAACTAGTACTGAGCACTAGTACTGGCTGCATGCAGTTATAAAATTACTAGCAAGTTTCATAGCCATAGATTTCGTTACTACGACCGCTCTATACAGGCAACCTTCTAGAGCAATTTTAGAGATTTCACCTACCTCAACTGCTGCGCATTTCTTTAAAATATACACCGAATTCCCCCGCGAAACTGTGTTGGATCTGCCACAGGAACTCATTAGTTTCGGCTGCACAACTTCAGGACGCGATTCTCTAAGAATATCTCCCAAAGGGCTTCTTTACAAGTTACTGTAATGAATGCCGCGGTTCTACAAATAATTAGATGAAACAGGGCGAAAGAGCACAGAAGCATTGTTTATGTCGCAGAAAACCTGCACCGGATATATATTCCAATTCACGGCGCTCGTTACGGACGGCAGCATATTGTTTCGCAAGGTAACATCGGTTTTACTGCTCTGCAGTTTCAGTTATAAAGTTTTCCAGTTTAATCGCGTGGTAATGTTAGGCATGCACTTGCTTTGTTCACTAACGTGATAAATGGTTTTAAGCTTTTATTTTTTATTTTACATTCTTTGTACCGCCCAAGGTGCATTCAGAAATTCATTATTTCAGCATTCTAATTTAGTCACAAGGCTTCAATGATGTTTTATGGCATTACAAGGATACGTTAAGCGCAAAAAACACAAGGGTTGCGACGCGCGCCTTTCTCTCCCTCTTCTTTTCCTTTCTTCTCTATTTTCTCTTCTGTCCGCACGAGGCAGTGGAGGTGGCTCAGCTACAGAGCCAGTAGCAGGCCCGTGCATTTTATTTTCCTTCTTCCTACAGCCACAACAACAACAACAGAAACACAAGGCTTGGTTTGGTTTGGTTTGGTTTGGTGGGGTTTAACGCCCAAAGCGACTCAGGATATGAGAGACGCCGTAGTGGAGAACTCCGGAAATTTCGACCACCTGGGGTTCTTTAACGTGCACTGACATCGTACAGCACACGGACGGTCGAAAAGCAGTCACACTTGATGGTTTGTTTGAGTTTTCTTCATCCCTCTTGTCTTTACACTCACACTTTCTTATGTGTGTTTTCGTTATTCGTCCCTTCTGTCCTTTTCGCTACGCGCTTGCTATGAAACAGCGATCGACGTGACCAAGCGTCCACTATTATGGTATAAGGGGCCTCGGTCAGCTGCGGTCTTGCGAGTGTTTACTTTGTCTTCACGTCTAGCCTCCACACGAAGCCTCCAATATCGTACGTGGTCTGGGAACGTGGCGAAATCTAGGCCGACGTTGTCTATTAAGTGTTTACGATCGGCGCCGAGAGGTCAGTGCTGAGACGTGATGTTTTGGCCCCCAAAAAGATGGAGGGTATCGTTTCGCAGGTCTATGCTTGGGTGAACATGCTAGCACGAAATCTTACTTTTCGTGCTAGCATGTTCACCCAAGCATAGACCCAAGCACCCAAGCATTCGGTCTAAAAGGCGTCACCGTCACCTCGAAGTAAAAAAAAAAAAAAAACGTGTCGGAAAAAAAATAATCACGATATTTTTTTCCGTGTAGCATTCAGAGTGTTGTCGTTTCATTTCGCTCATTATTTAGCATCTATTTGTTAGTGAAGTTGGTGGCCAGTTTTAGCCAGGGATTCGAGCCGACAAACCATGTACGAAGTCGTCCAATCTCAAGGTGAACACGAGCGTGCGCGGCAACTCTCTTAGGAGCGCCAATACGTGCTACCCGGCAGCGCATCGAAGCGAAGTGGTAGGCCGCGTGAAACACTATCTACAGGTCCCTCTGCGCATGCGTTAATTTGCTTCGACGTGCGGCCGTGGCCGGCGTAACGCCGTTTTAAAGAGTTGACGACCTTGTGCCAAAACTGATTTAAAACTGATTTATTTATAGGAAGGGAAAGGCGCGGTAACTGTCTCACTTGTTTTCTGTGGACACCGCAACCGCGCCGTAAGGGAAGGGAGAAAGGTGGGAGTGAAAGTGGAAAGAGAGTGCCTAAGATAAGTGAAGGTACCCACTGTGAAATGAGAGAGATGCGGCGCCTTTCTTTCCACAAAAGTCAACTCAAACAAAAAAGTATATAAAAGTGTTTGCGGGATAAAAGGGCGGCGTAAAAGCGCTAATGCGTCTACTCTTAAGGCATAAATGAACGCCCTCCTGATTTTTATATTGTCTCCACTTTTCTTCGTGTGCCGATTATTCGATACCCTTGTGTCATGTAACCTTCCGGATATCATATTTACTGATTAGCCGTTCTTTTATTCATATTATCAGAAGTATATTTCTACTCTCTGCTGTTTTTAATGTGATGTCATTACTTGTATCACTATACGAGAAAAGCCGGTGGTGTTGTTTTTTTTTGTGCTCGAGAGAGGGTCACAAGCACGGTGGTTACAAGAGTACTGTGAAAGCGAGAAAAAAAATCGGGTTACGTCATCAAGCGGCCGTATGGCAGCAAGCCGAGCATCCTTATACGTCCTAAACTGACTCAGGCTATGAGAAAAGCCATTGAGGGGGCTCCGGAAATTTCGACCACCTGGGATTCTTTAAAGTGCGCTGATATGGCACAGCACGCCTTGTTTTTAGCCCCTATCAGAAAGCGGCCCCCCGCGGGAGGAATTCGATCCTCGTCTTCGGGTTTAGCCGTCGAGCGCCCTAACAATTTATCATACGATATATTATACAATTTGTTACAATAATTGGTTCGCAGGAAGGGAAAGACGCAGTATTTGACACACTTGTTTTGGGGACACCTGAACCGCGCCGTAAGGGAAGGTAGGAAGGTGGGAGTTAAAGTGGAAAGAGAGAAATAGGAGCCGTAGTGGAGGGCTACGGAGTAATTTCGACCGCCTGGGGATCTTATACGTCCTAAACTGACTCAGGCTATGAGAAAAGCCATTGAGGAGGGCTCCGGAAATTTCGACCACCTGGGATTCTTTAAAGTGCGCTGATATGGCACAGCACGTCTTGTTTTTCGCCCCTATCAGAAAGCGGCCCCCGCGGGAGGGATTCGATCCCGCCTCTTCGGGTTTAGCCGTCGAGCGCACTAACAATTTATCATACTATATAGTATACAATTTGTTGCAATAATTGGTTCGCAGGAAGGGAAAGACGCATTATTTGTCACACTTGTTTTTGTGGACACCTGTACCGCGCCGTAAGGGAAGGTAGGAAGGTGGGAGTTAAAGTGGAAAGAGAGAGAAATAGGAGCCGTAGTGGAGGGCTACGGGAGTAATTTCGACCACCTGGGGATCGTTAACGTGCGCTGACATCGCACAGCACACGGACTCCTCTTCGTTCCGCCTCCATTTAAACGCAGCTGCCGTGGTCGAGATCGAACCCACGTACTCCGGCACAGTAGTACGGCGTCTTACCACTGCACCACCGCGGCGGGGTAAAACAACAATTTATTATACGATTTATCTTTGCATATGGCATAAAATGTGCCAGGTAAGTTGGAAGATAGCCTGTGAATCAACAATACCACAGATTTCCGCAAGTACGGTTCCTGGCCACCGTGTGAATCATTGCAGCCTACGTGGAAGGCGCAGAAGCACACACCGCATACAGTACCAGTTAAAAGAATATCAAACATGTGAATATTAAACATATCGAAAGCGCCATTCGAAAAATTTCGCCCGCGGGACTGTAATGATTTCGTATTTGCATGCTTTTATACACGTAAGTAGTCTTAAGCGTCCGCAGAATTTTTTTCCGCTTTCTGCTGAGACTTATGCCTGAACAGAAATTAGCAGAGACGCAGCGGATATGCGCTTCGCTGGATCTTGTTGTGGCTGTAGGAAGAAGGAAAAGAAAATGCACGGGCCTGCTACTGGCTCTGTAGCTGAGCCACCTCCGCTGCCTCGTGCAGACAGAAGAGAAAATAGGAAGAAAGAAAAGGAAGAGGGAAAGAAAGACACGCGCCGCAACAACAGCCGTCGTCCACCCCTGAAGCGGTGGCGGGTGCAATGACGGCCTACAACAGATAAAACTTCTGTGGCAGGCTAGCCCCCGCCGCAAGCCCATCCCAGCCCATCAGGGGAGCACCGGGAGCTGGATCTTGAGCCCTCAAGGCGAGCTGCCTTGGGTCACGACAAATCAGGCGAGCGCGTACTGGCGGGCTCACAGTACCCCGGTAATACAAACGGTAACATGGTACACGGTATGCCAGAAGATGTCTAGTACGAAGTTCGGCGTACTTGGCGAGCACACATAGGCGGTAGTTTCATCTGCCCGGAGTACTGTGAGCCCGTCAGCTGGATCTTGAGCCCTCAAGGCGATGTGCCTTGGGTCGCGACCAATCAGGTGAGTGCGTACTGGCGGGTTTACAGTACTCCGGTAACGCAAACGGTAACATGGTACACGGTATGCCAGAAGATGTCTAGTACGAAGTTGGGCGCACTTGGCGAGCACACATAGGCGGTAGTTCCATCTGAATTTTGCTGCAGTGAAATTATATTATTTATTAATAAAAATCTCAATAATAATGCAATAATAATGAGGAGAAATAAATTTTTCTCAGCAGGCGTTGAGATGTGGAATTGGCAAAAATTTCTACCACACAAAGAAAGTTAAAAACAAAAACAAGGCGCTAGTGTGCGGCTCGATGTCAGTGCGCGTTAAGAACCCCAGGTCGTCGAAATTTCTGGAGCCCTCCACTACGGCGTCTCTCATAGCCTGAGTCACCTTGGGACGTTAAATCCCATAGACCACACTAAACCTAATCAAATTTAAAGGTTTAGCGACTCTGTGAAACAAAATGCAAACACGCTTCAGTTTTTGATACTGAATTGTAGAACATTTCAGGAATAATTATTTTTTTTCGTTCCAATTTTGTTTATGAAAGTGGACCGTATGCCATAGCGAAAAATAACTTCATTAACAGTTCCAGTGGAAGGTGCTTTTAAAGAAAAACACAGCTTAATTTTGGATATTGTTATGGTCTGTGAGGTAGCGAGTGTTTGGATCCATAATATAGTGCTTTCACACATCTGTAGTGTAATATGCTGATATATATGATTTTAAAGTGTCCGCAAAACCGCTAACATAAACATTCTCGACTTTCAGATTTTATGGTCATCAAGAAGTTGTTTCCTCTTTTGCTGAATACAGAGAATCTTGTTGAAAACTGTGCTCACGCCTGTCAATAAAAGCTTGATTTTAGTTAGTCTTTAAAACCAACGCATTTCGTGAGATTCGGTCTCTATGGAGAGCTGCCTAATGAGTTCCGTTTTCATCCGGAAAGAAAAGACAGGAGTTTCACTCGAGCTAAAAGTTCCTCTTAATGAGGACGGCTTACTCTTCTAATTTGGGTCTCTGTATCAGATTTAGACCGCAGAATCGTGGAAAAAGTCAAGTACTGCACGAAAGGAGTGGGCGAATTTTGAGCAACACACGGCTCCCGACAAGTGGTGTTTAGCGTGCTCCTTATTCAGCGTGTCTTCTATATTCGTGGAGCGGCGTTTGGAGAAACGTGCGGGCGAACTAGGCCAAAAGAATGATGGCGTGTTTGTTGCGATGTGTTTGTTGAAGTTGGAGTCAAATGCATCCGGAGCGGCCGCATGCATGGCTCGACGAAGTGGCAGGGAAAAGCGGGCACCGAGTCGCCCGTTTCGTCTAATTCGGACGTTGTGTGTACGATATTGCACACTGCGAATTCGCAGCGTTTTCTCTGCGAATTCGCAAATTTTTCTGGGAGCTTGCTTGTTAGAGCTAGCAACAATTTCGTTACTTTTGACGAATTGAGTGACTTTCGTAGCGCATCTGGAGTACTGTTTTCATAAAACCAAATCGAAGGGAGGGTATGATACAAAATGATAAAATAGAATTTCTCGAACCTGTAGGATTTTAGACACTTTAATTAATACACATTTATCCAGTGTTCTTACAGAAATGTGCATTTCCCAAGAAAAGTGTTTGTCTGGCGAAGCCTGTGACTTTCATGCTATTATTTTAAAAATTTCGCTGCAGTCACTTAAGACTGCTAACGTGTATAAGTGTGGATGGATTGCAGTCACGTGGGTAAAATACTTCCGAGTGATGCAAGCTGCGTGTTTTCAGAACACTGTTTGACAAACGTGTGGGCACCTGCTGGGTGCGGGTTTTCTATGGACGCGTTGTGCAGAAGACGCCGCGTGTGCTGTTAGGTTGGTTGGTTGGTTGGTTGGTTCATAGGAAGGGAAAGGCGCAGTATCTGTCACACTTGCTCTGTGGACACCTGAACCGCGCCGTAAGGGAAGGGATGAAGGTGGGAGTGAAAGTGGATAGAGAGAAAGGGGGGTCGTAGTGGAGGGCTACGGAGTAATTTCGACCACCTGGGGATCTTTAACGTGCGCTGACATCGCACAGCACACGGACGCCACTTCGTTTCGCCTCCATCGAAACGCAGCCGCCGAGGCCGGGATCCGATCCCGGGAACTCCGGCACAGTAGTCGGGCGTCTTACCACTGCACCACCATTTTCGTGTGCTGTGCGATGTCAGCGCACGTTAAAGATCCCCAGGTGGTCGAAATCACTCCGTAGCCCTCCACTGCGGCTCCCTTTCTCTCTTTCCACTTTCAATCCCACCTTCAACCCTTCCCTTACGGCGCGGTTCAGGTGTCCACAGAGCGAGTGTGACAGATACTGCGCATTTCCCTTATTGTGAACCAATTATTGTTATTATTATTCCTTCTTCCATCTCTTCAGTCTTTGCCCCACAGCGTTGTTCAGGTGCCCACCGGTAGTTATACAGTTGTCGCGCATTGCGATTTTTCTCTCCGCCTATATCAGTTTACTGTTTGATATCACATTGTTGTGATTCTTAGCGGGGAGATAAGATGATACGCCCTCACAAGAGGGCATCTTGGCATTTTATGCGAAGTGATCTTAATTCAATTTACTTACATCAGCGATGACATGTCAGATATCCTTCTATGTTGTGTGAACACTCGCGCAACGCGTTCAGTGTTGCCTTCCGAGGTACGAGAGCGCCGGCTTGACAAGTTTAGACCTGTGACAAGGACGTTATAGATATGTCACGCTGAGTGTCTCGTCGGTGCAGACGTACGGACGACGGCGCTCGGATCTGTATTAACAGGTCGTCGAATGTTGGCCAATTTTAGTCGTCGCATCATTCCTTTACCTATGCCTACCGGTAGACCTGCAAAAGGAAGGAAATCTCTTTCTTTCTTTCTTTTATTGTCCTGAGTTTATTTTTTACTTCTCTCTTGCTTTTATCGATTTTGCTCTGCTGGTCGGTTTTTATCCTTCTCCACTTCTTTCATTATCTTTCGTTTGTCTTCTGTTCCTCTTTAAATGCCGTATTTGCTTTTACCGTTCTTCAACCACCCTTACAGTTAATTAAGGCTATCTCAACTCGCTTATTTACATTCACTTCCTCTATTTCTACCCCATGTTTTTTTTTTTTTTTTTTTTTTTTACAGGAACTCATATATTGTTTTCTCTTTAAATTTTATATTCTCAGTCCCTTTTCCTGGAAGTGCAGTTCGGGAACCGAGTTAAAAAAAAAAGGCACCATCGACGGAGACAAGCGATCACCCCCCGCGCAGTATTCCATTAGCGGCCTCGAGCAGGGTCCGGAAAATACACCACATTAAACATTACCGAGCGGTCAACGACGACTCTCGGGTCTCATACCGCCGACCGAAACCGCTTTGTGACGTAATCACTTTCCTTTTCTTTTCTTTTCTTGGTTTTACTAAGGGTGCACGCTTTGCAGCGATAATGTCGGCCGACGTGCTCCTGACACTTGCTCTGCAATCGCGCTAGAAAGGTACCCGAGCGAGACAGGCGCGCATAAAAAAGCAGCAAAAATAAAAAAAGAATAGTAAAAAAACATCGATGATGCTTGGTGAGCCGATGTCGAAGGCGTAGTGATGCAACAAGATGCTGTCGCGGCGGTTGATGGCGTTTGTTAGGAAAATGAATAACGAAAGCTGGGGCCTGTCGGTACACATTCAGGGTGCAGAATTAGCAAGCCTGACAGGCGCAAAGTACCGCAGCAGAAAAAACAAAAAACGGAACATTTAGGGCATGCCTTAGCTCACAGTTGTATTTTTATTGAACGTCTCTCTTAGCCAGCAAGGCGCCCGTGTGCTGTGCGATGTCAGTGCACGTTGAAGAACCCCAGGTGGTCGAAATTTCTTTAGTCCTCCACTACAGCTTCTCTCATAGCCTGAGTTGCTTTGGGACGTTAAACCCCACAAACCAAACCAAACCTCTCTTATGCTAATGCAAGAGTTTAAGTCAAAACATATGGAAATAAAAAAAAATTAAAAACAATATACGAAGAACCAGTGTGGCACGAAAAAAACATTAGGAAGCTCATAATCAACGCTTTGTTTTTAATCATCATTTCAATAGTTAGCGAATAAGACCTCATATAAAACGAAATGATTCTTCCAATGACATCTGAAGTATTTCCAGCCAAATTATCCTAAATAATATCACAATTTGGCAGTTCTTGACTGCGTCCGACCCTCTGCCGTAACCGCCAGCGCTGTGATTATAGCAGTGCTATTATAGCAGCGCAGTCACCTTTTGGTACGTGTGAAATTCCGAGCACGCACCCACCGGTAAATGCGCATCTTTACCCTACAAGACTCCACTCACCAGCATCCACAAACCTAACACACCCGACCGTAACCTTCCAGAAACCTTCGTCCCTTAGAAACTCGCGGATAAATCAAATCCAAAGACGCATTAGAAAGACGATGAATGGAAAATCGAAATGTATAGCCAATACAGATTTATCGCAACACATCATGCGATGGGGAATGAGTTCCCCCTCTCCCAATTTAGTAATTTCACTAAAAAGAAAAAAAAAAGCGCTTTCGAGACTTCAATAATGCCGATATCCTTGCGTTCATTCACAAGCACTTCAACTTCCCGTAGATTTATCGCGCTGGATAGAAGCGATCATTAAAGTTTAGCAGCATCAAAATTTATTACTAGTATTACTATTACTATTAATAAACTGCTGGCGTCAGACTTATGCTGGCACCGATCTATTTTTATGCATCAGCACAGACAGAGTCTCTTGTGAAATTATATTGGGGAAAGCGTCAGCTTATTAACGAGTTGAAGGGCAGCAAAAGAAGCATAAACGGCTGTTAGAAAGCAAGTAACATGACCGACAGACACGAGATAACAAAAACAGAAGAGAGTAAGCTGTGAACACCCATCGCATTATGAAAGCATGAAAAGTAACCCGTCCTGGTTCTTTGAACTGGCCTTCTCTATAATAGATGAAGTCCTCGCGCGAGCGTCGGCCTGGGTGTATTCGTAGCAGGCGACCGCGAGAAACATGATAGACGACGACATAACAATAGAGGAACACTCGCTACATTCTCATCTGTGGCTAATGGCTCGCGGTAACAGCGCCCCATTTTTTTGTTCGCGACTCGCTCACTTTCGCCAACGACTTTCGGAGACACACCACAGCCGCTATGGTTAACAAACGAAAAGAGCGTCTACTGGCTCCGCTGTATAAGCTTCGGCTTGGCTAGCTATCAACCCACGGATGGGGCCAATCTTGAACCGTTGGTTGCAGACGATGCTCTTCTGTTTTGTGTCTTGTCGTCTGCTCGCCTTTTCGGCAATCCGCAGTGCCGCATTCGAGATTTCGTTGGAGCGGAAGGAGCTCCTAGATGACTGTGCTTGGTGAAAAGGAAAGGCTAGCAATCTAGATTGGCTCGGTCTCACATCTTTCGCCTTTTTTTCTTGGAACGAAGGCGGGAGGCTCGTTGGAGCCTGCTTTCTCGCAGTCTCTGACGCGCTCGCTGCACTCTTATTGGCTTAGCTAATCTGGCGTCCAGTAAGCGCCGCAAACAAGGCACTAAGCTTTTCTGGAGACTCAAAGGCTTGGCTTGACTTGGCTTGGCTAACGCTTCTCTTCGTATTTTTCCCCTCGGGGTGCATCCCAGCAGGGCCATTCTCGTCGCCTTGTTGATGTGTGCACTGGTCCTTACCCTATTTGCTCTGTTTATTTATTTCTTGAGAATGAAACCTTTGTTTCCAGTGTGAACCATGTTCTTTCCCTAATGCTTCTGACTTTGAGGAGTGCATTGCCTCCTTGCCTTGTTTGCAGACTTTTGCACGGCTCAAGAGGAAGGAAAAATATTATCGTATGGAATATTGGAAATCTTTCCTATTCCGAAAGAAGGATAACGTCAGACGCACTTCATCTATACTACTATATATATATATACATATATATAATTTTTTTTTTTTTGGGGGGGGGGGGGGGGGTAACGTCCCAAAGCGGCTCGGACTATGAGAGATGCCGTAGTGGTGGACCCCTGAAATTTTGACCACCTGGGGTTCTTTAACGTGCACTGACATCGCACAGCACACAAGCGCCTAGCTTCTCGCCTCCATCGAAAAGCGGGCGTCGCGACCGGGATTCGATCCCGCGTCCTTGGTTAGAGCAGTCAAGCGTCCTAACCTCTGCGACACTCTTGCGGGGCTCTATAGTCTAGACTTGTGGATATGTTTTATGGCGGAACACAGATGAAGCCCGATTTCTTTTTCTTTTCTAGCGTATTTCTAGTCCGAGAGCAATATTGCCGCTCATGAAAGTCTCGGTGCTAGAAACAATTGCACCGATTGGATCGTTGGCGATCGCCGCAAGTCGCTCCGTTTATTTCAGGTAGAAAAAATTGCTGCTGCAAACGTCAGCATGCATCCGTGGAACCCTTTATCAACATAGAATGAAAAAGAAGAAAACTAGCTGATGCCAGTGAACGTGGAAGAACTTCGATAACACAACAAGCAGGCGATAACAAGTAACCAAAGAAGAATAAGCCACGACCAAAAACGGATGATGACATCATATATTGCTTAACATGATGAAGATAACAGCCAGATGAAGAACTTAACCAGGTGAAGAAAAATGACGTGAAATGGCTACAAGTAACAAATAACTTATGGTATTAGCTCTGACTGTCACAAATACCAGACGCAGCTCGTGAGTTCATCTAGCCTGGAATATAATAATCATAATCACCAGCACTGATAACATCAACTACAGGAAAAATGCCTTTTCCGTGTACCTCCAACTAACCCGGTCCTTTGTAGGGTGCATCAGTATGATCTTTGCAAACTTCATAATTTCATTTTGGCGAATCCTGAAGCGCAAGAAAGACAGGAACGTGAGACACACAGGACAAAGCGCTTTGACCTGTCTCTCTCTCACGTCCCCGGCTTTTTGGGGCTTCAGGGTTCGCCAAAATGAACAAATTTCACTAGCTAGCCCAAGAAACAACCTTGCTGAACTTCATTCCTAATCTCATCCGGCGCCTAAATTCCTGCCGCCCCCTGCGAAGCTTGCCTTCCCTCGAAATCCACTCTGTCACCCATACAAACCACTGGTTAGCTTGCCATCGCATTACGTATGTCTTGCCCATGGCCGTTTTGTCTAAATGATTTCTACTAGAATGTCATGAACTCGCTCTTGTTTCCTGATCTAATCTGCACGCTTCTTGTCATTTAATATTATAACTAAAATATCTCGTTCCACACCTCTCTTCCTGGTCCTCAATTTAAACTGAACTCTTTCGTTAGCATCCACGTTTTTGCCCCACAGGTGAGTGCTGGTGAGGTACAGTTGTTACATACTTTCCTCTTGAATATTGGTAACTTGCTATTTATGATTTCATAATACTTGACGAAAGCACTCCAGACCAATCTGATTCGTCAAGTGATTCGTCAAGTCCGAATTCGCGGCTATATACCTGCCTTAAGTAAACGCATTCCCTTACTACGTCCAGCACCCCGCTGCCTATGAGAAACGGCTGTTCTTTTCCGAGGCTGTTGAAGATTACCTTAGTCGTTTGCATACTAATTTCTAGGCATTGTTTGGTTTGTTTGTTTGTTTATGTCATTCATTCTATCTAATCTGTCTCCTGAGCTACCTAGCAAGACAATATCATTAGCGTATCTGATAACTGAGGCATTCTCCATCAACCTTTATCCTAAACTGTTTCCAGTCCAGCCATTTGAATACTTCCTCTAAGCAAGCGGGGATTAGTACTAGAGAGATCATGCCAGTACTGATCATGGAATCAGTACTGGAGAGATCATGAGAGACTTCCTTATTGGAATTTTAGAGCTTTCTTTACGAAGAACTGTGGTTGGTGAGCAGCCAATATAGATGTGTCTTAGCGCTTTCACATATGGGCCATCTGCACACCGATTTCACAAGGCCTGCATGGCTGCTTAGATTTCGATTGAGTCAAATGCTTTTCTGGTAATAAATGAAGGCTATATATAAAGGTTGGTTATATACCCATCATATATTTATCACCAGGCTCATAGTGTGGATATGATCATTTATAGAGTAACCGTTACGAAAGCCTGTCCAATTGTTTGATTGATTGATTGATTAAAGTCTAAGACTGCCCTGCATCGGTTAAGTATTAACTAAATAAACGTCTTGTACGTCACGTAGGCGCATTGAACTTTAACTCAAGATGATTCACTAAAACAAAACGATGGAAACTAAGATGATGGAAAACCAACTAGCCGCCATTACAGCATTTTGTATACGTAACGGACAATCGGCCGATCGGTCTGTAATATTTCAAGCTTTTGACATCCCCTTTCTAATTGATTGAGATAACGTTAGCGTTTTTTTTTAAGATTCTGGTACAATGGAAATCATGCGGCATTGCGTATACAGAGTTGCCAGATTTTTTAGCACAATATCCCCACCGTCCTTCAACAAATTTGCAGTTACCTGATATTCTCCAGCGGCTTTCTCTCTTTTCTTAGCTTCCTAAGTTTTCTTCGTTTTTCTTTACTGGTGGAACGTCTGATCGCTCAGCATGGCAACTAATGCATGGGAAAAAAGACATCAAGAGGTTCTTGCAGCGGAGCAAGCTAATAAATCATTAATAATTCTAAAGGCTCTTCTTTATAAATCTAATTTGACAATTTCAGCTTCAAAATCAGGCTTCCTGTGAAAAGCAATTGCGTTATGCACCGCATTCAAGGGAACGAAAACATTATGCGGTAGTTGCTGCGATGCAGATTGCGAGTTATTTTCCCCCCATGTTGCTCCCTCTGCTCCCTCAGCGTAAGTTTTTTTGTCAATGTGCGACCCATAATTAACTTTAGATATCCTTCGAATGACGAAAATTAAATCAAACAATAGTAGTTCTATTGTTCTACCGACTGATCACATTTGGTATGCTATGTTCATGCGGCTGACTCACTTAATTTTGTCTCCAGAACGCAAAGACGTATTAGAGAGATTTAACTTGCCGGAGACGTACTGGCGTAGACGTATACTGGTTTACCATTCCCCTCCCACGCATGCGCAGTGGCCGTATACCAAGGAGGGGGGGGGGGGTCAGAAAATCGGTATACGTCTACGTCAGTTCGTCTCCGGTAAGCTAAATCTCTCTATTACGAGGGTTCCTTCATGCTTTGTGTACCTGTTGCCTCTCCTGTAGTACCACTGTTCGTAACATCGGTTTGAATGAGTAGGGAAAAAAATAGCTGCAATAATCTATGTGCTTTTAACAAGCCTGGGCGTATTGTGGTCCCTTAAGTGTCCCGTCTCTTTCGGGCTCCATGTGGCAATAACTAGATTTCTTGTTCTTCCTTACCTTTTTCTTCGCTCTCTTTGTCGCTATAAATTGGGAGCCAATAAACAGCCCTGGACCAGCCAGCTGACATAGTGCCGTGTTACTGCCTCAACCGAACGATACGCGTTCTCTAAGAGGGTTACTTGCGAAATGCTGTATGCTGTTTATTCTTTCAAAATATAAAAAAAAATCTGACGTTTTGCTAGTTTCTGAACACAGCGCAGGAATGTATACTTTGTTTAGGGTTTTCTCGCCTACATGCGCGATGTTTGTAGACAACATCCAATACCGGCTGTGGTTTCAACCGGAGCCGGAATACAGTGTCAGAATACAGTGCTCATATTTCTGGCATTTTGTCGCCAAAAATATTTTATAACCGAATCCGGCCACTAAAAAGGCTCTTCACCTGTGTACAATTCTGCTGTTAATTTTGTACATCAAATTCCTATCTTTTTTGTTTTCTGAATTCACTGAGCTCAGTCCTTGAACTTGTCTCCTTTGTTACCGTTTGTGCGCGGTTAGCGTGTTTTGTATGACTTTCGTTTCTGTACATATCTTACTGAATCTAAATTGAAATTCAATCTCGGCATACAGCACAGTTCTGAAATTAAGACTGCGAGGCGTTCCCCACTTTTTTTTGGCAAAGAAAGCCCTCTCTCGCCCCTTGTTTCATGAGCACCTTCTACGCACCCCTTCCTCGCGGCACGGTACATTTGGATAGCTGATAATCTTTTTCCTTGACCTCATTTCAGATAAGATCTAGTTACATTCAGGCGGCGTCGACGGCACGCGCAGCCCGCGCTGCTTTGGGTGGAATTATGCAAATGAGGCCGGGGAGTAGCGCGATGCCTCGACAAACCCGGCTTCGATCGAAACTCCCTTGTTGCCCTGCGTTGCAAAAGAGCTCAAATGGCGGAGGCCGGTCGGTGGAAAAAAAAAAAGAAAGAAGAAACACGCGAAGCATATCACGTAAGGGGCGATAGAAATAGAAAAAATGTCTATACTTGATTTGTCTCAGTAACTTTCTATAACTAGGCGCACGGTCAAAGCATAAGATAGTATAAAATGCAGTGTAGGAGAATTCCTTAAGATGCATTAGATGTCTGAATAGCGAGCCTCATCTCACGGGTGATGTAGGTCCTAGCGCAACTATTACAGTAACAGGCAATGGGGTGCTTAATTCAGTGCTTCTGTAATATCAAGCACGCTATTATTGTGATATATCAAAGCCGAATCATTTAACTTATACTGGTTACAGCAGTCGAAGTTTGGCTCGTGTTCTGGTTTCTAAGCTCGGCGGCCGAATTTCGGTAAGGCCGAAATTAAACACGGGCCATGGCTGATGTTTTGTTGCGCGTCTGTCCGCAATGTATATAAAACTCGTAGTTCAGGCGCAGGTTTGAAGCCACCATTCTTATTTCTTTAATTAAAGAATCACAGAAGGGCTGACTAGTTTAATAGCGGAGAAAAACACGCAAAGAAGCTTCCCAATAACGTGACTACATACAAAGCGAATATTACTGGTCGATATAGACCAGTCGCCCTGCCTATTTAACCTATATGCAGAGTGCATCATGAGGAAGGCCGGTCTGGACGAGTCTTCAGCTGGAGTAAAGATTGCTGGAAAATGTATCAACAACCTTAGATATGCGGATGATACCACTTTAATGGCAGAAAGTGAAGTGGAACTCATGAGACTTCTGATGCGCGTACAAGAAGAGAGTGAGAAGTTTGGGCTTAAACTGAACATTAAAAAGACAAAGATCATGGCGTCTTGCCCTATCAAGTCCTGGAGCATCAATGGACAAGAAGTGGAAGCTGTGACAGATTTTCTCTTCTTGGGCTCCAAGATTACCTCGGAAGGAGACTGCAGCCATGAAATTAGGAAACGCCTGCTTCTGGGAAAGAGAGCAATGGTTAGCCTTGACCGCCTAGTAAAGAGCAGAGACATTAGTCTGCCAACCAAGATCCGTATAACTCGTGCTATGGTCTTTCCAGTTGTGATGTAGGGATGCGAGAGTTGGACTGTGAAAAAGGCTGATCGCTGAAGAATTGACGCGTTTGAATTGTGGTGCTGGCGAAGACTCTTGAGAGTTCCTTGGACTGCCAGAAGATGAAATCAGTCGATATTGTCGACCATAAACCCTGACTGCTCATTGGAGGGTCAAATTCTAAAGTTAAAGCTCAGCTACTTTGGTCATCTGATGAGAAGAGAGGAGTCGCTGGAGAAAGATTTGACGTTAGGAAAGGTTGAGGGTCGCCGGAGAAGGGGTAGGCAGCGAACGCGATGGTTAGATGGCATCCTCGAGGCACTGCAGATAAAGTTATGTGATGTTAGGAAGATAGTGAGAGACCGGAAAGCGTGGCGTGACATGGTCCATAGGGTCACGAAGATTCGGACACGACTGAACGACTGAACGACGACGATAGACCATTCGAAGCGAATTTCTCTGCATGGTACACCGGGTTAAGATGGCTACCGCTTTGGATGGTTGATAAATCCAGCATCTTAGTGCACCCTGGTGGGCTCAGTTGGTGCGGTAACATATTCATTATAGTTCTAATAGTAACCGAATGCCGTACTTTTGTTCTTTCGTCTAGCGGCATGAATGCTAACCTTCTCAGAACTTTGACTCACATTCTGCAAACGTTTCGCTATACCAGCTGCTATTTAAAAAGCCTTCCGCTATTTTTACACCACCATAGCTGTATTGAAAATAATAATTCCCTGCTCATGTTGAATATTGAACGCTATATTTAACTCGTAAATATATAAGTAGTCTGTTGCCTTTTCCGGGAGTGCTGTCAGTTGCAAGTACAGACTCTAAAACGAGCTCTCCGCCGATGGCAGCGACCTTTAAGACGATGAGCCGACTGACCGATTTAAAACCACTTTAAAAACTCTTTGAGGCCTGTTTGAGACCCCTTAAAAGCGTCAGTGAAATTCCTGTTCATATTGAAGAGACATCGATTAGGACTCAGCGGACTTATAGTGACGCTGTTCCACAGACACGTAGCTTGGTAGGTCTTGGACGCGTCAACCGCTAACAGTGCGGAGTGGCGACCTATAGGTGCAACAACGACGTCACTTTAGATAACACCAGTACGAAACTACAGCAATCTCAGCATGCACTGCGTGGTAAGCACTGGGAGCAACGCCTAGCTGTGTACGACTGTTTCTTTGGTGCCGCGTCCAGCACGTAGCGGAAATCATAATAAAAACTCGCACGTTGAGCTTTCCTCTCGCATGGACCGTTTAACTTTAAGGTCGGACGAAGCGTGTTGTAGCTAGTACGAACCATCTGGACAAATACGACGCTTTGTTATGTAAGAGCTAGGCAGTGCTAGGTTGATGGATTGGCTATACTATACATACACTCCATCAGCATGGAGTACTAAAAAAGAAAAAGATCGTTACTACTAGTTACCCTTTCCTTAAGTGCTCTTCCTTACCAAGAGATTCAGTCTGGCCCCTCTTGGGGCCTTTGTGGAATGCAGAAAGTTATTGACATCGGGCGTAGGAATGAGGTGAACACAGAAGAAACCTAATAGTGTGTTTGTACGCAATATCGTCCGCTAGTGCTACGAAGAACATAACTCAAGCCTCTTTTAGTGGACCATGAATTGGCGTTCTATTAAAATTCTTGCGTTAGCGGGCCGCAGTTCGCTGCCATGATATCTATACGTAAAATTATTCTTGCGTATTGACATGCTTTCGTTAAAATCTGTGCTGCGGGCTCAATTTCAAGTCAAACCAAAGTCATCGCGGGCAGCGGAGGTAAGCTTCGAAAAGTTGTTGGGTAGGACGGTGGTTTTCGAAAGAGGAGTCCAATTATGCCCGCGAAGTTACAACAAAAGAGCGCGATACCGCAGGGGCGGATGACACGCAAGTAACGAGCCCTTCTGTCTGTGCGAGTGGCAGTGTGCGGGGACAGAGGATTTGCAATGCTAATGAGACTGGAATGCTATTTCTATGCAAGACCGGGCAGATGAAAGGACCCGGCCTTAGAGACGGTGCGTCGCGACCACCAACAGTTCACTTTACAAATGGCTCTATTTAAAGACTCGCTGCAGAGCCTGCACAAACACTGGATAAATACGTCGGCTCCGCGCATGCGTGGCACGACCATTTGCTTTGGTCGCCTACGGTGTATCAAGTGGGATTCCTGTTTTGCAGTATGTAGGCAACGTTTCCGGTTCGTGGTCTGTGTCTTACTTTACTGAAATTATGCAGTTCAATAGAAGCTTCAGTTCGCATTTGGAAATCAAGGGTCGCATGCACTAGAGCCTTGGCTATTGTCAGTTAATGATTCGCCAAAGCAAAGCGCAGTTCACTCACCACGAGTCCATCTGAGGAACAGCTTTTGCAGAATCTCGCTACCGATTAGTTAACTTTGCTTTTCGTAAAGATGCATAGTTTAGTTGTACACGGTGTAGTAATCAGGTAACAGTAATTAGATTTAAAGAAATTTCTGCAGTAGGGAAGAACACTGCGCTCCACAGGACTTCAGCTCCACATTTTGTGTTGCATACACGGGGTCACAATTAGCTTAAATACAACACGGAATACTCTGAAAGGAAACGATTTTTGAGACATCATTTTCTGATTTCTCTACGAGGAGCAGTAGGTAGTGGTGTACTGGTGCTTCCTTTTCTTTTACTTAAATTTTAAAATATTATACAGATGTAAAAGTAAACATATAGTAGCGAGCTGATTGTTCCCTCTTATAATGCCCAGGAGTGTACAAAGCGCCGCACTAAATACACAAGGAAAAGCTTGTTCAGGTGCAAAACCTTCATGCTGTGATAGATGTTACGCTATGCTTCAAATTTATTATCCCAAATTTTCACACACACACACACACACACACACACACACACACACACACACACACACACACACACACACACACACACACACACACACACACACACACACACACACACACACACACACACACACACACACACACACACACACACACACACACACACACACACACACACACACACACACACACACACACACACACACACACACACACACACACACACACACACACACACACACACACACACACACACACACACACACACACACACACACACACACACACACACACACACACACACACACACACACACACACACACACACACACACACACACACACACACACACACACACACACACACACACACACACACACACACACACACACACACACACACACACACACACACACACACACACACACACACACACACACACACACACACACACACACACACACACACACACACACACACACACACACACACACACACACACACACACACACACACACACACACACACACACACACACACACACACACACACACACACACACACACACACACACACACACACACACACACACACACACACACACACACACACACACACACACACACACACACACACACACACACACACACACACACACACACACACACACACACACACACACACACACACACACACACACACACACACACACACACACACACACACACACACACACACACACACACACACACACACACACACACACACACACACACACACACACACACACACACACACACACACACACACACACACACACACACACACACACACACACACACACACACACACACACACACACACACACACACACACACACACACACACACACACACACACACACACACACACACACACACACACACACACACACACACACACACACACACGCACGCACGCACGCACACACACACACACACACACACGCACGCACGCACACACACACACACACATACACACACACACACACATATATATATATCTATAATATATATATATATATATATATATATATATATATATATATATATATATATATAGGTATATGCCGCGCCATGGTGGTGCAGTGGTTAGGGCGCTCGAATACCGTTCCCAAGAATGCGGAATCGGATCCCGGCCACGGCGTCGGCTTTTCGTTGGAGGCGAAAGGAAGGCGCCCGTGTGGTTTGCAATGTGAGTGCGCATTAAAGAAATACAGGAGGCCATAAATTTCCGGAGTCCCCCTCTACAGCGTTTCTCATAGCTTGAGTCGCTTTGGTTCGTTAAACCAAACAAACAAACAAAAATATTGCAATCCTGCCTGTGCAGGCGGAACGTTGGTGCTTTGAAACAATTAGTCATGTTTATGCGGCCTTTATTTTCTGAGTTTTCCTGCTTTCGCCTTGTTTAAGACGTTGGTGGCTGCTTCGGGTCTGACTTCAAATGTTACAAGTTGCTCTTATGTCGCGTCTTCACGTGTTTAGGTAGCGTGGGCGGAAATAACGCTCTTAAAGGTTCTTTCCTGCGTTTCCTAGAAGAACTGCTGGAATTAAGCGCTCGTTACGCTAATGAACGAAACGGTCGGCAGTCTCTGAAAACGAAGAAGGCACCAGCAAAAAAATCCACCTTGGTGCCTGCAGTAAAGAGCGAACATTATATTTAGTTTGCAGGCCACGTGACATCAACCGGTCGAAGAGAAAGAACGTTGCTGATGTGAGCCAGAAAGATTAATTAATTGCTTCATGAGCAGTAGTCGGGAACCTTAGCGAAGCTGAAGTAGCGGGCGCATAGTCACATCTCAACAAAGGTGAAGAAAAATATTTAATCGACCGACTAATTTCCGCTTTTCGATGGAGGCGAAAAGCAAGGCGTCCGTGTGCTGTGCGATATCAGTGCACGTTAAAGAACACCAGGTGGTCGAAATTTCCGGAGTCCTCCACTACGGCGTCTCTCATAGCCTGAATCGCTTTGGGACGTTAAACCCCACAAACCAACCAACCTAATTTTTTTGCATGAGTAAAAAATAAGAGAAAAGAGAAAAATATGCTTTGTTGTCAAGTTGAATTGGCACCAACGACATGTACATCACGTAATTATTGTTACATAGATAATTTTTCATTATCGTTCTACAAACAATTGCAAAACAAGCACCTAACAAACTTAATTAGCAAAAGTAATTAGTCAGCAAAATATTTTTTTTCATATATGAACCACCTTATAACCCAGCCCTAGTGAAAAAAAAGCTATTAGTCATAGTAACCTCATACACAAATTTTCTCTACCAAACTCGTAAAAATATCATACAATCTCACACATTTCTCATACTTTGAATGATATTTGTATGAGATGATATGAGAGGTGTACGAGTTTAGTATGAGTTTGCTATGAGAAACCAGATATGAGCTTATTTGTATCTCCTAGCTTTCTCATAGCTTTTTCGCTAGGGAATCCATAAATATATTGTTAGAACAGTCATCAGAGGCACTGCCAGATCATCACCCTATTATGCATCTCGGTCCCTTTGTCGACTCGACACGTTCTAGCACAGACAAGCGTTGCGCCACGTAGGTGCATGTATGCCATTCTTAAGCGCAGTCTGGAGTCAAGGGTATTTGAGCACATAGACGCGAGAAAACAAATTGGTCAAGCTTGCGTGGGCAGTTCTTGCGCGCAGTACTATGTGGCGCTAGATGTATTTTAATTTAATATGCTCGAAATATTAAACACAAGCTGGCTCCTTACTCGGCTTGCCTTACTGCTTGCCGCTGGTTCAAACGCTCTTCAAGTCACACTGTGATACAACACGTCAGGAATTAGGGTTCGCAGCGAGTAATAGTTAAGCCCACAAAACTGAAAAAATTGTATGAGGCAATAACCTCACATTTTCTCACACAATCGCACTCAATTCACATAAGAAATCACATACAGGTCGCACATAATTGCATGAAGCCTCATAGTTTCTCGTGCATTATTATAATTTATGTACGATATTTTATAATAATGATGTGCACCGTATTAGAGCTTATGAGATTAGATGAGATTTTATGAGGTTATTGCCCCGTAGAACTTTTGGTTTTTCAGTAGGGCACTCTTGCGTTACAATTTAAAGCACGCTGTTTGTTTTGGTACATTCGCACGTAGCACGATTGCTTAAAGGTGCAAGGTAATAAATTCGTGCGGCGAGGCTGCTCGGCAGTTTTCCTACTGTAACCTTCCTTGCGGTTCTTTCCAAACGTAGACAAAGAAGTATGAACGATTTTCTCATTTTCGTTTCCAACTGTTATTACAGATTGTGCGAATGTACCCCGCACGTACTGCTAGGCACGAAAAATTGTCTTCAAAAGAGACTCTGGTCGTGTGCACTATAGTCCGGAAATTGCGGTAACCGATGCATGCGGAGCAAAAGTGCAGAAGGGAGTTGGAGGTGAACGCTCGGATGCGGATTGAGAAGCCCGCGGTGTTAGACTAGGTAAAGGTCAACCAGCGCTGCAGGGAAGCTGCGACAGCTTTGTAGCCAAAACTGCTTTTCTTGTCACGAGGAAGGATTTACGTTCCGAAAATAGCCCCAAAGCTTCTTTCTTCTCTGAGGCAAATAACTTTGAAGAAAAGTTTTATCACAACACCTATTTTCCCCCTGACAGAGACATCACCAGATCCACTCCGAAAAAAAAAAAAATCAAGTGTGGTTAATTTTAGGACCCTTGATATTCGCAAGGAATGGTTAATCAGAGTGGATACTGCGACTGTCGTCTTTTTGTAGCTAGTCTAATGAAGTTGCTAAAATATCTATTTTCACTATACAGCTTTGCTCGTGCCTCTCGGTGCACTCTGTAAATTAATGTTTTTGACACTAAGGCAAACTAATATCTGTCCTATCTTATCGAGAACTTTGCGTGTGTTTCAAGAGATAACCTTGTCTCATTAGTTCAGGAAAATACTCAAAGATGGCCTCCAATCATACCACCTAAATGAGCGCATACTTGGGAATTTACCACGTGGCATTAAAAGGATTACCACGTTGGCGATGACAACTGGAATCTGGGACTAGGGGCCCGACCTTTGAAGAGCTCTGAACTTAAATAAATCGGTTTAGACATAAGAATCATAGATGGAATGTTGCTGCCGCGCGCAATGATTCTGCGTTGTTTGAGTTCTTCAGTTTTATGAAAACATGGAAGCAATAAATTATGACAAAGACGTAAGTTATACTGCAATGCGTATGTCATTAAAGTCCTATTCCTTTTCTTCCAAGCATTATCCTTGCCAGTGCCTACGTTCTCAAAAACCAACCATGCATAATATAAAATGTGATAGGAGCTGTTAAGGAGTTAACAATTAGACAGCATATGGCTTAAATAATTACTAAAATAGCATGTCAAATGAGTATAACGCTTAATCATGGGTCGCATTTATATTTGTAGTTTTTTCTTTTCGCTTCTACCTTCTTTTCAAAAGGAATCATGAGCAGCCTGCTTAGATTACTTCTCTGGTAGGCATGCGGGTTTCCGAATAATCAAAAAGTATTGAAAGAATAGACCAAGGCTTCTCTTTGCCCAACATGTATTTATTTTAGACAACTTATTTACTATAATGTCACACTCCCCTAGCTAAAAGACCCTATGAGTCACAGTAACCTCATACAAATTTCTCATACTAAACTCATTCAAATCTCATACAATCTCATATATTTCTCATACATTGAATGATATTTGTATGAGATCATATGAGATATGTAAGAGTTTAGTATGAAAAATCTTTATGAGGTTTTTGTGACGCATAGAGTTTTTTCACTAGGGTCAGCCGCTCCCCAAGCACATTCTTCGGCGGTTTGGAGTTATTGGTAGGCTCATGTGGACATTTATAATGTAAGCAGCACGTTTTCAAAGATTTTGTTATATTTACTGTTAAACCACAGAAAAAGTACGGGAAAAAAAGGCATTCGGGAATGTCATTAGCCGTCATATGTGAGCAGTTCTACTTTCGCTCTTTGATAGATCATTCAGGAACAAGCTAATTTCATGAAACTGGACTCAAATTCCCACAGAATGACGTCGCGGGCCATTTTGTAGCCATGTTTGGCGAAAAACCATTCAAAGCAATGTTAGAATGCCGGCAAAAGCAACTAAAATAGGAGCATTTGTTTTTGTTCGCTGTCAGCGCACAAGGAGCGTGAGCTGGTAAATATACCAAGCATGTAAAACAATATCAGGCATCCATCAAATTCTCCTTACCAGGAATATGGCGGAACATTAAGCAACAGACTGTATACAAAAAACGTAAGCACCACCTCGCACGCCGCGGCTGTGATAGATCGCCATCTTTGCCTGTCGTCAGTGAGCAACTTTACACCGAACACGTGAGCAAACACCTTCGGAGCTATCCGTCACAAGCTCGCATTGTGAGCTCGCTTCAGCATGACGCACAGCTCTTAGCAACGCATACTCTGTACCATTCCGCGACAGCCTCTATAGAAGCAAACTGCGTTGTAACGTAACATATTATAACGTCGAGATGTAGAACCGGGTTAGCAAAACTGTTACGATCTTTCCACCACAATGGCGCGTTGCGCCTTAACGCGCATTTCAAAAGAGCGAGTCCCAGCCGTGTTTTCCTTTTTTTTGGCTGCACTGAGAGACCCACCTCTTTGTTGCGCTGAGTTCACTTCGAATTTGTTGTCCCGGAGCAGGAAAGGTTGTTGCAAGGTCCCGTGGAAGTCTCTGCCGTAAGAACCTTGATTCGTCGCCTGCTCACACTCCTCTGAGAGGCTAGTGCTGCTAGGGAGGTCGTTTCTGACCACGATTCTTCGGTTTGCACCGTTCAAAATCACGGTCACGCACTTTCCACCTTTCCAGTCACACAGAAATATAAGTCTTGACAAATATACTGTCGTCGACTTGCACAAAAAGTACTTCACCAGTTCACGAGGAAAGGAACGTAAAACACACAAAAATAGGTTGAAACTAGAAAACGAAAATCGAAGTCGTCTGCTCGCGGAGCAACCGTCGTCTGCGCCCGAAACACCCGGCCCCCCCAGCTCATCTCTCCGGAGGCAAGCCGTGCGTCGCGAGGGCTCAAGGAAAAAAAAAAGGAGGGATAGGAGGAGCGGGGGAGCGAGGCTCCAGGCTTTGGCACGGGGCTAAAACAGGGAGAAGGATTCCTCGTTTTTTTTTCTCCACCCGTTCACCTGGTCGCTATGGCAACGCCGCGAGGAGAACCAATCGCACTCCGAGGCTGAAGACTGACGTCACACAACCCTTGCGCCACCTAAGGGCGAAAAGTGTCGATTCTGCGGCTCTGTTCGTCTGCTGCGTCGCCTTCTCCATTTAGATCTCGATTTGCGTGGTTTATGTTTTCGATTTTCCGTTCGTTAACTTTTTCAGTGCCATGCTCGCTACAGCGCCGCCGCTCGCATTATGGTGCGTGTTGCTCTGACGCTCCTGTTTTGTAGCCGTAGAAAACGAAAGTCTCGTGGGTGGCGCTTTGGCTCTCCTACACTGGCTGAAGTTATGAGCTTGGCCTGCAGGGCCTGAAATAAAGCGCGGCACGCCGCCGGGCTTAAAATGAGGCCCTTGGGTTTTATAAACGCGTCTACGTTCCGTCGTCATTGCCGCTAGTCTTTCCATTTCCTTTTTGTTTTGTTCCCTCGATGCCGCGTATTCTGCGCCCTTTGTCGAGTAACTCAGCGCCAGCCCTGTGACGCTACCCCGTTGATTCTAACTGCCGTGAATATTTTCTGTTTTCCTTCCTCTTACGGGCTGCTGGAATTTTGCTCCGCGTGAGAAGTGTTTCGTTGTTTTCTTTTCCCTATTTTGCGAAAAATTAAAATCATTATTGAAAGACGCATCGCTCTCTCTGGAGTGTTTTCTCTGGTGGCCTGAATCCACACCATCGCCCCTTATTTTTATCAAAACTGTTCCGGCTGCTCAACCCTTCGTCTTAAAGTTTGTGGAGATGTGACGCAGCACGTGGTCTGATTCGCTTTTTGTCGTCTGCTTTCCCGTGTCTCTCTCGCCTGCGTCGTGTTCTAGCGGGTTTGACACAACGGCAAGGAAACACGAAGTGAAAGTAAAAACTCAAACTTCCTGCTTTCTTATTCATGGATGGTCCGGAACAGTTCTTACTGACTTAGAAGGTACCACTGTTGACTGCGTGTTTGCTGGTGCTTGGTTTCGCACAGCTTTATCTCGTTTTATTTTAGACGGCTATTTCCAGAAGCATACGGGACGACATGATGGCTCTGTAAAGCATTGCGAAACAGCGCTTGCAAAAACTACCTAATTGTTAGAGTATTTCATGTTTTACGTACTCAAGAGCCAAAAGCTGCATTTAGGTTAGGTGGAAGTCATAGTTTAGTGTGCCTGTGCATAACAGTAAAGACCACCTGTGCTGCTTTAATGATGTAGTTAGAGTACTTTTACTTTAGCGTGTTTCAATTATTGCGCAAATTTTCAAGGTGCGCGCAGTAGATAGTGGTTCGGAGAACATTAATGGTTAAACTGATTAAGGCAGGGCAGGCACACGTGCAGTAACAGTTAAGAAGATAGCTGTTTGCGGTGGGAGCACCTTGGTCTCTAAAATAGAGCATCGATATCTTTAGCCGGAAACTGTAGATCCCGCATATTGTTCAGGTCTTGGAACAAGTTTATATAATTGCTTCACGTCACATTTTCCTCTGCTGTTTCTGCTCTTAACGTTGAGTTTGGCGCAGAAGAAATTAAACATTAGTGATGTTTCCCTACTGAAAAACCAAAAGTCCTACGTGGCAATAACCTCATATAATCTCGTCTAATCGCATAGACTCTCATGCGGTTCACATCATTATCATAAAATATTGTACACAATTTATGATAATTTGTACAACAAGCTATGAGACCTTATGCAATTGTATGCGACTTGTATATGATTTCTTATGTGAATTGTGGGAGAAAATGTGAGGTTATTGCCTCATACAATTTTTTCAGTAGGGTTTCGTTGGTGCATTTTGAGGTTATATCAGAATTTTGCGACAAGTTACAAAATCTCAAATTTTAGACCTAGCCGCCTGTCTAAAACAGTGAAAACAATAGCGGCAAGCTTTTATGTCTGGTTGTTCTGGCTGCACGACGTATTTGTCATGTTTCACTCCTGGGAGCAAATAACAAACAAGGATAGGCAGGTGAATGCACTGAAAAAAGAAAGGAAAGACAGATAAAAGGAAAAGATGAAAAAGAAGAAAACAAAGAGCAAAAGGCAGGAATTTAAAAAAAAAAAAACATACGAAGTAGGGAAAAAAGAATGAAAGAAAGCTAGGTAGCGATGACTACACTAAAAAAAGATAATAGGGAAGAAATTAAGAAAGAATTACGGAAAAAGACGTGAAAAGTGAATGCAAGCGCATTGAACGAGCTGTGCAATTTACATACTGCTAGACAAATAAAAAAAATGCATCGGTAACGACATTTGAGTTGCGAAGTAATGGTTTTTGTTGCTGGTGTTAGCTGCTCGACGCTGAACAAACTCAGCGTCAAATGTTGCAACACTATCAGCCTTGCAAAGCGAATATGCTTTCGCCATCATTTTGTTTTGTTTTAAAGCAACGTTAAGCAACGTGATGTCACGGTGGTTTCGGCAGTGCACTGTGCTTTAGTTTCGTATTTGTTATAGACGAGTCTAACAGGAGGCACGCCGATTCGACGTTCTTTATTTATTTTTAATGCACTCTGCATATCCCAGCATTTTTTGTTACGAAAACAGTGCCCTTGTTTGAGGAGACGACAGTTAAAAAGAAACAAATGGCGGCAAAGAGAACCAAAAATAAATGTTACGAAATCGGTGCCCAAAAAGCCTCTCCGCTGTTGCGAGTTTCGTAAGTACCCAATAAATACAGAATTTGTTGCCCTTGTCTCCCTGTCCGTCGCGGCACAGGTGGACGACAGCACCTGTCGGGGGAGCTTCGCCAAATTTGCTTTGCGCATCCGGTTGAAATGCGCTTGCAACATGCGCGCTAATATGGTTGCACTGTATGTCATGGTATGAAATCCGTGCCACGTGAGCGAAGGAATCGATTCTCGAACGGCGTACACGTGGAAGAAGCTCGTGCGGCGGAAACTGTGCTAATCCCCGGGCAAAACTCTAGCTTATATCAGGCCTAAATGAGCACGAGAAAAGAGTTTTGGATAGTCTAATACATTGTTTTTAGCTACACTATAATAAATAGCCGTAACCTGTGCGACGGAAACTGTACTAATCCCCGGCCGAAACGTTCGCTTTAGATTTAGCCTAAATGAAAACGAGAAAAAGCTCGGAATAGCCTAATCCTCTTTCTGTTTGTTTCGCTATAATAATTACCTTTCTCCGACTTGTCACAGTTCGTTAGCGCCAAAAAAATCTGGGAGACATTTAATCACGCATCGGTTCTTACGTGCAGCAATGCGAAATTACAGTGAACTAGGATGTTCTAGTTCACTGTAGCGAAATCATTTATCTCTCGTTGATGGTCTGGTTGTGAGCCTGTATTCACACATTTAATACTTTGTGTTATGCACGAAGTTCCACCAACGCCTGACGTGTCCAGACATGTCTGGGTATGCAGTGGCGCCATCTACAATCAGCTGTTATGATGTTAGATTTTGTAAATTTGTCTATGAATAACTGTGATTATTCCGGACAATGACTGACCATGACTGTGAGTACGAGTAACTATAGCTAACCACTGCTAACAATGAATATGACTAACCTTCACTATGAATAATCAAATCATAATTATCATGAAAAATTACGAGTAATTCAATTCCTATTACCAATCGCTCGATGATTGAGAGGTGCGAAGGTCGTTTTCTGGTCACACTTCTTGGCCATACATACTGGTCACACGAAGTACGAAGCATGAAAGGCTTTCGCTTTAAAATAATTAATGAGAGGCTAGAGATTGTCCAAACAGCGCTCGTTAAGAACTCACCGGCTGCAGCATATTATGACGGTAAACTTAGCATACTAAAATCTAACACTGTCCATAATATTTTATACCGACGCCCTATGTGGTTAATAACTTTTGTAAACCTAACATTGCTTTCTTTCGAGTAGTCGACTTTGCTAAGACCGTGTCACTCCAGCACAGTCTCAATAAGGCTGCCATATATAGTATCAAGACTCAGAAATGTGCTGTGCAGTCTATTCTGCGGTAGAAGCGAAGAGCAGGCGCGGCAAATCAGAACAGACGCGTTTAGCACCACCACGTGCCCGACCGCTAGGTGACCGTTTCGCAACAATAGAGGCCAAGGTACCGACGTCAAAAAAATAAAAAATAAAAAAACGTTCGCAACACCTGCAGAAGACAGGTTTGGAAGGACGCAACGTCGATGCGCGCCAGACTCTCTAATAGCCCATCGACCTTTTTATTCCTCCCTCATCTTTCTCTTTCCATACCGGCGTCATCTCTCTTCTTCCCAACCGCAGACAGGGGAAAGGGTTGAAAGAAATAGAAATAAAACTTTACCAGAGAGGAGAACGTGTACAAATCTATACCTCGACACCGCGTCTCCTAATCAATGGCCCCGGTACTGCACCTGACGCTCTGGCCTGCGGGCGGCGCTCGGTTATTGATTTGTTTGTGCGTTCCACTCGCAGTGCGTGCGTAACTTGTGGATGAAGAGCGGATCCCCTCGACAAACTTGGGCTGACCATCCCCTCCCCATCCTCCCCTTCCACTCTCCCACCCGTTCGGCGACGTTGGAGAGGCTGCGTATAAACCGGTGTACAGCCTCATCCACAAATACCTGGCGGTTCTGGAGAGGCCGTGTTCATTCCGAGAAACCATGTCAAGTGCTGGAAAGGGGAAGTTGTTCCTGCCCTCCTCATTCTTTCCCGCCTTTTCCCACTTTTCTCTGTTTTCTGAACACTAGCTTTCCAGCGCGTGGTAGCAGATGATTTGGGAAGCAAGCTGGCTGCTGTGTTCGTGTGCCCTTTGGCCTTTGCAAAATGCTCCCATGATGCAACAATGTCCCTAATGCTGGCTGTCCGCCATAATGGAAGGAAACAAAAGATAATATTGGTGAACTTCATCGAGTTATGCGGCTCTAGCCGGGAGTTTGGGAAAACAAAGCAATCCAACTTCGCTAGAATGGGATACTGCGAATTGTGCCGGCTGCCGGAGTATTGTGAAATCGTGACGTCTGACTTGTTGAAAGCTTAATTGTTTTTGCAAATGTACGTTTTTCAGATTTTAGTTTGGTTGTTCTAATTTTGGGGGGCCTAGTTAAGGCGCTGCATGTTTTTACTATTTTTGGGTTTCATTGCCACGATGCGCCATTTATTTTTGCATCGCAGTGTGCAAGCGGAGGTCATGTTTAAAGACACAAAGCGAGAACTCAAAATGCAGCCAAGACGAGCCGCCGGTTTCGAAGGAGCGGAAATTGGATTTCGCCAAAGGGAGGAGTGTCAGGAATTTACGCTTGAAGGGTCGCCGAAATGCACCAACGCTCTTTATTTTTGCTTCAAGAAGAAAACGAAAGATAAAAAAAAAAAACATCTGGGCGTTGCATTGACCTTTAATGTCGCTCTCTCTCTGAATGCCTTTGATCTTTTTATGCCATTTTTTTCTGCTTTTTCTTGAGAACGTCCTGAAATATCTATTTACTCGAACGTGCAGCCAGAGTTATTTAACTAACGCGGATACATAAATCCGTTTCCAGCTGTCTTATGCTGACACCTTAGAACAATTTCGGTTGGGGTTGATTATACTTGACCCTCTAACGTGGTTTGTAGGAATGAACATTCTAAAATGTCGCCAGGCAGTCTCCCTTTCCTTTATACCAGACACTTACTATTTTGAGAAGCCGGACTGTCGGAGCCGCACTAAATTTTCTCGACTCTCGCTTATGGTTAACAACGCGATAATTCCTGTAACTCTGCGTCGAGTGTGGTGTCATGTTTACATTCTTCTGTGCACTTCTCAGGCGAGATGTCGCACGTTAGTGGACAGCTGAATTGTTTGCTTACAGCGCGACACTACCGTAATTACAGTGATACTGGAAGCGTACCCTACTGAAAAAATTGTATGAGGCAGTAACCTCACATTTTCTCACATGATCTCACACAATTCACATAAGAAATCACATACAAGTCGCATATAATTGCATAAGGTCTCATAGCTTCTTGTACATTATCATAAAATATGCACGACATTTTATGATAATGACGTGAACCGTATGAGAGTCTATGCGATTAGATGAAATTTTATGAGGTTATTGCCACGTAGAACATTGGTTTTTCAGTAGGGTAGTATACACACTTCAATTAACAGGAACAAATAAACAACTAGACGTGAGCGCAGTGTCAAGATACGTTGTTTGGACATTCGCTTAGTTTAATTCATTCACTGAACGTTCAATGCGTCTTTCTTGTTTTTCTTCTCAATTATTTGCTCATTTTCAATTATATTTGAGACCTGCTGTTGCTGGTCAGTCTATGTGGAGTTCGGCTACTGACGATGTGTGCGGGATCAATCTTAGCCACTTGTGCCCAGTTTTGGTGGAGGCAATATTGAAAGGTCTCTGTGTCAGACTGCGTTGAGAACATGAAGGTGTCTCAATCTATTCGAAGCCTTTCATGACACCATATCTCGTAGCCCACTAGCATCTTCAGGACATACTACACACATTGACCTAGATGCCTGCTCGATCTCCGTTTCTTGTTTACGAAGGCCCCTAATGTCAAGTCGTTGTGGTCCCACGCGGGCGGGATTTTTCCGCGAAAACATCGTTCGGTCGACTGCAGATCTAGAAGTGCTGTCACTGACGTTCGTACTTTATACGGAGCGATAACTTGCCTGCGAATTTTTCGCTACAGCGCCGCTATAAATGGCGCGTATGAACTTTTCGTTACAGCTGCTGTTGTAGTGGCGCAATACCCGAATTCACAGCTTTAACGTCGTTATTTCCGCCCACGTAATTGATATTGATGGAAGTCGTGTCGTTAGACAAGGCAAAGGTCCAGTGGAACAAGAGTCGCGAGTTATGACTGTGCGTGAGCGGGCAGTGACTGTGCACGTGACGCTGCGTCGGACATACCTGACTACGATATCCCCCACTGAAACCTTCCCTCTCACACTTTACGACTGCTTACTCCATCCGCTACTAACCTTCTCAGCTTGCTAGAACTTATCGTCTGCATCTAATACGATTGTCGGAGCGACCCAACAAAAATTTCACACCCCTATCCGGTTCGATTGGAATCAGCTAGAATTTCGTGCCATTCAATCTGTCCCTGATATTTGCGTTGGCACAAGGGTAAGCGTACACACATTGGATGTCTCATCTACTGAAAAAAAAATTATATCAGGCAATAACCTCACATTTTCTCACACAATCTTATCAATTCGCATAAGCAATCACATACAAGTCGCATATAATTGCATAAAATCTCATAGTTTCTTCTACATTATCATAAATTCTGCGAAATATTTTATGATAATGAAGTCCACAGTATGAGAGTCTTTGCGATTAGATGAGATTTTATGAGGTTATTGCCACGTAGAACTTTTGGTTTTTCAGTAGGGATACCACCTCGTGGTCGCGGTTGAATTCACTAATTCATTAAGTTTGTTTGCATTCCTGGCGTTCACTTCGATTGTGAGTGTTGTGCGTGGTATTTACTAAGCGTCAGGCGTTCAACCCCAGTGAATTACTCCATACGCCTCAGTGAGGACGTTTCGCTCTTAAAAACTGCGCTCAAAACCTGGGCTCGCGCGCATGCTTTCTAACCGTGAACTTTCCAAGCCACCTCTGAGAGTTTCAAACAAAATAAAAACGCAAGCGCTTACGCGATCTTTGGGCTTCAGGCCGAAGGAATGTGTAAGCGATGAGGTTAGCAAGCATCCGTCAGTCGCAATTTTGCTTATAGATTTTAATGTTGCAAATATGTTTCTAAAGTTCAAAAAAGGTTTTGCGGCACAAAGTTTTCACCCCCCCCCCCCCCCCCACACACACACACACTGAGATTGCTTAGGAAAGTGAAACAAGCCATCAAGGAGGGTTTAGGTTTTTCTGGCTGCCAGCCTGCAAGAAAAGCGCCCGAAGCTGAGAAGTTTTATTGCGATAGCAATATTGCGCCACGATTCGAGCCATCGCGTATCCCCGGCGGAGGCCACGCTTGACCTTCAACAGCCGAGGAGGAGGAGGAGGAGCAGAAGAAGGCTCTTAGAGGATTAGCTTAATTGTCCCCAATAATGTAGCACCTTACACTGATAGGGCGGGATACGGGAATAATGTAGCAGGCAAAAAAAGCTGCTGCCGTTGCTATTGCAATCCAGCTAGGGTTAAACAGAGTTAAACCCCAATTAATTTTTTCCTCACATGATTGCCGCACGCACATACGCGTAACGTGGGCTTATTTTCGATGCATTGCAATTCCTGCTATTAGTTAAGTGATATAAGGCATATTATATTCAGTTCTTATTTCTTTTATGCTTGGGGCGCATTGACCAATGCTGCTGAAACTGTAAACGTTTTATTTCCTAAATCTTAATTCGAAAGCGGATCGGTCAGGCTACGCATATTAAAAAAATAAACAGTGTGTTCTGGCGGCATTCACAGCGATGCGGTATTGTTCAGAGTTTGCGCACATCGTCTCGGATAGCATGTATTTCCAGTACGTTCTGGAATCCCATCTCTTCGCCGCATTGTCGTTGGAAAAAAAAAACAAAAAAACAAAACAAAGTTAAATGCAATCGTTTTTGCTGTAACTTCCAGGCGTTTTATTGTTCTCTGCGACAATGAATGGTGTAGAAAGTGAACTCACAAAAGAGAATCAATAAAGGGGCTGCTTCTACTGGTCATGGTTTCTTTCACTTTGGTCGCATTATATTATTATTTGTGCAAACGTTATGGCTTGTCTTCACGATCCAACTGCCAGGCGCTGGACGTTTCCTGTTCGTGGAGTAGAGTAAATAACTATAAGTGCACATTGATGCGAGAAACGACACACGAACTAAGGCGGAATAAAATTTTTTGTTAACTGAAGAGAAGAGAGAGCACGCAAGAAAAAAAAAAATATGGCAGAGCTAATCTTCGAGGCAGTGGAAGGTATCTGGAATTTGCCGCCGAGTGGTTTAAATCGTCGGTAGTCTCGATGCAACCCTGCAGCCCCATGGTTGCCCACGTAGAGGAAGGAAACGAACAATGCTGCGTTGCAGCCTCTATTTCGCTCTTTCCCACAGTAATGACGCAGGGCCCACCTCAAAACCGTAAGCGCACGCAGCCGCTGCAAAACTGCCCAAGCGGCTCGAGTTACAGGTTCGGCCGACCGATTCAAAGCGCTCGTCGCGACTGAATGAATGAAAGACATGTCCCTCTGGGACCGGCAAGGCCGTATAGTCGCGCCCTCGCTCTCCGGCTGCCGCTCCGGTGGCCACAGGCCGAACGCGGCAAGAAAGGAGGCGCGCTCTCCGCAACGCGGCAGCATGGTTGCTGACATGAGGGTTCGTTTGAAGCTGGATTTTGTTGGTTGGTTTGTAGAGTTTAACGTCCCAAAGTGACTCAGGCTATGAGAGATGCCGTAGTGGAGGACTCCGCAAATTTCGACCACCTGGGGTTCTTTAACGTGCACTGACATCGCACAGCAGCCTCTTCGTTTCGCCCCTATCGAAAGACGGCCGCCGAGGCCGGGATTCGATCCCGCGTCTTTGGGAACAGTAGTCGAGCGCCGTAACCACTGCACCACCCCGGCGGGGTTAAGCTGGATTTTGTTCGAAGGAGGAATTCTAAGGATGATTACGATACCCCCGGACGCGAAATTTGAGTGAGAGACTTTTTAAGAGCTTTTGAATATATTCAGGTAATAATTTGAGATATACAGGGTCCATTATGAAAGTAATGCGCATGATTTTATTGCGATAGCAATTCGGTCCGTCGCGTCGTCCTGGGAAGGGCCGCGTTTGACCTTGAACAGCCTCGAAGAAGAAGAAGACGAACGCTCGGTCACCGCTACACATTCAGTTCAGCAGCATTGAACTCTTCTCATTTATATGCGGGCTGGTAGCTTACGCCCTCGCGTCATACTCTTAAAGGATGAGCTTAAGTGTCCCCAGTAATGTAGCACCTTACAGAGATAGGGCGTGATAGGGGAATAATGTAGCAGGCAAAAGTAGCTTCCGCCGTTGCTATCGCAATTAAACTAGGGTTAACCAGAATTAAGCCACAACTAATTTCTTTATTATGACGCGACTATACATAGCAGCGCGGTAAAACCGGTCGGGAAATGTGGCGACGGTTCTGCCCTGCCAACACCCTACGCATGTCCATATTTGCGGCACATGGGATAGTGACCGGGGATCTGCAAATGCGCAAGCTCTGCACGAAGCTTGTGGTTTGGTTTGCGGGGTTTAAAGTCCCATAGCGACTCAGGCTATGAGAGACGCCGTAGTGGAGGACTCCGAAAATTTCGACCACCTGGGGTTCTTTAACGTGCACTGACATCGCACAGCACACGGGCGCCTTGCTTTTCGCCGCCATCGAAAAGTGGCCGCCGAGGCCGGGATGGGATTCCGCGTCCTTGGAAACAGTAGTCGAGCGCCGTAACCACTGCGCCACCCCGGCGATGGCGAAGCTTGTGCCGAAAGTGTTGGCAGAAGATCAGAAAGAACTTCTAGCTTTGCGCTGTCAAGAATTGTCGGATTTGATTCAAAATGAGCCGGACTTTCTTAGTTATGTCGTAACCGGAGGCGAATCCTGGATGTTCGAGTACGACCCAGAATCGAAAAGGTAGAGCAGCGAGTAGCGCACAAGATCATCTCTATGTCCAAAGAAAGCGCGAAGGGTCAAGTACCTCACATAAAAATGAGGCTCATTTTATCGTCGATTTTGAGTTTGTACCGCAAGGAGAAACTGTCAACTCAGCCTTTTACCTGGAGGTAGCCAAAAAGATTGAAACGGCGGGTCCGGCGCGTGAGCGCTGACATCAATGACACGCTCAAGCTCCAACATGGCAATGCCCCCAGCTACAAGTCCTTAATTGTTACCAAGTTTCTGCCGCGGAGAAACACCCTGGCGATCCCCCATCCTCTTTACAGTCCCGACTTGGCTCTGTGCGACTTTCCTCTAAGGCGAAAGCCTGTAATGGCTCATGCTGTCGTGGACAAAATGTGTCCCGCTTTTGCGGCGGCTCTGATTGGCCGAAGTGGGACGACGTCATAGAGGTCTCGATCAATCCCAGAGCACCACCACAGTATGCGCGAATGCGTGTCTAATATGGCCATATGCCAATCAATGATAAATTACTAATTATTAACTAATTAAGTCCCCTTCATGGATCACTGCCTTGTCGTGGCGGAGGGGCTTGCGAAACTCGATGAAGTCGTGAGCTCTGCTGTGTAGGGCCACCCAAGATAGACAGGTCACGGCAGAGAGTTCTGACAAAATGTGATTCACTGGAGAAGGTAATGGCAACCCACTCCAGTATTTCCTGCCAAGAAAACCCTATGGCCAGTCACAATACCATTATCGATATGGCGCCGGAAGATGAGCCCCCCAGGTTGGAAGGCGTCCCACATGTTACTGGGGATGAACAAAGGGCGATTCCTAGTAGCTCCAGGACGAATGAAGCGGCTGGGCTAAAGCCAAAAGGACGCTCAGTTGTGGATGTGTCGGGAAGCGACCGGAAAGTCCGACGTTGCAAGGAGATATGTCACATAGCAACATGGAATGTAAGATCTATGACGCAAGGTAAACTGGATATCGTCAAGCGAGAAATGGACAGATTGAACATTGATATCTTGGGTATCAGCGAGCTCAAGTGGACCGGAATGGGAGAATTTAACTCCGGCGACCATTATGTCTTTTATTGTGGGCACGAATCCAAGAGAAGGAATGGGGTCGCTCTCATAGTAAACAGAAGAATGGGCAAAGCAGTGCTAGGGTACAACCCCAAAAACGACCGAATGATTTCACTTCGGATCCAAGGTCACCCTTTCAACATAACAGTTATCCAAGTCTATGCACCGACCACTGCTGCTGAAGAAGCTGACGTTGAGAGATTTTATGCGGACCTACAATGCCTTTTAGACCGCGCCCCATCATCAGACGTCGTTTTTCTCATAGGAGACTGGAATGCTAAGGTCGGGAGTGAAGAAATATCCGGAATTACAGGCAAGTTCGGTCTTGGTGAGCCAAATGAAGCTGGGCAGAGGCTAGTAGAGTTCTGTCAAGAAAACAACCTGACCATAGCGAATACTCATTTTCAACAGCACAAGAGGCGCCTGTACACATGGATTTCACCGGACGGTCTGTACAGGAATCAGATCGATTATATTATCTGCCGGCAGAGATGGAGAAGCGCTATACAAGCAGTAAAAACAAGGCCTGGGGCCGATTGTGGCACCGATCATCAGCTTCTTGTTGCCAAAATTAAGCTTCGATTGAGGAAAACGCAGAAAACTAGAAGGCCTTTCAGGTATGATCTGGATCAGATTCCATTACAATATGCTGTGGAAGTGAGGAATCGATTTCAAGAATTAGATCTAGAAGACAAAGAGCCCGAAGAGATGTGGACTGATGTTCGTGATATAATACAAGAAGTTGCTACTAAGGTAGTTCCAAAGCAAAAGAAATGCAAAAAAGCAAACTGGTTATCTGAAGAGGCTTTGCAAATAGCTGAGGAAAGGAGGATGGCAAAAGGTATGGGGGAAAGAGAAAGATACAAGGTTCTCAATGCGGATTTTCAGAAAATAGCAAGGAGAGATAAGAATGCCTTCCTGAACATACAGTGTCAAGCAGTTGAGGACAACAGCCAATTAAGAAACACAAGTGCTCTGTATAAGACAATCAAAGATATCAAAGGAAGCTTCTGTGCTAAGCTGGGCGTGATAAAGGACAAACGAGGCAAGGACCTCACTGAAGCCTCAGAGATAAAGAAGAGGTGGCAGGAATA
Source organism: Amblyomma maculatum (assembly GCF_055883805.1). Classification (NCBI taxonomy): domain Eukaryota; kingdom Metazoa; phylum Arthropoda; class Arachnida; order Ixodida; family Ixodidae; genus Amblyomma; species Amblyomma maculatum. Next base: position 96,363,326 of record NC_139351.1, read on the forward strand.
CACAGAAGAACTGTACAAGAAGGACCCGGATGTGCAATCCCAACATAGGACGGTTGTGATTACTGATCTCGAGCCGGGCATCCTGAAGAGTGAAGTTGAATGGGCCTTAGCCAGCCTTGCTAAGAACAAAGCAAGCGGAATTGATGGTATTCCAGCTGAGTTGCTTCAAAACCTCAACCACGACGCTGTTAACACACTGCATACATTATGTCAAAAGATTTGGACAACCCTGCAGTGGCCACAGGATTGGAGGAGGTCAGTTTACATCCCCATTCCAAAGAAAGGCAGTGCCAAAGATTGTTCCAACTACCGCACGATCGCGCTTATTTCGCATGCTAGCAAGGTGATGTTAAAAATCCTGCAAGGTAGGCTGCAGCAGTATGTGGATCGGGAGCTTCCGGACGTGCAAGCTGGGTTTCGCAAGGGCAGAGGAACTAGAGACCAAATTGCCAACCTTCGCTGGATCATGGAAAAAGCAAGAGAGTTCCAGAAACCCATTTACTTCTGCTTTATTGATTATGCGAAAGCGTTTGACTGCGTAGATCACAGCAGATTGTGGCAAGCTCTCCGAGAGATGGGAGTTCCAATTCACCTCATCTGTCTCCTCAGGAACCTGTATGAAGGGCAAGAGGCCACAGTCAGAACTGGGCATGGTCTTACTGATTGGTTTCCGATTGAGAAAGGGGTGAGGCAAGGCTGCATACTATCGCCCTGCCTATTTAACCTATATGCAGAGTGCATCATGAGGAAGGCCGGTCTGGACGAGTCTTCAGCTGGAGTGAAGATTGCTGGAAAACGTATCAACAACCTTAGATATGCGGATGATACCACTTTAATGGCAGAAAGTGAAGTGGAACTCAAGAGACTTCTGATGCGCGTACAAGAAGAGAGTGAGAAGTTTGGGCTTAAACTGAACATTAAAAAGACGAAGATCATGGCGTCTTGCCCTATCAAGTCCTGGAGCATCAATGGACAAGAAGTGGAAGCTGTGACAGATTTTCTGTTCTTGGGCGCCAAGATTACCTCGGAAGGAGACTGCAGCCATGAAATTAGGAGACGCCTGCTTCTGGGAAAGAGAGCAATGGTTAGCCTTGACCGCCTAGTAAAGAGCAGAGACATTAGTCTGCCAACCAAGATCCGTATAACCCGTGCTATGGTCTTTCCAGTTGTGATGTATGGATGCGAGAGTTGGACTGTGAAAAAGGCTGACCGCCGAAGAATTGACGCGTTTGAATTGTGGTGCTGGCGAAGACTCTTAAGAGTTCCTTGGACTGCCAGAAGATCAAATCAGTCGATATTGTCGACCATAAACCCTGACTGCTCATTGGAGGGTCAAATTCTAAAGTTAAAGCTCAGCTACTTTGGTCATCTGATGAGAAGAGAGGAGTCGCTGGAGAAAGATTTGATGTTGGGAAAGGTTGAGGGTCGCCGGAGAAGGGGTAGGCAGCGAACGCGATGGTTAGATGGCATTCTCGAGGCATTGCAGATGAAGCTATGTGATGTTAAGAAGATAGTGAGAGACCGGAAAGCGTGGCGTGACATGGTCCATAGGGTCACGAAGAGTCGGACACGACTGAACGCCTGAACTGAACTGAACTGAACTAATTAAGTAATAGATATAATAATGGATAATTAAGCCATCCGTCAAGTAAGTACTGCCTAAATAATTAAATACTTCATCACTAATTAAATAATTAATTACTAACTAGTGCCATTTGCGTAGCAGAATGCGGCACTCAGGCTTTCACATTTTACTACTTTAGTCGCTTAAGTCCCTCGTAAAGTTTTTTGTTTCTCCGACTGATGAGAGCGCTGAAAGGAAAGCATTGAGAGACCGTTGGTAATTTCCAAAAACATGTTACAGGGTTGGCATTGACCGACAATAAGTGACCAACATTGGCACTAAAAGTGATGCGGTTCAACCACCGAACGGCCGCATAAGAGCCACAGAGAAAGAGATTGTAAGAGCCGCGCTCCACAGCCGGTGTGCCCTTCGCGGCATTTGAACGGGTGGCATGTAGTACGTACGTGTCGTGTAGTTATGCTAGATGTAGAAAACCCCGGCTACTTCTAGTTTGAACTACTTCAGGGCACCTAGCGACTGAAGGAAACTGATGCGTATCAAGGAATGACTGCCTGTGCTCGATTATGCGGAGCGATAACATGCGGCGGGGGGCCGAGTTGTCTAAACCGCCGTCATCGTAATAAAACCACCGGTGTTGGTTCGAATCAATCGCGTTCAAAGACGGAAGTTTGCTTTACAACGCTTCGATACGCTTCCTTCAGTCGTTATGAAGGAAATGGGCGCTAGAATCATAAATGGGGAAAAATGGGCTCCTTTGGTTGTTTCATGCCCCTGGCTATGCTATGCAGGGTAGAGTATGTTTGGTCTGTTGCTTAGAATCGCGGCGTTCTGTAGACAAATACGCATCTAGAACGAGCAGTGCAGATTGTTGGGACAGTAGGTGAATTGACATGGCGAAGAAAACTTTACTCGAAACCAGACAGGACACAAGGAAGAAAAAGATACACGCGCACGCGGACACACGCACGCACGAGCGCAAATTTACCAACTATAATCTCAGGAAACAAAACGCCACCTTAAAAAGATGCGTAGAGACACCAGAGCGAAGCATATTATTCAGACACTTTACGTATGGAAAGAGGATATAGAGTGGTCCATGTGGACAGACACCTAGCTGTAAGAAAGCGAGGAATGGGAGGCGGAAGGGTTGTGGAGAAAGTAAAAACTGTCGGGAACCCATGTACAATATATGCGTACAGAAATAAAAACATTTAATAGCACCGACAGAAGTGCAGTATCGCTCCTGGCGTTATTTATCTGCAATAATTAATGAATATCTCAGATATATACAAACAATAGTAATGAGGCCCGAAGACTCAATTAGTTCTTCTATAATCTAAAAAGAACCAATATTGCTCGTACCCATCATATAGGGATCGACTGAGGATTTCCGGCGACGATATGTCACTGTAAATCAAGGCCGCATAAAATAAAAAAAAAAAATCAAATGAATATTATAGTTTTCCAGATGAATGTTTGAATGAAGCCATGCGTCTTCCATCTAGCAGAATAAGAAGAAACCAATGTGTACTCCGTTTCGTTTTATCGTTCGCTTTTACTTATTTGATGGTTATGGTGAGGACGATGCCGGTAATGATGAAGAGTGGATAGATTCTTTTTTTTTTTAACAGATGACGCTGGGGGGTTGTCACGTTAGGTTGAATTGAATACGCAACGGTGACAACTAGAACTAGAAATATAGTTGTTTGATAATACAGCTTCCCGAAACTATTCGACACGAAGAAAAGGGCAGACATCAGAAGAATGAGGCATAGACAACAATGATGAAAACAGGAAGATAAGAAGAGCATCACACCTAGGGCACTTCCGAAAAAAAAAAAAGATATTCGAAAGAGAGAGAGAAAACTTTTAATGAGCATATAATCAGTAAAAATTCGCAGGAGCTGGGTGGTCGGTGCCCCTAGTCCAGGGCTCCGCTGGCAGCAGCTGACTTGCGGACTAGCTGGATAATCCAGGCTTGCTGGTCCAGGTTGTCGCTGGTCAGGGCCGCCTCCCACTGCTCGTGTGTCGGGCATGGCACTATTAACATTGGGTCAGGTTTGTCCTGGCATTCCCAAGCGATGTGATAGAGTGTGGGGCTTGCACCGCACCAAGGACAGTAACTTGTGTATTTTGTTGGGCTTATCTTATTTAAAATTTGAAGATTAGGGAATGTGTTTGTGTGTATTTTTCTCCAGTCTATAGCGTCCGAGGAAGGAAGTTGTTTGTGTGGTGGTGAGAAAATTCTTCTTTCTAACCGTAGGTGTTCCAGCCTGTCGCCGTAGGGTCCTAGGAGAGGGGTGAGGTAGGGATGGGGATCCGCCCGGTTTGTGAGAGCTCGGGCTAGATCATTCGCTACCTCATTTCCTTCTAGGCCTTCGTGTCCAGGTGTCCATGTAATTGTGTGCGTCTGGGAGATGGAACGTAATATTGCACACGCTCTTTTGTGAGGTTTTCCGGCCAGGTAGTCCCTGCAGGCTGGTTGGGAGTCCGTCACTACGTGTGATGACTTCTTTTGGTTGTCTTGTGTTTTTATGGTGATGGCTATTGCCAGTGATTCCGCTTCCGCAGGATCCTTGGCATAGATCGAAGCCTGAATAATTGGCCTCTTCTTGTGGTCAACTGCAGCTATTGTGAACTTGCCAGGTTCGCCGTAAGCCCCTATGTCCACGTAGACAACTTCCGCGTCTTTAGACAATTGTTTTTCCAATAATTTGACTCTGGCTTTCCTTCGACCCTTCTGTAACTCATGGTGCATGTGCTTGGGTATCGGGTTCACATAGATGTTGTTTCTTGTGGATGTCGGAATTTGTGATTTGATCTCAGAAGTTCTTAGTGCCTGCCATAGCCCTAGTTTTGACAGGATTTCCCTACCCGCCTGCGTTGTAGTTAGGCGTTGTTTCTCTCTAGAACCGCCTCCTTGAGCTCCTCGAAGTTGTTGTGCACTCCGAGTGCCCAAAGACGTTCCGTTGATGTTGTTGGCGGGAGGTTTAGGGCCATTTTATAGGCTCCTCTTATGATAGTGTCAATGGCCCTTTTATCAGTGAATCTAATTTCGTGATATGGGAGCCCGTAGGTAATCCTTCTAACGACTAGGGCTTGTACAAGGCGGAGGGTGTCCTCCTCCCTCATCCCTTTCCGGTGCCAGGTCACCCTTCTAATCATTCTGGAAATTTGGTTGACTGTGGTTTTGAGTGTTTTGATTGTATAATCCACTCTCAAATTGCTTTGCAACCACAGCCCCAAAACTCTGATCTTGTCCTTCTCTTGAATTATCTGGTCTCCTAGAGAGAGCTGAATTTCTCCTGGGGACTTGTAATTTCTTCTGTGTAGCCTGATAAGTTCGGATTTTTCCGGGGAGCATTGAAGACCACTCTCCCCGGCAAATTCCTCGACTAGGTCAATAGCGGCTTGCAGAGCTTCTTCTTTTTGCGCCAAGGATCCCTGAGTAGCCCAGATGGTGATGTCGTCCGCGTATAAAGTGAAGCCAATATCAGTGCGGGTCAACAGTTTTTTTTGCTAAATTTATCATTGCTATGTTAAATAGCATTGTAGAGATTATAGAACCCTGCGGTGTACCTTTGTTCGGCATGGGTACTCGAGTAATTCACTTATCCACAATGTATATGTGTAACTTACTCAGGTCGCTCTTGAGTTTCGGAATAATTTAACACGTTTTGCATCCTGTTCTGGTTCCCCGAACGCGTTGGCCGACCAGAAAGTTCCAACGTGGAGGCAGCAAAAAAAGATAAAAAGTGACAATATTGTTGCAATTTGGTCTATATGTTTGCGCAGTTAAACAAAAAAGCACTCGGGAGCAATTATCACGTGTCTTCTCTGAAGACTGCCGTTTTATCTTCATTCACATCGACATCATCATTATCGCTAACGTCGCGCGAGCCGATGTTCGGCGGAATCCACATTGCACGCCTCCGCGAAGAGAAAGAAGTCAGCACCTCGAAGCCGCCATTCCATTCACTGCAGGGGTGAGTGAAGTAGTTCTTTTTTCTGACCGCGTTCATTCGATAAACCGTTTGGGCTTTCCATCGTTATTCGGGTAGTCTGCTCGAGTTCAGTGCCCTGTGCTCTGCAATGAAGCGCAAGTAGTGTCGTAGCTGCCTTCGGAAGCCTGCCGCTGGCTTCCAGTATTCTGTCAAATCAGGACCGAGTCGAAGGCCGCTGAATGGTTTTAAAGACGAACGCAGTCGACGGCGTTCCCAAAGGCTCGTTGTTTGGTTATCTCCGACGCTTTCTTAGTGTGTGTTGCGATGCCTTACTAATCCGTCACGAAAAGACTGGCTTGAGCAAGGATCGAGCTAAGAGCTTTGGAAGTTCGTAAGAAGTGGGTAAGATGCTATGCTGCAACAAGCCGCCTTGGCGAGTTAGTAAAGTTAGTGCTGCAATTGCTCATTTGTCAAGCCCGTGCGTGACGGAGAAGCATAATACCCAGAAAGGTGGCGCAACAAACACAAACGAAGAGACACAACATACGCGCGTGTTTGTGTTTGTTGCGTCACATTTCTGGGTATTATGAAGCACCAACTAGCCCCTCAAGCCGTTATTTTGTGATGGAGAAGTATCACTTCTTGAACCAATACCGCTTAAGTAAGACCAGTTAAGTCGCAATGATTATTTGCTGCCTTTTTTTTTTTGCTTTTGGATTGTGCGGTTTCTATTGGCTTTAAGATGCGTTTTTTTTTTTTGTTTTGCTCAGCCAAGTATTTATGTTCTATTTTTGTGCAGGTTTCTGTTTGATACTTGCCTATTTGCATACGTACCTACAATGCGTATGTGATTGTACGCTCTCTTCTGCAATTTGGACTGCGATTTGAGAACGAACTTGCGCTGTAGCGCCTCGTCCAGATAAGCAACCATCTGTTCAAATTAAGAGCCACCTCGGTTAAACGGTGTAAGACAATTTCATGACTAGTTCGTGGCCGTCACTTCACTTGTGGTCCAACCATGAGCTACTTATACGTTGCTATTGCTTAGACAGTTCGCATTATGGGTTCCTGGCTCTATTTTACTAATATTTTGTAGCCCATGACCAAGGAATTGTGGTCTTCGGATATTATCCTCTTCGTGCATGTGCTGTTATCCTTTCCATCGGGCAACTGATTCCTTTGCTGACCATTTCTTCTGTGCTTACGGCATGCCTTCGGAAAGCGGGATAAAAAGGCTTAAGATAACTGAAATTGCAGCCTGTCACATCTTTATGATGTTCTAAATAGTGGATAGCTTTCAGAAGTTGCTCCTTAATAACCGAGCTCTACAGCTTCGACAACACGGTGTTGTTTGCGGGCGATGTAGAACGTAGTGGTAGGTTCATACTAGAAGGATGGTTTAATTCGTGAACGGTGTATTTAGTCTACATAAATGGTCCACGAGACTCCAGATGCGGCCCTCATGTATAGTTTACCCATACGATAAGCTAACTGCTCGTATTACGTTTGTGGTGATTCTGAAAATTTTCTCTTTTTGTGCCCACCAGAGATACTGTGGTGCGAATATTTCGTAATGTTCTGTTTTAGAGACTGGCACGGGTGTTTGTTGAACGTAGATTACAGTTTACCTGTCACATGATAGCGCGTGTGATTTGCTGAACTGCTAGCTTTATGCTGTAAACAGAAAATGTGGCCAGCATTAAACCCCCTTCCTTAGCTTCGGAGAGACAAGATGGATAAAGCCTCATTCGTATGATGCTGAGCGAGCCTGAAGAGCACACAATTAGGCTCCATAATGTTGAGTTGCCGGCTGGCACTTGCAGTAGAGGTACAATGCCACTGTACCTTAAACGCTTCTTTCTTTGTTAAAACTATCATAGGAAGGTTCAAAAGACTGTGTTGTGCTATCAACCAACTACATCAAACAAAATTTCTACTTGCTTTTTCAGACCTTACTAAACATAATGAAATGTAATGTCGCCAAACAAACGTTGGAATTGAGGTCTCTCTCTTACATAGCCCCTGAAACTGGTCAGCAGTAACCCACTAGTCTCAAAAAACGTTGAGGCACTGGCTTGGTGTATAAAGATCAAATGTTCATCGAAGCTGACGCTCTCGAAAATCTACTGTTGTTACGTGGCCCATATTAGTTCTAGGACAAAAACATCTAAATGTTGCTCTCTGACTGGGTGAACATTAATTGGGACAGCAAATTATCCCGCCACATTCGGGATTCAGACAAGTTGCTCCGCGCCAAGGAGGAAGGAAACAACTTAGGAGAGGCCTTTGCCATTCCCAGTGCATTGGAGAAAGTGTGGTGGAAGTGACGTCAAAATTTAGGGTTAGCCAAGTCAGGCCATTAGCAATGGCGACGCTGTGCTATGAAAACTCTGGCCACTAGCAACAGCGTTGCTAAGGCCCCTAGGTACGTGAGCGTCGCGGAGAAAGAGAATGCGGAGGGTAAAGGCGGAGGAGTGACGTTGCAACGAGAACGTCGAGCAGGGCCCGGCTTCAAAAAAAATGACGTCAGGGCCTCTCCTAAGTTCTTTCCTTCCTCCATGCTCCGCGCAGCTCAAGACCGAAACACAGCGACGAAACAAAAGCTGCAATAGCTGGCTGTCCACATCATAGTTGGCGCCACCATCTACAAGCGTTGCTGAGCTGCCACACGAAATAAATTAATTTCGACGCAGTTTAGCAAAGTGTGCGGATGGGAAGGGAAGGCGATTCCGAGCTGTGGATGTCGCTACTATGCCCAGGGTCAAGAGTGAAAGGCTGAAAAACGAGTTTCAAGAGTCAATAAAGTCTCCCAGCCGAGTGAAAAGCGTATTGCGACATACAGCTTCAGTTTAAACTTAAAGCGAAAGATCCTGGTTTCAACACTAAGACCATTAAACGGGATACATTGACACCCAAATTCTGCTCTCTTAGACGGGAGGCCGGAGGAAGGAGGTGAAGGGAAGGAAATGGCTGAGGGACATATTGCGCAAGTGGCTTGGAACTGTAACTCTGTCAAGCAAGCGGTGAAAAGCCGCCATCCTATTCGGTGGAGGCCGCTGGATTGAATTACAATGCGACTTTGTAGTAAAAGAACCTCGAGTGAACGACCTTTGTGTTCAATTTCGATGGAGAAGCACCGTAGGAAACGTCTTTCAGTAATGTTTGCTTCGCTTTCTCTTAGCCCGGGACTCGGTTGTAGCTCGAGGTGGGGAGTAGCGTACGTTATACTGCCTTTCTTGCCAGCCATCCATTCTATGAGAGCTTTCTATAAGAGCTCTTGAAGTTTTAGTAGCCTATTTGACTATATGCATTGCGCTTTCAGGTGCAATTGGGTCATGATACCAAGTTTGGAATATAAAATGTTTGCTAATGGGTAAGCATTAAGTTACTATATACGCACTTTAGTGTCATCAAAGGTTGTCAGCACGATTGTGCGTTCATTAAGAGTTAGAAGAAAATTAATGATTACGTAAAGTAGAAGTTGCAAACTTCTTTCCAGATGCCAAATTTGGTCTATGTGGAAGGATTAGGTTATTAGAGGCAAAAGGTCAATTAGATATCGAATAGCGTGACGTGTATTAGCGCGGAGACGTGCAAGCCGGTAATGACATACACCAAAGCGGTAGTCGTCGAAATTGTAACAATAAAAGAAAAAAAAAGACAAATAAAGGGTTCAAATTAGTTATAAAATGAATAATTAATATCTTTTTATGCAAAATATAATTGAGACATAATTTTCAGAAAAAAAAGTAAAAAAAAAAAGATGCGCTCGTGCTGATGTTACAACGACGCGGTTGTCATGGGGACATCCGCCTGTGACGTCAGAGCTTTACCTAGCAACGCATGACGTCATGGGGCGGCGCGTTAGGAGATCGTGACGCGTTTGAAAAAATAACGTCGCCACTGGTAATACCATGGCGTGCCTTAGTACAGGGTTACGTCATGGGAGAGGTGGCGGCGTGCGCGTCGCCTCCGCTTCAGCTTGGATTGCACTAGTCGTTATCTTGCTGTCGGCGCGTGTTGTAATGTGCTGCGTGATTGCGCGTACGAGATACGTTGCAGTATGGATGTGCCGTCTGCATCTTCAGACGGCGCGTCTTCAAATTCTTCCAGGAAGTCCGGCAGGAGGAAACGTATATCGTCTCGTGTAAAGTAGAGAGAGGCGATTAGTGCGAATGAGCGTCAATACTTTCGCATTGCTCCAATACGGTTCGCCGCAGTGATTTCTAACGCTTTGAAGCGAAAGCTTCACTAAGGTAGGTAGTTCGAGCTGCGGGTATGCATGGTTTTCACCTTGAGGGAGATTTAGAGGTCAAACTTCTGTGTTAACCTTCGTGGTCACCGTATTACTTTGGGGCATAGTCACATAGGCCACCAAGTGGCCCGTGATCACTGTCAAGGTCGAGGTTTAGGTCACAAGGTTTAGAGGTCAAACTTCTTTGTTAAGTATGGTGGTCACCATGTGACTGGGCAGTCACGTAGGCCACCAAGTGGGCCGTGACCGCTGCGAAGGTCATCACGAGATTTAGAGGTTACACTTCTATGTGAAGTGAGCTTGGCGATTAGCTCCGCGTCCTTATGCGGAAGGTGCACGTTCGCGTCAGAACGAAAAGCGCAGGAGCTGGCCCGCTCCACTAATGTGCGCACTGCGCACTGAAACCCGCTTCAAGAGAAACGCATGAAATTGAGATTATCTAGAGCGCCAGCTAACGGAGCTTTTACAAAACCTTCGAGTATCCAACGGCGCAGCAACAACGTACTGCAGCCCCGTCCTTTCATTGCGGCATTTGATGGCGTCTTCTTAGGGGAACGTCGAGGAGGGCCCGGCTTCTGCCGCATTTTGAAAGTAGACAAGTTTGCGACGCTTAAAGCCCAGGTTGCTGCGAGATTACCGCAAAAGCGCAAAGGGGCAGCTCAAAAACGCTACGGTCGACGGCACTTTGGCTATGTGCTACTCTCTTTCTCGTCGCTAGGCCCAGATTGTTTACTGTCAAATCTGTAACAGACGGTGCTTTGGAATCGATCAACGTTTGAAATTAATCAGCGCTATAGCAAATTGTCTACTCATGGAACTCGATTGCTGTGAACCTCACTGCCTGATTGTACAAGAAATGCTTGATTAATTTATGTGACACCTTAGCAGGGGAGCTAGCATACACCAACACCGGATGAGCCGATTTAGTACCGGCGGTATTGGTCAGCTTAAGTTTTGAGTCGAGTACAATACGAAACACGGGCGTTGGCATTTGTGCGTCTCCCTATGTCCCAGAGGTCAGACTGGCCCCCATAACTAGAATCTTGGTGTTGGTAAGAATGCATAGTAAGAGGCAGCGCTAGTTTGTAAGCGAGCTCACAGACGATTCATACAGAGTTGTCAGTAGCTTATCGGAGCAGGCATTGCAGATGTGGCGATGGCTGATGTCAGTTTATGACGTCACCAGAACATTTCAACATGGTGGTCGCTTTCGCGGCCTCTGTTTCAGTCACTTATTTCTTAATAGAGTGCGTGTATAGAGAGCTCATACGATGATAACACAATAAGATGCACTATTGTATATCGGAATAGAAAACTACGATATGTTGGACGACCACGTTGTGAGGCCTTAAGCGTTTTTGTGAGGCAGGGACCCTTACAGGGATTAATGGAAAACGTAAGTTCACAGGAACAAATTTCAGAGGCTTTGGCTTTTTGAAATAATCTCGCTATTGATGCCCTTCTCACCATGCTTGGTGAACGTCAACAAATAGCACCGAACATTGCACCCAGAGTTCACCAGGTCTCTACATAGGACTTCACGGTTCCTCTGTAGTTGCACTGAAAAATTGAAATAATGCTGAGATTATTCGTGTATGACAGCGCACTGGTACAAAGGAGAAAGAAGGGACGAGACATAGTATTGTGCTTCCGTTCGTCTTTGTGCTAGTATGTTGCTATACTTATGTCACATCAACTCGCCCATCAGACTGCATTGTTACATGTTCAGGGGTTATCGACCTTCTGCGGATTATAGCTCTTTCAGTGCTCTTTATAAATTGTCATTAGAAAGTAACTGAATATTCCTATAAGCAATTTGACTCGATGACAAAAGTGGACCGTTTTCTTCTTGTATTCGGGGTGTTTCGGCGAAGCCAACCACACATGCTATGAAGTCCTATATCCACACATATATACATATTTGTATTTAAGAAGGCACTGAAAAATTTAGGAAAGAAAAAACACTTCCACATATGTATCTAGAACCGCTTGTAGTATCAGTTCATGAAATAATTTCCTGAATATCATGGCTAGCGTACGAAGGAATGCCATGGTAACGTATACGGAGCACTAAGAGGCCCCTGATTTTATCCACGCTTAAGGAAAGCAGTGGTAGTAGCGACTATATATCCAGAAGCTTACTGTTCTTTTCTAAATGTAACCGAAAGCCGAAAGTTAAAGTTTATGTGTACTCGTGCTAGTGGACGGAATTCTAATTTCGACACATTACTACCAAATGAAAGAATCTTGGGTGAATAGTTATTTCTTTCCAACTTATTTAAGGAATAGGGAGGCAAAGCCTTCTTCTGGGCAAGGCGTAAGTTCACAGGAGGCTTGGTATTCGAGTTTTTATGTAGCCTGGACAGGAGACGAGGCAAAAGAAGACATTATCGCATTCAGAACAGTACTTCGGAATAAAAAAAAAAATTCCCATACGATATAGGCATTGTTAGCGTGTAATATGAACAAAACAAAGTTGCACATGGGAGTCAAAAGTCAAGAATGAAAATGTAAGGAGTCCTTTTATCTGTGCGACAGCAATTTCGCGTTCATACCTGCCTAATATTTAATATTTTAGAACATAACCAGCCGCAAAAAGAAATACTTAATTATTGTTCATTCCTTGGTGTTAATTCCTATTCGTTGTGCTTTTCTACATTATTTTGCTGTTCATAATCGTTCACCGATTTGGTGCATACATTGTATTCGAGCTTCGATGCATTTTAGTTTTAGACTCTGTTATAACGGCCAAAGCACTGCTTGCACCAACATCTCCCTTCGAGTCTTGCTCGTTCCGTTACTTTCTTTTGGGTCTGTGTACTGAAATAAACACTCATGGAGCTCGGCGCCCCTGTGTCAGTGTCTATAAGTGGACTCGCTGAAGAAACTGGGTACTCAGTAACTTGCAAAATGCAAGGGTGCGTTGGTGGAGATTTTTCGAGAACTCGATAAGTGCTAGGCGTGACGTCACACACAGACTTCCGGGTAGGCTTTTTCAAAGCGTATTAAGGACGCGGTTTAGGCTTAGCCAGCACTAATTTCATCAGGATTAGTTTCATGACTAAGCATAACTTCGCCTTACTGCACCTGACATCTCCGGGTGAAGTGTGCTGCTTTCTGCTGCCTTTTGTTTGGTTTGAGTTATCGCAGTTCACGTAACAGCGAGATATATGAAATCTTTCTATAGTTTTTTTAAGGGGCTCTTATGATAATATATTATGCGTTTCTTTGGAAAACAATGGTAAATATAGGTAGGCTGATTGGGTTCAGTACGGAAAAAGTTTCAAGCCTTTCTTCTCATTCGGAAAGCGTTTTTAAATAAAATTTGTCCGCACTTTCGAAGCAGTAGGGGACATAATTAATGACGTTACAGTATCATTATTTTCATGAGAAGCGAAGTAGATAGTACATGGTTAGAGCAACACCTTGAATGTTTTTCTATGACAGATATTCTGCAGTGTTTGAAAACAGCACAAAAACAACTTTTGACATTCGGTATATCCCGAACATCCTTACTGACGCAGTGTTATCTGAACACTCATACAGAAACTGAGCTAAGTCAGGATATACGTGAAGGTGTCAAGGAATGGAATGCTAGATAATGTAACACCTAGATGTATTCTAAGTCATGGTAGCAGTTCAGGTGATACCTGACATGAGACGTCAGCGCCGCCTGCTGTCCTCTTCGTTTCAGTGCCCTAAATATGACTGCGGCTTAGCTCGGCTAAGCCCGGTTATGCAAGCTAAAGCTTTGTTATGCTTAGTTATGCCTTGTCGCTAAGCCGGGTTAGATTCATAGAGATAACCTAGCATCACCATGATGCTCGAATGAAATGTGAAGTAGTTGCCCGTAGAGCTTATTCTGATTTATGCCACCTTCGCAGACGAGGCTTCCATACGGCAGGACATCAAAAATTCACGGGACTTTGCTGAAGCCGTAGCCAATGTTCTGATCTCGGACGAGAAAGGGGCAAGCGAATACCACCGTTATAGTCTCTGTTATAACGATTTTATCTCACCAAGACTTCCGATATGTACATGTCATCTTTATTTGTTTATAGACATGTTTATTCTTTTGAATTTAAGGGTTAGTTGAAAAGATATAGAGTACGTCTTGCAGTATGATTTGAGGATTGGACAAGTTGGTAGCTAATTTTCGTGTGGCACTGCGGGAACCGACGAAAGGTGGAGGAAGCCACACACAGAAGAGCGCCGAAGGTTTTGCTCAAAAACGTGGCTTTTTGGGATTGTTGGTGCGTGAACATAGCGAGATTGTAGCGCAGAACAAGACAGGACACAAGAAGAAAGGAACAACACGAGCGCCAAACTTCCAACAAATTTTATTTCACTAATGAAGCACATTTATACGCCAAATATATGAAATCATTTTTGCTAACAGTATCTATGCATTCTGGAACCCAGTAAAAAATAGTCTTGCATTGAAAGTGAATTTTAACTTTAGCCGTACTTTGATTTTAATTTTGATAACCAAAGCTATAACTTTGAATCCATCAATCCCTTCGCCGACTTCTCTTTTAGGCGTACTGACAGCGCACACTCATCTAACCTAAACAAACCTTGACCCGACTCATCGCTCACCCACTTAGGTCTTCATCGTGACGTGATGTTAGCATGAAGCACCAGCAGACCTGACCTAAGGTTGACCTGAACGGCCTTCACTCGCTACTACTTCGTACTGTGACCCCGACCAATCCGGAAGCCCTCCGAACCGTTCCCAACCAGGCTGAAGCTGTGACGTCGCGATGAAGCCGGACGGGTCCCCGCAAAAGTCGCTGTCACTGTTTTCTCAGTGGCATGCGGTCGTCTTCTACTTTGTCCTGGTCGTGGCTGACCGACTTCAGAACCCGTACGAGTACAAGCTCTACTATTACAACAAGCTAGAGCAGCCGACCATCGCCCTAATCTACGCGGCCGGTGCTGTGGGCGGTTGCCTGGCCGACCTGTGGGGGCGCTCGCTGTCCCAGAGGGTTGGCTGGAAACTGTCCGCACCTCTCCTTCTTGCCATGCTCATTCAGTCCTGCTTGCTCAAAAAGAGCACCCGTGTTGGAACACTGATGTTCGCCAAAGTGTTGGCCAAGGTAAGTCACCTTCTTCGGGCTTCCCAGATCTTCGCGATTAAACTCAGTGGGCGTTGTGGTTATAAGGAAATGAAAAGGGGAGTAACTCTTTCCTTCAGCACGGACACCTTAACCGTGCTGTAAAGAAACGGTGTTTGAAAGAGAGGATGATGGAATGCGGAAATAAAGAGCCCCCGTATTGGGCGCTCGGTCCTAATTTTCACTGCCTAATGCTGTTTAATGCGCACGGACGATACACAATGCGTAGGCGTCTCTGTCACTTCTCCTCTAATCGAAACGCGGCCACTGTTACCTGGATTCGATCCCATGACATCGTGCATGGATTCGAAACTGAGAGCTTGTGAGTTACCGAAGCAAGTGGGCTTCGACTGGCAAGCTGCAACGCTACCCCAATCAGGGGTTAAAACTCTGCAATGTCTCACAACGTGATGAAATGGGAGTATAAATTGTCAGCGCGATGGCCACGACTTCCAGACTCGCGTTTCTGGTTCGCACTTCTGTTAGCCGTCGCCTCTCAGTTGTAGCATCGAGTGCATTTCATATAAGTCATGAGGTAGAATACAGAACTTTCTTCCGCATAGCTTCTCTCTAGAATGCTCACGAACCGTGAAATACAGAACTAAAATCTTCCACATTATGGAAGTGTTAAGTTCGAAATTGCCTCAAGGCTTAAAACCTGAAAGTTTGGCGTTATTTCGTAAATAATCACCTTCAGTTATCAATTTTATTACCTGATTCTGTACTTGCCTAATAATTCATTCTTTGCATGTTTTATTTATCTTCTTGTTGCATTTTTCAGTCTCTGCGTGAAAACGTTTCATCGAAAAAATGCCAAAAATAAGCTTTTCAGCAATTTGATTTGGATTATTTGTGCATGAAGCTCAGCCAGTTGTTTACAAGTCTCAAATATAGGTAAAACACTGGCACAAGGCGAAAGAAAACACCTAGAAATCTATAGAAATTTATTCTGCTTTGTTCCTTAGTAGCGCCTTTTTGGAGAGTTATCGAAGATCTGGTTTAGCTCTTTATTGACTGACTGGTAATTTCTCTTTTCTCCATCTTCCCCCCGTACATGTTGGAAGGTGAGCGTTCTCACACTCTTCCCGTTAGCCCTCGGCCAGTTTCACGCCCGGACCCGCCCTTCAGACCTGGCAATCATGTTGGGCATCGGCTTCCTTGGCATGGCATGCGGCGTCGTCGGTAGCCTGCTCTGTGACGTCATGTACTTTGACTGCTACATCATGTTCCGCACATCCGCTATAATCCTTGGCGCACTCTTCTGCTTCCATTGGCTGGCGCCCAAGCCGCAGCCCATCAAGGACCTTGTGGAACCGTACAGGTCCGACCGCATCGTCACCTTTGCCGTGCTGTCCTCAGAGGCTGCCCTGTGGTGCTGCAGTACCATCGTCGAGATGTTCTGGGCACCCCTGGTGAATCCATCCAACATGGACGTCGGCCTGCTGTACGCCCTTTACTGCTTCTTCCACGTCTTCGGTGGCTGCTTCTTCAGGGTGGTGCGGATGATTCAGGGAACTCCTAGGTACACGTTGACCCTGGCTATCATCGTTGCGGCGGTCGGCATGTTTTTTGCATCAGCTGCCATGCCCATGTACCCGGATTCGGTGCTCGTCATCGTGATGGCTATGCTAGCTTTCCACTTTGCCATCGGACTCTGGGGCGCCGCGGTGAGGAGGCTCAGGGTGTGCTCCTGCCTGTCGCCTAGGCAAGAAGCTTACGCCAGATGCTTTGGTCGAGCGGCCGCCGCCCTCATGTTGGTCGCGAGACAGGAGATGGACACGTACTACCTGTGTGGAGTGTTCGCTGTCTGCTGTGCCTTCGTAGCACTTTCCATAGTGCCTGTACAGATGCTGGCGCGCTGGAAGCAGAAGTTCAAGATTGTCCAGGTGCTCAAGTCTCTGGAGGGCCAACCGACGGCGTGAAGTGTGCAGGGCGCCGGGCTGGTCAGCCGCACTGAAAGAAGATGGAAGAAAGACTGCTGGTGTGGTTGAGGGTGGGGTGTGTTTGTATAGTACGATGCATAAACAAGCAAGACTGTGACGTGATGTTTGTCGGACGTTGCGCAGTGAAGGTCGTAGCTGGCGGCGGGAATTGGCGATTGAAGTTTCAAATTATGTAGAAAACTGTGGGCCATGCACTAAAGGAGACGTCTGGTGTAAGTGCGGTCAGTTGTGTGGTAATTTTGTGAGTAAAGGCACAAATGAGCTACTGGAGTTAGTTTTGAGACATAAAAGGTCATGTGTAGGGATGAATAAACTTCCGCACGGTCTGCTTTTAGACCTCCTAGTGGGGCTTTTCTGGCCCCTCCATCCTCTCGACACAAATACACATAAAGCTCACAGTTTTTGAAGTTGAGGAGGAGTTTGAGTTTCACCGTTGGGGATGCTGGCAGGTCCGCAAACACTGGAAGTGCCCGATTACACTTAAAAAAAAAAACCCTGTGGTCTCGGGACTTTAGGCCAAGCATTAACACCGGAATTCTGGCTTCTAGCTCGCCCTATGTTTCGAGTGCTCTTGCATAGCGGCTGCTTGAGCAGGCCCAGACGGAGCTCTAACTCAAGGACAGCATTTGTTGCCTAATAACAGCTACATCTAGTCACACTACTGCATCATATTACTACTGGTAAAATGTGCACTGGAAAAAGCTGAAGGCCTGGCACTCACTATAGTTTGTTTCATGTTTGACGTAGGATCTAAATGTCATAATTTGAACACAGCGTTATCTCATAGCAGGGAAATAATTCTTCATTGAACTTAGCTGATACTTTTCACGCTCTGCACCCTCTACATTCTGTGCCTGTCCGGTTCAACGTTTCGGTCACCAAGTGGGGTCTGAAGTTTGCCTGCGCCCGTCTCAGAACTTGCTTCTTGGCACCCAACAGAGGTCAGCATCTCGAAGCTGCTTTAACCTTCCAAATAATTCTGGTGTGGCTGTCACTTCTCTCTGTTCTTTGACATGTGTTGCATTTCAAGCCGCTTTTACATGACCGTAGTACACTTTGAAAGGGAGGTACTCAGTGAATGGCAATTAGCTATATGACCTCCATTTAGGTCAAACTCGGCAGCAGCTCTGGTACATCCAGCAGCTACTATGAGCTTCGTGTAGGGAGGAAAAAGAGCTGCATTGATTAAATGACAAACGCGAGTAACTGAAATCGTTACGGAGAAGTGACCTGCTGCAACACATCTTTGACTGGGCAGATTAGCGGTGCTCTTTGAGACTAACAAACCGGTTATCGAAGTGGAAAAACGTAGGAAATAAGCGAGCGAGGTAACAAAACAATTGTGGTAGGGGTAATTTAATGACTCTGAAGAGGTTTGTAGTGCCAGATATGAAAACTCGATGTTACTTTTTTTAAAATCGCTTGGGGCACACGAGTAAGTAAACATTTCTGCGCATTCTTAAGATCTACAACATCGCAGAACCTTTATAAAGGCGCAAGTTTTGCAAGTCATGGAAGATATAACAAGAAAAACCGGGAAAGCACTATCCAGCAGGTGCCGTCTTTGCCGAAAGTAACCAGGCTGCGTGCTCTGCTTGCCAGTCGGGTAGGAGAGAATTCGTACCACTTCTGAAGCTGTATATCTGTGAAAAGTAAAGGCGAGCTCCTGTTCTCACTTCTCAACAAGTTGTGATCCTCCGAGAGTCCACGTTGGCTTTAGAATACAAGCGAGAAGCAAAATATGCAGCCTGGTTGCTTTTGGCAAAAACTACCTATTCAGCTTCAATGCTTTGCCAGACTTTCTTCCGTTGATGTCTTCGAGCGTGACAATGTTCATGGTAATAGTAATGCGAAACCATAAAAAAACTATTAAAGCGGGAGGCGCGGTGTTCTTCAAAACGTGGCACCACAAGGCCAAATGCCAATATCCACTGACCATAGGGCTTCAGTGAACTAAGACAATTTACGGGCGGGCCTCAAGCATATCCTACTGCTTCCCTGTAACTTAGTATACATTTAATTTTTTTCCTTCCCTGTTCTTTCTTCCTGTCTCTCACCTATTTGATTTCCTCTCCCTCCCCTCTCTCTTACTATTCCTTTACTTCCATCGCCCCAGTTCATGTGCTTCTGATAATCAGGTAGCAGATGTCGGGGCTAGCAAACAACGTTTTACTCCAGTTTCTTGTTTATTTTAATAAAACCACTTACTACTACACAGTCAACTGAATAAATGTGAGCACATAAGAAACCCCACCGAGACGAAAGCCTGGTACCCCTAGACTTTCTAAAAACGGCGTCGTACTCAAAATTTCTTTGGACGATAATGATACTTTCTAAAGAAAAATTTGAGCGCATCTATTTATGCGCGTTTTTGCGATGTATTCAAGCAAGAATCTGAGAAATGTTTGTGTATGTATGCGCTCAAAGCCCTCTTCATTCTGCTCGCGAGCCAAAGGGAGCTTGTGAGAAGAGAAAAAAGAGCCACGAGTCAACGGCGCAGAGCTCATGGCTCTACTTTCTCTTCTCACAAGCTCCATTTGGCTCATGACTTTCTCTTGACAACAACGGCGACGTGATTAAACCGCCGAACGGGCGCATAATAGCTATGCTCTAAAAATAACAGGCAGGTAAGCGAGGCTAGCCCAGAATGCAAGTTAGTTGTACTATAGCGATTTGTGTTTCACTTCGGTTTCAGTTTCGGTTCGGGGCTCGGCTTTTTCTGACAGAGGTCGACAAAACTGGTGAGCGGGGACGTTAAAGAGGGCTCTGCGACAGCGTTGTTTTCTGGATCTATTGTGCACGAATTAAAGATGATTCAGACAACGACACACAAAACCCAGATTGAGAGACCTACAATTGATTACGCAGTATGCCCGGCTGAAGCGGTGGCGTAGTGGCCTAATGCTGCGGCCAGCGAAGATGATCTGTTCGCTTCACGGAAAGATCGAAACTAACTCGTGGCCATGAGTTTTGTTCTAGTTTATTTAACCCTTAACTACATACTGTCTTGCTAAACTAGAAGACTAGACTCAGATGCGAGTCTAGAATAGGGCAAATATCGTGACTGTCTTCTGTGCTAGGTAGCACAGTTACAGCGGATCAGTAATGTTCAGCTTGGGTCTTTTATTTGAAAATTTCAGCATAGATAAAGAAGAAAGTGAAACTCCAAATGGTTGTGATGGCAGATGCAGCGGTGGAGCCTCTGTCATGCGTGAGCATAACGTAATCTGAATGTTATCCCGTTTGTTTCGTCGAATAACTAAGACATTGTTCTTAACGTAACTGGCACCTAGCCTGCTTCAGACATGACGGTGCCAGAACTTTTCTGATTGGAAAAGTTGGGAAATCCCTTTCAGATAGCGACTAGTTTTAGTATGCATTTTTCGAGTACTTATGAACTGTGGCGCCATCTAGAAGCGGGCAATAAAAGCCACCTTCTATTTTCGTCATTTTCTTCAAAAATTGCTTCTTTCTTTTCTTTTCTTTTTTTTTTATCTCTACAGCTGTTACGTCTATTAAGTTTTGCTACTGCATCTCGAACTGATTTTATTTGTGCATTTGCAAACAACCTGAAAGTTGGCAACTTAGACGCGGTTTTCTTTCGTGACAGCGGGTGCTTCACTATGCGTAAACGCCCTAATTTTGACAGTTCTAAACCGCCGTTCTTTTTTATACACGGCCCCTATCGAAAGTATTACAACAGGTAGTATTGAGGAGCTCTATAATGGTGTAGGATAGAAGAATCGGTTGGCTTAGCACACGTATTGTCGCGATCTTGCGAAATAAGCAGTATTTAAGCGGGTTAACGCGGAATTGATCACCCAAAGTTCGCTTTATACTGTACGAGGCTCTCTTCTGAACCTTTCGTCGAGGGGCCGTAATCAATAAGCATTCATTTTTCATACCCGATCAGCAGTTGCATGATGAGGCGACAGCGTTCAAGCGCCCGCTGGAAGCGACGGAACCTGTGGCTTACAGCACTGGATGAAGTACGTAGCCAGTGACCAGCCGGAGCACGTGACTATGGGCGATAGCTACTATTGACCGTGCAACCCGCTGCCTTGTGATCGCGACTACCCGTTGGCTGCTTTGTTTGGTGCAGCCATCGTCTTAACGTCGTACGAAACGAATATGGAAGCTTACAGAAGACGTGCCTTTGGATTCAAGTCAAGTTTATTGCGTTGTTTAAGTTTGTTACGTCGTGATTCAAGACAACGACCAGAGAACAAAGCGGAACTTTCTTGTGCAGTGTTGCAGCGTCCCGTGAGACTACTAACGACAGTGCATACTCCCAGCTGGACCTGCTTTTCTTTACAACTTTTTGGGTAACTTCGGCAGCTGCTGCGTCGTCGACGTCATACTGATTAGTGTCGAACTACGGACTGATCATCGGCACTGGGAGTGGTGGCACCACACGGGATACGGCACTGGCTAACCATTCAATTCTTTCTTGGGTCAGGTAAGAACAAATTTTTGCGAATGCTACCACGGCAAGAATTTTTTTCAGGTGATACTACGCCAATGAAAAGTGTAGCTTCTGCTTGGTGTTTTCATTGTTTCACGCAAGAATCTTTTAATATTGGCGGTTGACGCAGAGTGCAAATATGGCTCTAACGTGCAAGAACTTGCCGTTGACTTCCCCGAGGAAGCTGCGCACGTAAATTACGTTAACAAATAAAGGAAGACTACAAACGAATTCCTTGCAGCCATCCACGCTAAACCAGATGCGATGACACCGATCGAAAGTAGGCTACCAGGTTTTCAGGTAAAATCAGTCATGTATCGCCAACTTTATCTTACTTTGTGCGACGGACTGACGGTTGAAATGCAGAAGAAGATGTTCAAACGTATCTTAGACCTAGCTTCTTAATGAACCTGCAAATGAAACGCATGAATGCTATGAAAAAAAAAAGGTTGCTTATGTGTTCACTAAATAGTTATGACTCCTTCCTTCTTCTCGACGATTCCTCATAGTGGTATACTGAAACCATCATTAGCGTCGGTTGATGAGTTAGGAATACCGACTGCTGTAATCGAAAGAAATAAGTACCCTTGGAATAGTAAGCATTGACGTATGTCACAGTGACGGTCATTTTGCAGTGCATCAAGCACAGCGAAAGGCTGCAGGCATATCTGATCGGCTTATCGCTATCTGTTTCGCCTTGCACTGTCTTACGTTGTGCGACGGACTAACGGTTTAATACAGAAGCAGAGGCTCAAAATTATCTTAAGCCTAGATTCTGGATGAACCTGCAAATGAAACGGCGGGGTTGTTTGAAAAAAAAAAAAAGTAGCTTAAGTGTTGTGACTCATTGAGACTCCTTTCCCCTTCTTTGCAATCCCTCACAGAGGGCATGTGCTATTAAAACTAAGACGATCATCGTCGTCTTGAATTTAGGAATGGCGACTGTTGTAATCGAAAGAAAGATTCATTGAAGGAAGTTCCCTTGGAGTAGAAAGTATCATTTACATCAGAGGGGCGCCCATTTTGTGATGCATGAAGCACGCGAAAGGCTACATGAGTATATAATCGGCTTATCGCTATCTGTTTCGTCTTGCACTGCTGCAGGTATATACCTTGGGTATACTCTGCACCACAAAATGGCATCAGTGACGTCAAGGGATTACTTTCTATGGCCAGCCACGTAACACACGGCCTGTAATATCTAGCTGCTTCATTTCAGAGAGGGAAACAAGATGCTTAAGAACTTTTCGAAGCTGACGGTATCTGGTTGATCCGTAAAGGAAGTTTTTTAAGGATTCGCCACATCCTGAAACTGCTTTGCCACAGCCTAGTGGAGGTAACGACTAAGAGGTCATCCTAGTTTTTAACAAGAACGGAATGAATGACGGGCTGTTTGTCTAGGAATAAGTGGAAAAAGAGACAAAGTATCAAAATAAAAATAAACCAGCAAAAAAAAAATCATCATAGCACCACAATGTAAAGGTAAAATTAACCACTGCAAGTGTTGTCAAGTCTTGCTTGAATTCTTCGTGCTAAAACACGCACCTGATATCATCACTGTAACCGAAAAAGGGACCTTATCCTCTAATATACAGCGTCGATACTCTTCAGCAAGGTACCTAGTTTAAGGAAAGGCAATTTCTCTCGTGGCGATGACGTAACGATTCTTGTCAGTATTGGCTTTCACGTTACCCCGGTGCCAGATGTGGCCGGAATTAAGGCACAGGTGCAAACTTCTCGTAGACAAACCAGTTTTCTGCACAGGAGCGGTGCGCGAGCACGACATGCTACGTGACTTAACTGACTGCCTTTTAACTGCGCCATGCACAGAGGAGTGTACGAAATGTTGGCCTTAACTCTGTTAGAATATCGGAGGAACTGCTCGAAAAGGGAATCGAAGAAACTGCTCGTGGCAGACGCGCCTTTTGACATAACTTTTAACTTCAATTTTAAACAGGTTGTCGATAAATCCACACGTCTTACCGAGAATAAAAGGAGCAATAGCAGGAACTTAGCCAATGCCCAGCATAGTTTGGGGTAACTGAAGAAGCTTTTGAATATCGCTAGCGCGACATGGTTCATGAGTCACGATCAATCATGCCATGCTACTATGGCTCGTAGTAGGCCTCAGTGGGTTCATTGATTATGCTGAGTGAATAATTGTCATGCTTACGCATGATATTTCACGGTCAGGGACGGCAACGTATCACATATAATCTTTATGCTGCGCAGTCAGAAACCACGTGTCATAATTGCTTCAGTTCGCGCCGTTACATATTGCCCAGGCTACGGTGTGACTCCGGTCGACAATTAACGCAAAACAGGTCGTATAGCTATGCAGTCGCATGTTTTCACTCACAGTGGTGCTCATTGTACGGAAAAAGGGGATAGTGGGGTAGGAAAAATTGATACAGTGAAAAAAAAAAAAAAGATTGACCTTAGATGGGAGTGTCATGTTAATAACACTTCAATCACCCTAAATCTGTTATTTTCATAACAGACACCTCAACTAGGACCATCTGAAACAAAGTTACTTGCTTACAAAGTGTTCGACAGACCAGTTCAAGAATATGCTAATGCAGTTTGGGTTAATTTTATTAATGTGCTGATTAAATAACTAGAGGTACAGAGGAAGGCGGTAAGATGTAACAAACACAGGTTAATGACTCAGCGACATATATACTGAAACGGGTAGGACTGGCAAGTATTCAAAACAGAGCAAAACTTGCGTGCGTTGAAACCACAACCAACCCATATAAATCAATTAAGTGTTGGCAGTTCAAATTATTATAAAAAAATCAAATGACCAAAGGAAGCAAACATTTTATAACCGCACACACACACAAACTAAACAAGTTTTCATTCCGTACAGACAACGTTAAGTATTCTTTATTTCCGCGCACTATACTCGAAAGGAGCACTCTTAACACGTGCACTCTCAGTAGTTCAACATTAAATGCCTTTATCAAATTTATTGAAAATTAACTACTTACACCTTAATAATTACGTCTAAGCAAGGCGCCCGTTTGCGGCGTGATGTCAGTGCACGTTAAAGCACTCCAGGTAGACAAATGTTCCGTAGTAATCCACTACGTCGTCTCTGGTAGCTTGAGTCGCATTGGGACGTTAAACACCACAAATTGAACCATGCTTATGTAATCATTGTGCTTCTTATGACATTGTGAACGTTTGCTACCTTTGTTGTTTCTCTTGTGGTGTAATTATTCCTTCAACCCATTTCTTCTATGTTCCTCAGTTTAGGGTTTTGACTCCTCTATTTGCTTATGTATAACTTTGTGTGGTATATCGATATGTGTTTTCAATTATCATCGTTGGCATCTCAGACTTGTTTATCATTGTACTGTCGAATTCCCTTCCTATTACGATCCCGAGATTGACAATATCATATATCATATCATCTATTAATATCATAAAAAAACAAACAAAAAAACAAACAAACAAAAACAAAAACAAGTTCATTATGAATCTTAAAACAAATGAAGCAAAGCACCACCAAACGTGTTTTTAGACGCTTGCGTTTATTTAGGGATTAACGAACGGGTTCATGGCAATTTTTATTTCATTACGTGCTAAGTTTCACTACCCTGCACCTTCGGTTTGGCAGCATGAAGGGTAAGGTCCTTTGCGAGGAGAGCCTTCGGCAGTATTTCCATCTCCAGGGCACCTATAAGCCCAAAAGGGAGTAAAAACATGCAGAGAAATCATATTGTCAATACTCATTTTTCACGTCGTATTTTGAGTCACAGTTCGAAGCACCAAGTGGCTTAGAATCCTCGTCACGGCAGGGGTTGGCTTTCCTCTGAATAAGGGCTCTAAGTTTTTACCGTATAGAATTTGAATAGGTCACCTAAGGAATCATTCTTTTTTTATTACGAATACAAATAATAAAATAATTAATAATTAATTCAGATGAATCCTAAATGTAAAAATGCAGTATGCTTCATCGTGTGGCTAAGGCACAATAATGCGTCTCTAATTTATGGGAACATATTTGAAGCTGCTTTTTAAATTGCTCAGAGCAGTTTATCCGGCTACATCTTTAACAAAAGAGAGGAGTATTTTCCACTAAACAAAGCAAGATTCACGACTGACTGAAACATAATTTCACGATAAAAATAAATATCTGAAAAGGCGCGATGAACGAAACCTGATGTTCTCTCCACAGTAATTGGCGTCGTAGTTGCTGCTACGTGGCGTAATTGAGATCTGCGTTGAGTTCTCACCCCATTTGAAAGAATTGTCTGCTTTGGGAGAAGAGTGAGTGTTTTCAAGATTTATGTTACGTTATGCTATATTTGGCAATGTGTTTCAAGCGTCCTAAAGGTAGTAAGGTCAATACATTGATAAAGTTCTTCACCCCAAAATGTATAAAAACTTTCTTATATGCTCTGCCAATTCACGTAAACGACGAAGCAGAAGAGGAGATAAGACTGGAGGGTATAAATACCGAAATAGACGCGTAAAATTAGCGTATGAAGAAGGTAAAGTTTGGTCGCATTAGGGCCGAACCTTTGTTCTTCATGTACGGAATTACCCGAATACACAGTGACGTGATTATTTACCAAGCAATATTTACAGTTTTTACGGCTCAAATTGTCTACGAGGTGTAGTATGCAAAATTGGCATGCAAATTTAGGAGGTGTATTCACAAGGAAGGAACTTGCGTTTCAGCGTCAAAAATAGCTGCTCTTTTTTTTTTTTCGGCCTGGCAAGTT
Source organism: Amblyomma maculatum (assembly GCF_055883805.1). Classification (NCBI taxonomy): domain Eukaryota; kingdom Metazoa; phylum Arthropoda; class Arachnida; order Ixodida; family Ixodidae; genus Amblyomma; species Amblyomma maculatum. Next base: position 96,389,371 of record NC_139351.1, read on the forward strand.
TTCATGTTCTCTATAGCACGGGCGGTTTAAGAAAAATTATAGTTACTCAGCGCGTGTAGTGATCCTCGAATTGTATTTTTGCAGAGCTAATAATAGAACGCCGGAGGTACCAAGTCCAAGCCCTGAAATGACCATAATATCTCACTCCTGTATTCAGCATCGTTAATACGTTACACAGATGAAGCTTTTCAAATCAAGCTATAATGGAACAATCGCTGTTACCAAGGTGTTCAGTCTAGAGCACAGTTCACCGAAAGATAAAAATCGCTGGCAACCTACGACTCTCGCCCTACACCTATCGTCCCCACAAGAAAAGCGGTGTGTTTTGTCGAACATGAGTATGCGGAATGACAAAAGGACAGTCTCTTGCTTTTGCACATTTCATTTTACAGCCTTTAGAGCCCCTATGAGACATAAGTGATCCGACATGCTACCCAGTAGCTCATGTAAAGCCGACAGCACTGTAAATCTTTGTTTTGGTAGTTATTGCTATCACTAAGCTCACTAAGCCAGCATTCATTTGTTGCTTGGTTCAGGTCTCTGCATTCTGCACACATATTAGCTGTTCCTGTTTAATTTTTATTTTCTCAGCTGTAGAACTGCTAATATATCCTGCTGCCGAAAGTGGGTTTAAAAGATGCCTTTTTAAGACGTATTCGGACTTGTGTAGACGCACCTAGTACATCAATGCTGTCTGGTCAGGAGGACTACTGGGCTTACTTCTGGCTACATATACCCTGGTAAGCGGATAATAAATAAGGCCTAGTAACTTTCAGGGGGCAAACCCGTGGCTTTGGATGAGTTCATTGGCTTTTGAAAGTTTTGTTTTCTCCTTTTGGCTAAGTGCAGCTTGCAACGGGAATATCTATACAAACCACTTCATCTATGTTATAGTAATTTATACATTTTATGATATTCCGATGAATGAGGTGTTTGCCCAGCACCCACGCGGGACTCGTGACGCATAATGTCTGGTGTCTTTCGAACTGCTGATCGCAGCCCGTACTTACGTCTCTGCGATGATGCTTCCTTGCTGGCACAAGTAGCGCACACATTCTCCTTCTGGAGACACGCTTTCTCCATTGCGTAGAAAGCCGCCTGATGGTGGTGTGCAAGGGGCCTCAGGAGCTGCATGTTTAAATTGTTATGACAGTGAATTTTCTGGCTTGAGTGCTTGGAGAAAGAAACCGTTAACCTCGAAAGAGTTTGTTCACTATAAATGGCTTTCAATATAACGAATTAACGAAATTTCTTAACCGTTTTTTATCCATAATTATAGCTTTGGTGACCCTTGTTAGAGGTGAGGGGACTGAGAACATGAAGCCATAATATAGATCAATGTTATATGTTATTAAAACAAAGAAAAAAAGATTTAGTAATCCCTGCAGCGCGGGGAAATTTGATGCTTTTTTCACAGAAAACCAACATTGCTCCAATGAACAAGAAGCTCGAATGAAGTGCGACATCTGCTTATTACGTGTCGCAATGACTACGGCGCCTAACTCGAACTGCATGCGGTAGCGTTCCAAGTTTTTAATTAACACACCGTGCAAAGTTTGACGCTACGTTAATCCTGCTTCGAAAACCTGAAATTATGGGAGACAACAATATTCAAGAACGAGCTTCAAACATTATTTTTTTCTTCCATGTCTGCACTTCTGACGAAGGAGTTTCGCAAAATCTAACACAGCACCCGACAGCCCTCCAGTTTAATACCTATAGACACTGCAGAGCAAGCAGTTCCAAACTTGGTTCTTCAGCTGTCAGTAAAGACCAGCCTATGTGGAATCCCCAATGATTTTCTGATAAAATATGCAGAATCGGTTGCTACATACCTCGTAAATGATTTTCAGATATCTATTAGCACAGCTTTTTCCCCTCGTGCTTAAAAACACGCCAACGTTATTCGATAAGAGTAGTTTTATGTCTATTTTCAAAAGTTTCCAATCAATCTTCCTTTTTTTGTAGATGCCCTTGGTTTCTCGAATTTTCTCGAATTCTCTGTATTTAAACACCTTATGGTGTACCTTGACCATAATAGCGTATGGGTTCCGGAGAGGTTTTTTTATACAGTTGTCTGAGCTTGTAGAAACTGGTCGCGAGCTCTGTGAAGGAATAAACTGCTGTGGTGAAACTAACAATATATTTCTGTACTTCGAAACAAAACCCTCGATTATATATGTATTTCACCCAAACTGGCTGCTTTATATTTGTACTATGCTCAAATACCCCTAAATAATAGATTTTCTTTCTGATCACTTCCTGTCCACAATTAACATACCTGAGTTGTTATAAATCGACTTTTTCCCAATTCTTCTAGGTGTGCCCCAGAGAAGTATTTGGCACCCTTGTATTTTTTTTTTATAAGTGGCTCCCAAAATCTACCCTTGTTCTAGTAAGATTGTTCGCTCATGACTGCGTTTTGTACAAAAGAATTAAGTCCTCAAGTGATCAAGAACAATTAGACACTAACCTACTAGAAATAGAAAATCGGCGTGCCTAATGCAAATAGTGCTAAACCCTCAAAATATGAAATCATGTTTATTTCTACGAAGAAAAATATGCTATAGCCTTACTCTATTGCAGATAAGGAAGATGATAAAGTACAAGAGCACAAGTGTATTCGTTTAATATTCTCTTCTAACCTACACTGGGATATGCATGTATCTGATGTGCGCTATAAGGCAAACAAGGCCATTTGGGGACTAAATTGTAAAATATGTTGTGCAACTGTGAAAATTGCCACTTTAGGATCTGGTAAACGCTTTTCAATTCAATCGGTTGTTTATTGTGCTAGAAATAGAATATATGTAGAAATAAAATTCAGCAGGATGCTCCAAAGCAGAACTGTGTGGGGACCACCTGTACAAGCCATATGTGAGAAAATACAGTGAATCACGCTAACCTAAAACAATATGTTAAAGAGTTCAATTTTATTTCTCATACAATCCGAATATTGAAACAACCCACTGTACAACATAGAGGGAAACAAAACAATTGATTCCTACACACTACAATGACCTGAGTCCATATTACCGTTAAAAAAAGCTTGTTTCAGTTAATGTTATGTTATCGCAACTGCACGAACAATAGCTGTAGGAATATTGTGTGGGATCCCCATACCGTATCTATAGCATATCAAAAATGAAAAAAATTACAAATACTGCCTACTTATTCATCTTAATAATTATCGCTGGACTAATTCACCGACACAATTATGCAGATCAGCAAACCATGAAGAGGTATTTTAGAATTTCGAACATAAAGAAGAAAGCTGAAGTCTCTAATCCTTCTAATCAGCGGTGAGATTAAGAACAATAGGTCCCATTATGTCGCAATACATCCCAATGAGCCCTCAAGGCATCACTCTATCGTGTAGTATATTTCTACGCCACTTCCTTACGTAATGATTGTTTTAAATGGACCTTTTTTTACTCGAGTTACTAGAGTTCAATATGCTACCTGACCCCTTTGTAGGAAGTGATTCTCTTGATGCTTTTTTAAAATGCCTAAATTATACATCTACCCTAACGCATCAGCGTAAGAGTTGTGCCTCTCATGTGCGTTTTTGCCTAATGTTTGCTCTTTTATGTCAAGCGTTATTTTGTATTTTGTGTAGGATTTTTATAACTGTGGAAATATAGCTCATTTTACTGGATATTTATGAAATTTTTACAGTTTTAGTTTGCCAAAGTGGTTAAAATTTTCAGGGAATCAATGAATGAACGGACCAACGAAGAAACAAACACAAATCATGGTTGATAAGATAAAGTGGCACCAGATCGTAGACTTTTCTATGCAGAGTATGCTGTACAACACTTAATAGCACGCATCTTCATGTTAGGTCTGTAACAGAACTCAAGTGGCTGAAACTACTTTCTTCCTGTTGAACGAGCTACTTTTGGGTGGTAGTAAGGGAGTCGATCAAGGAATCCTTCCAAAAGAGGCGTGCGTCGTGAGGCATGCTTGGAGCAAAGAAAAAATTGGGCAGTGTGGAGGTGTGTGAAAGACACACACGCACACGCGCATGTATACGCGCACGTACGCCGGAGCCTGAGCCTTTCTCAAATGTTGCTTTACCGTACGTACTCGCGCTTGTTGTTAGCGACATTTGCCTTTCAGCCAGCAATTTGAACCTCGGACGCAAAGTAACGAAGTATTAATGTTTTGCTTTGATTACTAGAAGGCATGAAATTAACGAAATATAAGGAAGCTTGACTTAGGCCAATAAAAGATGGGCAAAATAGCAATAGTAGGGATTTTTAGTTTGCCATTGAGTGTAAAACTTCGAATCCACGAGCACCAATTCAGAAATAATCTCTGCATTCGTTGCGGACTGCGCCAAAATTTTTGCAATCATTTCGCAAGTAAGCTGGCGATAATCTAGTTTCAACATTTTTATTACTTAATGATTTTCTGCTTCTGCCTGAAGCTTAGGAATTCTTTTCGACCTACAGCATACATAGTTTACTCCGGAAATTATAGGTTGTTTCATTGTGCAAAGACTTTCATTGCTTACACAATTTTGAACGATTCGGGACGGTTCACATAATCCTGAAAACAGCAATACTTGCAAAGCTCTGTGCAGACACTTAAGCTGCGGGCCCTTTCTACAACGGTGCATTAATCCGTTCATTCAGACTAAAGGTATGGAGACACGATGCTACATGTGCTCCCCGTCGAGATCCGCCATTACTGGCTCTATGTTCACAAAGCATGCAAACTTGGTCCTAAGTATTTCAGTATTTAGGAACACATTAGCGGAGCTGTTTGCAAACGTTTAGTGGGAATGGTCATCAGCGTTCCATTATAGGCAGCCTGCCTAGCATTCATGTATCATTAGCGTCATATTTCACTGTATTTAGTGCACTATGAGCGAGACGGCGCTGGTAACACGATCGGTTAGCACGTAAGATGCTAAACGATGCGTGCTGACACATGATCTAATTCGGAAAACTCACGTATAGGAGGATCGCAAGCTATGTTGCAGCAGTCTGGAAACTTAGCAGTTGGATTTGATCTTCTGCAATGAGCTGGTAGTTCCGTGCACCTGAAATTTAGAACAAATTTAGAAGTTTAGAAGAAATTTAGAACTTAGAACAGAGTAAGGTAAAGCAAATATGGCAAACGGAGAAGATAAAATAGGTATGTTATTTGTAGAAAAAAAGTGAGCACGATAAACCAAAAAAATATTGGATAGCATTTCCTAAATATGTGCATGCAATTTTCCCCGATTCGAGTAATAAATTACTAAGCAGTACGAAAAGGCTTGTTGAATTATGAAGTGCGCTAAATTCTTCCGCAATAAACGAGCATTGTTACACACTTGCGAACTGGTCACTTTCCCTGCATTATTATGGATTGGACGTATGTAAATGACCTATGAATGTAAAAATATATATAATGAGGTATTTTCAAGAAATATTTATGAAAATAATTGTTTTGAGATTTTATAACGTCCTGCGGAGATACTGCAGCAAAATAGATTTCAAGAGAACAAGTCCAACTGTTTGCTTACATGCACCTAAGTCCAAAAGAAGCATCGAACAACTAGTAATTGGACAGCAATAGTAGTGCCCCACAGAGGTCGTGTAGTAGTTAGGGCGGCTGTGCCCAAGTATGAGCGATCGAATCACAGCTGCGGCGGTCAATTTTCGAAGGAGGCGAAAAGCAGGGCGCCCGCGTGTGCTGTGCGATGTCAGTGCACGTAAAGAACTTCAAGTTGTCGAAATTTCCGGAGTCCTCCAGTAAGGAGTCTCTCATAGCCTGAGTTGCTTAGAGACGTTAAACTCCGGAAACCAAACTAAATATTGGTGACACAAGCGGTAGTGCAAATAACACGATAAACGAAAAACAAAGGCACATATCCCACTCGGTATCTTCAGACTGATTTTTTTTCTGAGAAGACTATGAATATGGTAGCATGGAATGTAACAGCAATGAAGCGCATTCGCGTGGAGGAACATAAAAAAGAATAGAAAGCACAGCGGTGAAATGTCACCGATAAAAGCAGGACGTTATCACAAATCATTGATTTACAGCACAGTAATAAGCAGGCCTGCTCTCTTTTTCTCCCAGGTGAACGGCTTGCTGAAAAGTTTCCTTTCAAAACATTGATCTTTGAAATTCGCATGTGCTCTCTAGTTATCTGATTTTTATTTCTGCCAATGTTTAGAAAAGGAAAAGTTTAGTTCAATCGCTACAGTATAGAAGCCACGCACGTAGTCACTTTTCAAGAGAATATCTTTTTTTGGTTCATGAGGTTTAAGGTCCCAAAGCGACTCAGTCTATGAGAGACGCCGTAGTGGAGGGCTCCTGAGCAATTTTGACTACTTGGCATTCTTTAAAGTGCACTGGCATCGCACAGCACATAGGCGCCTTGCTTTTTGCTTCCATCGAAAAGCGGCCGGCGCGACCGGCGTTCGATCCCGCATCCTTGGACACAGCAGTCGAGCTCACTTATCACTTGCCACCGCGGCGGGAGCCAGAGAAATGTCTTAGAATATCATGTATCTCTATTTTGTGAACCAAACTGGCCTACTTTGGCACCGTAAATAGGTCGTCAGTTTTATTATGTCGCTTTCGCCCTGTGAACGTTTTCGCCTGCCTTTACCTTTCCTTATAATTTTTTTTGGTTATTACTGGCTCTTACGGCTTATAGTCCTTACGCATGTGTCGCAGTGATTCTCTTGCAAATAATTCAGTAAAAAGCTAGCGCCCTTGTGTGTTTGTCCGCTATTTCTTACTTTGCACTTTTATGTCGTGAATTACTGCCTTCCCGAGATATGGACCGCTGTCAGAAATGTCAAACAGTGTTCATGTTGACATTGCGGTGAAACGAGACAATTGTGTTTCCTCCAGACATTAAATGAATATGCTGAGATTAAACTTATACATATTGCATAAATTAAAATGAAAATGCCGACTGATGCAAAACGGAATACAATTGCTTAATTTTATTTTCGCCCATTTTCATGGCATCCACATACATGATAATAACGCCTAAAAGCTGCTTCGTGTGCAAACTCAACGCAACACGTTTTTCTGCTCTCTAGATTGCTTTGTAGTGAAAAGCGCTCATTTGTGACAAATAAATCTGCGAAGAATAATCCTTTAGTTCACCACTTGTAAAACAGTGAACACTACTGATTTTCATAGTTATAGAAGAAATAAGTCTGCATATCTTGCGAAGAATACGATCCTTTTCCATACAGCCTTTACGCCAGCATGATTCTTGTCTTTGCGCACTCACATGCAGAGGCCATTGAATGCACCCTACATAGCGCATTGTTTTGCCGGCGGCAAAGCTTCAGTAAGGCCTCGCAGCCGTCAAAGGTCTCAAGAAGGTGCAGCTAACCCCGTACTAAGCTAATTGGAAGAATATAGGATATGAGGTTTCTTTCTAGTGGGTATTTTTCGGCTTATGTTGATGATGATGACCAGAAACTAGTTAACCAGGTTACTAATGAACATTATCCTACTGCTTTCTGATATCTTACAACACTGGTGCTAATCTGACACAGAAGTAGTTTTCGTAATTCAAAAAGCATATTTATAAAATTCTGGTTCCCCTTCGCTGAAACATCCTCTATAAGGCCGTGAAACTAGGCATCAGTGATTGCAAAGGTGTGTGCATCAGGTGAAAAAAAGTTCTGTCTAAGGCAGAGGTTTTCAAGTTGCGTTCTTTGGAACCCAGGGTTTCTGAGTTTTTTGGGTTGCGAGAGTTCTCACTGAACTGGTGATCTCTGCTATGTGGATCAGCGCTTGTATGACATCATGTGTTGTTTGTTTATAACGTTGTTCATTGCCGTGGAGCGCAGAGGGAGTGGTTAAGAAAAAAATAGGAAACATTGTTGCAAGAAATGTTGGCTGATATAATGAAGTCGAGGAGGGAGCGATGATGTGGCTCCTGCGTCCCAGCACTATGTGATTACGGGTTGTTCGGTGGGAGACCCACTGCTGCTAGTTACCGGATTCTCGTAGGCTTCAGCGCCGGGCAAACTTAACGAAATGGTGAATACAAGCGTTAGAATTCTGGGAGTTGCAAATAGGACATCCAGGGCGTACATAAAGTATCGAAAATGAGGCCACGTTCGAGAAGTGAGGGCAAACCCGACCCGGATTCTCCAAAGAGCAACCTCCTCAGCCCGAGTAAGTCCGCGAGGGAAGGCTACTGAGCCTAAGG